>NC_059112.1:101996681-103196681 GCF_020740685.1 Jaculus jaculus
AAATATAAAATCATGTGGAGAGAGAGAAGAAGACAGTAAGAGCAACAGCAATGGTGGTGGCATCAGGGAGACCCTGATGGCAATTTTCCCTGTGCCACCAAATATCCTGTGACTTGGGGCAACTCAAATTTCTCTCAAGCTTCTTTAGTTTGAAAAAAAAAAAAAAGACTGGAAAGATGGCTTAGTGGTTAAGACAATTGCCTTCAGAGCCTAAGGACCCAGGTTCATATCCCCAGGACCCACAGAAGCCAGATGCACAAAGTGGCACATGCATTTGGAGTTTGTTTGCAGTAGGTAAAGGCCCTGGCATGCCTATGATCTCTCACTCTCCCCCCTCTGTCTCTCAAATAAATATTTAAAAAACCTTATGTGCTTATAAATTGCCAGAAAGTGGGTTAAATGCTTTAAAGATATACATTAACTGAGTAACTTAAATTTCATAGACTATGAGGATTAATATTATTATCAAATGCAAAGTAAGAAAATAATGACAGCGTGCTCAGAAATGGCCCCAAAAGTGTAGAAACAAGGATGGGGGTAAGAAAGGAGGTTTGATGGGCTCTGTAACTTCTTTCGGGGCTGAGGGCAGAGAGCCGCGGGCATGCTAGGCACGCTCTCTCAACTGAGCCACAGCGGGCCTGACGCCACATTGTGTACAGCCTCTCTGAGGGCAAGATGCCCGTCCTGAGACACGAGAGTGGCCGGCAGGCGCCGCCTGTCCCGGGAGAAGAACGCAGCACAGCGCGGAGCCGTCAGTCAGCAGCGCGTTGCTATGGACCTGTAGCACAGGGCAGGCGTGGGCAGAACGTGGTCCTCCGGTCCTGTCCCGTTCTCCAGGCTTCCCACGGGGACATCTGTGCAGAGAACAATCCACAGAGAAGGTTAGATTCCACTGTCAGCCACTCTGGCTGACAAATGTCCCACGTGTACAGTGGATTTTCATCAGCTACCCATTTCATTTCCTCAGACGTGTTACGATTTGGCACCGTTCACTGATAGAAAGCCCTTGCTCCAACTTCACGTGTGACCTTTTTGACCTTGAAGCAGGTGAAATGATGCATGAAGTCCATATGCACAGCCAACCTCAGAGGACACTTTTTTTGCCTGCAGTGGCTTGTGACGGACACTAGAGGGCAGCACAGACTGACGGTTGGCACGGTCAGAGGCTTTCTACAGAAGTCCGTTTCTCTGCAGAAGAGCACTGGGGGAATGGCATTTCTGAGAAAGGAGGCCGTGAATAATCTCCAGAACCAACAGGTCAGAGATGTTGACAGTTGTCAGATGCATTAGCTGCCATCGCCTCCTTCCAAAAACCAGTGAAAGTCCCTTACGGGACTCTGCAAGGGCAAGGACAGGGGTGGAGAGAGCTCCACCTCCTGTGTGTCAAGCTTTTACCTGGCTGAACCTGAGGGTGCTTGGAGAAGATGAAGAAATGCCTTCCCCCTTCTGCCTTACACCCCACTGTTACGAGTAACGCACAGGCATCACGGGGCGGGCCGGCACGAGGCCCCAGTTCAGTCCCCGAGAGAACGAGGCACTGAATGGAAAATACAGGTCTGCTCCGCCCCTCCCCTCCTTGCTAACCAGTACAGGGGAGTGAAGGGTTCTAGTGAATCAGTGGGTTGTTAAAGGTGCTTGCTTGCAAAGCCTGCCAGTCCAGGCTTGATCCTCAAGTCCCTACATAAAGCCAGACACAAGGTGGTGCACGTGTCTGGAGTTTGCAGTAGCAAGAGATTGTGGCATGCACACACACACACACACACACACACTAATAAATAAATAATTTGCTTTTTTTTATAAAAGGGGGGACTGTTTGTTTTTTAAATATTTTCTTTTTATTTATTTGACAGAGAAAAGGGAGAAGGAGAGGGAGAGAGAAAGGGAATGGGCACACCAGGGCATCTAACCACTGCAAATGATCTCCAGATGCGTGTGCCCCCTTGTGCCTCTGACTAACGTGGGTCCTGGGGAATCGAACTTGGGTCCTTTGGCTTTGCAGGCAAACACCTTAATCACTAAGCCATCCCTCCAGCCCCCGTTTATTTGTTTTTAACTCTGCCTGGCTACCCAACTCTAAGTCCCAGCTTCCAAACTTCAATTCAGCAAACTACCTAGCCTACTTGTAGCCATGAAACTGGCTGGTAGCGCCTGGTCTTGTTTTGTTTCGTTTTGTTTCGTTTTGTTTTGTTTTGTTTTGTTTTGTTTTGTTTTGTTTTGTTTTGTTTTGTAACAGAATATCACTATGTAGCCCAGGTTCTGCTCAATCTCAAATTCTCCTGCCCCAACCAACCAAGAGCTGGGATTATAAGCAAGCACTGTCATGTTTTCTTTCTTTCTTTTTTTTTTTTTTTTTTTTTTTTCAGGGGGAGTAGGTAGTGTCTCTCACTAGCCCAGACTGACCTGGCTTTCACTATGTAGTCTCAGAGTGGCCTCAAACTCTCAGCAATCTCCCTTCCTCTACCTCAAGTGCTGGGATTAAAGGTGTGCGTCACCACACCCAGCTATCTTCATGACATTTTAACAAGGCCTGCCATGTCATTAAATACTACTTTGGTTGTTATTTGGAGACGGGATCTCATTCTGTAGCCTAGGCTAGCCTGGACCTCACTAGGTAGCCCAAGCTGGCTTAGAACTTGAGACAATCCTTCTACCTCAGCCTCCCAAGTGGCAGGATTACCAGCATGCCTTACCACATGCAACCTAAAGTTTATAGTTTTTTGCGTGTATGTGCACGTAGTGTGCCTGCATGCCCATCATTCTTTACCTTGTTCCTTCAGACAGCGTGGCTCACCGAACCCAGGACTTACTGATTCAGCTAGACTAGTGCGGTGGATTGAGTGGATGTCCCCAGTAGGTTCAGGTTTATTAAAGCTTCTGGGATTTCCAGCTGCCTGGCTAGAAGAGGGGTCACTGTGAGCGGACCCTAGAGTCCAGCCCTGAGGTGTTAATGGAGGGCAGATCTGGAATTTCCAGCCTAAAGGTAAGCAGAGTGCTTGGGCTCTGCCCTTGCTTGAGGTGCTGGCGGTGGCATTTCTCTCTGGATGGACCTGTGAAAGGCAGCCATATGGAACTTCCCCTGGATCTGTAAGCTTCAAATAAATCCCTTCCTCCCATAACTTGTGCCTGGTTTGGAAGTTTATCCCAGCAACATGACGCTAACTACAGCTAGCTAGCCAGCAAGTCCCTCGGTGAGGGCCTGAGTTTGGATCCCCATGTCTACAAGAAAGCCAGGCATGGTGCACGCATCTGTATTGTGCTTTGAGTGTAAAATAGACTCGTGTGTTTGAACACTTGGTTCCAAGCTAGTGGCACCATTTGGGAAAGTGGTGAAATCTTTAGGAAGAAGGGAGTCGCTGGGGACAAGCCTGCAGGCTTTGTGACCCAACCCCACGTCCTGTTCCTGTTCCTCCTCTGCTTCCTGTGTGCCGATGTGACCAGCTCTGCCACCTCGCCCTCCCACCACGGTAAACTCAACCCTCGGGAAGAATTAACTCTTTCCTTCCCCAAATTGCTTCTGACCAGGTGTGTGTTTGTCTCAATAAGAAGGTAACCGACACAGCCTGGAACTGAAGTGCAGGAGTGGTGGAGACAAGAAGACCCCCAGGCTTACTGGCTAGCTCAGATCTAGCCAAATCTGTGAGCTCCAGCTTCAGCAAAAACAAATCAGTCATCAAAAGAAAAAAAAATGGTGGAACGTGATTAAGCCATTCACCATCAATCTCTGAACTGCATGCACACGTGCCCGCACACATAAGTACACCCCCAAAAGGAGGGAAGACATGGGAACTGCAACCTGAAGAGTGCCCCTGGAGTTTCAGAAGGCAAGACAGGTAGACAGACAGAGGGAAGAGCTTCATGCGAGGACACGGAAGCAGGCTGGCGTGGCTGAGACACTGAGCAAAAGGCAAAGAGGAGGAAAGGGAGAAGCCAGCCTGGGGGGCCCGGACGGCCACGGTGGAGGCTGCAGCCATGTGTCCTCAGAAGCACAGTGGACAATGGGGAGCGGGCACTCTGCACCTGTGGCTTATGTTCTCAGCGTTCCTTCTGACTGCCAAAGGACGAATGGCCAGGAGCAGGGGACAAGGTGAGAGGTGACGACACTGTTGGAAAGCCATTTTGCAACAACCCAGGGAGGAGACAATGATTCGATAGACTAGGGTAATGGGAGCATTCAGAGGACACTTCCGGGTAAGACGTCGGCATAGCAGCCACACAAAAGCAACCTAGGGAGGGAAATAAGGAAAAAACAACAAAATAGACTCTTCTACCAAAAAGTGAAGGTGCATCAGTTATTATCAACCACAGCAGAGAAGCAGGAGTGAGACTCGGATCTTCTAGAAAGGAGGAAACAGGCCAGGATCCCGGCAAGGCGCTGGCAGCCCGGGCCCGCGCCCGCACCCCTGGCACTGGCCTAGCGTGTGCCAAGGGCCAAGGTTTCATCCCCATGAACTCTGGAAAAGAAAAGGTGGTGACCCGGGTCATACACCTCATCTCTGGGGAGCACCAACAGCATGTCAACAAGAGCTGGGACCCAGGCCACCCCAACAGTGACAAGACAGAGCCTCTGGGTCTTCCAGGCTGACAGCCAGGAACACTGGAAATCTGGGGAGAAGGAAGGTTTTTTTCACAAGGATCTCAGAGGCCAGCCAGGAGCTACATTCCCAGACGCCGTTGTCCAGCGAGAACACCTGGCTCTAGAAGACGGACGTGAATCACAGGCCCGGGAGCAGGTGACCCTCGGCAGCCCAGCCGGACATTTCGGAGGAGTCCAGCCAGGACATGAAGAAGCCACTGAGGCAAAACAGAACGCCAGTGTGTGGGGGTGGGGGGGGGGTCAAGCCCAGCGATCCCTTACAAACCAAGCAACACACAGCAAGACCTGGATCAGCCCTGCAATCCCTTATGAACCAAGCAACACAGAGCAAGAACTGGATCAGCCCAGTGATCCCTTACGAACCAAGCAACACGGAGCAAGAACTGGATCATGAGCAGACAGTTAAGTCTCACGGAGGGTTCCCCACTTGCTCCTAGACCCCACACACACACACACAAACGTTCACACAGCAGCCATGCCTCTGCTGCACGGGCAATGCCAGGACCAAGGACGGTCGGGGGCACAAGGCTCTGGTGGCCTGCGCCAAGAGCAGTCTGGGGATACAGGACTTCTGAAGTCTGGACACGCAAGGCTGATGAATTATTCCTCTCTGGGACTTCGACTGAGACCTGGAGAGACCCCCAAGTGGACATCAACTGCAGTTTTCCACAAAAATTCAGTGACACGGCTGCGCCAATGCTGCTGGCTCCTCAGAAGGGCAGGTGGAAATGGGGGGTGAGAATGAAGGGGAAGTAATGTTTAACAGGGCACAGAGGAGCCCAGGTGCCAGAACTTTATGTACACCAGGGTTTAGGGGGCTCCTCCCATCTCCTACGAGGCATTCATAGTCACCATTTGTGGTGAGCTTTAGCGTAATCGAGTGTACCATCAAGCTACTGAGGCATTCATAGTCACCATTTGTGGTGAGCTTTAGTGTAATCGAGTCACCATCAAGCTACTGAGGCATTCATAGTCACCATTTGTGGTGAGCTTTAGCGTAATCGAGTGTACCATCAAGCTACTGAGGCATTCATAGTCACCATCTGTGGTGAGCTTTAGCGTAATCGAGTGTACCATCAAGCTACTGAGGCATTCATAGTCACCATTTGTGGTGAGCTTTAGCGTAATCGAGTCACCATCAAGCTCCTGGTGGCAGGTGGAGAACCGAGACCTGAGAGTCCCTCCAATTTGCCAACCAGTCCATTCCCATCTTTCAGCCAAGAGCTCCTATAAATGTCCCAGTTCAATAGAAGACCCCCAGCCCCCTCTCAATTCTGGGTGCCCCTGGGCCTCCGACCTCTGGGCTCCCATTCCTACCTGTGCAGATCACTCAGAAACCCCAGCTGGTCCCTGGAGCCAGGGCTCTTAGCAGGGAAGAGAAGGAAGGGGGAGCACCCACCTGCTGGGCTGCAGGAGCCCACTCCGCTGACCGGGAAGAGGACTTCAGCATCACTGCTGCCGTGCAGCACCTGCAGCGGGGCCCAGCTGTGTGCCTGGGAAAGGCACGCGTTCCCATCCAGAGGCCTGTGGCAAGAGAACATAGCTGTGTGACAGAGCCCACCCTGCGGGCTCAGGACTCACCACGGCATCTGCTGGGCCTCCTCAAGTACACAGACCATGATGAGGCTGGAGCAGAAGGGGCCTTGGCTGGGGGTCAAGAGTGTGGCTTCTTGTCCCCAGGGCTTGCTGAGCCTTACCCCCAGTGCTTGCTGAGCCTTCTTTCCTCCAGGGTTTGCTGAACCTTCTGTCCCCCAGTGTTTGCTAAGCGCCTATGAAGTTAGGG
This sequence comes from Jaculus jaculus, assembly GCF_020740685.1. Taxonomy (NCBI): domain Eukaryota; kingdom Metazoa; phylum Chordata; class Mammalia; order Rodentia; family Dipodidae; genus Jaculus; species Jaculus jaculus. Next base: position 102,003,059 of record NC_059112.1, read on the forward strand.
GCTGTGCTCACCAGACAGAAAGAGCCAGCAAGACAAACACATGTGAAAATGGAAGAGGAATGAGCTGAGAAGAAGGCTGACAGCAGAAAATGGGGTGGGGGAAAGAGGGCAACAAGATGAGAATGGGATCAAATTGCAGGATGTTCATTTATTTAACTTATCAATAAAAAGATGGGGTTGAGTGGGAGAAGGTCAAGAGAAGTAATGGGAGGGTTGAATGTGACCAAAAGGCACCATGGTATCCATAAACAATATTTACCTAGACACATGGACTGAGAAAAAAAAATGCAAGCCCTCTTATTAAGAACTATATTTTCAGGCTAAAAAGATGGCTCAGAGGTTAAAGGCACTTCCTTACAAAGCCTAGCAGCCTGGGTTCAATTCCCCAATACCCATATAAAGCCAAATGCACAAAGTGCCTCATAGTTTAAAAAGTATTTTATTCAAAAAAGAATCTGAGAGCTGGAAAGATGGCTTAGCAGTTGAGGCACCTGCCTGAAAAGCCAAAGGACCCAGGTTTAATTCCCCAGGACCCATGTAAGCCACATGCACAAGGTGGTGCATGCGTCTGGAGTTCATTTGCAGTGGCTAGAAGCTAGAGGCACCCATTCTCGCCCTCTCAAATAAATAAAAAAATTTTTAAATATATATATTTTTTAAATCTGAGTCTGGAGGGATGTCTAATTGGTTAAGGTACAAGTCTACGAAGCCTAAGGACTCAGGTTTGACTCCCTGGAACCCACATAAGCCAGAAGCACATGGTGGAGCATGCTTCTGGAGTTTGTTTGCAGTGGTTAGAGGCCCTGCTGTGCCTATTCTCTCTTCCCCTTCCCCATAATAAAGAAAAAAAATTTTAAATTCTGAGGCCCAGAAAAACTGGACAATGTCACTGCAACCTGAGCAATTTTGACACTGGACCAGGTCAAGGCCTAGACCCAAACCAAGATGTCATTTCTGCTTCTCAGCCTTTTCATGGAGGCTAGATCCTTCAACAATCCATCAAGTAAACAAGAAAAATATCAAGGAAAAACATGACCACACCACAGGAATCACTTTTACTTGTTTTCCAGATAATTTGCTAACATTCACAAGACAAGTTACAGCAGAAACCTCTATGGATCAGCTTGTTTAAAAAAAAAAAAAAGGCCTAACATAAATAAAATGTATTTTCAATAAAAGTTTAATTTGTAAATTGAAGGGGGAAAAAAAGCCAGAAGATGGTTATGCTGCCCTCATGGAGCTCATATTCTGGTGAAGCCAGACACCCATCAGGTCATCCCGCAGAAGCGTAAGCACAGGTGAGGACTCAGCGGCCAGCACAGTCTCCGAAGTCCAGCTCCACAACAGGAGGCTCGTATCCCAGCACTCTGGAGGCAGAGGCTGCAGGATCACCGTAAGTTCAAGATCAGCCTAATCTACCTGGTGAGACCTTGCCCCTCCCTCCCTCCCTCCCTCCCTCTCTCTCTCTCTCTCTCTCTCTCTCTCTCTCTCTCTCTCTCTCTCTCTCACACACACACACACACACACACACACACACACACAATTTAAATATGGGGGTGGGGAGAGAAATGTAGCTCAGCAGGAGAGAGCTTGCCAACCATGTTCAATGCCCTGGGTTTGATCCCCAGCACCGCAAAGAAAGAAAGAAAAAATAAGAACAGGGAGGTTCAAGAGGCAAGCTGAGGGCTGGAGAGATGGCTTAGCGGTTAAGCGCTTGCCTGTGAAGCCTAAGGACCCCGGTTCAAGGCTCGATTCCCCAGGTCCCACGTTAGCCAGATGCACAAGGGGGCGCACACGTCTGGAGTTCGTTTGCAGTGGCTGGAGGCCCTGGCGCGCCCATTCTCCCTCTCTCCCCCCACTTCTCTCTCTGTCTATCACTCTCAAATAAATAAACAACAACAAAAAAAAAAAAACAATTAAAAAAAAAAAGAGGCAAGCTGAAGGAAGCTGGGGTCCTGAGAGAAGGGGGGACCAGAGGATGTGAGGCAGAGGACGCGGGCTGAAAGTGCCAAGGCACAAGGAGGTGCAGCGTGTTCTGGGTTCTCAAAGAGGGCAGTCACAGGACTCAGGACCGGGCCTCACTGGACCTAGACCCTGGTGGGTAAAAGGACAGGATCGGACTAGGTCATATCTGAGTCCCTTCCCAGCATGGAAGCCAGCTCAAGTATTAACCAGACTCATGTGACCTGTTCCACTGTCTTCTTATCTGCAAAGAAGGAAAGGCGCAAGTGTGTGCAGCCGCAGTAACGCCAGGCTGCTTCTGTTGAGGGTGACCCCACTTGCCCGCTGCGGCATCTGCCGCCTGCAAATCTAGTTGCAATGGCTGCCCAGCCTCCCACCCATATGTGGCTTTTCTTTATATTTTTGTTGCTGTGGTGGTTTGGTTTGGTTTGGTTTTTCGAGGTAGGGTCTCACTCTAGCTCAGGCTGACCTGGAATTCACTATGTAGTCTCAGTATGGCCTCGAACTCACAGCCATCTTCCTACCTCTGCCTCCCGAGTGCTGGGATTAAAGGCATGCGCCACCACGCCTGGCTTGGTTTGTATTTATTTTAAAGCAGAGTCTACCACACTGGAAAGGGTAAATGTTCTAGGCTGCATGGCGTACCCTTGTGTGTTGGAGTTTCTTTACAGCCCTTTAAAACATCACCACCAGCCTGGCTGGGGGCAGGTTTGGCCTGCAAGAGAGCTGGCCAACTCCTCTTTGAAGACTGACCGTGTGCAGCAACACCTCTTAGCCCTCTGCATTTGGGACAGGTCAGACATTTGGCACTGACTAGGAAACCCGGAGGAAAGAATCCTAACAGAACTTTGCAAATGCGCTGTGTAACCCCACAGGACGTGCGATGAGACTCAGACAGCAGGGTGGGAGCCAGAATGGAAATGACTCCCCCCCCCCATCGGTCCTGGCCACTGACCACAGACTCGAGCCAGATCTTAGCTAATGTGGCGATAACCCTTTCCTGAGGCTCTGATCCAGCAGTTGGGGACCAAGGGGAGTGGTCACAAAGGCCCTGCCACACACTCCCAGGAGAAGGCGGCAAAACTGACTCCTTTCTGCAACCATCCACCATCCCTCCACAAGTGAACTTTCTGCTGATCTCAAATACAAGTCTTGCCTCTTCCCAGCAACATATGTGAGTGTGAGATGAAGCCAGGCACACAACATACGGTGAGGTTCCAACTAAAAGTGACCTTCAAGAAATAGCACCAAACCGGGCGTGATGGCGCACGCCTTTAATCCCAGCACTCGGGAGGCAGAGGTAAGAGTTTCACTGTGAGTTCAAGGCCAGCCTGAGACTACATAGTGAATTCCAGGTCAGCTTGGGCTAGAGTGAGACCCTCCCACAAAAAAAAATAAAAAAAATAAAAAAAGACTGGATTCAGTCCTCAAGACAGCTTCACATTAAACAAATAAGTAAACAAACACCACTCAGGACCGAGTTTGGCGTGCAACACGTGGCGGTCCTTTGCCTTTCTACCCCATCTGAGGTAGGAGATCATACTGCTGATCTTTTCTGTGCTCTCCACAAGCTGCCGGGGGACACTCTCCTGTCTGCGCCTCCCACCTCACTGTCAAGATGCTGGGATTACAGAAACCCACCCAGATCAGGATCAGACTTGGGCCCTGCCCCCAACCCTGAGCTTTAAGACAGAAGAGCTGAAAACTCCTTGGGTAGTTGACTGGGACTCAGTGGCTGCACATTTAGATCATCACGTGTTCTGCTTCTCTAAACAAGGACTTTGGTATCTACATGCACAGCTTCTTTCTGAGTCCAGAGAGTGTCCTTGGCCAATCATTACCAGTGGGACTGCTAAAGCAAGGGAGGTAAACTTGCTCCAAGCTCCTGACATTTTGTCAAGGCATTTTTGGCCCTAGCAGCAGCCCCTGGGCAGAGCCTTGTCACCTCCCTGCAAAGCTGCCTATGGGTGCAGGAATGAGGGCCCAGGACAGCCATTTCATCCTGTGCTTGCTTTAGAGCTTGGTGACCCCTACGAGATGCAAGTGTGCAGCCGTGTCTCACGGTGCATTTTGCCTCGTCACTGGGAGATGAGCGTTCACTTGTGTTTGTAGCACTGATTTACCCACCCCCTTTCTTACTGAAGTTAGAGAGCATTTACAAAGTTAATAGGAAAACACCTTTCTGTAATAAAGAACTGGGCATCTGAAGGAAAACAGAAGCACAGCAAACCCTTGTTGTTAATACTGAGCAGGGAGATATCGAGGCAGACAGAACCCAACCTTTGGCCACCAGGTCATCCAAAGCGAGCATTCAACTTTGCTGGCAAGTCTACCTGAGCTACTCCTGGCCTGGCCACACCCACCCTCTGTGCTCCAGTCTCTAGACCTCTCCTGGGACCACAAGCTTAAAATCAAAAGTCAAGTATTGGGCTGGAGAGATGGCTTAGCGGTTAAGCGCTTGCCTGTGAAGCCTAAGGACCCTGGTTCAAGGCTCGGTTCCCCAGGTACCACGTTAGCCAGATGCACAAGGGGGCGCACGCATCTGGAGTTCGTTTGCAGAGACTGGAAGCCCTGGCGCGCCCATTCTCTCTCTCTCCCTCTATCTGTGTCTTTCTCTCTGTGTCTATCGCTCTCAAATAAATAAATAAAATTTAAAAAAAAAAAAGTCAAGTATTACTCGGTAGGCCACCCATTGCTTGACTTCTTCCCAGGTCTCTCTACGGAATGTCCAAGGAAGCACTCCCTGTATGCCAGGGAGAGCCTGTCCATGGTCCGTGCAGAGCCTGGCCCCCAAGACAGTCACCCAGCACTGTCTTGTGCCTTTTACACATCACAATGCCAGCAGCTACCCTGCTAGCAAGCTGCTCTCCCCTGCAGGCTCCACTCACAGCAGCAGAGGTAGGAAGAGCTGTGACTGAGGCCCAAGTACACATGCAGGACCCAATCCAGAGGTGCCTGCCCATATCTATAGAGCCACAGCACACACATTAAAAAAAAAAAAAGCCAAAAATCTAAATATTCAAAAGTGTAGACTGGGCTGGAGGGATGGTTTAGCGGTTAAACGCTTGACTGTGAAGCCTAAGGACCCCAGTTCGAGGCTTGATTCCCCAGGACCCATGTTAGCCAGATGCACAAGGGAGCGCACGCATCTGGAGTTCATTTGCAGTGGCTGGAAGCCCTGGCGCGCCCATTCTCTCCCTCCCTCCCTCCCTCCTTCCCTCCCTCCCTCCTTCCCTCCCTCCCTCCCTCCCTCCCTCCCTCCCTCCCTCTCTCTCTCTCTCTCTCTCTCTCTCTCTCTCTCTGCCTCTTTCTCTGTCGCTCACAAATACATAAATAAAAATTTTTTAAAAACTTTTTTTTAAAGTGTAGAAACATTTAGCAACCCATGACATTGTGATCTTGAAAAAACAACCAACTAACTAGTTACTGCAGAGAAACAGAACCAATGAGAGGAGTTCACTAGCTATAAATACAGATTCGTAACGAAGAACTGGGCTACGTGACTGCAAAGGCTGAGAGAGCCCACAACGGCAGTCTGCAAGCTGAAGCTGACAGTGTGATTCTGAGAACAGAGGTATCAATTCCAGTCCACGGACAGCAAAAGATCAACATCCCAGCTCACGCAGGCAGGCATGAAAGAAGCCACTCCTCTCTTCCTCGGGTTTCTATTCTATTCAGGTCTTCAAGGGCCTGCATGATGCCTCTCCGTGCTGGGGGCAGAAACCTCCTTCAGAGATCCCACCCATATTCCAACACTGACCCCAGCTGGAACACCATCCATGACTTGAGAAACGGGTTCAACCTGGGCATCCCATAGCCCAGTTGCGTTGACCATCAGATAGACACTGGATAAAATAATTACGTAGTAGCAGGGAAAATGTTTGACAGTATAGCCTCTCGGAAGCTGCACATCTGAACACAATGCTAGCTTGGCTGACTGCTTTGCCAAATCTCAACCCTGTGTATCACCCTCGTCTTTCATTAGCCTTGCAGCCCGGGTGGATCACCGCTGGCATGGCCAATTCAAGTGTCCGTGTAAATGACGTGAGCAAAATCTGTTTAAATAGACATAATCTTGTGAGGAAGAAGAAAGGTAATGTTAAAAGAATATGAGGGGAAGAAGAACATAGGCTGGGGGTGTAGCTCAGTCAGTAGAGCGCCTGGCTAGCATACATGAAGCCTGGGGTTCAATTCCAGCTCCAACTAATCAGGGCCTGGGAGGTATATACCTTTAAAGGCAGCTCCCGGGAGATGGAAGGCAGGAGAATCAGAAGTAAGGTCAGCCTTTGCTACAGAGGAGGCCCACGGCTGGCCAAGATATGAGACTGTGTCTTAAAGAGAAATTTTTTTAAAAAAAAGGAGAACATGAAAATCAGAAGCTGAGTAACACCAGAGCATTTCAGTCCCAGGGAAAGAGGCGCTCAGATCGGCTCACCTCGCCCTTGTACAGGCGGGACTGTGAAGTCAGTCAGAATCGGCACCATGCACCCTGCAGCCTGAAAGCAAACTGGTATGTGACAAGAAGATTGGCACCGAGCACCAGAACAGTGACAAGAGGGGTACACCAGCAGCAGCAGCAGCTGACGCGTGCTGTGTCACTCGATGCGCCAGCGTGTGCGACAAAAGCCTTGCATGGATTATTTCTGCCCCCACAACACCCCTACGGAAAGGTGCTACCATGGCCTCAGGTCTCAGCTGAGACCAGAGGTTCTGGGGGGCTCACCCCACTCAGCCCGAGGGCAGCCACCCAGGGAGTATGGTTTTGCCTCCGAGGCCCGCGACCGCTAGGAGCCCCGCTTTTCTGCCGGCGGCCTCCGTGAGCATCGGGCCTCCAGCGTTACGGCAGCAAGCGCAGCAGGACTGAGCTCTGCGGGGAGCACTGGACGCAGCCTGGCCAACAGCTTTACCAAACCCCAATTCTGTGCAATCCTGTTCTCCAGTCTTCAAGAGAGAAGTGGTACCTGCTAACCTCAAGTGACGCAGGAGTCACCTGTCACTGCAGTCATAGGCTGCTGCTGCTGCTGGTGGTGTGTGATAGATTCTTATGTATTCCACGAGAATACATGGAAAGCACTCTCTGGCCTTGGACTTAGTGGCTATGTAGCCAAGGATGACGCTGAACTTCCTCCTGTCTACTTCTACCGGAAGTGCTGGGGTTTTAGGAATGTGACACCACACCCCCATTTATGTGGTGCTGGGGATGGAACCCAGTGCTTTCTGGGTGCTGTGCAACTACCAACTGAGCTCCAGGCCATCACAGTTCTTAGGTTAAGTCTTATTCTCTTGGTCACAAGCCACTTAACTTCTCTCTTGTTCTTTGCAGACCACTAGTCTGTGACTTTTGTCCAGGTCACCCCTGTCTCCCCCTTGAGCTTACCTAGGCTAATGGCAAGTTAGGAGGCAGATTCAATTCATGGAAACAGACTTTTGAGCAAGAAATTCAAAGTACATAGCCTGATGTTAACTTGTATTAAGTACCTTCAAATAGGTTCCATGTCGATGGAGAATGGAATTTCAAAGGGGAATGTGGCGGGGGGGGGGGGTATTACCATGGGATACTTTTTATAATCATGGAAAATGTCAATAAAAATTGAGAAAAATAAATAGGTTCCATGTCCCTCAGTTCTTAGCAAGCTAAGATCCTAAATAAAGACTTGAAGAATGAAAAGCACCCCAAACCAGTACAGAAACCATGCTCCTATTTCACGCACTGCCACGGAAGGGGAAGGCGGTTGGAGCGCTCCCTTTGTGAAGGGCTCGGCAGAACTTACTTCTCGGGTGACTCCAAGTGGATCATGCGCTTCCTGCCGGCTGCGTTTCCATACACGTCATCCTCATCTTCATCCCCATCTTCATCATCGATGCTTTTTACATCAAGCTTCTGGTGCCCCAATTCCCCATTCAATGACAAACTATCAATTTTCCATGAGTTGCTGCTCTGACTTCCATTGGAATTTGGTCCAAAGGGGCTTTCAAAAGTGCACACGACATTGATCGAAGAGCGGTCAGAGTTCTCCTCTGAGCTCTCCCCAGCCCCAGGGGTCTTTTTAAAAACATCCCCAGAGTTCTGCTCATCCTCTTCCTCATCAAATGAGATAATATTGGTCACCTTCTTCTTCTTCTTCCGCTCCTTTTTACATTTAGCATCTGGCAGAAGAAAAGGGCTGATGTAAGAAAAAGCAGGTGAGACACATAGTTTGGGCCGACTCACCTCCAAGTCACAGAAAATCCTCCAGCAGTGTTCTGCTTTTGCCTGTGGAATGTGAGAGAAACAGTGCTGAGTTCTAGAACCCAGATCAAGGGATCTCACAGATCTACTGCCATCCTCTCGGCCAGCTGCCTTGAACTAAGGGATCCAATCTCACTCACTCACTGGATCAGAAGAGTCGCACGTAGAACTGACGCCTGGTACAACTCAAACACAGAGCTGAGCCACCCTGTACTTCCAGTTTAGCCACCAGCTCCCTCCCCATGAAAGAGCCTCAAGAGACCTACAGAGGCAAGGCCACCCCGATGCACAGGACCATAAGACATCAACCACTTCCTTTTACTGTTTCCATATGGAAAAAGCTATAAGCAGCACTGCCCTGGCGATCAGAGCTAAGAGGAAGTCATCTTAACCATCCTTCTTGGATGTCACAACCTCAAGCCACTCCATATAACCAGAGGTGACGTGTGATGCCTCACTGATGTGTGCAACCCTGTTCACAAGCATAGTTCCAACGAGGGTCAGGACTGGTGCTCCATGAATGCAGAAATCTCATTGTCCTTGTTCTGTTTCCCACATTGTTCATGTGGGAGTCTCTGCTGGAAAATGCAAGCTCACGACAGGTAAGTCTCTGTGTGCCAAAGAACTCATGGGGGGAGCCAAGTTGTCACCATCATTCAGACCCAAAGGGAGCAGTGGTGGGGCAGGTCTGAAACACCAGACACTTAGGAGGCTAAGGCAGAAAGATCACAGGTTCAAGACCAGCCTTGGCTACAGAGTGAATACAAGGCCAGCGTGGGCAACTTACTAAGACCTTGTCTCATAAAAATAAAGGAAGCTGGGGCCTGGAGAGATGGCTTAGTGGATAAGTGCTTGCCTGTGAAGCCTAAGGACCCCAGTTTGAGGCTCAATTCCCCAGGACCCACATTAGCCAGATGCACAAGGGGGCGCACGCGTCTGGAGATCGTTTGCAGTGGCTGGAAGCCCTGGCGCGCCTATCCTCTCTCTCTCTCACTCTCTTTCTCTCTCCTCTTCTCTGTCTGTCACTCTCAAATAAATTAAAAAATAATAATAATAATAAAGAGAGCTGAGGGTACAGCTCAGTGGTAAAGCACTTGTCTAGCATGTACAAGGCTGGAGGGTCAATTCCTACCACTAAAAGAACCATTTCAGGGCTGGAGAGATGGCTTAGCAGTTAAGGCGCTTACCTACAAAGCCAAAGGACCTAGGTTCGACTCTCCAGGACCCACATAAGCCAGATGCCCAAGGGGACACACGCATCTGGAGTTCATTTGCCATGGCTGGAGGCCCTGGAGTGCCCATATTCTCTCTCTCTCTCTCTCTCTCTCTCTCTCTCTCTCGCCCTCTCTCTCTCTCTCTCTCCCTCCCTCCCTCCCTTCCTCCCTCCCTCCCTCCCTATTTCTGTGTGTGTGTGTGTGTATATCTCAAATAAATAAAAATAAATAAAATATTTTTTAAAAGAACAATGACAGAGGGATGGCCATGATTATTGAATTACTGCCTTAAGGGATTTGGGGAGTCAGCAACTGGTACTTAACCCCAAAACTTCCACTTCCCAGCAACCCCAAATACTCCAAGGGTGTTTTAAAGCTTTCAGCACAATTGATCTTAACTGAACCAACTTCTGCTTCCCGACAGCCCAGAGTCAGCATGGAGAGCTGTTCTCATTCCTCGGGCCTCTGCTCAAATACCATCCTCATCCTCCCAGCAGAGCCCAAAAGCTTCCACCTGGAAGCATGGCGTGTAGCATCATAACAGTAAGTGTATAGCTCATCTTTAAATATCCTCCACCTCTGCCCTACCCCCACGGAGACTGCACCAGGTGCTCTACACTGAGCACTAAGAACGCAATAAACAGAGGAGTGAATGGATGAAGGGCAGGGGATGGAGAGTGGCCCATCCAGCTTCCTACGGCGGTCACAATCTCTTTTCTATCCCTTATCTCACATTGCAAACTGAAGTTCTCCAGACGGGGAATGTACACTGCGTTACACATTCCGCAAGGATGACTGATCAAAACCTCTGATTGCAGCAAGCCGGAATGTTCAGGCTACGAAACAAATTATCTCAAACTATTTTTTAATTATTAATATATATACATATATATATTTTGGATTTTCGAGGTAGGGTCTCACTCTAGCCCAGGCTGACCTGGAATTCAATATGGAGTCTCAGGGTGGCCTCGAACTCTCAGCAATCCTCCTACCTCTGCCTCCCAAGTGCTGGGATTAAAGGCGTGCGTCACCACACCCTGCTTAAATGATTATATTTATTAAGGAAAGTACAGAGTCAAGGAAAGACACCCATGTGGCTAGAGATCCCATGTGGAGGGCCTGGGGAAAAAGTATGGAAATAAAAAAGAAAAAGTTCAAGGAGCCCCTGCCATGTGCGCAGCTGGGGCTGGGCCTGGACCGAGCCAGGGCAGACACAGCCAAGGGGAAAACTCACCCATAGCTAGAAGTTCCCAAGTGATCAGAAAGAGACTCGGACTATCTTTATGGAGTCCCCTTAATGGTTATTTATTGCTAACCTCTGCATGTGACATAACATCCTTGTGACTATCAGGTAAAATCCTGTTTGGAATGGACAAACAGACCCCTAGCTTCCACTAACCCGAAGGCTAAGCATGTCATGACATAGCAGCTGAGGCCTACAGCAGAGATTTCTCCACTTGGCTATAACCTGCCTTCCTGATATTCCCACTGATGTATTTCAAAAATACCTTGATTTATGACTTTCTTTGTTCCGTTACTATAAAAAGTGCATGAAACTGCTACCACGTTGGAACATGGTATTTGGGGTAACCTAAATCTGTGTTCCCAGGCCATGGTCACTTCTATGGTTCTAGAATAAACTCTCTCATACTCCCTCTGAGGTGAAAGTTGTGCTTTTCCATTGACAGCATGCACATAAGGCTGTCAGCGCCCTCTGAAAGTGAGCAAGGGCAAGAAAAAGAAGTCCAAGCGTGAACTAGATAAGCAAGTGCGTCAGATTCCGCTCCCCTGGAAGGACTTGCAGGTAGCCAGAGGGTCCCGTCCAGCCCACTGTTGTCTTGCCACTGACCCACCGTGCCACCCCGAGGGCCCACTCTGGCTCACCGGCACTGACGATCTTGGACAGGACAGGCAGAGGGTCACTCTCCTGCTCGGGCTTCATGAGGATGGAGACGGCGGAGGAAGATGTGATCTCCCTGAAGAGGCTGCTCACCCCCTGCGTGGACTCCTTGAGCAAGGACGTCATGTTCTGCGTTGACTCTTTTAACAGGTCTGAGACAGTGGGAGCAAACTTGCTCTGCCCATTTAGATCCTTGTTGTCAATGTTAATTGCAAAGAGTATGGAGTTCAGACCTGTCCCCAAAAAAAGGAGAAAACCTGAAGTCCTTGTAGCCAGGCAGCCACACCTCTACCATGAGGAGCAGGACAGACCACAGCACAGTCCACAAGAGGAGGACACTCCTATCTACATCTGTAAAGCCGTCCCAAAGGGTGGGAATGAAGCTCAGCTGCTAGAGTGCTTGCCTGGCATGCACGAAGCCCTGGGTGTCATTCCCAGCACTGTAACGTACCAGGCATGGCGACACACGCCTGTAACCCAAGCACTAGAGAGGAAAGAAGCAAGGGGATCAGAACTTTAAGGTCATCCTCAGCATGTCCCTAGTCTGAGACCGGCCTGAACTGCATAAAACCCTGTTTTTTAAAAAAAAGTCCCGGGCTGGAGAGATGGCTTAGCGGTTAAGCGCTTGCCTGTGAAGCCTAAGGACCCCAGTTTGAGGCTCGGTTCCCCAGGTCCCACGTTAGCCAGATGCACAACGGGGCACACGTGTCTGGAGTTTGTTTGCAGAGGCTGGAAGCCCTGGCGCACCCATTCTCTCTCTCCCTCTATCTGTCTTTCTTTCTATGTCTATCGCTCTCAAATAAAAAAAAAAAAAAAGTCCCAAAACAGGCATGGGCAGACACCATGAGCTGAGTCCAGCTTCCCTCCCTGAAGGTCAGGCAGGCAAATACCAACAAGAACCACCCAGGAGGAGATGACGCTGCAAGTTCTGGAGTCAGGCCACCTGGTTGAGCCCCTTCATGGCCACTTACCAGCCTGAGACCTTAGTCAAGCTCCCTGTAATCTCCCTGAGCTCTAGCTTCCTTACCTGTGACATGAGGACAATGGTCTCTCTTGGGATTATAAATACTGAAGACATCATCTACCAAAAGCACTCAGCTCACCAACCAATCAAAAACATGCACCATGGGCTGGAGAGATGGCTTAGTGGTTAAACACTTGCCTATGAAGTCCAAGGACCCTGGTTGAGGCTCGATTCCCCAGGACCCACGTTAGCCAGATGCACAGGTAGTGCATGTATCTGAAGTTCGTTTGCAGTGGCTGGAGGTCCTAGTGCACCCATTCTCTCCCTCCCTCCCTTTCCCTCCCTCCCTCCCTCCCTCCCTCTCCCCCCCCCTCTTGTTCTTAAATAAATAAACATGCACCAAAGACATCCTTGTAATTACTTGAGAAAAAACTTACACTGGCATCCTATAGCCCACAAAGGAAACCACAGCCAAGTTCTTGTTTTCCTCTCTCATCTCTAGATAGCGCTCAGTATGTGGGTCTTAACAGCAGGTTTTAGAAGAAGAAAAAATAATTCTTTGAGTAGAGCCTCACTCTAGCTAGCCCAGGCTGACCTAGAACTCACTCTGTAGCCCCAAGTTAGCCTTGAACTTTGGTGATCCTCTTACCTCAGCCTCCCAAGTACAGGGATTAAAGTTGTGTGCCACCCTGCCCAGCTAGAAGAAAAGGTTTTAAATGAAGCAGTAAAGAATTTGGAAAAATGACACAAGCTGCCGCTTTCATCTAGCTGATTCCATTTTTTTTTGTCATTTGAGTGAGAGTCAAAGGTTTCTCAGTCCCCCAAGTAGCATCAATCCAGGGCCTCCCCACTGCTGACAAGCCACAGATATGACCCTTTTGGGGGCTGTGAGACAACCCTAAAAAGGTGCCTAGGGAGCTCCCAGAGGTCAGGAGGGGTAATAGAGCTGACAGGATCCAGCCAACCTGGGGCAGGGCCAGAGTACAAGGTATATCTCCCACTTCTAATTCTCTGGTTATTTATATTACACCTGCCAGGCCACGGTCAAAGCCCTTCAACCCAGTGCTTCCTTTGCCAAGGTATCAAATTCTAGATAAATGGTCCCCAAACTTCAAGGAAGAACAGTAACAAGAAACTCATCAAGTCAGTGAGGAGACAGTGAATAATCACAATATCCCTAGGGGCTATAAAACTGCTTCCAGGTCGTCTCTGCTCACCTAGCTTCCCAGACCCCAGTGCCCCTAGCCTTAGCCAGGCTTACCAGCTGCCATGGTCGGAAGCATGCTAGACCTTTCTTCATCCATCACAAAAGACCAGTCTTCATAAAAAGTGCTGCAAAATGGGAGAAAGAGGAGGAAAGCTCTTAGTGGTAGTTTTCTGCGTCTGTTCATTAGCCAGGTGGTTCCCTGGGATGGCTCCCTGGAAAAGCCGAGCCTGGTGCGTCATCCCAGAGAGAACATGGTCTGCCTCATGTCTCTGCTGATGTGAAGCTGATGTGATAAACGAAGGTCTGAACACGAATATCTGACAACCTCCTCGTTAGATCGCAGCTTTAGAGGACTGAAATAGACATGCAAATGCATTTACCAAGCAGCAATGCAGAAGATGACAGAGGGGTGGCTTTTCACTCAACAAGGTCTCTGAGAAACAAGCAGGAAATCCAAATTGACCAACAGGGTCTCCGCTGAGCAGGCTAATACAAAAAGACACAATTTCAGAGAGAAATGCCAGAGCCCCCAGGGTTCCATCAGCTAGGGCATTCACTTGTAATGCCTGTCTGAACCACAAACCCAAAGGCCCGAGTTGTTCCTCGAGAGAGCCGGGAGGCTAGCCTGGTTCCATGGATTTCAGTTTGGGGAGGGGTCAGAGGAGCCTACGAGGCCTATCCAAGGTGATCTCGCTAGTAAATGGTACAGGCAGGGCTTAAATGTGGCTCTTCCAAGTCTGATTCAAGCTCTATATGACTCCCTGGTAAGCAATTAACAACCAACTATCCCCATGGCGGGACATCCCTGCCAGGTCACAGAATCCTATAGAAATGGTGCTGAGTGGCCTGTGGTTCAGTGAGAGGTTGCAAAACTAACTGCTGATGAGACTGAATACAACAGAGAGAAAGAAAACAGCTCCACCAATATACTGAGATGGCAAATTGTTAATGGAAGCACAAACCACAAGGTGCAGCTGGCATTTCTACTGCACCTGATTCCCCCAGTTGGGAACCTTTGCGAAACTGAGCCAACGTTCACGCATGTGAATGATCCCTCCCTCTTCCTGTAGAGTTAGGCGGGTAGCTCCTGACTCAGCTAAGTTCTACAGAGACTCTTTCCTAGGAATTTACTTCCCACCTCCAAGGTTCAACTTTGGTACTGAGGATACAACTGACTATTTATAAGTAATCCACTGGGGGAAAAAAAGTCACCAAAACTCATTCTATGAGTCCTGAGTACGTTTCTTGTTAACTAAAGCAGTGGAGTGCTTGGGAGGTGCGGATATCCTCAGGTCCCTGCCTCGGGCAACAGCCATCCCTGCTCTGCAGACCTCCCTTCAGAGTCGTGCTGCACGCTAAGACAAAGTGACACGGGCGTGGCGACAGCTCACGTGAAGGGATGAAAAGACTTCCACATTCTGAGCCAGACCTGGTGGTGCAGACCTCTGATTTAGAACTCGGGAGGCTGGGCAGTAACACTGCTGAGAATTCAAGACCGACCTGGGCTACACAGTGAGGTCCAGGGCAGCTTGGGAGACAGTGCGCGATCAGGTGTGGTGGCGCATGCTTGCAATCCCCGTGCTTGGGAGGGAAACGGAAGGATCAAGGCCAGCCTGGACTACACAAGACCCTGTCTCAAAAAGCCAAACAACAGGGGCTGGAGAGATGGCTTAGTGGTTAAGACATTTGCCTGCAAGGCCAGAGGATCCCAGTTTGACTCTTCAGGACCCACATAAGCCAGATGCACATGGGCGCATGCATCTGGAGTTCGTTTACAGTGGCTAGAGCCCTGGCACGCCCATTCTCTCTCTCTCTCTCTCCTTCTTTCTCCCTCTCAAATAAATAAATAAAAATATTTTTTTTTTAAAAGCCAAACAACAACAAAACCTTCCATACTTTTTCCTGTCAGCTTAGGACTGAGGAAACAGGAGACTCACAGATAAAAACTCCATGACACAAAGATCAACCCGCACCCTGAGACAGCAGCTGGGCCCCAAGTCACGGGAACCGCGCGTGCTGACGGAGTGTTAGCTCCCTGCACTGGCATCCAAAGTCCCTTACAGACATGTGTTCATGTGTTGCATGAATGCATGTATATGCTCATGTAGGCATATGTGCGTGCGTGTGTATGCATTGCGTGTGCATACATGTGGGGGCCAGAGATCGACATCAGGTGTCTTCATCTATCCATTTCCAGATTTTTTTAAAGATTTATTTATTTATTAGAGACACACACAGAGAGAGAGAATGGGTGCACCAGAGCCTCCAGCCAGTGCAAATGAACAACAGATGCATGCACCACCATGTGCATCTGGCTTACATGGAACCTGGAGAATTGAACCTGGGTCCTTAGGCTTCGTAGGCAAGCGCATTAACTGCTAAGCCATCTCTTCAGCCCCTGTTTTTGTTTTTTTGAGACAAGGTATCTTACCTGGGCTCACTGATTCACTTAGACTTGCTAGCCAATGAGCCCGGGGGATTCCCAGTCTCCCCCGCCCCAACGCTGGGATTCCTGGTGTGCACCTTAACACCCAGCATGCCTGGGTTCTGGGGATCTGGACACAGATCCCCATGCTGGCACAGAAAGCACTTTACTCACGGAGCCAGCTCCCGGGCCCCCTTGCAGGCATTCTTGAATTTCTTCTCCCACCAAGTGGCCCCACAGCACAGCTGAACGGACCTGGGCTGCGGGAGGAGAGCCCACTGGCCCCCCGGTGGCTGGACTGCTTACCTGAGCCTGCCACGGTCCGCCAGGAGCATGTGCAGGTAGCGCTCCAGGGAGTGCTCGTTGAGGGCGCAGCGCAGCCACGCGCGGCCGCGGCCCACGTCTGCCGTAATGTGGCGCAGGGAGGAGAAGCGCTGCAGCTCGTGCTTGTTGAGGACCTCCTTCACGTAGAGCCAGAACACGGGCTCTGGGGGGACAGGAAGGAAGCAGCGTGTCACTGGTTCTGCGACGCTTGCCGTCTTAGAGCAGTGGTCCCTGAGCAACTCGGCACACTGCGAAAGAGGGGCTTCCTTGGCACAGACAAGGCGGGAAAAGGAGTACTAAAAGTAAAAATGAGGGCTGGAGAGATGGCTTAGCGGTTAAGCGCTTGCCTGCGAAGCCTAGGGACCCCGGGTCGAGGCTTGATTCCCCAGGACCCACTTAGGCCAGATGCACAAGGGGGCGCATGCGTCTGGAGTTCGCTTGCTGTGGCTGGCGGCCCTGGCGCGCCCATTCTCTCTCTCTCTCTCTCTCTCTCTCTCTCTCTCTCTCTCTCTCTCTCTGTCTGCCGCTCTCAAATAAATAAAAATAAAAATAATTTAAAAATAGATTGAGATGGGGAGGTAATATGATGGAGAATGGAACGTCAAAGGGGAAACTGGGGGGGGGGAGGGAGGGTATTACCATGGGATTTTTTTTAATAATCATGGAAAATGTTAATAAAAATTAAATTTAAAAAAATAGAAAAAAATTTAAAAATAAAAATGACCCCAAAACTTGCCATCTAGAGACCCCTATTACTAGGTAATATTTTCAAAAGCTGCCTTCCAGTCTTTTTTTCTTTATACAAAAATCAACATTTGTAGAAGGCTGAATGATATCCCCAAAGATAACCATATTCTACTCTCTGGAATTCTTGAATGTCACCTACTACTGCAAAAGGGTCTCTGCAAGGAAGGTCAAGGTAGGATCTGGGAGTCAGAGTGCAGCCTGTACAGCCCGTGACCCCAACTGACAGCAAGTATCTTTAGGAGGAGGCAGAGAGGTTTATCCACACAGAGGAGAATGTGGGACAACCAGGGAAGTAAAGGTTAGAATGATGTGAGGGCTGGAGGCATGGCTTAGTGATTAAGGCACTTGCCTGCAAAGCCAAAGGACCCAGGTTCAATTCCCCAGAACCCACATAAACCAGATGCTCAATGGAGTGCATGATTCTGGAGTTCATTTGCAGTGGCTGAAGGCCCTGGCACGTCCATTCTCATTCTCTCTCTCTCTAATAAATAATAAATATTTTTTAGCCGGGAGTGGTGGTGCATGCCTTTAATCCCAGCACTCAGGAGGCAGAGGTAGGAGGATCGCTGTGAGTTCGAGGCCACTCTGAGACTACATAGTGAATTCCAGGTCAGCCTGGGCCAGAGTGAGACCCTACCTCAAAAAACCAAAAAAGAAAAAAAAAATTTGTTAAAGTTTCAGGGCTGGAGAGATGGCTCAGTGGTTAAGATGCTTGCCTGCAAAGCCTAATGGCCCAGGTTTGATTGCCCAGTACCCACATAAAGTCAGACGGACAAACTGGTGCATGTAACTGGAGTGCATTTGCAGTGGCTAGAGGCCCTGGCATTCCCTCTCTCTTCTCTGTCTCCCCATCTATCTCTATCTCTCTGTTTGCAAATAAATTTTTTTTTAATGTTTTAGCAGTAGGAGGATCTCTGAGTTCAAGGCCACCCTAAAACCACATAGTGAATTCCAGGTCAGCCTGGGCTAGAGCAAGACCCTACTGTGAAAAACAAAAACAAAAACAAAAAAAAAAACCCACAAAGTTTTAGCAAGGATGGTGGCCTTTAATCCCAGCACTTGGGAGACAGAAGTAGGAGGATCACCTCTACTTCGAGGCCAGCCTGAGACTACATAGTAAATTATACATACATAGTAAAAAAAAAAAAAAAAAAAAAAAAATTAAATGTACATTGTGTTGTATGGTTGTGTATGCATACATACATGTACGATTTTTATATTCTGATTCATTTTTTCCTAGAGCATTAACATTTTCCCAGCTCAGCTAAAAGTCTTCAAAACACGTCTTTTATTTTTTGTTTCTTGGTTGGTTGGTTTTTCAAGGGAGAGTGTTGCTGTAGCCAGGCTGACCTGGAACTCATTCTGTACACCCAAGGTTGGCCTCAACTTCACTGTGATACTCCTGCCTTGCCTTCCCAAGTGCTGGGATTAAAGGTGTACAGCACCCAGCTCTATTTTATTTCTATTTATTGCCTTTTTTATTAAAATATTTTTTAAATGTTACTTATTTGAGAGAGAGAAAGAAAATGGGCACACCAGGGCCTCCAGCCACTACATCTGGCTTATATGGGTCTTGGAGAATCAAACTGGAATCCTTTGGCTTTGCAGGCAAATGCCTTAACCGCCAAGCCATCTCTCTAGCCCTATTGTTTCTTTTTTTAAAAAATATATTTTATTTATTTATTTGAGAGAGAGAGAGAGATGCAGATAGATAGAGGCATGCCAGAGCCTCTAACCACTGTATACAAACTCCAGATGCCTATGCCACCTTGTGCATCTGTCTTACGTGGGTACAGGGGAATGGAACCTAGGTCCTTTGGCTTTGCAGTTAAGGCAAGTGCTTTAACCACTATGCCATCTCTCCAGCCTTTAGTGTGTCTTTTGAATGTCATAACATATTTTATTTTGATGCCTTCCCAGTGAAACCTAGTTTAGCTATCCTCAGTTACTGCGAGCCCAATTCCCTCCATACAGCAAGGTCTGCCCTGGCATCCTTGTACCCGCCTCATTTCCAGATCCTTAGGAGAGATTTCCATATGCTGCTATTGAGTCCAAGGTTAAGAGCAGGGGGCACTGGTGCTTATCCATAAAACCATCACTCTTACCACTTCTGGCATCATCTCCTCAAAGCTACTTCCTTAGCCTCATGCACACGTGAGCTTTCATAGTGGTAATTCTAGCTGATAGCTCATTTTGTGATCTGCGTTCTTCACACCCTTTTGGCTCATCAATGGTTTTTCCATGCTGCCATTAACACAGCAACAATGGCACGGTTTCTTAAGCATGAACCAAACACGTCACGTCTGACTCCACAGGAACCAAGGCCATCTCCCTATCCAAGACAAAGTCAAGTCAGAAGCCTGGGCAAGTCTCACCCACTTCTGACACACGTTGGTAAGCAGGACAGGTGACCAGAAGATCCATGCTAAATGCAGACTCTCAACCCCCTTCTGCCTCTGCCTCTGCCTCCATGAAAACGAGCTTGCTCCTGACTGCTCGATATACTGCCGGGAGGGAGCTGAGCCTCTGCTGCCACACCCAGCTTCAACCCAGCAGCTCGCAGGCTTGCCCATCTGTAGAATGTGAGCGCCATGGGGCCTTTCTTCCAGAAGGGAGTAAATGCACACAGCTCCCACCACCAACCTCCAGATTACCAAGTTCCCTCCAATACTCATCTGGGACCCATGGCATCCTTCCAGGGAGCCCTGAGTGAGGTGAGGCCAGGCTGGAACAGCAAGGGGCTTCCCAGCCAATGGGCAGGAAGGACAAGCAGTCAAAGAGATCATTCAGTTAAATGATCCTGGCAACTCACTCAGCCATGCTGAGCCTCACATTCTTGTCCTGTGAGCATGGCAGAGAATGGCCTTGGTTATGGGCCAACTGGAGAGCAGGGGAAGGCAGAGCGGTAAACACAGTAGCCAGCCCGGGACGGCCATCACCCACCTGCCGAGCAGGCCCGTATGCTGTCAGCAGCAGCACTGAAATGTGTGTGCACGCGCGTGCGTGCATGCGTGCGTGCGTGTACACGCATAGGTACTTGGGGATCCAGCCATCTTTTCGGATCTTCTAAGCTAAACAGCAAAACAGTTCCCTCAGGTCTGTGACCTCTCCATCCTCATATGTCAGACGTCGCCCCTTCGCAAACTGAGGCTCCGCAACCACACAGAGCGGCTGCGTCCAGCTCTCTCCCCGCCTCTCAGGGCTGTGTGGCCATTTCTTCTGAATTGAACATTGCCTCCGGGAAACAGGGAGGGATGCTCACAGGACTTCCAGGGCTCAGGAAGCTCATGAAAGTACTAAGGGCCACGGCTGGGAAAGCAGTAAGCAGAGGCCACAGAGAGGAGATGCCCTCCAGTCCCAGGATGCCTCTCTCGTGAGTCAGCATCTGAGCTGGGGTGCGCTTTTTGATGAGTCACCCGGCTCCTGTAAGTGACCCCAGTAAAGTCGCTGGCTCACCAAACTAGGTGGGTGGAATCATTTTTGTGGTCGGCTGTCCTCTCCTCTGTGGGGTGAATAAATGTTTGTTCATGTGTCCCCAGGAAGTCACAAAACACTCAGAAACCAGCAAGGAGCCGGGATGGGGGGGGTGGGGTGAACTGGAGAGATGGCACAATGGTTAAGATGCTTGCTTACAAAGCCTGATGGCCCAGGTTTGATTCCCCAATACTGACATAAAGCCAGATACACAAAGTGTCACATACATCTGGAGTTACTTTCCAGTGGCAGGTGGCCCTGATGTGCCCATTCTCATTCTCTCCCCCTCTATCTCTCTCACTCTCTCTAAATAAATAACTAAATTTTTTAAAAATGGCACAGAGGAATTCTTGCCTTGCAAATAAAAAAAATTTAGCCACCAGGCATAGTGGTGCATGCCTTTAATCCCAGCACTTGGGAGGCTCACTGTGAGTTGGAGGCCACCCTGAGACTACATAATGAAGTCCAGGTCAGCCTGGGCTAGAATGAGACCCTACCTCAAAAAACAAAATGAAAATGAATAAAATATTTTTGTGGGTTTTTTTTGTTGTTGTTTTGTTTTGTTTTTCGAGGTAGGGTCTCACTCTGATCCAGGCTGACCTGGAATTAACTATGTAGTCTCAGGGTGGCCTCAAACTCACAGCGATCCTCCTACCTCTGCCTCCTGAGTGCTGGGATTAAAGGCATGTGCCACCGCACCCGGCAAATAAGATATTTTTAAAAAGAAACGAGCACAGGAGAACTTGGGGGGATATGATCCTCAGCCAAGTGTGTGGAAACACTCAACCTCCTATGTTACTGTAACATTTCAGGTCAAGTGATCCTGTCTTCCTCAAAAAAAAAAAAAAAAAAGTCACCTCCCTCTGACCTCAAGTACCAAGAAACACCTTACAGTGTGTTTTCACCTTTCAATTTTGCAAATTGCTTACTGCCAAGAATCCTTTAAAGCCTGTCAGGGAGACGCTGAGGATGGTAGAAATTTTCCCAGCGGGGTCCCGCTTCCACTGCTGGAATTAATGTGCTCTATTTAAAGCGCAGTTCACCTGCCTTTCAGAGCAGGCGGCAGCCATAACTGAATTTGGGGATATATACTGGCTGCTTTGAACCATGGATCAATTCCAACAGTGTGCCAGGACCTCTGCTTCAAAATACTGGAAAGCCAGTGGCCAGCAAGAACAAGAGCCAAGAAACCTGGGGGTACCACTCAATAGCAGGTGACTGGTAGTACCAGTTTCTAGTAGGCCTCAGCTTTTCATTGACAATGCCAGGATTTCATACTTTGGGGGCTATGAGAAAGACAAAAGCTCAGCTCAAATTCTGGTTCAGGTATTGCATGGCCTTGAGTGACTTACTTTATCCTCAGTGGTTCCCATCTGTTCAATGGGAATAACAGCATTTATCTCTAAGGGGAAAATGAGAAAATAAAACACAAAATGCATATCTAGTACAGGCAATCAATCAATGTCACCCATAATGAACCGAAATGACATATAATGTGTTTGCTGACAAAAAGCTATTAATTTCAAATTACTGGGCTGGAGAGACAGCTCAGTCAGTAAAGTGCTTGCTTTGCAAGCATCAAGACCTGAGTTTCACCCACATAAAATGTCAGGGGATGGTGACACATGGCTGCAATCCAGCATGAAGGAAGTAGAGACAGGAGGACCCCTGGGGCTTGCTGGCCAGCTAATCTAGCCTAGCCTAATTGGTAAAGTCAACAAGAGACCCTGTTTCAATGCATATCCCACAGCCCCATGGGGAATAGTTGCAACCCCACTGAAGAGGTTTCCCCAGAGAAATGGGGACAGGGATGAGGGGCAAGAGGGAACCAACACGTGATGTACCCATATAACATGCTGTTAATAACATTTTTTAAAAAAGATGTGGATAGGGCTGGAGAGATGGCTTAGCCGTTAAGTACTTGCCTGTGAAGCGTAAGGACCCTGGTTCGAGGCTTAACTCCCCAGGACCCACGTTAGCCAGATGCACAAGGGGGCTCAGGTGTCTGGAGTTCGTATGCAGTAGCTGGAAGCCCTGGCGTGCCCATTCTCTCTCTCTCTTTCTCTCCCTCCGCCCTTCTCTCTGTCTGTTGCTCTCAAATAAGTAAATAAACAAAAATTTTTAAAAAAAGATGTGGATAGGGGCTGGAGAGATGGCTCAGCGGTTAAGCACTTGCCTGTGAAGCCTAAGGACCCTGGTTCGAGGCTCGATTCCCCAGGACCCCATTAGTCAGATGCCAAAGGGGGCGCATGTGTCCAGAGCTCATTAGCAGTGCCTGGAGGCTCTGGCGTGCCCATTCTCTCTCTCTCTGCCTCCTTCCCTCTCTGTCGCTCTCAAACAAAAAATTAAAAAAAAAAAAAAAAAGATGTGGATAGTGTTCCTCTGGTGACACTTGAGGTTTTCCTCTGGTTTTCAATCACTCATACACACACACACACACACACACACACACACACACAGGCACGCATGCACATGAGCATTATACGTGGAGCCAAAGCCCAGGTTCAAAGGCACATGGCCAGCACCCCATCCCTTTCTTCTGGTACCAGCACCTCTCCCTTGTATGTGTGGAAGCGTGTTCTATATGGTTCCTTGTGAAGGTGCATTTAACACTTTCCTCACCCAAGGACAGCAGGCTGGGAGATTGCCAGGCCACATCAGGGAGCACGGCTCTATGACACACCATCCTCCTAAACCTGCTGGACATTTCCTCATTGGGAGAGTTTTGTTTGGTTGGTTTTAGGGTGTTTGGGGCTTTTTTGCACTAACTTGGACCTTTTAGGCAAGGATCTTTTTTTTTTTAATTTTTATTAACATTTTCCATGATTACAAAATATATCCCATGGTAATTCCCTCCCTCCCCACCC
This sequence comes from Jaculus jaculus, assembly GCF_020740685.1. NCBI lineage: Eukaryota > Metazoa > Chordata > Mammalia > Rodentia > Dipodidae > Jaculus > Jaculus jaculus. The sequence goes on from NC_059112.1 coordinate 102,026,372, forward strand.
CCACACTTTCCCATTTGAAATTCCATTCTCCGTCATATTACCTCCCCATTTCAATCATTGTAATTACATATATACAATATCAACCTATTAAGTATCCTCCTCCTGTTTTGTTTTTTAAACATTGTTTATTTTTATTTATTTAACAGAGAAAGAGGGAGGGAAAGAGAGAGAAAGAAAGAGAATGACACACCAGCGCCTCCAGCCACTGTAAACAAACTCCAGACACGTGCGCCTCCTTGAACATCTGGCTAACGTGGGTCCTGGGGAATCAAACCTGGGTCCTTTGGCTTTGCAGGCAAACACCTTAACCACTAAGCCATCCCTCCAGCCCTTTTTTTTTTGTTTGTTTGTTTTGAGGTAGGGTTTCACTCTAGCTCAGGCTGACCTGGAATTCACTATGCAGTCTCAGGGTGGCCTAGAATTTGTGGCAATCCTCCTACCTCTCTGCCTCCCGAGTGCTGGGATTAAACACGTACGCTACCACACCCTGCTCACAAGCACCTTTTAGAAAAATTTATTTATTGGGCTAGAGAGATTGGCTTAGTGGTTAAGTGCTTGCCTGTGAAGCCTAAGGACCCCAGGACCCACGTTAGCCACATGCACAGGGTGGTGTATGCATCTGGAGTTCATTTGCAGTGGCTGGAAGCCCTGGCACGCCCATTTCCTCCACCCTCTCTCTCTCCCTCTCTGCCTCCTTCTCTTTGTCGCTCTCAAATTAAATAAAAATAACCAAAACAAAAAACTTATTTACTTATTTATTTTCAAGCAGAAAGAAAGAGACAGAATTGGTACACCAGGGCCTCCAGCCATTGCAAATGAACTCCAGATGCATGTACCACCTTGTGTCTCCGGCTTTACATGGGTACTGGGGAATTGAACCTGAGCTTTGCAGGAAAGTGCCTTGGCTGCTGAGCCATGAAAATATTCCTTATCTTGATTGCTGAGTGCATATTTTTGGCACCCCTCAAATGTCATGGCCAAAGAGCTGATCTCACTGGCCTCGCAGTGCTATTGGCCTGGATCACAGGACAGGCTCCACGGAAAAAACTTCTTCTTCCTGAACCACTGGAAGAGAGGCCTCGTCTCTCACTGGAATATGGGCTAGGGCCAAATTCCAGCCCGCCATATCTTTTGTAATAAAGTCAAACTAGACTATGGCTACACCGTTGGCTCAGTTAGCATCTACTCTGCCTTCCTGTTCGGCGGGAAAGCTAAGGAGTATGACCCAGAGAGTATGACGCCTTAAAGAAGGAGTTTTCAGACACCGGTCCGAAAAGCAGGACCTCTAATGGTCATGTAACCAGGGATCACCTGGGGCCCTTTTGCCCTCTCATGTAAAGGGACCTCCACTTGCAAAGTCCCCAGTCCACACTAGTGCTATGCTACAAGAGAAATGGAAGCAGATTTAGGGGATCAGAGAGCCCAGAATCCAGCTCAACCCCTAGGGTTCGAAGGGCTTTCTGCCACTCGCAACCAGAAGACAGTTAATGTGCCGAGACAAGGAACAAGGACAGACTTCCTCCAGTGCTTCAGGGTGATGGAGGACGCTGGAGGATGAGGGGTACATCTAGCTCACTAGTGCAAAGCTCTGAGCACTGCCCAACAGGAAACGGACTGCCCATTTAACATCCCAGGCTCCTTGTAAAACTGAAGGGTGTCTTTATCACATCTCTAGACTGGGCGAAGCGGCCGGCTCGAAGTCTCTGTGGGACCAGGAGCTCCAATCCCTCAACAAGGTCACAGAGGATGATCATATCTCTAGGCATCCCAGGCACAATCAGAGAGAAGTAAAGGGGTAGGGAAAGCCCATGGCATCCCCCCTTTCATCAGGCAGGTAAAAGCAATCCCAGAAAACCAGGAGGAAACAGGGTAGAGGAAGAGTATCAGGCCTGGCTGAATCGTTCCTGACCCACGGCCTAAGGAGGACACAGCACAGCCCCAAGCGGAATCAGGGTTCCATTAAGCCAAAGTAAGAGACTCAGTCAAAGACATGTAGCATCCAGTGCAAGGTCAAAGGCAAGCTACACCATCCTTCGTCCAGCCTGAGATCTGGGTGGAAAGAGTATCTCCGTCTATGAGGTGCATCTTCTAGCTGGCCACAAGACCACCTCCTGGAACTAGAAAGCAGGGGCTGTGGTCTATGTAGGAATCACACACAACAGAAACTCAAGGACAAAGTATGTAAACTTGGGAATTTTTTTTTTTTTTTTTTTTTTGAGATAGGGTCTCACTCTATCCCAGACTGACTTGGTACTCATTTTTTAGTCCCAGGATGGCCTCGAACTTACAATCATCTTCCCACCTTGCCTCCAGAGTGTACTGGGATTAAAGGTGTGCATCATCATGCCAGGCTAAACAATTCTTTTATTTTTAAGGTCTATTTTTATTTATTTATTAGAGGCAGAGAGAAAGGAAGAGAGAGACAGTGAGAATTAGCACACCAGGGCCTTCAGCCACTGCACATGAACTCCAGATGCATGTGCCACCATGTGCATCTGGCTTACATGTGACATGGAGAATCGAACCTGGGTCCCAAGGCTTTTTAGGCATACGCCTTAACCGCTAGGCCATCTCTCCAGCCCAACAAATCTTTTTATTTGCTTCCTTTATTTTTTCCTAGAGATAGGGTCTTTCTGTACCCCAGACCTGGAACTCACTCTGTATAGCTAGTCTGGCCTTGAACTCACAGCAATCCCCCTACCTCTACCTCCAAAGTGCTAGAATTAATGACATGTGCCACCACACCCAGATGCTTTTCATGAAATTATGGTATAATACATATAACACAATTGACCATTTTACTCTCCCCACTCCCCCCTTTTTGAGAGGTAGGGTCTCAGTGTAGCCCAGGCTAACCTGGAATTCAATCTTATAGCCCAAATTGGCCTCAAACTCATGACTATGGTTTTATATTAGCCTCCCAAGTGATTGGATTACATGAGTGAGCCACCAAGCCTGGTCACTTTACCCATTTTTTAAATATGTAATTTGGTATCTATTCACAATTTTTTTAACCATCAACACTATCTCTAGAACTTTTTCAGCATCTCAAATAGAAACATATCTTCATTAAATAATAACTCCAATCCCTTCACCTAGCTTCTGGCAACTTTTACTCTCTGTGTCTATAAATTGGGGATCCAAATACTTCTTGTAAGTTGAATCATCTAATAGCTGTCCTTTTATGATTTAGCATAATGCTTTTTATAAAAATATTTTATTTAATTGCCAGCAGACAGATATGAGAGACAGAGAAAGGGAGGAGAGGATGGGACGTGCCAGAGACTCCAAATGCTGCAAATGAACTCCAGACACGTGTACCACCTTGTGCATCCGGCTCTACATGGGTACTGGGGGAATGAACCTGAGTCCTTAGGCTTTGCTGGCAAGTACCTAACTGCTGAGCCATCTCTCCAACCCTTAGCATAATATTTTTTTAATGTTTTTGTCTATTTTTATTTATTTGAGAGCAACAGACAGACAGAGAATGAATGAGGCAGAGAGAGAGAGAGAATGACTGCAACAGGGCCTCCAGCCACTGCAAACGAACTCCAGACGCATGCGGCCCCTTGTGCATCTGGCTTACGTGGGTCTTGGGGAGTCAAGCCTCAAACCAGGATCCTTAGGCTTCACAGGCAAGCGCTTAACCACTAAGCCATCTCTCCAGCCCTTAGCATAATATTTTAAAGTTCTTCTTTACAGTGTTACAATGTATCACTACTAATTCCTTTTCTTCCTTTTTTTTTTTGGCTTTTTATTTTGTTTATTGGTTGGTTGGTGGATTTGGTTCTTTGAGAAAGGGTCTCACTCTGCAGCTTTGGCTGGCCTGGAACTCGCCATGTAGCCCAGGTAGGCCTTGTACTCATGATGATCCTCCTGCATCTTCCTCCCAAGTGCTGAGATTAAGGCATTCACACTCATGACCAGCACTTAATTTTTTTTTCATGGCTTTATGAAAAAGTGGAAAACATGCTGATCAACAATGGAAGCAGGACTTCTGACCATGTGTCCCACCTCCTTTTAGGCGTGTGCTCCATCGGCACTGATGTCATTCTGACAGGAGCAAAGTAAAGGACCCATGGAATTTACAAGCTGGATAATCATGGCCAAAGGTTTACAGTACTGAGGCTAAATCTGAGCCTTGAGAGAAAAAGAAGCAAATACAGAGAGAGAGAGAATGGGCATGCCAGGGCCTCTAGCCATTGCAAACGAACTCCAGACACATATGCCACCATGTGCATCTGGCTTACATGGGTATTGGGGAATAGAACCTGGGTCTATAGGCTTTGCAGGGAAACGCCTTAACCGCTAAACCATCTCTCCTCCAGTCCACGAGTCTTCATTTATGAGATGTCAGGATTCAGCACCTCTGACACAGCCAGAGGTCACAAGAGCCAAAGAACCCAACTACACTCAGTCTGTTTTCAGTACTAGGGATTGAGCCTAGGCTCGTGGCAAGTGCTGTACCACTGAGCCTATCACCACCCTTTGTTTTTTGTTTTGGTTTTGGTTGTTTTGTTGTTTTGTTTTATTTTGTTTTGTTTTCAAGGTAGGATTTCACTCGATCCCAGGCTGACCTGGAATTCACTATGTAGTCTCAGGGTAGCCTCAAACTCACAGCATCCTCCTACCTCAGATTCCCAAGTGTTGGGGTTAAAAGAATGTGCCACCACACCCAGCTAACCAGCCTTCTTTTTACTCTCTATTTTGAGACATGGTTTCACTAAATTGCCCAAACTGTCTTCTAGCTTGCTCTGCAGCCTAGGGTGGCCTTGAACTTGCCATCCTCCTGAGGAGCTAAGATGAGCAGCATCAGACCTGAACATGTTGGAACACACTCATGTCCCTTACATGACCACTGATCTATGCCACCCAGAAGTCAAGTCCCCCACCCAGCGCCCCATAGTCTAGAGACCCATGAGCTTCACAGCTAGCTGTGAGACGAGCACCCTAGCTTATGGCTTTCCCTGTAAGGCCACCATTCTCAACCAGTGAGAACAGCTCCATCACCTTCCCCTCCTCCCCAGACACCCCCCTCCCCCGCCCAGCGGCCCATCAAAGCTCAGTATTTTCTCCACAGTGTCAGGAGACATCCTTCCAAGGTCTCTTTGACCAGAAGTAGATTTTTGAGTTCATGACAATAACAGAGAAACATCAAAAGGGAACTGAAAGTGCCCAGGGAAGGAAGGGTGGCAGAAGACTTCCCCTTACAACCAGAGGGTGGGCCCAGGGCTGGCACATGCACCTTCCTCCCATATCGATTTTCCACAGAAATGAAAGTCACCCAGGGGGATTCAGTGAAGCAAAATATAAAACACCTTGCTCTAAGTTAAGCGCGGTCAACCGTTTCCAAAAGTCCCCACCGAGGATCAAGGAAGCCAGTGTCCATCTGTGAAGAAGTGCACAGGAAGCAGAGGGAGGGGGTCGACTTCCCAGGAACATGGGTGCTATGTCCTGGAGTCGCGATTTTGACATAGTCCTTTAGTGGTCTCTGTGACACAGATAGCCAGTGCAGAGGTAAGGAGGGCCATTCAGAGGCCTCATGGGAGAAGGCCTCAGGACTACTGCAGACAGTCCACATGAACTGGACAGGGAGCAGATGAATGACTTTGGGAAAGAACTTCTATATTTCAAGAAAGAATAGATTAAAAATGCCACGAGAGGGCTGAAGAGATGGCTTGGCAGTTAAGCACTTGCCTGTGAAGCCTAAGGACCCTGGTTCGAGGCTCGATTCCCCAGGACCCACGTTAGCCAGATGCAAAAGGGGGCGCACGCATCTGGAGTTTGTTTGCAGTGGCTGAAGGCCCTGCTGTGCCCATTCTCTCCCTCTCTCTCTCCCTCTCTCTCTCTCTCTCTCTCTCTCTCTTTGTCTTTCTGTCTCTCTCAAATAAATAAAAAAAATGCAATGACAGAACACTTTGTGCCCATTAGGGTGACTATTCATTGTTTTAAAAAGGCAAAATGACGGGCTGGAGAGATGGCTTAGCGGTTAAGCGCTTGCCTGTGAAGCCTAAGGACCCCGATTCGAGGCTCGGTTCCCCAGGTCCCTCGTTAGCCAGATGCACAAGGGGGCGCACGCGTCTGGAGTTCGTATGCAGAGGCTGGAAGCCCTGGCGTGCCCATTCTCTCTCTCTCTCCCTCTATCTGTCTTTTTCTCTGTGTCTGTCGCTCTCAAATAAATAAATAAATAATTTTTTTAAAAAAAGGCAAAATGAAAGTGTAAGCAAGGATGTAGAGAAATCAGAAACTCAAGACGGTGCAGTGCATGAAGAACAATTCAGTGGCTTCTCAAAACATTATTGCAAGATTACCAGATGAGCCAGAAATTCCATTTCTGGAGATATGTGGAAAGAACCAGAAGCAAGGAGGAACAAATATTTGTATAGCCATCTCCTCGCAGCGTTGTTCATACCAGTCAACTAGGGGAAGTAGCCCATATAGTGCTGGAATGTCATCTAGCCTGAAAGAGAAAGGCGAGTGTCTTAGAGAACGGAGGAACCTTGAAGACACTGTGGCGAGTAAAGCCAGATACAAAAGAACAAACACTGTGCAATTCCACTTACAATAGGCACCTGAGACAGAATGCCAGAGGCTGGGAGGAGAAGGCTGAAATTTAATAATCGTGCTTATGGAGTATCAGTAGTGATGATGTTTGGGCAACAATGTGAATGTACTTAATGTCACCGAGGTGTGGATTTTAAATGGTTAGGACAGTAAATTTTATTATGCATCTTATTTCATCATAACTTTTAAGAAGAGATATAAAGAAGCTGGGCGTGGTGGCGCATGCCTTTAATCCCAGCACTCGAGAGGCAGAGGTAGGAAGATTGTCGTGAGTTCAAGGCCACCCTGAGACTACATAGTGAATTCCAGGTCAGCCTGGGCTAGAACAAAACTCTACCTCAGAAAAAAAGAGAGAGAGAGAGATAAAGATAATCAAAATTCAGGCCGAAGGAGTTTGAGATAGAACTAGAGGAAGGGAAGAGGACAAGGGGGTAATGGATAGAAAAGAAAAAGAACACTTCCAGACCGGAAGAATTTTGGGGCAGTAGAAACAACAGTACCATCCAAAAGATGGGACTAAAGGTATAAATCAGTGGCAGAGTGCATGCTTAGCATACCAAGCCCATAGGTTCAACTCCCAACACACAAGATAACATAAACAACAAGGGATTCCACCACCTACTTTGGTAAGAACCACCAAGCCACCAAAAGGTAATGAGTAACCCCAAAGGCCCATCCCTCTGGAGTACCCGGCACTGATGCTCTCACTGCTGAACCGTGAGGAGGCCCCAGGGGCACCAAGGCAGCAGACATGACAGAACGGGATTTACGGGGCTCAGGCCACCATCTGTAAGTGAGGACACTCTCAATTATTGTGCATAGTTATTTCAGCAACAAAAGCACATAATGAGCATGAAGGGGCACAGGAAATGCTCCGTGGAAATGGTCAGCAAGGCAAAAGCCACCACTTCAATTAATCAAAGCGAGCAGCCAATTCATCAAAATGCAGAAGGATCAGGTACCTTTGCCAAGGGTAAAGTGCAAATCACACTTGCCTTTCTGGAACAATGGTCCTTCTGCCACTTTCACTTTCAGGGGCCTTGCTTTTTCCTATTGTTTCAATTCAAAATGTTTCAGTAAAAGGAGACCCAACTCAGAATGGCTGGCCTTACAAAGCACCCAGGGATGAATGACCTCACAGAATGTGCGGAGATAATGTAGCTCCAGAGTTGATTAGTTCAGCCACTCACTGACCTCAGCAAGAATGCCAGCACCTCCGTTTCTCAGCTCAGCTGTCCCTGGAGTGCTGACTTTTGTCCTCTGACTTGCCCATTCTTCATGGCTGCAAGGTCACTGACATAGGCCCAAACACCAGTCTCACACAGCTGCTAAAGACTATCAGATCTGCCTTCTTTGCATCTTGAATGGTAAGGAACTTCTCAGACGCCCCTCAGCACACTAATCTTGCCTTCTCTTTGGCCACAACTGTGTCTTGTGTCAATTTCTAAACCAATTACTGGCAAGCTGATGGTTGTGAAGACTGAGCTACCCTGATCCTGATTCTGTCTTCCTGGGGCAAAGGAGGGAGCCTCCAGCTACCCAAGAAATCCCTGGTCTTCAACATCTGGGTGAACTCAGAGATCCAGTACCAAGAGAAACAGGCCAGGATAGGGCGAACGTGTGCGGACGTGATGACTCAGGCTAGCGTCTGAACTGGAAGGGACAACTCTGCAAGACCAGGGTCTGAGAAAACGGACTCCCTCTCCCACCACCGAATCTGTCACGGACGTAGGTAAATCCAGCCACCAGTCAAAGTCAGAGGGAAAAGTTCCACTGGACACTCGGCTCTCAATTCTGGGATTCAAAGGCAGCCAGTCCTAAAGGAGACCCTGGGTGACTCCACCAGAAGGAAGCCTCTCTGGGTTCTCCATCATCAACATATGGACTCCCTCCCTATTCTTGTGGACTGGAATTGGATGTGGACCCCTCATCCCACAGTGCTAGACAAGACAGAGCTGAGCTGAGGGACCTTGAATGCATAACCTCACGGCAGATGGCATGGTGACAGAAGCATGTGCTAGAGGAACAATCATATTACCAGACCGGAAGTCAGGTGGCCAGAGTACAGGGCAGAGTCAGGCTTAGTCTATACCACCACTCACCAAAGAACTCTCCAAGGACACTTTCCAAGGGCAGTGCCCCACCAAGAACGTCTCACTGGCCTTGCCTCCCAAAGGTCACCGCTGTCTCTCATCATGGCCACACTCAAGACCAAGTTCCCAACAGATAAGCCCTTGAGGACACGGACACACACACACACACACACACACACACACACACACACACCATTTCCAACGCACAGCCCCGGCTTACATAATCACATCTGCATTCTGATGAGTTTTAAGTCAGGGATGTTTACAGAAGAACTCTCCAGGCCAGAAGCGAGCAGCAACCTGAATGCAGGGCCCCCAAAGCAGGGCAAAGACAGCAACCTGGAGTGTGGACTTGTGTGCACACTCACTGAACTGGAGTGTGCACTTGTGTGCAGACACTGACACCACCACAGAGCTGAACAGGTGCTGCCTGCAAACCCCTTTCCCAGGCTCAGCATTGAAGGCAACCGTGGGCCCTGATTCAATTCCCCAGCACCCAAGTAAAGCTAGACGCAAAGTGGTACGTGCATCTACGACCCCAAGCCCCTGACAGTGGAGGCGAACCCAGAACATCCAAAGTTCACAGGCCAGCCATTCTGATGTACGTTCCCTTGCAGTCTGGCAGTTTGTTTGTAGCACCTAGAGACCCTGCCCCAAAGGAGGTGGAGCACAGACACCTCCGAGCTGTCCTCTCCGTACGTGCGCCATGGCTGCATGAAGTGACCCCCAAAAAATCTGAGTAACATCGTACACATTGATGAAAGTGCACCTGCAGTGGGAATCTTTCTACAAAGAAAGCTCCAGCTCTCACTTAATCAGCAAATCATCTCACTTGAGGAAGAAAACTGAATATTGCAAACAAATGCAATGTCATCCAGAAGCAAGCAAGCAAGAAAAGAAAGAAAAAGAAAAAAAACAAGTATTTGTTTCATCAGTTCTTCTGTTGCTGTTGTCTTCATGTTTATTTCATTGATTTCTGTCCTGATCTTGATAATCTCTTTCTATCTGGTACTTCTAGGTTTGGTTTGCTCTTATTTTTCCAAAGCAGTCAGGTGAGAGAGAGAGAGCGCACAAAATCCAACTTGTTTTATGAGGTCAGAGTTATCCCGCTCCCAAATGATGGCAAGAGAATTATAGCCAATACAATTACAAACATAGATGTCAACTATTTAAAAATCAAATCCAGTAGCCAGCAGGTTTATTCTAGGAATGCAGGAGTGGTTTGAAACAAAGAATAATCTCCACAACCACAGAAAAGGCCTTTTTGATGGCCAGGCGTGGTGGCGCACGCCTTTAATCCCAGCACGCAGGAGGCAGAGGTAGGAGGATCTCCATGTGTTCAAGTCCACTCTGAGACTACACAGTGTCAGGTCAGCCTGGGCTAGAGTGAGACCCTACTTTGAAACCTCCCCACCCCCACAAAAAAAAAAAAAAAAAAAAAAGATGTGAGCTGGACATGGCGGTACACACCTTTAATCTCAGCATTCAGGAAGCAGAGGTAGGAGGATCACTGTGAGTTTGAGACCAGTGTGGGTTTACAAAAAAAAACAGAAAAAGAAAAGGAAAAAAAGCCTTTGATAAAATTCCAGACATACTTATGATAAAAACCCTTAGCAACCAGCTATAGACCTGAACTCTCCTAATCTGATAGAGCCCCCTAGATCAGGAGTAAGACAAGTCCAGATGCCCCCAGCTGTTCAGCAGCATACCAGAGGTCCTATACAGTTAACAGAGCAAGAAACAAAAACCTTGCCAGGCGTGGTGGTGCACACCTTTAATCCCAACACTCGGGAAGCAGAGGTAGGAGGATCGCCATGAGTTCAAGGCAAACCTGAGATTATATAGTAAATTCCAAGTCATCCTGAGCTAAAGCAAGATCCTACCTTGAAAAAATAAAAGTAGAACCACTGGGAGAAGTAAAATCCACTATTCCCAAAAAGAAAATGTTGGGGCTGGAGAGATGGCTTAGCAGTTAAGCGCTTGCCTGTGAAGCCTAAGGACCCCGGTTCAAGGCTCGGTTCTCCAGGTCCCACGTTAGCCAGATGCACAAGGGGGCGCACGCATCTGGAGTTCGTTTGCAGAGGCTGGAAGCCCTGGCGCGTCCATTCTCTCTCTCCCTCTATCTGTCTTTCTCTCTGTGTCTGTCACTCTCAAATAAATAAATAAATAAAATTTAAAAAAAAAAAAAGAAAGAAAGTGTTGGAAATGGTGATTCCCTCTCTCTCTCTCTCTCTCTCTCTCTCTCTCATAATTCCAGCTCTCAGGTGGTAGAAACAGGAGGGATCATACATTGAAAAACAGCCCGGGCTACAGAGTAAGTTCCAGGCCAGTCTGGAGTCCCTGCCTCAAAAAAAAAAAAAAAACACTGGGGAGAATCAAAACTCACCAAAGGGCTGAGAAGTGACAGTGGAGTGTTCAGCACTGAGACATGTCTATCACACTCTCCAAGGCTTAGTGACCTTGCAGAAGACCTTGCAGAAAGAATGTAACAGCCAAAGGGAGGGGAGGAGTGCTTTACAATACTGTCTTCCAGATACAAAGTGGCCATGGCACTCATGACCTCACAGTAGCTGATGCTACATCCTGCAGAATAGGAGGGGGAATGAGGACATCAAAACAGAACAGAGGCCAGGCGTGGTGGCACACGCTTTTAATCCCAGCACACGGGAGGCAGAGGTAGGAGGATTGCTGAGAGTTCGAGACCACCCTGAGCCTCTATAGTGAATTGTAGGTCAGCCTGGGCTAGAGTGAGACTCTACCTTGAAAAACCAAAAAAAAAATAATAAAAAGCCTTGAACCGGAGTCTTTAAGCTTCACAGGCAAGCGTTTAACCACTAAGCCATCTCTCCAGACTTTTTTTTTAAGAGAGTTAGAGGGAAGGAGGGAGGGAGGGAGACAGAATTGGCATGCCAAGGCCTCAGCCACTGCAATCAAACTTCAGATGTTTGCATCACCTAGGGGGCATGTGCAACCTTACACTTGACTCACCTTTGTGTGTCCAGCTTATGTAGGATCAGGAGAGTCAAACATGGGTCCTTGGGCTTTGCAGGCAAGCACCTGAACCACTAAGCCTTATCTCCAGCCCCAGCAGAAATTCTTTTTTTTTTTTTTTTTTTTTTTTTTTTTTTGGTTTTTCGTGGTTGAATCTGGCTCTAGCCCAGGCTGACCTAGAATTCACTCTGTAGTCTCAGAGTGACCTCAAATTCACAGCGATCCTCCTGTGATCTGCCTCCCAGGTGCTGGGATTAAAGGCATGTGCCACCATGCCCAGCTCCCAACAGAAATTCTTTATGGTCTAAGAATAAACAAAGATTTCTTAAGCAGAACAGAAAAGCTGGATAAGTAAGAGGACAGACAAATGAGACTATGAAAATGAAATACTCTGTCCCTTAAAAGAAGTGGAGGGGGGAGAAAAAGTGGAGGAGACTGGAAAGAGATGGCTTAGGGGTTAAGACTCTTGCTTGTGAAGCCAAAGGATCCAGGTTTGATTCCTCACATAACCAGATACCCACATAAACCAGATGTACAAAATGGCACATGCGCCTGGAGTTTGTGTGCAGTGGCTAGAGGCCCTGTTATATCTATTCTCTCCCCCCTTTCTCTTTCTCTCCCTAATATATATATTTTGGTTTTTCGAGGTAGGGTTTCACTCTAGTCCAGACTGACCTAGAATTCACTTTGTAATCTCAGTATGGCTTCAAACTCATAGCAATCCTGCTTCTTCTTGATCCCCCTACCTCTGCCTCCTGAGTGCTTGGATTAAAGGTGTGCACCACCATGCCCACTTTGTCTAATATATAATTTTTTAAGAAAAGAAGTGACAAGGGCTGGAGAGATGGCTTAGTGATTAAGGCTCTTGCCTGCAATGCCAAAGGTTTGATTCCCCAGGACCCATATAAGCCAGATACATAAGGTGGTGCATGTGTCTGGAGTTAGTTTGCACTGGCTGGAAGCCCTGGCATGCCCATTTTTTCTCTCTCTCTCTCTCTATCTGCCTCTTTCCCCTCTCTTAAATAAATAAAAATAAAATATTTTTTAAAAAGTAAGGATGGGCGTGGTGGTGCACACCTTTAATCCCAACACTCCAGAGGCAGAGGTAGGAGGATTGCTGTGAGTTCAAGGCCACCCTGGACTCCACAGTGAATTCCAGGTAAGCCTGAACTACAGTGAAACCCTACCTCAAAAAAAAAAAAAAAGAAAGAAAGAAAGAAAGAAAGAAAGAAAGAAAGAAAGAAAGAAAGAAAGAAAAGAAAGGGGAAAGTATGGGGGGGGGAAGGAAGGGAATTACCATGGGATATTTTTTATAATCATGGAAAATGTTAATAAAAATTTAAAAATTTTTAAAAAGAAGAAGAAGAAGTAGGGCTAGAGAGATGGCTTAGCGGTTAAGCGCTTGCCTGTGAAGCCTAAGGACTTTGGTTTGAGGCTCGATTCCCCAGGACTCTCATTAGCCGGATGCACAAGGGGGCACACATCTCAAGTTCATTTGCAGTGGCTAGAGGCCCCAGCACGCCCATTCTCTCTCTCTATCTCTCTCTCTCTCTCTCTCTCTCTCTCTCTCTCTCTCTCTCTCTCTCTCTGTCTCTGTCTCTTTCTCTGTCTGTCACCCTCAAATAAATAAAAGATAAACAAAAACATTAAAAAAATAAGTGAAAAGGTCAAGCACGAGTGGGAAAAGATGTCCACAGAGCTTGAATCCTAGCAGGGCAGGACTTACAACTACACTATACAAAGAACTCCTATAAGTCAAGAACACAGCAACCTAACAGAAAAACAGGCCACAGACTTGAACAACTAAATAAGCCCAAGGGGCTGGGATCAACAGTATTAGTCACCAGTAAATGACAAGGCCACAGTGAATTACTTATCACACACCCTTCAGGATAATACTAGGTGCTGGCCAGGACATGGAACCACAACTCTGGTCCAGAACTAAATGCTGGTGGAAATGCCAACCACAGTCTCTCTGAAGCTCAGGGCACATGAGTCCCACGACTCACTAATTTCACTCCTAGACTCGGGCGAAATGTGTATACACATTCACCAAAACACACGTACAAAAACACTGCTCACAGCCACTCGCGAGAGAAAATGACCCAAATGTCATTATTAGTAAAGCAGGTAAGTAGACTGTCAAACAGGGAACATAAATGACAGCAAATGAGCTCCTGGTGCACTAACAACATCGCAGAACCTCACAAAACAAGGATGTGTGGAAGAAACCAGACACCAGGGACAACACAGTAAGTTACATGCAAAACTACATGAATCAAATCCCTGGTGGTGGTGCAGGTTTTGAAAGTGAATGGGCCGGGCATGGTGGCGCATGCCTTTAATCCCAGCACTTGGGAGGCAGACGTAGGTGGATCGTCGTGAGTTCAAGGCCACCCTGAGACTACATAGTGAGTTCCAGGTCAGCCTGAGCTAGAGTGAGACCTTACCTCAAAAAACCAAAAAAAAAAAGTGAACAGTCATTAGAACTCCCCAAAGCCACTGGTTCTTTGGAGATCATTGTCTTACAACCTGTAAAGAATTAACAGGTATACATAGTCAAGGTGGCAAAACTTTATTCTTAGAAAGTAGAACAGAAGGTCAGGCATGGTAGCGCTCGTCTTTAATCCCAGCACTCTGGAGGCAGAGGTAGGAGGATCACCATGAGTTCAAGGTCACCCTGAGACTACACAGTGAATTCCAGATCAGCCTGGGCTAAAGCAAGACCCTACCCCCCCCAAAAAAAAAGGAGGTGTAGGAGGAAAGAGAAAAAGAAGAAGAAAAAGAAAAAGAAAAAAAGGGAAAGAAAAAGAAAAAGTCGGGTATGGTGGCACACGTCTTTAATCCCAGCACTTGGGAGGCAGGTGTACATAGTCAAGCTGGCAAAACTTTATTCTTAGAAAGCAGAACAGAAGGTCAGGCATGGTAGCACTTTTCTTTAATCCCAGCACTCTGGACGCAGAGGTAGGAGAATCACCCTGAGTTCAAGGCCATTCAGACTCCATGGTGAATTCCAGGTCAGCCTGGTCGAGAGTGAGACCTCGAAAAACCAAGGGGAAAAAAAAAAAAGGAAGGAAGGAAAACAAAGCAGAAAGCTCCCAAGCCGGGAGGGACCCTGAGCAAAACACCCACTTGGACACTGGGACCAGGGGTTCTTACACACTCAGGAGTGCAAACAGGCATCCGGTCGGGTGGCTTGGTTGGTGACTTTGGATGTACATGGAGATTCCACCCTGGGGGATGTAACTCGGGTACCAGTCAGGTGTACTGATTGGATACTGTGAATACACACGGGGTTCCACCCTTGGGGGTCTCAGTCAGACATCACAGGGGCGTTCATTACATTGAATGCAAAACGCTGAAGAGTCAGCTTTCTTGATTAGGTGAATAGCGAAAGAAGCCCCTGGAAACCCAAGATGGTGAAGAGCGCCGAGACTCCACCTTCTTTGGTGCTACCTGGTGGCTGGGCCTGCAAGCTTCCCAAGACCTGCGCATACTGGGTACACCGTGAGCCAATCAGCGCCTCTCACCTTCACTCAAGCCAACCAATCATAGACTTGGGATGGGAGGGCTTTCCCACTCAATAAAAGTTTAATTTAATAGGTGTGCCTTTAATCCCAGCCCTTGGGAGGCAGAGGTAGGAGTATCGCCATGAGTTCAAGGCCACCCTGAGAGTACATTGTTAATTCCAGGTCAGCCTGGACCAGAGTGAGACCCTGCCTCAAAAAAAAAAAAGTTTAGTTCCCATGGAAACTCTGGGTTTTTCTAACTCTGGAAGCCTCCTCCTCACAGAGGAGTCTACTTTCTTTGCCTCTCTGAAATAAACCATTCTTTTAAAAAGCCTTCTTGCCTCTTAATTCCTTAATTGGCAGAGAAAACGGACCCAAGACCCCTACACTGTAACAAATGTATGTGCATGACCCTTGGAGATGTAAATCAGGCATTAGGCCAGGTAGATGCAGATCAAGTTGGTTATTTTGAATGTATGTGGAGGGTTTTGATAGAAAAGGAACAAAGGTGGGCTGGAGAGATGGCTTAGTGGTTAAGGCACTTGCCTGCTAAACCTAAGGACCAGGTTCGATTCCCCAGTATCCACATAAGCCAGATGCACAAGGTGGCACATGCTTCTGGAGTTCATTTGCACTGGCTAGTGGCCCTGGCGTGCCCATTCTCTCTCTCATTCTCTCTCTCTCTCTCTCTCTCTCTCTCTGTGTGTGTGTGTGTGTGTGTGTGTGTGTGTGTGTGTGTGTGTGTCTCAAATAAAAAATAAAACAAAAAGTGAACAAAGGAGCTAGAGAGATTACTCCACAGTTAAGGACACTTGCTTGCAAAGCTTGCTGGGTTTGTTCCCCAGTACCCACATAATACCATATGCACAAGGTGACACATGTGTCTAGAATTGTTTTGCAACAGGCCCTAGCGTGTCTATTCACTCTCCCCATCACCCCCCCCCCCCGGTTGCTAATAAATAAATAAGTAAAATATTTTAAAAATAAAAGGAACAAAGGCTGGTATCAGCTGACATTTTGGTGACTCATGGTGTTGCAGGCAGCTCCACATTGCTGGGATGGAACATCTCACCAGACAGTTGATGGGAGGAAGGAGTTTATTTCAGCTGACAGATCCAGGGGGAGTTCCATCAGTGGTGGAAGAAGCCGCTTCCATAAACTCAAACAGCAGCAAGCAACAGGCAGGAAGCCCCAGAGCTCAAACTGCTCTCCACACACCTTGGGGCTGGAATTAGATACCACCACCATCCAGTAACTCGCCTCCCTGTGCCAAGAGTCTGCCTGTTAGGAGCTGAAGTTGCAAACTCAATGTTAATAAAACATCTGAGTCTTTGGGCCACACATTTACACTATCACATTCAAACTACCACACATGGTGAGTTGGGCTTTTTGGAATTCAGGATCTCAGAACCTGGACTCAGTTCTCTGGACTTGTCTTTTGTGATACTCCTTTGGAGCTTGTAACCCAAACTAACCACTTTCAAATTTGAGGCTGTTACTCCTAATCCCAAACAGTACGAAGAATCAGAGTAACATGTACCTGTGAGGAAGAGGTGCCCAGGTAGCTGGGCCTGGAGTGATGACCTTACGTAGCAGGAACAGGAGTGACAGTGAAACGCTTCACATCTCTGGCTTACGTGGGTCCAGGGAATCAAACCTGGGTTCCACAAAGCCGTCTCTTCAGCCTATAAAGTCTATAATTTTTAAATGTTGGCAACTTTTTATTCCTTTTTATTTTATTTTTATTTATATTTGAAAGAGAAAAAGACAGAGAGAGAAGAGAGATGCAGATAGATAGAGAATGGGTGCACCAGGGCCTCTAACTGCTGCAAACAAACTCCAGAAGCATGCGCCACCTTGTGCATCTGCCTTACATGGGTCCTGGGGAATTGAACCTGGGTCCTTTAGCTTTGCAGGCTAAGGACTTAACCACTAAGCCATCCACACAGCCCAAATGTTGGCAACTTTTAAAAAAAAAATTCCCAAGCACTCAGGAAGTTGAAGTACGAGGATGGCCATGAGTTGGAGGCCAGCCTGAGGCCACAGAGTGAGTTCCAGAACAGCCAGGGCTAGAGTGAAACCCTGACTCAAACGAAAGAGGCCTAAGCACACAGTCCTCCCTGTAGCCTAACCCCAGAGACTATGAAGTTCTGTTCATGGCAGGCAGGCCGCATGACCTACTAACTGTGATTTTCAGCATTTTGACCAGTCAGTACTTGGAGGTTGGACTTCTCTCTCTTCACATGATAATGCATCTTTGTTTGGTTGTTGCGGTGCTGGGGATTGAAGCTAGGGCCTCAAGCATACTAGGCAGGTTGAGCTGTATCCCAGCCTCAAAAGACACAGTCACTTTCCCTTTTGCTAACTGGACCATCACATAGGCGGAGGAGCAGGATGGGCCTGGCCTGCAGGCAGCAGAGCAGGGTCTGTGAAGGGCCGGGACTCGGAAGTCAACTGACTTGACTGGAATCCTCAGCTCTGCCGCTGTCAGCTGTGCGAACTCGGGCAGATTATGAAATAATCTGAAATAATAAGGACACTATCGCCTGTCCTGAAGTTGCCGCCATGTTAGCAGCCTACGCCCATGCTGAGACCCTGTGGCTGGGCACAGAACTTTCTCACCAAGCCCACCCTACCCTCTGTGAGGCGGGTCCTGCAACGTTTCATCTTACCTACGGGAAACAGACACTCAGTCGCAGCTCCAGTCTGACAAGTCCCCCAGTGGCCTGTACCCCGCTGCCTGCCTCCTGAGCAGGGTCTCAACCGCCATGCTGCATCAAGCCCCCAGCCCAGCAGCCAGCAGGGAGGAGGAGAGGAGGGGCCTCATGTCTATCCAGTCCTTCGCTCTGGACTTGACTGTCTTCATTCTGTCCCAAAGGGCTGCTCCAGAAGCTCTAAGAACTACCACAAGAAGTCACAGACCTGATCGTGGCTGATAAGCCAAGACCCCCCTCCCTCAGGACTTTAATCGCTCACTGCACGGGAAGAGGTCTTAATCTTAGCCCAGGACGGTGGAGCAGCTTGGGAATGGTTAATTAACACATCGACAGTGGCAACAATGAAGCCCTTGGCAGCCACCCAACGGCTAAGCTGCTCCACTCTCTTCCCTGCTTCTAACTGGCACAGGCGGCCACACATGCCACTCAGCAGAACGCAGCCAGAGCCTCTGCCCGCCGCCCATCAGCTCTTCAGGGCGGAGGTGGAGACGGCATAGGAAGCCACAGACAGGTTGGAGAACTCAGCACTGCAGAGACTGATGCATCGGGGCTTTCCTGATACTCCGGGGGCCGTGGAACACAGACGAAGGTTCTAGTCTGAGCAGAGACAGGAAGAGCATTCTCCAAGGCCCAGAGGGCAGCGCTTTGGGAGCATGAGGTGAGGGAGAAGGTGAAAGTTAAGGGTGCTGGGGGAGGGGTACAGACCAGCTACTGTTAGAACAGAGGTAGTTTAAGGGCTAGGGAGATGGCTCAGTGGTTAAAGGCGCTTGCTTGAAAGGAGGTGGTCACTACAGCCTGCCAACATCCCCTCAGGGACCAAGTTCTCCTTACCTCACTGAAAACACTTAGACTCGAGAGACTTTCTCAAGGTCACAGATACCCCGAAGCAAGCTTGCCTCTGAGACCAGAAGTGGCCCTCACAGGATAGAAGCCATCACCAGGCTTCTTCCACAATGGTTCCTTGAATTTAACCATGTGCCACCGGGCCCACCCCCACCCCCAGTCAGGATAGAAACAAGAAGAAAAGGAGGCCCGGGAAGCCTGGGGGGCTCTGGGAGAGCTCATCAGGCAGTGCCAACACTGAAGCGCCCCCGTGTGAAGGCCGCTGGGACCACTGCCGACCCATGGGGCTGACATCCGAGGTGGCCAGCACAGTGGGCAGTGAGACCTGCAGGATGGCGAGCCCAAGGCTGGCCTTCCTCTGGCCTGGCCCTGTCTTAGCTGAGCTTTTAGAAGCAGACCCAGGAGCCCTGAAGAAAATTCAACAGCCACATGATCCCCTGGAAGCAGTCCCTGGACCCCAACAGAATCACATGCATTTCTGAAAAGAAGAATCAAAGATTTGCTGAAGGGCTGAGAGAAAAAGAACAAAGCAGGTAGGCAAGCACGTGCCTGTAATCCCAGCACTGGGGAAACTAAGGCAGTGGGATCACAAGTTCAAAGACTGCATAGGCTACATAGTGAGACCCTGCCTCAAAACATATTTTAAAAAGTAAAGGACGTGAAAAGGAAAAGAAAAAAGAGACATAGCAGCCTTCGAGGACAGGCCAAAGAGTCACTCTCATTTCCACAAGCACCTCCGCCGGACATGGTGGCCCTGAGTGTTGGCTGTGAAGGAAGAGAGTCAGCGAAAGAAGACACATTTTTCTCGCAGGAACACTTGCACTGATTAGCACAGGGACAAGAAAAATTCAGGAGCTGGAGGTGGCAGCCACTACAGAGTGGCCAAGAATCTGTCCTTTGAAATGTGGGGGAGGGAAGAGGAGACCCCAGGCCATCATGGAGTCCCATGACATGAGGAACTTCCAAGGCCGAGCCAAGAGCAGATCACTCGTCTGCACTGGGAGGCAGCCAGGGCCACTGTGCCCGAGGTGTGACGAGAACGGAAGCAGCCGACATACACGGAAGGCCATCAAAGGCTCACGCTAAGCACCACGTGGCTCCAGGTGCTGTAACGAGTCTCATTTTCTCTGTCACTGGGGACCTTCTTTATAGCACTGAGCTGGATGGTGCCAGAGCTCGGGGCTCACAGACCTGCTGAAGGCAATCATGTAGCGCCAAGCTATCCCCATGCATAAAATTAAAACATGATTCATGTCCCAGAAATTGCCACACCGCGTTGGTGAAATAAGCCCGTGGCTGGAGGCCGCCGAACCCAGAGGAGTTGGGAGCATGCGGCTCTGACAGTTCTGCACAAAGGGTGACATCACTTAAATTACGGTGCCAGACAGGGCCTCTTTTTTTTTTTTTTTTAACTATAATTAAGACAGGGTTTCTGTACACACAAGCACACAGCTCAGCCCCACGCTGAGTGCCTTGCCCACCACTGAAAGATAAGTAAACAGGACAGCAAGGAAAAGGCTGAGCAACCCCCAGCCGCAGTACCTGTCTCGGTTCTGCTGGCGAAACCTGCCGCCTGCTTGATGGCCGCCGCGGTGAGCGCCAATCCCCGACTCCTCTTCATGCCGTGCTGCAGGACAGCTTCGAACTGGGCACACAGGCAGGTCACCCTGCGGGAGAACCAGGGACTCATCAGCCCACCCTGGGACACGAGGGGCAGCAGGGTGACCCCAGCATCTTCAGGATGTAGCAGGTGAGTGACCAGGAGCAAACCCGGGGACGCCCCTGGACTTGACAGGCAGAGGCTAGGAAACTGACCTGGGCCACTCTACAACACCCCCCCCCAAAAAAGTTTGTGTTCATTTAACAAAATCAGGGATACCCCAAGGCCTCAGCATATGCCTCAGTAACGATGTAGGAGGAACGGGGGAAAGAGTGTGGGAGCCAGGTAAGGAAGGGGAAAGCCGATTGAAAACACACCAGTTTCTATAGGGAAGGGCCAGGGGCTCGCTGTAACCGATTCATAAGTTTCAACTCTTAATTCATATCACATCCAGTCTAAGAAGCAAGATTACATTTTCAGAGAATGAATTCACTAGCCTGCCAAATTGGAAACATTGTGTAATTTCATGGCCTGTTACGTAGACTAAAAATAATATGAATTCCGATTCTTGTTCTTCATTTTGTTATGAGAGATTACATCATGAACTCAGATCCACAGTTGATGGAATTTTCAATTAAGTTACAACTGCTGTGCATTTAATTGAATTTATTTTTCAATAACAAAAAAAAAAAAAAAAACCCAGGAGATTCGGGAACACATCTGTGGAAAAATGAGGTCACAGCTACTACCTTGGGTTCTCAGCATCCATCCAGGGCTCCTGGGCCCGTCTGATCACCACCAATGCTGAGAAACCCAGCACATCTCCCCCATGCCAGGCCCTGCTCTGGACTCTGAGGTACAGAGGCGGGAGTGAGACACAGGCCTTAGTGCCTTTATACTGTTCCAGCAGGGGGAGAACAGGTAACCAGATCATGTCAGTTAATTAAAACTTTGAAGAGAGTCAGCGCGGAGCTGGAGAGATGGCTTAGCGGTTAAGCGCTTGCCTGTGAAGCCTAAGGACCCCAGTTCGAGGCTCAATTTCCCAGGACCCACGTTAGCCGGGTGCGCATGTGTCTGGAGTTCGTTTGCAGTGGCTGGAGGCCCTAGTGCGCCCATTCTCTCTCTCTCTCTCTCTCTCTCTCTCTGCCTCTTTCTCTCTCTGTCTATAGCTCTCAAATAAATAAATAAAAATGAACAAAAAAATTAAAAAAAAAAAAAAAGAAAGTCAACCAGGAGGGTGATGTGGTGGGTCGAGATGAGGCCAGGTCAGGTTTACATCCTGTGGCCTGACTGCAGAAAGCCTTGGAGCAAAGACCTCAGTACCACAAAGGGCAGCAGATTAAACAGAGGCCCAGCGCAAAGGCCCTCAGAGCACCGCCATCCGGTTCAACTTCTAATCACAAGAGCCCCGCCCCCCCCCCGTTGCCACCCCTGTAGTAAGGATACTCCAGCTGTTGGTCACACTGTGGGTGGTGACTCGCTTTCATACCTACTATTTCCCTAGCTCCTCCCATCAACATGTTAATACCTGGAAAGGCAGGTACTATTATCTCCACTTTACACCTGAAGAAACTGGGGTCAGAGACATTCAAGTAGCAACATTTGTACTGAGCACACCTGCCCGCTGAGCCACTACACCCATGCCACCAACACAAACAGCCTCTGCTCTAAGAGCACTTGGCTCGCTCCCACACTCAACCTTCGGCCTGGGTACAGCAGGCCGCTCTAACGTAGCATCAGCACATCCAGAGCTTGGCGCTGAAGTCTCTGCCCGAGACAGACATCACTAATCCATCCCAGCACTGGAAGCCACCACTGACTAGTGCTGAATTAGCCGCTAGTTCCTACCTCCCAGCCTGTCTTTCCTGGGCCCTCTGTACCTAGCTTGGGCCTGGTATCCAGCAAGTGCTTCACACATACCTTCCCAGTGGGTAAGAAGCGGGGAACCCAGAACCGACCCCCACACTGAAAAAGCCATGTAGAGGAGCAGATGTTACTCTTAAACATGAGCTGTGCACTGACTACGTTCTCTCACAGCCACATGGGCATCTATCTGAGAGCTGACAGTACCACCAAAACGACATGACTTCTCAGTAACCAAATATGGAGTGAGACCAGGGCCTCATCTCAAAAAACAACTCTGGGCTGCGCTTAGATGTCTGTGTCGTTAACCACTGCCTAGCACTTGAAGCGGATCTCTGCAAATACAGCCATCCATTTAACCATCTCTGGCAGTTTGCGTGGCTCCAAAGCACAGGTCAATAATTGCGCGGCCAGGTCCAGATAAAACCAGGTCCCTAAGGGGAAAGGAATGCAGACAAGCCGGAGAGCAGCTGCTCAGCCCCTGGGGTTGGGGTTGCCTCATCAGCTGGGCCTCGCCAGGGCACACGGGTTGAACTCACAACACAGTGGAACCACCCAGGTGGGTGCTCCTCTTATAATTAGCTCATTGGCACGCCTTGCTAAATAAAGGGCACTGCAAGCTCAACCCCCTTGTGCTCTCTTCTCACCTCTCCATCTGACCTGAGCTTGTATTTGCTGGTCATCTTCCTCAAGTGTCCCTCCTTCAGGAAGCATTTCAGTGTGTTCTCTGGCTTTCAGCTTTTCTCTAAGGCCCCTTGCCCACCACTCTCAGTGTCAACGATCTAGCTCCACAGGGCCCACTTCCTGCTTCCTGTGAGGTGCCCCTGCACTATGGAGAACGTGACCCAGATGGCCCTTCCTTTTGGAGAACGGAGGTAATGGACTTGATGCGGAGTTTGGTAAGAGAGGCCTCTCAGGAGAGCTGATACAATTTGCAGTTCAAATCCAGGTCGGCTAAGAGTAGGGGAACCAGGGAGAACCCCCTTGCCCACACACACACCAGCCTATCCTGTAGCTTAAGGTGAGCATAAATGGTTGAGAACTGAGTTGTGGTAACAGATGCACAACTCAAAAGATTTACCCAAAAACCAGGTCTCGGAGGCTCAGCATATAGCTCAGTGGGTACGGTGCTTGCCTCACATGCACAAAGTCCTGGGTTCAAATCCCCAGCACCACATGAACCAAGTTGGTGCCACATCTCTGTAATCTCAGCACTCAGGAAGTGGAGGATCAGCTCAAAGTCATCCTTGGCTACATGAGAGGCTGTTTCAAAAACAAAATAAGTCAATGAATTAAGTACTACAAGAGCTAGATTTTTATAGTAAATAAATTAAATCTATTCAATAAAGTCATTTAAAAACAAAAGTTTTACGGCCAGGCGTGGTGGCACACGCCTTTAATCCCAGCACTCGGGAGGCAGAGGTAGGAGGATTGCCGTGAGTTCGAGGCCACCCTGAGACTCCATAGTGAATTCTAGGTCAGCCTGGGCTAGAGTGAGACCCTACCTTGAAAAAAAAAAAAAAAAAAAGTTTCACCGGACGTGGTGGCACAGGCCTTTAATCCCAGCACTTGGGAGGCAGAGGCAGGAGGATTACTGTGAGTTTGAGGCCAGCCTGAGACTACATAGTGAATTCCAGGTCAGCCTGGGCTAGAGTGAGGCCCCACCTTGGGAAAAAAGAAAAAAGAAAAAGAAAAGTTTCCAGGCTGGAGAGATGGCTCAGCAGTTAAGGTGCTTGCCTGTAAAGCCTAAGGACCGAGTGGATTCCCCAGTACCCATGTAAAGCCAGATGCGCAAGATGGCGCATGTGTCTGGAGTTTGTTTGCAGTGGCTCAAGGCCCTGACATGCCCAATCTCTCTCTCTTTCTCTCTGCCTCTTCCTCTCTGCCCCCCCCCCAAGTAAATAAATAAAATATTTAGGAAAAAGAAAATGAAAAAAGTTTCCCTCAAAGTATTTGGGGAAAGCCTGATAAAGTAATAAGGGAACTGGTGAAGAGGAAAAGAAATCGCATCTTCCTCAACTCCATCTTCGCGGCAGCCACAGCTGGCCCACAGATCAGTCACCCACGTGCAGCTCTTTGTCCGTGCCCAGGAACTACACACCCTCCAGGTGACCGGCCAGGAGCAGTCGCCCAACTCAAGGCTCATGTGGCCTCGCTGGAGGGCATCGCCCTGAAAGATCAAGCCGTGCTGCTGGCAGGCACACCGCTGGAGGGTGAGGCCAGCCTAGCCCGGCATGGGGTGGAGGTCCTGGCCCCCCTGGAAGTAGCTGGGAGGTCAAGTCCATGCTTCCCTGGCCCGTGCTGGAAAAGCGAGAGGTCACACTCCCAAGGCGGCCAAACAGGAGGAGAGGAAGACAGGCCAGGCCAAGGGCAGATTTGTTTTGTTTTGCTTTGTCAATGTTCTGCCCACCTTTGGCAAGAAGGGCTCCAGTGCTAACTCTAAAATCCTATGTAATCTTGGCTTTTGCTAATAAAGCCACTTTGCCCAGGCAGAAGAAAGAAAGAAAGAAGGAAACAAACAAACAAACAAACCAAGCAAGCAAGCAGACAGAAAAAGAGAAGGGGAGGGGAGAGAATAAAGAAAAGAAAGATAGGGGCTGGAGAGATGGCTTAGTGGTTAGGCACTTGCCTTTGAAGCCTAAGGACCCTGGTTCAAGGCTCGATTCCCCAGGACCCACGTTAGCCAGATGCGCAAGGGGGCGCACGTATCTGGAGTTCGTTTGCAGTGGCTGGAGGCCCTGCCGCGCTCAATCTCACTCTCTCTATCTGCCTCTTTCTCTCTCTGTCACCCTCAAATAAATAAAAATGAACAAAAAAAATTAAAAAAAAAAAAAAGAAAAGAAAGATAGAAAAAAAGAAAAAAATTGCTGCCACCTGCTGCACTGGAAACTGTACATCAACACCAGCATCGCGGGACACTGCTGGACTTCCCTAGCTCCTGCCAAGATTCCGCAAGCGCCTCCTTCTATAGTTCAACACTGCCTAACGTGCAGTCCTAGAATCCTGCTTAATGGTAAATGCAGGACAGCTAACACGTCAGCCATAAATGCCATCGCGGCTGTGGATATGTGTGTGCGAGAGAGAGAGAGAAAGAGAGAGGTATATGTAAGCATGTTCACATATGTATGTGGACACAATGGACACATATGCATGTGGAGGCCAGAGGTCAATGTCAGGTTTCTTCCTCAGTCATTCTCTGCCTTAAATTTGGGGTAGGTTTTTTTTTGAGGTAGGGTCTTGCTCTAGCACAGGCTGATCTGGAACCCACTCTGTAGCCCAGGCTGACCTCGATCTCATGATGATCATAGTGCTGGGATTATAGACATGAGCCACTATGCCTTACCACACATTTATGTTTTATAAATTAAGTCTATAAAAAGGGTCACACATTTTGCCCTCGAACATTAATAGCAAAAATCAACCCTAGACTACAATCTAAAGTCAGGTAAAGATTCAGTAACAGAACCCCCCCCCCAACATTATTATTTACACTAGTGGGAAGACAGGAACTGCTAAATACTTCATACTGGGGGAACTGGCTAGGTGACCCTAGCACAGGCTGTAATGTAAACAGATGCTGCTGAGTCCTTGATACATTCTCCAGAGCTCATATTAAGTGTACATGTTTGAGATACAGTGAGACATGAACATTGAGCCAGGTATGGAACTTTCAAGTATACTCAGCGACGCCAACACATGCCCACAGCTTCTGAAGGGACTCGTGGGAACCCATGAAGAGCCACTATTCCTCAGGCTTTCCTTGCTGTCACAATTCCCTGATGCTAGCTCATTTTCTAAAATAAGCGTTGAGAACATATCTATGCCCCAGGAACCGGAAGTACTGCTGCCCAGAGCCAGAGGTAAAGAACGGGCAAGGTCAGACAGGAAGACGAAGGCGACGGCTCGCTGGTCGGCCAGTCTAGCAGAACAATGGTGAGCGCCGGATTCAGGAAGCCAGGTGGAGGAGCGATAGAGGAGAACCCCTGACTTCCCCCTCTGGTCTCTGCACGTGTGTGCATCCATGCACGCGCATCTGCCCTCACTGGTGCATGCACTACACACACACACCACTCATACCACACCACACACATACTACACCACACATACAAAAAAGAAAACTGGGGCTGGAGAGATGGCTTAGTGGTTAAGCGCTTGCCTGTGAAGCCTAAGGACCCCGGTTCAAGGCTCGATTCCCCAGGACCCACGTTAGCCAGCTGCACAAGGGGGCGCACGCGTCTGAAGTTCGTTTGCAGTGGCTAGAAGCCCTGGCATGCCCACTCTTCTGCCTCTCTCTCTGCCTCATTCTCTCTCTGTCTGTCACTCTCAAATAAATAAATAAACAAAAAAAAAAACTTACCTATAAACAGTGAAAAGCTTAAAAGAAAATCTAAAAGACCACATGCACACTCTAACATTGAGGAAGTTCTCTAAGTAGATAAGCAGATGTATAGGTTAAAGGAAAAAAGTTTCAACATGCTAAAATACTAGATACCACTGATTGTACTAACAAAGAGGATGACAAGCAGATTTAACAAGATCATTCAGGGGCTGCAGAGATGGCTTAGCAGTTAAGGTGCTTGCCTGCGAAGCCTAAGGACCCATGTTTGAGTCCCCAGATCCCATGTAAGCCAGATGCACAAGGTGGCGTGAAGGCAAGGTTGCACAAGCACACAAGGAGGTGCATATGTTTGGAGTTTGAGTTTAGTGGCTGGAAGCCTTGGCATACCAATTCTCTCTTTCTCTGTTTCTCTCTTGCTCTCATTCTCATAAAAAATAAATAAATAAGGCCAGTCTATTGGGCTTGCCTCAAATATATATACATACATATATATATCACGTGGAGGCAAAGAACAGATGGAAGGTTAGATACTATCATATACAAAGGGGTCTCACAAACTGACAAGAGAATAAATAATCAAATAAGAAAATAGCATGAAGAGATTTGTACACAAAAGAACAAGAAGCCCAAACAGTGGACAAATATGTCCCTTCTTTAAATACTGAGATTCAGTAGCAATTGAGGAAAATGCAAATTAATGTGACAGTGAGTCAACATTTTTTACCCATCAGACTGGCAAAAAAAAAAAAAAAAAAATTCAATAATAGTGATAACTGCTATTAGGGAGAAAGAACGGGGTCAGAGGCCCAGGGAGCTAGCTTAGCAGGTAAGAGCACTTGTCACACAAGCATGATGATCCCCAGCACCCACATACAAAGGTGGGCATGGCCATGCATGCCTATAAGCCCAGTCTGAGTCCCGAGTTCCTTGTGCAGGGGAGGGTAGAGACAAGAGAATGGCTGAGGCTGACTGTTCATCTAGTCTGACTGAAAACACAGCAGCTCCAGGAGCAGAGAGGGGGGGGAGGGAGGGAGGGAGAGAGAGAGAGACCCTATCTCAAGAAAGCAAAGAGGGGGATGGAGAGATGGCTTAGCAGTTAAGGCGCTTGCCTGCAAAGCCAAAGGACCTCGGTTCCACTCCCCAGGACCCATGTAAGCCAGATGCACAGGTGGCGCATGCATCTGGAGTTCGTTTGCAGTGGCTGAAGGCCCTGATGCACCCATTCTCTCTTTGTCTGTCTGCCTCCCTCTCCCTCTTTCTCAAACAAATAAATTTCAAAAGAAAAAGAAAGAGAAAGCACAATAAAGGAGAACACCATTCTCCTCTGGCCTCCACACACATGTGCAAGGGTGCATGCATCTGCACACACGTGTGCATACAGTATACACATACCACAAACACATCAAAAGAAAAAAATTTTTTTTTTTTTTGGTTTTTCGAGGTAGGGTCTCACTCTGATCCAGGCTGACCTGGAATTAACTCTGTAGTCTCAGGGTGGCCTTGAACTCATGGCAATCCTCCTACCTCTGCCTCCCGAGTGCTGGGATTAAAGGCGTGCGCCACCACGCCCGGCCCAAAAGAAATTTTTTAAAAAAGAACTGGTTGATCTTGTGCACAGCTGGTAGAAATGTTAATAAAGCTAGAAACACTCTCTTTGACCTACAATCCAACTTGTGCATCTCCACCTCAGTATATAGGGCAGGAAGTCAGAGGCCTCACTGCAGACAGAACTGGGAAGGGCATCAGGATCCCGTCACAGGCAGTACTCCCTGCTGCAACACCTCCCTCACACAACAAACCATAGGCCCCTTGTAAAATAATGAGAGCAAAATAAGAAAATAATAAGAGCAGGCCAAATGTGCCAACTGGTACAATAGTGGCATGTAAGTTACGAGGGAAACCAAAAGCTCTCTAATTGGATTGGAAGCCTGCTCCATGGGAGGGAATACATGCCTCGTTCTGAAAACCTAGTTTAAAGCCTATGGCAGGGGAGGTCATGAGCGCTAGAAGGTTAATGCCTGCTGGTGTCTGGCTAAATGCATGTATTACATTCACAAAACTGCCCAGGAAGCACTTCTCTTAATGCTCACACCCATATATTAATGCTACTCTCACTTTTGGTTACAGAAGCTTCTCTTTTCAGGTGGCAGTGATCACTTGGATGATGACTCGGAAGGCACCATAGTGCTGAGAAGAAGTGAAGAGGAGTGCTCAGCACTGCAATATCTCTATCACACCTTCCAAGGCTCAGGGTCCATTGAGGAAGAAGTGGTGGAAAGAATGTAAGAGCCAAAGGAAGTGTAGGACTGCTTACGATGCACTCTTCCAGACAAAAAATGGCCTGGTTATCCACAACTTCGCTGCACCTGGCACTACCTACACAAGACCACCATAATAGAAGGACAAGATGATGACAACAAAGTTAAAAAGAAGCCGAGCGTGGTGACACACACCTTTAATCTCAGCACTCGGAAGGCAGAGGTAGGAGGACCACCTTGTGCATCTGACTAACAGGGGATCTGGAGAATAGAACCTGGGTCCTTGGGCAAGCCTGTGAAGCCAAAGAACTTCAGTTCGATTCCCCAGGACCCACGTAAACCAGATGCACAAGGTGGCACATGCGTCTGGAGTTCATTTGCAATGGTTGGAGGTCCTGACATGCAAATTCTCTCTTTCTATCTGCCTCTCTCTCTCTCTCTCTCTCTCTCTCTCTCTCAAATAAGTAATAAAAATATTTTTTAAATGATGACATTCATTTTCTCTCTCCCTCTTTCTCTGTCAAATAAATGTATATATATAATAAAGTATTATTTTAAAGGGATGGAGGAATGGCTTAGCAGTTAAGGCACTTGCCTGCAAAACCAAAGGACCCAGGTTCGATTCCCTAGGACCCACGTTTGCCAGATGCACAAGGGTGAGCATGTGTCTGGAGTTCGTTTGCAGTGACTGGAGGCCCTGGCATGCCCACTCATTCTCTCTCTGTCTCCGCCTCTTTCTCTCTCTCCCTCTCTCTCCCTTTTTCTCTGTCAAATAAATAAATAATTAAAGTATTAAAAATGATGAGAGCAGCTCTTACTTGAGAAGATTTTTTTTTAATTCTATTTATTTCATTTTTATTTTTATTTATTAGAGACAGAGGGAGCAGAGTGAATGGGCATGCCAGGGCTTCTAGCCACTGCAAACGAACTCCAGACGCATGCACCACCTTGTGCATCTGGCTTACGTGGGACCTCAAGAATTGAACCTGGGTCCTTAAGCTTCACAAGCAAGCACCTTAACTGCTGAACCATCTCTCTAGCCCTTACTTGTGAACGTTTCATTTTATTTTTTTGTTTTTATTTTTATTTATTTATTTGAAAGTGACAGACAGAGAAAGAGGCAGATAGATAGATAGATAAAGAGAGAGAGAGAGAATGGGCATGCCAGGACCTCCAGCCACTGCAGACGAACTCCAGACACATGCACCCCCTTGTGCATCTGGCTAATGTGGGTCCTGGGGAATCGAGCCTCAAACCTGGGTTCTTAGGCTTCACAGGCAAGTGCTTAACCACTAAGCCATCTCTCCAGCCCACTTGCAAAGGTTTTAATAGAGGAGTGCCAAAAGAAAAAATAAAAATGCAGAACATTTCTGTCTGATCCAATTTCTATAAAATTTGTATGATATATCCACATATCTTTGTTACATTTGTAAATGATAGTATGAGTCTAGAATAAATAATAAAAGAGCGAAGCTGGATATGGGGGCAAAAACCTGTAAAAGCATCACTTTGGAGGTGGAGGCAGGAGGACCAATCAGTAGTTCTTTTAGACTACCATTGCAAGTTCAAGGCCAACCAGGGCGACATAACCTATCTCAAAAAAAAAAAAAAAAAGTTTTTAAAGCCAGGTGTGGTGACACACAGCACTTGGTAGGCTGAGGTAGGATTACCATGAGTTTAAGGCCAGCCTGGGTGTGGTGGTTTGATTCAGGTGTCCCTCATAAACTTAGGTGTTCTGAACGCTAGTCTCACCAGCTGATGGCAATTGGGAATTAATGTCGCCTGGAGGCAGTATATTGTTGGGGGAGCGCCAACTCCCAGTGTCCCCTTGCCAATGTTTGGCACACTCTCCTGTTGCTATTGTCCACCTGATGTTGGCTAGGGGGTGATGTCCACCCTCTGCTCATGCCATTGTTTTCCCCTGCCATCGTGGAGCTTCCCCTCAAGTCGGTAAGCCAAAATAAGCCTCTTTTTCCCAGAAGCTGCTCTTAGTTGAGTGATTTCTACCAGCAATGTGAAGTTGACTGCAATAGTAAAGTGGTACCAAGGAGTGGGATTGCTGTTAAGACACCTGACTATGTGGCTTTGGCCTTTTGGAGCTGATTTTTAAGAGGAATGTAGAAGGATTTGAAACCTTGGCCTAAGGAATGCCTTGTAGTGCTGTAAGTATAGCTTGATGGACCATTCTGGTCAGAGTTGAAAGGTCTGAATGCAGTAAGAACTATGGAGTGTGAGGTTTGGCTTATGAGGGTGAGAAAGAGCTTTGCTTGGACTGGGCTAGCAGTTTGTGTTAAATGCTTGCTGTTATGCCTGGGTCCTGAGAAGCTGTGTAGGGTTGCTCTGCATAGAAATGAACTGGTGTGAGCAGAGGGATATGGCACGGTAGAAATGAAATCTTTGGGCCTAAATTGCTGCCCACTCACCTGCAATTTGTTTGAGAGATTACAACCTTTCAGATTGGGCCAGCTGACCTGCACTGGGGCAACAGGAAGAATGTAGACTTTTTTGAAGGGCCTGAGTGTTCAAGGAGTGTCCTGTTCTTCAAAGTCTGCTTTATTCCCCCCTGGATTAACAAATTGGCACTCTATCTGGTATTGTGGAGTATAAGAAATGCAGGAAAGAGAGGGTCATTGAATTTGCAAAATGGTCTTGTGTTTTGGAAATGGCCACAGGCAGTGTGAAGCAGGTTTGCTGGATGCCTGCATGGAGACTCCATGGGGCCATAAGGATGAACCATGGATTGCAGTGGAGACCCAGTGGAGATGCCGGGACCACGAGATGGCTGCTAAGGAGAGCTGCCGGCCCCAATGAAGTTTTCCAGGACTGTGAGTAGCCTAGCTGGAGGGGTGGAATTGGAATGCCAGAGACTTATTGCTGGTTAGAATTATCGGACTTGGAAATTTGTCACTGGCTAGAGTTGCTGGACTTGGAGTTACAATTTGATGTTTGCCCTGGTTGTTTTAAATCTGGTATTGGCTGCAGTGTAAAGGTTTATTCTGTGCTATTGTGGTTTGGGGGGGATATTTTGGTATTATGGCTCAGTTAAAAGACCTTGCACTATGGGGATGTATGAGTTTCAGGTCAGCCTGGGCTAGAATAAGACCCTACCTGGTGGGTAGGGGGAGGGAAAGGAAAGAAAAAAGAAAGAGAAAAACACGTAAGCCTGGCAACAGCACAGGCACGCAGGCAGTGGGTTTCAGGCAGGGTGTGAAGGCTGGGGAGCTGAGAGCTGGCCCCTCTGTCCTGCAGACCCCGCCCGTACCCTGCGCATGGCACATGAGACGGTGTCAGCCTCTTTCCCCTCCTTACCGCACCATGCTATGCATACACACTAGATGGCATGATCTATAGGGAGAACACGCATGAGTGTTTTCATGTTAACTATCTTCATGTGGCAAGAACAACACAGAAGCAGCCCGCTGACCTTGGCTTTCTCCGGCAGTGCCACTATGCTGGGCCCAGAGGAGACAGCACTTTGGAATAACACCTCAAGCCAGCCTCTGGCTCAGGATGGTGCACGGACGTGACGTTGTTGTAAAACACAGTACGCAAATGGCCTAGCAGACAAGAGTGTTATCGCTTCCCTGGGACAGCAAACACGTGCATGACAATGCCTTTGCCTCTTCCTGACACCTTCCCACTGGCTGTCTCAGGAATGATCCAGAACTCCCATCCCTCCATTTCACCACTGATGACCCTACAGTCACCCACACCACTGAAGCGTTAGGACGGACCACCACCACTGACTGTCACCACAACTTACACGACCATGCTGTGCTGTCTACAGTACCCTCCACATAAGCACCTACTGGGCAGCAGAATTAATGAGCAATCACCTGGCCTTTCATTTCCAGCAACTACCGAGAAAGGCAGGTACAGATAGGCATAGGAAGAAAATATGTTCAGTTGAGAAAGTTCTTCTTACTGGGCGTCCCAAGCAAACACCACTATAATTACGTATCGCCCCGACCCTCAGAAGTAGGCACAATTATTATTCTCTGATCTCCCACATTGCGGGAGTGGCTCCAAAATCACATAGCTGGTAGTTGGTGACTTATGCCCAAGTGCAAACAGCTTCACACACAACTAGAATGACGAGCACAAAAGCTAACGCTTGTGAAAGCTGACTAGGCTCTGTGTTATGGGCTGCACAAGAGCCTACCTACTACTCCATGCCAAGAGTAGTCTAAACAGCATACCCATTTTACAGATGAAGAAACTGAGGCACAAGAAAGTCCAAAATTTGCCCCAAATCACATGACTTGGTACCACAGTCATACCCGGCTGCAGACTCTGCAATTAAATCCAGGCTCTCTTTAATGGCCCTCAGCTTTCATTTCTATTCGTAATTCTGAGGGGGACACATCCCAACTCTGTTGTGTAATTCTGTATGCAAGAAGACAATGTCTCTGTGGAACAGTAATGCATATCTAACCTCTGAGGTAACTTCCAGGACGTGCTAAGTTCTTGGGCCATTATGTCTGGGAGGCAAAATAATGCAAAGCTATTCTGAAGCCTCACCCTGGGCCAGTGTGACTGGCAGAACATGGAGTGGTTTTAATAAGCCACAAGAATGAACCTTTGTTCTGAGGAGAAAACAGCTAGAAAAGCAGAAATGGCAGCAAGCACTGGGAGAAGCTGGAGGGGCCGAGCTTCCTGAGGCTTCCTGAGGACATTTCTGAAGGGAAGCGCAGACCTATCTCTCTGCTACTTCCCCTAAATGCGGAGTCGCCCTTCAGGAGGATGCCAGATCCTGCTGTGTCAGCCTCACAGGACCAAACAAACCACAGACTCCCATTCTGTGCCCTCACTCCCAGCAGAACACTGTGTCTCGTGGAGGCCCAAACCCAGCAGCAGCTGCGGCCCTGCAAGCACTGTCTCCCAACACTTGGGCCACTTCCTCAACCACTGAGGAGATGACGTGTCATTATGTCTTCAGCTTGTCTCGTTTCACTCATATACATCTGGTTTGTTTGTTTGTTGTTGTTGCTTTGTTTGTTTTTTTTTTTTGGTTTTTTTTTTTGAGGGAGGGTCTCACTCTAGCCCAGGTTGACCTGGAATTCACTATGTAGTCTCAGGGTGGCCTCACAGCGATCCTCCTACCTCTGCCTCCCAAGTGCTGGGATTAAAGGCATATGCCCAGCTTGTTTGTTTATTTTCTTTTAATATTCTTATTTATTTATTTACTTATGAGATGGGGGAAGAGGTAGATAGAATGGGCGTGTCAGGGCTTCTAGCCACTGCTAACGAACTCCAGACACATGTGCCACCTTGTGCATCTGGCTTATGTGGGTACTAGGGAATCGAACTCCAATCATTAGGCTTTGCAGGCAAGCATCTTAACTGCTAAGCCACTTATTGCACACAAAGCCTAATGACCAGAGTTTGTTTCCCAAGTGCCCACATAAGGCTAGATGCATAGTGGTGCATGCATCTGGAGTTCATTTGCAGTGGCAGGAGGCCCTGGAATGCCCATTCTCTCTGTCTCTCTTCTATCTCTCCC
The DNA here is from genome assembly GCF_020740685.1 of Jaculus jaculus. Classification (NCBI taxonomy): domain Eukaryota; kingdom Metazoa; phylum Chordata; class Mammalia; order Rodentia; family Dipodidae; genus Jaculus; species Jaculus jaculus. The sequence goes on from NC_059112.1 coordinate 102,060,652, forward strand.
TGTTTGCAAATAAATATATATATATATTTAACAACAAGAAAAAGCGATCCACAAGCTTGGCTTAGCTGGGCATGGTAGCAGACACTCAGGAAGCTGAGTGGAACTGGGGGAACAGAGGCAAACCTCTGCTGCTGCTGTGGCCAGGGCCCCACGACATCCCCAGAGTGCCCCACACGCAAGTGCTGCTCAAGCACAGGGCTCTGAGTGCGGCAGCCAGAGGACTGAGATCTGACTGTTTAAAGAGAGAGCTGGAAAACACATATCATTATGAACTATCCTCAGCAAACTGGCATTTGTGTAGGCCAAAATATTATCAAATATTTGTAATTCCATTCAATTTAATACCAAGACAAGTCTTTCCCTCAATATCATTGAGTCTGGAAATGAACAGAAAGGAATTTACTTCTGTGACGTTGAAAACCTAAAATGACATTAAGTACTTGTGGCATGGACCTCTCCCTTTGGGACAGTGTATGCTGAACAATGGGGCCAGAGTGTAAGAGAATGAGGACCACACTGGGAACTGAAGGAATGGCCTCAACTCCCACTCACAACCCATAATCCCCACGCCAGCTCTCAGGGGTGACGAAACTTTCACACCCGTGAAACAGGGCAACAGGCCACCAGCGGCAGCAGCCTGCGGGGCTGCCCAGGGCTGCATGAGGCCACTGACCACCCCCCCCCCAGAGCACCTTCACACCACACAGCACGGCCAGGGGACAGACTTGTCCAATGTGGCGGCCACAGCACACAAGGACTGCGCTTTGGGCCACCCTGCACCTTTCTAAGAGCATCTGCACCTCATCTCCAAGGCTTACTTCTTCCTTGCTACCTACAGGCTTGGGGCACCCAAGGAGACGCCTCGGTACAGAAGTGAACTACCCTACAGAGTTCCCTCAGCCAAGTCCTTCTGGTGGCCAATGGGTAGCCAAGCACCCAGAGACTGGCAGCTCAGACGTCTCTGCCTTGGCATGGCAGTTTTGAGCTGATAGAAAGTCAAAAAGCAGCAGGCATTGACCCCAGTAGCAAGGCTGTTCCTGCTAGACAGCCATTTCTGCAGCATCTGCTCCGGCTTCCACGCCTTCCAAAGCTGCCTAACTCCTTTCTGATTCCAGTGCAGAATTCTCTAAACTCCCCAATAATTCTGAACTTCCTCAATTCTCTAAACTCTTAATTGCTGGAGCCGGAATATGTATGTGTGGTTTGTTTGTTTGTTTGTTTGTTTGTTTGTTTGTTTGTTTGTTTGTTTGTTTTTCAAGGTAGGGTCTCACTCTGGTTCAGGCTGACCTGGAATTCACTATGTAGTCTCAGGGTGGCCTCGAACTCTTGACAATCCTCCTACCTCTGCCTCCCAAGTGCTGGAATTAAAGGCATGCGCCACCACACCTGGCTTGGAATACATTTCTGTTACCTATTACTAAGGGTCCCTGGCAGACACACCAGTCCATTTTCTGTTGCTTCATTAAATACTTGAGATCAAGTAGTTTATAAAGGAAAAAGGTGGGCTGGAGAGATGGCTTAGCGGTTAAGCGCTTGTCTGTAAAGCCTAAGGACCCTGGTTTGAGGCTCGATTCCTCAGGACCCACGTAAGCCAGATGCACAAGTGGGTGCACACGTCTGGAGTTTGTTTGCAGTGGCTGGGAGCCCTGGTGCGCCCATTCTCTTTCTTTCTATCTGCCTCGTTCTCTCTGTCTGTCACTCGCAAATAAATATATAAAAACTTTAAAAAAAAAAAAAAAAGGAAAAAGGATTGTTTATTCAGACTGATGGTTCCAGGAGGTGGGGAACCGAAGGGCAGAGTGCTATTGAAGAACTCACACTCCTTCAACTTGAGGACAGGGGAAGGGCAAGTAGATGCATGAGAAAGAGAGAGGGGGCCTCCCCCCTATGACTAACTTATTCCCAAGAGGAAGGCACTGATCCAATTGCCAGCGCTCCACTGGCACACTGAGGAAGTAGAAATCCAACACATGGATTTGGGGGACAAACTCACAGCACAGCCACTATCCTCTCAGAGATTCCGACTTAGCCCTCCCAGTCAGCTGGACTGTAGATCAAGCAAGGTACCTTGCAGCCCTGGATGAATTTAATTCTTTTATGTATTTATTGATTTATTTTTATTTTGAAACAGTGTCTGGCACAGCTCTAGCCTTGAACTCCCAATCTATCCTCCTACATCCACCTCCAAAGCTCTGGATTGCAGGCTCACACCACTATTAGGCTCTGCCTGGAATTAATCTTTTCTTTTCTTTTCTTTCTTTTTTTACATATCGTTGTTTATTTGAGAGACAGAAAGGCAGATGAGAGAAAGAGAAGAGAGAATGGGCACAAAACCAGGGCCTTCTTCCATTGCAAATAAACTCGATGCATGTGCCATTTCTTGCATCTATGTGGTGGTTTGATTCAGGTGTCCCCCATAAACTTAAGTGTTCTGAATGCTAGGTTCCCAGATGATAGAGATTTGGGAACTAACACCTCCTGGAGGCAGTGTATTGCCGGAGGTGGGCTTATCGGTATTATAGCCAGTTTCCCCATGCTAGTGGTTGGTACACTCTCCTGTTGCTATGGTCCATCTTATGTTGGCCAGGGGGTGATGGCCACCCTCTGGTGGCCTCTTGCCATCATTTTCTTCTGCCATCGTGGAGCTTCTCCTCGAGCCTGTAAGCCAACATAAACCTCTTTTTCCCACAAGCGGCTCTTGATTGGGTGATTTCTACCAGCAATGCGAACCTGACTGCAATAGTAAAATGGCACCAAGGAGTGGGACTGTTGGTAGACACCCGTGTGGCTTTGGCCTTTTGGAGTTGATTTTCAAGAGGTATGTGGAAGGATTTGAAAGTCTGGCCTAAGAGAAGACTTGCAGTACTATAAATACAGAGTTGAAAGACCAGTAAGAACTAGGGATTGTGTGGAGGTTGTGAGAATAAGAAAGAGCTTTGCTTGGACTGGGCCAGCAGATTGTGAGAAGCTTGCTGTTATGCTCATGTCCTGAGAAGTTGTGCAGGGTTGCTTTGTGTAGAAATGAACTGGTGTGAGCAGAGGGATATGGCACAGAAAAAAAAAAAAAAGTCTTTGGGTGAACTGCTGCCCGTTCAGCTGCAATTGAGAGATCACAACCTTTGAGACTGGGCCAGCTGAGGTGCACTGGGGCAACAGGAAGAATGTAGACTCTTTTGACGGGGACTGAGTGCTCAAGGAGTGTCCTGTTCTTCAAAGCCTGCTTTATTCCCTCCCACCCATCCCCCGGATTAACAAATTGATACCCTACCTGGTATTGTGGAGTATAAGAAATGCAGGAAAGAGAGGGGTCATTGAGTTTGCAACATGGTCTTGTGTTTTGGAAATGGCCATAGGCAGTGGGAACAGGTTTGCTGGATGCCTGCATGGAGACCCGATGGAGCCGTTGGATGGGAAGATGCCGGGACCATGAGATGGCTGCCGAGGAGCTGCCAGTCCCAGATGAAGTTTTCCAGGACTGTGAGTAGCCTAGCTGGAGGGGCAGAATTGGAACTCCAGAGACTTGTTGCTGGTTAGGATTATCGAACTTAGAGACCTGTCACTGGCTAGAGTTACTGGATTTGGAGCCACAGAGTTTGGTGTTAGCCATGTTTAAATCATGTATTGCTTGAATATTTCTTTGCTATGTCCAATGCCATATTTTGTAGATGTTTATTCTGTGCCATTATGGTTTTTTTGGAGTTGGGTTTGTTTGGGGTTTTTTTTGGTATCATGGCTCAGTTAGAAATCTTGGACTGTGGGGATGTATGAACATCATTGGAATAGATAAAAACTATGGGGACTTTTAAAGTTGGATGAATGTACTGCATTTTATATCATTTATGATTATCAATTTATGGGGGCCAGGGAAAGAAATGTGGTGGTTTGATTCGGGTGTCCCCCTTAAACTTAGGTGTTCTGAATGCTAGGACCCCAGCTGATGGAGATTTGAGAACTAACGTCTCCTGGAGGGATCATATTGTTGGGGGCAGGCTCATCTCATGGGTGTTATAGCCAGCTTCCTCTTAACAGTGTGTGGCACACTCTCTTGTTGCTATTGTCCACCTGATGTTGGCCAGGGGGTGATGACCACCCTCTGCTCATGCTATCGTTTCCCCTGCCATCATGGAGCTTCCCCTTGAGCCTGTAAGCCAAAAGAAACCTCTCTTTCCCACAAGCCACTCTTGGTCAGGTGATTTCTTTCTTTCTTTCTTTCTTTTTATTTTTTTGGTTTTTCAAGGTAGGGTCTCACTTTAGCTCAGGCTGACCTGGAATTATCTATATAATCTCAGGGTGGCCTTGAACTCACAGCGATCCTTCTACCTCTGCCTCCTGAGTGCTGGGATTAAAGACATGAGCCACCACGCCTGGCTCTTGGTCAGGTGATTTCTACCAGCAACACGAACCTGATTGCAACAATCTGGCTTTGCAAGTAAGTGTGCCATCTCTCCAGCCCTCTGCCTAGAACCTCTTAGGACAGTGAGTTGACAGAAGCATTCAAGGAGATTATTTGTCTTTTTAAGTCAAATCTCTCCCAGTAATCTACTGTTTCCTTGAAGACATTGGTTCTTAGAGTCTTAGAGAAGACTGGTGTGGGGGAGGCCCTGCTCGGGGCTAGGGATATGGTTTAACATACAAGAGGACCTGCATTCAATTCCCACACCTCGGTGGGAGGGGGTAAGGCAAACCCTGTTCTCCAGATGGAGCCAAAAGCACTCACAGTTATATGAAAAGCCTCCACTGTGGGAAAGAAGGGATTCAGTGGAGGGAAAAAGGAAGAGTTGTGGGAGGGAATTATAATCATGGCATATTGCTTATATGTATGGACTATGTCAATGAATTCAGGTCTGGAGAGATGGCTCAGTAGTTAAGACACCTGCCTGCAAAGCTTAAGGACCTGGGCTCAATTCCCCAATACCCACATAAAGCCAAATGCACAAAGTGGCGCTTGCATCTGGAGTTCATTTGTAATGGCTAGAGATCTGCCTCTTTCGTGGCCTTGGTTTCTCTCTCTCCAATAAATAAATTAAAAAAATATTTTTTATGCTAGGCGTGGTTGTGCACACCTTTAATCCTGGCACTCTCGAGAGGCAGAGGTAGGAGGATTGCCAAGAGTTTGAGGCCACCCTGAGACTACATAGTGAATTCCAGATCACAGCGAGATCCTACCTTGAAAAAACGAAAGAAAGAGCACTTAACCACTGAGCCGTCTCTCCACACCCTTTGCCAGGCATGGTGGCACATGCCTTCAATCCCGGTACTTGGAAGGCAGAGGTGGGAGGATTGCAGTGAGTTCAAGGCCAGCCTGAGACTACACAGTGAATTCCAGGTCAGCCTGGGCTAGAGTGAGACCCCCACCTCGAAAACCCAAAAAAGAAAAAGTTCCACTAGGTATGGGAAGGAATCTAGGTCAGCCACATATAAGGTCACCTGTTCATCGTGTTTACTGCAGCCAAGATAAGATTCCCATCAACAGATGAATGGATTAAAAAAAAATGTGCATATATATGCAATGCAGTCTTATTCAGCCACAAAGAATGAACTTTTTAAAAAATCAAAGAAGGGCTGGGCAGTTTCTTGCAAAACCTGATGTCCTGGGTTTGACTCCCCAGTGCCCACATAAAAGCCAGATAGATGCACAATGTGGCTCAAGTGTAGAGTTCGTTTGCAATGGTAGGAGGCTCTGGTGTCCCCATAATCTCTCTTCTTTCTCTCTCTCTCTCCAACCCCCTCTCTCTCACTCCCTCCCTCCCTCCCTCTAGCAAATGAATAAAGATATCTTTTAAAAAACAAAGGAAGGCCAGGAGTGATGGCACACACGCCTTTAATCCCAGCACTTGGGAGGCAGAGGTAGGAGAATCACTGTGAGTTTGAGGCCACCCTGAGACTACATAGTGAATTACAGGTCAGCCTGAACTAAAGTGAGACCCTACTTCAAAAAACCAAAATAAGCTGGGTGTGGTGGCGCACGCCTTTAATCCCAGCACTCGGGAGGCAGAGGTAGGAGGATTGCCATAAATTCGAGGCCACCCTGAGACTCCATAGTGAATTCCAGGTCAGCCTGGGCTAGAGTGAGACCCTACCTCAAAAAAAAAATAATAATAAGGGCTGGGGAGATGGCTTAGCAGTTAAGCGCTTGCCTGTGAAGCCTAAGGACCCCGGTTCAAGGCTCAATTCCCCAGGACCCACGTTAGCCAGATGCACAAGGGGGTGCAAGCATCTGGAGTTCGTTTGCAGTGGCTGGAAGCCCTGGCGTGCCCATTATCTCTCTCTATCTCTCTCTCTCTCTCTCACTGTTGCTCTCAAATAAATAAATAAAAATAAGCAAAAAAATTAAAAAAAAAAAACAAAATAAATAAATAAAGGAGGGCTGGAGGGCTTAGCAGTTAAGGCACATGCCTGCAAAGCCAAAAGACCCAGGTTCAATTCCCCAATACCCACATAAGCCAGATGCACAACGTGGCACATGCATCTGGAGTTTGTTTGCAGCAGCTAGGGGCCCTGGCATATCAATTTTGTCTCTCTTTCTCAATTAAATAAATAATAATAAAAGGAAAGGGAAACTGGCACATGTCTTTAATACCAGCACTCAGGAGGCAGAAGTATGAAGATCACTGAGTATTCAAGGCCACCCTGAGACTACATAATGAATCCCAGGTCAGCCTGAGCTAGAGAGAGACCCTGCCTCGAAAAACCAAAAAAGAAAAGAAAACAAAAGAAGAGAAAAGAAAAGGACAGGGAGGAAAGAAAAGAAAAACAAAATTATGCCAAAAAAATAGACAGAATTAGACAACCTGTTAAGTGAAATAAACCAGACCTGAAAAAAAATATATAGCATATTTTCTTTCCCATATAAAATCCAGAAAGAGATATATATGTGTCAACTACAGAGAGTACAGGAAATCTACATTCTTCAGCATGCTCTCAACGCTGCAGAGGTAGGGTGGGGATGACCAGGGGGGCCATCCTGTGAGGGACGCTGGTGACTGCAAGGGGGACATAGGAGATGCTGCCCTTTGCATTTGTATGGAATTCTGGAGCAGGCCCTTGCCAGGGATGAGGTAAGCTCTTCACCCCTGGAGACCTCACAACGGGTATCTGCCAGGCCCTCTGGGGGCAAGGCTGCTCACAGCATGGACAATGAGGCAGCCTCCTTTCCCTGAAGGTGGCACCTGCAGCCACGCACGGCTTAAAGATGACGCCAGGACTTAGGAACTGGACGGAATGCCCTAAAAGGGAAAGGCGACTTGTCAGAAACCCAGCCTTGAAATCAATTTGCTTGATAAATGTGATGGACAAAGAATACTGCTCAGTCACCCCTCAGTACTTAAGGGGGACTACTTTCAGGATACCCATTGGGTACCAAGATCCAAGGATGCTCAGGCCCTAATATGACCAGGTGTGGTGTTTGCATAGAACCTATGCATATCCTACCATGTACCTTACATCCTCGCTAAACAGCTCATAAGACCTGATAAACATAAATGCTAGGCAAGTAGTTGTTATACTGTCTGAGGATTAATGACACCCAAAGCGGTTGCATCAGTGGAGTGCAAAGGCTTGTTTTTGCTGTGATTGTTGGGGGTGGCAGTTTGGTTTGGTGTTCTGTTTTGGATTAGGGGGTGTGTTGTGTCTGTGTTGTGTGCCAGGAACAGAACTCAAAACCTGGTGCCTCCTAAGCACGTGCTCGATGACTGAGCTATGCTCCCAGCCTCCTGAATTCTTTTCATCTGGGAAGGCTGCCCAGATGCAGACAGAGAGTGACGGTCCACTGCAGAGGCCAAGCCCAGGGCACAACCCTTATCCTAACACTACCAACAGGTTTATGGTCATGCTATGGTTTATATATGAAGAGTTCCCAAAAGGGCTCATGTGTCAAAGGCCTGGTTCCCAGCACAGCAGCATTCAGAGACAGGAATGGGTCTCGAGGGAACTGACTGATCGTAAGGGCTCTGATTTATTTGGTGGGCTAATCCTTCATGGATTATAACTTGGTTTTTTTTGTTTTTATTTATTTATTTGAGAGCAACAGACAGAGAAAGAGGCAGATAGAGAGACAGAGAGAATGGTGGCGCCAGGGCTTCCAGCCACTGCAAAAGAACTCCAGACACGTGCGCCCCCTTGTGCATCTGGCTAACATGGGTCCTGGGGAACCGAGCCTCAAACCGGGGTCCTTAGACTTCACAGGCAAGCGCTTAACTGCTAAGCCGTCTCTCCAGCCTAATTTGGGGTTTTATGAGGAGGTGACAGAAACCTCAGCAGGTAGGGCCTAGTTGGAAAAGTGGGTCACTGGGGGCGACCCCTGCTTCTTCCTATCCTACTGCCCTCCCTCTCCCTAGCTTCCAGGAGTCGAGCAGCTGTACTCCACCAGTACCACGCCCTTCACCAGGATGCCTGTCTTGCCACCCCAGAACAGCAGAGCTAACCAACCACAGGCTGTGGCCATGAGCCACAATTAGGTTTTCCTCCTTTTAAGTTTTTTCGGGTTTCCCATCACAGTCAAGGAAATCTAACAGATACATTGGCCCTATCTTTTGCCCCTGTGAGTCTATTTCCTCATCAGCAAAGGGAAGATAATTCCGCTACATATAAGAGGCCTTAAAGGCTCAGTGCCAACAGAGAGAGAAGCAGGAGCCACGGCAAACAATTATGAGTCCCATTCGCAGGTAGCCATAAACACAAAAGTGCAGCTGTAAACGCTGGCCTAAAACACAAAATTGTACATAATAACAGATACGTCAGGGCTGGAGGGATGGCTCAGCGTTCAGTGCTCTGCCCGTGCAAGTATGAGGGCCTGAGACTGCCAGAGTTCACATCAAGGTCCGATGTACACAGGGACTCCTGCTCAGAAGCAAGTCGAGGTGGAAGAGCAGCTGTTCCCTCCGGCCATCGCAGGCAAGCAAGGGGGCGCACAAGGGCACATATACGTGCACACACCATACACACACGCACAAAACAAAAAGAAAGATATAAAATAAACTATTGCGTAGGAATATAATGGCCTAACTAACATTCAGCATATACTTGCCCCTCAGGAAACAGCACAGCAATGAACAAAATGGTCAAGAAGCCACAGCAAGGTACATGTGTACACCTCATACACACCCACTCACGTACACACTGACAAACCAGGTACATGTGTGTACCCCATAAACACCCACTCATGTACACACACTGACAAGCCAGGTACACGTGTGCACCCATACACACCCACCCAAGGACACACACTGACAAGCCAGGTACACACGCGTGCACCCATACACACCCACTCATGTACACACACACAAATAAGCCAATGTGTCCAGGAAAGGGTGAACCCAGAACAGAACCTGGAACAATGACTGGTGGGGAAGCATTGGGCCCACAAGAATCACCTCTTTAGGTAGCGGAAAGAATGTGAGAGCCAAAGGAAGGGTAGGACTCCTCACAATGTGCTTCCTCCAGACATAAAATGGCCTGGATATCCATGACCTCACACAAGACCATCATAAGAGGAGGAAAAGATGACATCAAAAGTAAAAGAGAGGGCTGGAGAGATGGCTTAGTGGTTAAGTGCTTGCCTGTGAAGCCTAAGGACCCCAGTTCGAGGCTCGACTCCCCAGAACCCACGTTAGCCAGATGTCCAAGGGGGCAGATGCGTCTGGAGTTCATTTGCAGGGGGCTGGAGGCCCTGGCGCACCCATTCTCTCTCTCTCTCTATCTGCCTCTTTCTCTCTATGCCTGTCACTCTCAAATAAATAAATAAAAACAAACAAAAAATTTTAAAAAAAAAGTAAAAGAGAGACTGATTGAGATGGGGAGGGGTATGATGGAGAATGGAGTTTCAAAGGGGTAAGTGGGGGGGAGGGAGGGTATCACCATGGGGTATTTTTTATAATCATGGAAGTTGTTAATAAAAAAATTTTTTAGAAAAAGAATCACCTCTTTACAATGGCTCTTTTTGTTGTTTCTATGTTTTTAATTTCTCCTCCTCTGAGGCAGGGTTTCATTTATCCCTGACTGGCCCCAAACTCGTTTTGTAGCAGAAATTAAACTTAAACTTCTCGTCTTCCTCCTCCTCCTCCCTCAACCTCTGTGCTGAGATGACTAGCATGAGCCACCACATCCACTTTCTGTTCACTGTTTTGAAGGGAATGCCTATTGAAAATCCAATCCTCAGCTGGCTGTGGTGTGCCATCCTGTAACCCTGTCACCCACAGGCTGAGGCAGGCGATCAAGAGAACCCAGGCCAGCCTTGACTGCAAAGATCCTGTCTCGGAAAGTGTAAACTGCCAAGCAAGCCCTCCACAAGAACACACGCGTGCAGTCACACACACGCTCTGACCCTCCAGGTCCACAAGGAGATACGAAATCTGCTAGGTTAATTTACAAGCCTTCCAGATGATTCTGATGTGGGTGGACCTTGGATCCCAAAACGAGAAACCCTGTTCTGACAGAGGGCAGACCTTGTATCAGGCCCTTGGGAAGAAGTGAAGGAGTAACTCTGTGTAACAATGTAGCACCATAAATGTATACTAATATTCTATCATGACAGACCCAAAATATCTGCAGCATGGAGAAGGTAGAAGCAGGAGAAGTGGGAGTTCAAGACCAGCCTGACCTACATTCAAGACAAAAATGTCTTGCAAATCCCCTGAGGAATTAAAAAAAAAAAATTGGAAAGGCAGCCCTTCTGCCCTCAAAGCCAAAGTTCACCAACAGTGCTGGTGGCGGTAGATAAGAGACTAGATAAAAATAACATTAATGGGCTGGAGAGATGGCTTAGTGGTTAAGCACTTGCCTGTGACACCTAAGGACCCTGGTTCAAGGCTCGATTCCCCAGGACACACATAAGCCAGATGTACAAGGGGGCACACGCGTCTGGAGTTCATTTGCAGTGGCTGGAGGTCCTGGCACGCCCATTCTCTCTCTCTCCCTCCGTCCCTCCCTCTCCTTCTCTTCCTCCCTCTCTCTCTGCCACTTTCTCTATCTCTTTCAAATAAATAAATAAACCAAAAAATTTCATTAAAAAAATAACATTAAGTCTGTTGTGGTAAGGATTGAACACAGGGTCTTATACATCTACGTATGTGTTCTACCACCCCCACTAACTTTGCTGTTTTTAAATTTTGAGACAGGATCTCACAAAGTTTCCAGGCTGGTCTTGAACTCATTATGTAGCCTAAACAAACCATGAACTCCCAATGCTCCTTCCTCAGCTTCCTGAGAAGCTGGTATCACAAACCTGTGAAACCAGGACTTGCAGAATATGAATTTTTAAAATTTATTTGTATTTATTTATTTGACAGAGAGACAAAGGAAGAGGGATGGAGAAAGAGAATGGGCACACCAGAGCCTCTAGGCACTGCAAACCAACTCCAGATGCATGCACCACCATGTGCATCTGGCTTACGTGGGTATTGGGGAATGAAACCTGGCTCAGGGTTCGCAGGCAAGCACCTTAACAGCTAAGATATCTCTCCAGCTCAGGATATATATATTTTTTAATTTTCTATTGACAACCTCCATATTCATAGACATTATGACATGATCACAATCCTCTACCATCACTCTCCCTTTTCCTCTTCCCCTGTCCCCCCTCCACTGAACCCCTTCTTCTTTCTAACTAGTATCTCTTCTATTTTGATGTCATATTTTTCCCTCCCAACGCTGGGGAGCCTGAGGCAGGAGGACCTTGAGTTCAAGCCCAGCCGGGGCTACATATGAAAATCTTGCCTTGAGAGGAAGGGAAGCTCCATGCTTACCTGCTGTCAGAATCTGAGGCGATCTCCTTTCTCCCTCCAAAGCGGATCTGGCACTGCAGAGAGAAAAAAGCTGAGATCAGTTGTGGGGATGGGACACTCAAGACAGTGCCAACCAGCCTGCCAGGCCTTCAGGGCGCACAGGGCCTGAAGACTCAGGTGACCCCCTGGGCTCTGGGTGTCAGCCCAAGAGGTAAGAAGTGAACATGGGGGCTGGAGAGATGGCTTAGTGGTTAAGCGCTTGCCTGTGAACCCTCGGGACCCCAGTTCGAGGCTCGATTCTCCAGGACCCACGTTAGCCAGGTGCACAAGGGGGCGCACATATCTGGAGTTCATTTGCAGTGACTGGAAGCTCTGGCGCATCCATTTTCATTCTCTCTCTCTCTCTCTCTCTCTCTGCCTCTGTCTGTCTCCATCACTCTCAAATAAATAAAAATGTACAAAAAATAAAAATGAAAAAGAAGTGAACGCGGCAGGTGCCTCCAGACGGAAGTGCTCACCTGTGGCTCGTGCGGAAGTTGGCAGATAAGGCAGATGGGAAAACTGGCCCACAGTCCTCCACAATGACCTGGAAGCTGCACCCGGCTGCCTGTAGCTGGATACTGCCATAATTAAAGCTTCCACAAATCTGCATTCATGGCTCCTTACTGACAGAGCTCCAGAGTCGGTATGACTGACTGGCTATAAAACTACCACTGCATAGGTCAAGCTCCAAACAAGTCATTCCATTGGACTGAACGACAAAAATCACATGATCATCTCATTAGATGGAGAAAAAGCATTCGACAAAACCCAACATCCCTTCACAGTAAGAGTCCTACAGAGACTGGGAGTAGAAGGACATATCTCAACATAATAAAAGCTATTTATGGGCTGGAGAGATGGCTTAGCAGTTACGCGCTTGCCTATTGAAGCCTAAGGACCCCAGTTCAAGGCTTGATTCCCCAGGACCCACGTTAGCTAGATGCACAAGGGGGTGCGCGCGTCTGGAGTTCATTTGTAGTGGCTAGAGGCCCTGGCGCACCCACTCTCCTCTCTCTCTGCCTCTTTCTCTCTCCCTCTCTCTCTCTCTCTCTCTCTCTCTCTCTCTCTCTCTCTCTCTCTCTTTCTCTCTCTGTTGCTCTCAAATAAAAATTTCTAAAAAAAATTTTTTAAAGGCTGTTTATGGGCTGGAGAGATGGCTTAGCGGTTAAGCGCTTGCCTGTGAAGCCTAAGGACCCCAGTTCGAGGCTCAATTCCCCAGGACCCACGTTAGCCAGATGCACAAGGGGGGCGCATGCATCTGGAGTTCGTTTGTAGTGGCTGGAGGCCCTGGCACGCCCATTCTCTCTCTGTCTCTATCTGTCTCTTTCTCTCTTTGTCACTCTCAAATAAATAAAAATGAACAGAAAAATTAAGTAAAATAACAAAAAAAAAATTTTAAATATTTTTTTAAAAAAGGCTATTTATGACAAACCTACAGCCAACATAATAATAAATGGGGAAAAACTAAAAGCTTTTCCACTAAAATCAGGAACAAGACAAGGGTGTTCACTGTTCCCACTTTTATTTAATATAGTGCTGGAAATCTTAGCCATAGCAATAAGGCAAGAATCACACATAAAAGGGATACAAATTGGAAAGGAAGAGATCAAGTTATCATTATTTGCAGATGACATGATTCTATACATAAAGGACCCTAAAGACTCTACCAGCAAACTGTTAGAGCTGATAAACACCTATAGCCATGTAGCAGGATACAAAATAAACACACAGAAATCAGTAGCCTTCATATATGCTAACAACACACACACAGAGGATGAAATCAGAGAATCACTCCCATCCACAATTGCATCAAAAAAAAATACCTTGTAATAAACCTAATCAAGGAAGTGAAGGATCTCTACAATGAAAATTATAAAACATTCAAGTGAGAAACTGTAGAAGTCACTAAGATATGGAAAGACATCCCTTGTTCTTGGACTGGAAGAATCAAATTGTGAAAATGGCAATCTTACCAAAAGCAATCTACACATTTAATGCAATACCCATCAAAATTCTAATGGCATTCACGGAAATAGAAAAAGAATCCAAAATATTATTTGGAAGCACAAAAAACCTCAAATATCTAAAACAATTTTTGTTTGTTTGTTTTTGTTTTTCAAGGTAGGGTCTCACTCTAGCCCTGGCTGACCTGGAATTCACTAGGTTTGAGGGTGGCCTCAAACTCACGGTGATCCTCCTACCTCTGCCACCCGAGTGCTGGGATTAAAGGCACGCACCACCATGCCCGGCATCTAAAACAATTTTGGGCAACAAAAATAAGACTGGTGGTATCACCATACCGGAATTTAACCTATATTACAGAATCATAGTAACAAAAACAGCACGGTACTGGCACAGAAACAGACATGTAGCTCAATGGAACAGAATGTAAGTCCAGGTAGCTATAGCTACTTGATCTTCAACAAAAATGCCAAAAATACTCATTGGAGAAAAGGCAGCCTCTTCAGCAAATGGTGCTGGAAAAACTGGATATGTATCTGTGGAAGGATGAAATAGATCCTTATCTCTCTCCATGCACAAAAATTAAGTCCAAATGGATCAAAGACCATAATATCAGACCTGAGACTCTGAAACTGACAGAGGAAAAAGTAGGGGAAACACTTAAACATACTGATCTTTCCAAAGACTTTTTGAATATAACCCCAATTGCTCAGGAAATCAAACCACAGATCAACCACTGGGGTCTCATGAAATTACAAAGCTCTTGTATGGCAAAGGACATTGAAGAGAGCAAAGAGGCAACCTACAGAATGGGAGAAAATCTTTGCCAGCTATACATCTTAATATCTAGGATATACCAAGAACTCAGAAAATTAAATAAGAAATCAAACAACACAATTCATAAATGGGCAATGGAACTAAATAGTTCACAAAGGAAGAAATACAGATGGCATATAAACATCTAAAAAAAAAGTTCTAAATCCCTAGTTATCAGGGAAATGCAGATTAAACTACATCTCCTGTCAGATTGGCTACCATCATGAAAACAAATGACCATAAATACTGGTGTGGATACAGAAAAAGAGGAACACTTCTATGCTGTTGGTGGGAAAGCAATCTGGTCCAGCCATTGTGGAAATCAGTGTGGAGGTTCCTGAGACAGCTAAAAATAGATCTACTGGCCAGGAGTGGTGGCGCATGCCTTTAATCCCAGCATTCGGGAGGCAGAGGTAGGTAGATCACTATAAGTTCAAAGCCACCCTGAGACTACATAGTTAATTCTAGGTCAGCCTGGGCCAGAATGAGACCCTACCTCATAAAACCAAAAAAAAAAAAAAAAAAAAAAAATTAAAAGCAGATCTACTATATGACACAGCTATACCACTCCTAGGCATATATCCTAAGGACTCATCTCACTACCTTAGAGATACTTGCTTAACCATGTTTATTGCCGCCCTATTCACAATAGCTAGGAAATGGAACCAGCCTAGATGTCCCTCAACTAATAAGTGGATAATGAAGATGTGGCACATTTACACCATGGAGTAGAGAAAAATGAAGTTTTGAAATTTGCAGGAAAATGATGAATCTGGAAAGGATATACTAAGTGAGGTAACCCAGGACCAGAAAGCCAAATGTTGCATGTTCTCTCTCATATGTGGATCCTAGCTACAAATGACTGGACTTCTGTTTAAGTAGGAAGAAAACTCAGTAGCATAGTCCAGTAAGCTAGAAAGGAGATATAAAGGGAATGGGGGAGGGTACTTAATAGGATGGTATTATATATATGTAAGTAGAAGATCAGATTAATGGGAGTGAAAAGGCCTAAGTGAGGTCAGGGTAAGAGATTGAGTAAAGGAAAGGTGGAGGGAGGGCTAATCAAAATCTAAGAGGATATAGATAAGTCATATAGAAACCTACCTTTTTGGACAATGGAACACATAGGAGCTATAGATTGTTACTAGAAAATTTTCAGTGCCAGGGATGGGATACCTTCCAGTGAGTGGTTAGCTAGGGAGGACCGTGATGCCCCCAAAACATTACAGGTAATTGCCGAGGCCGTTGGTTTCCCACCAGGAATAGATGGTAAGACCCTATTGCTGAAGACTCCACATACTCGGGCTGCAAGGTCACTGAGAAATCCTGCTGGAACTGAGCTGAAAACCATGTAGACCTGCTGGCAGAAAGCTGGAAAAACCCATGCTGCATTCAGCTCAATGAGAGAAAGAGAAATCACCAATGAAGATACTCAACAGTGGACACTGCAAGCCTTAAATTTGGCCAGCCAGGCCAAATGAGCCAACAGGTGCAAAAGTGGCACGTCTGTCATGTTAGAAACCAACCACCCTCTAATTTGACTGAAGGCCCCCTCCTTGAGAGGGAATACATCCCTGATACTGAAAACCTACACGAGGGGTAGTCATGAGCCCTAGGGGTGTAATGTCTGCTGCTGTCTGGCTAAATATATATACTATGCTCATCAAACTACCCAGTAAGCACTTCTCTTAATGTTCATACCTATATATTAATGCTACTCTCACTTTTGGTTAGAGAAGCTTCTCTTTTTGGATGGCAGTGACCTTGGGGTGAATCAGAAGGCATCATGGTGCTGAGAAGAAGTGAGAGAGGAATGCTCAGGACTGCAATATCTCTATCACATCTTCCACGCTCAGGATCCATTGCAGAAGAGGTGGCAGAAAGAATTTAAGAACCAAAGGAAGGGTAGGACTCCTTACAACATGCTCCCCCCGGACACAAAATGGCCTGGATTACCTCACAGTACCTGACACTACCTACACAAGACCATCATAATACGAGGAAAAGATCATGACATCAAAGTAAGAGAGAGTGATTGATTGAGAGGGAGAGGGGATATGATGGAGAGTAGAGTTTCAAAGGGGAAAGTGTGGGAGGGAGGGAATTACCATGGGATATTGTTTACAATTATGAAAGTTGTCAATAAAAAATTAAAAATAATTAAAATAAAATACAAACCACAAGCCGGGCATGGTGCACATGACTTTAATCTCAGCATTCAGGAGACAGAGGTAGAAGGATCACTGTGAGTTCAAGGCCACCCTGAGATTACATAGTCAGTCTGAGCCAGAGTGAGACACTACCTCGAAAAACCAAAAATAAAATAAAATAACCATTAGGCAACCATAGGAACCTCATTAAAAAAAAAAAAAAACTTGCCAGTTGTAGTGGCACACACCAGTAGGAATTTACTGAAGAGGCAGAGGTAGGAGGAGGATCAAGAAATGGAGGACAGCCTGGGCTACACATTTAAAGCCAGCCGTGGTAGCACACGCCTTTAATCCTAGCACTCAGGAGGCAGAGGTAGGAGGATCGCCATGAAGCCACCTTGAGACGACATAGTGAATACCAGATCAGCCTGGGCTAGAGTGAGACCCTACCTAGAAAAATAAATAATTAAAAAAAAAAAAAAGACAGGTCAGAGGTTAAGGTACTTGCCTACAAAGCCTAAAGACCCAAGTTCTATTCCCTAGTACCTACATAAAACCAGATGCACAAGGTGGCACGTACATCAGGAGTTCTGCCTCTCTCTTCAGGGCATGGTGACACACACCTTTAATCCAACATTCGGGACGAGACCGAGGTGATTTCAAGAGTACATAGTGAATTCCAGGACAGCCTGGGCTAGAGCAAAAATCCTGCCTTGAAAAAAAACTATGGATAACAGGTTTGCTTGATGCCTAAACGTATGATCAAAATACATTTAACTTAAAAAGATACTTTTGAGCCGGTCGTGCACCCGGTCGTGGTGGCGCACGCCTTTAATCTCAGCACTCGGGAGGCAGAGGAAGGAGGATCGTCATGAGTTCAAGGCCATCCCGAGACTACAGAGTTAATTCCAGGTCAGCCTGGACCAGAGTGAGACCCTACCTTGACAAACCAAAAAAAAAAAGATACTTTTGGCAAAACTCACAAAACACTACACCTTAAATGGTATATTTTATTTAAATTATGTATCAATAAAATTGATTTTTTTAAGAAGGAAGGAAAACCATTCCCAGATTGAAAAACAACTCTTTGATCACAGAAGGGAAGAAATGATTTCTACATTAAGGCAAGCAAGTGCATTCTTACCTGTTTTACTGCATCTAGCAGTCGCTCCAACAGAAATTGCCTTTTGTCATTACTCTGTGATCCTAAAATGAAAAGAGGATTTGTTACTTCTAGCTGACTATTTGACATTTGACTCTTATTAAGCTTTTCTGACATGATAGTATTCAGCTGACCGCAAAGAAAATGGGTTGATCTTTAATAAAAATATTGGCTGACCTTTAATAAAACCGGTCACAAGCAGAGGTACCAAAAGTCTACATCAGGGCTGGAAAAATGGCTCAGCACCTAAGGCGCTTGCCTGCAAAGCCTAAGAACTCGGTTCAATTACCCAGGACCCAGTTAAGAAGCCAGGTGCATAAAATGGTGTGTGCATCTGGAGTGTTTGCAGTGGCTACAGGCCCTCGTGTACCCATCCCCTCTCTCTTTTTTTAATATTTTTTTGTTTATTTATTTATTTGAGAGTGACAGAGAAAGAGGCAGATAGAGAATGGGCGTGCCAGGGTCTCTAGCCACTGAAAACGAACTCCAGACGCATGCACCCCCCCTTGTGCATCTGGCTAACGTGGGTCCTGGGGAATTGAGCCTTGAACTGGGGTCCTTACGCTTTACAGGCAAGCATTTAACCGCTAACCCATCTCTCCAGCCCCCATTCTCTCTTAAAAAAAAAAAAAGTACCAGGCGTGGTGGTGCACACCTTTTTTTTTTTAATTAATTATTTATTTATTTATTTATTTGAGAGCAACAGACACAGAGAGAAAGACAGATAGAGGGAGAGAGAGAGAATGGGCGCGCCAGGGCTTCCAGCCTCTGCAAACGAACTACAGACACGTGCGCCCCCTTGTGCATCTGGCTAACGTGGGACCTGGGGAACCGAGCCTCGAACCGGGGTCCTTAGGTTTCACAGGCAAGCGCTTAACTGCTAAGCCATCTCTCCAGCCTGGTGCACACCTTTAATCCCAGCACTCAGAAGGCAGAGGTAGAAGGATTGCCATGAGTTTAAGGGCACCCTGAGACTACCTAGTGAATTCCAGGTCAGCCTGAGCTAGAGTGAGACCCTACCTTGAACACCCCCACCACCAAAAAAAAAAAAAAAGCCGAGTGTGGTGGCACACACCTTTAATCCCAGTACTCAGGAGGCAGAGGTAGGAGGATCGCTGTGAGTTCAAGGCCATCCTGAGACTACATAGTGAATTCTAGGTCAGCCTGGGCCAGAGTGAGACCCTACCTCAGAAAATCAAAAAAAAAAAAAAAAAAAGTATACGTCACTAGAAAAACAATAACTAATGAGCCCCAGATTTCAAGATGTGTCCAGGATGGTTTGAGTATCTCAAGTGACATCACAGGGGCTGAGTGTCACCCCTGGCTCCATCCACTCTCGGCTGGCAGCACACACAGCCTCCTGTACCCATACTGCCAAACGTCTCCTGGGGGAGGGGACAATACCGCTCCACTTGACAACCAGAAGTCTCACCCGGCATGTCATTTTCCTAGGAGGACAGGCACCGCCCACCGGACCATCTTACCATGATCATCAACTTCCTACTCCCATGTCACCTTCGGCCAGTCACCCTGGACACTCCAATCACTCCTCTTCTCAGCAACTGAGGCTGAGCTTAAAAGAGTATGGCCAACGAGAAGGAAGCAGAAATGCAGAGATGTGCTAGAAGGGATCTGGGATAGTCCTGCCTTTTTTTGTTTGTTTGTTTGTTTGTTTGTTTGTTTGTTTGTTTGTTTGTTTCTCGAAGTAGGGTTTCACTCTGACCCAGGCTGACCTGGAATTCACTATGTCGTCTCGGGCTAGCCTCAAACTCATGGTGATCCTCCTGCCTCTGCCTTCTGAGTGCTGGGATTCAAGGCGTGTGTCACCACGCCCAGCTAGTCCTGCCTTTTGAGACAAAGAAAAGATGTGAAGGGCATCGTTCCTCCCTCCATCCCCAGGCCTTAATCATAATGGTGCCAGGTGGAGCCACAGCAGTGTCTCGCCTCGATGAAGCCTCACCCCCAGAGGAAAGCTGACAGAGCCACACTGCTAAGCCAGCACGGCTAACGAGGAGCCCTTACCAAACAAACAACTGCATCTGCTCAACCCACCGTGGGCTGGTTGGGCCGCTGCTTTCAGCAGAAAGCACTCCCAAATTCCCGCGAGGAAGAAAGGCCTAGGGCAAGAGAACTTCAAAGTCCCTGGCAGATGGTTGTCAGACTACAGCTGATGCACCCCAGGGGGCCCCACGGGCACCGGTGCCAGGGCCAAGGCTGTGGTGGCACCAGCCCCAGAGCAGTCATTTCAAAGGACAAGTGCTGAGCTGCCCTCCAGCTGCCTCTGTCCTGGGCAGCCCTCCCTCCGTGAGCTGCCCCGGCACGCAGCAGCCAGGCGCCGCCTCAGACAGGGTCAGCGTTGCCTGCAAGCCAAGCCAAGGTCAGCACACGCGAGGCTCTTCCTGCATGCCAGCATCTCCCTCGCTCTTCACAGGCACCTGCTAAGCCAGCAGCTCATGCCACCCAGGGGGAACCGATCCAGTCAGGATTGACTTGACTTCTACCATGTGCCAAATGATGCTCTCAAGTGTTAGAGACACAGGAGGAGCTAAGTGGTTTAACAGTCATCTTCTCGGGGCTGGAGAGATGGCTCGGCAAGTAAGAGTGCTGTCTGCACAAGCATGAGAGCTTCCAGAGGCCCGAGACTGCCTGAGTTTGATGCCCCACCTCCTACATAAACAGCTGGACCTGGCCATGCAGGCCTGTAACCCCAGTCGTGTGGGGAGTGAGACAGGAGAATTGTTGCTGAAGTTAGCAAAATCAGCAGCTCTGGGTTCAGAAAAAGACTCCATGCTGAACCCCATGGATAGAAAACTCATAGACTCCAGAGAGAGCCTCCACTGCTCTCTGACTAACAGTGGGGACACACATCAAGAATTCTCTCAAATAACTACACTCACCTCCTTTAATCCAAGCTGCTCTCTCTTTTGGCTGGAGAATCTGCTTTATTTTACAGTGTACTGGGGAGGTCCAGGATAGATCAATATAACGAGAAAAGATAACTGACTGCCTGTCATGAGATGGGTCACCTCTACCACATCTGCCAGGACCCAGGAGTCATTGCACAGCAAGCGGTGACGTGAGGATTGCCCTCACTAACCTGAAAACCAGTCCCAGGGAGATGGCAACAGACACTGTGGTCACTCAAATCATCAAAACTGAAATGCAGAGGCTACAGAGAACTCAACACTAAATCAGACTTCTGACATGCTGCCAAGGCTCAGGGAGCCTCAGAGAAGAAGTAGGGTTAGCCTGAGGCATGGTGTCGTTCCCCCCCACACACCAGACTGACTGAGGCCTTCAGCACCCCACAGTGAAAACCAATAACCCCACTGATAAAGGCCCTCAAGGTGGAATCGGGTGGGGGAGGGGAAATAAAAGAAAACAACCTTTACCTGAGCGTCGGGCGCACACCTTTAGTCCCAGCACTGGGAAAGCAGAGATAGGACTGCCATGAATTCAAGGCCAGCCTGGAACTACAGAGTGAGTTCTAGGTCAGCCTGGGTTAGAGACAGACCCTACCTTGAAGAGAAAAAAGGGCTAGAGAGATGTCTTAGCAGTTAAGGTGTTTGCCTGTGAAGCCTAAGGACCCAGGTTTGATTCTCCAAGTCCCACATAAACCAGATGCACACAGTGGTGCATGCATCTGGAGTTTGTCTGCAGTGGCTACAGGGCCTGGCATGCCCATTCTCTCCAGGGGCACCACTTTACTAATAAACAAATGAATAAATAAAATTAAAATAAAAATTAATTAAACTAAATGAAAAAGACTCCATCTCAAGAAATACATAGATGAGCAATGGAGGACACCCAACACTCTCCTCTGATCTACACATCTGTGTGTACGCACGCACACACACACACACTAAGTCATAAAGCTAAAATTGTATTCAGAAGAACCAAATCTTGTATAAGTACACTAATGATAAATGAAGTGATGGGAGACAGTCACACTGAAAAGAAAACCCAGACAGAGTTGATGAACACACAGGGAGGTGGAAGATGCCCACTTCAGCCAGTACAGTCTTCAGGGCTCTCTGCACAGGTGACATGGGAACCCAACTTTTTTTAAAGAGGGGAAGCAGCTCTGGGAAGGCACGGAAGGGAGGCATTCCAGGAAAAGCAAGCAGCTGAGGGAGAGGCTGAGGCCGCTCAGGGTCAGCCTCTGGTCTTCCAGGACTAGAAGGAAGTCTTCTGTGACTTGAACAGGAAGTGGAAAAGCAGAAGGGATCACCAGACAGGCCGGCAGGGGCCAGTCACAGAGGGCTTTGCAGTCCAGGGTGCAGAGTCAGAGTCTGCCCTAATGGAACTGTGGCTCTGACGCAGGAATCACCCTTCCGAAGCCTGTGCTGAGCCTAAAACACCCAGGGTTCTTCTAGACCTGGATATAAAAATAAGACACTTGATCCTCAAATGTTAGCCTTGTTGCTTTTTCTGCAAAAAGCTTTGATAAAGGAACACAGACACATTATTCCCACTAGACAAGGAAACGCCTCAGAGCAACATCCTTCGTGATGGGCACAGATAGCAATATCCAAGACCCTCCAGCAACTCTCCTAACATCTGTGCCTGCCCCTGTTCTCTGCTTGGCAGAAAGGTTGGTCTCTGATCTTCCCTCCCCTCCCAACCACCAAGAGAGGGAAGTCGGGCTTGCTTTCTGCCTTTGCCCAAGAGCTACTGCAACGATTCTATTTATACTTAGGCAGTACCACCTACAAATGTTTTCACTATATTTCTCTTATAACCGAAATTGTTCTATTTTTGTATTTATTTTTTGAGAGAGAGGGAAAAAGGCATATATATATAGAGAGAGAGAGACAGAGAATGGGTGAACCATGGCCTCTAGCCACTGCAAACAAAATCCAGACACATTGCTACGTTGTGTGTCTGGCCTACAAGGGTGTACTGGGGAATCAAACCTGGGTCCTTAGACTTCACCAGCAAGCGCCTTAACTACAAAGCCATCTCTCCAGCCCGTAGCAGAAATTTATGTGACAAAAACACAAAATAATCAGAGGAAAATGTATGAGAAAAGCAATCTCTATCTCACTAGTAGCCATTTATTTCATGTGGGTGGGTGGGTGGGTGGGTGGGTGCCCAGGGCCCTGCACAAGCTGGACAAGCAAGTTCCACTGCAATATGCACCCAGACACTACAGAGAATTTTTAGCTCAGGGCTTCTCAAACTTCAGCACCCAGATCTCCTGGGCACCCGGGGAAAAGGCAGGCTCTGACTCAGAATGTGGAAAGTGTGACCAGAGGCTCTGCCTTTCTTGCAGGCTCCTGGCCTACACGTGGGCAGCCAGAATTTAGTGCCCGCCCCACCTCATATGCACCATGCATGATGACCCAAGAGACTGGCTAGGTATTTTGTGCTGCTGTGTGTTCTAGATGGGATGCCCGATGCCCTTTCTTGCCAAGCCCTCTCCTTGTGGCACAGAGAAAAGCCTGTGTCCGAAGCTGTGTGGGTCTCTGCCCAGTGCTCACCACCCTGGCTGGGTGATCCTTGCTGAACACAATCTTGACATCAGCAAAGGTGCCTGTGGCCATCTTACCCAGAACCGACTTATGAGGACTGAGTTTCCCTGGACACAGGGTGACCTCATGACCCCTTATCAATAGCAGAAAGCACTCAAGAGAGCTCCTGGCTGTGAGGAGTAATGAGAGGGGCGCTGAGCAGGAAGTCACAAGGCTTAAGACCTCATCTTGGCCAGACCACTTTCTGGCCGTATGACAAGGACAATCACTTCCCTTCTCTGGACACCAGTCACCGTGTGAGATTATGCTCACCGAGCCTGGCAGTTTGCAAGCACGAGCGCTCTGTGGGGACAGGCAGGCACAGAAGCCAATACTGTCCTTCTCATCTTCTCCAGGGACAAACCCCACATCACACACACACACACACATACACACGCACGTGCGCGCACACACACACACACACGCACGCGCGCGCACGCACACACACACGCTACAACCGGGCCAGAGCGGAAGCTGATCCCACCTCCTGGGCTCCCACGGGAGACTGGCCCATTTCATCCTGACACAGAGGAAGGGGCTCCGCTCAGCAGACAGAATGGAGGCTCCGGCAGGAAAAGATGAGCTCAGGTGCAGCTGCTTCAGGTGGGACCAACCTGTGGCTCACAGGACGTACGAAAGCAGCCCAACACAAACGCAGTAAAGTGTTGCGAGGGGGCTGGGGACATGGCTTAGCAGTTAAGGCGCTTGCCCGCAAGGCGAAAGGACCCAGGGTTGAGTCCCCAGTACCCCCATAAAGCCAGATGCACAGGGTGGCACATGCATCTGGAGTTCATCTGCAACAACTAGAGGCCCCTGGTGTACCCATACACACACACACACACACTCTCTCTCTCTCTCTCTCTCTCTCTCTCTCTCTCTCTCTCTCTCTCTCTCTCTCTCAAATAAAATTATGAGGGCTTTTCCTTTCTTTGCTTTGGTTTGGGGAACTCAATTACACAGTTCTCTAGTGTGAGCTTTGATAAGAACAATGTCATGTTATGTCAGAGAAGGTGGGACACACTAAATCTGCTCACCCTGGGTGCCTGCAACGTAAGTGCAGCAACAGCCCATTGCAAGTGCAGAGCTGTCTCCAGAGGCTACAGCCCAGGCTCCCTACCTCCCGCCATCTCCATCCAACACCAGCACAACCACTGAGCAAGACCACACTTCTCAGATCACCATCAAAATGATGGACTGGGAGCCAGGCATGGTGGCACACACGCCTTTAAACCCAGCACTCGGGAGGCAGAGGTAGGAGGATCGCTGTGAGTTGGAGGCCACCCTGAGACTATGTAGTGAATTCAGGTCAGCCTGAGCTAGAGTGAGACCCTACCTCAAAAAAAAAGGATGTGAGCTGGGCATAGTGGTGCATGCCTTTAGTCCAAGCACTCCAGAAGCAGAGGTAGGAGGATCACTGTGAGCTTAAGGCCACCCTGAAACTACATAGTGAATTTCAGGTCAGCTTGAGCTAGAATGAGACCCTACCTCAGGGGAAAAAAAAAAAAAAAGAAAACGATGGGCTGGGCATGTTGCTCAGAGGTAGAGAGCTTATCCTTGCCTAGCACATGAAAGGGCCCGGGTTCCATCCCAGCACTCCCACAACCCCGCCACTAAAAAAAAAAGCCATCATAATAAAATCAAAATAAAAAGAGGAAATTTATCAGGCATGGTGGCGCACGCCTTTAATTCCAGCACTGGGGAGACAGAGATAGGAGGATTGCTGTGAGTTCAAGGCCAGCCTGAAACTAATTCCAGGTCAGCCTGTGCTACAGCAAAGCTCTACCTGGGGGGAGGGGGAAGAAACTAGGCTTTCCTGAAAAGCCTATGGACCCAGGACTGATACCCCCAGTACCCACATAGAACCAGATGCACAAGCACAAGGTGGTGCATATGTCTCGAGTTCATCTGCAATGGTTTAGAGGCCCATTTCCCCCCTTCCCCCCCCTCAAATAAAATATTTAAATTTTAAAAAACAAGCTGACATTTAAAAATATTTTTTTTAATCTGGGCATAGTGATGCACACCTATAATCCTAGCAAAAAGAGGCAGAGGCAGGAGGATCACTGTGAGTTCGAGGCCACCCTGAGACTATATAGCGAATTCCAGGTCAGCCTGGGCTAGAGTGAGACCCAACCTTGAAAAATAAAAAAAATTAAAAAATAAATTAAAAGAGGAAATATAAAGACACCCTAAAGACTGCCTCCAGGATTCCAAACACACAAGAAACACAGCGGCCCTGCATTTTTATCTCAGAAGTCACGGTTCATGTGAAACTCCACGACGCAGATCAAAAACCACCCAGTTGTCTTTCTTGGCCCTGATTAGATCCTTAAGAGCCAACGTTTATTTTAGAGCTTGCATTCCTTAGGGTCACACATTAATTTTTACCACAAACATCTGGTATGTTGCCCGGAGTCACCATTCACACTGGGTTTGAACACTGACCCACCAGCCAGACGTCCATGAACAAGTTCCTTGACTTCTGTCAGCTTCAGGCATCTCATCGCACAGCTAGCCTTCTGGGACCAGTAAGTGAAAAAACGCACACGCACATCTAGAACAGAGCTTAGCACAAACCAGGCACTCTATACAAGCCCCACAGCATTACTACTGCTTGAAACCAGAAGCCAAATGGCATCAAGATCTCTGGCACCAAGAAGTCCTTTCACCCAGCTACCTTCTCTCCAAAGTGCAGTGAAGCGATCTAACCCACGCCACTGTGATCACCGCCCTCAGAGGAGGAGGGGGAGGAGAAAGAGGGCCCCGGACCGCAGAGAAGGGAAAACAAGCAAGACACAGCTGGCTCCTCTGCAGACGTTCTTTCTCGACTCCTGACGATCATTCCCATTCCAGAGGAGCCCGGGTCACTTCATCCCGGCCACAAACGTGTTTGAGCAGTAGTTGTCACTGCCTCTTCCTGTGAGGGACAGCAGGTGGGGTGGGGGGAGGCAAAGTCAATCCTGATAATCCTCAAATCTGATGTTAATGCGCTACGCAGGAGTGAGAGAGACCAGAGGCCACACTTTCTGTGCCCAGATCGCTGCCCAAGGCTGCGCAGCGAAGCCCGTGCTGAGCTGAAGGTCGGTCCCTGCTTCTGCCAGCAGACTCACCAGAGTGCCAGCACACCACAGCGCCACCAAGATGGCAGGGCTAAAGAAGCAAGAGCTTCATCTGGGCTTCCCAGAACTTCCAAGGGCCGGACAGATGAAGGCAGAGACAGGAGCCCCGGGCCCTGGCACAGGAGGAGTTCAAGGTGGGAGCAACTGCTTGATGGACATGGGATTTCCTCTGAGGGATGAAAATATTTGAGAACTAGATGGGTGTGATGATTATACAGCATTGCGACTCTACTAAATGACAGCGCACTGCTCAATTTAAAAGAACGGTTCAGGGCTGGAGAGATGGCTTAGCGGTTAAGGCATTTGCCTGTGAAGCCTAAGGACCCAGGTTTGATTCCCCAGGACCCACTTAAGCAAGATGCACAGGTGGAACATGTGTCTGGAGTTCATTTGCAGTGGCTGGAGGCCCTGGTATGCCCATTCTCTCTCTCTCTCTCTATCTCTCTCTCAAATAAATAAATAGATAAATGGAACATTGTGAAAAAAGCTTTTCTTTTGGTGGGGGGGGTTTCAAGGTAGGGTCTCACTCTGGTCCAGGCTGACCTGGAATTCACTCTGTACTCTCAGGATGGCCTTGAACTCATGGTGATCCTCCTACCTCTGCCAACCAAGTGTTGGGACTAAAGGCATGTACCACCATGCCCAGCTGAAAAAAAGAATTCTTAAAAGAATGGTTAATTAACTCTGGGTTATAAGAATGTCACCTCAATAAAGAAAATACAGTCAGCCAGGCATGGTGGCGTATGCCTTTAATCCCAGTACTCTGGAGGCAGAGGTAGGAGGATCACCATGAGTTCAAGGCCACCCTGAGACTACAGAGTGAATTCCAGGTCAGCTTGAGCTAGAATGAAACCCTACCTTGAAAAAAAAAGAAAGAAAGAAAGAAAGAAAGAAAGAAAAGAAAATATAGTCACTACCCAAGAAAACACTCCAAGTCAAAGAACAACAGAATTACCCCGAAGGAAGTAGACAGTCCCAGGGAGAACCCAGCCCCACACTGACTCCCACAACAGACACGCTCCCCTTCTCCTACATCTCTCTAGTTGTCAGGGAGGCAAGGTCGACCGGATGCCGAAGTTCCCGACCTCTGGGTAGGTCGGGGTCCCAACAAGAAACTGCGGGGCACACAGGTGAGGAATTCAAGGTGGTGCTGAGAGACTCTACCAGGAGTGGGTGTAGGTAACCTCTCAACCACAGTGACTTCACCTCCTGGAGACTTTCTGGAAGGAGCCAAGCACACCTGTAGTCCCAGCACTCAGGAAGCTGAGCAGAAGGACTGCCACAAATTCAAGGTCAGCCTGAGCTACATAATGAGTCTAAGCAGCCAGGGAAACACAGCAAAACCCTGTCTCAAGAAACAAATGAAAACAGGGCTGGGGAGATGGCTCAGGAGATAAAGAACTTGCCACACAAGCCTGAATACCTGAGGTCAGATGTATATGGGGTGTGTGTGTGTGTGTGTGTGTGTGTGTGTGTGTGTGTGTGTGATGAATAAAGAGGACAATGTGAAGGGAGAAAGAAAAGGATGGGGGAGAAGAAACGAGAGAGTTACACAAACCATGAGACGTGAAAGCAGAGGGAGCGATCAGGAGTGAGCAAAGGGACCAGAAAGAGCGGGGATGAGAGGGGGTCGGGTAGCTGTGTTAGGTAGTTTAGGGTGACAGGGCCCCAAAAGCAGAAATGTCCTTAAGTGTGTCCTGGAAATCCCCACTGACCTAGAGATCAAGAGAAGGATCTCTCCTCTCCTTAGCTCTTAACTATAGGAGTTGCCTAGATCTGTTTTTCCATAAACAACCTGAGTGCCCATCCCCAGGAAGGGAGTTCCCCTTAGCTAGAATTTAAATCTGATCCTGGCGTTGTGGCTGGATAAACTCGGCCACAAACCTTGGCTTCATGGCTGGCCCCTTCCTGAGCAGACCAGCCAGCCCTCGCCGTGGCTCACCTGAGCCCACTGCAATGCGGTCATGAGCAGACGCTTACCAGGTGGCAGGCCCTTCTCCTTGCCGGCTGTTCATCTGTCCTGAACGTCCAGGTTCCTGCCCTGGTAAGCCTCCCCTAGCCAAACCCCTCCCATGGGCTCTCTACACCCCCTCTCTGTACTTGCTCCTCTTTCCTCTCTAAATCCAGCCAGGCATGGTGGCGCACGCCTTTAATCCCAGTACTCGGGAGATCATTGTGAGTTCTAGGCCACCCTGAAACTACACAGTGAATTCTAGGTCAGCTTGAGCAAGACCCCACCTCAAAAAAATAAAAATAAAAATAAAAGGACTGGACAAATGGCTTGATGGTTAAGGTATTTGCCTACAAAGCCAAAGAAGCCAGGTTTGATTCCTCAGGACCCATGTTAATCCAGACGCACAAGGTGGTGCATGCATCTGGAGTTCATTTATAGCAGCTGAAAGCCCTGGCATGCCCATTCTCTACCTGTCTCTCTCTCTCTCTCTCTCTCTCTCTCTCTCTCTCTCTCTCTCTCTCTCTCTCTCTTTCTCTCTCTCTCTAATGAATAAAATAAAATAAAATTTTCAATCAAAAAAATTTTTAATGTGTTTTATAAATTATCTTTCTTAGTCTTGTTTTATCTAATTCTTTGGTTAAAAGCAGACATGAAGTCAGGGTCTGGAGTACTAGGACTATTCCCAAACCCCAGCACCCCATTACAGGGAGAGGCTAGAGCATGAGAATACGTGCTGATGAAAAAATAAAACACCAAGCATGGTGGCGCACATCTCAGCACTTGAGAAACAGAGGAAGATCACTATGAGTTCGAGGCCAGCTGGAGGAGACATAGTGAATTCCAGGTCAGCCCCTAACTTGAAAAAGCAAAACAAAAAAATAAGATAAAATGAAACAATAGAAGGTGGAGGCCAGCTGCCCTACTAAGATAAACAGTAGAAATGAGACTGGAAGACAGGCATCATTTGCCCAAAGAACACCCCAGACGTGACAAAGTCACCGTTTTATCCCAGAGCTCATGCCTTCCAACCTGCAAAAGACCAGGATAGCCCTGAGGATAGCTCTACCACAGTGGGAAAACAGCTCCCTCGGTGAAGTGCCAAGGAAAACCAGGCAGATAAATACCTCACAACACCATTATATAACTATTAAGGTAAGGGGTGGGGAGTGTGCTTGTGATCCCAGAACTAGGGAAGCAGAGACAGGAGGATCAGGAGTTTGAGACCAGTCTCAGCTACATAGTGAGTTGAATGCCACCCTCTGCTACTACATTAGTCCTTGTCTCAGAAAATAAAAACAAAAAATAAACAACAACAACAACAAAAACCTATTAAATCAACTGGAAAACATTAAACTGGCATTCCCCATGTGGTGAATCAGGTGCAGCAAGAAGCAACAGTGGCATGGTGAGACGGAACGGTAACATGGCAGCGGGTCCCATGCACAAAAAGCCAAAAAATATCAAAACATTTGTGGGGGGCTGGGGAGATGGCTCCAACTTGCTCTAGAAGCCTGTTAACCAGAGTTCAGATTGATCCCCAGCACCAATGTAAAGACAGGGACAAAGTAGTAT
The DNA here is from genome assembly GCF_020740685.1 of Jaculus jaculus. Classification (NCBI taxonomy): domain Eukaryota; kingdom Metazoa; phylum Chordata; class Mammalia; order Rodentia; family Dipodidae; genus Jaculus; species Jaculus jaculus. The sequence goes on from NC_059112.1 coordinate 102,090,662, forward strand.
ACAGATCAATCATCCCAGAGACAGAGTCAGGAGAACCCAGAAGCTTTAGAAACAACTGAGATTGTCTCAAGAAGTTAAAAAGATGGGGCTGAAGAGATGGCTTAGCGGTTATGAAGCCTAAGGACCTCGGTTCGAGGCTCAATTCCCCAGGACCCACATAAGCCAGATGCACAAGGGGGCACACACGTCTGGAGTTCATTTTCAGTGGCTGGAGGTCCTGGTGCACCCATTCTCTCTCTTTCTCTCTCTCTCTCTCTCTCTCTCTCTCTCTCTCTCTCTCTCTTTGTCACTCTCAAATAAATAAAAATAGTTAAAAAAAAAAAAAAAGAAGTTAAAAAGAGAGGACCAACACCCTGAGGTTGTCTCCTGACCTCCATGCATGATTGTGATATGCACATGCCCACACCCACACATTACATACATGCATACATACATACTCACTCACACATATACAAAAGACTAATAATAGCTTTTGGTTGTCTTAGAAATTAAGCTGAGGGGCTGGGGAGATGGCTTAGTGATTAAGGCAGTTGCCTAAAAAGCCAAAGTACCCAGGTTCGATTCCCCAGGACCCACATAAGCGAGATGTTCAAGGTGACGCATGCATCTGGAGTTCATCTGCAGTGGCTAGAGGCCCTGGTGCACCCATTCTCTCTATGTATCTGCCTCTTTTTCTCTCCCTCTCTAATAAATAAAAAATATACATATTTTTTGAAAGAAATTAAACTGAGGACATGAAAAGATGAGTAACTACCTACCTCACCAGCCCCTCTGTCTACCAAGTTCTAAGTCACCACACATATTACATGCTTGAATTTCTATTTTCCAATGCATCAGAGTCAGAGAAGTGCAACAGATGTCCATCCTCAAGTTCTTCAACAGAGAGCAAATTCCAGGATGTCTGTATCTGGAAGCTTCTTTCACAACACAGACATTTTCACTTTGGACCCTCCAAGAGGGATTAGAAAGCTATATTGCTGAGGCCAATTCCTGCTGCTGCCTGTCTTTTTTAAATAAAGTTTTATTGGAACACAGCCTTCTGCTTCCAGTGCCTGTGGCTGCTCTTGCACTACTATCTGGCCCTTCAGAGAAAATGTTTGCCATCCTGTTCTAGAACATCATAAATGGAGGTTGCTTTCTTTTGCCTCCATGGCAGAAAGGCTGCGTGCAGTGCGTCAAATGAGCAGAATGGGATACAGCCTTTGCCGCTGCTGTGAAGAGAGGGAACTGGAGAAACGCTCTCGAGTAAGGGAAGCACTAGTCCCCATGGAGCTGCGACATGAGCAAGGACAGCAGTGGAGGCCTCCACCGTCCGCAGTTCTAATGTGCTGGGAAGGTGTGTAGACGTGTGTTCACACTTACCTTTAATGTCACGCTGGGTTTTTGCTTTACAAAACCAGCTGAGGGAGGAAGGAGCAAATTTTAAGACACACAGACACAGAAAAAAAAGAAAGAAAGAAAAAGAAAAATGGGAGTGGGCATAAGCCCTGGGGAGTGGGGCAGAGGAAGAACTTCTGCCCAACTTCTGAGGGGTCCTGGGTGGGCACGAGGAAGTCAGGGCCAGGTAAAGGTGCCTCACCCCCACCAGCTTCAGAATACCCCACTTCCCACCCACACACGCTCCCCCAGAAATTCTGGGCCCTTCCATCTGCCTGTCTCAGGTATCACCCCAGCGAGGCCTTCCTCTCATCAAAACCCCAGACACCCCTTCGTGCTTTCTCGGGCACACTCAGTTTTCAGGGGAAGACTTCTAGGGCTCTGGGCAAGCTTCTGACCCGGGTCTGGCCTGCCTTGGGGGTGGGTTAAGGAAGGGCTCCAGGAAGACCCCATGGGCACTCGAGCTCCTGGACTTTTCCTGAACATGTGGGAAAGAGGCCCACGGTTTTACTCAAGCGTCCTTGTGACGGGAGGGGCCCAAGAGCTGCCAGTGGCCTTTGTCCCTCTGTGGATGACAGCTTGCCTACCAAAAACTAGACAGAAGCACAGTCCTGCTGCCTCCTCCACACCTGGCTCCAGCTTGGCCTGAAGCCAGCTAAACCTCCCCGACTTTCTCTCTGCAGGACGCTATGTCCTCCATGTTGATAAACTCACTCTGATCCCCTTCTGCCACATTCCACTGGAGAGACCTGGCTGATACACTTCTCACTTCTCCAGCAAAACCTGTTTGGGTTAGTTTACTCACTTTGCTTCAACAAATACCAACAATGTACAGCGTTTGCTAAGTGAAAAAGAAAAGACTGGGCCGGAGGGATGGCTCAGCAGTTAAGGTGCTTGCCTGCAAAGCCAGAGGACCCAGGCTCGATTCCCCAGGACCCACATTAGCCAGATGCACAAGCAGGTGCGGATGTCTGGAGTTCATCTGCAATGGCTGGGCCCCTGGCGTGCCCACTCTCACTCTCGCCTTCTCTCTCTCTCTCTGACTCTAATAAATAAATAACTTAAAAAAAAAAAAAAAACAAGAAAGAGAAAAGGCCACACAACGCATACTGCTGAATTTCTAGCCGGTCTCACCGCCACGGGAGCCCCTCAGTCACGCCAGCAATTTAAAACTAATGCAACTGCTTTGGCACAAGAAGTGACCACTGCCAGAGACATGATCCAAAGGAGACAGACTCGGCACCACTACTTATCACACCAAGGGAGGGAGGTGGGGAATGAGGGAGGGAAGAGAGAAACAGGTGGAGGGATGGAGGGAAGGAAGAAGAGTTTCCATGAGAGTCACTAGTTCAAACTTGTGCTACTGCTCTCTCTCATGTGGATCCTAGCTACGGATGACTAAAAAATTTCTGTGTGAGGAGGAAAAAACCTCAGTAGCAAAGGCCAGTAAGCTAGAAAAGAGAGATAAAGGGAACAGAAAGGAAGGAAGCGGGGTACTTAATAGGATGGTATTGTGTATATATGAGAAGAATAGATTGATGGGGGTGAAAAGGGCCAAGTGAGGTCAGGGGAAGAGATTGAGTAAAGGAAAGGTGGAGGGAGGGCTAATCAAAATCTAAGAGGATATAAATAAATCATATGGAAACCTACTTTTTTGGACAATGGAACACTCGGGAGCCGTAGATTGATGCTAGAAAATTTTCAGTGCCAGAAATGGGATAACTTCAGTGAGCTGTTGGACAGGGTGGTCCCTGATGTCCCCAAAACATTACAGGCTATTGCCAAGGCCCTTGGTTTCCCTCCAGGAATAGATGGTAAGACCCTATTGCTGAAGACTCCACATACTTGGGCTGCAAGGCCACTGAGAAATCCTGCTGGAACTGAGCTGATAACCTCCTCCATGTAGACCAGCTGACAGAAACCTGGAAGAAGCCATTCTGTATGCAGTTCAATGGGAGAGAAATCACCAGTGAAGATACTCAACAGCGGACACTGCAAGCCTTATATTTGGCCAGCCAGGCAAAATGAGCCAACAGGTACAATAGTGGCACATCTGTCATGGTGGAAACCAACTTCCCTCTAACTGGACTACAGGACAGCTCCATGGGAGGAAATACATCCCTGATACTGAAAACCTACAACAGGGGTAGTCATGAGCCCTAGGGTCTGCTGTCTGGCTAAATGTATATACGATGCTTATCAAACTGCCCAGTAAGCACTTCTCTTAATGTTTATACCCTTATATTAATGCTACTCTCACTTTTGGTTAGAGAAGCTTCTCTTTTTGGATGGCAGTGACCTTGGGATCATCAAGGAGGTCTCCCCTACTGGTGTGGGGGGGTATGACCTATGTGTATAGACAAGGTGGTGGCTAGGTGATGGGTGCTTATCTAGAACGATGTTCACACTGCCATAATTCAGAAGGCATCATAGTGCTGGAAAGAAGTGCCAGGAGTGCTCAGTACTGCAATATCTCTATCACACCTTCCAAGGCTCAGGGTCTATTGCAGAAAAGGTGGCAGAAAGAATGTAAGATCCAAAGGAAGGGTAAGACTCCTTACAACGTGCTCCCCCCACACACAAAATGGCCTAGATATCCATGACCTCACAGTGCCTGACACTACCTACACAAGACCATCATAATAGGAGGAAAAGATGAAGACATCAAAATAAAAGAGAGACTGATTGAGATGGGGAGGGGATATGATGGAGAATGGAGTTTCAAAGGGGAAAGTGGGGGGAGGGAGGGCATTACCATGGGATATTTTTTATAATCATACAAGTTGTTAATAAAAAAACGTGTGCTACCTGCAAAATGATGGATGAGCGACAGGTAACACCATGCAAAATACAGATCTCTATGACGATGATAAAATGACTTCAGCCTGGAGATGAGTTTCTAATTTTTTTTTCATTAGCTTCCCTTACAGGATCATTTTTTTCTGACATTTTCTACTTCATTGTCCCCTCCATGAAATTTTTTTTGTAAAATACTTAATTTATTAATTTGCAAAGAGAGTGAGGAAATATGGGTGTAGCAGGACCTCCTGTCCCACAAACTAACTCCAGATGCATGCACCACTTTGAGTATTTGGCTTTACATGAGCACTGGGGAATTGAACCCAGGCCATCAGACTTTCAAGAAAGCACCTTTAACCTTGTACCATCTCTCTAGCCCACCCCTCCATGAAATCTCAATACTAGATTGATATGCATTTGTACTACATGCATGTCTATGATTTATTCATATGAGCAAACCTTCATATCCCCTGAGAATTATTTCTGCCCAGTCAGGGAGGTGTGGGGGGTTTGGGGCATATGACCTATGTGTATAGGCAAGGTGGTGGTATAGATGATAGGTGCTTATCTAGAGTGACGTTCACACTGTCATAATTCAGAGGCTTCCATAAAGCCTTGGATTTATAGCCTCAAATCTTAAGAATGCTAGGAACTTGACTTCCTATTAGACACCCAGGCAAGTCACACAGCAGAAGGAATCAGTAGGACCCAGTCCACAGCCACTGGCTAGCATAGGAGACATGGAAATGCTTGCTGACTGGGTAACGCTTACATTCCACCGTAATACAGCCTGACTTCATGAGGGGAGAAACGCATTACTAGCATTTCTGCTTTGAATAAAACCACAATATAGGCTGGAGAGATGGCTTAGCAGTTAAGTGCTTGCCTGTGAAGCCTAAGGACCCCGGTTCGAGGCTCAATTCCCCAGGACCCACGTTAGCCAGGTGCACAAGGGGGCACACACGTCTGGAGTTCATTTGCAGTGGCTGGAGGCCCTGGTGCGCCCATTCTCTCTATATATCTGCCTCTTACTCTCTCTGTGTCGCTCTCAAATAAATAAAAATGAATAAAATATTTAACAAAAAAACCCCACAACATTCTTTTTCCATTCAGTTTCAGCTGGTTCTTTGGTCCCAGACCACGTCACTGCTGGAGAGGGCCCAAGTTAATGCCAAAGAGAAAACTGTGCCCTTCAACATTCCAGAACAGTGAGAAAAAGCTGCCAAAATGCAGGCAAGGGGCAGCAGTAATTACCCATGAAGCTCCAAGCTCGGACATCTCAGGCTCTTGGTGCTTGTCTGTTCCACGAACTATCTGACCTCTGGGCCTGGCTTTCCCCACCCTTAAAACAAGGAATTCAGCATCTTGCTACCAGGATTCCTGAGAGAGGACTCACTGATGGAAAGGGGCACACAGGACCTTACACTGCAGCCTGACAAAGGGCACTGTTTGAGCAGTAGTGGCACCAGGAGCCTCCGGGTTCTGTTTTCCCAGTAAAAGCAGACTCATTATCTGGAACCCAGAACTCCTTGGCGTGAAGAGGCTGGCGATCAAGGGTTCCTACCCACTGAAATCTCTGAGAGACAGCGACCCTCACAGGTCTGCCAGCCCCTCCCTTCCTGGCAGCTTACTTATTACACGTGACTCCACATCACTACTTCCCATCAAGGCAAATATTCTGCATATCATTCTATGCCACACTTTTCGTCGAGGTAGAGTCTCGCTCTAGTCCAGGCTGACCTGGAACTCACTCTGAAGCCCAGGCTGTCCTCACACTCACAGAGATCCTCCTCCCTCAACGTCCATAGTGCTGGGATTCAAGCACCCCACTTTTTCCAATGGAATATCGATGTTGCAATACACCTCCAGGGGTGTGTGTAAGTCTACACTATTCCTCTCAACATCTGGAAGGTTGTGTGTCATGTGATCATACCACTCCCTCATAATGGTCCCCTTCCCGTATCTGGCCTCGGGGTGAGCCCTGATCTTGTGTATGCCTTGCCCAGGGCCCTTCTACTGCCTGTGCTTCCTGTACTTGGCCTTGAACCATTATGACCCCTGACTCTATTCACACATTTTGTTTTTTGGTTTATTTTTTATTTTTAAATTTATTTATTTGCAAGCAGAGAAAAGATAGACACAGAGAGAGAGAGAGAGAATGGGCAGTCCTGGGCATCTTTGCACATCTGGCTTTTCATGGATACTAAGGAATCAAACCTGAGTCCTTAGGCTTTGCAGGCAAGTGCCTTCACAGTTTAGCCATCTCTCCAGCCCAGTTTTTGTTGTTGTTTTGGTTTGGTTTTTTTTTTTTTTTTTTTTTTTTTTGAAGTAGGGTCTCACTCTAGCCCAGGCTGATCTGGAACTTGCTCTGTAGTTCCAGGCTGGGCTGGAACTCACAGCAATCCTCCTACCTCTGCCTCCCAAGTGCTAGAAGTAAAGGTGTGTGCCACCACGTCTGGCTCTTTTAATTATTTTTTAGTGGAAAGATTTTATTTACTTATAATTATTATTATAACTTTTTTTTTTTCTTTTAGTAGGGTCTTACTCTAGCCCAGGCTGACCTGGGATTCACTATGTAGTCTCAGGCTGCCCTCCAACTCACATCCATACTCCTTCCTCTGCCTCCTGAGAGCTGGGACTAAAGGCGAGCGCCACCATGCCTGGCTGATTGATTGATTGACTGATTGCCCATGTATACACTCATGCCGCAGTTACTGGCTTTTCTGTGTCCAAACTCAGGTATTCAGTATTGTGCAGCAGAAACTTTATCCACTGAGCCATGTTTCTAGCCCTAAATGGTATGTTTTTGGTCTTTACTTTTATCATTTATGTGTATATGTTATTCCTCAGTCCTCAAAGATGAATTTTTTAAGTTTATGTATTTATTTGATTTGATTTTGTTTATTAATGAGAGAGAGAGAGAGAATGGGCACACCAGGGCCTGTAGCCATTGCAAATGAACCCCAGACACATGCGCCACCATGTGCATCTGGCTTATGTGGGTTCTGGGAAATTGAACCTGGGTCCTTAGGCTTCACAGGCAAGTGCCTGAACCGCTAAACCATCTCTCCAGCCCAATTTTTTTGTTTGTTTGTTTTGTTTTTCAAGGTAGGGTCTCACTCTGGCCCAGGCTGACCTGGAATTCACTATGTTGTCTCAGGGTGGCCTCGAACTCATGGCGATCCTCCAACCTCTACCTCCCAAGTGCTGGGATTAAAGGTGTGCACCACCATACCCAGCTTCCAGTTTTTAAGTTTAAAAAAAAAAAAGGTAAAGACTATACATAGCAAAAACTATTCATTTTTCTTTATGTTATTAGTGTTTTAAAAATTAGATTTAGAGGAAGGGAGGAGGGTACTTAATAGGGTGATATTGTATATATGTAAGTACAATGATTGAGATGGGGAGGTAATATGATGGAGAATGGAATTTCAAAGGGGAAAGTGTGGGGGTGGGGAGGGAGGGAATTACTATGGGATTTTTTTTTTTATAATATGGAAAATGCTAATAAAATTTTTTAAAAAAATTAAATTTAGGAAAGTACCTATTGAATCCATATTGAATTTGTTTCCCAGGATGCTGTGACAGAGTGTCACACAGGATGGCTTCAGACAGAAGAGATCTCGCCTGTCACCTTTCTGCAGCAGGAAGTCTGAACTTAAGACCCCAGTAGGATGTATTCAGGGGGCTTGCAGCAGAACTCCTCCTGCCTCTCCACCACCTAGTGGTCAAAGAACCTTGGGTGCTCTGAGCTGTGGGGACTCATTCCTCTCATCTGCCTGGAATTCACTCTGTAGTCTCAGGGTGGCCTCGAACTCACAGTGATCCTCCCACCTCTGCCTCTTGAGTGCTGGGATTAAAGGCGTGCGCCACCACAGCCCGGCTGCCCTTTTTTTTTAATTACTTATTTATATTCACAAGCAGAGAGAGAGAAAATGGACATGTCAGGGCTTCCTGCCACTGCAAATGACTCCAGATACATGTGTCACACACATTATGCATCTGGCTTTACGTGAGTACTGGGGAATCAAACCCACTCCATCAGGCTTTGCAAGCAAGCACCTTTAATTGCTGAACCATCTCTCCAGCCAGCCCTCAAACAAGTAAAGAATACAGCTAAGGAGCTGGAGAGATGGCTAAGCGGTTAAGGTGTATGCTTGCAAAGCCAAAGGATCCCAGTTCAATTCTCCAGGACCCAAGTAAGAAGGGGGCACACGTGTCTGGAGTTTGTTTGCAGTGACTGAAGGCCCTGGGGTGCCCATTCTCTCCTGCGCTCTCTCTGCCTCTTTCTCTCTCCTGCAAATAAATAAAATTAATATATACATATATTAATTTATATTATATATTATATATTATATTAATTAATATACAAGAATACAGCTAAGGTGCTGGGTAGCGAGCTCAGTCGGTGAAGTACTTGCTAGGTAAGCATGAGGACTACAGTTTAATCTCCAGAATTTATGTAAATGCCTGGGGATGGTAGAACATGTTTATAATCCCAACACTGTGAAGGCAGAGACAGGCAGATGCCTGGGGTTCACAGCCCAGCCAGTCTAGCTAACTAGTAAACTCCAAGCCCATGAGAGACCCTGTCTCAAAGCTCCAGGCCAGTGAGACACCCTGACTCAAGAGAGAGAGGTGGCCTACCTGAGGATGGCACCCAAGGCTGTCCTCTGGCCTCCACACATGCACGCCCATGCACCCACATACATACAAATACGCTTATACATACACGTGCAAAATATAAGAGTGCACTCAACTCTTAAGTGCCAATTTATAGCATATTCAAGAAACGGAAAACCATGCTAGACCATGTCAAAGGGAGCAGTCAGCAAAATCCTGTGAAGACTCCATGGCACAAATGGCCATTTCTTTCAAAGAAAACTGCAAGGGAGCTGGTGCGGTGGTGCACAGCTTTAATCCCAGCACCTGGGAGGCAGAGGCAGGATGATCGCCATGAGTTCAAGGCCACCCTGAGACTACACAGTGAATTCCAGGTCAGCCTGGACTAGAGTGAGACCCTATTTTGAAAAAGAAAAAAAAAATGCAAGGGAGACGGGAAAAAAGGAAAGGGGAACCTACAGTGAAAACAAAAAGACACTGTAAGGCAGGAATGGTGATGTACATCTATAATCTCACTTGTGAGAGGCTGAGGCAGGAGGATCTTGAGTTTGAAGCCAGCCTGCGTTACAATAGTAAGTTAAGGCCAGCCTGGGTTATATAGCAAGACTCTGCCTCAAAAAAAAAAAAAAAGACATTCTGCTCCAGTGGATATCATCAAGAAGGCAAGAAGACAATTCACAGAATGAGAGAGAAGTTTTTAAAATATACTGGTAAGGGACGTGTATCCAGAAATGTTACTGGATCCCAGTAGCTCAATAGTGAAAAAGACTAGCAGCTCAATAAAACATGGACAGAAGATCTGAACAGACATTTCTCCACAGAAAATAGACAACCAGCCCGTGTACACAAGAACCATGCTTAGTCTTACCAGACATTAGGAAAATGCAAATCAAAACCACAGACATGCCAGGCGTGGTGGCGCACACTTTTAATCCCAGCAGAGGTAGGAGGATCACCATGAGTTCAAGGCCACCCTGACATTACATAGCGAATTCCAGGTCAGCCTGGGCTAGAGTGAAACCCTACCTCAAAAAAAAAAAAAAAAAAAAAAACACACAGACATGCCACTTCATACCCACTAGAATATCTGTCGTCAAAGACCGCTGGTGAGGGGGGAGAAGCAGCCAGAACCCCAAATACTGCCCGTGGGATGGAAAATGCAGCAGGCACATTGGAAAACAGACACAGTTCCTTGACTACTTTAAGCAGAGCTTCCCAACCAGCCAGCAGTGCCATTCTGTGCGACGTTAAAGGAGAGAAGTAAAAACAAATGCCCACATCAAAGCCATAGGAAGGAAGGGGCTGAGGAAATTGCTCAGCAGTTAAAGGCACTTTCTTGCAAAGCCTGCAGGCATAGGTGCAATTCCCCAGCACCCACATAAAGCCAGAATCAAAGTGGTTCGTGTGTCTGGAGTTCATTTGCAGTGGCAAGAGAACCTGGCACCCCTCCCACCCACTCTCTCGGTCTGCCTCTCTCTCACATACACACACATAAATAAATAAATTAGTTTCAAAAACAAACTATGGGAACATTCACAGCAACACTGTGTGGGACAGCCAGCAAGTGGAAACAGTCCAAAACCCATCAGCTGATGAGCAGATCAGGAGACGTGAGGCAGCCGTATAAACATCACGTGGCCACAAAAAAAGGAATGAACTATAGATTTGGCTACAGTGGCTGAACCTTAGTGAAAAGTAACAAAACAAAAGTCCATTGCATGATTTCACCTATAGGAAACACAATGGGAAAGTCCAGAGCAGTAGGCGCAGTGGCACATGCCCATAAACCCAGCACTTGGGAAGGAGAGGCAGGGTGATCTGAAGTTCTCGGCTATCCTGGGCTATACAGTAAATTCGGGGCTAGCCTAGGATACACGAGACCCTATCTAAACCAATAAGCAAAGCAGAGACAGAGAGCAGATTGATTAGTTGTGGGGTGGGGGGCGATGAGGAACAACTACCAATAGGGTCCAGACTTCCTCTGTCAGGCAACAGACATTTTCTAAAATTGATCACAGTGAGGCTTGCACATTCTGCGACTACACCAAGATTAACACTTTTAAATATCTCATTCAAATAGACCTAAGGATTGAAAAGACAAACCACCTTGCACAATGCACGTTTGGATCTGAGGCGTGGAAATACACTATAAAAATTATAAGGCAGAGCTGGAGGGACGGCTTAGTGGTTAAGACGTTTGCCTGCAAAGCCAAAGGACCCAGGTTTGAGACCCCAGAGCCCACGTAAGCCAGATACACAAGGTCGTGCATGAGTTTGGGGTTCGTTAGCAGCGGCTGAAAGCCCTAATGTGCCTATTCTCTCCCTCCCTCTCTCCCTCTCTCCCTCTCTCTCTCCCTCTCTCTCTCTGTGTATGTGTTCCTCTCTACTGCCCCTTTCTCTCTTGCAAATAAGTAATAAAATAAAATAAATAAATAATTTTAAAAAATTATAAGGCAGAGCAGGGCACGGTGGCATACACCCTTAATCTCAGCACTTGGGAGGCCAAGGTAGAAGGATCACTGTAAGTTTGAGGCCAACCTGAGAATTCCAGATCAGCCTGGGGTAGAGTAAGAGCCTACCTTCTTTCTCTCTCTCTCTCTCTCTCTCTCTCTCTCTGTCTCTTTCTCTCTCAAATAAATAAGGTTTTTAGGGTTTTTTGTTGTTGTTGTTGTTGTTGTTGGTTTTTTTTGGGTTTTTTTTGGTTTTTTTTGGTTTTTTGAGGTAGGGTTTCACTCTAGCCCAGGCTGACCTGGAATTCACTATGTTGTCTCAGGGTAGCCTCGAACTCATGGCAATCCTCCTACCTCTGCCTCTGAGTGCTGGGATTAAAGGCATGCACCACCATGCCCAGCAAATAAATAAATTTTAATTTTGTTTTGTTTTTCCAAGGTAGGGTCTCACCCTAGCCCAGGCTGATATGGAATTCACTCTGTAGTTTCAGGGTGGCCTCGAACTCAAAATTACAAGGCAGACATGGACACTTGCACATTGACTAAGACAGTTGATGTGCTACGGAATTCTTAGCTTCTTACAGGTGTGAAAATAGAAATAAGTTACATTTTTTTTAAGTATGAAAAAAATTTAATGCTATGCATGAGAGATTGAAATATTCACAGATGAAATAATACAGTGCTTGGGATTTGCTTCAATATACGTAGGAGAGAAGTGGGGAGGGGGTAAGGAGATAAGAACTACTCATGACCTAGTAACTATCAAAGCATGTGACAGTAGCTGCAGTTTATTTACACAATTCTTTTCACATTCGTGATGTTTGAAATGCTCTACTTCAGAAGAGAACAGGGCTGAGAGATGGCTCAGCAGGTAAGAGTGCTTACGGTGCAAGGAAAAGGACATGAGTTTAAACCCCCGTACACACCAAAAAAAGCGCAGGTGGCAAGCCAGGCATGGTGGCGCACGCCTTTAATCCCAGCACTCGGGAGGCAGAGGTAGGAGGATCACCATGAGTTCGAGGCCACCCTGAGACTACACAGCGAATTCCAGGTTTTGGGGGAGGGGAATTGCAGGTGGCCTCACACACCTATAACCCCAGCACTGATGTGGGGGAGGAAACAGAATATCTGGGAGTCACTGGTCAGCCAGCCTAGCAGAAAAACATCAAACTCCAGGTTCAGGGAAATAAAGCTGAGCAACAAAGGACGTCACATCCTCCTCTGGCCTCCACATATGTGCACAGGGAGCAGGCTCATCTGCACATGTATTTATAAGCCGCACACGCACCACATACGACACCCCACGCACCACACATGCACATGGTGGATACCAGGAGAAAGGAAAATTTCCCACGCCATTTATTTTATCACATGTCCCACCAATCCCACTAGAGGAGACTCTTTCATCTGCATTCTCAAGAAGTAGAAACAGCCTGAGGCCTTACCCTGAGGGCAGAGCACAAGGTCAGCAGTGATAAGGGCCCTGAACAAAGAAATGGGCTTTCCTTTGCCATTTCTTCCACCCCAGTGACAATCTTTCCCACAGAAAGCTTTCCTCCTTAACACTCTTTCCTGAAAAGACCTGTGGTATCCTTTTTCTGAGGATTTGTTTTGGCTTTAGAAATAATAACTTTTAACATCTTAAATTTTTTAACTTCCTGAGTTTTGATACTGTCTCTTTGAACGATTAAACTGGAAAAACCAAGAAAGATAAACTGATGGATTTCTTTTAGCTTGTCAATTTCAAATCCTCCTCTGAAAAGGCAAGAGAGATTTTTTTTTCTTTATTTGAGTATGGTGGGGAGGAAGGGAGACAGAGAGAGTGTATGGGCATGTCAGGGCCTCTCTTGCCACGGAAAATGAACCCCAAACTCTTTGTGCCACTTTTTGCACCTGGTTTAAATGGGTGGTTTGGGAATTGGACCCCAGGCTAGCAGGCTTTGTAAGCATATCCTTTTAACCACTGAATCATCTTTCCAGCCTCAGAGGAGAGAATTTCTAATCCAGAAATTTCAGTTTGTGGCAGATTCTGGTCACTTAAAAGGGAAAAGTTGGGACCTACCTCAATAGAAGAGCATGAGGTTAAAATGCATGAGGCCCTGGATTCACTCCTCAGCACCACAGATATTTGCACAGGGACATGGGGAGACAGCTCAGTGGGTAAAGTGCTTGCCACGCAAGCATGAGGACATGAGTTCAGATCCCCAGCACCCAGGTAAAATGCAGGCCATGGCAGAGGTGTCTACAATCCCAGCACTGGGGAGTAGAGTGATTGAGGAAGACACTGAATGTCAATCTCCGGCCTACACACACACACGAACATACATATGCACGTACCACACACATGTGCAAAAGAAAGGATTTTCAGAATGCCAAGTTTCAACCTTTGTATCAGAATGGGCCAAGAAACAACTCCACTCCCCACTGAACCTAGATCTTTATAGAAACAGTGACAGATCTAAGTTCCTGACAATGAACTCTGTATAAAGCACAAGACCAGTTTACCTGAGGGATGTCACGACATCACTGCTAGGCAGGTACTACTGTGAATCTCCACTCTGCTGTGACTTCCAGAAAAGCTAAGTAACTAACTCACAATTACACAGTTTTAAGGGGGTGGTGGAAGAGAGGGGACCAAAAAAAACAAAGAAAGAAAGAATAAGGGGACAAGAACATGGTTAAATTACTGTATGTTTATATATGAAAGTTACCAGTGGGGGGAAAAAGAAAAATTACACAGCTTGACATGGCAGAGTCAGGATTTGAATCCAGGACATCTGGCTTCAGGGCCTGTATTTATGCCAAGGGAAATCACCTCCTAGCAGAAGCCAGTTCATGACATCTTTGCTGTGGATCAGAAACCTTAGTTAGACCCGATCATTTGCTTTGGCGACAGAAGATGGATTATGTCCCAGGAAAAGCCTTTTTACCAGCCCCCTCCTTAAGATCACCAGTTTCACAAACCTTGCTATTGAATAGCAAAAACAAAGGGCATCTAAGTTTTTAAAGATCCACAGAGATACCTTAAAAGTTAGAAACAGAGAAGAACCCTGTTGGCCAGGCACAAGGCTAGGGCCCAGGGGGGATGGATGTGGAGACTGTCAAGAAGAAAAACACACACTCAAAAGAGTGTAGGTGGGTCCTCCAAAGCGAATCCAGATCCCAGAGTGGCTGGAAAGAACGTCAAGGGCCAACTACAAGCTTCCCCTGAGCCACTCCCATCTCCACATGCAACACCCAGGAATGACTTAGCACCAAAACGCCTACAGGACTCTTCAGGGGAGGCAAAGATGTGGACGGAGACTCCAGCCAAAGGACTAAACTTCAGAAGCACTAGGCTCAAACCGGCACACCCACCGCCCTCTCTCTCACTTCCAGCCTCCTCGCCCGCCCATCCCAACCCTTCGCTGGTGGGACTGGTTAGGGCAAAGCGACAGCCCCCACCTGCGATCTGCATTGGGCAAGAAGGGGAAAGGTTGCAGGACCCAAGAGAGACCTCAAACGCTGAGCCTAGGGCAAGAAATGGGCAGGGCTGGGGTACGAAAAGTACCACCCAAATGCAAGAAGCCAGGGCGGGAGAGGAGAGCTGAAAGACGACCAGAGCTACACTGGGGTGGGGGGGGGAGTGTCGGAGGTCGACACCGGGGTGAAGAGAATAAAAGGGACCGGAAGACAAAGAGCTTTGCGAGCTGAGACCTCTGGGGACCCGGGAGCTGCGGGCTCTGGGTTTGCAGACGGGGGCTCCGGGCTCGGCGAACAGTGTCTAGAGATGCTCTTTGGCTCCGTGGGGGAGTGACCGGGTGTCTAGGGCGGGAGAATGGCTTGGGGCGCGGGGCGCCCGGGAGTGTCACTGAATGGAGGGGCTGAGCGGAGGCACGGCAGGTCCGGTGACCGGCCGAGGTGGTGGTGCTGGGGGTGGTGATGGGCTGGGAGGGACTCGGGGAGCTGAGTGGATCCGGCGAGGGCCGGGAGCGTCCGGCCCCGGCAAGTGAGAGCCCTGCAGGGGAGCAGAGGACCACCAGGAGCCGGGGCTGCACCGGGGATCGCGGCTCGGCAGCCAGGGGAGTAATCGGGCCGGCGGGGGAAGGAAGGAGGTCTGCGGGCGAAGAGGCGCGGGGTCCGGGGACCAGGGGTTCGCGGAACGTGCGGCTGCAGCGGCGGCAGCCCGGCCGGGTGACAGCCGTCACTCACCGCTCATGATGCCGCTCCCGGGGCCGCCGCCGCCGCCGCCGCGTCCGCAGCCGCCGAGCTCCACACACAGGCCGGGAGACGGCGCGCCCGCCCCGCCCCGCCCCGTCCTCAGGCCCCGCCCCCTCCTCGGGCCCCGCCCCGGAAGTGCAGCCCCGCGCCCCGCCGGCCCCGCCCCTTCCGAGCCGGAACCAAAACAGCGCGCGCGCCTCGCTCGCCGCCGGACCGCCTCAGGGCGGACGCTTCTCCGAGCTCCCAGCCGCGGACTGCGGTCCCCAGAGGGACACGGGAGCAGCGGGAGCCCCGGCCCGGTGGTAGCCGCCTGACATCCCAGCCCCCCCCCCCCGGGGAGGCTGAGGCCGGAGGATCAGGAATTCATTCAAGGTCGAGCACGGCACGGTGACTCGCGTCTGTAATCCCAGCCCTCGGAGGCAGAGGCAGGAGGATCACCGTGAGTTCGAAGGCCAGCCTGGACTACGTAGTGAATTTCAGGTCAACCCGGGCTAGGCTGAGACCCTGCCTCAAAAAAAAAAAAAAAAGCTGAAAAGGTAGTTCTAGGCCATTCTAGTCTACATGGTGAGTTTGAGACCAAGCTAGAGTAGATGGTGCCCTGTGTGAGAGAGACAGACTGACAGCTACGGAGTGACTTCTAAGCCATCCCGGGCAATTTAGCAAGACTGTATAGCTCAGTGTGAGAGCCCAGCATGTGCAAAACCTAAATCTGGGGCTGGGAAAATAAAGGATTTAGCGGTTATGGCCTTTGCTTGCCAAGCCTAAGGACCCTGGTTCGGTTCCCCAGGACCCGCGTAAGCCAGATGCACAAGGGGGCGCATGTGTCTGGAGTTCCTTTGCAGTCACTGGAAGCCCTGGCGCACGCCTTCTCTCTTTCTCTCTATTTGCCTCCCCGCCCTCAAATAAATACATTTAAAAAAAAATTTTTAAAGCACCTTAATCTCCCCAGCAATCACACACACACAGAGACAAGAAAGAGTGTGTGTAGAGAGAATCCAAAGAGACAGGCAACTGTGCAAACCCCAAAGGCTTCTCTAAGGAGGTGTCAGGATGAAGAACAATAATGAGGGGAGACATCCAGGTGAGGATGGCGTCGGAAGGAATTCTGGAAGGAAGGAGTAGGGCAGAGTTCCGACCTGCCGAGGGGCTGGGGTGTTAGTGGGAGCAGGATGGTGAGTAAGAAGTGGGTAGTGAGAAGGATACGGACTTTTTGGAGGTCAGACCAAAGCGTTTGAGGTTTTCTACCTGCATGTAGGTAGCTGGGGAAATAGAAGGCCACTGCCAAAACTTCAACAGTGTCACAGTTGTGGAATTAGACTTTAAGAAGACATGCCTTAAAAGGAGATATAATGGGAAGAGAAAGGAAGGGAGGAGGGTACTTAATAGGTTGATATTGTATATATGTAAGTACAATGATTGAGATGGGGAGGTAATATGATGGAGAATGGAATTTCAAAGGGGAAAGTGTGGGGTGAGAGGGAGGGAATTACCATGGGATTTTTTTTTTATAATCATGGAAAATGTTAATAAAAGTTAAAAATAAAATAAAAAGAAGACATGCCTCACAAGCCTGGCTTTGTGGTACATGCTTTTAATCCCAGCTCTCCGGAGGAAGAAAGCAGAGGATCTTGAATTCAAGTCCAGCCTGAGCTATATAATAAGATCTTGTCTCAAAACACCCAGGTTCAATTCCACAGGACCCATGTAATCCAGATGCACAAGGTGATACATGCATCTGGAGTTCGTTTGCAGCGGCTGAAGGCCCTGATGTACCCTCCCTCCCAACCCCCCCTCTTTCAAATAAATAAAATAAAGAAAGCAGAAAGAAGGGCTATAAACACTACCACCACTCTCCTATGGCCTCCACTTGCGTGCACAGAGCACATGCCTATACCATACATACACCACACACCCAAAACCCACATCATTTTCTTAAATGAGAGTAAATTGTAATGGGCTGAAGAGAAAGGGCAGCTGGAACTACTGCCATTGGTCCATGCCTGGAGCTAGGGTGACGCTGGCATGGGAAAGGTGGGTGGATATACTAAAAACTCACCCTTTAATCCCAGGCTGCCTCAAACTCATAGTGATCCTCCTATCCCTGTCTCCGAAGTGCTGGGATTAAAGGCAGGTGCCACCATGCCAGGCTTGTTTTGTTTTTGTTTTTTAATTGGGAGTCAAGAATTTAATCATGAAATAAAAAGGATTTTTACAGTTAAGCTCCTGGCAGAAAGAGAGGGGAATAGACCTAACATAGAGTCTCCGAATTCAAGGATGCAAAGCCGTATGATAGCCGATGAAGACATTCGTCCAGAAGAGTAAGAGCATATCACATTTTCCACCTGATGAGACTTTCAAAGTAGCTCAGCACCAGCCGAAAGGTCAATTAGGAGAAATTGATTTCTCTGTCCCATCTGTCCCTGTTGTGACACTTTCCGGAGCAGCTGGCACACTCTTGCAGTAGTCATTGGTTTTAGTGGTGACAAGAATGGTCGCCCCCTCCTCCATGGCTGGGAGCGGAAAGAAGTGGTCAGAATCGACATTTCCCTTGTTCTTGACACAGTCTTCGCAGGTGCACTCTTCGACCGTGTACCCCCTAGGAAGAATCATTTCATCTTCAGTCTTGCTGGGGTCCTGGTCAGCATTGGACATGTCCAGCAGAGCCGATCCTGATGGTACCAAAAGAGAAGCGTCACCTGCAGGCCCTGGGGTGTGGTCGCACGGGGTTAGCAGCAGACATTGGAGCACAGTGCAGTGTTCTATGCGGAAAGTCAGACCAAGACCTCGGGCTGCCCGGGGCTAAGACATGCTTGGTGTGGGGCACATATCATGTTGTGCCATATTTCAAAAATCTAAGAGGTTTCACTTATGGATCTAAACAACTGGACTCTTAAAAATGAGGCAGGTCTAGAGAGATGGCTTAGCAGTTAAGCGCTTGTGAAGCCTAAGGACCCTGGTTCAAGGCTCGATTCCCCAGGACCCACGTTAGCCAGATGCACAAGGGGGCGCACGAATCTGGAGTTCGGTTGTAGTGGCTGGGAGCCCTGGCGCCCCCATTCTCTCCCTCCTTGTCTCTCTCTCCCTATCTCTCTCTCTCTGTCACTCTTACATAAATAAATAAATATGAACAAAACAATTTTTTTTTAAATGAGGCAATAGGGCTAGAGAGATGGCTTAGCAATTAAGGCGCTTGCCTGTGAAGCCTAAGAACCCGTGTTCAATTCTCCAGGTCCCACGTTAGGCAGATGCACATTGTGGCACATGCATCTGGAGTTCGTTGGCAGTGCCTAGAGGCCCTGGCATACCCATTCTGTCTCCCTGTGTCCCTCTGTATCTAATAAATAAATAAATAAATAAAATTATTTAAAAAATTAAAATGAAGCAATAGCTGGACGTGGTGGCGCACGCCTTTAATCCCAGCACTCGGGAGGCAGAGGTAGGAGGATCACCACGAGTTCGAGGCCACTCTGAGACTATAGAGTGAATTCCAAGTCAGCCTGAGCTACAGTGAGACCCTACCTTGCAGGGAAAAGAAATGAGGCAACATAGAAGGGACATGGAAAATATCTTAAAAAAAAAAAAATTCTATCCAGTCATGGTGGTACATGCCTGTAAATCCCAGTACTAGGGAGGCAGAGGTAGGATCATCATGAGTTCAAGGCCACCCTGAGACTACTTAGTGTTTCAAGTCAGCCTGGGCTAGAGTGAGACCCTACCTCAAAAAAAAAAAAAAAAAAGAGGCTGGAAAGATGGTTTAGCAGTTAAGGCATTTGCCTGCAAAGCCAAAGACCTTGGTTTGATTCCCCAGGACCCACATAAGCCAGATGCATAAGGTGGCACATGTTTCTGGAGTTTGTTTGCAGTGGCTGGAGGCCCTGGCATGCCCATTTTCTCTCTCGCTTTGTGTCTGCCTCTTTCTCTCTTGTTCTCTCTCAAATAAATGAATAAAATTGAAAAAACATTGTTTTAAATTTTTTAATTCATTTATTTATTTGGTGGGTATGCCAGAGCTTCTATCCACTGCAAACAAACTCCATGAGTATGCACCACCCTGTACATCTGGCTTATGTGGGTACCGGGGAGTTGAACCTGGGTCCTTATGCTTCACAGGCAAGCATCTTAACTGCTAAACCATCTCTCAGCTCTAAAAGTATTTTTAAATATTTTGAAAGATTTTAAAAGGAGATGTCAGGCGTGGTGGCACATATCTATAGTCCAGCTACTCAGAAAACAAGGGCAGAAAGATTGTAGTTTGGAACTAGCATGTACAAGGCCTTGGGTTCAATCCCCAGTACTGAGGGGGAAAGAATTTGAGATAAAGATATTTCTCATGGAACATTTTTTTAAAGAATTTTTAAAATTATTTTTATTTATTTACTCAAAAGTGACAGAGATAAAGAGGCAGAGAGAGACCGAAAGAGAATGGGCACGCCAGGGCCTCCAGCCTCTGCAAATGAACTCCAGACGCGTGCGCCCCCTTGTGCATCTGGCTAACGTGGGTTCTGGGGAATCGAGCCTCGAGCCAGGGTCCTTAGGCTTCACAGGCAAGCGCTTAACCGCTAAGCCATCTCTCCAGCCCTCTCATGGAATATTTTGAGATCCGGACACAGAATCTCACTCTAGACCAAGCTGGCCTCCCACACTTAGCAACCCTGCTACCTCAATCTCCAGAGTGCTGGGCCACCACACCTGACTGGATTTATTACTATTTACTTATTTGTGTGCATGCATGTGGGGGGTGGGGCACTCCAGGGCCTATAAACAAACACCAAACACTTAGAGTCACTTTTTGCGTGCAGCTTACACTGGCGGCTGGGAATTGAACCTGGGCTGGCAGGCTTTGAAAATAAATGTCTTTGGGCTGGAGGGTGACTTAGCAGTTAAGGCGTTTGTCTGCAAAGCCAAAGGACCCAGGTTCAGTTCCCCAGGACCCACGTAAGCCAGATGCACAAGGGGGTGCACGCATCTGGAGTTCGTTTGCAATGGCTGGAGACCCTGGCGTGCCCAATCTCTCTCTCCCTCCCTCCCTCTCTCTCTGTCAAATAAATAAATAAATAAATTTTAATAAAAGAAAGTAAATGTCTTTAACTAAAGAGCCATCTCCCCAGCCCCTGAAAAAAAAATTAATTTTAAGGAAAGCATCCCGTTATGTTCCTATCCTAAGGCAACTCTATTACACCTGTAATCCCAGCCCTCGGGATCACCATGAGATCAAGGCAGCCTGGTCTACCTAAGTGAGTTTAGGACAGCCAGAGCTTTATGAGTCTTTTGTCTCAAAACAAAAAAAAAAAAGTCCGGGGGGGGGGGCGTATCTCATATAAATAAACTACACATGGGAGAAAAAAAGTACTGCATGGCCTTACTTAAATATGGACGCTGAAACAGCTGAAAACAGAGACAGAAAGTAGAATGGTGGTTACTGGGGCAGAAATGGGAAGGTGATGGTCCGAGGTCCAGAGTGGCAATTCTGTAAGCTGGATGAATCTGCAGGTTCAGTGTTGGACAAGATGGGAATAGTGACTAGGCGTAGATTCCACCTGCTCTCACCTCCAAAAAGAAAGGGAAGCGTGAGGACGTGGGTACGATAATCTGATTGTACTCATCATTTCATCATATATATAAATGTTAATTAGAACGTCATGTCCTACACATAAACACTTTTTCTGAAATAAGAAAGGTCTCGTAGTCCAGGCTGGCCTCAAACTCACTTTGTAGCCAAGGATAACCTTGAAACTCTAATCCTCCTGCCTCTACCTCCTCCGTGCTGGGATTAAAGGCATGTGCCACCGTGGCTTGTTCAGTTGGTGCTGGGGACCACGTCTTAAGTCTTTGTGTCTGCTAGACAAGCACTCTACTAACTGAGCTATATCCCTAGCCTCATACAATTTTTATTTTATGTTTAAAAAAAGTCATTCTTGGAAATAGGGAAATGGCTTTGTGGGTACGAGCACTTGCTGTGTAAGCATAAGAGCCTGGGAAGACTTGAGTTCTATCTCCAGCACACACATCAAAAGCTGGGTATGATTTTTGGCTAGAGAACCTTCACTTTTCAGATGGCAGCAACCTTGGGATGACTCAGGAGGCACCATGGTGCTGAGAAGTGACAGAGGAGTGCTCAGCACTGAAATATCTCTGTCACACCTTCCATGTCTCAGGGTCCATTGCGAAAGAGGTGACAGAAAGAATGTAAGAGCCAAAGGAAGGGTAGGACTCCTTACAACGTGCTCCTCCAGACACAAAATAGACTGGATATCCATGACCTCACAGTGCCTGACACTACCTACACAAGACCATCATAATAGGAGGAAAAGATGATGGCATCAAAATAAAAGAGAGACTGATTGAGAAGGGGAAGGGATATGATAGAGAATGGAGTTTCAAAGGGGTAAGTGGGGGGAGGGAGGGAATTACCATGGGATATTGCTTACAATCATGGAGGATGTCAATAAAAAATAAATTAAAAAAAAATCTTTAGCTGGGTGGCACATGCCTTTAGTCCCAGCACTTGGGAGGCAGAGGCAGAGGATCACTATGAGTTCGAGGCCACCCTGAGACTCCATAGTGAATTCCAGGTCAGCCTGGACTGGGGTGAGACCTTACATCAAAAATTAAAAAAAAAAAAAAATTTAAAAAATTGTAGTAAGGAAGCCAGGTGAGGTGGCACACGCCTTTAATCCCAGCACTTGGGAGGTGGAGGTAGGAGGATTGCCACGAGTTTGAGGCCACCCTAAGACTCCATAGTGAATTCCAGGTCATCCTGGGCCAGAGTGAGACCCTACCTTGAAAAAAAAAATTGTAATAAGGGCCAAAAAGAAATTTTTTTAAAGCTGGGTATGAGCCAGGCATCGTGGCACACGCCTTTAATCCCAGCACTTGGGAGACAGAGGTAGGATCACCATGGAATCAAGGCCACCCTGAGACTACATAGTAAATTCCCCAATACTCACATAAAGCCAGATGCACAAAGTGTTATATGCATTTGAAGTTTGTTTGCAGCAGTAAGAGGTACCACACCTGTGTTCATACTTTCTCTTTCTCCCCCACCTTCCCTCTCTCAGATAGAAGGAAAGAGAGAGGGAGGGAAGGGGGGAGGAAAGGAAGGAAGGAAAAAAAGCTGGGAATGGTCACGCAGGCCTATAACCCTAGTCCTATGGGGTCAGAGACTAGAGAATCACTGGAGCTCCTTGGTCTGCCAGTGAGAATAAATGAGTAAAAATGTGGCAGCTGCAAGTTCATGGAGAGACTTCTCTGGAAACCAGAAGTGTGATAAAGAGCACACCCAAATTCTCCTCTGGCCTCTGCACACTTGTAGTTCTGTAGATGAATGAATCTGAGATTGCTATACACACACACACACATACACACAAATCATTCCCAGGACCAGGGAGATGGCTCAGCACTTAAAGCACTTCCCTGCAAAGCCTAACAACCCAGGTTTGTTTCCCCAATGACCACGTAAAGCCAAATGCACAAGGTGGCACATGCATCTGGAGTTCATTTGCTGTGCCTAGAAGCCCTGGCACAACCATTCTCCCTCTTTCTCTCAAAAAAAATAAATGCATATTTTCAAAAATCATTCCTGGGCTGGAAGATAGTTTAGCAGTTAAGTTGCTCTGCCTGCAAAGCCTAAAGATGCAGATTGGATTCTCCAGGTCCCAAGTAAGACAGATGCACAACGTGGCGCATGTATCTGGAGTTCGTTTGCAGCAGCTAGAGGCCCTGGTGCACCCATTCTCTCTCTCTCTAATAAAAATAAATTTTAAAAAATTAAACAATAAAAAAATCATTCCCTTGTCTATACCCCAGGGTGGAAGAAAGGAGATTGCTTTACAGACTGTACGGGAACAGTGACTATGCCGAGAACCAGAACAGTGGCTATGTGTCTGAGAGGTGGGTCATGGGGAAAGGTGCTGTGGAAATGCCTTGATGCTAACTGGCCCACAAGTGTAAGATACACCTCTGAGACAGGCTCTCTGCTGCTTAACAACTGTTCTTGAGATGGTTAGTCAATCCAGGAGCAACTGGTTACTCATTTCTAACATTTTTGGTAGGAAACTGTTGACCTAAGCAGACGGTCCTTACATTATTGTTCACAAAGCATGACCATGGGCTGGGGCGGTAACAGTAAAGTGCTTTCCCCAGGACACACTCAAAAGACCCGGCCGAGTGGGGTACCTGTAACCCCAGTGCTGGGACGTGGAAACAGAAGGATCCCAGGGGTTCACTGGCAGCCAGTCCAGCCTACTCAGCCAGCTCTGGGCCAGTGAGAAACCCTGTCTCCAAAGAGGTGGACAGCATGCCTGAGGACAACACCTGAGATTGTCCTCTGGCCTTCACACACACATGCACATACATTTCTTTCAAAAGCAGGAACCACTGATCTTGCCAAATGTGCTTGCCTGAAGTAGCAGACTGGGCCAGAAGTTTCTGACAGCAGAACATTGAATCCATATGCTCACTGCTGTCAATACAGCAATTAATGAAGGGAAAAATTGGGATAGCTTAGCAGTTAAGGCACTTGCCTACAAAGCCAAAGGACACAGGTTCACTTCCTCAGGATCCATGTAAGCCAGATGCACAAGGGGGGCACATGCGTCTGAAGTTTGTTTGCAGTGGCTGGAGGCCCTGGTGCACCCATTTTCTCTCTCTCTCTCTCTCCTTCTATCTCTCTCTGTCTATCCCTGCCTATTTCTGGTCTCTCTCTCAAATAAATAAATAAAAATAAAATATTTTTTAAAAGAAGGGGAAATTGGAATTGGAGGTGCTGGCATTGGAAGGAGACATGCAAAGAAAGTGTCAATACCAGAACTTATTTATTTTTTCCAAAGTAGAGTCTCAATGAGGCCAAGACTGACGTGGAACTCACTGTGTAGCCTGAACTGGCCTTGAATTCACAGCAGCCTCTTAGCCCTGCCTCCCGCTGCTAGGATTAAAGGTGTGTGCCGTTATATGCCTGGCTTCTTTTTTTTTTTTTTTTTTTTGAGACAGTCTCATGTAGCTCAGGTTGACCTCAAACCCAGTATGTAGCCAAGGATGACCTTCAGCTCCTGTGTCTCCTGCCTCACCTTCCAAGTACTGAAGTTACAGGTGTGCACCACCACACCCAGCCTAGAATTTATACTAAATATCTACTAACACTCTTGAAAGTACTGTAACCAAACAAAATAGTCAAAGATCAAAAAAAAAAAAAAAAAGGAAATGAAACTCACAAAAATAGACTTCAAAGATTCACCTTCGAACCAACCTGTGCTCTGAAATCCATCCTTCAGTGACTGTGAGCTCACCTTCCTGAGCAGGAAGAGGACTGTGAAAACTACCAAAGAGACCACCACGCTCAGGCCCAAACACGTCCAGTGAACTGCACTTGTTCCTTTCACAGAACTCCTTGTGCCTTCGGGAAAAGAACGTCGCAGAGATGGTGAGGGGAGAACAGAGTCACACCGAGGAGGAGTTCATTGGCATTCAGTTCCCCTAGTTCATTAGCGCCTGACTTCTTGTTGGGTTTGTTTGGTTGGTTTTTGGTTTTCTGAGGTAGGGTCTCGCTCTAGTCCAGGCTGATCTAGAATTTACCATGTAGTCTCAGGGTGGCCTCGAACTCATAGAGATCCTCCTACCTCTGCCTCCCGAGTGCTGGGAATAAAGGCGTGTGCCACCACGCCCGGCTCCATTTCTTTTCTTGAGACAGGTCTTACTTTGTGGCTGAGGCTAGCCTAGAACTCACTATGTAGCCTAGGCTAGTCTTAAACTCCCACAGTCCTTATGCTTTGAGACGGGTCTCATTCTGTAGCCCGGGCTGTCTTAGAACTCACTACCTAGCCCAGACTATCCTAGAACTCTACTTAGCCTGGGCAAACCTTAAGCTCACGCAATCCTCCTGCCTCAAGACAGGTCTTCTGTAGCCCAGGCTGGCCTAGTACTCACTAGGTAGCCCAGGTTGACCTCAAACATGCGGCAATGCCCCTGCCTTAGCCTCCCTGTGATGGGATGACGGGCGTGTACTGCCACCCCTGACTTCATCAGCATTGATTTTTAAATTAGAAACATCATTCAATCAGAAGAGCTGCTCCAAGTCTATGTCACCAGCAGTGCTGGGTAAAACTGAGTTCAGTCCTGAAAAATCACTTTGTGTCCCGGAGACATTTAAATCATTACTTTGTTTCCTTTCTGGTTTTGATTCATTTTATAAAGACACGCACACACGCGCGTGCGCGCACATCTTGCCATCTTCCCTATATATTCTCTGAATAAATAACAAGTCACTATCTAGAGAACACATCACACCGAGAAATCTGCTGACACCGCCTTACTTACTTGTGTCACAGTACCGCTGACATGTCACAGGAGGGGTGTTGGAACAGCGAAGGTGACAGGGTTTGCAAGCATGCAGCAGACTGTCAAAATACTCATTCTGGAAGCACGGCTGAGCCATCTGGAGCTTGTTTGCAAAAAGCGACAAGGGCACAGCACAGAGAGCAACATGGAAGGACAAGGGACTTCTCAGCAAGGGTTCTCGCGCAGGCCAGCCGTCCGTCCGGGAAGGGAGAACGCCCTTGACTTTGTTGGCTGTCACGAGGGGTGCCTCTCTGGTGGCTCAGGATTTGAATACCACCTTTAATCCATGTTTCTGAACTGGAGGCTCAGAGAGGTGCGGGTGGATAACCCAGCAAACCACACCCGAAACAGAAACTCAATATTTTTAGAGAAAAATGTCTAAACCAGGTGACAGTTGCCAGATGAAAACAAGCTGAGGGCATCAGACAAAAGTTCAGTGGCCATTTTCGAACTATCTGCTTAGGAATGGTGCTGTGCGATAGAAGACAGAGAAGAGAAAGGGCTGTACCCCTTAAGAACTTCAGTTCCAACAGGGAACACAGACGGAGGCTCACAGCCATGAGCGTGGTGGTAACAGATGGAAAAGGGAAGGAGGAGTCAAACATGAGAGTCAGATGCCAAGCCTGGACAGATGCGCAGCCCTTGGACAGAAGCAGGGTCAAAGCAAGAGCTTCAGGTGGGGCTGGGAGATGGCTCAGCAGTTAAAAAACACTGGTGAGCAAAACCTGCCAGCCTGGGTTCGATTCTTCATGTAAAGCCAGATGCACAAGGTAGCACATACATCTGGAGTTCTTTTGCAGTGGCTGGAGGGCCCATTCTTTTATGTTCTATCTGCCTCTTTCTCTCTCTCTCTTACAAATAAATAAAATAAATAGTTTAAAATAAAAAAAATCATTAATGAGACTTGAGCCTTGCATGGTAGCACATGCCTTTAATCCCAGCACTTGGGAGGCCAAGGTAGGAGAATTGCTGTGTGTTTGAGGCCATCCTGAGACTACATAGGGAATTCCAGTTCAGTCTGGACAAGAGTGAGACACTACCTCAAAAAAAATTTTTTAATTTGTTTTTATTTTTATTAGCATTTTCCATGATTATAAAAAAGATCCCATGGTAATTCCCTCCCTCCCCACCAAAAAAAAATTTTTTAAGATAGAGGGCTAGAGGGATTGCTTAGTGGTTAAGGTGCTTGCCTGCAAAGCCCAAGGACCCAGGTTCAATTCCCAACCAATGTAAGCCAGATGCACAAGGTGGTGCATGCATCTGGAGTTTGTCTGCAGTGGCTATAGGCACTGGCATGCCCATTCTCTCTCCCTCTCTCCCCCTTTCTCTTTCACACAAACACACACAAATCAAAAAATTATTGAAAAAGAAAGATGGAAGGAGAGGACAGATACCCTGAGGTTTTTTTTGCCATCCACATGCTGGGCATGGTGGTGCATGTCTTTAATCCCTGCACTTGGGAGCCAGAGGTATGAGGATCACTGTGAGTGTGAGGCTACTCTGAGACTACATAGTGAATTCCAGGGCAGCCTGAGCTAAAGTGAGACCCTACCTCAGGAAAAAACAAAAAATAAAATAAGTCATCCATGTCTGCAACAATTCAGTGAAGATTCCTGAAAAGAATCAAGCTTCCAATCTCCACCTAGAACCTGGTTAGAGATGTGGATGCCTGTAATGGCTTGTGTTCACATTTGTTATGCTGGACTCCCATAACATCAGGGCAACGATTCAAGATTGAGTAACATGGTGGTACACATCTGTCATCCCAGCACTTGGGAGGCAGAGGTAGAAGGGTCACAAGTTCAAAGCCAGCCTGGGATACACAGCAAAACCCTATCTCCAAAAAAAATAAAATAAAAAATCCAACATTGAAGCTGAGTGTAGTGGCAGGTATATATGGTCGTAGCTACTCAGAAGGCAGAGGAAGGAGGATAGTAAGCCAGATGCACAAGGGGGCACATGCATCTGGAGTTCATTTGCAGTGGCTGGAGGCCCTGCCACGCCCATTCTCTCTCCCTCTCTCTCTCTCTCTCTCTCTCCCTCTCTCTCTCTCTCTCTCTCTGCCTCTTTCTCTCTCTGTCACTCTCAAATAAATAAATAAAAATGAACAACAAGAAATTTTTTTTTAAATTTTAAAAAGTAAGAAGAAGGCATACCCATTCTCTCTCCCTCTCTCCCCCTTTCTCTTTCACACAAACACACACAAATCAAAAAATTATTGAAAAAGAAAGATGGAAGGAGAGGACAGATACCCTGAGGTTTTTTTTGCCATCCACATGCTGGGCATGGTGGTGCATGCCTTTAATCCCAGCACTTGGGAGGCAGAGATAGGAAAATCATAGTGAGTTTGAGGCCACCCTGAGACTACATAGTGAATTCCAGGTCAGCCCGGGCTACAGTAAGACCCCACCTTGAAAAAAACAAAACAAAACAAAAACAAAAAGTAAAAAGATATTGGACAGATGGCTTAGCGGTTAAGTGCTTGCCTGTGGAGACTAAGGACCCCCGTTTGAGGCTCGATTCCCCAGGACCCACATTAGCCAGATGCACAAGGGGGCGCACGTGTCTGGAGTTCGTTTGCAGTGGCTGGAGGCCCTGGCGCGCCCATTCTCCCTCTATCTATCTGCCTCTTTCTCTCTCTGTCTCTGTCACTCTGAAACAAACAAACAAATAAATAAATAAAAAATAAAAGACAAAACAGATACTTTCACACTATACCGCATGGACGCAAAGACTAATGGCAGTCAGGTATGATTCACACCTGCAACACAGCAAGCACTCGGAATGGACACTGAAGAAGGAAGATCTCCGGTTCAAAGGCAGCCTGAGCCACAGACTGAGACCTGGTCTCAAAGGAAACGAAAAGCCTAGCTGGGGAGATGGCTCAGGGGATCAAGCACGCCGGCTGCACTAACGTGAGGAGCTGCATTCGGGTCTCCAGCACCCCAATCAATGCAGGCGGGCATGGTGGCCCATCGTGCTCTGGAGGAGAAGGTGGGATCCAACTGGCTGGTAGGTTAGCTCTGGGTGCAAGGGAGAGACCCTGCCTCAGTAAATTGGGTGGAAAAGGGTTGAGCAAGACATCTGACTTCAACTTCTGGTCTCCATATGCATGTGTGCGCATGCACACACACACACACATACACACACACACACTCATGTGCACCTGTACCCACACATTCCCCTCACACATGCAGGCATACATACATATGCAACAAATAAATAAAATTTTAAAATAGGGGCTAGAGAGATGGCATAGTGATTAAGGCACTTGCCTACAAAGCCAGTGTACCCAGGTTTGATTCCCCAATACCCATGTAAAGCCAGATGCCCAAGGTGACACATGCATCTGCACTTCGTTTGCAATGACTACAGGCCCTGGCGAGCCCATTCTCTCTCTCTCTCTCTCTCTCTCTCTCTCTCTCATATCTTCTATCTCAAATAAATAAATTAAAATTTTAAATCTTTTAAAAAATTTCCTTAAGAACTCTACACATTATTTTATTGCTAGTATTTCTGACTGGTTTTTTTTATTATTTCTATTTCCTTATTTATGTCTTGTATTGACCTCATTTCATTAAATTGGTTTCCTGTGTCTACTTTCATTTCTTTGATTTCCTTTTTGATTTCTCTGAATATATTTATCATCATTCTTTTGAAATCTTTCTCAGGCATTTCCTCTAAATCAGTCTCACTGGAGGTCATTTCTGACGCATTAATACTTTTTGGTGGAGTTACACTGTCTGGATTTTTTTGTGTTTCTTGTATTATAATGTAGTAATTTTTGCATATTAGATTAATTTAGTGCTTGGATTTTCTAATTATCTGCAGTATTATTAGATGTATCAATCAATCTAATGTTATATCTCTTCAGGGCAGGAGCTTAAGGTGCTGGGTGTGGCTCTTAAGTCTGCGCATTCTTTTAGAGACACTTTCTCATCCACATTCACTGCTGCTCTATCCACAACAGCTAGGAAATGGAACCAGCCTAGATGTCCCTCAACTGATGACTAGCTAATGAAGATGTGGTATAATTATACAATGCAGTTTTTGGTTTTTTTTACCTGTAAAGAAAAATGAAAATTTGAAATTTGCAGGGAAATGGATGGTTCTGGTAAAGATTACCCTAAGTGAGGTTACCCAGGCCCAGAAAGTCAAACACCACATGTTCTTTCTCATATGTGAATCCTAGCTTCAAATGTTTAGATTTTTATGTGAGTTGGAGTAACAGTCAGTAATGGAAGCCGGGAAGCTAGAAAAGGCTCATGAGGGAGGGAAGAGAGGGGAGAACTTAAGGGGAAGGTACAGTAGATATTTAAATAAAGGGGAAGAATATTAGGAGGGGAAAATGGTCTAAGGAGATGGGATGGAGAAGAGGAGGGGGTGCAAAGAGAGTTCATCAAAATTTAAGATTGCCGGGCGTGGTGGTGCACACCTTTAATCCCAGCACTTGGGAGGCAGAGGTGGGAGGATTGCCGTGAGTTCGAGGCCACCCTGAGACTCCATAGTGAATTCCAGGTCAGCCTGGGCTAGAGTAAGACCCTACCTCGAAAAACAAAAAAAAACTTAAGATTTATGAATAAGCCAAATGGAAATGGCTAGCCAATAATATATGCTAAAGAGAGAGAGTCTGGACAGAAGTACCTTGTAGAAGTGAATAATATTGTATCCAGAAGCCATAAATTGTTATTAAAAAAATTTCAGTACCAGGAGCTGGATACCTCCCAGCAAGATTTGGCCAGGGAGGCCCTTGATATTCTCAAAACATTACAAGCTATCATTGCCAAGGCTCTTGGTTGCCCACCAGAACAAGATGGAAAGACCCTATTGCTGAAGACTCCACGTGCTTGGGCTGCAGATCACTGAGAAATCAAGCTGAGCTGAGCTGGAAGCCTCCTCCCTATTGACTAACTGGCATGATGCTGGAAAGTCCTATGCAGCCGGTTGGGGAAGAAAAGTCATTAATGGTGTTAATGAGCAGCGGATCCTGTCAGTTTTACAGCTGGCCAGGCAGGCCAAATGTACCAACTGGTACAATGGTAGCATGTCTGTGATGGGGGAAACCAACTAACTGCTCTCTGAATGGACTTGAGGCCTGTTCCATGAGAGGGAATTCCTGCCTGGTAATGAAAACCTAATCAAATGTCTATGGCTTGGGAGGTCATATGCCCTAGGTGGGAAACTCTGCTGTTATCTGGTTAAATGGATATATTATGCCCACCAAACTGCCCTCTAAACACTTATGTTTAGACCCATTGATTAATGCTACTCTTGCTTTTGGTTAGAGAAGCTCCTCTTTTCAGATGATGGTGACCACTGGGGTGACTCAAAACTCACCGTAGTGCTGAGAAGTGACAGTGGAGTGTTCAGCGCTAAGTGAGACATCCCTATCACTCCCTCAGGGACCATAGTGGGAGAGGTGGTGGGATGTAAGATCCAAAGAAAGGGGAGCAGAGCTTACAAAGCTGTCTTCTAGACACAAAATGGCCTTGAGATTCATGACCTGAGAGTGGCTGATGCTACACAAGACCTTCGTAATAGGAGGAAACGATGATGACGTCAGCCTAGAAGGGTGACTAATTGGAAAGAAGTGACTCATTGGAGGATGGATTTGGGAGGAGGGATGGGATGTGGGAGGAAATTATGATGTATTGTCTACACTTAAGGCAGTGGTCAATAAAAAGTGTTTTTAATGCCAGGCCTGGTGGGGCGTGCCTTTAATCCCAACACTGGGGAGGCAGAGGTAGGAGGATCACTGTGAGTTCGAGGCCACCTGGAGACTACATAGTGAATTCCAGGTCAGCCTGGGCCAGAATGAGATTCTACCTCGAAAAAACAAGAACAACAAAAAAGTTATTATTATTATTTTTTTTTTTTCATGAGAGAGAAAGAGGGAGAGAGAGAATTGGCATGCTATGGCCTGGAGCCACTGCAAACGAACTCCAGATGCATGTGCCACCATGTGCATACAGCTTACATGGATCCTAGGAAATTGAACCTGGGTCCTTAGGCTCTGCAGGCAAGCTCCTTACCTATTATAAAAACTTTTTATTGGGGCTGGAGAGATGGCTTAGTGGTTAAGGCACTTGCCTGCAAAGCCAAAGGACCCCGGTTTGATTCCTCAGTACTCAATGTAAGCCTGACGCACAAGGTAGCACATGCATCTGGAGTTCGTTTGCAGTGGCTGGAGGCCCTGGTGCACCCATTCTCTCTCTCTCTCTCTCTCTCTCTGCC
This sequence comes from Jaculus jaculus, assembly GCF_020740685.1. Lineage (NCBI taxonomy): Eukaryota > Metazoa > Chordata > Mammalia > Rodentia > Dipodidae > Jaculus > Jaculus jaculus. Next base: position 102,122,677 of record NC_059112.1, read on the forward strand.
TTTCTCTCACTCTCTCTCAAACAAATAAATAAATATTTTTAAGGTTTTTTTAAAAAGAAATATTTTATTTTTTTAAAAAAAAGAAAGAAACCGGGCTGGAGAGATGGCTTAACGGATAAGCACTTGCCTGTGAAGCCTAAGGACCCTGGTTCGAGGCTCGATTCCCCAGGACCCACGTTAGCCAGATGCAAAGGGGGCACATACATCTGGCATTCGTTTGCAGTGGCTGGAGGCCCTGGTGCACCCATTCTCTCTCTCTCTCTCTCTCTCTCTCTCTCTGCCTCTTTCTGTCTGTCATTCTCAAATAAAGAAATAAAAATGAACAAACAAATAAAAAAAAATACCACCACCACAGCCTCAGCACCCATAACAGCCTCTTCAACTTCAAACAGCACAGGCCTCCTGCATAAGGAACTAAAGAGGCAAGCAGCCCTGCTGAGAGGGACCTCCCTCCCTGTCTCCTTCCTCCTTAGATCTCAGCCCATCCCTCCAGAACCTTGTTTACTTGTGGATGTGAAAAGGCTGATTGGATTTGTAGCTGTTTTCTTAGAAGATTCCCTTTGAAGTCCAGCGCTTATGAAGCTTTCATCCCCATCAGAAACCACACCACATTTTGTCAGCTTGTTAGAAGTTTTCAAACAAGTGTCAGTTTGACATCCAAGATACCCAGATTGTTCACAATTGCAAGGCATGCCATGTCAGTTGAAGTCTGATTTCATTTCCTTTTTTGAAAAATATATTCATCGCTGGACATGGTGGCGCACTCCTTTAGTTCCAGCACTTGGGAGGCAGAGTTAGGAGGATAGCCATGAGTTCAAGGTCACCCTGAGACTACATAGTGAATTCCAGGTCAGCCTGGGTTAGAGTGTAACCCTACCTCAATAATAATAATAATAATAATAATAATAATAATAATAAAAGAAATTTATTTATTTGAGGGAGAGAGAATGGGCGCACCAGGGCCTCCAGTCACTGCAAATGAACTCCAGATGTATGCATCACCTTGTACATCTGACTTACGTGGGTCCTGGGGAATTGAACCTGGGTCCTTAGACATCACAGGAAAGCACCTTAACCACTAAGCCATCTCTCCATTTCTCTTTACTTTTTTTTTTTTTTTTTTTTTTTTGATTTTTCGAGGTAGGGTCTCACTCTGGTCCAGGCTGACCTGGAATTAACTCTGTCATCTCAGGGTGGCCTTGAACTCATGGCAATCCTCCTACCTCTGCCTCCCGAGTGCTGGGATTAAAGGCGTGCGCCACCACGCCCGGCTCTCTTTACTTTTTAATCACTGACTTCTCATGGTGACCCTTTTTCTTCCACTTGAAACATCAGTTCCCATGAGACGCAGAGCATACCAAGAACTGTATCATAAGGTGAATTGAGAAGCTAAGAAAAGCTATCTTCCGCCGGATGTAGTTGGTACACGCCTTTAATCCCAGAACTTGGGAGGCAGAGGTAGGAGGATTGCCGTGAGTTCGAGGCCACCCTGAGAATACATAGTTAATTCCAGGTCAGCCTGGACCAGAGTGAGACCCTACCTCGATAAACAAAAACAAAATCAAAAAGAGAGAGAGAGAGAGAGAGAGAGAGAGAGAAGAAAAGAAAAGCTATCTTCCATTAAGTAAAGTTTTTGTTGCATGTATATATATGTGTGCATATGTTACGTGTGTATGTGTTCCTATTGATGCAGGATTTGGGAGTTCAGACGGGGTCTCCCATAATTTATGAACCCCAGGTTTTGGGTTCCATTCTACCTTTAATAAAGAAATTGTGGGGTTTATTTAAGGGAGATTGGGGTCTAGGAAGAGAAGCTAAACACATGGGAAGTAGGAAACACGCTCTTATGTGGAAACACTGTATAGGTTATAAGGTGCATTTAAGAGAAATCAAGGTCTTTAGGAAAAGACGAACCGAGTTGCAAGCACGTGGGAAGAAGAATTTAGATGTGTGAGACTCAGAAAGAACACACGTGGGCTGGAGAGATGGCTTAGCGGTTAAGTGTTTCCCTCTGAAGCCCAAGGACCCCAGTTCGAGACTCGATTCTCCAGGACCCACATTAGCCAGATGCACAAGGGGGCGCATGCATCTGGAGTTCGTTTGCAGTGGCTAGAGGCTCTGGCTTGCCCATTCTCTCTCTATCTCTGTCTGTTGCTCTCAAATAAATAAACAAACAAACAAAATTTTTAAAAAACACGTGACATCCGGCATGTGCTTTGCTGAAGAAGGAAGGGCTTAAAGCTGAAGAGAAATTGAAGGTTTGGGGAGGAAAGCTGGAGTAGAACCACAAATATGTGGATGGAGCTTATATGCAGACTCAAAAAGAATACATAGCATCCACTATGTGCTTTCCTGAAGAGGGAAGGTATCAAACAGACCAAGAAAGTTAGAAGAGAGGCTGGAGAGATTGCTTAGCAGTTAAGGCACCTACCTGCAAAGCCAAAGGACCCAGGTTCAATTCCCCAAAACCCACGTAAGCCAGATACACAAGGGGACATATGCATCTAGAGTTCGTTTGTAGTGGCTGCAGGCCCTGATGCACCCATTCTCTCTCTCTTTCTACCTCTCTTTCCCTCTCTTAAATAAATCAATAAAATTAAACTAAAAAAGAAATTCAGAGGAAAAATAAGTGATGAAGAGGGTTACGCTCATGGTTACCCTGAATTTATAATAAGTACACAGGTAGCAAGGCTGGAGTTGGGGAGAACACCCATGTGGTAGATTCAGGGACCAGAGTAAAATCATGCGTGTGACTAAAGCAAGAAGTTAACCAAACTAGAAAGCAGAGGCAAGTAGAAAAGTTTAAATTAAGAAATAACACAGTGCGGGCCGGAGAGATGGCTTAGAGGTTACAGCGCACGCCTGTGAAGCCTAAGGACCCAGGTTCAATTCTCCGGATCCCATGGAAGTCAGATGCACATGGTGACACATGCATCTGGAGTTTGTTTGCAGTGGCTGGTGGCCCTGGCGTGCCCATTCTCTCTTTCGCTCTCTCTCCTTCCCTCTGTCTCAAATAAATAAAAATAAATCTTTTTTTAAAAAAAATAATACAATGCTCTTCCATTCCCAGATGGAGGCCAGACCTCATATATGTCTGAGCAGCACAGGGTAAGAGACAGAGAGACACACACACACCTGAGGTAGCATGAGAAGAAGAGAGAACAGAGGAAAAAGGGGAAGGGAGGGGGAGGGGAGGGGAGGGGTGGGGAGGGGAAGGGAGGGGAGGGGAGGGGGGGAAGGGAGGCAATACTGTGATATGCACACTACAAGATAAAATGTAGGGATCAATGAGACTAGTCAGGATGTTTCTGCACCCCACAAGTCACGCCTTGGATGAACCTGAGGAAGATTCAGGTGACACAGTGTTTATTCATTTGAACTCCTGGTGGCAGTAGTGCCTAAGGTTAGTCACTGTGGGACAACTCACATACTCAGGCCAATAAATTCCTTTTCATGAAAATGAGCTTGCTTTCTCTCTCACACACATTATCCTTTTTTTTTTTCTATTTTCTATTTTTTGTTTATTTTTTAATTTTTTTTTATTAACAACTTCCATGATCCCCCTTTTTAAAAGCAAAGTTGGGGTTTTATTAAAGATAATTTAGGGCTGGAGAGATGGCTTAGCGGTTAAGCGCTTGCCTGTGAAGCCTAAGGACCCCGGTTCGAGGCTCGGTTCCTCAGGTCCCACGTTAGCCAGATACACAAGGGGGCGCATGCGTCTGGAGTTCGTTTGCATAGGCTGGAAGCCCTGGCGCGCCCATTCTCTCTCTCTCCCTCTATCTGTCTTTCTCTCTGTGTCTGTTGCTCTCAAATAAATAAATAAATAAAAATACTTTAAAGATAATTTAATATAGGCAGTAAGTACCTGTAAGCATGAGGGCGGACAGAAAGCTGGGCGTGGTGACGCACGCCTTTAATCACAGCACTTGGTAGGCAGAGGTAGGAGGATCACTGTAAGTTCAAGGCCACCCTGAGAAAACAGAGTGAATTCCAGGTTATCCTGGGCTAGAGTGAGACCCTACCTTGGAAAAAAAAAAAGAGAGAGAGAGAGAGAAAGAGAGGCACTTAGAAGGAAAGTAAAAACACACCCCAGAGCAGGGGTTTGGGCTTCTCAAAGATTCACAGAAAGTAAGAGTGTGTATATGGACCTCAAACTTCACAAGGGAAAGTCACCTCTCAAGTCATCTCTTTTTTTCTTTTTCTTTCTTTCTTTTTGTTTAATGGAAAACGCTTCATGAATTTGCGTGTCATCTGTGTGCAGGGGCCATGCTAAATCTTCTCTGTATCATTCTAATTTTAGTACATGTGCTACCAAAGTGAGCACTCAAGTCATCTTTTTGTGTCCTTGGTTTTTTTTTTAGTCTGTCTTTTTTTTTTTTTTAATTATTTATTTATTTGAGAGCGACAGACACAGAGAGAAAGACAGATAGAGGGAGAGAGAGAGAGAATGGGTGCGCCAGGGCTTCCAGCCTCTGCAAACGAACTCCAGACGCGTGCGCCCCCTTGTGCATCTGGCTAACGTGGGACCTGGGGAACCGAGCCTCGAACCGGGGTCCTTAGGCTTCACAGGCAAGCGCTTAACCGCTAAGCCATCTCTCCAGCCCTAGTCTGTCTTTTTAATTTACTTTATTATTAGAGAGAGAGAAAGAGAATGGGTACACCAGGGCCTCTAGCCACTGCAAACAAACTCCAAACACATGCACCGCCATGTGCATCTGGCTTACGTGGGTTCTGGGGAATTGAACCTAGGTCCTTAGGCTTCACAGGCAAACACCTTAACCACTAAGCAATCTCTCCAGCCCTGTGTTATTTTTAATTTTTTTTTTAAATTTATTTGCAAGAGACAAAAATTGACTATGGGCATACCATGGTATCTTACCAGTACAAATAAGCTCTAGATGTATGTGCCACTTTGTGCATCTGGCTTTATGTGGGTACTGGGGAATTGAACCTGGGCTGCCAGGATTTACAAGCAGTCTCCTTTAACTGCCAAGCCATCTCCCAGGCCTTGTATCTCGTGTGTGTGTGTATGTGTGTGTGTGTGTGTGTGTGTGTGTTGTTTTCTGTTCTGTTTTGGAGATAGGCTCTCACCATGTAACCCAGGCTGGCTTCGAACTCACTGTCTTTCCTCCTGCCTCAAGCCCCACCAACCAGTACTGGTATCACAGGCATGTGCCATCGTGTCCCGCTTGTCTCTCTGCCTCAGCAATGCACTTGATCTACTTCTGGATTTCCTTGATGGACACTCATCCCATAAACATTATTAACCAAAACATAAAATCTCTGACATAAGCGCAGTTAACAGGGGAAGTGGATTGGTCAGCACCTCACTCCATCAGAACACGATGCGCTGACTGCTGCACGCAGCGCTGTGCATGGTCGCAAGGCGCTCCTAGGTGTGCATGTTATTCCCATACCCTGAGTCATACTTATTTCCACTGAAGCTACACCTCAGCCCAAGCTGGATGCTTCACCTATCATTTGTGTGTCTCCAAACCTATCTATAATAATTATACTTACTCTGTTTAAAATTTTTTGTTGTTGTTTTTTGAGGTAGGGTCTCTCTCTCTCTCTCCCTCTCTCTCTCCGGCCCAGGCTGACCTGGAATTCACTCTGTAGTCTCAGGCTGGCCTCAAACTCACAGCGTTCCTTCCACCTCTGCCTCCCAAGTGCTGGGATTAGAGCTGTACGCCACTACACCAGGCATTACTCTTTTCTCGGTGTGTGTATGTGCAGTATGTGGTGTGTGTGCATGCATGTTTGGTGTGTGCAAATGCCCACACCCCAAGCACGTGTGCCAGAGAGGGGCGTTGGGTGGCCCCTCTATCACTCTCCCACTTCATTGCTGTGAGACAGTCTCTTGTGAGCCTGAAGCTTGCCGTTTCTCACTTAGACTGGCTTACCAGTGAGCCCCAGTGACCCTCCTGTCCCTGACTCCCTCAGTGCTAGGGTTAGAGATATGTGCACAGGACACCCCCCTCCCCGGCTTTTTACGTAGATGCTGGGGATCGAACTCAAATTCTCATGCTTGCATGGCAAGCGCTCTTCCCAATGAGCTATCTCCCTAGCCTTGTGGACCTATTCTTATATCTAGGTATATAAACATCACACAGTACTGATAAAAATAAACAGAAACAGGGCTGGAGAGATGGCTTGAGCGGTTAAGACACTTGCCTGCGAAGCCTAAGGATCCAAGTTCTACTCTCCAGATCCCACATTAGCCAGACACACAAAAGGTGAGGCAAGCATGAGGTTTCACACTAGGTGGCACAAATGTCAGGAGTGCAGTTGCAGTGGCTGAGGCCCTGGCATGCCAATTCTTTCTCTCTCACTCGTTCTCTTGCTCTCATTCTCTCTTAAGAAAAAAAAAAAAAAAAAAAAAGTCCTGTTCCGCTGCTGCTTGGATTTTTGCGGGGATCCGGAAATGTGGACAGGGAGGCGTGTCTTCGCTTACTCCGTGTGGCCTCCCCACATGTTTACCCCGGCACAGTGAAGCACACCGGTAATCGCAGCTACTTGGGCAGCCGAACAAGGAAGACAGCAAGCTCAACGACCAACATCTGAGAGTTATCCTCTGACCTCTACATGTATGCCAACACACACACACACACACACACACACACACACACACACACACACACATACCCCTTTTGGCTTGTTTTAACCATCTAGCCCAGGCTGACCTGGAAGTCACTATGGAGTCTCAGGCTGGCCTTGAACTCACGGCAATTCTCTTACCTCTGCCTCCCAAGTGCTGCGATTAAATGCATGCACCACCACGGCCGGCTTGGTTTTGGTTGTTTTTTTTAAAAAAAAAATTTTTTTTCGAGGTAGGGTCTCACTCTAGCCCAGGCTGACCTGGAATTCACTATGTAGTCTCAGGGTGACCTCGAACTCACGGTGATCCTCCTACCTCTGCCTCCCAAGTGCTGGGATTAAAGGTGTGCGCCACCACGCCCGGCTTTTTAAAAAGTATTTTGTTTATTTATTTGAGAGAGACAGAAAAAGATGCAGATATATAGAGAGAATACACACGCCAGGGCCTCTAGCCACTGCAAACGAACTCCAGACACATGCACTACTTTGTGCATCTGGCTTAGTTGGTACTAATCTAACCTGGGTCCTTAGGCTTCATAGGCAAGCACCTTAACTGCTAAGCCATCTCTCCAGCCCCCATCCTTGGGTTCTATCTCTGTTTCAGTCAGCTTTGCATTGCTGACAGAAAACACCCAACCAACAGTAACTTGTGGGAGGAGAGGGTTTATTTTGGTTTACAGACATAAGAGGAAGCTCCATGATACCAGGAGAAAATGTTGGCATGAGCAGAGGGTGGATATCACCTCCTGGCCAACATCAGATGGACAACAGCAGCAGACAGTATGCTAAACAGCGGCAAGGGGACAGTGGCTATAACACCCATAAGCCCGCTCCCAACAATACACCGCCTCCAGGAGGCTCCAGTTCCCAAATTGCCACCAGCTGGGGACCTTGCACTCTAACACATCAGTTTATGAGGGACACCTGAATCAAATGACCACAGTTCCTAACACTTGCAGCAACCTGGCGTGATGGCACACACCTGCAAGCCCAGCACCTGGGAATAGAAGCAGGAGGGATCAGAAGCTCCAGGTCATCCTTAGAGTTCATGGCCAGACTAAGCTACACAAAACCATGTCTGAAAGAAGAAAGAGGGCAAGAGAGAGGGAGGAAGGGAGGAAGAAGAAACATTCTGACACACATCCCAACAGGAAGAAGCCTTGAAAACACTGTACTAATTAAAATAACCCTGACCCTAAAGAGGCACACATGGCCCGACTGCGCTTACAAGTCCTTATGAGGCATAGAGAACAGGTAAACTCACAAGGCAGAAAACAAACCAGGAGTTGTAGGGGACAGCAGAAAGAGGGGGATGGGGAGTTGGTTAATGGGTTTGGAGTTTAAAGAGAAGGAAAAAACTCAGTAGCAGAGGCCAGTAAGTTAAAAAGGAGATATAAAGGGAAGAGAAACGGAGGGAGGAGGGCACTTAATAGGTTGGTATTGTGTATATGTAAGTAGAAGAATAGATTAACAAGGGTGAAAAGGCCCAAAGTGAGGTCAAGGGAAGAGATTGAGTAAAGGAAAGGTGGAGGGAGGGCTAATCAAAATCTAAGAGGATATAAATAAATCATATGGAATCCTCTGGTTTTGGACAGTGGAACACTCAGGAGCCACAGATCATTGTTAGAAAATTTTCAGTGCCAGGGATGGGATACCTCCAGTGAGTTGTTGGCCAGGGAGGTCGCTGATGCCCCAAAAACATTACAGGCCATTGCCAAGGCCCTTGGTTTCCCTCCAGGAATAGATGGTAAGATCCTATTGCCAAAGACTCCACATACTTGGACTGAAAGGCCACTGAAAAATCCTGCTGGAACTGAGCTGATAACCTCCTCCATGTAGACCACCTGACAGAAAGCTGGAAGAAGCCATTCTACAGGTAGTTTAATGGGAGAAAGAGATACCACCAGTGAAGATACTCAACAGTGGACACTGCAAGCCTTATAATTGGCCAGCCAGCCCAAATGAGCCAACGGATACAATTGTGGCATGTCTGTCATGGTGGAAACCAACTGCCCTCCAACTGGACTGGAGGTCCACTCCATGGGGGGAAACACATCCCTGATACTGAAAACTTAAAACAGGGGTAGTCATGAGCCCTAGAGGTGTAACATCAGCTGATGTCTGAAAAATGTATATACTATCCTTATCAAACTGCCCAGTAAGCACTTCTCTTAATATTTATACTCTTATATTAACACTATTCTCACTTTGGATAGAGAATCTTCTCTTTTCAGATGGCAGTGACTTTGGGATGACTCAGAAGGTATCATAGTGCTGGAAAGAAGTGACTGGAGTACTGAGTTACATCTTGATCACACCTTCCAAGGCCCAGGGCCTAATGCGGAAGAGGTGGCGGAAAGAATGTAAGAGCCAAAGGAACACACGTTCCCTCCAGACATAAAATGGACTGGATATTCATGACCTCACAGTGCCTGACACTACCTACACAAGACCATCATAAGAGGAGGAAAAGACATCAAAATAAAAGAGAGACTGATTGAGATGGGGAGGGGATATGATGGAGAATGGAATTTCAAAGGGGAAAGTTGGGGGGGGAGGAAGGGTATTACCATGGGATACTTTTTATAATCATGGAAAATGTTAACAAAAATTGAGGAAAAAAAAAAGAGTTTGGAGTAATAAAAATTTTCAGTACCAGGCTGGAGAGATGGCTTAGCAGTTAAGGCACTTGCCTGCAAAGCCAAAGGACCTCAGTTCGATTCCTCAGGACCCACGTAAGTCAGATGCACAAGGGGGCACACACATCTGGAGTTGGGTTGCAATCGCTGGAGGCCCATTCTCTCTCTGCCTCTCTACACCTGCCTATTTCCATATGTCTTTCTCTCTCAAATGAATAAATAAATAATAAAATTTTTTTTTAAAGTTTAGTGCCAATCATTCACAACCTTGATTGATGCCACCAAATTGTATACTTGGAAATGGTTCAAACCAAGCTGGGTGGGACTATGTATTCCTGGAGCCTCAGCACTTAGTAAGTGTAGATAGGATGATGAAGAGGTCAAGGCCAGCCTTGGCTACATGAGACTCCGTCTCATAAAACCAAAACCATGGAGTATTAAAAAAAAAAAATAGCTGCCAGGCGTGGTGGTGCACACCTTTAATCCCAGCACTGGGGAAGCCAAGGTAGCAGGATTGCTGTGAGTTCAAGGCCACCCTGAGAGTACATAGTAAATTCCGGGTCAGCCTGGGCTAGAGTGAAACCCTACTTCAAAGAAAAAAATAGCTGGCCAGAGGTAAATTGAGGCCACATGTAGGTAAAGCCAATAAGAACAAAACAGAGACCCAGGTATACAAAGCACTCTTCTGCACTCCACCCGGTAGCCCAAACACCTTCCAGTGAAAATGATCAAAGACTTACATGTTTCAGCCCAAGAGTAAAGCAAGGGCTCCAACTGTCCTAGAGGCAGTTGTTTGAAGGGCTGAAGCAGGTTGCCTTGAGGAAAACAAGGCAGGCCTGAGGAGAAAAGAGAGACTGTGGGGAGCGTGGAGACTGTGGAGAACCAGAGCAAGCTGGTCCCGTGGGCCTGATGCTGCTGGAGCAATCTATTTGCTAAAAGAAACTGAAAGTCTGGATTTTTGTGTAAATTGGCCTGATTTTCAAATGCTAGCAATTAATTTTAGAATGTTCAACACCACAGTGCAGCCAAACACATGTCTGGTGGCCACTTTCACACAAGAGCAGTTTGTGGCTTCTCTGTCTAAGCTCATTATTCTGAAAACTGACGAGATGCAGGAACTCCACTCCTTGCCCTCAGGACCAGAAGCTCAGGTTGAGGACACAGTCACACAGTTAAGACTTCAGGCCTCTCTCTTTTCAATTTCCTGCGTGGCTTAAGCACATCATTTTCCTACCCTGGACTTTAGGAGCATTGTCTAGAAATGAAGGGTAGACCAGATGTCCTCTGAGATCTCTTTCATCTTTGATATTCTAACATTTGATCTCTCTTCACACTGCCCCAGATTACCCAGGAAACAGTCTGTTTTGGATTTGTGGAAGTAGATGGAGCAGGGGCATTGAAGCAGGGTCTCACTCTGGCCCAAAATGATCTGGAACTCACTCTGTAGCCCAGGCTTGCCTTAGACTCATAGCAATCCTCCTATATCAGCATCCTGAGTACTAGGATCAAAAGCATGCACCACATTCCCTGCTTATTTTTTAAAAAACACAAACCTCCATTCTGCAAGTTTTCAAGCAAGTTTTTTTTTTTAATTTTATTTTTATTTATTTGAGAGAGAGAGAGAAAGAAAGAGAATGGGCATACCAGGGCCTCCAGCTGCTGTAAATGAACTGCAGACACATGCGCCCCCTTGTGCATCTGGCTTACATGGGTCCTGGGGAATCGAACATGGGTCTTTAGGCTTTGCAAACAAGTGTTTAATAGTTAAGCCATCTCTCCAGCCCCCTGCTCATTTTGTTGTTGTTGTTTTGTGTGTTTTTCAAGGTACAGTCTCACTCTAGCTCAGGCTAACCTGTAATTCTCCATGTAGTCTCAGGGTGGCCTCCAGCTCATGGTGATCCTCCTACTTCTGCCTCCCAAGTGCTGGGATTGAAGGCAATGCCACCACACCCAGCTGCCCCTGCTCATATTTAATTGACAAATAATAATTTATAACTCTGACATAGTGACCCACATGGAGGTAATGGTGGCACATACCTTTAATCTCAGCACTTGGGAGGCAGAGGTAGGAGGATTGCTGTTGAGTTCAAGGCCAGCCTGAGACTACATAGTGAATTCCAGGTCAGCCTGAGCTAGAACAAAACCCCTTCCTTGGAAAAAAGAAATCTGGGAGTGTAGCTCAGTGATAAGTGCTTGCCTAGCATGCACAAGGCCCTAGGTTTCATTCCAAGTATCACAATAATTAATAATAATATGTTTATGAGGTACAAAGTTATATTTTGCTATATATATATCCTTGTTATAAGATAATTAAACCCAAGCTAATCAACTTACTCATAACCTCATGCACTTATATGTTGGGTGTGGGATTTTCTTTGTTCATTTTGGAGGCAGCTCAAACTGACCTGGGACTCACTCTATAGGCCAGACTGGCCTTGAACTGGTGGAGATCAAAGGCATGAGCTACCACACCCAGCTGGGTACAGTTCTTTCAGTAGTATTAAAATGAACACATCACACAATCTACCATCAGTGACAGTACAGTCGTGATGTGTATAACCACCACTACAATATTCCAGAGTATTTTCACCATCCTTCATGCTCTGCATCTATATCTCATGTTCTCAGCTTGCCAGGAAAGAAAAAGAGTCCTAAGTGTGTTGATTTAAGAAAAAGAAACACCAAGCCTCTTGTAAGGTGGTTGAAGGAAAGCAAAAGAGCCAGGGATGCCTCCCTTTGGAGCGGCCGGGTGGCAGCCCCTTGGGTCTCGGGGGGCTACCACATCGTCAAGTGATGCCCATGGCAGTGTTGCTGAGCTGTGACCCCGCATGGGGTCCCAATAACATCTGAGCACAAGCAGACCCTTGAGGCCTTGGGCCCATCTGTTATTTTCCACTCTGGTGGAAAATATTTCATTCTACTATTCCACATGGAGAGCTATGAGCGGGCAAGTCTCTTCCCTCCTTCCACAGTAGGATTAGAATGAGGGCTTCCAAACAGACAAGGTATCAGCCTCCTAACGGGTTGGGCTTAAAAGCAAGCACCACCATGCCCAGCTAAGATAGACTGTTTGTCAGAACCCAGGTCTATAGTCAGCACATTCTATTCCTCAAGCCATAGTGAGGCCTGTGAATCATGGGACCAGGACACTTTGCTGCAGACAGTTTGAAAAATGGGTCCTCATTCTTTTTTTTTTTTCTTTAATCCTTATAGCAGGGCATGGTGGTGCATGCCTTTAATCCCAGCATTTGGGAGGCAGAGGTAGGAGGATCATCAAGAGTTTACAGTCAGTCATAAGAGGAGGTAAAGATTATGACATCAAAATAAAAGAGAGACTGATTGAGATGGGGAGGGGATATGATGGAGAGTGGAATTTCAAAGGGGAAAGTGGGGGGGAGGGAGGGTATTACCATGGGATTTTTTTTTATAATCGTGGAAAATGTTAATAAAAATTGAGAAAAAAATAAATAAAATGAAATAAAAGAGTTTACGGTCACCCTGAGACTACATAGTGAATTCCAGGTCAACCTGAGCCAGAGTGAGACCTTACCTTGAAAAACCAAAAAAAAAAAGAAGAAAAAATAAAGAACCCAAATGTCCTTCTGCAGGTGAATGGTTCAACAAACTGGTACATTCATACCACAGAAGTTTATTTTGCAATATAAGAAAAACAGCTATTCATTTCCAGAAAAGTTTGGATACATCTCCAGGGAATTATGTGGAGTGAAAATAATAATAATAATAATAATCAGCCAGGCATGGTGGCGCACGCCTTTAATCCAGCACTCGGGAGGCAGAGGTAGGAGGATTGCCATAAATTTAAGGCCACCCTGAGACTACATAGTGTATTCCAGGTGAGTCTGAGCTAGAGTGAGACCCTACCTCGAAAAAACAAAAAACAAAAACAATCGCCAGAGATTACACAGTATGCTTGTCTCTCCTCCTCTCTCTCCCTTTCTCTTTCTCAGTAACATACACACACACACACACACAAGGTCTCACTATGTAGCCTCTATCTAGCCTCTAATTCACAATTTTCCTTCCTCAGCCTGCTCATTGTTGGATTACAGACATGTGCGTCTGTAGTGGTTTGAATCAAATGACACCCAAAGTCTCATGTATTTTGAATACTTGGTTCCCAGCTGGTGGCAAATTTAGGAAGGTGGTGGAGCCTTTGGGAGGTGGAGCCTTGCTGGAGGATGTGTCAGTGGGCTCAGACCTTGAGGGTTTTTTGTTTGTTTTTGGTTTTGGTTTTTTGAGGTAGGGTCTCACTCTGGCTCAGGCTGACCTGGAATTGACTATGCAGTCTCAGAGTGGCCTTGAACCCACACCAATCCTCCTCCCTCTGCCTCTCGAGTGCTGGGATTAAAGGCGTGCACCACCGCGCCCGGCCACAAACCTTGAGGTATTTTTATTCCAGTCCTGATGAATGTTAGGTAGCTCTCTCACTCTTGCTACTACCTCCCAGCTGATGTGACAAGATGTGACATCCAGCCTCTGCTCTGCTGCGCTTCCCCTGCCGTGATGAATTGTCTCCTGTAAGCTGAAATAAACCCTGTCCCTCCCATTAGTTGTTTTTGGTCAGGTATTTTGTCCTAGCAATGAGAGGGTAGCCAAGCTCTATTCTGTCCTTGTCATGACAAAAAATGTAGGAAATGGAGGATAGATTGTTGCTTGTCAGGCATCAAAAGCAGACAGTGACAGTGAGGGTGTGCCTGATAGAGCACAATGTATCTTATGCAGGTGGAACTGCTTTATATATTGACTGTGACATTGCCCTACAGTTTTGTAAGATGTTACTATGTGAGTTACTTTATCATTACTAGGACAAAATACCTGACCAGAAGCAACTTAAAGATGGAAATGGTGCCAGGTGTGGTGGCGTTCACCTTTAATCCCAGCACTCGGGAGGCAGAGGTAGGAGGATCGCCGTGAGTTTGAGGCCACCCTGAGACGACAGAGTGAATTCCAGGTCAGCCTGAGCTAGAGTGAAACCCTACCTCATAAAACAAAGAAACAGAAAAGATGGAAATGGTTTGTTTTCAGCGTACAGCTTCAAGCGCAAATCCATCCTGGAGGGGAAGTACGGCGGCAGGAGCTGATCACTTCCAGTCCACAGCAAGGCTGCAGAGGTGAAGGATGCTGCTGCTCAGCCAGCTCTCCCCTTGTTGCACAGTCCAGGAACCCAGTCCACAGAACGGCACCACCCACAGCACTGGGCAGGGGAGGTGGAGGGCTAGAGGCAGGAGGATCAGCAGTTCAAAGTCATTCTTTGCTACATTGCAAGGATGAGACATCTTGGGAAACTTTGTTTCAAAAAGAAGAGCAGGGCCAGAGAGATGGCTTAGTGCTTAAGGTGCTTGCTGGCAAAGCCAAAAGACCCAGGTTCAATTCCCCAGAACCCATGTAAGCCAGATGCACAAGGTAGCGCATGTGTCTGGAATTCATTTGCCATGCTGGAGGCCCTGGCGTGCCTGTCTCTCTCTCTCTCTCTCTCTCTTTGTCTCTCTCCCCTTGGCGCATGCTTTAATCCCAGTACTCCGGAAGCAGAGGTAGGAGGATTGCCATGAGTTCGAGGCACCCTGAGACTACATAGTGAATTCTAGGTCAGCCTGGGCTAGAGTGAGACCCTACCTGGAAAAAAAAAAAAAAAAGTGGTACTGGGTGAACATGCTTATAATCCTGCCTGAAGCAGAGGCAGGAAAATCTCAAGTCAAAGGCTGGCCAGGGCTATATAGCAAGACCTTGTCTCGAAACAATCAAACTCAAAGCTGCTATACCAGTGCAGCAAGCAACACAATAAAGAAATACCCCTTCTGGAATCATGTCACAAAGTATTTTCATTCAATGGAACCTCCTGAGTCCTTACCATGGACTAAGGACCATGCTAAGTGCCCTTCCTCTGTGGAACCTTCCAGCTTCGCTACAGCATGTGCAATTGGTTTCCAAGGTGGACCCCATTTACAGAAGCTTGGCGAGAGCCTGCTTCCCCACTGGGAGCCACATGGCCCACAGCTGGAATTTCCCTCTCCAGAAAACAGCGTGGAGTGAAGAGCTTGCTGATCTCTGTTAAAGGCTCCGGAGGGCACTGTTCCCACTCACGGTGCCAAGATACAGGGGTCAGCAGAAACCAGACCTGGACTTCCCCAAAGAGGAAGGTTGACAACTTTGAGCTGTCACTATGGTCCTCCTCTCCCGTGAGAATTCTGGTTCCAGGAGGAACCCCAGCTCTGTTATTTATAGTGCTCGGATCACCAGCTGTAGAGGAGCTCCGTTTGTTTATTGTCTACAGATGACTCAGCCAGAGACCAAAAAGAAATTGCCTGCACCCTAGTCAACTGTTGGGAAGTGAAACTAGAGAGCGTGACTCTAGAAGCCAGCAGAGCACACATGCGCTGTGTGGAGGCACCCAGCAAACCTGGGGTCTTGCTCATGGAAATGCCCATTCCTGGCCGGGGGTGCTCACCAGGGTCTCTCGTCACTGCGAATGCGTGCGCCCTTTTTTTGTGTTGCTGCAATGAATGCCAGATGCTTACGCCTCTTTGGAATGGTATTGTACATATGTAAGTAGATGAGCAAATTAGTGGGGGTGCAATGGCCTAAGCAAAGTCAGGGGAAGAGATCGAGTAAAGGAAGGGCTGGGGAAGGATTAATTAAAATTTAAGAGGGAATGAATAAATCATATGGAAACCTACTTTTTTTGACAATGGCACATCCAGAAGCCATACATTTTTATGAGAAAAATTTCAGTGCCAAGGATGGGATACCTTCCAGTGAGTTGTTGGTCAGGGTGGTCCCTGTTGCCTCCAAAACATTACAGGCCATTGCCAAGGCTCTTGGTTTCCTACCAGGAATAGATGGTAAGATCCTATTGCTGAAGACTTCACAAGCTTGGGCTACAAGGTCACTGAGAAATCAAGCTGGAGCTGAGCTGAAAACCTCTCCCCGTGAGCCAGGTGTGGTGGCACATGCTTTTAACCTCAGCACTCTGGAGGCAGAGGTAGGAGGATCGCTGTGAGTTCGAGGCCACCCTGAGAGTACATAGTGAATTCCAGGTCAGCCTGGGCTAGAGTGAGACCCTATCTCGAAAAACAAAAAGAAGGGCTGGAGAGATTGCTTAACAGTTAAGGCATTTGCCTGCAAAGCCAAAGGACCTTGGTTTGATTCCCCAGGACCCACATAAGCCAGATGCACAAGGTGGCACATGTGTCTGGAGTTCATCTGCAGTGCCTGGAGGCCCTCATTTGCCCATTCTCTTTCTCACTCCCTTAAATAAATAAATAAATAATTTTTTAACTAAAAAAAAAACAAAACTCCTCCCTGTTGACCAGCTCACAGAAAACTGGAAAAAGCTATGCTGTATGCATGCATGCAGCTCTTTGGGAGACAGAAGTCATCACTGGATGTAAACAACAGTGGACACTGCAAGCCTCAAGTTTGGCCAACTGGGCCAAATGAGCCAATAGGTATAATAGTGGCATGTCTGTTATGGGGAAACCAATTGCTCACTAATTGGACTGGAGGCCTGCTCCATGGGAGGGAATACATCCTGGTACTGAAAACTCATGATGGGGGAGGTCATGAGCCCTAGGAATGTAATGCCTGCTTTTGTCTGGCTAATTGCATATATTATGCTCACCAAACTTCCTGGTAAGCACTTTCTTAATGTTCATACCCATATATTAATGCTACTCTCATTTTTGGTTAGAGAAGCTTCTCTTTGTAGATGGTAGGGACCTTGAGATGACCCAAAGGCACCATAGTGCTGAGAAGAAGTGACAGAGGAGCGCTCAGCACTGAAACATCTCTCTCACACCTTCCAAGACTCAGGGTCCTTACAACGCGCTCCTCCCAGGCACAAAATGGCCCGGATATCCATGACCACACAGTGCCTGACACTACCTATACAAGACCATTATAAAAGGAGGAAAAGATGATGACATCAAAATAAAAGAGAGACTGATTGAGAGGGGGAGGGGATATGATGGAGAATGGAGTTTCAAAGGGGAAAGTGGGGGGAGGGAGGGCATTACCATGGGATATATTTTATAATCATGGAAGTTGTTAATAAAAAAAATGAAAAAAAAAAAACAAACCAAGAGGTATGAGCCAGGTGTGGTGGCACATACCTTTTATTCCAGCACTTGGGAGGCAGAGGTAGGAGGATTGCCATGAGTTCGAGGCCACCCTGAGACTCCATAGTGAATTCCAGGTCAGCCTGGGTTAGAGTGAGACCCTACCTCAAAAAAAAAAAAAAAAAAAGAGGCCTGGGGAGGGCTAAGAAATGGCTCAGCAGGGTCAATGTGCTTGCTTGCAAAGTTGGCTGGCCCAGGGTCAATCTCCCAGCATCCACGTAAAGCCAGATGAAAAAAGTATCACATGTGTCTGGCATTTGTTTGCAAACCAGACCCCCCCCATATGCACGTGTAAGTAAATAGAAGATAAAATTTTGAATTAATTTACTTTTTATTGACAGTTCCATAATTATAGACAATAAACCATAATAATTCTCTCTCCTCCCCCACTTTCCCCTTTACAAATCCACTCCCCATCAAAGGTCCTTCCCCTCTTACTTAGTCTCTCTTATTTTTTAAATTTAAAAAATATATACATATATTATATATATATATATATAATATATACGTATATATTATATATGTATATATTATATATATATATATAATATATATGTATATATTATATACGTATATATTATATATATATATATATATATTTTTTTTTTTTTTAGGTAGGGTCTCACTCTGACCCAGGCTGACCTGCAATTAACTATGTAGTCTCAGAGTAGCCTTGAACTCAGGGCCACTATCTCTGCCACCCAAGTTCTGGGATTAAAGGCGTGTGCCACCATGCCTGGCGCCTAAATATTCATTTTTAAACTTATTTATCAGAGATAGAGAGAGAGAGAAAGAGAGAGAGGGAGGGAGGGAGGGAGGGAGAGAATGGCACGCCAAGGCCTCTAGCTACTGCAAACAATCACCAGATGTATACACCACCTTGTGCATCTGGCTTACATGGGTCCTGGAGAATCAAACCTGGTTCCTTTAGCTATGCAGACAAGTGTCTTAACCACTAAGCCATCTCTCCAGCCCAGTTAGTCTTTTATTTTGATGTCACCAGCTTTTCCTCCCATTATGAGGGTCCTGTGTAGGTACCAGGCATTGTGAGGTCATGAATATCAAGGTCATTTAATGTCTGGAAAACTGATTTTAAAGAGTCCTACCCTCCCTTTGGCTCTTACATTCTTTCTGCTACCTCTTCCGCATTAGACCCTGAGCCTTGGAAGGTGTGATAGAGATATTGCAGTGCTGAGCACTCCAGTCACTTCTTTCCAGCACCATGATGCCTACTGAGTTATCCCAAGGTCCCTGCCATCTGAAAAGAGAAGATTCTCTAACTAAAAATGAGAGTAGCATTAATATAAGAGTATGAACATTAAAAGAAGTGCTTAGTGGGTAGTTTGATAAGCATAGTGTATACATTTAGCCAGACAGCAGCAGGACTCATGACTACCCCTGTTTTAAGTTTTCAGTATCAGGGATGTATTCCCTCCCATGGAGCAGGCCTCCAGTCCAACTGGAGGGCAGTTGGTTTCCACCATGACAGACATGCCACTATTGCACCCGTTAGCTCATTTGGCCTGGCTGGCCAAATATAAGGCTTGCAGTGTCCACTGTTGAGTATCTTCACTGGTGTTTTCTCTTTCTCCCATTGAATTGCATACAGAACGGCTTCTTCCAGCTTTCTGTCAGCTGGTCTACATGGAGGAGGTTATCAGCTCAGTTCCAGCAGGATTTCTCAGTGGCCTTGCAGCCCAAGTATGTGGAGTCCTCAGCAATAGGGTTTTATCATATATTCCTGGTGGGAAACCAAGACCTCTTGTTTTTTTAAAAAAAAAAAACTATTTTATTGCCTGAGCTACAGTGAGACCCTACCTTAAAAAACAAACCAAAAAAAGTATTTATTTATTTCAGAAAGAGAGAATAGTAGGGTCCTGTCAATGCTTCCTGCCCACCCCCTGCCACTGCAAATGAACTCTAAACACATGTGCCACTTTGTGTGTCTGGCTTTAGGTGGGTACTAGGGAATCGAACCCAGGCTGTCAGGCTTTGTAAGCAAGTGCCTTTAACCACTGAGCAATCTCTCCAACCCCTTGTTTTGTTTTGTTTCTTGAGACAAGATCTCATTGTGTAGCCCAAGCTAGCCAGGAACTCCCAGCATCCCTCCTGCCTCTGCCTTGAGTTCTGGGATTACACGCCTGGTTTATTTTATTTTATTTTATTTTATTTTGGTTTCTTGAGGCTGTCCTGGAATTTACTATGTAGTTTCAGGGTGGCCTCGAACTCTGAGATCCTCCTACCTCTGCCTCCTGAGTCCTGGGATGAAAGATGTGCGCCACCCCGCCCGGCTACACGCCTGGTTTATCAAAGTGTTTCCACAGTGCTGTTCTTAACACCTTATGAACCGTAAGGAGCCAGAGACAAACACCCAGTGTGTGGCAGAAACAATCTCAGAAAAACATTGCAGCAAACATTGTCCAGGCAGTGTCAGAAATGTCAGATAAGCAATCCTCCACCAGATCTGTGTCTAACTAGAAATCAAGCTATGGAAACATTAAGCCTATTGTGAGCAAACAAAACTTGCCCATAAATATTATTTGTCTGGCTTGCTAATTATAAATCAGCCAATCTTTCCGACGGGCAATTATCAACGGCCTCTAATCACCCAGTTGGAAATGAAGGCGATCGGTGATTTCCAGCCTGGCATTGCTGCTGTTATTAGCTTGGTAACACAAGCAGTATTTAGAAACAACCACGAAGATTAGCACCCACCAGCTGGGCTAATCTGACAATGGCAATTTCAACCTGGAATAGACAGGGTGTAATTATATTTATAGGGGGTACAGCAAAAAAAAATGGGTTCCTGTGCACTAAATTAATATCCCACCTCGCTGTCTCTGACAGCTATGGAAGCGGTGCTTTGGCTCCAGAGGGCACTGGGTAGTACAGACAGAAAGGTTCCCAAAAGCAGGCTGGGGGGCTGGAGAGATGGCTTAGCGGTTACGGCATTTGCCTGCGAAGCCAAAAGACCCGGTTTGATTCTCCAGGACCCACGTATCCTAGATGTACAAGAGGGCATATGTGCGTCTCCAGTTTGTTTGCAGTGGCTAGAGGCCCTGGTGTGCCCATTCTCTCTCTGTCTCTCTTCTCTTTATCTCTCTCTATGCTTGCAAATAAATAAATTTAATTTAAAAAACAATTAAAAAAAACAGCAGGCTGGGGATGTAGCTCAGTCAGTATGGTGGTTGCCTAAAATGCAAAAGGCTCTGGGGACCCTTCCCAGCACTGAGTATCTGGGCATGGTGGTGCCTGTAATCCCAGCACTCCAGAGGTAGAGGCAGGAAGATGAGAAGTTCAGGCTCATCTGTGGGCTATATAGTGAGTTTGAGGCCAGCCTGGACTATCTGAGACCCTATCTCAAAAAAAAAAAAAAAATTGGGGGGTGGAGAAATGGCCTTGCATCTGGCTTCCGTGGGTTCTGGGGAGTCAAACCTGGGTCCTCAGGCTCTCAGGCAAGCTCCTTAACCACTAAGCCATCTCTCCAGCCCCAAAATTGCCTTCTTTTTTAAGGTTGGATAATATTCCGTTGTGTGGGGCTGGGGTTGAGTACTTGCCTTGCATGCATAAGGTGATGGGTGTGATTCCCAGCACTGGGGAGTAAAAACAGAAATTCCATTGTATGAAACTGATGTACATTGTTCATGTGTTCATCTTCCAATGGACACTTGTATTTTTTTTAAGTAGCTTTTTCAGGCTGGAGAGATGGTTTAGTGGATAAAATCCTTGCCTATGACGCCTTAGGACCCAGGTTCCATTCCCCAGGACCCACATAAAACCAGATATGCCAGGTGGCACATACGTCTGGAGTTCATTTGCAGTGGCTAGAGGCCCTTGTGTGCCTAATACTCTATCTGCCTCTTTCTTTCTCTCTAATAAATAAATAAGTAAAATTTTAAAATATAGCTTTAGCTGGGCATGGTGGTTCATGCCTTTAATCCTAGCAATTGGGAGACAGAGTTAAGAGAATTGCTTTGAGTTCAAGGCCATGGTGAGTTCCAGGTCAGCCTGGGCTAGAGTGAGACCCCACCTCAAAAACCAAGCAAACCAACACAAAAAGGCTTTTTCCGGGCTGGGGAGAAGTCTCCATGGGAAAAGAACTCACATGCGCTGCTTGGTCATCTGGCTTTCCTGGGTGCTGGGGAATCAAACCCAGGCCATTTGGCCTTGCAAGCAAGTGCCTTTAGCCACTGAGCCATCTCCAGCCCCAGGATTTAAAACAATGATTTGTGGGTGTATTTATATGTGGATGTGAATATGATGTGTGCTGCAGTGACCTTCTCATTGCTGGGATAACACACCTGACCAAAAGCAGATGATGGGAGGAAAGATTTTTATTTTTATTTATTTTTTATTTCAGCTTATTATCTCCAGGGGAAGCTCCATGACGGCAAGGGAAAGCATGGCATGAGCAGAGGCTGGACATCACCTCTGCCACAGCAGGAGGAAAACAGCAGCAGCAGAGTGAGCTGAGTTCTGGCAAGAGGGAGCTGGCTATAACACCCCAAAGTCCACCCTCAACAACACACCTCCTCCAAAGAAACACACTTCCTCCCACACTGCCATCAGCTGAGAACTAAGCATTCCAAATACACAAGTTTGGGCTGTAGAGATGGCTAAGTGGTTAAGGTGTTTGCCTGCAAAGTGTAAGGACCTGGGTTCGATTCCCCAGTCCCCATGTAAAGCCAGATACACAAGGTGGCACATATCTCTGGAGTTGGTTCATTGCAGTGGCTAGAGACCCTGGCACGCCCATTCTCTTGTCTGCCTCTCTCGCTCTATCAAATAATAATCAAATAAATTAAATTAAAATTAAAAATAGGGCTGGAGCCATAGCTTAGCAGTTAAGGCACTTGCCTGCAAAGCCAAAGGACCCAAATTTGATTCCCCAGGACCCACGTAAGCCAGATGCACAGGGGGGCACATGCATCTAGAGTTCATTTGTAGTGGCTAGAGGCCCTGGCACACCCATTCTCTCTCTCTTAGATAAATATTTTAAAAATAAAAATAAATGGCTAAAATGCCCAGTGTGGTGGCACATGCCTTTAATCCTAGCACTTGGGAGGCCAAGGTAAAAGGATCACTGTGAGTTTGAGGCCAGGCTGAGGCGACATAATGAATTCCAGGCCAGCCTGGGCTAAAGTGAGACCCTACCTGGGAAAAAAACAAAAACAAAAAAAAAAGGTTAATATGGTCTTATGTTATGCATACTTTATCACTACATCATTTGAAAAGCCAGATTTTTTAGAACTGCTACTGACCTTGTTTAGACAGGTATTTCTTATACTGCTCAGAAAGGAAAAATCCCAGGAGTGAGTCATGGAGGAAAAATAACTTATCTGTGGTAAGGGAGGAAGCTCTGAGGAAGGCTGAAGGAATGCTAGTGAACTCTTCCATTATGACGTCAGTGGCTCTCTGTCTGGTGGATATTGCTAATTGCTGGCCTCAATCCCACAATCCTTCTATTCAGCCTCTTGATTGCTGGGATTATGGGTGTGTTTGGATTTACTTTCTTGTGACTGGGACAAAACACCCCACCAAAAGCAGCTGATGGGAGGAAAGTTTTTATTTGTCTTACAGTCTCGAGGGGAAGCTACATGATGGCAGGGGCAAACATGGGCAGAGGCTGGACATCACCTATGCCACAGAAGGTGGAGAACGGCAATAGGAGAGTGAGCCAAACTCTGGCAAGGAGGAGCTGGTTTATAGCACCCCAAAGCCCTCTGCCAGCAACACACCTCCTCCAGCAAGGCTTCATTTCCCAAATTGCCACCAGCTGGGACTGCATGAGTTTGTAGAGAATCTGATTCAAACCACCATAAGGAGTATGCGACCACTTCTTAAAACAAATAACACTACTAGCTGTGTGTGGTGGCACGCACCTTTAATCCCAGCACTCAGGTTGCAGAGGTAGGAGGATCACCATGAGTTCGAGGCCAGCCTGAGACTACATAGTGAATTCCTGGTCAGCCTGGGCTACAGTGAGACCCTACCTCAAAAAAATAAAAAAAAATACATAAATAAAATAAAAATAACACTATTTAAGCTGGGTGCGGTGGTGCATACCTTTAATCTCAGCACAGAGGTAGGAGAATTGCTGTGAGTTTGAGACCAGCCTGAGACTACATAGTGAATTCCAAGTCAGTCTAGGCTAGAGCAAGACCCTACCTTAGGGAAAGAAAAAATACTACTTAGAGCAGTTCCGTGTGTGTGTGTGTGTGTGTGTGTGTGTGTGTGTAGTATGTGTGATGTGGTGTGTATGTAGTATGTGTACATATAAGGCATGCACATGTATGTGCAGTTACTTTCTCATTGTTGAGATAAACACCTGACCAGAAGCAGTTTATGAAAAGAAAAGGTGTAATTTGGCTTACAGCTTTCTGTTAGCTGGTCTACATGGAGGAGGTTATCAGCCCTATTTCAGCAGGATTTCTCAGTGGCCTTGCAGCCCAAGTATGTGGAGCCTTCAGCAATAGGGTCTTACCGTCGATTCCTGGTGGGAAACCAAGGGCACCTGCCCAGTTTTCATTCCTCAGTACCCACATAAAGGCAGATGCGCAAAGTGGTGCAAGAGTCTGGAGTCCATTTGCAGTGATAAGAGGCCCTTACCCACCCAATCTTTCTCTCTAGAAAAAATAAATAAATATATTTTTTAAAAAAGTAAGGTGGTGCTGGGCGTGGTGGCGCACACCTTTAATCCTAGCACTTGGGAGGCAGAGGTAGAAGGATCGCCGTGAGTTTGAGGCCACCCTGAGACTCCATAGTGAATTCCAGGTCAGCCTGGGCCAGCGTGAGACCTGCCTCAAAAAAAATTTTTTTTGATAAAAAAATAAGGTGGGAAGGCTGGAGAGATGGCTTATCAGTTAAGGTGCATGCCTGTGAAGCCTAAGGACCCAGGTTTGATTCTCCAGTTCCCACATGCACTACCTACACAAGACCATCATAAGAGGCACATGCATCTGGAGTTTGCAGTGGCTAGAGGCCCTGGTGCACCCATTCTCTCTCTCTCTCTCTCTCTCTCTCTCTCTCTCTCTCTCTCTAATAAATAAATAAAATAAAATTTAATTTAATTTCACAAAATAAGGTGAGGAGTGATTGAGGAAGACAACTGACATTAACCTCTGGCCTCAACATACACACACACACAAAAAAAAAAAAAGGAAAAGAACTGGTCTGGAGAGATGATTTAATGATTAACATATTTACCTGCAAAGCCTAAGGACCCTGGTTTGACTACCCAGAACCCACATAAACTGGATGCACTAGGAGAAGCATGCACATGCACACAGGTGGCACATGCTTCTGGAGTTCGATTACAGTGGCTAGAGGCCCTGGCACACCATTTCTCTCTCTCTCTCATTAAAAAAAAGAACTGCATTCAGGAAGGTCTGTTTAATCCAAAGCTCATGGTCTAACGTATCAAGAGGTACTTTCTGTCCATTTGACACCACAGCCTCTCTCCACTGAGACCAGGAGCCCTTGACAGCAGGGACTGTCCTTCATCACCTATGGCCGCTCAGTGGCCAGCCCCGTGACTGGCATATATAACAAGTGTCAGGCAATAGTTGCTTTATAATTGAATTTTAATGGAATATTAGTGGAGAGCCCTCTGATCTCCTTACCCTAGCTTTTCTTTTTAGATTGAAGCACATATTTAATACAGTTGTATTTGCCACATCTATACCAATTGCATGTACCTTAGATATATGTTAAAATAGTATAAGAATCATTTATCTTCATCAGCATTTTCTTTTTAAAATTATTATGAGATATGCCTACCCCACCTTTTTTTCTCAATTTTTATTAACATTTGCCATGATTATAAAAACTATCCCATGGTAATACCATCCCTCCCCCGCCCAACTTTCCCCTTTGAAACTCCATTCTCCATCATATCCCCTCCCCATCTCAATCAGTCTCTCTTGTATTTTGATGTCATGATCTTTTCCTCCTCTTATGATAGTCTTGTGTAGGTAGTGTCAGGCACTGTGAGGTCATGGATATCCAGGCCATTTTGTGTCTGGGGGAGCAGAGCACGTTGTAAGGAGTCCTACCCTTCCTTTGGCTCTTAAACTCTTTCCACCACCTCTTCTGCATTAGACCCTGGGCCTTGGAAGGTGTGATCGAGATGTTACTCAGTACTCCAGTCACTTCTTTACAGAACTGTGATACCTTCTGAATCATCCCAAGATCACTGCCATCTGAAAAGAGAAGATTCTCTACCCAAAGTGAGAGTGGCGTTAATATAAGGGAATGAATATTAAGAGAAGTGCTTACTGGGTGGTTTGATAAGCATAGTATATACATTTTTCAGACATCAGCTGATGTTACACCCCTAGGGCTCATGACTACCCCTGTTTTAAGTTTTAAGTATCAGGGATGTATTCTTTCCCATGGAGCGGGCCTCCAGTCCAATTGAATGACAGTTGGTTTCCACCATGACAGACGTGCCACTATTGCACCCGTTGGCTCATTTGGCCTGGCTGGCCAAATATAAGGCTTGCAGTGTCCACTGTTGAGTATCTTCACTGGTGTTTTCTCTTTCTCCCATTGAACTACATGTAGAATGGCTTCTTCCAGCTCTCTGTCACCCACCTTTTTTTTTTTTTAGGACAGTACTCCCAGGATTTTATTAGAATAGTCATCACTCTTTCTTTTCTTTTCTTTCTCTTTTGTTTTGTTTTTCAAGGTACAGTCTCACTAGCTCAGGCTAACCTGGAATTCATAATTCACTATGTAGTTTCAGGGTGACCTCAAACTCACTGCCATCCTCCTACCTCAGCCTCCCGAGTGCTGGGATTAAAGGCGTGCACCACCACAGCGGACTACCCCAGCTTTTAACTGAAAACACATCTATGCTAAAATGACAGGAGAGAGAAATGACAGGAGAATAGACGGACTCACTTCAACTCTGTCCCCAAAGTTGCTGCCACAGCCTCTCCCCACCCCCAACCCTCCTGGCCATGGGTCAGTTCAGAGACTGTGAGATCCCACTTAATTCCAACCCCAGGCTGTCTCAGAGCTATTACATTCCATGAATCTGATCCTCCAATATCACTTTTCACAGCCAGGCTCTGTAACCGAAGGCTCCATTGGCGATCCTATGGCTTCCTGGGCGGGATATCTCCTCCTGCCCATGCCCTGTTCCTCCTTCTTCCGTACCCTGAGGTTTATCTTCTCAACTGGTTCTCTCACTATGATGCCTCTCATGCAACCTCTCCCCTACAGGAATGATTCTGTTGTTAGTTTTTTATATGTTTTTAAAATATTTTATTTATGTATGTATTAAAAGAGAGAGAGGCAGACAGAGAGCGTGAGATAGAGAGAGAGAATGGGCATGCCAGGGCCTCCAGCCATTGCAAATGAACTGCACATGTATGCGGCACCTTGCGCATCTAGGTTAGGTGGGTACTGCGGAATCAAACCTTGGTCCTTAGGCTTCACAGGCAAGCATCTTAACCACTCAGCAATCTCTTCAGCCCATTTGTGTGTGTGTGTGTGTGTGTGTGTGTGTGTGTGCACGCACATGTGTGTGTGTTGAGATGGAGTTACACATAGCCCAGGCTGGCCTTTAACTTGCTATGTAGCAGAGACTGGCTTTGAACTCCTGATCCTCCTGTCTGTCTCAGTGATGGGATCTCAGGTATATGTCACCCATACGTCCCCTGTACTGAGTCTTCATTTCCTTCATTTCCTCCAAGGACCCTCTCTGCAAATTAACTCCAGACACATGTGCCACTTTGTGCAACTGGCTCTACATGGATACTGGGGAATCAAACCCAGCCCATCAGGCTTTGCAAGCAAGCGCTTTTAACCACTAAGCCATCTCTCCAGCCCCTCCAAAGACTCTCTTAATGTTCTCAAAGTCCTGCATTATGACTTTTTTTTTTTTTCGAGGTAGGGTTTCACTCTAGCCCAGGCTGACCTGGAATTCACCATGTAGTCTCAGGGTGGCCTCGAACTCATGGCGATCCTCCTACCTCTGCCTCCCGAGTGCTGGGATTAAAGGCGTGCGCCACCACGCCCAGATCATTATGACTTTTTTACAGCCCTGCCAATGGCACTCAGTGCCTCATGTGCTGGGTAAATACTATACCACTGACCACACTGGGGCCCCAACATTATGACCTGGATTTGTCCTCCGTAAGAGTGTCACTCCTCTGCAGCCCTTATTCCTTGGTACTGGATCACAATTAGCTCAAGGGATTACATTTCTGGTCCCTTGAAGTCTCCCTGCAGCTTCCCGTAAGAGAAGCTCTTCCTCTTCGCGCTGCTCAGAAGGGAAGAGCATCGAGGTGCGTGGTGACAGACCTGCCGGTGCTTCCTGAGGCAGGATGGGGCCCCCAGTGGCCCCTGAGCTGTTGCTCCAAGGAACCCGAGAAGCTTGTGGTGCACACGGATGGGATATTAAATCACACTCAATCCCATCACGAACACTGTTCCTTCCATCGTCTTCTGGGTCTCCTGGTAGGTTCTGAAAGACAGTCTCATTTGGACTCTACTGTGTCCTTGACATACATCTAATGCTTGCTAATGTCCATTTCGAACAAAAAGAGTGAGACTCAGCAAATAATGGTATCTGGCCAAAAATGGAACAATATTCTATGACTTTCATATGTAATTTCAAAATTACCTTCTTTTTGTAAAAAATATATATATTTCTTTTGAGTGAGTGAGGACACCATGCTTTAATGAAGGAAAGCATTTTGACAATCTAGGTCTGATTCATTTAGGACATCTATTAAGCCATGAACTCATAGGGAACAGGCTCCAGCAGCTCCAGCTCTTTTCCATTAGTCCTCACAAAATGCGCATCTCTGGGCGGAGCGGGCTGCCGCTTCAGCTGCACCTAGATTCCCTTCTCTTTGGCCTCCTTCTTCTTCGGATCATTTTCCTTCACCCATTTCAGGAAGCTGTCTCGGCTCTTAGAGTGCTTGATATGCTCGATACGCACATTAATTCTCTTGGCAAGAATCTTGCCCTTGGGCTGGAGGGATGGCTTAGCGGTTAAGCGCTTGCCTGTGAAGCCTAAGGACCCTGGCTCGAGGCTCATTTCCCCAGGACCCACGTTAGCCAGATGCACAATGGGGAGCATGCATCTGGAGTTCGTTTGTAGTGGCTGGTGGCCCTGGCGTGCCCATTCTCTCTCTGCCTCTTTCTGTCTGTCGCTTTCAAATAAACAAAAATAAATTTAAAAAAAAAAAAAGAATCTTGCCCTTGACTTGCTTGTTCACAACAATGCCAACAGCATGCTGCGTGACATTGTAGACTCTTCCAGTCTTCCCATGGTAACATTTGTGGGTCATTCCTTTTGGGACAGTACCCATTCCCTTGATGTCTACAATATCACCCTTTTTGTAGATTCGCGTATACGTGGCCAATGGAACAATCTGTGTTTTCTAAAAGGCCTGGAGAACACATGCCGGTGCCTCGCCTAGTTCCCTTTGTGTTTGTCATTTTGGCAAATTACTGGAAGATGGTGGCTCTAGCCGAAAGCAAAATTACCTTCTTTTCATGACAACAGACAACTCTCTTTTTCTTTCTTTCTTTACTTCTCCACCTCCCGCCCCCAACAAGCTTTCATGTAGCCCTGGCTGGTCTCTAAGTCACTGTGTAGCCAAGGATGATCTTGGTCCTCCTGTTTCCACCTTTAGGGTGCTGGGATCACAGGCTTCTGTGCTACCGCGCCCGGTTTATGCAGTGCCTGGGGCTGGACTCAGGGCAGGCAAGCACGCTACCCACTGAGCAACATTCCCGGCCCCTTGTTTGTGTAGTTTTATTTGTGTGTGTGAGCATGCATGCCACGCGGTGTGTGTGTGTGGAGGGGAGAGGACTACTTTGAGATGTCTGTATTCTGTCTTCTTTGAGACAGGGTCTCTTGCTGCTACAAACTAACTGCTAGACTGCACACAACGGACAAGCTAGCCGGCTTGCAAATGCTGAATTCTCCGGGCCCTGTCTCCCACTGTAACAGGCGTGCTGGGAATCACAGATTCAGGTGCCATTTTACATCCAGCTTTATGTGAGTGCCAGAGACTTGAACCCTGGGCTAGCAGTCTTTGCAAGCAAGTACCTTTAACCCCTGAGCCATCTCCCCATCTTTTTTGTTTTTTGAAACAAGAGCTCATTCTATAGTTAGGGCTGCCCTTGAACTCACAGCAATCCTCTTAGCTCAGTCTCCCAAGTGCTAGGATTATAGGTATGCCAGCCTGGGCCCATAGTGAGATCCTACCTCAACAAAAAAAAAAGAAAGAAAAGAAAACAAGGCCCCACCTGGGCTACAGAGTAAGGCTCTGTCTTAAAAAACTACAACAGGGGCTGGAGAGATGGCTTAGTGGTTAAGCACTTGCCTGTGAAGCCTAAGGACCCTGGTTCGAGGCTCGGTTCCCCAGGTCCCACGTTAGCCAGATGCACAAGGGGGCACACGCGTCTGGAGTTCGTTTGCAGAGGCTGGAAGCCCTGGCGCACCCATTCTCTCTCTCTCCCTCTATCTGTCTTTCTCTCTGTGTCTGTCGCTCTCAAATAAATAAATAAATATTTTTTAAAAAGACTACAACAGTGGGGCGTGGTGGCATGCACCTTTACTTTCAGTACTCAGGAGGCAGAGGTAGGAGGATGCCATGAGTTTGAGGCCAGTCTGAGACTTCATAGTGAATTCCAGGTTAGCCTAGACTAGAACGAGACCCTACCTTGAAAACCAAAAACAAATGGGCTGGAGAGATGGCTTAGTGGTTAAGGCACATGCCTGTGAAGCCTAAGAACCCAGGTTTGATTTCCCGCAGGACCCATGTAAGCCAGGTGCACATGGTGGCGCATGTGTCTGGAGTTCATTTGCAATGGCTAGAGGCCCTGGTGCGCTCATTCTCACTCTCTCTCTCCCTCGCTTTCTGACTGTAATAAATAAATAAAAATAAAACCTTTTTTTTTTTTAAGCCTACAATAGGGGCTTGGGGGAATGCCTCAATAGTTAGTTACAGGTGCTTGCTTGCAGAGTCTGTCAGTCTGGGTTCAATTCCCCAGTCACCCATGTAAACTGGGGCTGGTGTTCCTTTGCGGTGCCAAGAGACCCTGCCATCACATACACACTACACACACACACACACACACACACACACACACACACACGTATAAATAAATATCTTTTAAAAATAAATTTATTTCTGACAAAGAGCACTAGTTTAAAGAAAAACCAGCTGGGCATGGTGGCACATGCCTTTAATCCCAGCACTTGGGAGGCAGAGGTAGGTGGATCACCGAGAGTTTAAGGCCACTCTGAGACTACATAATGAATTCCAGGTCAGCCTGGGCTAAAGCAGGACTCTACCTCAAAAAAGAAAGAAGGAAAAGAGGGAAGGAGGGAGGGAGGGAGGGAGGGAAGAAAGAAGGAAGGAAGGAAGGAAGGGAGGGAGGGAGAGAGGGAGGGAGGGAGGGAGGGAGGGAGGGAAGGAGGGAGGGAAGGAGGAAAACCATTAAGAAGATTTTTTTAACTTTTTAAAAAATTTTTTATTCATCTTTATTTATTTATTTGAGTGTGACAGAGAGAGAAAGAGACAGAGAGAGAGAGAGAGAGAGAGAGAGAGAGAGAGAGAGAATGGGTGCTACTGCTAACGAACTCCAGATGCATGCGCCCCCTTATGCATCTGGCTAATGTGGGTCCTGGGGAATCGAGCCTCGAACTGGGGCCCTTAGGCTTCACAGGCAAGCGCTTAACCGCTAAACCGTCTCTCCAGCCCAAGAAGATACTAAGTCGATGACAGTACATTGGAAGTACAGGTGGCAAAACTGTGAAGACGCTATGGAAACTATAGTGCAGCCTGCCATGGTGGCTCATGCCTTTAATCCCAGCACTTCAGAAACTGTGGTTCAGGAATCCTGGTTTGGGATGGGACTGGCCCAGTTACTTCACCTGCTGCTGTGACCAAACATACAAGAAGCAGCTTAAGGAAGGGTTTTATTTCTGCTCAGGCCGCGAGAGGATGCGAGGCAGCAGGAGGCTTGCTGCTCACAAGGCATCCTCAGTCAAGAAGCAGGAGATGGGCTGGAGAGATGGCTTAGCGGTTAAGCACTCGCCTGTGAAGCCTAAGGACCCCGGCTCAAGGCTCGGTTCCCCAGGTCCCACGTTAGCCAGATGCACAAGGGGAGGCACGCGTCTGGAGTTCGTTTGCAGAGGCTGGAAGCCCTGGTGCGCCCATTCTCTCTCCCTCTATCTGTCTTTCTCTCTGGGTCTGTCACTCTCAAATAAATAAAAAATGAACAAAAAATATTAAAAAAAAAAAAAAGAAGCAGGAGAGACTGGGAAGAGGGGTCAGGCTACTCAAGGCCTAACCCCTTTGTGTCTCACTTCCTCAAGGTCCCACCTCCTGAACTTCAACAATCTTCCCTAGCAGTGCCACTAGCTGGGAACCAAGTGTTCAAACACCTGAGCCTATGGGGGGCATGTCCCATTCAAACTACAACACTCAGCTTTGACCTGCAGCTCAGACTGCCGTGGGGCTACTTACTGAAATGACTTAGGCCGAGTTGCCTCTGGAGGAAGTGATACCCTTGTAGACAGTTCCATGAGTTCAAAGAGATATATAGCCAGTCATACAGATGCAACCAGAGAAGCACAAATGTGCCCATTGCCCTCCCAGCTCTCTGCTAAGTCCCAGTAAACACCAGTCGGTTTTCTCTCTGTAGGTCACAGTGCAGGCAAGGTTTTTCAAGGTTAGTCTCTCACCCCTGCTCACACCCTCATCCTGACTCCTGCTCCTCCTTCCTCTCCTCACACATCTCTTTCTCTTGTATCTCCTCATACGGCCAAGTCTGGTTACCAGCTTCTGATTCTTCCTCCTGAGTTCCCCTAGCGGGATCTTTAAATATTTTATTTTTATTATTTATTTATTTGACAGAGAAAGAGGGAGAGAAAGAATGGGTGCGCCAGGGCCTCCAGCCACTGCGAACGAACTCCAGATGCGTGCGCCCCCTTGTGCATCTGGCTAACATGGGTCCTGGGGAATTGAACCTGGGTTCTTTGGCTTTGCAGGCACACGCCTTGACCGCTAAGCCATCCCGCCAGCCCTGCCCCATAGAGAGATCTTTGTATTCATTTGTTCACTGATGCAACCTATGCTCCTATACTACAAGGAACCTGGGCTATAGCGAGGGAGTTGGGGAGTGAGGCCTGCTCTCAAAGCATCTACTCACAGGTTTTACAAAGATGGGACTGAAGAAGATGCAAAGAGATGAGGCCATTTTCAATTCTCTCTTTTTTGTAAAGATTTATTTTATTTATTTGAGAGCGACTGAGAAAGAGGCAGAGAAAGAGAGGGAGAGAGAGAGAGAGAATGGGCTTGCCAAGACCTCCAGCCATTGCAAATGAACTCCAGATGCATGTGCCCCCTTTTGCATCTACCATTTTCATCTGTCAGACCTCTTCCACACCCCTCCCCCCTGCTCCCTCCTGCTGACTGCCCTGAGAGACTGACCTATGAGAACACCATTCCTTAGCAAGGCATGTTTTCTTTTAAAAGATAAAAATTGCTTCAAATTTAGTTACTTGTCTTTTTTTCTGAGATGGAGCCTGATGTATCCCAAGCTAGTCTCAAATTCACTATGCTGTCACAGATGATCTTGACTCCTGCTCCTTTTGCCTCCACCTCCTGAGTACTAAGATTTACAAGGACCACTTTTTTTTAATATATTTATTTATTTATTTATTTATTTGAGAGTGACAGACACAGAGAGAAAGACAGATAGAGGGAGAGAGAGAGAATGGGCGCGCCAGGGCCTCCAGCCTCTGCAAACGAACTCCAGATGCGTGTGCCCCCTTGTGCATCTGGCTAACGTGGGACCTGGGGAACCGAGCCTCGAACCGGGGTCCTTAGGCTTCACAGGCAAGCGCTTAACCGCTAAGCCATCTCTCCAGCCCCACTTTTTTTTTTTTTTTTTTTTTTTAATGAGAGAGAGAGAGAATTAGCACGCCGGAGCTTTGAACTCCAGATGCATGCACCATCCTGTGGTCATGTGTGACCTTGTGTTACCTTATGTGTCTGGCTTACATGGGATCTGGAGAGTCGAATGTGGCTCCTCAGGCTTTTCAGGCAAGCGCCTTAACCGCTAAGCCATCTCTCCAGCCCCCTTTTTGTTTTGTTGAGCAAGGCTCTCACTACTAGCCCCTGCTTTCTTTTTATTTTATGTTATTTTTATTTTTTGGTTTTTCAAGGTAGGGTCTCACTGTAGCCCAGGCTGACCTGGAATTCATTATGTAGTCTCAGGGTGGCCTCGAACTCATGGAGATCCTCTTACCTTTGCCTCCCAAGTGCTGGAATTAAAGGCATGCACCACCACCCCCGGCTAGTCCCTGCTTTCTTTGAATTCATAATGCTCCTGCTAATGTCTGAGTGTGTGTCCTGGGTCAAATTTAGTTGATTTCTTTAAATTGTCACCTGTGTGGGTTTGGGGGCACCAGAGTCTCTTGCTGCTGCAAATGAGTGCCTGCCCATCTGGCTTTATGTGAGTGGTTGGGGAATTGAACCTGAGCCAGCAGGCTTTATGAGCTAGTGTCTTTAATTGCTGAGCCATCTCCCTGGCCTCAGATTTATTTATCTTAGTTGGCTTTTTCTTTCTTCTTGTTTTTGAGACAGGGCCTTGTTTTGTTGGCTGATCAGACTTGTCTGGAGCACATGTGTTACTGAAAACTGAGTCATACAGAGCAGCACTAGAAACAGAGAGGATCAGAAAATGTTTTCATGTTGACATAGGCCCAGGGGAATAACTTACAAATCTGGGTCCTGAGCTCGGATCAATCGGAGTTTTCATCAACAGTGTGACAGTCAGACATCACCTTGCATTTTTTACTCTGTTAGTGGATTGTAAGTTTCTAAGGTTACATGATTTTGGGGCACAAACAGAAAATTCTTTAGCAGTAAGGTCATATATATATATATATATATATATATATATATATATATATATATATATGAAAATACAAATGTAGGCCAGGCATGATGGCACACACCTTTAATCCCAGCACTCAGGAGGCTGAGGTAGGAGCATCCCTATCAGTTCAAGGCCAGCCAGAGACTACATAGTGAATTCCAGGTCAGCCTGGGTTAGAGTGAGGACCTTACCTTGACAAACCAAAACCAGAAAAGAAAATACAAATGTAGAACAGAAAGCTGTTTGCTCAGGGGCGTTTGTGTCTGGGGCTGCGCTAAACAGATAGCGTACAAGCAGGGTGCGGCTGCATAGATACGGAGGAGACCCAGGGTCACGCTGTCTCCCCGGTAAAGGCCAGTACATAGAAACTGTGTTTTAGAGTATCATCTGGGTCTGGTTTATTTGTATAATTTCTGGGGTTTTTTTTGTTGTTGTTGTTTTCAGTTTTGGTTTCTTGAAGTAGTATCTCACTCTAGCCCAGGCTGACCTGGAATTCACTACGTAGTCTCAGGGTGGCCTCGAACTCATGCTCATGGTGACTCTCCTAACCCTGCCTCCCCAGTGCTGGGATTAAAGGCGTGCACCGCCGCGCCTGGCTATTTGCATAATTTCTTCTAGCAGAGCTGGAGACATGCTTAGTGGTGAAGGCAGTTGCCTGTGAAGTCTAAGGACCCACGTTTGACTCCCCAGATCCCACGTGAACCAGATGCACAAGGTGACGCATGTGCAAGGCCACACACGTGCACGAGGTGGTGCACGCATCTAGAGTTTGATTATAGTGGCTGGAGGCCCTGGTGCACCAACAATTGTCTTTAGCTCTCTCATTTCTCATTAAAAAAAAAAAAAAAAAAAAGGCCACTCTGTTGGGCTTGCTTAAAAAAAAAAAAAAATGTTTTTCTTCCACACATGGACTCAAGCAACCCTCTCACCTCAACCTCCCAAGTACCAAGAAATCCAGGCAAGTGTCACTAGTTCCCGTTTGTGTTTTCTTTGTTTGTTTGTTTTGGGTGGTTAGGTGTTTGAGACAGGTTCTCATGCAGCCTAGGTTAGCCTCAAACTGGCTATGTAACCAAGGGTGACCTTGAACCCCTGGCCCTTCATTTTTTTAAAAAAAAATATTTATTTGAGAGAGCAAGCATGCATGGGCATGCCAGGGTCTCTTACCACTGCAAACTAACTCCAGACACAAGAGCAATTTTGTGCATCTGCCTTTACATGGGTACTGGGAAATTGAACCCAGGTTGGTAGGCTTTGCAAGAAAGCAACTTTAACTGCTGAGGAATCTCCCCAGCCTTTGTTTTTTGGTTTTCTTTGTGGGGGGGGGAAGGAATAATGTTGTGCATTAACATAGCACCTCACCCATGCTAGGCACACATTATAACACTGAGCTATATCCTCAGATCCCATTTGGTTTTATTTATTTATTTATTTATTTTGGTTTTTCAAGGTAGGATTTCACTCTAGTCTGGTTTTATTTTTGTTTTTAAAATCAGGCAACTTTTCGTTCCATAAAACAGAGTAAATGTTTCCACAGGCTAAGCAAAGAGAGCTGGCTTTACACACAGAAAAGGCCAGAAGAAAGCAGAAAAGACCAAAAGGTGGGGTGATCATTTCAATGTGAATTTTTTTTTCTTCTTGTTTCCCCCCTGAAAATGGGGACTGAACCCAAAGCTTCACACAACTGCTCTACCACTGAGCTGTATCCAGATCCTCTTTTTCCTCTCAAGGTATAGTCTTACTCTAGCTCAGGCTGACCTGGAATTCACTATATAGTCTTGCATCTCAGATAGAGAATGGTGCTCCAGGGCCTCTATCTGCTGCAAACAATCTCCATATGCATGCGCCACCTTGTGCATCTGGCTTACATGGCTCCTGGGTAATGGAACCTTGGTCCTTTGGCTCTCCAGCCCCAGTGGATTTTTTTTTTCCCTTTTCTTTTTTCAAGGTAGGGTCTCACTCAAGCTCAGGCTGACCTGGAATTCACTATATAGTCTCAGGGTGGCCTTGAACTCATGGTGATCCTCCTACCTCTGCCTCCCAAGTGCTAAGATTAAGGGCATGTGCCACCACACCTGACTTTAATCATTATAATGAGACAATAATGAGTCCAAGACCATCTGGCATGCCAACATGTTTATAGGAGCCACATGATCCAAGGCTGTGATTAGGTGATAACTTAGTGGACAGCTAGGAGATGTGATTATCAACATTCAACTGTCATTTTTTTTTGTTTTATTTTTATTTATTTGAGAGTGACAGACAGAAAGAAAGAGAGAGAGAGAGAATGGGCACGCCAGGGCCTCCAGCCACTGCAAACGAACTCCAGATGCATGCACCACCTTGTGCATCTGGCTAACGTGGGTCCTGGAGAATCAAGCCTTCATCCAGGGTCCTTAGGCTTCACAGGCAAGCCCTTAGCTGCTAAGCCATCTCTTCAGCCCCAAGTGTCACTTTTTTTCCCCTAGAGGGTCTCACTCTAACCCAGGGTGGCCTTGAGCTCATAGTGATTCTACTTCTGCCTCCAGCACTTTTTTTTTTTTTTTTTTGGACATGGTCTTCCTATGCAGACCATCTATCCTTGAATTTACAACCCTCCTACCTCATCCTCCTGAGTGCTGGGATTACAGGTAAGCACTATTTTTTTCAAATTTTTATTAACAACTTCCATGATTATAAAAAGTATCCCAGGGTAATACCCTCCCTCTGCCCACTTTCCCCTTTGAAACTCCATTCTCCATCATATACCCCCCTCTCAATCAGTCTTTCTTTTATTTTGATGTCATGATCTTTTTCTCCTCTTAAGATGGTCTTGTGTAGGTAGTGTCAGGCACTGTGAGATCATGGATATCCAGGCCATTTTGTGTCTGGGGGAGCAGAGCACGTTGTAAGGAGTCCTACCCTTCCTTTGGCTCTTGCATTCTTTCCACCACCTCTTCTGCATTAGACCCTGAGCCTTGGAAGGTGTGGTAGAGATATTACAGTACTGAGCCCTCTTGTCACTTCTTTCCAGCACCATGATACCTTCTGAGTCATTCCAAGGTCACTGCCATCTGAAAAGAGAAGACTCTCTACCAAAAGTGAGACTAGCATTAGTATAAGGGTATGAACATTAAGAGAAGTGCTTACTGGGCAGTTTGATAAGCATAGTATATACAGTTAGCCAGACAGCAGCAGACGTTACACCCCTGAAGGCTCATGACTACCCCTGTTTTAAGGTCTCAGTACCAGGGATGTATTCCCTTCCGTGGAATGGGCCTCCATTCCAATTAGAGGGCAGTTGGTTTCCACCATGACAGACATGCCACTATTGCACCTATTTGGCCTGGCTGGCCAAATATGAGACTTGCGGTATCCACTGTTGAGAATCTTCACTAGCGATTCTCTTTCTCCCATTGAACTGCATGCAGAATGGCTTCTTCCAGCTTTCTGTCAGCTGGTCTACATGGAGGAGGTTATCAGCTCAGTTCCAGCAGGATTTTTCAGTGGCCTTGCAGCCCAAGTATATGGAGTCTTCAGCAGGGTCTTACCACCTATTACAGGTGGGAAACCAAGGGCCTCGGTAATGGCCTATGATGTTTTGGGGGCATCAGGGACCTCCTTGGCCAACACTCACTGGAAGGTATCCCATCTGTGGCACTGAAAATTCTATGACTCCTGAGTTTTCCATTGTCCAAAAAAGGAGGATTCCATGATTTATTTATATCCTCTTAGATTTTGACTAGCCCTCCCTCCACCTTTCCTTTACTCAATCTCTTCCCCTGACCTCACTTTGGGCCTTTTCACCCCTATTAGTCTATTCTTCTACTTACATATATACAATACCATCCTATTAAGTACCCCCCTCCCTTCCTTTCTCCTCCCTTTATATTTCTTTTCTAGTTTACTGGCCTTTGCTCAGGTAAGCACTATTATCTCAGGCTCTGACTAGAACTTTCGCAAGCACATGGCATAGCTGACAGGGCAAACCTGCTGTTGGTAAATTCCAGGTTCGGTCTAGTGATGACTAAGAGACTGTGAAGATAGGCAGGAACCTAGAGTGAACAGTAGAAAAGCCAGGCTTTCAGACATAAACCGGAACAAGCAATATGTTAATGTCTTGGGAGCAATGGTCCCTGACTGGTGCAGAATGACTGAACTTTTGATGTGAGTCAACTGATTATTATCAGGCTTTCTCTGTGCTCTTGGGTTACAGGTCTTTTACATGCTCAAAGGGGATGTAATGATACAATCATTACCAGCGCGACAGCTATTCCCCATGTAAATCAATGAGCCAGTTCCACCTGGGGACTGTGCTATTTAGACATCTTTTAAGGGCTGAGCTCTGTTACTACAGAGGCAGAGCTGAGCACAGCTGGCCAAGGCCTTAAGAGCTCCCCGTTCTATTTCAGAGTGATGGTCCCTGAACTACCAGACACCTAGAGCTGAGCAACGTTACCACCACTCGGCTTCCAGTCACAGGAAGGAGGCGCTGCAGTTCCGTTTGTACAGCCTCTTCCTTTAGACAGAGGAGCTTGGAAAGGCGATGGAAGAGGTGATGCTGGGAAGACTCTGATCTCCTGGGAAACCACAACAACTGGTTTTTGCAGCAGTTCATTGGAAAGGTGGCTAGCCCACAGGAGATGGCTAGGAAGCCGATTTCAGCATCTGGACCTCAATGTCACTGCGATCGTTACACGGGTACTATCAAGTCCTAATAAACTCACCACCATCTTTCCTTACCACTTATTTATCTTGTGTGTTTTTTCTTCTTCTTCAAGGCAGGGTCTCACTGTGGCCCAGGCTGACCTGGAACTCAGTCTGTAGTCTCAGGCCCCAACTTTTATCTGGTATACATCCCTTTTGGAGATTTATGTATGATATCTGCAGCTCACTCTGGTTCCAAATTTCTATATAAAAGAGCATTCTATATAAAAACCTGACTGAGGACTCCATGGGAAAAGAGTTGAATACTGCAGCCGGGCGTGGTGACGCACACCTTTAATCCCAGCACTAAGGAGGCAAAGGTAGGAGGATTGCTGGGAATTCAAGGCCAGCCTGTGACTACAGAGTGAATTCCAGGTCAGCCTGCGCTAGAATGAGACCCTACCTTGAAAAACCAAAAGGAAAAAAAAAAAAGTTAATATGCAGGTCCAACCCTAGACCAAGTAAATCAGAATTTTTTGGTTTCTTAGTTGGGTTTTTGTCTTATTTAATTATTTATTTTGAGACAGAGTCTTGCTGGCTGTCTTGGAATTCACTATGTAGTCCAGGATGACCTCAACCTTATGGCGATTCTCTTTCCTCTTCCTTGTGAGTGCTGGGATTACAGGCATGTACTTATCAACATACTAGTTGAGTCTGGCTATTACAAAACAAAACAACGAGTGCTTGAAAGGGTCTGAAGAAATTAGAAAACTTGTGCATTGTAGATGGGAATGTAAAAACATAGCTGTGTAGTGCTTTATAAAAATAATAAATATATAATTAACATATGACCCAGTAATTAGACTTCTAGATACATGCCTGAAGAATTGAATGGGAAAGGGGGAGACCAGTTATGAAGGTTCTCAACTGTAATCCCAGCACTTGGGTGGGTGAGACAGGAAGATTGTTGTATTTGAGGTCAGTCTGGGCTACACAGTGAATTCCAGACCACTGTGTGAGACTTTGCCTCGGAAAAAAAAAAAAAAAAAAAAAAAAATGGTGGGTGGGGGGGGGGAAAGGAAGAAATAATGAAGGAAGGACGAAGTGAAAGCTAGCAGACTAGGACTGTAGCCTACTTCAGAGTATTTGCCTAGAATGTGCAAAGCCCTGGGTGTGAGCTCCACCACCTTACAAAATGAAAAACAAATATAACCCCAAAGAAGGGATTTAGACAGGTATATGTAGATCCATATTCATAGTTGTTCTATTCACAAAATCCAAAATGATAAGCAACCCAAGTATCCCCAGCAAATGACTGTGGTGTATACAGATGATATTAGCCAGTCTTTCAAAGGGAAGA
This sequence comes from Jaculus jaculus, assembly GCF_020740685.1. Classification (NCBI taxonomy): domain Eukaryota; kingdom Metazoa; phylum Chordata; class Mammalia; order Rodentia; family Dipodidae; genus Jaculus; species Jaculus jaculus. The sequence goes on from NC_059112.1 coordinate 102,162,951, forward strand.
AAAGCCTGACACATGCTACTAAATGGATGGTCTTAAGCACATTAAGCTCTGTGAAATAAGCCACTTGGTAAGCTGCAGAGCCCAAGGCCAGCTGCGGAGCTCGGTAGCGATGTGAGCCATGAAGGTAAGGCACAGGACCTGTTCCCAATGGATGGATCAATAGCAATGTGAATGGGCTGCATCAAAAGTGGGGATTGTGCTAAGCCAAAACATTGGGGACAATCAGGAGTTTCCTGCCTTGACACAAGCACCAGTTGGTCCAGTGACAACAGATCAAAGCCAGGGCAGTGGCAGATGTTCTTCCTTTTATAGGAACCAGGTGAGGGTGTGTGCTCTTTGTTAGTCATATGGGTTTGATAAGTTTTTCTGCTAAGGTTTTTTAAGGTTCTTAAAAAATATTTGAGAGAGAGAAAGAAGATAGAATGGGTGCACCAGAGCCTGCCTCTAGCTATTGCAAATGAACTTCAGACACATGTACCACCATGTGCACCTGGCTTACATGGGTACTGGGGAATCAAACCTGGGTCCTTTGGCTTCCCAGGCAAATGCCTTAACTACTAAGCCATCTCTCCAGGCCTTTAAAGTTGGTTCCTCCCCCGCCCCAAGGTAGGGTTTTACTGTAGCCCAGGCTGATCTGGAGTTCATAATGTAGTCTCAGGGTGGCCCTAAATTCATGGTGATCCTTCTACCTCTGCCTCCCAAGTGCTGGGATTAAAGGCGTGTACCACCATGCTCAGTTGAAGGTTATAAATTTGATATGGAATCTAAGTGTTTAGAAAACCTTTTGTTACCATAAGTGTTTTAACATTTTGCCTTTTTATTTTGAAATTAACACTGTGGACCAGAAGAATTTGAGAAAGCAGTAGAGATCCAGTGCCCCCATTATGCTGAGGAAATGCAAATAACTAGAGCACTTTTTACTGGTTTCATTTGCTTACTCCATCTTTTAACTTCTTTAGGTCATGTGAACTGAAGTTCTCAGGACACAGCCTCACCTGTGTTAAAGATTCTACAAGGGTGACTGACTGATTAGAACTTGGTTTTTTAAAATAATTTTTTCTTTTCTTTATTTATTTACTTGTTTTAGTTTTTTAAATTTTATTTATTTATTTGCAATCAGAGAAAGAGAGAGAGACAGAGCAAGAGAGAATGGGCACACCAGGGCCTCCAGCCACTGCAAACGAACTCCAGATATACGTGCCTCCTTGTGCAGCTGGCTTATTTGGGTCCTGGGGAATTGAACCTGGGTCCTTTGGCTTCATAGGCAAATGCCTTAACCGCTAAATCCTTTCTCCTGCCCTAGGACTTTTTAATATTTTTAATTTTATTTATTTGCAAGCAGAGAGAAGAGACAGAGAGAGAATGGGCACGCCAGGGTCTCTAGCCACTGCAAACAAACTCCAGATGCATGTGCTCCCTTGTGCAGCTGGCTTATGTGGATACTAGGGAATTGAACCTGGATCCTTGGGCTTTGCAGGCAAGCACCTTAACCGCTAAGCCATCTCTCCAGCCTGATTAGAACTTCTGTGATTTGGAGAGTTGGAAGGTTGCAGGCCTGGAGCCAAATGATCTTGGGCTATCTTTACATAGCCATTCATCGCCCAACTGTGTGTGTGACTCACATCCCTTTTCACTATCAGGTAGAATCTTTTTCAGGATGTTCAGACAGACACTTGGCTTTCACCAATCCACAGGCTAAGCGTGTAATCAGCATCCGAGGGCTTTCCTTAGTGGAGAGTTCTCTGACTGGCTGTAATCATCCTCCCTGATGTTCCTACCAATGCTTTTTCAAAATACTTCATGACTTTCTTTGTTCTGTTACTATAAAAACTTAATGAGGGCTAGAGAGATGGCTTAGTGGTTAAGGTACTTGCCTGTGGAGCCTAAGGACCCAGGTTCAATTTGCTAGTACTCATGCAAGCCAGATGCAAAGGTGGGCTAAAGGTGCGCTCATTCTTTCTCCCTATCTGCCTCTTTCTCAAATGAATATTTTTAAAAAACAATGTAACTCTTACCATGGCATTTGGGACAACCTGAGTATGTGTTTCCAGGACATGGTCACTCACATTTGCTTCAAGAATAAATTCTCTTATTCCCTTTGAGGCGAGAGCTTTTTTTTTTTTTTTCCTCTCCTTTTGTATTAAAAAAGTTATTTGAGAGAGAGAGAGAGAATGGGCGCACCAGGCCCTTCACCCGCTGCAAATGGACTTGATGTGCATGTCCCTTGATGTGCGACATGGTGTGCTTTCCCCACTGCCTCTGGCTTAGGTGGGACCTGGAGATTCAAACATGAGTTCTTAGGCTTCTCAGGCAAGCACTTTAACCACTAAGCCATCTCTCCTGCCCCCCCCCCTTTTTTTTTTAGTATTTTCGAGGCTGAGTTTTGCTCAATCCCGAGTGACCTGGAAGTCACTATGTAGTCTCAGGGTGGCCTCGAACTCATGGCGATCCTCCTACCTGTCTCCCAAGTGCTAGGATTAAAGGCGTGCACCACCACGCCCGGCTTGTAGGATCTTAACAAGCATCTATTTTCTCGATACTTCACTCTGTAATTTCCAAGCAGATGAGCTGCATTCTGTCTAGACAGACTCCTTTCAGGGGAAAAAAAAATAAATAAATCAACAATGTTTTTGTCTTGGGCTTCACATGGGCGAATGACAGAATTTAACAGGTCCTAAGAATAACAATTCCCGCTTGTGGTAAGACGAAGTGCAGTTGTCTTTGCTTTTCACCTTTCCCACAGTCGACCTGAAGGCAACCTGCCAAGTGCGAGGTGCAGTCATTTAGGTGCTGCGGGGACACTTGGACAAGTAAGGCCATCCAAAAGGAAACCAGTGCACCTAATGGCGGATAAGGAACTAGGTACACCCGAGGAGTCAGGTACTGCCAGACACACCGTGGAATATGGCAGTCCTGTTTTATTTGCAAACCTCCTGGCCGGAAGGAGGGAGGGAGGGAGGGAAAAGTTTTGGGTGAGGGCTTTTAATGACTAGTCAAACAAACCGTGAGTCACTGAAAGTTTCCAGTTAACAGCCCTTTTCTGTCCCGGCCCTTTTACGAGCCACGCTGCAGTGGAAGTTGTAACATCTCACGGCTTTACTGACTCTTCCCCCAAACGAACTCATGAAAGGAAAGACGCTCGGCACCGGCTTTGAAATGTAGGACAAACCGTGGCCGGAAAGAGAACAAGGAAGGGGGACAGAGAGAGGCAGAAGAGGTGCTGGGAAGAAAGGCAAGGACTCTTGAGAGTTGGGAGCATTCTCTTTTTTTTTCCCCCACGTTACAGCAGCTGTCCGTTTTCCTTCATCCGGTGCCCAGCCGGACAGAACGGACCCTAGCGGTGGCCTAAAAGCCTCGCTAGCTGGCCCGCCCCTGCCCCTACCCCCACCCGGGATGACAGATGGGGCCGCCGCTCCTCCACCAGACCTCCGCCTCCTCGCGCTGCCTGCCGGGAGCTCCCTGCCGCTTCCGGTTGCGCCCGGGTTCCTGAACTCCGACTCCCGTCGGCCCCTGGGAAAACCGCAGCGGGGCGGGCGCGGGCGCTGTCGGGACTTGTAGTTCCGTCGTCTGCCGAAATTCGTAGCCGGAAACGGGGGCTGATAAGGCCGGGAACTACCGAGGCGAAGGTACGGGTGGGGGCGAGGGGTCAGTCCACGCCGGGCGTGGGGTTGGCGGTGAGGCCGGCGGCGGTAGTTGGGCTTGGGTGGGAGGAGATCCTCTCGCACACACGAGGAGGGTAGAGCCGCCTTCTCTGCCTTGGCCGGGTGCGGACTCGGGACCGAAGCCACCGCCGAGGACTCCGAGATCGAGTCGTTGACCGCCGGCTCTGCTGCCTTGCCCGTCTTCCGTGGGTCAGCGCGGCGTGCTCCTCCCCGGCCGGACGCCCCCGCCTCCATTTCCCGCCCTCTCTTCATCACACACACGGCCCCCCCGATCATGGATCCAGGCAGCGGCGGCGGCGGCGGCGGCGGCGGCGGCGGCGGCGGGGGGAGCAGCGGCAGCAGCAGCGACTCGGCGCCCGACTGCTGGGACCAGGCGGATATGGAGGCCCCCGGCCCTGGCTCCTGCGGCGGCGGCGGCTCGTTGGCCGCGGCGGCCGAGGCCCAGCGTGAGAACCTCAGCGCGGCCTTCAGCCGGCAACTCAACGTCAACGCCAAGCCCTTCGTGCCCAACGTCCACGCCGCCGAGTTCGTGCCGTCCTTCCTGCGGGGCCCGGCCCAGCCGCCGCCATCCCCGGCCGGCGCTGCTGGCGGCGACCACGGCGCGGGAGGTCTTTCGGGTAAAGGGCCGGGCCGGAGCTCCACGGGTGGGGTGGGTGCGAGGGACCGAGGCGGGGAGGCGCGGCCGCGAGCCCGGCCCGCACGTGTGGGGCACGCTGGCCGCGGCGCCGGCCGGTCTGGGTGGGGCGCGCGGGGCGCCCGGGCCGGGGAGACCCGGCGAGGCGCGCCCCTGCCCTCCGCTGCCCCGGGGTCGCGGTTCCCCGGGAGGACGGCGCCGTAGGGGACCGGGCAGTCCCGCGGCCGCTCGGTGCCACGAGGCCCAGAAGTGAGGACAGATGGAGCCTGTGGTCGGGCGCGCGGGTGGGCGTTGTGTGAGCCTGAGAGTTGGGAAGGACAAACGCCCCGTTTCTCCCTTTGCCTTGGGCCTGGCCTAGGGAGCTTCTCCCGCTGCCGTTTCTACTTACTGGGACTGTAGGGTCCGGTTTAAATGTCTATGGCACCGAACCGACCTGAAGGCATCCCAAGATGCATTGCAAGCTGTTGATCGGCCACCCTGTTGGCTGTCGATACAAAGACCTTTTTCCACCCCCTGAACGTTTAGGGTACTTAACAAAGTTCGAAAAGTGTCACAGAGATTCCTCAGCCTTAACATGTTATGGGAAGCTTCGTTGGTTTGTGTGCAGTTTTTAAGTGGGACTTAAGACTTTCCGTCAGTGACATGTTGAGAATTTCCATCGCTTTAAAATCGTTGACCTTACTTGGTATAAAGCACACTTAGTTCGTGTGTCTGTAGTCTAATGTCACTGGAGACACGAATATTTCTGGTAACTTAATAGTTGTCACATTCAGTAGCTACTAGACCTACTTTGCCATTTCAAGTTTTAGCTTTTAAACATTTTCTTGTATCTAGAGCCTGGAAAGGTAGCAGGCTTTCAAGTACTGGTTTTGTCGAAATGACAAATAAATGAACTCAACTAATGTCCTCGTGCTGGTGCATTTTTTGAGGAACTGTGATAGAGTCTTCCAGAGAAACACAATAGACAGAAAAGGCAAAGGACATTGGTGGGCATGGTCCTAGACGGTCCCAGCTCCTCTTTACTGGGAGGACATTGTTATATTTCTCTGTTTAAAATTCTGAACTTTAATCTGGTGTGGGGAGTATGCCCTCTGTATTGCCAGTAGTATAATCACTCTGGAGGCTGAGGTGGGAGGACAGTGAGTTGGATGTCAGCCTTGGTAACATGAGACACTGCCTAAAACAAGTTTTTTGTTATGTTTTAACTTAAAGAAAGGGGACTAGGGCTGCAGCTCAGTTGGTAGAATGCCCATCATGAAAGAAGCCCTGGGTTTGACCTCCGGAGCTACATGAGCAAGGTGTGGTTGTATGCACCTGGAAACCCAGCAGTCAAGAGATGGAGGCAGGAGGATTAAAAATTCAGTCATCCTTGACCACACAGAGTTGAGGCTATCCTGGGGTACAGAAGACCATGTTTTTGAAGAAGGAAAAAAAAGTGTATGGTAGAACTTGCTGTAAGTAGCAGTATCAAACTGATCTCTGGTGTGGTATGTGTATATAATTCCAGCACTCAGAAGGTCGAGGCAAAGATCAAGAGTTCAAAGCCAGCCTGGACTACATGGCAAGACCCTATCTCAAAAGAATACAAATGAATGAATAAATGTGCTCTTGGAGTTAATTAAGTTTCTCCAGAAACTTGGGCAACTTGTTTTCTGGAGGGGAAAAGATTAAGGGGGAAAGGCTCTTTTGAAGAATAGGTGAACACATTTAGGATTTGGCAGTTTTATTGATTGCGTTTGTTTTATTTGTGTGGGTCGGTGGTAGATACTTTCCTTTGAACAAGGAAGCTCAGCTTTTATTTCGTTACATGCTAAACCCGGTCCTTCCAAGTTCCTAAAAGTGCCTATCTCTACCTTGCTTGCAGGTTCCATTTGTGCAGCCATTTTCTCACTTGGCTCCCCCTCCCTATGGTGTATCCCATTCCTCAGAACTGAGTAGACTTGAGCCTTCACGCAGAGAACTACCGTGCACAGAGCTCTAATTTGTCTTTTTTATAAAAAACATTATTTGGGCTGGGGCAATGGCTTAGCGTTTAAGGGCACTTGTTTGCCAAGCCTGCATCCTGGGTTCAATTCCCCAGTACCAACGTAAAGCCAGATGCACAGAAGTGGCCCTGTGTCTGGAGTTTGTTTACAGTGGCAAGAGACCTTCATTGCCCATTCTGTCTCACACATGCTCTCTCTCCTTTGCAAATAACTATCTTATTTCTTTATTTGGTGGTGGAGCGAAGCATGTAGAGAGAGAGAATGGGTGTGTCAGGGCCTCCAGCCACTGCAAATGAACTCCAGTTGCGTGTGCTGCCTTGAGCATCTGGTTTATGTGGGACCTGGGGAATCAAACTTGGGTCCTTTAGCTTTGCAAGCAAGCACCTTAACCACTTAGCCACTGAGCCAACTCTACAGCCCGAAATAACACTCATTCTCTATCTGCCTTTGTTCTCTCTCAAATATATAAAATTAAATTTTAAAAAGTATTTATAAGAAATTATTTCTATGCATGTATGTTTGTGTGTCTTATCACTGCAAACCAAACTCCAGACACTTGCACTACTTTTTCTGTTCAGCTTTTTCTTAGGTGGCTGGGTAATTAAATGTATAAGGAAGTGTTCAGTAGTGAGAAAGTCCCTGTATAAGGACTAGAGAGATGGCTTAGTGGTTAAGGCGCTTGCTGTGAAGCCTTAAGAACCCAGGTTCTATTCCCCAGGACTCACATAAGACAGATGCACAAGGTGGTGCATGCATCTGGAATTTGTTTACAGTGGGTGAAGGCCCTGGCATGCTCATTCTCTCCCTCTCTAAATGCCTCTCTCTCTCTCAAATAAAATAATTTTTTTTTTTTCTGAGGTAGGGTCTCACTCTAGCTCAGGCTGACCTGGAATTCACTATGGAGTCTCACAGTGGCCTCGAACTCATGGCAATCCTCCTACCTCTGCCTCCCAAGTGCTGGCATTAAAGGTGTGTGCCACCATGCCCAGCTAATTTTTTTTTTAAAGAAAGAAACCAATTTTGGTGTTATTGAATAGACAGTTGCTTTACAACACGACATCCAGATTTGTTTAAAGTGGCTTACACTTGGGGATACAACACTTGGGATACTGGGCTAGAATAGCCTGGGCCTGTGTAGCATGTCTGGAGAAAATTTCCTAAGTTATGATGCAGAGCTGTGTGCATTGTTGGCTTGGGTGTTCAGACTATTCAATGAGTCTTGTTCTGGGGAAAGGAGAAGACAGCTGTAGCACCTGACTGTAGCTCACAAAGTGTTGGGGGGGGGCATAAGGTTGTGGCCCTGTTTTCTTTTGTTGTTAAGCTGACATTTGTGGCTATGGAGAGAGAGTAGAGCTCCAGAATGACCTTTAAAACGTGCCTGTCTGTGATGACTATCTGCCCTCTTCTCCTGGAAATAGGCTGGCTGCGTTTCTTTTTTTCTTTGAATACAGTGCTGCTCAGTGCAACGAGTAAAGGAAGGGGATTTGGTGCCAAGTGTCCCATCTCATGGGCAAGTTGTTGATACACCTGTCTGCAGCCATCCCAAGACAGAACTAGGGATTCAGCGTTGGTTTTAATCTCTTTGAAAATAGAAAATTTCAGGTTTTCAAAGAATGATTAAGAACTCATTTAAGTGTAGTTGAACATAATTTATTTAAGTGCAATTTTCTACAGAATCAAGTAAATTAACCAAGTGATTGTCATTAAAATAGAGGTCTCTGGCTGGAGGAAATGCCTCAATGGTTAAGGCACTTGATTGCAAAGCCTAACAACCTGGATTTGATTCCCCAGCACCTGTGTGAGCCAGATGGACAAAGTGGTGCCTGCATCTGGAGTTTGTTTGCAGCAGCTAGAGGCCTAGTGTATCCATTCTCTATCGATCTCTATCTCTCTACTTGAAAATAAATTTAAAACAAAATTTTAAGGGTCTCAGCTACACATGCTTGGAGGCTGAGGTAGGAGGATTGCTGTTGAGTGTGAGGCCAGCCTGGGCTAGAGTGAGTTCCAGGTCAACCTGGGCTAGAGTAAGACCCTGCCTCAAAAATCAATGAATAAAAATAGGTCTCAAAACTTAGAAGACAAAGTTTATTGTGTGCTAGGACCAACATTTTCTTACAATGTACTTGAGTTCCAGTTAAATGCAGCTCCGAATGAGAAGTGGTGGAGCGCGGGGTGGTAATCAGGGTACTTGGCTTTCTAGAGCAGCCCAGCCTCCCGGGTGCTAGTGTTGGTAGTGGTGGTCTTTGCACTCTTCCACCTCATGTCTCAGCTCTGCCGTGAAAGATGAGTGTAGGGCTGGAGTAATGGCTTAGTGGTTAAGGCACTGCCTGTAAAGCCTAAGGACCCAGTTTTGGTTCCTCAGTACCTGTGCAAGCCAGATGTACAAGGTGGTGCATGTGTCTGGAGTTCAATTGTAGTGGCTGAAGGTCCTGGCGTGCCTGTTCTCTCCTCCCCGCCCCCAAGTAAATAAAATAGTTTTTAAAAAGAGGAGTATAGAATAAAGCTGATAGTCTCAGCAACTCTTTGGAGTAGGAATTGTATCTAAAGTGTAGTAAATGATAACAAAATTTACATTTTAAAAATGTTCTGCTCTGTAGCATTGGTTTTGTGGAGAGATTTATTTATTTTAAAAAATTGAGGCAAGCCCAACAGACTGGCTTATTTGTTTAAATATTTTATTTATTTATGAGAGCCACTGCACACAAACTCCAGACACATGTGCCCTCTTGTGCATCTGGCTTACGTGGGTCCTGGGGAATTGAACCCCGGTCCTTAGGCTTCACAGGCAAATGCCGAAACTGCTAAGCCATTTCCCTTGGCCCCCTACCTTTATTAATGCAAGAGCAAAAGAGAGAATTGACACACAAGGGCCTCCAGCCACTGTAATAGAACTCGGATGCATTCCCCACGTTGTTTGCATGTGCATCCTTGTGTGCTTGCCTCACCTGGTGTGTCTGGCTTACATGAGATCTGGAAAGTTGAACATGGGTCCTTAGACTTTGCAGACAAGTGCGTTAATCACTAAGCATTCTCTCTAGCCCTAAATATTTTATTTATTGCAAGCAGAGAGAGAAGAGAGACAGAGTGGGAGTACCAGGACCTCCAACTGCTGAAAACAAACTCAGACGCATGCCGCACTTTGCATCTGGCTATATGTGGGCACTGGGGAATCAAACCTGATCATTAGGTTTTGCAGGTGGGCTTCTTAACTGCTGAGCCATTCCTCCAGCTCAGCTTCTTGTTTTTAATTGTGTGTGTGCGTGTGCACCTACTTAAAGAGATTGTCTGGCTTGATGTGGATAGGTGGGTGGCTAGGGAATTGAACCCCCTGACTATGTTTTTATGTGTCCTCAAAGTTATAACCACTTATCACTTGATGGATCCATTCCACACCCAGACAGGGTCTCATGTATCCCATGCCAGCTTCAAATGCCAATATGTTCCTGAGCTTCTGCCATTTCTGGCTCTCTCTGCTCCTTGTAGGAGCAATTTTACAGGTTGCAGGCACACATGGCCACAACCAGCGGTTGAAAAAGGACTCTAAAAATTTGTGATCTCTTGCTTGTGCAAGATGCACACTTAAACCACTGAGCCATCTCTCTAGCCCCCTAGTGATAAGCATTGTTGTCTGCAGCAATTTTCCCTGCCTTGGCTTATTTGATCTTGGCTTTTGTTTCATGGTTTCACATGTATGGGTGCCTTGAACATGAGGTTTTAGGGGCAAGTGGTCTGCACTAGTGTTTGAAATTTTGACTGGAATCAAGCTTGTTTGGAGCATGTTTCATTTACTGGTGTATTTATCTTACTGCATTCCTGTGTTTTTTACTTTTTTCTAAAATTATAGTGCATAGAAAAACAGCAATTAAAATTAATCAGACCAAGCTGGGCGTGGTGGTGCACACCTTTAACCACAGCACTTGAGAGGCAGAGGTAAGAGTATCACTGAGCTCGAAGCAACCCTGAGAGACTACATAGTGAATTCCAGGTCAGCCTGGGCTAGAATTATGAGACCCTACCTGGAGGGGGGGTCATCAGTCCAGCTGGGAGGCTGGGTATGGTAGCACACGTCTCTAGTACTGGGGTGGCAGTCAGGTAGGGAGGATTGCTGTTGAGTTTGAGGCCACACTGAGACTACATAGCCAGGTCAGCCTGGACTAGAGTGAGACCCTACCTTGAGGGGTGGGGAAGAACAGCAGGGGATAGTGTAACTCAGTGGTAGAGCATTTACTAACAATTGAAAGGTTCTGAGTTCGATTCCTATCACCATAAGAAAACAAACAAAAATAAAAGCTTGGGGCTGAGGAGACAACCTAGTGGTTAAGCGCTTGCTTCACAAAGCCTGCCAACCCGGGTTTAATTCGCCAACTACTCACACAAAGCAGACCAAAAAAAAAGGCACAGGTGTGTCTGGTTGTTAGTTTGCAATCACAAGAGACCCTCATGTCTTCCCTGAGCACCACCCCCCCCACACACACCTGCCAATGAATAAATGAAAAATACAACTTTCCAAACTTTCCAAGACAAGTTAAGGAAATATTGTAGAGGGCAACATTTAAAACTTGATTTGCTGAGGAAGAAATGTCTTCCTGGTTGAAAAGAAAGAAATGAAACAGATTTGATAACCTTTCAGAGTGAATTAACAGTAGAATGGAATTTTTTTTTTCTTAGATACCTGTTTTAACAGTGAACAACCAGTACAGGCAAGGACACTTGGAGGAATATCAGGATGAATACATTGTGGTCCTCCAGGAGTCTAGAATGGGGTCAGATGTGTTTAGTGGAGACTGGTGTTAAGAGGGCCCTACAATAGAAGTAGCCAAGGAGAGAGGGATAGGCCCTGTCTGTGAATAAAACTAAAGAGAGCCCTATTTTCTGCTAGTTGTCTTCATGAATACTTGGTTTTTGTCTTTTTGAGTCATTCTTGCCTCAAACTTACCATCCTTTGGCCTCAGTCTCCCAAGCGATGAGTAACTTGTTCTTTGAATTCTGATTTACACATAGAATCCCCTTTCCCATTGTTTTCCAGTTTGCCAGGAATTTGCTCAAGTAGACACCAGTTATCTTTGTACAACTTGATTTTCCCACCAACCTGCAGAGGATAGTCTGACTCTGTCCAGGGTATTTGGGTTTTGTTTTTAGCATGTTAACTTAGAATTTGAGTATGCTGCCCTCAATTCTTGAAAGTCTTTGAGAAACAATTTGCCACTAGGTGGAGAGTGGCCCTAGGAGTCTTGGTTGTTTCTTTGAGGCTCTCTAACCCAGGCTGACCTGGGACTTAACTCTAGCTCAGGCTGCCTCAAAGTGACCCTCCTGACTCGTTAGCTGTAAGGTGTTTATTTTATACCAGGACTGCTTAAGTTTTGTCCTTATTTTCAGTAGATTCTAGTAAAGCATAGCTTGATAATAGATGCATCTTGTTACTGTTCTCCAGGTAGGACCAGTTTCCCATTATAATTCTTACAGGGGCAAAGAAAGGAACAGTAAGCATTTCCTGAGCCTCTTTCAGCACTCTAGCCTAGGAGTGGTGATGCTTAATTCCAAAACATAGCCTAACTAGGTAATTGTATGTCATTTCACTTGGAAAAGAAAACAAGAATTGCATACTAAGCAATCTCTGTGCATATCTCCTTTGGGGAGTAGAAAAAATGTTTTACTGTTCTTTTTGTACCTTATTGGGGCAATCTAAAATGGCTTTTTAAAATATATTTTAATATAACTTGTTGTTTTTGAATTAGTATAGAAATCCAAGACATTAAAATTGCTTGAACAAAGTAGCTTTTGTTACTGTACAGAAAGTCTCATCTGGTTGATAGGTGTCATTGCTTTAATGACTGAATAACTAGGTTCTTAGAATGTGAAGACTGGAAATGATTTCAGCTGTAATACAATCTCAGTTTTGAATAATCTGAAGCCTAGGCATGCTAAGTTGTTATCTAAGGTCACTCACACAGAGTTAATGACACAGTTAAATCTAGAATCCAGATTGCCAGCTACTAGTTTTAAGGCTTTTTCTACCATAGCATTCTGTTTGATAATAGAACATAAGGGCATGCCTATAGCTAATTACTGCAACCAGCATGGACTTTCTGACAGAGCCCTGGAATTTGCCTTTATAATGTTGGATTCTTAAAGGTTTTTATAATTAGTATGGGACTGTAAGAGCTCCTTGTGATAGTTGTTTCTTGAGCAGTCACTGCTGCCTAATTTGCCCTTTGATCAGTTAGTCTCTAGTATTTTTATTAGGTTTGTTTCAAGGTAGGGTCTCACTCTAGCTCAGGATGACCTGTAATTCAGTATGTAGTGTCAGGGTGGCCTCAAATTCACAGTGATCCGCCTACCTCTGTCTCCTGAGTTCTGGGATTAAAGACATGTGCCACCATGCCCAGTTTATTATTTTATTTTTGAGGGAAAGAGAAAATGGGCACGCCAGGGCCTTTCAGCCACTGTGAACAAACTCCAGATGTGTGTATCCCTTGTGTTGCATGTGTGACATTGTGCACTTGCGTTACTGTGTGTCTGGCTACATGGGACCTGGAGATTCAAACATGTGTTCTTAGGCTTCACAGGCAAACACCTTAACCACTGGGCCATCTCTCCAGCCCAAGTACTACTTTGTAATTGCTTCTTGCTGCATTTAAGAAAATGTTGGTGTAGATTACTTTAACTGGCTAGTTTGCCTTTGTACTTTTTTGTATGAATGTGTGTGCAGAGGTTGATGTCCAGGGTCTTCCATTTTTCCCACCACCTTATTGAGACAAGGTTTCTTGCTGAGCAGAAGTCTCCCACCCCCATAGGGTTTTCACTCTAGCCCAGGCTGACCTGGAATTCACTATGTAGTCTTAGGGTGGCCTCACACTCTGCCTCCTGAGTGATGGGATTTAAGACATGTGCCACCACAGCCGGCTTCTTGCTGAACTCTGAATTTAGAGCTCACCAATTTGCACTGTCTCACCTGACATTTTACATGGCTGCTGTGATTTGAACTCAAGTTCTAATGCTCGCATGGCATGCATTTTACCCACTGAGTATCTCCCCAACCTTCCTTTGTACTTTTGTTCCTTCCTTACCTCCCTTGCCTTCAGGGCCTGGCTATCATTGTCCATGCTAGTTTCAAGTGATCTTCCTGCATCTGTTTCCAAGCTGGGCCTTAATTGATTGACAGTCTTGCTCTCAGTTCTGAGTGCTGGACTTGCTGTATTTTCATTTTTTTATTTTATTTTTATTTTTTCAAGGTAGGGTCTCACTAGACCAGGCTTACCTGGAACTCACTCTGTAGCCCAGGCTGGCCTTGAACTCAGGGTGATCTTCCTGCCTCAGGCTCCCAAGTGATGGAATTAAAGACATAAGTCACCACCACACATGGCCATTTTCATCTTTAGAATGTTTGGTAACTGAATCAAATCACTGGCATTTTTATATGCTCTGCAAACTTTATTATAAGATTTTATTTTATTTATTTATTTATTAAAGACAGAAGGAGAGAGAGTGTGTGATGTGCCAGGGCCTCTAGCCACTGCAAACGAACTCCAGACGCATGTTGCACCATGTGCATCTGACTTACATGGGATCTGAAGAATCGAACCAGAGTCCTTAGGCTTTACAGGCATGCGCCTTAACTGCTAAGCTATTTCTCTAGACCTCTGCAAACTTCTCTATGAAGTTTGTGTTTACTGTTTTCCAGTATTGCCTGTGTAGAAAAGTGTAATTTTGTTGAGACGATCTGGTCTCCCGAGTGCTAAAGAAGTTTTAGTTCTTTATTTAAGCTACACTTCAACCTGTCTTAGTACATATTAATAATTAGTAAAATTAGTAAATAATTTGTAAAAAATTAAGTGACTGTATGGGGGTGGGCAGAAAAATGTAGTGGTAAAATTACAAGAAAAGCAGTATAACAACCAAAGGAGGGTTGGAGAGATGGCTTACTTGCCTGCAAAGCCAAAGAACCCAAGGTCATCTCCCCAGGACCCATGTAAGCCAGATGCACACGGTGGCGCATGCGTCTAGAGTTCATTTGCGGTAGCTGGAGGCCCTGGCACATCCATTCTCTTTCTCTCTCGCTCGCTCTTTCTCAAATAAATAAAAATTTAAAAAAGATTTTAGCCGGGCATGGTAGCGCACATCTTTAATCCCAGCACCCGGCATTGTGAATTCCAGGCTACTCTGAGACTTCATAGTGCATTCCAATTCAGCCTGGCTAGAGGGAGACCCTGTTGGGTTGGGGGAGACTATGTAGTCTCAGGTGGCTTCAAACTCATGGCAGTACTCCTACCTCTGCCTCCTGGGATTAAAGGCGTGCATCACCACGCCTGGCAGCCAGTAACTTTGTTGTTTTTTTTTCTTTTTCATTGTTGTTTTTTCGAGGTAGGGTCTTGCTATAGCCCAGGCTGACCTGAAATTCACTGTGTAGACTCAGGCTGGCCTTGAAATCACAGTGATCCTCCTACCTCTGCCTCCCTCATGCTGGGATTAAAGGTGTGCACCACCACCCTGGGCTTTGTGATGATTTTTGAGGTAGAGTTTTACTATGTAGGCAAGAGTGAACTGGATTCATGATCTTCTTGAGTTAGCCTTTGAAGTGCTGAGGTTATAGGCATGCACCATTATAATTGTCTTGATTAAGCATTTTTGAAGAATTAACCAAGCATTTGTGCTTAAGACATATAGTTTGGATCAAAATACAGCCTTTATTACCTATGTATATGGCCTTGACCAATTTATGTAATCTGGCCAAGTCATAGTCTCCATGTTCAAGTACTTTGGTCCTTGATAAAGCCTTAAAACTTTTTTTTGTGTGTGTGAGACCACGCCTGGCCCTTTAAAACATTTATACCATAGGTAGGAATTTAACTCATTGGCAGAGTCCTTGCCTAGTGTGCAGAAGGCCCTGGGTCTGATCTCTAGCACAGAAGAAGAAATGTTTTATTTTGCCCTTAAAAAAAAAAAATTATTAGCAAGAGGGAGAGAATGGGCATGCCAGGGACTCTAGCCACTGCAAATGAAGTCCAGATGCACCACCTTGGCTTACGTGAGTACTGGGGAATCAAACCTAGGACTTCAGGCTTCACAAGCAAGCACCTTAACCACTAAGTCATCTCTCCAGCCCAGAATTAAATGTGTTTTGAGGCAGGGTCTCATTGTAGCCCAAGATGACCTGGAACTCCCTCTATAGCCCAGGCTACTTTAACTTCATGGCTCAGCCTCCCAAGTGCTGGGATTACAGATTACTGTTTTAGTTAACTTGGATGACAACATGGCAAGACTCCTCACTTATCATTTTAAATCTGGGTACTGCAGTAGCATTAGCTAGTTCTTTCCTCCTCTATCTGACATTGAGGCCTTTTAATGTGGAGTATGATCATTGTGGTGGTGTTTTTTGAGGGGGATATGATCATTGTATTCGCTGGTGCGCTCTGACAGTGTTCCCCACATAGGTTTAAAAGTGCTTAGTAAAGGTGTGTTTCTGAACTTGAACTTAAAGCTAAGAAAACTTGAAGGCACAGCTTCATTTCTTAGGATGGTTGCTAGCTTCTTTCTCGAGCAGAGAATGAACTATGCAGGAAGTGAGAAAATAGGCCTCGGTGGTCTTGCTCCATAATTGAGAGCATCTAGAAACACTCTAAATCCAGGCTCATTAGTAGCCAGTAAAATTGAATGCCATGTGCTTTATGAAATAAAATGAATGAGCAAGAATTAACTATGTGTGTGACAACTACATACAATCATATCAAGTTTAAAGAGCATTTTGTTATATACCCTGTGGTTTTTCTGGCTCATTCCAAAATCTTTGGTACACAGATGTCACTAGCTTTGCATTTGGTTTTTGTGACCAGTGACCTGAATGGAGAGTTTTCCCCCTTGACTGTAGGAAGCTATGTTCAGCTTGCTTTGAAGTCTTTTAGTTTCATCATTAACATGCATAAGCACTTGATGTTCTCTTTGCCTCTGTAAGTTCTGCATGCTTACAAATGTCCTAGATTGGAGGATGTTTAAAAGACAAAACCACGAACAGATTGTTACTATGCTGCGTGACAACCACCGATAGTCTTATGATAGATGGCATTGTCCTGAGAAGTCCCTTGCAGCCACATCCATGGGGCACATATGTAAACTGAAGAGTTAGTGCTAGAATTTAAGAGGTGAGGTCCAAGTATCTTTGGTTTTAACATGCTCACATTTAGGGGAGAACCCCACTCTACCAGTCATCCAAGTGTTTATACTGCCTTAAGAAAATTGATACAGCTGGGTGTGGTGGCTCAGGCCTTCGATTCCAGCACTTGGGAGGCAGAGGTAGGAGGATCATTGTGAGTTCAAGGCCACCCTGAGACTACATAGTGAACTCCAGGTCAGTTTGAGCTAGAGTGAGACTACCTTGGAGGGAGAGGAGGTTTGATACATTGTAGCTACATCACTGCTTGCTTTACTGCTACAGGTTTTTTTGTGTTCATTTTTATTTATTTATTTATTTACTTGAGAGTGACAGACACAGAGAAAGAGGCAGATAGAGAGACAGACAGACAGACGTTGGTGCACCAGGGCCTCCAGCCACTGCAAATGAACTCCAGATGCTTGTGCCCCCTTGTGCATCTGGCTAACGTGAGTCCTGGGTAATTGAGCCTCGAACCCGGGTCTTTAGGCTTAACCGCTAAGCCATCTATCTCTCCAGCCCCTACAGGCTTTTTTTTTTTAGGGGCTATTTGAGGAAAGACAGGATGGCACTTGTATAACTTAGGAAAAAAACCAGTTAATTCTGATATGTCTGTATATTAAATAGTAGTGATTACAGTATCTATGTCATAGGGCATTTTGAAAGAATAAACAACATATAATCAACATTTGAAGGCTTAGTAAAAAAACAGTTGGTCGCTGGTTATGGTGGTGCACACGTCTAACTAGTAAGTTCCAGGCCCGCAAGGACACTTTCTCAGATAACAGAAGAACAAAGGAGGAGTGTCAGTTGGCATTAGGATAAATTGCCAGTACTTCACTCCTATCTACATCACTGGAGTTCTTTGGATCCCTGTCTACCCATAATAGGTACTCAGTAAATGCTAATTGATAGAATTGAACTGGAGGTATTTATGTAATAAGTGGAAACAGACATTAGTGAATTATCTACTAGGTGCCATTTCTTAAATTGATACTAAACAAACGTGTTTTCTCACTTAATCCTCTCAGCAGGCCTGTCAGCTTGATGATACATCATTTCCCTAACTCTAGTAAATGAAGTAACTGCATCTCACAACTTGTAATTGACAGGCAAGGTCAGCTGAGTCCAACAGTCCTATCACTGCCTTTACTACTACCTCTTTTTGTTTGTTTGTTTGTTTTTTGTTTTTCTAAGATAGGGTCTCACTCTGGCCCAGGCTGACCTGGAATTCACTTTGGAGTCTCAGGGTGGCCTCGAACTCATGGCGATCCTTCTACCTCTGCCTCCCGAGTGCTGGGATTAAAGGCATGCGCCACCACGCCCGGCTGTACTACCTCCTTCTTAAACAGCTTATGAACTTGTGTCACTGACTGGCTTGTTCTGAGGTGTAAGTTTTCCTTATTCTTACAGTTTTCTTCAAAACAGGAAAGGAAGACCAGCCAAAGTAACACACAACTGTAATCTCAGCACTGCAAAATGAGTATATACACCAAATATACTTGGGATAGGGTTCATGTAGCCACGGCTGGTCTCTAACTACCTGTGTTGTTGAGGATGACCTTGAACTTTGGGCCCACTTCCACTTCAGCACACACCACAATACCCAGTTTTATGCTGTTTTGGGGATAGCATCCAGGGCTTAATGCATGCTTGGCAGGTGTTCTACCAACAGAGCTATATATATCCCCAGCCCAGGAGACCTATTTTAATTTTTTTAAATTTATTTATTTAAGAGAGAATGAGAAAGAGAATGGGTACACCAGGGCCTTCAGCCAATGTAAATGAACTCCAGATGCCTGTGCCACCTTGTGCATCTGGTTTATGTGGGTCCTGGGGAATTGGACCTGGGTCCTTTGGCTTTGTAGGCAAATCCCTTAACCACTAAGCCATTTCACCAGCCCCCCCCCTTTTTTAAATTATTTATTTATTTATTTGAGAGAGACAGACACAGAGAGAAAGACAGATAGAGAGAGAGAGAGAGAGAGAATGGGCGCGCCAGGGCTTCCAGCCTCTGCAAACGAACTCCAGATGCGTGTGCCCCCTTGTGCATCTGGCTAACGTGGGACCTGGGGAACCGAGCCTCGAACCGGGGTCCTCAGGCTTCACAGGCAAGCACTTAACCGCTAAGCCATCTCTCCAGCCCCCCCCCCCTTTTTTTTAAAGCCAGGCTTGATGACTAGTGACTTTATTCCAGCACTCAGGAATTAGCTTAGGCCAATCACTGTGAGTTTGAGGTCAGCCTGGGCTACAATGAGACCCTGCCTTAAAAACAAAACAAGCTGGGCATGGTGACATCCTTTAATCCCAGCACTTGGAAGGCAGAAGTAGGAGGATCACTGTGTGAGTTACAGGTCAGCCTGGGCTAGAGACTACAGCTTGTAAAAAACACAAATAACCAAAAGAAAAGAAAGAAAGAGAAAAGCAGAACAGAAGTCACCTCTATTGTGTGAAGACTACAGTTTGTGTCCATTTGCAACTGTAGTTTACCTATTCCACCTCGTATCTGCTAATGTCTTACTTATCACAGCAATCCTTCTACCTCTCCAGTGCTGGGATTTAAAGCATGTGCCACCATACCCAGTGTGTGTGTGGGGGGGGGGGGAGGATATAGGCACATCAGGGCCTCTAGCCATTGCAAGTGAACTCCAGATGCATACACTGATTTGTGCATCTGGCTTTACATGGGTGCCAGGGGATCAAACTTGAGTCATTAGGTTTTGCAGGCAAATGCCTTAACCATTGAACCATCTCTCCTACTCTTCCTTTCTCCTGACTTCTACCAGGTGTTGCTTCTGCTGTGTGCACTGTCCACATTGCTCAAAGGTGTGCTTCCTTGCAGTGGTGATAACTGTGGGTCTTGTTGCTAGCAGTGCCTCTCACATCAGTGCATTCATTCAGAACATTCTTCCTGATGCTCTGAGCATATCACTTCTCAAAAAATCTTGAAAAGGTCTGGAGAGATGGCTCACTGGGTAAAATGCATCCCTTGCAAGCATGAGGACCTGAGTTTAGATCCCCAGAACCCAGGTAAAATGCTGGGCATAGTGGTGTGCACCTCTAATCTCAATGCTGGGTGGAGGTAGAGACCTGAGTTCCACAGGGCATGCTGACTGCTTGTCTGGGTGAACCTGTGAGCTCCAGGCTCAGTGAGAGACTGTCTTAAAAATAAGTTTCAGAGCAATAGAGGGAGGACATTTGACTATAGCTTGTAAAAAACATGCATGTGTATACCACACACAAAGCAAAAACAGTACTTAATGGAGCTGCAGAGATGGGTCATCAATAAAGGGCTCTTGATAACAAAGTTTGAAGCCTGGGTTCAATTCTGTGCTGTTCCCATAAAGCCAGATGCACAATATTTAAAATAATCATATACATGCTGAGCATAATGGTGCTTGCTTGTAATCCCAGATTCTGAAGTCTGAGGTTGGGAATGTAGCTGACTGGTAGAACACTTGCCAAGTATGTAACAGGTCCTGAGTTTGATCCTTGATAGGATACTGCATTGCCACCGTTTGTTTGTGGGGGTGGGGGAGGTTTGGTGTTCTGTTTTTTTTTTTTTGAATCAGGGTCTCATGTAATCCAGACTAGCTGTGAACTCTGATCTTTCTGCCTCTACCTCCAAAGTGCTGGGATTACAGGTATGTGTCAGTCTTTCTGTGTTGATTCTTGTTAGGTGGTAATACATTCTGGGCAGTGGTTTTAGATATTTGTTCCTCCCTCTCCCAAGGTAGATTCTTGCTGTAGCCTAGGCTGACGTGGAATTCACTATGTAGTCTCAGGCTGGCCTCAAACTCATGGTGATCCTCTTACCTCTTGCTTCCTAAATGCTGGGATTAAAGGCATGTACTACCATGCCCAGTTTAAATATGAGTTTTATAGGTTACAAATTTACAATTTTACATTACTATATGAATCATGTGATGTCAATTTTTTTGGCATATTTCTGTCTTGGGAATATGTGAGCATTTTTCATATACAAATGTCATTTACATTAACCAAATATAAAAACAGACTTAACATACATAGTTCTCCTACAGCTTTCAGGGACACCATATGTGGATTTGCAGTTTGACAACTGGAATCTGAATTAATGCTTTTAAGAGTTCTAGAGTAGACAAAGCTGGCATAATAGGAATCACTTTTTGTCTTTTTCCTTTCCCTCCCTCCCTTTCTTCCTTTCTTCTTTCTTTTGTGTGTGTGTGTGTGTATGGTTTTTTAGGTAGGGTCTCACTTTGGCCCAGGCTGACCTGGAACTTATTTATACTTCCAGGCTGGCCTTGAGTTCACAGATCCTCCTATCTCTGCCTCCTGAGTGCTGGGGTTATAGGCATGTGCCGCCATGCCTGGCCATCCTAAGACTACAGGTCAGCCTGGGCTAGAGCAAGACCCTATCTTGGAAAACAACAACAAAACAAAACAAAAAAAGATAGGTAAAACAAGCTACAGGTTAATTTCTAATCAAACTTTTTTCTGTTAAACAGCACCTGTGGAGTCCTCTCAAGAAGAACAGTCCTTGTGTGAAGGTAATTATTTATGTGGTTCTCTGGAAGCCTACTCAAGAAAACATGAAGTTGTCTGTGGTGTGTAAAGCTAGATACTGGTTTGTAAATGTATATATTATATCTCAATCTCTTCTCTAGGTTCAAATTCAGCTGTTAGCATGGAACTTTCAGAACCTGTTGGTAAGACAATTTCTGACCATATTAATACAGTAGTATGAAACTTTCTCCAGATTTAAGATGCAAATGTAAGTTCTGATCATTGTAATGCCTATGTTCTTGCTATTAGCATTTATTTAACAGTGTCTTGACAAATACAGTGATTGCAAATGGAATTGCAGTGGTCAGTTTAAATAGTTGTACTTGTTCCATTCACTTTGTCAGAATTTCACTTCCTGTTTATTACTTTATTACTCTTAAAAGGATGCCAAAGTCTTACTATTTGAAAAGGAAATGGGAGCCAGGCATGGCACGCAGGAAAATCACCATGAGTTTGAGGCCAGCCTGGGCTAAAGTGAGACCATGCCTCAAAAAAATAAAAAATAAAGGAAATATATTTCCTAAATCCTTTTACACTTTCTCTGTGTTAGGATTTTATTATTTGTGTTTGAGGTGGGTGCCTGCATACTGCCACATGTATGTGGAGGTCAGAGGACAGCCTCAGGATATTAGTCCTCTCAACCTTGTTTGAGACAGGGTCTCTCGTGTTTTGCCACTGGGAAGACCAAAGTAGTTGGTTTGTGAGGTTCAGGACTCTCTTAACTCTACTTCCCATTGCCATAGACCTGTTGGGATTACGTAAGTAAGAGTTACTATGTGTCTCACTTTTTACATGCTTGTTGGGATTTTGAACTCTGTTGGCGGGTTTATGGGGCAAGCACCTTTAACCATTAAATGATCTCCCCAGCTCCCATAAATTTTTTGCTTGGTGGTGTGTTTTTGTGAATGTGCATGTTGTGTGCCTTTTTTTTTTTTTTTTTTTTTCCCCGAAGTAGGGTCTTGCTCTAGCCCAGGCTGACCTAGAATTCACTATGTAGTCTCAGGGTGGCTTCAAGCTCATGGTGGTCCTCCTACCTCTGCCTCCCCAGTGCTGGGATTAAAGACGTGAGCTGCCACACCCTGCTTTGTGTGCATGTTTGTATGTGTGTAGGCATGAAAAAGCCAGAGTACAAACTCTGATATTCTCCTCACATATAAGTTGCAGAAATCCACATCACTGGGGTGCAGGCATGTGACACTACACTCAGTTTTTATGTGGGTACTGAGAGATCGAACTTGGGTTCTCATGCTTGAGGGACACTATACCTTTCTCTGGTTCCCTGTGTTCTGGTCTTGAACTTTTGTCCCACTGGAAGAGCTGGGCTACTGGGAGTATTAGGCCTCTTGTTTACATTTGGTTTGCCCTAAGGAAATGCAGCCTTACTGGTCTAGATGTCTCCCAAGGTCTCTGAATCAGTTTTGCTGTGAGCAGTGAGGCCAGCATGAAAACTTAGTATTTCAGTTGTGAAAGGATTTTCCTGCTTTGTGTGTGAGTGTGGGTAGGTGGTGGTAGTATCCTCTGTTATGTGGATTTTCCTTATTTTTATTTTTATTTTTTTGAGGTAGGGTCTCACTCTAGCCCAGGCTGACCTGGAATTCACCATGGAGTCTCAGGGTGGCCTCACACTCACAGCAATCCTCCTACCTCTGCCTCCCAAGTGCTGGGATTAAAGGTGCACACCTCCACGCCTGGCTCTTTTTTTTTTTTTTACTTATTTATTTGAGAGTGACGGAAAGAGGCAGAGAGAGAGAGGAGAGAGAATGGGCACGCCAGGGCTTCCAGCCACTGCAAACGAACTCCAGACCCCTAAGCCCCCTTGTGCATCTGACTTTATGTAGGTCCAGGGGAATCGAGCCTCAAACTGGGGTGTGGATTTTCTTTTTGTGTCTCTGGACATTAGGAGATTAAACTTACATATTCCATTTATTTGTTTGAACTGCTAGCAGATGTGTTTAAACATGCTTTAACATAAGTCTTTTCCAGAATTGAGTTAGAATGTGTTTCTTCAGTAGAAAATGGAGAGACAGAAATGTCCCCAGAAGAATCGTGGGAGCACAAAGAAGAAATAAGTGAAGCAGAGCCGGGGGGCGGTTCCTTGGGAGATGGAAGGCAACCAGAAGAAAGCACCCAAGAAATGATGGAGGAGGAGGAAGAAATGCCAAAACCTAAATCGGTGGTTGCACCACCAGGTGCTCCTAAAAAAGAACATGTAAATGTTGTGTTCATTGGGCATGTAGGTAAGTTGTATTTTAGCAGTTATGAAGCATGAGCAAAATCAATGGGTCCATCACATCAGATCATGTTATTTATAAGGGAACTTGGAGAAGTTAGTTGACCCTGAACTGAAATAATCTAAAATGGTGTGTGTGTGTATAAAAGTAAGTACAGGGTTGACCCCAGGGTCACACATGCTAAATGCTTTGTTGTTGTTTTTAACTTGTGAGATCTCTTCTGGCAATAAATAAATAAATAAATGCAGGTATTTTATTAAGTTTTGGTAGAAGAACAATTATGTAATAGCATAGAGGTGGGAAGAAAGTAAGCTGACATAAATGGGATGGATAATTAGTCTGTAAGCCATTGATGATGGTTTAGCAGGCTGATATTAATTAATATCCTAGAAAATGGGTGTGTTTTTCACCTGAACATTTAATTTATTCATTTTAGTGGGATTAACCTTATTAGTAGTCAGTTTAATTTTGTGTGAAGAAAGAAATTATTTCTGGGCCCTTGTCAAGTTTCTCATTTAGTCAAACCAAACAAAATTGCACTTAATTAGATGTTTTCTAACATCCTCAAAATTGTATTAAGAAAATACAAGGAGTCTGTGATATTTTTCTTCCAGGGACACTCCCCCAACCCCTTTTTTTTCTGTTTTTTTTTTTTTTTTTTTTGGTTCTAGCCTATTTATTGAGGTAGGGACCATGTATGTGGCCCGGGCTGGCCTTGAATGCATGCTCTTCTTGTCTCAGCCTTAGTTCAGGTATTACAGATAGGTCCTGTCATGCCTGCCTTTTTTCCCCCTCAATATGACACACTAAACTCCTTTTATAGAAGAAACTTTGAAATGTAGAAAGGAATGCATATTCTGTTTGAAATGAAAGAAAGATGCCATAATATGGCCCAGCATGATGGGGCACATCTGTAATCCCAGAACTTGGGTGGTAGAGGTACAAGAATCAGGTTCAAAGTCAGCCTGAGCTACATGAGATCCGTCTCAAAAAGGAACATCAAATAGAAGAGAGACTCATTAAAAAGAAGGAAATTCAGTGTAGGGGGATTTGGGAAGGTGAAAAGGGAGAGGCCAAAAGCAATTATCATGGTATCTCGTCTGTATGTGTGGAAGTTGTCATTAGGTAGGGTCAGGTGGGGAGGATGACTACCTGTCATAAACAGCTCCTGCTCTTCAGCTGCTGTTGCTGTTTTGTTCTCTCGGATTCTGCTTAGGCAGTGTTTTGTTGCTGAAGGACCTTCACCTCCCCTACATCCCCTCCCCCCCCCAGGTATGCTCTTACTGTAGCCCAGGCTATCCTTTAACTCACTATGGAGTCTCAGGTTGGCTCAAATTCACAGCAGTTCACCTACCTCAGCTTCTCCAGTGCTGGGATTAAAGGCATGTGCCACCATGCCCAGCTAGAACCTGCCTTTTAAAAATATTTGTTTATTGGAGAGAGAGAGAGAGAATGGGTATGCCAGGGCCTACTGCCACTGCAAACGAACTCTAGATGCATGTGCCACTTTGTGCATCTGGTTTTATCTGGGTACTGGAGAATTGAACCCTGGCTGTCAGGCATTGCAAGCAAATGCCTTTAACCACCAAGCTATCTCTACAGCCCCTAGAACCTGTGTTTTATTATCAGTAAAATATTTCTGAGTCTTAGTACCCTTGTTGTCCAAGGGAGAAGGTCTCTAGGCTTTCTACCTCAAATTCCTATAACAGTTTAGTTGCTTTGACAAGGTTTGATTATACTTGCTAGATAGTAACTGTACTTGTTGCTTGCATTGTTAGTTTTGCTAGCTTTGACTTACGGTTTACATTTTATTGATGTTACTTTTAGATGCAGGCAAGTCAACCATTGGAGGACAAATAATGTAAGTCTGTCTTTTTTTTTTTTTAACTTTTAAAGAATAAAATTTATTTTAGAGTAAGAGGGAAAGAAGGAAAAAGCAAGCTTCTCACAGAGGAGGGGCTTCCAGAGCTGAAAAAGGCCTACTTTTTGAGAAATAATTCTTAAAAGATATTTTATTTATTTATTTATTTGAAAGAGAGAGAATGAATTCGCCAGGACTTCCAGCTACTGCAAATGAACTTCTGATACGTGCACCCCCTTCTATATCTGGCTTACATGGGTCCTGGAGACTCAAACCAGGATCCTTTGGCTTTGCAGGCAAATACCTTAATGGCTAAACCATTTCTCCAGCCCCCAAACCGACGGTTTTTGTGGGAACTAAACCTTCATTGAAAGGGGAAAGCTCACCTGTCCTGAGTGTGTGATTGGTTGGCTTGAGTGAAGGTGAGAGATGATGATGATGGGTTCAATGCATCCAGTACTACACGGGTTCAGGACGAGCTGCAGGAGTTTGTCTATGCCAGCAAGACGCTACCGCCCCCTTCCACCATCTTGTATTATCAGCGGCTCAGCTCTTTTCCTGATCCACTTAACCCAGACAGCTGTCTCCTGCGCTGTTTCAACCCCCCTTTCAGAGGCCACCCTGACTGCTCTTAGGGAAATGGGCTGATGACCACTCAAAAGTGCTGAATGCTAGTGGGGAGCGATGTTAGGCTACAGTAGTTAGGGTTTTTCTGGTTAACTGTAGGGAGGGCTAGCTACAAGCCTATGGTAGAACATTTTGGTTAGATGGTCAGCTTTTGGTCCCTGGAGTGTCTGTCTCTTTTATATTTTTGGCATTTAGAACTGTATCTGAAATACACACAAAGGAGTGTTAGTAACAAAAAATTGAGATAGAAGTGTCAAGGAATCAGCTTATTAAGACAGAAAACTGGAAAGACAATTGTCATTGCTATACTGAGGTATGGTAATACCAAGTTGGAACAAGGGTTACTTTTTTTTTTTTAATATTTTACTTTTATTTATTTGTTTATTTGAGAGGGCAGGAGGGAGAAAGAAGAAAGGAAGGACACACCAGGGCCTCCAGCCGCTGCAAACGAACAAATGAGGCATGTGCCACAGTGCATGTGGTTCCTGGGGAATTGAACCGTGGTCCTTTGGCTTTGCAGGCAAGCGCCTTAACTGCTAAGCCATTTTTCCAGCCCAGGGCTGCTCATTTTTAAGCACCTTAAATGTCAGAGGTAGTCAACTTCCTTACCTTGGGTTTGAGCCAGTTGGCATCTGAAGAGCAGCTTAAGGTCTTCTGGAGGATCACAGGTATAGTCAGGGCCTCTGGCCCTTTTGTCTGGAGGGTCAGTGGAAACTGGGAAGGGTCTAAAGCAGTCCTTAGTTTGTGGCACGTGTGATGTACCCCCAAGTCTAGTCTTGCTACTCACACTGCAAATCTGTGTTGAGATGTCTGGAAACCGTAATGAGTCCCCCAAAATGATACTGTCTAGGGATTCTGGGTTCGTATTCTCTACCAATTAAGGAAATAAGAGGCTGGAAAGTACTTTATTAGAATAAAGTTTATCTTAGAGTGAGAGGGAAAGAAAACAAGCTCCTTACAGGAGGGG
This sequence comes from Jaculus jaculus, assembly GCF_020740685.1. Classification (NCBI taxonomy): domain Eukaryota; kingdom Metazoa; phylum Chordata; class Mammalia; order Rodentia; family Dipodidae; genus Jaculus; species Jaculus jaculus. The sequence goes on from NC_059112.1 coordinate 102,189,607, forward strand.
GCTGCCAGAGTTGGAAACAAACAAAAAACCCAGTACATCTTTTAATGGTACAGTATAATTTTTAAGACTGAATTAATATCAGGCAATGTAAGCATTCCTGTAGCAATACAAAAGAAGCAAAATAAGTGACCCTCTCTTCAAGTTAAGAGAAATTAATAAATCATCTCTAGAGAAGCTGAGGTGAGGTAATTTTTGTGTTGTAATCATTGTTAGGATTTTAATCACTGGAATATTAGTTAAATGTATTTCTGAAAGCTGTCTCCAGGACCCACATAAGGTAGATGCACAAGGGGGCACATGCATCTGGAGTTTGTTTTCAGTGGCTGGAGGCCCTAGTGTGCCCATTCTCTCCTCCTCTATCTCCCAAAAAATGGAGGTCTTGGTCTGCTCGGATTGTATAGCCTCTGGCATTAAGTAGAAACCATATCTGACAGTCATTCCCCATATTTAAATGTCACACGACATTTAGTTGCTATATCTCAATAGTCTCAACCTGTGACTTTTTCTGTCTTTCCTTATCCTTCATGACATTAGTAACTGTGTGTGTGGTGTATATGCACTGTGATGGTGTGCTTGCTTAAAAGAACTTTGGGTATTGTTATTCTTGCTCTTCTGCTCATCCTTTTTCAGCAAAAGACTCTTAGTGATCCCAGAGCTTCCTCCCCCCCCCCCCCACAAATTCTATTCTCTTCTCCCCACTAAACTGGGGTTATGGACTTATGTGGCCATATCCAGCTGCTGATGTGGGTCCTGAGGCTTGCACACTTACACAGGAAGGGCTCTTAACCCCTGAGCCATCTCTCTAACTGACCAGTTATTTCAAGAATATTTTTCAGAGAAAAAAAAAAAAAAAAAAAAAAAAAAATATATATATATATATATATATATATATATATATATATTTTTTTTTTTTTTTCCTTTTTCAGGCCAGGTGTGGTGGCACACGCCTTTAATCCCAGCACTTGGGAGGCAGAGGTAGGAGGATCTCCATGAGTTCAAGGCCACCCTGAGACTATATAGTGAGTTCCAGGTCAGCCTGAGCTTGAGTGAGACCCTACCTCAAAAAAGTTTTTTTTTTTTTTTTAATTTGTATTGTTTCATTATAGCTAGATAAGTATCACAGAAAGATATGCTGTGTTCTTTTCTGTGGGGTTCCTTGATATCAGTAATCATGTTTTACTTAGTATGTTTTATAAAGTACTGAGCTGAGTCTACTTGCTTAAGGTTCTGTCTCTGTCAGTGTCTTCTACTATACAGTGTTAGTTTTTTTCCTTTATCTGATTTGAGACTATGCAATACCCTTTGTTTACTTAAACTTTCCATGATTTCAGTATCATTTGTGGTGATTTACTTTAAAATAGCTATTTTCTGGAGTTGAAATTGCCTTCAAGGGCTTTAAAGTTTTCCTTACTTCCCTGAGTAATTTGTGGGTAATTGTTCACTTTCTTTAACAATTTTCAGGTATTTGACTGGAATGGTTGATAAAAGGACACTTGAGAAATATGAAAGAGAAGCTAAAGAAAAAAACAGAGAGACTTGGTATGGTAAAATTTTATGACATTATGAATTGCTTTCAAGAAAACACTGGAACCTTAATGGTTTTATGGTCTGTTAAAACATAATTTTTAGCCATGCACAGTGCTTTATGCTTGTAATCCCAGTCATGAGGCTGAAGCTAGAGGATTTTTGAGAACAACCTGGGCAACATGGTGGGGTATAGTCTCAAGAAAATGTGCAAAGCAGAGTTTTGTCTGAAGTGTTGTCAAAATAAAGGAAAAGTTTTCTTTTCCCTCATAATATATGTAACTCACACACAGAAAATTTGGAAGTTATCCAACTACCTAGTGATAGGAGATTTGCTGAATAAAGTATAAGCCATGTATTTAGTTTGATAACCCAGTTTGTACATTTATAAAAAGAATATATATATTTAATTTTTTTATTATTAGAGATAGGGAAGGAGAGAAGGAAAGAGAGAAAATGGGTATGCCAGGGCCTCAAGCCACCGGAGAAACAAACTCCAGATGAATGTACTATCATACACATCTGGCTTATTTGGGATCTGGAGAATTGAACCTGGGTCCTTCAGCTTCACAGGAAAACACCTTAACTGCTAAACCATCCTTCCAGGCCTGTACATTTATGAAATTTATAATGAGCAGGGATAGAAGTTAGGAGATTTTTTTTAATTTTAATGAGAAAGAGAAGTAGCATTTGAGTGCCTTCAGCCACTACAATCTTGTGCACATGTGTGACCTTGCATGCATGCATCACCTTGTGTGTCTAGCTTATATGGGCTCTGGAGAGTTGAACATGGGTCTTTAGGCTTTGCAAACAAACTCCTTAACCTCTAAGCCATCTCTCCAGCTGTGGTGGTTTGATTCAGGTGACCCCATAAACTTAGATTTTAGCTGATGGAGATTTGGAAACTAATGCTTCATGGAGGCAATGCATTGTTGGGGGCAGGCTTATGAGTATTATAGCCAGTGTCCCCATGCCATTGTTTGGCACACTCTCCTGTTGCTATTGGCCAGGGGGAAATGTCCACCCTGTGCTCATGCCATTGCTTTCCCCTGTCATTATGTGGGTTCCCCTCAGGTCTGTAAGCCAAAATAAACCTCTTTTCCCACAAGCTGGTCGTGGTTGGGTGATTTCTGCTAGCAGTTTGAACCTGACTGCAACACCAGCCCAGAAGTTAGGGTAATTAAAATGATTTAAAAAGTTGCAACTTTTAGAAGTCTGGGGGGATGGATCAGTGGCAGAATGTTTACCTATTATATATGAGAACCCAAGTTCAATTTCTAGTACTACAGGAGAAGAAAAGTCTTACCTTAATGATCACTGCAGCTTGTGTTTGTTTGGGGCATGCTCTCACCCTAGGCCAGGCTGGCTTCCAATTCCTGACAAGTCTCATATTTCAGCCTCCCAAGTGTTAACATTATAAAGGTGAGCCACCATGGTCATTTTTCTTTTAAAGATGGTATTTATTTATTTGTTTTGTTGTTTGAGGTAGGACCTTGTGCTAGCCCAGGCTGACCTGGAATTTGTCTCGGGGTAGTCTGGAACTCACAGCAATCTTCTTACATTTGCCTCCTAAGTGCTAGGATTAAAGGCATGCACCACCATGCCCAGGCTAACCTAGAATTCACTATGTGGTCTCAGGGCGGCCTCAAACTCACAGCAATCCTTCTACTTCTGCCTCCAAGGGCTGTGATTAAAGGTGTATGCCACCACACCTGACTTAAAAATCTTTGTGAAAATTAGAATTAAACACGATGTCTATTATTCACCTGAATCATAAAGAGCATGGGTGAAATTTTAAAAAAAGAATTAAACATTGTATTACTATAATTCAACTATATATGTGTGTGTATGTTATATATAATCTCCAAGCTAAGTAGTCTTAATACTAATGACAATATCACTGAGTAGAGGAATGAGTTCATCATGTCACCTTTTAATGATAGTAAAAATTAAGAATAGTAAGGTAAGGTGCAGCAAAGAGGATAGCCTATAAGTTCTAGTGCTGGGATTAAAGGTGTGTGCCACCACGCCTGGCTTTTCTTTCTTGCTGTTAAAGAGGAAAATCCTAGTCAGTGTTATACTTCAAGAACACAGGAGGTTGAGGTAGGAGGATCACCATGAGTTTGAGGCTACAGAATAAGTTCCAGATCAGCCTGGGCTAGAGTGAGATCCTGCCTCAGGGGTTTGGGAAATCACATGCTGAGCTGGGCATAGCTTGGACAGTAGAATGATTGCCTTGCAAGCACAAAAACCTTAAAATCCATGTGTCGGGCTGGAGAGATGGTTTAGCAGCTAAGGCACTTGTAAAGCTTAAGGACCAAGGTTTGATTGTGCGTTACCCATGTAATCCATATTGCCAAACTGGTCCATGTGTCTGGAGTTCCTTTGCAATGGCTAGAGGCCCTGGCACACCCATTCTCTCTCTATCGCCCCCCCCCAATAAATAAGTAAATAAAATATCTTTTAAAAAATAATTCACCTGTAGCCTGGGTCATCATGGCGGCCTTCAGAACCCGTGCGTTGCTGTGGAGGCTGCTGTCGGGCTGTCGGCACTCACAGCGGCTCCGTATCCGAGCTGGAGCGCAGCCCCAGCCGCCGCTCTGCTGCAGACGCTGCCTGGGCCTCGGCTCCCAGGCGGAGTCTAGTACTGCAGAGATGAAGAGACCGACATTTATGGATGAAGAAGTCCAAAGCATCCTCGTCAAGATGACAGGCCTGGACCTGCAGAAGACTTTTACGCCAGCTGTACAGAAACTGAAGCCACCAACCTACAAGCTGATGAACCAGGCACAGCTGGAAGAGGCTACCAGACAGGCAGTTGAGGCCGCTAAAGTACGATTAAAAATGCCACCGGTTCTGGAAGAGCGAACACCCATAGATGATGTGCTAGCTGAAGATAAGATTTTGGAAGGAACAGAAACGAACAAATATGTTTTTACTGATAAATCATGTACCAAACCGGGAACGTTTTGTTGTCAGAGAACCAAATGGCACACTTCGTAAAGCCTCTTGGGAAGAACGTGATCGGGTGATACAAATATATTTTCCAAAGAAAGGTCGTAGGGTTTTGACAACTGTAATTTTCAAGGAAGAAAACCTTAAGACCATGTATAGCAAGGATCGACATGTTGACATCCTCAATCTTTGTGTTGCCCAGTTTGAGCCAGATTCTGCTGATTATATCAAGCTTCATCACCAGACCTATGAAGATATAGACAGACATGGGAAGTACGACCTCTTACGCTCAACAAGACACTTTGGTGGAATGACTTGGTATATTGTAAATAAGAAAAAGATTGGCTTGCTTGTTGACCAGATTCAGAGAGATTTGATCGATGATGCTACCAGCTTGGTCCAGCTGTATCACATGCTCCATCTCGACAGCCAGTCAGCTTCCTGAAATCATTAAAAACATTTCATTAAAAAAAAAAATCACATGTAAAAGAAGCTGGGCATGGTGGCACTTGTTAATCCCAGAGTCGGGGAACCAGTGACAGGCAAATCTCTTGACACTTACTGGCCAGCTATCTTTACTGCTTCTGCTTTTTGGGGAGCGAGGAAGGTGAGGTAAGGTCTCACTTTAGTATAGGGTGACCTGGAATTTACTATATATTCTCAGGGTGGCCTCGAACTCATGGCAGTCCTCCTATCCCTGTCTTCCAAGCACTGGGATTAAAGGCATGTAACACCAACATGCCTGGCTTGGCTTCTGTGAGTTTGTTTGTTTGTTTTGTTTTTTCCTTTTTGGTTTTTCAAACTAGGGTCTCAGTCTAACCCAGGCTGACCTGGAATTCACTGTGTATTCTCAAGGTGGCTTCAAACTTATGGCGATCCTCCTACTTCTGCCTCCTGAGTGCTGGGGTTAGAGGCATGCGCCACCATGGGCTTCTGTTTTTAAAACAGGGTCTACCTCTGTAACCCAGGCTGGCCTAGAACTTACAGGTTATCCTCTTTGCCACACCTTACCCTAGTATTCTTAATTTTTACAATCATTAAACTTCACACCATGTAACTAGAAAGGTGAAATGATGAGCTCATTCCTGTACTTAGTGATACTGGCCTTAGTGCTAAGGCCACTCTTTTCTTGCCGGGGATGGGGAGACAGGCTTATTGTGGAGCCCATGCCGGCCTCATACTAAGACCCTTCTGATTCAGCCCCACCACTGTTGTCATTACAGGTGTGTACCACCATGCCCAACACTCCATGGCTTGTATTACCAGTTTATTTTCATGACAATGTTTGCTTATAGACTACTTAGCTTGGAGATACATATATATGCTTCGTTTGAATCACAATAATACATATTTAATTCTTTTGTTAAATTAAATTTTCACTCATGCTCTTTATGACTCAGGTGAATAGTAGGCGTGGTGGCGCACACCTTTAATCACAGCCCTAGGAGGCAGAGGTAGGAGGAGCACTGTGAGTTCAAGACCACCCTGAGACTACAAAGTGAATTCCCGGTCAGCCTGGATTAGAGTGAAACCCTACCTTGGGAAAAAAAACTATTTATTAGCGGAAGAGAAAAAGAGGCACATAGAGAGAATGGGCATACCAGGGCCTCTAGCCACTGCAAATGAACTCCAGACATGTGCTGCCTTGTGCGTCTGGCTTACATGGGTACTGGGGAATTTAACCTGGGTTCTTAGGCTTTGCAGGCAAATGCCGTAATAGAGAATCTCTCCAGTCCTAATTCTACTTTTCATAGTAGAACACCTTTAGATATAATCTTATGTTCTCAAAAATTCTTCCAGGTACTTGTCATGGGCCTTAGATACCAATCAGGAAGAACGGGACAAGGGTAAAACAGTAGAAGTGGGTCGTGCCTATTTTGAAACAGAGAAGAAGCATTTCACAATTCTAGACGCCCCTGGCCACAAGAGTTTCGTCCCAAATATGATTGGTGGTGCCTCTCAAGCTGACTTGGCTGTGCTGGTAAGAAGGATAGTTCTACTCCCGTGTGTGTACTTATGAGCAACTGAATGTCTCATGTCTTCAACCCTACCTAGGGCTGAAGTTTGAGTTCATGTTCTTGAGTATTACGGGACAAGTGCTGTGCCATGAGCTTCACATGGCCCTTACTTAGCTTACTGTGCCTAATGTTTAAGTTTTGATTTCTCTTCTAAATGTCAAAGATTAGGTTGCAGTGAAGTAAAACGATGTACACAGGCATAAGTCAAGAAATCTCAAGAAATCTCAAGTATACATTTTCTTTCTCAGTGCCATTACATGTGTCAGAACTTAGTGTTTATTAAATGCTAGACACACTAAGAACGAGCAATACATCACCTGTTTCTTCTTTTTCCTATTCATCCTTGCTTTATAGCCCAGGCTAGCCTTGAGCTCACAATCCTCCTCCTCAGTGTGTTCTACCATGCCTAGCTTATTTTTATTACTAATGTGGTGCTGGCAATTAAACTGAAGGCTTTGTATATGCTAAACACATGTGTGATCTACATACAAGTATGCAAGATTTGGGGAGATTGAGGGAATAGAAGTAGGTTTGGGGGGTATGGAGGTACCTGGCTATTTGACTGTGCCTGCAGCTAAGATATCATTTGATTTGACATTCTAAAGCAGCATGTCTGTTTAATCCATTTAGTTATGTTTTCTTGAAAAATCTGTATAACTAAAAAGATGTTTTACTGCCAAAAGGATATGCCTGAATCTGTAAGAATAAATCAGTTAATTTCTTGAAATAGGTAATCTCAGCCAGAAAAGGAGAGTTTGAAACTGGATTTGAAAAAGGAGGACAAACAAGAGAACATGCAATGTTGGCAAAGACGGCAGGTGTAAAGCACTTAATTGTGCTTATTAATAAGATGGATGACCCAACAGTAAATTGGAGTAATGAGAGGTGAGTCCAGATGCCTTACTGTTGTTTTATAGTCATCTCAGTGAAATAGGGATGGGTTTTTGTTTGTTTGTTTATTCTTATTTATTTATTTGAGAGTAACAGACACAGAGAAGAAGAGGCAGATAGAGAAAATGGGTGTACCAGGGCCTCCAGCCACTGCAGACGAACTCCAGACACTTGTGTCCCCTTGTGCATTTGGCTAATGTGGGTCCTGGGAAATTGAGCCTTGAACCGGGGTCCTTAGGCTTAACCACTAAGCTTTCTCCCTAGCCCTAGTGACGGTTTTATATGCATTTTTCCTTCAAGTTTTTCTAAGCCTTAATCTGTTTATAGAGTTCATTTGGGGACATTATTTATAAATATTCACAGATATGAAGAATGTAAGGAGAAACTAGTGCCATTTTTGAAAAAAGTTGGCTTCAATCCCAAAAAGGATATTCATTTCATGCCCTGCTCGGGACTAACTGGAGCAAACCTCAAAGAACAATCAGATTTTTGTCCTTGGTACATGTGAGTAACCTTTGATTCCTTTTTAAAAAATATATATATTAAACTCAGGTTGGCAAGCTTTACAAGCAAGTACCCAGTCATATTTTATTTATGGGGCGGTAGATAGAATGGGTTCGCCAGCCAGTGTAAACAAATTCCAGACTTAGGCACCACCTTGTGCATCTTGCTTTTTATGTGGTGGGTACTGGGAAATTGAACCTGGGTCCTTTGGCTTCATAAGTAAGAGCCTTAGCTACTGAATCATCTCTCCAGCCCAGACTCCCTTCTTTTGACAAATAGTCTCTTTTCTATTTTGACATCTCATTCTTTCATTGATCCTCTTTTATCATTTATCATGGTGTCTTACACTTATAATTCCAACAGTCAGGGAGGCTAAGATGGAAGATTGCCTAGAGGTTGAGGCTGGCCTGGGCTAGAGTGAGACCCTGCCTCCAAAAGCCAAAAATTAAAAGACACACACACAAAAAAAAAAAGAAAGAAAGAAAAAGAAAAGATTTAACCTTTTATTTTTAGATATATTTTATTTTGAGTTTATTATTATATAACAAAATTGAAATTGAAGTCTTTGTCTGAGTTCATTTGCTTTCACATGTGGATTCAGGCAACATTTGCTGAAAATATTCTTTCTTTATTGAGTGGATTGTCAGTTTTGGGAAATTAAATGGCCATAAATATGGATAATTATTTCTCAGTTCTCTCATGCCCATCCATTTGTCTAAGGCAATAGTCTTGATTATTGTAGCTCTAATGTTTCAAATCAGGACTAAAAAATTTCTTTTCTAAATTGCTTTGGCACCAGACAGTTGTTTTACCATCCAGGTGAATGGAAAATGTAATAGAATCTTACCTATTTTTTGTAAGAGTTGATAAAAATTAAATTTCAGAGTTCAGAAAAATTGGGTAATTAGGGGCCTGGGGAGATGTCTCAAATGCTTGTAGCATGAGCAGGGGGAATCTGATCAGCCCCCAGAACTCAGGTAAGAGCCAGGGATGGTTGGGCCTGTAATCCCAACACTGAGACAGGGGATTCCTGGAACTGGTGTGCTAATCTAGTTGTTTTAGGTCTGGTGAGAGACCCTGTCTTAAAACTAAGGTAGAGGGCAATTGAAGAAGCTCACCTGCTGTCAACCTGTAGCCTCCACACACATGCATAAATCTATACCCACAGGCATACATACACTCCACACATATGCCAAAAAAAATTATGTAGTAGAATTGAATATGGTGTTACATGCCTGTGATCCCAGCAATTAGAAGGCTGAGTAGGAGGATTGTGACTTTGAATTTAAATTTTTGACAATTAATACTGAATTTCTTAAATGGTTATTGTTGCATTCTCAGTGGTTTACCATTTATTCCATATCTGGATAATTTGCCAAACTTCAATAGATCAGCTGATGGACCAATCAGGCTGCCAATTGTCGATAAGTACAAGGTACCCAAAATATTAATACTGTTTGGTTTTTGTGGGGAATGAAATAATTGTTTTATGTTTGTTACCTGTTATGAATCAACTAGTAATAACACGTTTCTTTTTATTTATTTGAAACAAAAAGAGACAGACAGAATAGAGTATTATCAGGGTCTTGGGCTATTGTAAAACCAACTCCAGATGTATATGCCACTTCTTGCATCTGGCGTTACATGAGTACTGGGGACTCAAACCCAGGCCTCCAGGCTTTGTAGGCAAGCCCTTCACTGTTGAGCCATCTAAGCCACTGCAAACAAACTCCAGATGTATGCACCACCTGCACATCTGGATTACATGGATACTGGGGAATTTCAAACCTGGGCCTTTAGGCTTCGCAGGCACGTACCTTAACTAACTGCTAAGCCATCTCTCTGGCTTTATATTTTGTATTTGCAAGCAGAGATAGAGAGAGAGCAGAGTACCTGGACCTCTCGATGCATATGCCACTTTGTGCATCTGGCTTTTTATATGTGTACTGGGAATTGAACTCATGTCATCAGGCTTTGCAAGCAAGCACCTTATTCTGAGTCATCTTTCCTACCCCAGATGTTTCTTTAAGTGTACTTAATTTTTTTTTTGGGGGGGGGGAGGGTGTTTCTTGTGGTTTTTTTGGAGGTTAGGATCTCACTTTGTAGTTCCAGGCCGGAACTCACAGAGATCCTTCTACCTCTGCCTCCCAAGTGCTGGGACAAAAGGCAGGTGCCACCATGCCTGGCTGACTGTTTAACTATAGTTTTAACTTGATTTATATGTACACTTTTTCCTTCTCTCCCAGTATTGGGACTTGAACATGCAACTGGGACCTGGTGCATGCTAGGCAGCCATTCTATTAATGGGCTGTATTAGTAGCTCAATAGCTTGATTTAAAGTTTCATAGTAACTGGGCCTGGTGGCACATCTTTAATCCCATCACTTGGAAAGCAGAGGTAGGATTGCTGTGAGTTCAAGGCTAGCCCTGGGCTAGTGAGTCCCTACTGCAATAAAACAAAAATAAAAAATCAAAACTTGAGTTTCACAGTAACGGTTTGTGTAATGTTTACTCCTCAACTATTTTGTCCTTTCATTAGCTTCTTTCTAAATAAAGTTCATAACAAAGTATCATTTTTCTGAATTTATTGCCTGAGGAAAGGGGCTTAGAGATCAAAACTTTAATGCATAAAACTGCCATATTATATACTAAGTGTTACTTTTCAATCTTAGACATACTTGTGCTTATGCCTATGACTTAATTTATGAGCATTTATAGCCTCTAGTCCAATGAGTTAAGCCAAAGTTTTTCTTAATGTTAGTTTTTCTTAATGTGGAGTTTCACTTTGGGTATAGAGCAGCAATACAAATCTGAAACTTAACTTTTTTGTTATATTTGAATAGGATATGGGCACTGTGGTCCTGGGAAAGCTGGAATCTGGATCGATTTGTAAAGGGCAGCAGCTTGTAATGATGCCAAACAAGGTAAGAATTTACTAATGCTCTTTGTTTTTCCTCTTGAAAATATTAGTCTGAACTTTTCAAAAGTTCAGGGATTTCCATTCATAATTTTTTTTTAATTTATTTGGAAGCAGAGAGAGAATGGACATACCAGGGCCTCTACCCACTGCAAACAAACTCCAGATGCATGTGCCACTTTGTGCATCTGGCTTTATTTACATGGGTAGTGGGGAATTACCTGGATCCTTAGGCTTTGCAGGCAAGTGCTTAACTGCTGAGTCTCTTTTATCTGCAAGCAGAGAACATGGGCTCTTAAGAGACTTCTAGGTACTGCAAACTCCATTGCATGCACCTGTGCTTCCTCCAGCTTTACCTGAATTCTGGGGAATCAAACCAGGGTTGTTAGGCTGTGTAGGCAAGTGCCTTAGCCACTAAGCCATCTCTCCAGTCTCCATACTTCTCCCCCCAAAAATATTTTCTTTATTTGAAAGAGAGAGAGAGAACGAGGCAGAGAGAGAGAGGGAATGGGCATGTCATGGCCTCTAGCCACTGCAAATGAACTCCAGATACATGTACCACCTTGTCCAACTGATTTACATGGGTACTGGGGAATTGAAACTTGAGACATTTGAGGCCACCCTGAGACTACATAGTGAATTCCAGGTCAGCCTGGACTAGAGTGAAACCCTACCTCAAAAAAACAGAAAAAAAAAAAAAAAAAACATGGCTTTTAGGACCTGGGGAAGATACATCAGTTGGTAAAATGCTTGCTTTGCAAGCATGAGAACCTCCGTATGATCCCCAGAACCCATGTAACATGCAGGGCATGGTGGCATACACCTATAGCCCCATCACTGGGGAGGGAAGACAGGAGATTCCTATGGTTTGTTGGCCAGATAATCTAGCAGTTGGTGAACCTAGAGGCCAGAAACTCTGCCTCGGAGAGGGTGGACAGCTTTCTTAAAGATTAACACTTGACATTGTCTTCTGACCTACATATGCATGTGCACTCATGAATAAACACAGAAAAAAGAAAATCCATGGTTTTACAGTCACAGTTATTGTGGCCAGTCAGCAGTTAGTTGTGATTTTAGCTCCTTAGTAAATGAGCATTAAGGTATTTTATATCCTGTCAATGTAGCACAACGTGGAAGTTCTTGGAATACTTTCTGATGATGTAGAAACAGATTCTGTAGCTCCGGGTGAAAACCTCAAAATCAGACTAAAAGGAATTGAAGAGGAGGAGATTCTTCCAGGATTCATACTTTGTGACCTTAATAATCTGTGTCATTCTGGACGCACATTTGATGCCCAGGTAAGTATGAAACATGTTACTGTAGTTCTCTTCAAGAAGCTAGAATTTCAGTGCCTGCTTACTTGCGATATGCTGCTTAACCAGTTTAGGCATTAAAATACTACAACCATGAAGTGTCCTCTCACACATACGGTTTCACAGTGGAGCAAGAAATTATTTAATGAGGGAATTTCTTTTTTTTTTTTTTTTTTTTTTTTTTTTTTTTTTTTTTTGTAAATCTCTTTTCTTTATTTTTTGGTTTTTTGAGGCAGAGTCTCACTCTAGCCCAGGCTGACCTAGAATTGCCTGTGTAGTCTTAGGGTGACTTCAAACTCATGGCCATTCTTCTATCTTTGCTTCCTGTGCTGGGATTAAAGGCATGTACCACCATGCCTGGCTTTAAGTTTCTTTCATTTTTTCCAATCTTGGGTGTGTGCATGATGTGTGAGCTTGGGCATGTATTTGCTCTAGGGCATGTGTAGAAGTCAGAGGACAACCTCAGATGTCAGTCCTTGTCTTCCACCTTGAGACAAGGTCTCTTGTTTTATAAATAAATAAATATGTTTTTGTTGTTTCCGAGGTAGTGTCTCACTCGAGCTCAGGCTGACCTGGAATTCACTATGTAGTCTCAGGGTGGCCTCGAACTCATGGCAATCCTCCTACCTCTATCTCCCAAGTGCTGGGATTAAAGGCATGCATCACCATGCCTGGCTAAGGTCTCTTGTTTATTGCTACATAGCTTGTGGGTAGTTCTTCTGAGAACCCATTAATTCCATGAGGAACATACTGGAAAGGCTTCTCAGAAGAAAGTATGCCTATTGTATACTATATAAATTGACCGGGCACATGTTTAAATTTATGCTTTGAGGTCAGCTAACTTGACCCAGCCTATGAACAAAATAAGGTACGTCTCAAACAAGTTAATGTTCCTGCTGTAATGGTCAGTTCCATTACTTACATGCTGTCTTCTAACACTTGAGTTCTTTCTTACCTTGGGTTAAATCTGAGAACTTTTTCTTGACAGATAGTTATTATAGAGCACAAATCCATCATCTGCCCAGGGTATAATGCGGTGCTGCATATTCATACCTGCATTGAGGAAGTCGAGATCACAGTGAGTTTGAGTTTTTTGTTGTTTTTGCTGTTTTGTTTTGTTTATGCTTTCTTCTTTTGAGATAGTGTCATACTATTAGGCTGACTTGGAATTCATGAACCTCCTGCCTCAGCCTCAGCCTTCCAAGTACTTGGATTATAGCCACACCCATGTTACAAAAGTAACTTGAATTTGACACTTTTATTTTTATTTTATTTTTTAATCTTCTGATCCTTTTTTCTTGAATAGGCCTTAATCTGCTTGGTAGACAAAAAATCAGGAGAAAAAAGTAAGACTCGACCCCGTTTTGTGAAACAAGATCAAGTATGCATTGCTCGTTTAAGAACAGCAGGAACCATCTGTCTTGAGACCTTTAAAGACTTTCCTCAGATGGGTCGTTTCACCTTGAGAGATGAGGGTAAGAGCTTTGAAATTGATGTGTCTGGCCTGGGTAACCTTTATTATCTGAGTACTATCCGTATTACAGCAAAGAAAATACAGATTGAAAATGTGTTAAAGAGCAAACAATTGACTATAGAGCTAGGTGTAGTGGTGCACACCTTTAATGCCAGCATTTAGGAGGCAGAAGTAGGATTGCCATGAGTTTGAGGCCACCAAGATTACATAGTAAATTCCAGGTCAGTCTGGGCTAGAGCGAGACCCCAACCAAAAGAGAGGGGGGAGAAAAGAATTGATTGTAGACTAAACAGTAATACTCTGAAGACTCTTACCTTTGCTATTTTGTCATTAGTAAGTTTAGACAGTTAGCCTCTTGGGCAGTCACATTACTTCATTATTTTAACTACTTAATTCATGTCCTCAGAGGTACCCTATGCAAAAGAACTATAATCTCTCACGGCCATGAAATTCTTTGGTATAAAAGTACCTGGACTGGGGAGATGGGTTAGTGGTGAGGGCACTTGCCTGAAAGCCAAAGGACCCAGGTTTGATACCCCAGGACGCACAAAAGCCATATGAACAGGTGGCAGATAACATCCGGAGTTTGCAGTGGCTGGAGACCCTGGCATACAGACACACACACACACTCTCTCTCGTTCTCTCATAAGTAAAAAATAAAAGAGCAGAGCTGGGCGTGGTGGCACACGCCTTTAATCCCATTTGGGAGGCATAGGTAGAAGGATTGCTGAGTGTTTGAGGCCACTCTGAGATTACATAGTGAATTCCAGGGCAGCCTGAGCTAGAGTGAGACCCTGCCTCGGAAAAAAATAGAGAAATAAATACAAATAAATAAAACTTAAAAAAAAATTAAAAAGCAAAGTGAGTGATAGGGAACATTTATATTTGTGAATGCATGTTTCTAACTTACCTAAGTTTGGTCTTTCATTATCTGTCACTTTCAAATAAACATAAAACAAAAAAAAATGAAGAAAAAAAAAAACAAAAAGAATAACCTTGAACTTCTTGTACTCCTGAGTGCTGCTTTGTGTATCCTAGGCAAGCACTCTACCAACTGAGTCACATCCCTTAATTGTTTGTTTGTTTGTTTTAATATTATTTGAGAGAGAATGGGCACAGGTGGGTACTTTGGCTTTGCATGCAAGCACCTTAACCACTAAGCAATCTCTCCTGCTCTTGTCTGGATTTAAAAAATATATATTTTATTACTTATTTATTTGCAAGGAGAGAGAATGTGCACACCAGGGACTCTAGCCACTACAAACAAATTCTAGATACAAGCACCACTTTGTGTGTCTGTCTTATGTGGATACTGGAGAATTGAACCTGTGCCTTTAACCACTAAGTCATCTTTCCAGCCCTGGATTTTTTTTTAATTAGTTTTCTATTCAGCAAATACAGACAGTTTGGTACCATTATTAGGCTTATCCGTGACCTACCCCCTCCCCAATGGCCCCTCCTTGTTGATGCATATGGGTCGTGCATTGTGGAGTTAGCCCACAGTTATTGGTATGATAAATGTCTCTTCATATCATGATCCAACATGTGGCTCTGACATACTTTCCGTCCCCTCTTCCGCAAAATTTCCCTGAGCTATGTTGGGTTCATTTTTGGTCTGCTTCAGTGATGAGGTGTTGGGGGCCTCTGAGGCTCTGGCTCTCTGATTTGGTAGGAGATGATTTTTCTCTGTGTTGGTCTCCTTCCCCCTTGTGCTGGTATCTGGTTCATCAGGAAAACAGCACCTTTGCTTGTCTTGCCAATTTTCCTTAGTTTCAATCAGGGCCTTTTTGAGGTATGATGTGGTCAGCCCTGGGTTTTTTAAGTTTATTTTCAAGGAGAGAGAGACAACTCCAGATGCATGCACCACCTTGGGCATCTTGCTTAACATGGGTACTAGAGAATTAAACTCAGGTCATCAGGCTCCACAGGCAAAAATGCCTTCATCACTAAGCCATCTTTCCAGCCCTAATTTTTTTTTTTTTCCCCCCCGAGGTAGGATCTTATCTAGCTCAGGCTGACTGGGAATTCACTCTGTATTCTCAGGGTAGCCTTGAACTCATGGCAATCCTCCTACCTCTGCCTCCTGAATGCTGGGATTAAAGGTGTGTACCAACCATGCTCAGCTTTCCTAAAAATACTTTTATTTACTTACTTGCAAGCAAAGAATAAGAATGAGGAAGAGGGATGGTGTGTGAGAGAGAGAATGGGTATGCCAGGGCTTCTTGCCACAGCAAACTAACTCTAGTTGTATGTGCCACTTTGTGTATCTGGCTTTGCAAGGGTAGGTGGGAATCAAAATTGGGCCAGCAGGCATTGTTGCCTTTAACTGCAGAGCCATCCATCTCCCCAGCCTATTGTGAGTTTTTGAGACGGGATCTCACACAATACCCCAGGAAGGCCTGAAACTCATGTAGCCTGGCCTCCAGCTTACTGAACTGTTCCTGGTGCTTTCTATCCCTGAGTGCTAGGGTTATATTGTGAGCTCCTGTATAAAGTTCTATGGTTCAGCTGAAATAGAGACTTAACTAATACCATTTAGGTAAATTTATTAAACCACTTTGAAAAAGTGTTTTATATCATAGATAATGATACAGTTCCTGAACTCTAGGAAACAGTGTAAAAATACTATTCACAGGGCTAGAGAGATGACTCAGCATCTAAGGCACTTGTCTGCAAAGCCTAATGACCCAGGTTTGATTCCCCAGTATCCATGTAAAGTTGGGCACATGTGTCCGGAGTTAGTTTGTAGCAGTTAGCTGTCCTGGTGCACCCTTTCTTTCTGTCTTTGAAAATACTTTTTTAAAAAATATTTTTAAAATAGTATTCATTTATCTTACAGATTTGTTCACAGTGAAGGTGGTTGTTGGATTATTAGCATAACAAAAGTTTTGATAATGCTGTTTGAGGCAACTCTTGCTATATAGCCCAGTTAGCTGTGAACTCAACATCCTCCTGCCTCAGCCTCCTAAATACTAGAAATTATAAGCATTTGCCCCCATCCCCAGCTCATAATGATTATTTTAGATAATGATTGTGCCTAACAAAATCAGATGGAAGAAATTAATGAAGCAGGGATTTCCATCCTCCGAATTAATTTTTTTCTGAAAAGTAATTTGGTGTTGAGGTTATTGCCCAAGCATAATAATGCATTAATGAGTTGTTTTTGCATAGTAAAATTATTAATACACTTTACTGCCTTACATGGAATTACTCTTAGCTACTCGAGTGTTTTATTTTCAAAATTTCATTTCTAGGTAAGACCATTGCAATTGGAAAAGTCCTGAAACTGGTTCCAGAGAAAGACTAAGCATTTTCTTGATGACCCTGCACAATACTGTGAGGAAAATTGACTGCAAAAGCCTACTTCACACCGCCTTCTCTTATTTTCTGCCCATTGATAAATCTCTCCCCATATTTTGCAAAGAAAATTCACAGCAAAAGTCCACATTATGTCAGCTTTCTCATATTGAGAGCTCTGCTATGCCACTGTTGAATTTTTCCCCCCTTTCAAACTTTGCTTCCTTGGACAGATTTGGCAATAGCTTTGTAAGTGATGTGGACATAATTGCCTACAATAATGAAAACCTACAGAAATTTTTTTTTGTATTTTTCATTTTCCCCTTAGGCATAATTAGTCTTTTTTCCCCAGGCAGATCATTCTGAGTGTGCGAGTGTGTGTGCACATGTTAAAAAGACAACTACCATGTTAATAAAATATTCAACTTGAAACCCTTTTCGGTATTTGAATTGCTTTTGAATACTGTTTTTTATCCGGATGTAACATTGTTGCATTAGCTTTTTAACTGCCAAGTAATTGAATACATTTTATTACTTGGATTTTTCTAAACTCTCCCTACCCACTCACTTTAAATGAGGCATTTACAAACACCATTCAAGTTTGTATTAAAGAAAGAAAGAGTTTGATCCTTCTTTTGGTGGTTAACGCATACATGCAGTTAAATACCTTTATGTGACTGTGGCACTGCTTTACTAAGTAGGTCTATTGGGTATGTCCTGCCGATTTATATCTAAATATGATTTCTGAAACAGTAAGTTGTCTTGAAATGAAAACAGCATACTGTTGTTTTTATAAATAAAGCATAATAAAAATTTACCCCTGCCTACAGAAAATTCCAGCAATGGAATTCACAAAAGCATGTTGAGGCTGGCAAAAAAAAAAAAAAAAAAAAAAAGCCTTTTAGTATTTATTAAGAGCTGCATGTGTTAGTATGAAAACCATATCAATTATGAGTGCCAGTTTTACAAGTTACTCAGTTTATTGTTTGTATCAGTAACTTGAAAGGTTGGAAGACCCTTGCTGGTTAAAGCTAATTCTCAGTCCAGCGGCTAAAACGAAAATATTTAAAATCATCCAACACCGCACAAACTGAAGTAATAGTGATGAATCAAGCACAGTACAGTACAAGTTTTATTGTAATTATTTGAAATAGTTTACTTAGATACAAAGCTGGAATTTGCTAACCATGATTTGGATGAATCGCAGTGCAACACTGTGTTGGTGGTTTTTAAATTAAAAGTTGACTTTCTGCTATAGCTATCATGATTTTGAAATTTTTCATGAGAATAAATGGGAAATGGGATAGACAGTTTCTAGGTTTGTCAGAAGCCTCTTTCATGTTGAGTGAGTGTTGCCATTTATCAGACATGGCCTCTTACATTGTGATTGATCTCTAAATAAGATACTTTGTATGTTTAATTACATGTCCCTTCCCTTGCTCCCCTGAAAAGAAAACCCTAGCCTACTGTATTTCCAGTCACAAAACAAAACTTGACTGTTTTCTTAACTATGAAATTCTGTTCAAGAGAAGAATGAGTCAATACGTTATGGACAGGCAAAGTTACTGCCGTTCAGCTTCTTAGACTACACTTATGGCTGTCAACTTGCATGGAACTTGAATTTTGTTATTTCTGCTAATTTCTGGGCTTTTATTTTTCTGTGAAATTTGGGAGCTTTAATTAGAACAAAATAGTTCTTTTTATACTTCCATGTTAAGGAGATATACTAGCAAGTGTTTGAGTCTTAATGAATAATCTCTAAAACTTTTGAGCCACTGAAATTATTTCCAAAGATAGACTTTCTTTTGAAATCGAACACATTTTTAAACCCATTTCTGTTTGGTATTAAAATACACTGTTAAAATACTATGTGCATGTTGCCAAGACTCTTTAGTAAAATGACTTGGAAAACAACTGTGAAGGGTTTACCTCTACAAAATAAGAATAGTAAAAATACAAAGGTCATTTAAAAATTCATTGGAATCTTAACACATCTTCAAGATGTATCAACACCATGTGTTTCAGGGGCTTTGAAACTCTTCAGAGTATCTCCATGTAGAGTTGACACATTTAAACTATAGAGTATATATGGGTTTGTCATTTGAATAAAGAGATTAAATGTCTGAAATAATTTTGCAGTGTATGCAGACATTGAAGTTTTAAAGAGCAATACAGATTTCTATGCTGTCACACTGTCCTCTGCAAGTGCAAACATCATATGGTTCACAATGCAAAATAGGGTAATTGCCTACACATTCAGGACATTAAAAAGCTCTATAGGTGTTAGAATTATGGTTGTATTTGTATCATTTTACATCGATGGTTTTTTTACATAACTATCATAGTAGGTTACTTAATTAAATCTTAAGTTTTCAGACTGGATTTTAGAGATTTCATTTAAAAACAATTGCCATCTTAAATCCTATTTCTTACTGTGGAAGAAGGGAAAATATAACATTTTTTGTTTATATTTTACAAGAAGAACTTATCCAGTGAAAAATCTATGTAAAATCAAATCACAAAAGTTGGACTCAGTGTCTGTTGCCAGAAAATTAACTGGTAAATATTAAAGTGTTCTTTTGAATGATTAACCTATTTTCACTCCTTGTTTTCAATTCAAAATCTTGAAATTGAATGTAAAAACTTTGTAAAGCTAAAGTGCAGATTATTCACTGTAAGAGGTAATTCATACTTGTCTGCTAGTTATGAAAACAATACAAACTGCTTTTTCAATGTGGGACTTTGAAAGTTATTTGAACAATTACTGGCCTCCTCTCAGTTGAAGTTCTGCAAATATTTTGGCACATATTTGCAACCTGATGGAGTTTTGCCATTTAAGAAAAAGCTGAACCTTTGGTCAAAAACTGCTCCCATGAACTTCTTAAAAAAAAAAAAAAAAGCCAGCTGAACTCCTTTGGCTCTTCAGGAACACTAGTAATTACTCCGTGATCTTGAATGATTGTTACACATGACAGCACTCTAGCACATTTCCTCATTGGCATGGACTTGCTCACGGACTGCTGCTTCGTGGATGACAGCTTTGTTGCTTTGGGTAGATTCAGGTAGTTAAGGGACAAATCTGCAGTATTTATTATAGTTCTTATATCAGGCAACCTTCGACCTTTAAACCATTTGTGAAAATTCTGGTTATAGCACTATAGGTCTGACTGTAGAATGATCAAATGTTATATTCAGTGTTGGCCTACTATTAGAATAAACTGTGCAATTAATCCTCTCACAGACATATATGTAAGGTAGATAGCAGTCAACTGGATTTGGGAGATGATTATCTCCAATATTGCATTTATTTCCTCAAGCTAACTTTTTGGCGATTCTAACAGATACCATCTAGTTACTTATTACCTTATTTCTTTCTTTGGAGAGCTTGCCATGGCAGCAGCTTGTTAAAAAATGTAATTACATATGCACAACTCAAAAGACTTTAGTAGGTTTAAATTTAGCAGTTGATTGTATTAGATTTCATGGTAAGTGCAATAGGAAGTGTTCTTATTTTCCAGTAGTAATTCAGTCAATTGCATTTGAACCAATTTATTGCCAGGATTCAGATAGGGTAGATTTGATACTTGATGGTTGGGGGTCTAGGATATCTTCAATTTCCAGTATCCTAGAACTTATTGAGTCTTCCCTTCAATAAACATACTTACCACATACCTCTAATCCTATGCTTCCTTGAAACAGTAATATGCTAGCTGAGTTGTTTACTAAGGATTATCACAAGGGCCTGGAGGAGGTGAAGTAGAGATTTAAACCTTTTTTTTCCCTATGGTGTAAGGGAAAAGCAGATAGGCACTAGGTCTGATTAGGCAGAAAATGACAGGATTTTTTAAGCATCCCCAAAATGGCAATTGCTTTTTTTTTTTCTGCCTTGTCACACATGCCACTGTGCCCTTTAAATTTTAACATGGAAACCTCAGGTTTGTGGACAGCACAGGTGAATGGCATATTGTGCTTCCTGAGGCTCCCCTCTGCCAGGCACATTAGTTTTGTGCTTCAGATGTCAGCCCAAGTCCTTGCTACCTCCTTTCCTGCTGCCCCAGGAAGAGTGTGCTGCAGCCGGAGCTCTGGCTCCTCAGGTGATGGCCTCCATTTCTTCCACATGCGTTAGGTGAAACTGAGCTCTGAGCCTGCAAGGTCTGCATTTTAGGGACTCATATTGGGCTCTCCAAGATGTATACTTCGTAACTAGTTTCTTCTGTTTGTTGTAAAGGAAATATGGATCTCTCAGGCCAGGATTTAGTAACTGGTTTTTACTAGACAACTGGTTAATACGTAGATCTCTCTCTTTTTTTTTTAAAGGATTGATGGGAACTGATTAGGATTGCTGGGTTTTTTGAACCCATTTCTAAAGCATGTGAGAGTATTCTCAGTAGGAAAAAGACCCTTTTCTTATGATTTGTAGCTACCTACTGTGCCTGACGTGGTGCCTGTGTGAGGATTAAGCCCTTAGTCTGCTCTTGCAATTATTCAAATGACTGAAGTCTAAAATGTTTGCTTTTGTATTAACAATAAAAGTTGTCATCTTCCCTTTTGACATACTTGTCTGTGTGTTTATAATCACTGTGTTGTACCATTCTATGTCCTGTACAATATTTTTGTATTATTGAAAATTTCTATTAGATTTGTTGGACCTAAGAAGCTGTATGTCAGGACTTCACAACAATGTTTTCTTGGTGTACACGGCTTGTGTATGGTGTATATGACAAGCATAGAACAGCAGCAAACACTGCCCCCAAGGGTGACAGGAAATGCTTGATAAATAATCATATCACGGTACGTGGTTTGTGGGAACAGTAGAGCTGGGAAAAACATCAATGATCATTCTGTGCAAACTAAGAACCTCGTAAGTCAGGATTTTTAATAAAGATCAAGAAACCAAATGACACTTGCCCTTCTTTATTGTCCAAGGGCAAGAAACAGTTAATGGTGAGCAGAGATGTTTGCACAATGGTTTACTGAATTATAGCAATATGTTCCTTTGTATATTCTTGTTTCTGTTCTTGGTGGGTGGGGGATGTTTTTTGAGACCACTTTGACTGTAGACCAGGCTGGCTTCCAGCCTGTGGCGATTCCTGCCATTGCCTCGGCCTCACGAGTGCTGGGACTCAGGTATGCGCTGCCACACCCTAGTCTCTCATTTCCTGCAATAACGCTCCCGTTTTAGCTATCCTTAGGTTTGAAAGGTAATGAGCCTCTGTCTAGTAGTAGTATACCAGTCTAAATCAAAAGTTGTGATCAAGCTTGTGATAAAGCAGGGACTCAAAAGTGCTAAATAAACAATGTGACATTTCCCAGTACTTGCTTGACTACATTTTTCTATTCTTGAGTGACTAAGCTTGGCTTCTCACACTATGCATCAGTGTACCTTGATGTTCCCTGTTACTCATTTCCTTAACCATTGTCTTTAGGCACCTCATAGAGGTGCTTGCTTCAGTGGGCACAATGGAGAGTTTTGTAATTAGGGGCACTTGAAGCAGGCTGTTTTCTTCCAAGGTAGGGTTTCACTCTGGTCCACACTGACCTGGAATTCACTATGTAGTCCCAGGCTGGCCCCAAACTCACCATCCTCCTACCTCTGCCTTCTGAGTGTTGGGATTAAAGGTGTGTACCACCACACCCAGCAATCCTCCAATGTTTCTTAGGCAGAAAAATAGCATCAGTACATTGGCTGTTGTTGCTTTGTGGCGACAGGTTCTGTGTACAGAACAAATGGTGGCCCAAACTAAATTGTAAAGTTTTCAAAAGGACCTACAGAAAAATGTTTAACATCTTTATTCATTAGAAAAATAGTTTTCACCAGGCATGGTGGTGCACACCTTTAATCCCAGCACTTGGGAGGCAGAGGTAGGAGGATCACTGTGAGTTCTTCGCCACCCTGAGAATACAGAGGGAATTCCAAGTCAGACTGGGTTACAGTGAAACCCCTACCTCCAAAAGAAAAATAGTTTTCATTTGTCTACAGATTGTTTATGGATGGCCTTTATGGCGCTTCTAAACTTAGGAAGAATTTGAAATGTTACACTCTTATTTCTTCTAGTCTGTAGACTGCATGTTAACTTTGAAGGTGAAATTTTTCTGTGTCTGATGTCATTGTGCACTTATTTACATGAATTGTTCTGTTTTCTACTAGAAACGAGTACTTGTAAGTGCGGGTACACATCCCATGGTAAGTGTGCAGGGCAGGGGACAATTTCCGGGTGTTAGTTCTTGCATTCCATCTCATTTGAGGTAGGTACCTGGCGTTTCCAGCTGCGTCCCCCAAGCTACCTGGTTCGCTGAGATGGAAATTTTTTTGTAGGGAAGCACCTTAACCACTAAGCCATCTCTCCGGCCCCCATCCCTCCTCTATCTATTTGCAAAGGGAATGAGAATGGGCGTGCCAGCACCTCCGGCTGATGCCTATTGTGGTTATCTTCTCGTTGAAAGGAGAAAAGCATTTATTATTGTTTTATCATCTTGAGTGCAAGCTCCATGGTGGCAGGGAAAAGAAAACATGACCAGAGGCAGGACATCACCTCTGCTGCACAGCAGGCTGCAAACAGCAGCAAAAGTGAGCTGGCACTGGCAAGCTAGAGGTCAGTAAACCTAGAGGTCCACCCCAAGCAACACACCTCCCCAGTTACCACCAGTTGACCCACTGTACAAAACATGAGTTGATGGGGTACATCTGGTGCAAACCATCACATGATCTGAATTACACAGTGTAAGAATGCCTAGCCTAGCGAAGGTGACCATATTAATTTCTAAGCTGGGACAATTTTCAAGGATGAATACTAAAACAGAATATACCTAGTGGATGCAACTAGGGCTCATGGAAATGTGACGGTTTTGTTGGACTTCCTGAGAAGGGAGCTGTAGCCATTCTGAGTGGCCACCTCAGAGCTAAGGTTTCAGGCATGTATGGCTGTGTCCAACTTACATGGATGCTAGGGATCAGAATTCAGGTCCTGCCGGGCGTGGTGGCGCACGCCTTTAATCCCAGCACTTGGGAGACAGAGGTAGGAGGATCGCCATGAGTTCGAGGTCAGCCTGAGACTCCATAGTGAATTCCAGGTCAGCCTGGGCTAGAGTGAGGCCCTACCTCGAAAAACCAAAAAAAAAGAATTCAGGTCCTCATGCTTGAGCAACAAGCATTACTACTAGCTGAACCGCCTCTCTAGTCCCAAATATGTCGTCATCGTGACAGTCATAACCCAATGATGGTAGTTGAGCATAATCAGGTTTGCATTTTAGAAAAATCATTCTAGGGGCTGGTGAGATGGTTCAGTGGTTTAAAGGACTTGCTTATTACCTGGGCTTGGTGGCGCACACCTTTAATCCCAGAACTCAGGAGGCAGAGGTAGTAGGATCGCCCTGAGTTCTAGGCCACCCTGAGACTTCATAGTGAATTCCAGTTCAGCCTTGGCTACAGTAAGACCCTACCTCAAAAGAAAAAAAGGCTCTTGCTTATAAATTCGGATCCATGTAACAGCTAGATACAGTGATACATGTGTCTGAAGTTTATTTGCAGTGGCAGGAGGCCGTAGGGCACCCACACAATATCAACTTTCTCTCCTCTCTCCCCTCCTTCTCTGAAAACAAAATGAAAATCACTCTTAAGTTAGGAATCATGGAGCATACTGATCCTAGCACTCAAGCCGAACCTGGTCACACACACCAGGATGCCAGCACATAGAAGGTGTAGACAGGAAATCAATAGCTCAAGGCTAGCCTTGGGTATATACTAAGTTTGAGGCCACTCTGAGTTACATGAGACCCGAATCAAAAAAAAAAAAAAAAAGACAGATGGAAGTCAGAACACACTATCATGCAAAATCAGAGGCAGGAAGGCAAGACAAGAAGCTGTTGCAATAATATAAGCCAAATAACGATAATGGCCAGTTCTGCAACTTGGCAGCGATTAAAAAGAACTGAGTGTGAAACAGTTAAAGCAACAAGCAAGACTATTACTATTTTCCATTTCTTTTTAATATTTTTTAGGTTTTATTTATTTGAGATGAGAGAGAGAATAGTCACATCATGGCCTCTAGCCACTGCAGACAAACTCCAGATGCATGTGCTACCACATGCATCTGGCATACATGGGACCTGGAGAATCAAACTTGGGTCCTTAGGCATTGCAAGCCAGCACCTTAACCACCAAGCTCTCTCTCCAGCCCTTAATATTTTTACTCATTTATCTGCAGGGATAGAGAAAAGAGAATGGATGTGCCAGGGCCTCTTGCCACTGCAAATGGACTCCAGAGGAATGCACCAGTTTGTGCATCTGGCTTTATGTGACTACAGTGGAATTGAACCCAGGTATATTAGGCTTTGCAAGCAAGTGCCTTAAGTGCTGAGCCATCTCTCCAGCCCCCCCCCCCGCTTTTTTTTTTTTTTTTTTTTTTTTTTACCAAGGTCACATCTCGCTGTAGCCCAGGCAGACCTGGAATTCACTATGTCATCTCAGGATGGCCTTGAACTTGTGACAATCCTCCTACCTCTGCCTCCCAAGTATTAAAGGTATGTGCCATCACACCTGGCTTGCTTGTTTCTTTTCTCTCTCCTTTTTTTTTCTCTTGAGAAAAGGTCTCGTGGAGCCTAAGCTGGTCTCAAACTCACCATGTAGCTGAGGCAAGCCTTGAACTCTTGATTCTTCTGCTTCCATCTCTGATGTGCTAGGATTATAAGTGAGTCATCACAGCAGCACCAAGACTATTAGTAACTATATTTGGGGATAAGGAGAGTGAGTTAAGGATAATTTCCATATTTGTCTTTTTGGTACCAAAAGAAAAGAAGAGGAACAGTTTGAATAGATGGAAATGAGTTCTTGGTGAGGATGGGGTATGAAAAAGACTAAATAAAGACATATGGACAGGTTTGAAGAAAGGACTATAAATCTCTTATCAAATCACATATCTATTGGTGAGCAGGTGGGAGACACCTTTAATCCCAGCACAGGTAGGGGGGCCTGAGTTTGAAGCCAGTCTGGGACTACAGAGTGAGTTCCAGGTCAGCCTGGGCTAGTGTGAGACCCTACCTTGAAAAAAAACCTACCTTTCCTTTTCCCTCACTACCCATTCAGAAACCTTGTAATTTTAGAGCTGGGCATGGTGGTGCACTTTGGGAGGCAGTGGTAGGAGGGTTGCTACAAGTTTGAGGCCATCCTGAGATGACTTAGTGAATTCCAGGCTAGAGAAGACCCTACCTCAGGGGCAGCGGGGGGGGGGGAGGGTAGAAAAGAAAAGGGGGGTAGAAAAGAAAAGCAAGGTCTTTATAAGACATTACCAGAACTTACTTTTTTTTTTCCAGGTAGGTTCTCACTCTGGTTCAGGCTAACCTGGAATTCTCTATGTAGTCTCAGGGTGGCTTAGAACTCACCACGTTCTTCCTACCTCTGCCTCCTGAGTGCTGTAATTAAAAGTGTGTGTCACCATGCCTGGCTTTAGTAGAACATTCTTAAATGGAAGAAAGATTTTTGGAAAACACTAAATAATGTAGCTGGGCTGGACATGGTGCCTCATATTTGTAATTCCTTTAAGAGGTAGAGGCAAGAGGATCACAGTGGATACTAGACTAGCCTGGGCTACTTATCAAGACCTGTCTCCAAAATAATTAATTAAAAACTAGTGTAAAAGCTGGAGAGATGGCTTAGCAGTTAAGATGCTTGCCTGCAAAACCTAAAAACTCATGTTTGAATCTCCAGGTCCCACCTAAGCCAGTGACACAAGTGTGCAGTGTCGCACAAGGGCACAAGGGGGGAGTCGTTTTCAGAGTCTGAAGGCCCTGGCATGCCCATTCTCTCTCAAATAAATAAACTACTGTAAGTGGGGCGCGGTGGCCCACACGTTTAACCCCAGCACTCAGCAGGCAGAGGATAGCCAGTCTACCTTGAGATTACTAGGTCAGTATGGGCTAGCCCTACCTCGAACCCCCCCCAACCACCATTTTTTTTTTTTTTAATGTTTGTGCATGGTATGGTTGGATGCCATTCAGACATGCAGAGTCTCTCGGCTGCAAAAATGGGTAAAGGCACTTGCCAGGAAAAGCCAGCCAAAAAGTGTTTGGAGTTCGTTTCATTCCCCCCCCACACACACACACAAATAATTTTTTTTTTTAATACCCGGGCGTGGTGGCGCAGTACTCCCAGTACTCGGGAGGCAGAGGTAGAAGAATCACCGTGAGTTCAAGGCCACCCTGAGACTACACAGTGAATTTCAGGTCAGCCTGAGCTACAGTGAGACCCTACCTCAAAAAAAAACAAAATAAGTTTCTTTTCTAAACGAAAAGCTTGTCTAAGCATGCAAACAACATTTCTGGAAGGCTCCTGAGGTCCTGGTTGCCAGCGGTGACCTCTGGACGCGGGGGGGGGGGGGGGGCGGGGTTGGAGGGACACTGCACTAATCCATAGTTTCCCAGGCTTCACACTCAAGCATAGTGGAAGGTCTTACCTTCCGCCGAGGCCCCCGGGGACCGGTCAGGTTCATCGCTCCGTGCGTCACGGCGCCTCCGGGGTCGGTCACTCCTTATTAGTTCAAGGAATCGCCGTCGGCCCGGAGGACTGCGCGCAGCAGTCAGGATTCGGCGCGCTGCGGCCCGCAGTGGACTCAGACCCTGCAAGATCCGGGCCTCGAGCTCCAAGAAAGCGGGCGGGAAAGAGAGCAGCCGCCCCAGGGAGGAGATTCTGACAGCAGCTCGATCCATCGACGTCACTGTCTGCGCCACGCCTTGGAATCAAATTTCGCGCTCTTCCGGAAATGACGCGCGGCACGGGGCTGGCCCGTTGGCCTCTTCCGGTTCCGGGCCTCGCGCGCATGCGCAAGAAACTCTTCATCCCCGAGTAACGTGCGCGTGCTTACAAGAGGTGAGGGCGCCATGGAGGGCCCGGCCTCACCTTCTGCTTCCACAGCGGCTGCGGCGCCCTCCCCGGAGACTCCAGCGGACCCGACCTCCCTGGAACATCTGGACAAAGAGCAGGCGAGTGTCGGCTGGGAGAGTGGAGCGGAAGCAGGGCGGTCGAGGCCGCGCTGCGGCGAGGCGCATCGGGCGGCGGCTGAGAGGCCTGATAATCCAGTGCTGCACCCACGACTTGCGCGCACTTTCCGCCCGGGAGCCGGAGGACGGGTCGCGGGCGGGCAGTGCCCTGTGTCCGCCGGCTCCGCTTGGTCCCGAGGCCTGTTCACCTGTAGCGAAGCGGGGCCCTTCTGCCCACCATCCTCGAGCTTGCAGGGCCCTGGTAGGCGCGTGTAGGGCAGGACCAAGGGCTCCCGCCGACGCTTCCCGATGACTGCTTTCCTCGCGGAGGGAGGGTCCCGAAGCTCTCCTGTGGCCGCATCTGTAGGAAAGGGAAACAGGGGCTTAGGCGTTGCTTTTTGTGATGGGTGCTTAAATATGTTGTGCTCTGTAGAAATTGCAGATCCTGATACAGATGTAGATGTTGCCTATTAAAATAGAGCGAGGAGCCGGGCGTGTTGGCGCACGCCTTTAATTCCAGAATTCGGGAGGCAGAGGTAGGAGGATCACCATGAGTTGGAGGCCATCCTGAGAATACATAGTGAATTCCAGGTCAGCCTGGGCTAGAGTGATACCCTACCTCGAAAACAAAAGAATGAGAGAGGGCAAATGTTAACTTACTTATGTCTCCATTTCACAGATTAGAAAAGCAGTGGAAGTTCTCCTGGCACAGTCCAGATCCAGAAAAAAAGATAATGGATTGCTTCTGAATGAGAAGGAGAATTTGTTCTTAATGGTAATATTATGGAAAATTCCAGAAAAAGAACTGCGGATCAGATTGTAAGTTCTAATTTTCTTCCTTTGTGGAGTTTTTTGAGGCTGATATGAAATTCACTACGTACTCTAAGGCTGGCCTCGAACTCACTGCGATCCTACCACCACCACCCAGCCAGCCTTTTTATTTCTGTGTATGTTATGTGCATGAGAAAGTGAGAAGTCTTCCATTAACATTCTCCACCTTAATTTTTTGTTCTGAGGCAGGGTCTTGCTCTAGCCTTTAATTCCAGCACTATGGAGACAAAGGTAGGAGGATAAGGCTACCTGAGACTACATAGTGAATTCCAGATCAGCGTAGGCTAGAGTGAGACCCTACCTTGGCAGATGAGATAAATAAATAATGAAATAGGGATGGAGAAATGGCTTAGCAGTTAAGGTACTTACCTGAAAAGCCAAAGAACCCTTATTCAATTACCCAGAACCCACATAAGCCAGATGTACAAGGTGGCAGATGTGTCTGGAGTTTGTCTACTAGAGGCCCTGGTGTGCCTGTTCTCTCCCTCCTTCCCCCCTTTCTCTTACGTAAATAAATATTTTTTAGAAATAATAAAATAAAATCTGAGAAATATAACATGGTTAAAAGAACAACATGAACTCGCACATACAAATTTCTAGAAATTTTAGTCAGGTTTGGGGGAGCTGTTAGCTGTTGATTTAAAAACCTAGGTAGTTTTGTGTATACTTAAGACAGCATCCCATTATGTATCCCAGGCTGACCCATTCTTCACTCATTCATCCTCCTTAGTGCTGACATTAGAGGCTGGGAATTACAGGTGCGTTATCATGCCCCGCCTGATGATCTTGGTACCAATCTTGGGTCACACAGATTCTCTTTCTGTATGTTTGTACTATTTTAAAGAAAGATGTGCTATGAAAGGTTTTAGCATAAGTAGGTCCCATGCAGCATTTAGAAACTGTTTTACTTTGTGGTCAATGTGAAACTCAGATTTAACCCAGAGTCTTATATTTTGGGTGGCATCCCCTGCTTTTCTATTACAGAAGTAATTTTGCTTAAGAATGCAAAGTCAGGGGCTGGAGAAAAGGCTTAGGTAGCAGTAACATGCTTGCCTACAAAGCCAAAGGACCCAGGTTTGATTCCCCAGGACCCACGTTAGCTAAATTCACAAGGGTGCACACGCATCTGGAGTTTGCAGTGGCCGGAGCTGCTACCCCTTCCCCCCACCCCCCCGGCTATTTCTGTATATCTCTCTCAAATAAATAAAAATACTAAATAATAATAATAATAAAACGAATGCAAAGCCAGGCTTGGTGGTGCACACTTTTAATCCCAGCACTTGGGAGGCAGAGGCAGGAGGATCACTGAGAGTTCAAGGCCACCCTGAGAATACATAGTGAATTCCAGGTCAGCCTGGGCTAGAGTGAGACCCTACCTTGAAAAACAGAACAACAAAAAAAAAAAAGCAGTGTATGGTCTGGAGAGTTAGTTCAGCACTTATAAAGTTGCTTGCTTGCAAAGCCTGTAAGCCTGGGTTCTATTCCCCAGTCAGTACCCATGTAAAGTCAATTGCACAGAATGCATGTAGAATGCAGTATGTGCCTGTAATCCCAAGGTTAGACAGACAAAGGTAGGCAAAATCCTAGGGGTTACTGGCTAGCTAGACGAGCCAAATCAATGACTTCTGGGTTCAGTTAGAGACCCCATCACAATAAATGAAGTGGAGGAAGACTTCAGTATTGATTTCTGGCCAATACATGTGCACATACTCATATGTACATACATGCACCAGAAAGGCAGTATGCAGGGCTGTAGCTTCTTATGGTTTTTTTCTTGTTTTGGTTTTTTGAGGTAGGATCTTGCTCTAGCCCAGGCTGAACTGGAATTGTCACCTCCAACTCATGGTGATCCTCCTACCTCTGCCTCCCAAGTGTTGAGATATTTTTAATGGTGTGTGCCACCACGTCTGGTTCCCTAGATGTATTTGTTTTCAGTGTGGTATTTGCTTAAATAGTATAATGTTAAACAAGATTTAATGTATGTTCTGACTAGTGTACATTTTCTGTAATAATGCTTCAGCCCTAGTTCTTTTTCTCTTGTTTATAGGCCTTTGCCTCATAGTATTCGAACTGATTTGTCGGAAATCTGCTTATTCACTAAGGATGAGCGTAAATCATCTGAACAGACTGAGCGATTCTATAAGAAACTTTTGAATAAGCATGGAGTTAAATCCATTTCTCGGGTAAGTAGCCTCTTAATATTCTTTTCAGGTCATTTCACAGTCATTGAAATGTAATGATAGGTGTGCTAAAGGTACTAGTTTTTTATTCTGCTTTTCTCTTTTTATTATTTACTCTTGGGACTGTAGGTAGGATGTACTCCATCCAGCTTGTGGTGGTGTACTGTTACAATAAGTTTGAGTTTGCAGGGTATCTTGTTATTCTGTACTTAGAGCATAATGCAGAGCGTCATGTATCAGCCAGCCTTTGACTACCTGTTGTGTACTTTGTATACTTTATAACCATCTGGTTCTTTTTATTCCCCTAGTACTGGGGTTTGGACTAAGGTTTCACCCATGGTAGGCAAGTATTATACCTTGGGGTGACATCTCAGCCCTTTTTGTTTTTCCAAGATAGGTTTTCACTCTAGCCCAGGCTAATGTTGAACTTGGAACAGTCTCCTCTGCCTCCCTAGTGCTGGGATTAAAGACATGTACCACCACAATTGGCTTGTTTTGCTTTGAGATAACTTATCACAAAGTTGCCTGAACTGACTAAAAATTTTCTATCCTCATACCTCAGCCTTCTAAGAAACTAGGATTATAGCATATATTGCCATGCCTAACCTACTCTCTGGATATTTTAAAAAAATATTCATTTGAGAGAGAGAGCGAGAGAGAATGGGTGCACCAGGGCCTCTAGCAACTGCAAAAAAAAAAAATTCCAGATGCATGCACCACCTTGTGCATCTTGCTTATGTGGGTATTGGGGGATTGAATGTAGGTCCACAAGCTTCACAGGCAAGTGCCTTAACCACTAAGCCATCTCTCCAGCCCTGGATTTTTATCTAGGGTCCTTGCTTATTTATCTCAATGTCTTCAGCACTTAGCATTTAATGTACATTTAATGTTCACTGCACTTTGAGAGCCATAGCTCTGGGATAATTCAAAATCTGAATAGCAGCTGTTCTCTAAATTAACTTTCTGCATTTGTGTTTTTGTTTCTAGATTATCCCTTTCCACACTTTAAAAACAGAATACAAAGCCTATGAAGCGAAGCTTAACCTCCTGAATAGCTTTGACTTCTTCCTTACTGATGAAAGAATTAGGCGGCTTTTACCCACGCACATAGGGAGACATTTCTATCAGAGGAAGAAGTAAGTTACTTGGCAGTGACTGGACTTGAGTGGCATTAGATTATAGGTTTATGTACTGTATTCTGATGTCTGTATGTTTTTGTAGAGTTCCAGTGCCTATAAACCTTCAGGCCAAGAATTTGTCCCAAGAGATCAGCAACTGTGTCAGTGGAACGGTCTTAAACATCTCCAAAAGTGGATCTTGCAGGTAGCAAAGCTCTTCTGATTTACATGTCATGCTGGTCGGTTTTTTTTTTTTTTTTTTTTTTTTTTTTTTTTTTTTTAATGAGGATAGCGTTAGGCCATATCATTCTGTTGACCCTTTTTTTTTTTTTTTTTTTTTTTTTTTTGGTTTTTCAAGGTAGGGTCTCACTCTGGTCCAGGCTGACCTGGAATTAACTATGTAGTCTCAGGGTGGCCTTGAACTCATGGCGATCCTCCTACCTCTGCCTCCCGAGTGCTGGGATTAAAGGCATGCGCCACCACGCCCGGCTGAACCCTTTCTTAAAGCCCGACATGGTAGCAGACCCCTTTAATCCAGCACTTGGGAGGCAGAGGTGGGAGGATTGCCATG
Source organism: Jaculus jaculus (assembly GCF_020740685.1). Classification (NCBI taxonomy): domain Eukaryota; kingdom Metazoa; phylum Chordata; class Mammalia; order Rodentia; family Dipodidae; genus Jaculus; species Jaculus jaculus. The sequence continues at coordinate 102,222,170 of NC_059112.1, forward strand.
AGTTGAAAGCCACGCAGAAACTACATAGTGAATTCCAGGTCAAAAAGGCCCAACGTCAAAAAAAAAATATTTTTTTTTCTTAGAAATATTCAATCCAAGCCAGGCATGGGGGCTCACACCTTTAATCCCAGCACTCGGGAGGCAGAGGTAGGAGGATTGCTGTGAGTTCAAGGCCACCCTGAGACCACATAGTGAATTCCAGGTCAGCTTGGGCTAGAGTGAGACCCTACCTCAAAAATGAAGGATTTAAAAACGTTATTGCCATTTGCCTGTAGGAGAGAAGCCCCTAATTGATTGAAGATAAGTCATTAGGCATTCTCCTTGGACATGGATCTTCCTCGTTATAGGTTGATGTGATTAGAAGCTGGGTCAGTGGGATCAGTTAGTAGCTGCGAGAAGGAATGGGGGCTCATACCTCTAATTCCAGCACTTGGGGGCTGTGGCTAGATTTCCTATGGTTTGAGAGCAGGCTGTGCTACACAATTAGAGGGAGGCTCTTTTATCATTGCTGTCATCTTTTCCCAGCACAGTAGTTTCCTTTCATCTCCCTACCACTTGCCCTCTCCTTGTGCCATCTACCCAGAGAACTTTTTGTGCTCTGGAAAGTAACTGACAGGCACATGAGTAAGCTGAGCCAGCTGGTGGTTGAGATGACAAGTGGGAGCCCCAAACTGTCTTGTCCTCCGGACTTGGCTACCTTCACCATAGAGCCTGCCTTTTGCTCACGTGGGGAGCGTGAGCTGGCAGGGCCGATGAGCCCAGTGCTGTGCCAGGTATCTTCTGGGCTTCTCAGTTGTTGCCTGTGCCCTTCCCTTCAGCTTCAGGGATGTTTTTGGGCTTGCCAGAAGGTAATATGGTACATGAGAGACGGGCAGTCTTCAGGTTAGGTGGCAAGCAACTCTTCTGGAGTTGATTCTGCTCAGAACAGCTTGATCTGTGTGCTTTGTAGAATAACAGCAAACTTCTGGCCCTTCTGACCGTACCTGGTTAAGTGCTAGCTCTGGAATCATCTTTTTTTTCTTTTTTGTTTTTCCCCCTGGGGAATGATTGCCTCCCTTTCCTTCCTTTCATTCTAATTCATACGTGCACACATACTTGGTGCCAGGGATGCACCACTTTTGTGACCAGCTTTACGTGGGTGCTGGATAGTTGAACATGGGCTGACAGGTTTCGCCAGCAAGTCTTGAACTGCTGAACCATTTCTCCTTTTGGATGGCCTTAAACTCTAGGTAGAATAAAGATGGCTTTAAACTGATGTTCCAGTTGCTAGGATTACAAATGTGTACCACCATTCTTGGTTTATGTAATGCTAGACAGACTCTCAGCCTCTACCTGTGAACTACATCTCCAGAACCCTCAGGGAAGGAACATTCTAAAGCATGTGAGCTGATGACCTCCCTTTAAAATTTATTTAGATACCGGTTGTGGTGGAGCATGCCTTTAATCCCAGCACTTGGGAAGCAGAGGTAGAATTACTGAGTTTGAGGTCATTCTGAGATGATATAGTGAATTCCAGGTCAGCCTGGGCTAAAATGAGACCCTTACTTTGTAAAACAAAAAATAAATAAATAAATAAATATTTAGAGTGTAATGATTTAGTTTTTTACCTTTTAAGGAATACTCTGGGTTTTCTACTTATGTTTAAAATGTCTCTCTTCTGTTACATTCCAGCACTGTACGAATTGGTCACACTGGAATGCAGACACAGCATGTCATTGAAAACATTATGGCTGTCTTGGAAAAGCTTTCAGAAAAATTGCCACAGGTAGTCTGACAGATTCATGAATCTGTTGTTCATTTGAAAGAAGCAAAATGCCTAGGTGACATTGTTTTTGTTTTGTTTACTTCAGAAGTGGCAGAGTGTGAAACTCCTCTTTGTGAAAACTGAGAAGTCAGTTTCCCTTCCCATCTTTTCCTCCTTTGTCACCTGTCGGGATGGAAACCACATTGTGTTCTTACATAGTATGAAGAAGAAGGTTAGTAGACGTTTCGATACTGGATGGGCTTATGATCATGGTGAAGGGAAGCAAGAGGGCTCATGTGCCTGTTACCTTAGCACTTACTTAGCAGAAGGATCACCGTCAGTTCAAAGGCAGCCTGTGATGCAGAGATAGTGAAACCTGTCATACAAAATAAAAATAAGGGCTGGGATACGGCTTAATGGTTAAGGCATTTGCCCACAAAGCCAAAGGACTCAGGTTTGATTCCCCAGGAATCATGTTAACCAGATGCACAAAGGGGAGCACACATCTGGAGTTCTGTTTGCAGTGGCTGGAGGCCCATTCTCTCTCCCTCTTTCTCTGTCAAATCAATTAATAAATTAAAATATTTAAAAATAAATTAGAACCGGATGTGGTGGCTCACGCCTTTAATCCCAGCACTCGGGAGGCAGAGGTAGGAGGAACACCATGAGTTTGAGGCAACCCTGAAATTACATAGTAAATTCCAGGTCAGCCTGAGCTAGAGTGAAACCCTACCTCCACCCTCCCCCCCCCCAAAAAAAAAAAATTAGAAGTCTGGGGAATGTAGCTTAATGGTAGGGCTCTCGCCTTTTAAATTTATTTGCGTATTTTTGTTCACACACTCACAGCAGAGACTCTTGCTGCTGTACAGGAATGGCACATACTTTACATGAGTGGCTGGGAAATTGAGCCCCAGACCTGCAAGCTCTGCAAGAAAAAGCCTTAGACTTGGTGGGGTGGCATTCATCTTTTAATTCCAGCTCTGGAGAGGTAGGAGGATCACTATGAGTTTGAGTCCAGCCTGCAGCCTGGGGAATACAGAGAAAGTTCCAGGTCAGCTTGGGCTGGAGTGAGTCCCTACCTGGGGAGAGAAAAAAAGAAAAATGACTGTCTTTAACTGCTAATTTATTTATTTAAGAGTGAGAAAGGGAGGGCCACCTTGTGCATCTGGCTTATGTGGGTTCAGGGTAATTGAACCTTTGTTGATATTTGAGGTTGGGTCTTGCTCTAACCCAGGGTGGCCTTGAACTCAAGCAATCCTCCTGCCTTTGCCCTCCAAGTGCTGGGATTATGGCTTTGGTTTTTTGAAGCAGGGTCTGGCTCTAGCCCAGGCTGACATGGAATTCACTGTTATCTCAGGGTGCCCTCAAAACTCTAGGTGATCCTCCTACCTCTGCCTCCCAAGTGCTGGAATTAAAGGCATGTGCCACCACACCCTACAGTATCTCATTTTTGTTCTGTGTTTTTCGAGATAGGGTCTTATTCTAGCCCACATTGACCTGGAATTTACTATGTAGTCTCAGGGTAGCCTCCAACTCATGGCAATTCTCCTACCTCTGCCTCTCAAGTGCTGTGATTTATGCACAACCAATCCCAGCCATTCATAACTTTTTAAAACTTTTATATATTTATTTATTTGTCAAAGAGAAAGGGGCAGGGGGGCAGAGATTGGGTATACCAGGGCCTTTGCCCATTGCAAACAAACTCCAGACCCATGTGCCACCTTGTACATCTGGCTTATGTGGGTTCTGGGAAATTGAGCCTGGGTTTTTTGGCTTTGCATGCAAGCACCTTAACCACTAAGTCATCTCTCCAGCCCCATTAAGAACTTCAAAAAAGATTATTTAAGAGAGAGACAGGCACAGTATGGACAAACCAAGGCCTTTAGCCACTGCAAACAGACTCCATGTGCATGTGCCACTGAGTGCATCTGGCTTTATGTGGGTACTGGGTAATTGAAACCAGGCCATCAGGCTTTGAAAGCATGTGCCTTTAACCACTGAGCTATTTCTCTATCCTCCCTCACTAATGGTTTTTTTGGTTGCTTGTTTTATTTGAGAGACAGCCAAATAGAGAATGGAGATGTCAGAACCTCTGGCCACTACAAACTCCAGACTCCTGTCCCACCTTGTGCCTCTGGCTTGCATAGGTACTGGGGAATTGAACCTGGGTTTTTAGATGAGCCATTTCTCCAGCCCCTAAATGACATCGTACTTTTTGCTGGATCTCCACATATATTTCACATAACCAGCATCTAGTTTACTATTTAATATGCTTAATTGATTAAGGGTCAAAACAGTAGGAGCCAGATGTGGCGACTCACACCCATAATACTATTAGCCAGGCAGGTTAACGTAGGAGGATCACCATCAGTCAAGACTGGCCTGGGCTAGAGTGAGGCTCTGCCACAAACACCAATAAGAAAGTGGCAAGTGGAAGTACATGCCTGCAATCCCAGCACTCAGGAGACTGAGGTAGCCTCAAGTTTGAAAGTCAGCCTGGGCTACATATTGACACCTCCCTCCCCAAACACAAGTTGAGGTTCAGGTGCTTGGAAATGGGGTGTATATGCCCATGTTTTTCCAACAGAAATATTCATTGCTAAACTTCTATCTGTTCTTTGGTAGATGGGAAAGATAAAAACAAAAGAGAAATACCAGGGAAAACAAAAGTTGAAGAAAAAAAACAAAATGTTGAGACAAAGGGCCAAGAAGGCAGCGTCAGTCCTACCTCGAGTTAAAAGTCATGAGGTCAGCGGTGCTGCAGTGAAGGGCCCTGACTCCACGAAGAAGAACAAGAAGAAGAAGAAAACTGGGAAAGTGTGTGCCCAGCCCAAAGTCACAGGCGATTCTGACGATGAGATTCCACAGCTGGTACCAATAGGAACAGCTCCAGCTACAGAAAACGTCAAGGTATTTTTATTTATTTATTTATTTTTTTTACTTAATACTCATCTAGTGATGAATGATGATACATTAAACCCAGGAACCATGAAGATAGTTACTGTGGTTTACTCTTCCCTTAAACAAGGTGTCTTGAATATACAGGCCTGTATCACTTTACAGTAGCCTGTCTTTTGAGAAGAATGTGGTAGGTTTGTGTGAATGTAGAGGGGTATAGGTCTGTCTCTGGCCTCTGAGTGCAGTTAAGAGATGTATGGGACAGCTGACAGTATACAACACAAGTAAGGTTTTATTTTTGAGACACTATTACTGTCTAATCCATGCTGGACTGAAGCTTATTGTGTAGCCAGGGCTTGTCTCAAATTCTCAGGAGTCTACCTACCTGTCTTGTGCTGAGAGTACAGGTGTGCATCATCATACTTGACAAGCTTGCATAGGTACTAAAATGTGATATATCCGAGCCAGGTGTGGTGGCACACGCCTTTAATCCCAACACTCTCGGGGAACAGAGGTGGGAGGATCACTGTGAGTTTGAGGCCACCCTGAGACTACAGAGTGAATTCCAGGTCAGCCTGGATTAGAGGAAGACCTCTCACTTCCTCATGCACACAACATACACAGAAATAAAAAGGATAACAAGGTGGCTCGGTATATAAGAGTGCTTGCAAATATGAGGACCCAAATGTAGTCTCCAGGACCCATGTAAAACTCTGGGTATGGTAGCATGTGCGCCCCGTTGCTGATGAGAGCAGAGACAGGAAGATTGCTGGGGCATGCTGATCCGCACAAGCTCTAGGGTTAGCAACTGTCCCGAGGAAGTGAGGTGGAAAACAGTAGAGTAGGCACCCTTGGTCCTCTGGCCTCCACACGTGTGCAAAGCCGGACAGCCAGTGTTTGGTTCCCCAGTACCCACATTAAAGCCAGATGCACAAAGTGGCACATGCATTAGGAGTTCATTTGTACAGGCAAGTGTCCCTGGTATGCTCATTCTTTCTCTGCCTCTCTGCAAATAAGTCAAATAATTTTTTAAGATTTATTTTTATTTATTAGATACAGAGAGAGAATGGGCATGCCAGTAACTCTAGCCACTGCAAAGAACTCCAGGCACATGTACCACTATGTGCATCCGGCTTACGTGGGACTTGGAGAGTCTAACCTAGGTCCTTAGATTTCACAGGCATGAGCTTAACTGCTATGCCGTCTCTCCAGCCCTAAAATAAAATTTTAAATGTCATAATTGGCCAGGTGTAGTGGCGCAGAATTTTGATCCCAGTACTTGGGAGGCAGGTATAGAAAGACTGTGAAGTTTATGACCAGCTTGAGACTAGAGTAGCATTTCAGGTTAGCTTGTGTGCACCACCATACCCACTTGTATTTTATTTACTTATGTATGTATTTATTTTGCTATTTCAAGGTAGGGTTTCACTCTAGCCCAGGCTGACCTGGAATTTACTTTGTAGTTTCAGGGTAGCCTTGAACTCACGGTGATCCTCCAACCTCTGCCTCCTAAGTGCTGGGATTAAATGTATGTGCCACCACGTCCAGCTTCATACCCACTAAGACTTTATGTATTTGAGAGAGAGAGAGAGGCAGATAGAGAGACACCAGGGCCTGTAGCCACTGCAGACAAACTCCAGATGCCACCTTGTGCATCTGGCTTTCCATGGGCACTGAGGAATTGATCTTGGGTCCTTTGGATTACTGGCAGGTCCCTTGAGTGCTAAGCCATCTATCTGTCCAACCCAGTATCCACTTTTCCCAATCAAATCTTGAACTCAAGTTGGTGAGAAGAGAGGAGAGCAGGTATGCCAGGGCTTCTTGATTCTGCAAACAAGTTCTAGGCATATGTGCCACTTTACGTGGGTAGTGGGAAGTTGAACCCAGGCCCTCAGGCAAGTTTTTATTATTATTTTGTTTTTATTTATTTGAGAGAGAGAAAGAATGGGTGCACCAGGGCTTCCAGCCACTGCACACAAACTCTGGATGCTTGCACCACCTTTTGCATCTGGCTTACATGGGTCCTGGAGAACTGAACAGGCCCTTTGGCTTTGCAGGCAAGTGTTTTAACCACTGAGTCAGCTCTGAAATTTTTTTTCTCTTCCCCCTCGAGTTAGGATCTCACTCTAGCTCAGGCGGACCTGGAATTCACTATGTAGTCTTCTCAGGGTGGCCTTGAACTCAACAGTGATCCTTTTACCTCTGTCTCTGAAGTGCTTGGATTATAGACGTGCAACACCAGCTTTTGTTTTTTTCTTGATTAATGTCAATAGGCAATGATAGTCATAACTTTGTAAGTACTTTTTAAGAAAGTAAGCTGTTGGGCTGGGGAAATGGCTTAGTGGTTAAGGCATTTGCCTGCAAAGCCTAAGGACTCTGGTTCGAATCCTTGGGTCCCACATAAGCCAGATGCACAAAAGGGTGCATACATCTGGAGTGCATTTGCAGTGGCTAGAGGCACTGGCACCCCCATTTTTTTCACTCTCTCAAATAAATAAAAAATATATATGTAAAAAGAAAGCAAGCCATTTTTGATACAGTGTGAATTGAAAAGTTGGCAGTGTAGCTCGGTGGTGGTAGAGACTTAAACTAGCATGTACAAGCCCTTTGGGTTCCATTCCCAACACCGTGTATGGGGAGAGGATTATATTAAACAAAAATATGTTTTATGGGGTTTTGTTTGTGAATATAACTGAAGAGTCCACCCTTGGATCTGTGCCAGTAGTCATTAGGACTGTTTGAAAAACCCAGGATTGTGGTATGTGGCAGTGCCCTTGAAGGGCCTATGACTCCAGCACTGGGGAGTAGGTTCCTAACAGGCACTTGGCTAGATTGTATACACACAGTTTAGGAGCCCTTTCCTGGCCCACCTACAAGAAAGTCACCTGACAAGGTAAAGCAGCATATCCATTTTCCCACTGTACTCCATTACTTGCTTCCTGGGACTCTACCACAGGCAAAGGCAGTTGTCCTCTCATTGGGCAGGAGACCTCTAGGATCTTCTTCAGTTATTAACAATGGGATGTAGCCACCTTTCAGAGCGTCTGCTATACGCTGTGTATTGTGGCACACACTTGTAATGCTAGTACTCAGGAGGCTGAGGAAGGAAGATGATGAGTGGGAAGCCAATCTGGTTTACATAGTGAATGTCAAAGGAATCAGCAGAATGAGACTGTCTCAATACAATAACATCTGATAATTATCTTGCTTTCTTAGATACAAGAGCATGTCACAGAAAAGTCTCCAAAAGAGAGTCCTAGTCCCAGCACACCTCTGAGCAAGAAGAGAAAGGCCCTGCCTATTGCAGAGACCTCAGAAGCTTCCAGGCCTGGGGACCCAGGGAACAGCCCAGGGAAGAAGCCAAAAATGGAACAAGAGAAAGAAAGAAACTCTTCACTGGCAAAAAAAGACCCAAGACAGACTCCAAAAAAGCCAGAGGCCAAGTTCTTCACTACTCCCAAGAAATCTGTAAAGAAAGTTCCCAAAACCCCCAAACAAACAGTGAAAAAAGTCTAAGTGTCCCAGTCAAGCTGAAATCAGTGCCTCAACCAGAAAAGCCACAGTTTCCTGAAGTGTGTCATAGCACTCAGCTGGTGCTGGACTGCATGTTCGGAACCTGAGCCTGGGCTACATCAGGACTAACAAAACGGGGGGCAAAAATAAAACAGTCGCATATATAATTAATAATACTGGGTTCTGACTCCCATTGCAACCTTTCAACAGTGATGCCTGGACAATGCTTTTTTAAAATCTCACTGATAATTCTGACACGTTTCTGTTTGTAAAAAAGTGGGTTTGAGGTAAAAATCTATTTTTAATTGTCTGATGTACTTGCTAATAGAGTGCTTCTCCCTGATTGTATTTCATATTAAAAAGTTTGATATCTGTCTGTTGGTAGGCATATTATTGGTGTTCCCAGTCTTACTGGATTAATTTGAAAAGAAATGTTGTGACCCCTTTCCTCATTTGCAAATGATTCATTCACGTGGGTGGGCTCCTGTGGAAGAAACATTGCCTAAGTGCTCAGCAAGGGGTTCTCTGAAATGAACAGCAGATACTGAACAGAATGTGGCTTGTGTGCTTCCTAAGAGTTCACGTACACAAGTCAGTAAGGGAGTTAATCTGCAGTAGCTAGGGGAGGAAGTGTACTCCTTTGGGAGACAAGCTGGAAAATCACAAAACAGAATTGGCTACATTTTTTTTTTTTTTTTTTTTTTTTTTTTGGTTTTGGTTTTTCAAGGTAGGGTCTTGCTTTAGCCCAGGCTGACCTGGAATTTACTATGTAGTCTCGGGGTAGCCTCAAATTCACAGGAGCAATCTTGCCAGCCCTGCCTCTCAAGTGCTGGGATTAAAGGCGTGCGCAACCATTCCTGGTGCCTTTTTTTTTTTTTTTTTTTTTTTAATTTGTTGAGTGACAGACGAGAGGCAGGGAGGGCTGGAGAGATGGCTTAGAGGTTAAGCGCTTGCCTGTGAAGCCTAAGGACCCCAGTCAGAGGCTCAATTCCCCAGGACCCATGTTAGCACAGTTCGCATCTGGAGTTCGTTTGCAGTGGCTGGAGGCCCTGGCACGCCCATTCTCTCTCTGCCTCTTTGTCTCTCAAATAAATGAAATTAAAAGAAAAAAAAAGACAGAATGGGTGCACCAGGGCCTCCAGCCACTACAGATGCATGTACCCCCAGGTACTAGGGAATCAATTCTTGAACCGGGGTCCTTAGACTTTATAGGTAAGCACTTAACCACTAAGTCATCTCTCCAGCCCCTTTTTGGTTTTTCAAGGTAGGGTCCAATTCTATCCCAGGCTGACCTAGAATTGATAATGTAATCTCAGGACAGCCTCAAAATCATGGCAATCCTTTTGCCTCTGGCTCCCAAATGCTAGGACTAATGGCGTGTGGCAGGCTGATGAAGTCCCAACATTTTCGGAAGCAGCAATTTTTTTTTTTTGTTGTTTTTGCTGTAGGCTCTAGTTCATGCTGACCTGGGATGGAATTTAGTCTCAGGCTAGATAAGAACTCACTGTGACCCACCTACCTCTGCCTCCCAAGTTACGAGATTAGAGGCAAGGAGAGTGCCAAGAGTGTGGATGTGCCAGAACCTCTAGCCACTGCAAATGAACTCCAGATACATGCAGCACTTCATGCATTGGGCTTTGCATGGGTGCTAGGGAATTGAATTCAGGTCATTAGGCTTTGCAGGCAAGTATCTTTTTTTTTTTAATTTTTTTTGTTCATTTTTTTATTTATTTGAGAGCGACAGACAGAGAGAAAGACACATAGAGGGGGAGAGAGAGAATGGGCACGCCAGGGCTTCCAGCCACTGCAAACGAACTCCAGACACATGCACCCCCTTGTGCATCTGGCTAATGTGGGACCTGGGGAACCAAGCCTAGAACCGGGGTCCTTAGGCTTCACAGGCAAGCGCTTAACTGCTAAGCCATCTCTCCGGCCCTTTTTTTTTTTTAAATATTTTTTTCTTTTGTTTTACTTTATTTATTCATTTGAAAGGAGAGAAAGAGTATGAGAGAGAGAGTGAATAGGCCTCCAGCCACTGCAAATGAACTCGACATATGTGCCACCTTGTGCATATGGCTTACATGGGTCCTGGGGAAACGAACCTGGGTCCTTTGGCTTTGCAGGAAAGCGCCTTAACCTCTAAGCCATCTCACCAGCCCTGCAGGCAATTATCTTAATCACTGAGCTATCGCTCTGGTTTCCTGACCCCCTTTTTAAAACTTAAGAATAAGTATGACCATATCAGTGCCCACTGCCATTGCAAACAAACTTCAGATGTGTGTGCCATTTAGTGCATCTGGCTTTACATGAGTACCGGCAAATTGAGCCCAGGTCCTTAGTCTTTACATGCAAGCCCTTTAACGGCTGTGCCCTCTATCCAATTCAGTCTCAGTATTTGTGTTTTTTGGTTTTTTGAGGTAGGGTCTTGATCCAGTCCAGGCTGACCTGGAATTCACTATATAGTCTCAGGGTGTCTTTAGGCTCACAGTGATCCTCCTACCTCTCCCAAATGCTGGGATTAAAGGTGTATGCCATCACACTTGACTAATCTCAATACATTTATATTTCTGGTTTTTCAAGATAGAGTCTTGGGGACTGGGTAAATGGCTTAGTGGTTACAGCATTTGCCTCTGAAGCCTAAGGACCTGGGAATTTTTCTTTAATAAAACTTGCCAGAAGCTTTTTTTCTTTTTCTCTTTTTTTTTTTTTTTTAAAAAAAGCCTGATGCCTATTCTGGAAAACTCCAAACTGGTATGGCCTAGGTAGGCTGATGATCCTATAGAGCACCAGACCTTTGATTTTGATTGAGTTGTTTCTGTTTTCAAGACAGGATTCACTCTAGTCTAGTCTAGGCTGACCTGGAACTCACAGCCAATCCTACCTCAGCACTGGAGTTGCATGCAGTGGCACACACTCTGACAGATAACTTTAAGTACTGAGATTACAAACCTAAACCAACACATCCAGTTTTGGAATTTTTTTAAATTTATTTATTTATTGGAGACAGAGAGAGTGAGAATGGGCACACCAGGGCCTCTAGCCACTGCAAACGAACTCCAGATGCATTTGCCACTATGTGCATCTGGCTTACGTGGGACCTGAAGAATCGATCCTGGGTCCTTAGGTTTCACAGGCATGCGCCTTAACCGCTAAGCCATCTCTCCAGCCCAAGTTTTGGAATTTTTATTTGAGGCAAACTCATGGTGATTCTATCTCAGCCTCTCAAGTCCTGCGACTAAAGGTGTGAACTACCATACTTAGCTTCATACCCAGTTTTGAGTATGAAACATATTTAGCCGGGCGTGGTGGCGCATGCCTTTAATCCCAGCACTTGGGAGGCAGAGGTAGGAGGATCGCCATGAGTTCAAGGCCACCCTGAGATTACAGAGTGAATTCCAGGTCAGCCTGGGCCAGAGTGAGACCCTACCTCGAAAAACCAAAAAAAAAAAAGAAAGAAACATATTTATTTATTTTGGTTTTTCGAGGTAGGGTCTCACTGTAGCCCAGACTGACCTGGAATTCACTCTGGAGTCTCAGGGTGGCCTCGAACTCATGACAATCCTCCTACCTCTGCATCCTAGTGCTGGGATTAAAGGCATGCACCACCACACCAGGCTTCAAACACTTTTAAATGCTGAGTCATCTCCCAGACCCAAGCATATAATTCATTTAGGGGAAGGGGGAAGTCTCACTCTGGCCCAAGCTGATCTGGAAGTCATTCAGTAATCCAGGCTGGCCTCAAACTCTTGTCATCCTTTTACCTCAATCTCCTGAATACTGAGATTAAAGCCATGCACCAGGCCAGATGTGGTGGCACATGCTTTTAACCCCAGCGCTTGAGAGGCAAAGATAGGAGGATCACTGTAAGTTCGAGGCCACCCTGAGACTCCAGAGTCAATTCCAGGTTAGCCTAGGCTACAGCGAGACCCTATCTTGAAAAACCAAAAAAAAAAAAAAAAAAACAGGAAAGCTTTTAGGAAATAGTCCTCTTTGCTTATTTTTTTTTAATTTTTATATTTTTTCCCCTTGGTTTCTCAAGAAAGGGTCTCCTTGTAGTCCAAGCTGAGCTGGAATTCACTATGTCCTCTTAGGCTGGCGTCAAACTCTCATGATCCTCCTGCCTCTGCTTCCCAAATTGGGATTAAGGTGTACGCTACCACACCTGGCTTTTTTTTTTTTTTTTAAGTTAAATGTAAGACAGCTGTGGTGGCACAGATTTGTAATCCTGGCACTCAGGATACTGAGGCGAGGTGATTAAGGGAGCAGACAGGTGATTCTTATGCTTAGGATTCAAAAGCACTGGGCTAGAGTGGGTGCTAGCTATAAATTGCCTGTGCTTAGTACTGCCATGTTTTCCGAACACTCAACAGGTAAAACAAGTATAAAAGCCAACCGGGGTAGGACTTTCCATCTTTTGATGTAGGATACTCAAGAGAACTGCTCTATGCATTTGATCCCAGTGTCTTGTTGCTAGCAGTTCCTTCAAAGTCTATAGAACAGTTAAGGCATTCATGTTGTGGGAAGAATTACGAAAAAAAAATCTAATCTGCATGGAATCCCCCTCAAGAGTCCATGTGGCTTCAATTCTCCAATCAAGAGCCTACGTCATATAAAGGAAGCTCATAGGGCTGTTGACTCTGCCTTAGGACACTGCATCGTGAAGGATTGCCGCTGCCTGGGCAGAAACCATCTCTGATACTTGTTTGAATAAAAAGCTACCTGTTGTATGAGGTGAGGGAAACTATTATTTCATAAAATTAGTATCTTGGTTTTTGTCAAGTGTGCTTGAAAGTCACTTGAAAATGCTTTTGAAGATTCTGTTAGTTTAGCTGCAGAGCATTTGGGATACTACGTTACAATTTGCATTCTGCAGAAAGGACTCTTGTCCCTATCCTTTGACTATGTTTCCCTTAGGGTATTGGGTTTCTCTTGACTGGTGGGTCTTTGTATATTAGAGATCTTAACCCTTTATATTTCATTCATCACAAAAAGAGCACTTGACCTAATTTGATCTTTTTTTTTTTTTCTTTTTTTTTTTGAGGTAGGGTCTCACTCTGGTCCAGGCTGACCTGGAATTAACTCTGTAGTGTCAGGGTGGCCTTGAACTCATGGCAATCCTCCTACCTCTCTCTGCCTCCCAAGTGTTGGGATTAAAGGCATGCGCCACCATGCCCGGCTTGATCTGTTTATTTTTATTTTGGGGGTTTTATGAGGTAGGGTTTCACTCTAGCCCAGGCTAACCTGAAACTCGCGCTAGTCCCAGGCTGGCCTCAAACTCATGGTAACTGTCCCAGTTTAGCTTCTTGAGTGCTGGGATTAAAGACATACGTCACCACAACCAGTTTTTGTTTTTTTTTTTTTTTGTTGTTGTTGTTGTTGTTTCAAGGTAGGGTCTCACTCTAGTCCAGGCTGACCTGGAATTCACTCTGTAGTGGCAGGTTGGCCTCAAACTCATGGCGATCCTAATGACCTCCTGAGTGCTTACATTAAAGGTGTGTGCCACCATGCCCAGCTATTTTTGTTGTTTTTTTTTTTTTTTTTTTGAGACAAGGTTTTGCTTTGTATCTCTGGTCACAGCACTGGGGAGGCAGAGGTAGGAGGATCACCATGAGTTTAAGGCCACCCTGAGAATACACAATGAATTCCAGGGTAGCCTGGACCTTGAGAAAAAAACAAAAGAAAACTAGGGGCTGGAGAGATGGCTTAGCAGTTAAGGCAATTACTTACAAAGCTTGATGGCCTGGGTTTGATTCCCTAGTACCCACATAAAGCCAGATGAACTAAGTGGCACATGCATCTGGAGTTCTTCTGCACACCCATTTCCCCTTCTTTCTTTCTCCTTGCAGATAAACGTTTTATTTTTATTTTTTTTAGAGGTAGGGACTAGTTCTAGCCCAGGCAGGCTGACCTAGAATTCTCAATGTAGCCTCAGGGTGGCCTTGAAATCGGCAATCCTCCTACTTCTGCCTCCAGATTACTGGGATTAAAGTAAAGGCATGTGCCATCATTCATGCCCAGCATTTCTTTTTCAGTTATGGTCTCACTCTAGTTCAGACTGACCTGGTACTCACTGTAGTCCCAGGGTGGCCTCGAACTCACAGTGATCCTCCTACATCTGCCTCCAGAGTGCTGGGATTAAAGGCATGTGCCACCATGCCCAGCTTTCCTTTTTTTAAAAAAAAATATTTTTATTAAAAGCCCAGCTTTCCTTTTTTTAAAAAAAATATTTTTATTAAAAGCCCAGCTTTCCTTTTTTTAAAAAATATTTTTATTAAAAGTCCAGGGTGGTGGTGCATGCCTTTAATCCCAGCACTCTGGAGGCAGATGTAGGAGGACTGCTGTGAGTTCGAGGCCACCTAGTGACTACATAGTGAGTTCCAGGTCACCCTGGAACTCTGATTCAAAAAATTTCTGGGGGCTGGAGAGATGGCTTAGTGGTTAAGCGCTTGCCTGTGACGCCTAAGGACCCCGGTTCGAGGCTCGGTTCCCCAGGTCCCACGTTAGCCAGATGCTCAAGGGGGCGCACGTGTCTGGAGTTCGTTTGCAGAGGCTGGAAGCCCTGGCGCACCTATTCTCTCTCTCTCACCCTCTGTCTTTCTCTCTGTGTCTGTTGCTCTCAACTAAATAAATTTAAAAAAATTTTTTTTTTTTTTTTTTAAATTTCTGAGACAGCAGTTCATTCTGGTAACTCTGTTACCCCCTACAGGCCATCCCTTTGAACTACATCCACAAATTTGAAGCCCAATCTGGCCTTGAACTCTGGATCTGGCCTGGGGCTCCCGGGCGCTAGGATCCCAGGCATGTGGGATTTTGAAGCTCTCATGTAATCTTTCCCAACCGCTGCAGGGAAAGGCTTCCATGCAGTGGCCTCTGGAGAAGTATGGCTCCCAGATCAGCCTCCTGAGCAGGAAGCCGAAGCCCACCCAGTCGCCTCTCTCTGAGTACTCGGCTTTCTCTGGATGCATACTCGTCACCTGCATGGCAGTGCTGGCTGTGACTCTGGGAATGATTCTCCTCATCCACTCCTCGGACCGGGTGGCTTTCTCTGCTGGAGTATCCATGACAGCAGCGGGCATTGTTTTTGTTTTCCTTAGTGGCGTGTTAGCTTTGCACAAAGACGAGAGTCCACCATGCTCCAGTCTGGAGGCAGGAAGAAGGGCTGAGAGCTACGTATACATCCCAGAGCCTTCGGTGATGGCCAGCACCTGGCTGTGACTCTACACTGAACTTGACTTTGTAGGCCCTCTGAACTTTTAAATAAACCTTTGAGCATTTGGAAAAAAGCGCCAGTAAAAATTGCCTTTTAATAGTTTTCTAATAAGAACAAAAAATAAGAGCTTGTTTTCTTTAAAAAAACAAAAAAACAAAACAAAACAAAAAAACCAGAATTGTAGCCAGGTGTGGTGGTGCACGCCTTTAGTTCCAGCACTCAGGAGGCAGAGGTAGGAGGATCGCCATGAGTTCGAGGCCACCCTGAAATTACATAGTGAATCTCTGGTCAGCCTCGGCTAGAGTGAGACCCTACCTAAAAAAGAAAAACTGATTTGGGGCTGGAGGGATTGCTTAGTGGTTAAGGTGTTTGTCTGCAAAGCCAAAGGACGTCAGCCAGATGCAAAAGGGGGGGCAAGCGTCTGGAATTCGTTTGCAGTGGCTGGAGGCCCTGCTATGCCCATTCTCTCTCTCTCCCCCAACTTTCTCTGTCAAATAAATAATTTTTTTTAAATTGATTTGGGGAGCTGGACATGGTGGCGGGCACCTTTAATCACAGCATTCCAGGAGGCAGAGGCAGGAGAATAGTGAATTTGAGGCCACCCTGAGACTATAGTGAATTCTAGGTCAACCTGGGCTAGAGGGTGACCTTATAAACAAGACAAAAAACGGGCTGGAGTGATGGCTCAGCAGTTGAGGTTCATGCCTGCAAAACCTAAGGACTGAGTTCAATTCCCCAGTACCCACATAAAGACAGATGCAAAAAAGGGACAATGCATCTAGGGCTGGTTTGCAGCTGATGGAGGCCCTCGTGTGACCGCTCTGTCTCTCTTTGCTTACAAATAAAAATATTCTTTAAAAATTGACTTGGGGGCTGGAGAGATGGCTTAGCGGTTAAGCACTTGCCTGTGAAGCCTAAGGACCCCGGTTCAAGGCTCGGTTCCCCAGGTCCCACGTTAGCCAGATGCACAAGGGGGCGCAAGCGTCTGGAGTTCGTTTGCAGTGGCTGGAAGCCCTGGCGCGCCCATTCTCTCTCTCTCCCTCTGTCTGTCTTTCTCTCTGTGTCTGTTGCTCTCAAAATAAATAAATAAATAAAATTAAAAAAAAAATTGATTTGGGCTGGAGAGATAACTCAGAGACTATGATGCTTGCCTGCAATGCCTAACTACCCAGGTTTGACTATGTAAGGCCACATGCACAAGATGATGCTTGCACCTAGAGTTCATTTGCAGTGGCTAGAGGCCCTGGTTGTGCCCATTTTCTCTCTCCTTGTGAATTTTTTTTTTCAAGGTAGGGTCTCACTCTACTCAAGCTGACCTGGAACTCACTATGGAGTCTCAGGGTGGCCTCGAACTCATGGCAATCCTCCTACCTCCGCCTCCCGAGTGCTGGGATTAAAGGTGTGCACCACCACGCCCGGATGCTTTTTTTTTTTTTTAAAGGTAGGGTCTTGCTCTAGCCCGGGTTGACCTGTAAGTCTATTGTAGTCTTAGGATGGCCTTGAACTAATGGTAATCCTCCCACCTCTGCCTCCCAAGTGCTGGGATTAAAGACATGTTTCACCATGCCCAGCTCATCTTTTTTTTCCCTCCCGAGATAGAGTCTCGCTCTAGCCCAGGCTGACCTGGAATTCACCATGTATTTTCAGGGTGGCATCGAACTCATGGTGATCCTAACTCAGCCTACAAGTGGGGTTAAAGGTGTGCTCCACCAGTGTCAGACTCTTTCTTTTTAATGCTAGGGAGCAAACCCATGATTTTGCACATTAGGTGTGATAGTTTGATAATTTGAATGTATGGCCCCAAAAGACTTTTTTTTTTTTTTTTTTTGGTGGGCGGTGTAGGGTCTCACTCTAGCCCAGGCTGACCTCTAATTCACTATGCAGTCTCAGGGTGGTCTCAAACTCATGGTGATCCTACCTCTGCCTTCCAAATGCTGGGATTAAAGGTGTGTGTTATCACGCCTGGTTTCAGTCATTTTTTTAAAAACTTCCTACTTGAGTCCCTAGTAAGCAAATATATGCTACAAAGGGACACATCCCTGGGAGCAGATCTCCAGCCCAGCCCCACAAGGTATATGCAGAGCAGTTTGAGCTTGCTTGTGGTGTTGGCTGGTAGATGGTAGCCTGCTTCTGCCACTGATGGAGCTTCCCTGGACTCTGTAAGCCAGAAATAAACCTGTTCTTCCCATGAGCTGCTCTGGTTGGATGTTTGTCCCAGCAACATGGAGCACCACTTTTGTATCTGATTTTACTTTGCTGGGAAATTGAACCCAGGCCAGCAGGCTACAGTGGCTGGCCAGTGAGTCCCAGGAATCTATATGTCTGTCTCTGTCTCCCCAGCACGGGGATTGCAAGTGCACACTACCATATCTAGCTTGTGTGTTCAGGGGATCAAACTCACGTCCTCATGCTTGCAGGACAAGTACTTTACTGACCAAGCTATCACCTCAGCCCACTTTTTTGTTGTTTTGAGACAGGATCTCCCTCTGTGCAACAGGCTGACCTAGAACTCACTAATGCAGAATTGGCTGGCTTTGTACTTGCAGCAATCCTCTACCTCTGCTTCCTGAGTGCTGTGATTGCAGGTATGCCCGGCTATGAATGAGCAACTTTTAGATGAGCCATCAGGCAAGGTGGCACCCAAGGAAAGATGTTTAACTGAAAGACCCAAGAAACAGACAGCCTTGAAGAATCCCTAAAGCCACAGTTCCCTTCTCGTCTCGTCAGCTTCATTTTTTTTTTTTTTTAGGATTTTATTTTTATTTATTTATTAGAGACAGAGAGGGAGACAGTGAGAATGGGCACACCAGGGCCTCTAGCCACTGCAAATGAACTCCAGATGTGTGTGCCCCTTGTGCATCTGGCTAACGTGGGTCCTGAAGGATTGAACCTGGGACCTTAGGCCTCACAGGTATGCATCTTAACTGATAAGCCATATCTTCAGCCTTCGTCATTTTTTAAAAAAATTTTGTTCATTTTTATTTATTTAGTTGAGAGGGACAAAGAGAGAAAGACACAGGTAGACAGAGAGAATGGGCGTGCCAGGGCTTCCAGCCACTGCAAACAAACTCCAGATGCGTGTGCCCCCTTGTTCATCTGGCTAACGTGGGTCCTGGGGAATCGAGCCTTGAACTGGGGTCCTTAGGCTTCACAGGCAAGTGCTTCACCACTAAGCCATCTCTCCAGCCCAGCCTTCATCCGTTTTGCTAACACAGGTCTTAGGTAGTGTCACACCACACACTGATGTGTGCTCCCCAAATTCTTAGATTGAAGTCCTAATTCCCAGGATGACTATATTTGGAAGCAGGGCCTTTTTAAGAGGCAATAAGGGAACGGGGTGGGGTGAGGCATGCCTTTAATCCCAGCACTTGGGAGGCACTGAGTTCGAGGCCAGCCTGAGACTAGTGAAGTCCATGTCAGCCTGGGCTAGAGTGAGACCCTACTTCGAACCCCCCTGCAAAACAAAATAAGGCAAAATGAAGTCATTGGGCAGGGCCCTAAAGTAACAGGACTGGTGCCTTTGGAAGAGGAAGAGACTCCAGGGATAGATTTGTGCAAAGGGTCGCACGAGGACAGAGAAGGCTGCTGTCTGTAAGCCAATAAGGAAGGTTCATCGGAAACCACACCTGCTGGCACCTTGACTTCCACCCACCAGAACCCTGAGAAAATGCATCCCTGTGCACGCTCTGCCGCCTGTGCAATTTTGTCACGACCGCCTGAGCTGACAGATACAGCTGGTACATCAAAGAGCACCTGGTCACCCTCCTGTTTTCATGCTTGTATCTTCTACAGGCACAGTGGGGGGTGGAGGATGGGACCTTTTCTTTCTGGGTGTGGTAGCATACACCTTTAATCCTAGCACTCGGTGGGGGGGAGAGGGGCAGAGGTAGGAGGACCCCAGTGAGTTCCAGGCCACCCTGAGACTACATAGTGAATTCCAGGTCAGCTAGAGGGAGACCCAGCCAGGAAAAAGCAAAACATAAATATATTAAAAAAACAACAACTTTTCTTTTTCTTTCTTTCTCTCTGAGATAGGGTTTCTTGTAGCTCAGCCTGTCCTCAAACCATGTAATGGAGGATGACCTTGACCTTCTGTTCCTCCTACCTCCACTTTTCCAGGGCTGGGATCTCAGGAGTGCACCATCACATCCAGTTTTTATGCAGTACTGGGGACTGAAGCCAGAACTTCTGACATTTGAGGCAAGCACTCCTCAATCAACTAAGGAAACTTTGTAAAAATGTGTATCAGACCTTGGAACTCCCAGCTCCCTCTCATCCCACAGAGGAGTTGCTAGTTCCAGCCGTGGCCCACTCCACCTCAGAGATTTGTACTCCGGCTCTTTGCCTGGGAGCAGTGTCCTCCAGGTTTGAGTGGATGTCACTTTTCAGGGGTCTTCCTGGGCTCTTCTAGGAGGCCACCCTCCTCCCCCTGCCACACCCCAGTTCTCTAGTTTCTTTGGTATCTGCCTGCTAGCTGGTGTAGGCTTCCACTCCCTACGTCATGGCGCAGGCATTTGGACTCACGCTGCTGAGCCCTGGCACAGCGCAGGGCCCTGTGGGCACCTGTCCATTGAAACACAGGTGAATACAGAGACTTCTAAGCCGGGGAATGTGAAGGCTAAGGGAAATGGAGGTTTGCCTCCCGCCCCCTTTCTGTGATAGGTCTCACTCTAGCTCAGGCTGAAATTCGCTACATAGTCTCAGGGTGGCCTAGAACTCACAGCGATCCTCTACCTCTGCCTCCCGAGTACTGGGATTAAAGGCATGTGCCACCACACCCGGCATTTTAAAAAATTTTATGATGAGGGCTGGAGAGATGGCTTAGCGGTTAAGCGCTTGCCTGTGAAACCTAAGGACCCCGGTTCGAGGCTCGATTCCCCAGGACCCACGTTAGCCAGATGCACAAGGGGGCGCATGCATCTGGAATTCGTCTGCAGTGGCTGGAAGCCCTGGCACGCCCATCCTCTCTCCCTTCCACCTCTTTCTCTGTCTGTCGCTTTCAAATAAATAAATACAAATAAACCAAAAAAAATTTTATGATGAGGGCTAGAGAGATGGCTTAGTGGTTAATGTGCTTGCCTGCAAAGCCTAAGGACCCAGGTTTGATTCTCCAGGTCCAACATAAGCCAGATGTACAAGGGGGCACATGTGTCTGGAGTTCGTTTGCAGTGGCTGGAGGCTCTGGCGTGCCCATTCTCTCTTCTCCCTCTTTGTCTCAAATAAAATTGTTTTTAAAAATTAAATTTTACAAGGAGAAGGTGAGGAGAAAGAGAATGAGAATGGACACGCCAGGGCCTCTTGCTGCTGCAAACAAACTCCAGACACTTGCACCACTTAGTGCACCTGACTTCGTGTGGCTAGTGGGGAATCAAACCCGGGTTGACAGGCTTTGCATGTTCTCTCTCATAAGTGGATCCTAGGTACAGATGATTGGGATTCTGTGTGAGAAGGAAAAAACTCAGTAGCAGAGGCCAGTAAGCTAAAAAAGAGATGTAAAGGGAAGAGAAAGAAAGGGAGGAGGATACTGAATAGGTTGGTATTATATATATGCAAGTAGAAGAATAGATTAACAGGGGTGAAAAGGCCCAAAGTGAGGTCAGGGGAAGAGGTTAAGTAAAAGAAAGGTGGAGGGAGGGCTAATCAGAATCTAAGAGGGTATAAATAATTCATATGGAATCCTTCGGTTTGGGACAATGGAACACTCAGGAGCTGTAGATCGTTGCTAGAAAATTTTCAGTGCCAGGGATGGGATACCTTCAGGTGAGTTGTTGGCCAAGGAGATACCTGATGTCCCCAAAACATTATAGGCCATTGCCTTGGTTTCCCACCAGGAATAGATGGTAAGACCCTAAAATCCTGCTGGAACTGAGCTGATAACCTCCTCCATGTAGACCAGCTGACAGAAAGCTGGAAGAAGCCATTCTACATGCAGTTCAATGGGAGAAAGAGATACCACCAGAGAAGATACTCAGCAGTGGACACTGCAAGCCTTATAAATGGCCAGCCAGGCCAAATGAGCCAACAAGTGCAATACTGGCATGTTTATCATGGTGGAAACCACTGCTCTCCAGTTGGACTGGAGGCCCACTCCATGGGAGGGAATACATCCCTGATACTGAAAACTTAAAACAGGGATAGTCATGAGCCCTAGGGGTGTAACATCCACTGATGTCTGGATATGCTTATCAAACTGCCCAGTAAGCACTTCTCTTAATATTCATACCCTTATATTAATGCTACTCTCACTTTGGGTAGAAAATCTTTTCTTTTCAGATGGCAGTAACCTTGGGATGACGCAGAAGGTATCATAGTGCTGGAAAGAAGTGACTGGAGTACTGAGTAACATCTCAATCACACCTTCTAAGGCTCAGGGTCTAAATGTGGAAGAGGTGGGGGAAAGAATGTAAGAGCCAAAGGAAGGGTAGGACTCCTTACAACGTGCTCCCTCCAGACATAAAATGGCCTGGATATCCATGACCTCATAGTGCCTGGCACTACCTACACAAGACCATCATAAGAGGAGGAAAAGATCATGATATCAAAATAAGAGAGAGTGATTGAGATGGGGAGGGTATATGATAGAGAATGCGATTTCAAAAGGGAAAGTGGGGGGGGGGAGAAGGGTATTACCATGGGATATTTTTTATAATCATGGAAAATGTTAATAAACACTGAGAAAAAAAGGAGAAGGAGGAAGAGAATGAGAATGGACACGCCAGGGCCTCTCGCCGCTGCAAACGTACTCCAGACACTTGCACCACTCTGTGCGTCTGACTTCATGCGGCTAGTGGGGGAATCGAACCCCGGGTCGACAGGCTTTGCAAGCAAGCGCCTTTGGCCGCTTCAGCGCTGGGTCCCGAGCCCCCACGCGAGCATCTGTCAGTGCCCGGCCCGTCTCGGAGGATGTGCGCGCGGGGATGCTGAGTACGAACGGGCTCCCGGGGAGACTGAGGCTAAAGTCACCTTCCGGTCCCACGCAGGTCCTCAAAGTCCCGGGAGGCCGAAGCCGCGGCCGCCGCTTCCTTCCGCGCCTCCTCCGGGCGCCCGACGTGGCTCGTCCCCGCCCCCTCCATCCCCTCCCCCCTCCGCCCTCCTCCCCCCGCCCGCGACGACGCTCGCGGCGCAGCCAATGGCGGGCCGCTCTCCGCGGGAGGCGGGTCAGGCGCGGCCTCCCACCGCCAGGGGGCGCCGCAGTGCGCTCCGCCGCCGCGGGTCGCCGAGGGAAGCTGCGAGCGCGAGAGTGCGCCGGGCCTGCGCCGCCGCCTCCGCCGCCTCCTCCTCCTCCTCCTCCTCCTCCTCCGCGCTGCCCTCGCCGCCCGGTGCGCCATTTCCCGCAGGTAAGGGAAGGTGACAGCCGGGTCCCCGCGCGGGCGGCGTCCGGCCCGCCATCCCGCACGCGCCGCCGCCGCGGTGTCCTCGTGCTCGCGCGCGGCCGTTAACGGGCTGCGGACGGGGACGGGGAAGGGAGGGGCGCGGGCCCCGGAAGCGGGCTTGCGAGCGAGGGTCGTGGGCGCCCCGGGGCGCGCGCCGCCGGCCTCCCCTGACCCTTCCTTCCCGGGTATCGTGACCCCGCTCCTGCACGCGCGTCGGGTGGCGCCGTCCCTTCCCCGCTTGCTGATTTGCATCTCAGCTTTTCTTCCTTTCTTCTTCTTCTTCTTCTTCTTCTTTTTGTTATTGTTCTTTATTCCCGGGTGCCCGCGGGGGACCCTGGGTTAGACCTGTTGGGTGTCGAGGCGGGAAGGGAAGGGTGCCCGGCCCACTGCGTGCCCCGCTGATTTTTTTTTTTTCAGCATCATCTGGTAGATGGGTGACGACCGGTTTCCGGTATTGAAAAGATGGATGTGCGCGGTTTTCGGTTTCTGGCCCCCCCACCTTCAAGAATGGAGACCTGTCAGTTCCCATTACCGGGAATTTCCGGTTTAAGTAAGGGGATGGTCATTGCAGGGGTGTGGTCTGGCTGCGAGGCCTTGGCTGGGCAACCCCCCTCCAGGGGTGGCTCCTGTGCCCTGATTGGGTAAATTTATCCCGAATTGGACTTTTTTTTTTTTTTTTTTGCATCCCTTTCCCCTCTTACCCCATGTGGGGAGAATGAAAGAAAGGTAACCATGTCGGGTACTTAAGACCAGAGGCTGCTGGCCATGTGGACCTGTGGAGCACTTGAATTGAGATCTGCTCCTTTGGCAGGGGAGATGGCACAGCGGTTAGAGACATAGGCTCCTGGTTTGGTTTGCTTTTAAAGTCTGATCTTAAAGATTTAGCTTGGCGGTGATTATGGTCGCGGTATATTGTCCATATGTATGGAGGTTGTCAATAAAAAAGGCCGGACGTGGTTGCGCATGCCCTTAGTCCCAGCACTTGGGAGTCTGAGGTAGAAAGATTGCAGGGAGTTTGAGACCACCCTGAGACTGCATAGTGAATTCCAGATCAGCCTGGGCTACAATGAAACTCTACCTCGGAAAAAAAACAAAAGAGCTTGTAAAGGTTTAGGATGGGAATAAAGAATGTAAAAAATCCCATTGGTAACCATTTATACTAAAATGCATGTTGAGATATTGTGACCATGTTGGATTAAAATACATCAAGGGCTGGAGGGATGGCTTTGCTAAAGTGCTTGCCTGCAAAGCCAAAGGACCTAGGTTCGATTCCCGCAGGACTCACATAAGCTAGATGCACAAAGCGAGGCATTGGTCTGGAGTTTATTTGCAGCCACTGGAGGCTCTGGCGCCCATTCCCTTTCTCTCTCACTCTCTTTGCCTCTTTCTCTCTGTCAAATAAGTAAATAAAAATATTTTAAAAAATAACGTCACAATTTACCTTACTGATTTCTTTTTACTCTTTTTTTTTTTTTTTTCTTTTTTCGAGGTAGGGTCTTATGCTAGCTTAGGCTACCTGAATTCACTTTGTAATCTCAGGGTGGCCTTGAACTCATGGCAACTCTGCCTCCCAAGTGCTGCTGGGATTAAAGGCGTGTGCCACCATGCCTATTTCTTTCTTTATTTATATTTGGTTTTTCACGGTAGGGTTTCACTCTAGCTCTGGCTGACCTGGAATTCACTGTATCTCAGGCTGTCCTTGAACTCTTGGCGATCCATCTACCTCTACCTCTGGTGTGCACCACCATGCTGAGCTATTTATTTATTTTTGTTTGAGAGAGAGAGAGAGAGAGAGAGAGAGAGAGAGGGAGGGAGGGAGGAGGAAGGGTGAGGGAGAGAGGGAGAGAATGGGCTCACCAGGGCCTCTAGCCAGTGCAAACAAACTCCAGATGCGTGTGTCACTTTGTGCATCTGGCTTACCTGTGTACTGAGGAATCAAACCTGGGTCCTTACTCTTTGCAGGCAAAGGCTTTAATTGCTAAGCCATCTCTCCAGCCCTTTTGGGCAGCTTAAAATGGCATTCAACTTTTCCAATGGACAGAGCTCAACTGGAGCATCTGAATGGGGGAGGGGCTGGGAGCCTTTGCCATCTGCTGTCTTTTCCTGCTTCTCTGAAGTGTGGCCACCTCTCCTGGAGGCTGTCAAGGAATCAGGACCTCCTTCTCACCCTCAGTTGAGCTGATGAGCTGAACTGTTCTGTGTGTGTGTGGAGAGGGGGGAGTTATCTTAAACTGTGGAAAAAATCAAGTACATAGGATTGTCTCTGTTGCAGAGTTTCTCCTCTCTGCATGTGTATTGGGCTGGAATCCTTGAGGTTGAATATTGTAAATTCAGTATTTGGATGTTTGGCAAAGAGCTGTTGACAAATGCACCGGGGAACTCCTGTGCTCTGTGTGCTTGTGGTTGGGGTTGTGCTCGGCCCTTCATCTTCCTCCCTTCTTGTTCCCCATATGAGAACTGGAGTGCTATGTGTGTGTGTGGGGGGGCATCTATACATCTGTGTGCTCATGCCTGTGTGTTTGGAGGCCAGACGAGAACATTGAGTGCCCTTTCTCCATCCCTCATGCTCAAATTTCCTTATGATGAAGTCTCAGACACAGCTTTTTTTTTTTAAATAGTTACATCAAAAAAAGTTGTATATATTTAAGTAGAATGATTGAGATGGGAAGGTAATATGATGGAGTGTCAAAGGGGAAATTGTGGGGGGGAGGGAGGGTATTACCACGGGATTTTTTTTTTTGTACTCATGGAAAATGTTAATAAAAATTAAATTAAAAAAAAAAGCCGGGCGTGGTGGCGCACACCTTTAATTCCAGCACTCGGGAGGCAGAGGTAGGGTCACTGTTAAATTCAAGGCCACCCTGAGAATACATAGTAAATTCCAAGACAGCCTGAGCTAGAGTGAGACTCTACTTTGAAAAACCAAAATAAATAAATAAATAAATAAATGAAAGAAAATAGTTTTGTTTATCTATTTATTTTATTTTATATTTTTATTGACAACTTCCATGATTGTAAACAATATCCCATGGTAATTCCCTCTTTCCCCCTACTTCACCCCTTTTTTGTTTTTTCAAGGTAGGGTCTCACTCTAGCCCAGGCTGACCTGTAATTCACTCTGTATCTCTGTATTCTCAGGGAGACCTTGAACTCACAGCGATCCTCCTACCTCTGCCTCCTGAGTGCTGGGATTAAAAGCGTGCGCCACCACATTCGGCCCACTTTCCCCTTTGGAACTCCACTCTCCATCATATCCCTTACCCTTCTCTTTTATTTTGATATCATCATCTTTTCTTCTTATTATGATGGTCTTGTGTAGGTAGTGTCAGGCACTGTGAGGTCATGGATATCTAAGCCATTTTGTGTCTGGAGGAGCACATTGTAAGGAGTCCTACCCTTCCTTTGGCTCTTACATTCTTTCTGCCACCTCTTCCGCAATGGACCCTGAGCCTTGGAAGGTGTGATAAATATATTGCAGTGCTGAGCACTCCTCTGTCACTTCTTCTCAGCACTATGGTGCCTTCTGAGTCATCCCAAGGTTAGAGAAGCTTCTCTAACCAAAAGTGAGAGTAGCATTAATATATGGGTGTGAACATTACGAGAAGTGCTTACTGGGCAGTTTGGTGAGCATAGTATGTACATTTAGCCTGACAGCAGCAGATGTTACACCCCTAGGGCATTCATGACTATCCCTGTTATAGATTTTCAGTATCAGGGATGTACTCCCTCCCATGGAGTGGGCCCCCAGTCCAATTAGAGGGCAGTTGGTTCCCATGACAGATGTGCCACTATTGCACCTGTTGGTTCAGTTGGCCTGGCTGGCCAAATATAAGGTGTACAGTGTCCACTGTTGAGTATCTTCATTGGTGATTTCTCTCTCTCCCATTGAAGTATATGCAGTGTTTTCCCAGCTTTCTGTCAGCTGGCTTACATGGAGGAGGTTTTCAGCTCAGCTCCAGCAGGATTTCTCAGTGACCTTGCAGCCCAAGGTCTTCAGCAATAGGGTGGAGTCTTCAGCAATAGGGTCTTACCATCTATTCCTGGTGGGAAACCAAGGGCCTCGGCAATGGCCTGCAATGTTTTGGGGGCATTAGGGACCACACTGGCCAACAACTCACTGGAAGGTATCCTATCCCTGGCACTGAAAATTTTCTAGCAACAATCTACGGCTCCTGAGTGTTACATTGTCCAAAAAGTAGGTTTGTATATAACTTATCCTTTTAGATTTTGATTAGTACTCCCTCTACATTTCCTTTACTCAGTCTCTTCCCCTGACCTCACTTAGGCCTTTTCACCCTAAAAATATCTTCTTAGCCTTCAAGTTGTTTACATATCATGAAAAAACTTTAGGTGCTGGAGAGATGGCTTAGCAGTTAAGGCACTTGCCTGAGAAGCCTCAGGTCCCATCTTCAATCTCTTTGCAGATCCCATGTAAAGCCAGATACACAAAGGTGAGGGAAGCACAAGGTCTCTCATGTCTGCTAGGTGTCACAAGTATCTGGAGTTTGATTACCGTGGCTGAGGCCCTGGTGTGCCAGTTCCCTCTCTCTTTCTCTCTCTCACTTTTTCTAAAAAATAAATATAAAATATTCAAAAAAATTATTGTAGTTAAAAAACTACACTCACACTCAGTTGGTAGCATGTTTGCCTGGCATGCATGAGACCCGGAGGGTTGATTCTCATGGCATGATGGTGCATGCCAGCAAACCCAGGATTTGGGAGGCAGTAGGGGGAGCCTGGACTACACAGTGAGTTTGAGACCAGCCTAGGTTACATGAGTCCCTGTTTCTAACTAGTTAACCTGCTAATTAGCTAAATAAGTTTTAATACTGTTTTTAAGAAGGAGAGAGATATTAAAATAGTAATTCATTTACCAAGAAAATACTCTTCCACTGAGCTGCTGCCCCAGGCCAGGACCATGGTTCTTGTGTGTGTTCTGAAGGGGTGTTTTCAGGCTGATGAACTGTCTGTGCTAGGACAGTCTTGAATGGTCTCATCACCCGGATTTGTCTGGTGTGATCAGCCATCAGTGAAACAAAGTTATTTAGGTCTTGGGATGGTTCCTGGTGAACATTGTGCTGTGTTGTGTTAAGCCATCCTTTGAGTTCTTGTTACATGTCAAGTTCTAGACTAACTGCTGTGAGAGAAGTGGGAGGAAGGAGTAGTGTTCTGCTTGGAAATCCTTTGAGGATGCCTGAAAAGATTGTGGGACAACAGTCTCAAGGCTCGAGTCAGTGGTTTCCAGTTTTAGTAGCTTTAGAAGTTGATTCTAAATCAGTCCTGACTGTGTTCGCTCCCCCACGTTTTAAGGTAGAGATTTCTACTAGACCCCTGAGCCAAACCAAAGGATGTGGGGGAAGGCATCAACTGGTTTCACCCCACCTTGGTGGTTTGTGTCTTTCCTGGGTTACATCTCTGGCAGAAAAGTCCAGTTAGAGATCATCGCTTCTGTCATTCACCCCAAGCCGCTTACAAAGATGCTGAATCTCTTGAGGTCATGGATGCAGACATACCATGAAGCCGCTGTGTTGTGGCTGACCTGGTGGGGTGAGGTTCCCGTCCTGCACTGTGGACCCTACAAGTGCGCAGGACGCCAGCAAGCCTCTGCGGTGCTGCCGCCCGAGTAGGGCTTGCTGCTTGTTGGACTTGGGTTACTCAGTACGAAACTCAGAAATAATGTGACTGACTTGTTCATTTAAGTGAGCTTTTTTTAAACAAAAGAATTCATGTCTTTAATGTTTCAAATGACATTTTATTTTAAAAACATCCACCAATGTGACTTTCAAAAGCAGATGGTTTCTCCAAGTTCTTCACCGTATTCTAGGCAAACACCAGGTCTTCAGTTAAGACTTGGGTTGCAGGGGTTCATCTCGGCTGCAGTGAGGTGTGCCTACCAGCCTCCCTTTGCTCTCAAATGTACTCTGCGAAGGATGTGGACGCATTGAGTGGATGGTTACTCGTGCCAACCTCCCCGCTGGCTCCTAATGGCTGACCTTGGGCAAGTCTTTCTTTTCAATGCCTCAGTTCCCCATCTGTCAAATGGGGTGATAATACTGACCTACCTCACAGGGGTGTTGTGAGGCATTGTAAATCAGAGTTGATAAACTCCTTTGGGGTCCTCTATGGAGGGTGCCTTGAGCTGAAGTTTTTTAGCCCTCACTGAGTTGTCTCCAAGTTTGGAAATACTTAGTAGCCTCAGCAAGTTCTCTGCCCCCCCACCCCTCATCAAAGCTGCTAGTTCAGATGTTAACAGTGTTTCATGAATGTTGGAGTCGTAATAGTCCAAACTGACTTGGGATGTTTGGGGGGAAGGCAGGAGTACTTCCACTGTCTTATATTCATAGGGAGGCTGTTTCAAATCCAAGAGCCTTGGAGTAGGGAACCATGAGCAGGGATGTCATTGCATGCCCTCTGCATGCTGGGATTGAAGGGCATGCTCCCATGGGTTTGGAGCCAACTTGGACTATCTCAAGAGCAAAGCAACTCTTGATAGCTTAACTTATAATGCTTTCCATTCCCCAGACTAGTCCCAAAACAGTTAGGTCACTGTACCTTTTGAGCTTCTAACCTTCTGTC
This sequence comes from Jaculus jaculus, assembly GCF_020740685.1. Lineage (NCBI taxonomy): Eukaryota > Metazoa > Chordata > Mammalia > Rodentia > Dipodidae > Jaculus > Jaculus jaculus. The sequence goes on from NC_059112.1 coordinate 102,251,484, forward strand.
TCCTCATAGAAACCAGATGGTTCAGTCAACATAACCATCCCCTCATCCCCACCAAACAGAGCTACATTGGATTTTTTTCCCCCCAGAAATAAGTATAATACTCAGAATTGGGCATTGGTCCTCAGGGCTTCATCCAATTCACTGTATTTAGTATCTGCCACCTCTCGGTGTCCACAGTCTGACCCTCACCTTGAAGAATCCTTGGACACTGTTTGCCCAGGTATGGGCTCAAGAGCCTTAGTTTTGTCTCACTTTAGGGGCTCAGCCAGCTCCAAGTTCTTCCCCTGTAGGGCTTTTCCCTTTCCCTCTTTGACCCTAGGTTGGTGACCCGTGAAAAAGCACAAGGTTCTGGCTCCCTGCAGCCCCATTCTGGCCCTCTGCTCCTACTTCTCACCACGTGCATCCGTCCCAGAGGATGAGGAGGGAGCAGTCTCCCATCCTGCCAAGTAGTTGCCTCAACCGTGGCCTACTGGCTTTCCCATCACTTCCCACAGGATGGGCTCTCAGAGACCCAAGAGGCTGGGTTTCTTTCAGCACTGTGCCATCCTGAGTAGGAAACAAGTCACCGGATATAGCCAGGTACCTGAATGGAAGTGAGACCTTGAATTCTCTGTGGACTTGTGGTTTTGGGGGGGGGGGTTGGTTGTGTTTCTTAGTTTTATTTCAGCCAAACATGTCTGCTTTGGATCTCTTTAAAGGATAAGTGGTCTGTATATATGTTTGCCTTTTAAGTATAAATGTTTAAAAAGTAGACAATTATGTTTCCATAACTGACATCCGTCTCAGACCTCATTCTCCAACCCCTTTTCACCCTCTTCTTTTTCCCTCTTTTCATACTCTTGTATTGGTTCTAATACACGGTTGCTTTTCAAATATGAAAAAAAAAATAGTAATTCAGAAAAATTTAACACTAGTGATAGCATATTTTCATTCTTTTGCTCTTACACATGGCTTACTGAAATGATTTTCTTTCTTTCTTTTTTACTCTGTATCCTCAGGGTGGCCTCAAACTCACAGCAGTCCTTCTACCTCTGCCTCCTGAGTACTGTGATTAAAGGTGTGTGCCACAACACCTAGCAGAAATGATTTTCATTTAGAGGTTATGAGAGGGGAGGGGATATGATGGAGAGTGAATTAGTGAAGGAGAAAGTGGGGGAGGGGAAGGAATCATAGTTTATTGTCTATAGTTACGGAAATTGTCATTAAAAAAGAAAAAAAGACGTGAGATTACTACTCAACCTTACCAAGTTTTGTCTCAACAAGAAACTTGCTTTTTAAGGCTGGGCGTGGTGGCACACACCTTTAATCCCAGTACTCGGGAGGCTGAGGTAGAAGAATCGCTGAGTTGGAGGTGAATTCACCATTCTACATGGTGAATTCCAGGTCAGCTTGGACTAGAGCAAGACCCTATCTCCAAAAAGAAAGAAAAAAAAAAGGGGGGGGGCTGGAAATGGTTAAGGTGCCTGACTACAAAGCCAAAGGACCCAGGTTCAATTCCCTAGTACCTGTGTAAAAGCCAGATGCACAAGGTGGCACATGCATCTGGAGTTCGTTTGCAGTGGCTAGAGGCCCTGGTGTGCCCATTCTCTTTATCTACATTTCTCTCTCTCAAATAAACAATTTAAAAATTTTGCTTTTTAATTTTATGAGTTTAGAAATTTGTTGTCCAGTCACGGTGGCACACGGCTTTAACCCAGCACTCCGGAGGGAGAGGTGGGAGGGTCGCTGTGAGTTTGAGGCCTTGCTGAAACTCCACAGTGAATTCCAAGTCAGCCTGGGCTAGACTGAGACACTACTTGGAAAAAGAAAAAAAGAAATATGTTGTCTGGTTTATTGTGTTGATTAATTTTACATGCGTCATGAAATCTTGGGAGCCATGTAACAGTAAAAGCAAGAAATTTCTGTTTGCTGAAAAGTGCATGTTTTGTAGTTTATGAAAAGATAAGCCTTCGCAGCAGGAGTTTGCTCAGGTATGTAGGAGAGAAAGCCAATCTCTCGGGGACAGGGCTCAGCACTTCAGGAGGAAGACCTCAAGGGGGTCCTGGGTGCATCATAAGGGTCTGGTGACCCCAGGCAAATCTTTATCCTGACGAACAGCCTCCCTGTGAAATACAGGAGATGCAGGTTGTTGTGTGAGCGGTGCCTGAGCGCCCTTTCACCTGCAGGGTCTGCCCTCTGCCAGCACTTTCCAAGGGAACAGCTTGGGGGGGGGGGTGAGGAGAGGAACCTGGCCAAAATAGGAAATTACTTTCCTGATGGTGTTTGGCATTGCCTCCATCATGAAGTTTTCCAGGAAAGGGAGAAGCTGTTATTTCAAAGAGGGCATTAGCAGCTTCTCAGTTACAGGAGGAAGGTCTAATGGAGTTTGCAGTGTGCAGGGAGGGGCATGCCCTCTCCCCAGGGCTGGGGCAAGTGTTCCAAGAATTAGCAAGTACAGTGTTGGGAGATAAGGCTGACAGTATTGTTACTTAAACCACTCTGTAGTTTTGTTGTTGTTTGGATTTTGGTTTTTCGAGGTAGGGTCTCGCTCTAGCTCATGCTGACCTAGAATTTACTATGTAGTCTCAGGGTGGCCTCGAACTCACTGCGATCCTCCTACCTCTGCCTCCCAGATGCTGAGATTAAAGGTGTATGATGTAGTTTTTTACATCCTGGGAAACTGAACACAGATGGACTGGTGAGCAATGAACAGTTTTCACTTGGAACTTGGGAAACAGTGCAGACGTCATTCCCACAGAGCTCTGCGCTCTCCCCTGCCTGCCTTCTCTTGTCAGGTATTGGCTTGTCTTTTAGTAAAGTTGCTTCGTGGGAACTTTTGTATCTAAACATATTATTTTCTGGCCTGAGCAGTTTTCCTGGGAGTGGTATACCGATGCCCTGTGTGCCCAAGGTGTTCCTTGGGAAGCCTTCTGTTTGGGCTGAGTCTCTGAATGATTCTCCTTGGGCATGTGTGTATACAAGTGTGTGTGCAAGTGTGCTTATTGTGTTCCTCCTGAGTGGCCATAAAGTGCCTCCCTGCCTCTCAGAGCCTCACCCAGGCCGCTGGAGATAGAGGCTGGCCCTCCTTCAGGTGTATGGGGCACCTGGGGTGCACAAGAGTGAGGTGGTTGGGAGCTCAGGTGTGGGACAAGCCCATCTGGCTTTGAAATCCAGCCCTGCCTCCTCCTGGCTCTGCGGTCCTGGCCTCGTGCGGCCCTTCTCGTGTCCTCACAGCGCCGTCACATATGGTATCGCACTTGCAGGGCGATGGCGTCCGAGCATGGCGTCAGCCGCCTTTTCTTTCTCTATGTGTTACAGTCCCAGCTCACTTTCCTCTGCTGGGAGCTTCTTTCTCACAGTACCGTGGAAGGCCCAAAGGCCCTGTGTCTAAATATACTTCCATCAGGCTAGACTTGAGGTCAGTGTATTTACCCTGTTAGACACTAATTGAACACTGGTGAAAATCCAGGGGGCTTTTTTCCTCCTTCTGTAATTTTTGGGCTAATAACAAATTTTTAGTCAGCTGATCCCAGAAAGGTGATTAATGTTCAGCTTGTTAGAGTTTAGTTGACGTAATGAAACCAATTCCTACTTCAATTAGTTTCTTTTTTTTTTTTTTGTTTTCCGGGGTAGGGTCTCACGGTAGCCCAGGCCGACCTGGAATTCACTATGTAGTCTCAGGGTGGCCTCGAACTCACGGTGATCCTCCTACCTCTGCCTCCCAAGTGCTGGGATTAAAGGCGTGCGCCACCATGCCCGGCTCAATTAGTTTCTTACTTGAAAACTTCTCAAAAGCCCTCTCCTAATTTCTTCTTCTTCTTTTTTTGGAGATAGGGTCTCACTCTAGCCCAGGCTGACCTGGAATTCACTATGTAGTCTCAAGGTGTCCTCAAACTCACAGCAATCCTCCTACGTCTGCCCCCAAGTACTGGGATTAAAGGCGTATGCCACCACACCTGACTTTTTTTTTTTTTTTTTTTTTTGAGGTAACTCCACACACATGTACCATGTTGTGCATGTGGTTTTACCCATGTACTGAGGAATCAAACTCAGGCCATCAGGTTTTGCAACCACTGAGCCATCTCTAGCCCCTAACTTACTGATTTTTGTTCGTTCTTTTTTATTTTTGTTTATTTATTTATTTGAGAGTGACAGAGAAAGAGGCAGATAGATAGGGAATGGGCACATCAGGGCCTCCAGCCACTGCAAATGAACTCCAGATGCATGTGCCCCCTTGTGCACCTGGCTTACGTGGGTCCTGGAGAATTGAGCCTCGGACTGGGGTCCTTAGGTTTCACAGGCAAGTGCTTAACCACTAAGCCATCTCTCCAGCCCCTCCCCCTTTTTTTTTTTTGCCTGAGATAGGGTCTCACTCTTAACTCAGCATGACCTGGAACTATGTCGTCTCAGGGTGGCCTCAAACTGATGGCGACCCTCCTACCTCTGCCTCCCAAGTGTTGGATTAAAGGCGTGTTTGCCACCACAGAGGGCTTACTGATTTTTGTTACTTTTTTTTTGAGGCAGAGTGTCACTTAATCCAAGCTGCCCTAAAACTGACTTTGTAGCCTGGCCTGTGCTGGGATTAAAGGTGTGTGCCATCACACCTAGTGTGGTGTTTTGGTTTTTGGGGGGCCATTTATTAAGGTAGGGTCTTACTCTAGCCCAGGCTGACCTGGAACTCACTACATAGTCTCGGGGTGGCCTTGAACTCACAGTGATTGTCCTACCTCTGCCACCTTCTTCTTTTTTTTTTTTTTTTTTTAATTTTTATTAACATTTTCCATGATTATAAAATATATCCCATGGTAATTCCCTCCCTCCCCACCCCCATTCTTTTTTTTTTAATTAAAAATATTTTTTTTTATTTGAGAGAAAGGGGCAGAGGGGGTGAAAGAGGAAGAGAGAGAGAGAGGGAGGGAGGGAGAATATAAGCACACCAGGGCCTCCAGCCTCTGCCTCCTGAGTGCTGGGATTAAAGGCGTGCATTACCACACCTGGCTTTTGTTTTTTAATTAATTAATTTATTTGAGGCACACACACACAGAGAGGAAGAGGCCGATAGAAAAAGAGAATGGGCATGCCAGGGCCTCTAGCCACTACAAATGAACTCCAGATGCATGCGCCCCCTTGTGCATCTGGTTTACGCAGGTCCTGGGGAATTGAACTGGGGTCCTTAGGCCTGGCAGGCAGATGCCTTAATCACTAAGCCTTTTCCTCAGCCCTTGCTTTTATTTTTTTGAGACAGGGTCTGTTGCTGAATCTAGAGGTCCCAATTCAGCTAGTCAGCAAGTCCTTGGAATTCTCCTGTCACCACCTCTCCAGAGCTGGGATTGCAGGCACACACTATTGTGTCTGGCTGGGGATCTCAACGCAGGTCCTCTTGCTTGCTTATCAAGTACTTTACTTACTGAGCCACCTCTCCAGTGCCTTCTTAAAAAAACAAATTATGGGGCTGGGGAGATGGCTTAGCGGTTAAGCGCTTGCCTGTGAAGCCTAAGGACCCTGATTCAAGGCTCGATTCCCCAGGACCCACGTTAGCCAGATGCACAAGGGGGTGCATGTGTCTGGAGTTCGTTTGCAGTGGCTGGAAGCCCTGGTGCGCCCATTCTCTCTATCTCTCTCCCCCCCTCCTCCTCTCTGTCACTCTCAAATAAATAAAAATAAACAAAAAATTAAAAAAATATGTATTTATTTATTTAAGGGGGGGTAGATAGAGAATGGGCATGCCAGGGCCTCCTGCCACCACAAACAAACTCCAGAGGCATGTGCCACCTTGTGCAGCTAGCTTATGTGGGTCCTGGGGAATCGAACCTGGGTCTTTAAGGCTTCACAGGCAAGCATCTTAACCATAAGCCATCTCTTCAGTCCCCTTGTCTTTGTTGCCCATGTTGGCCTTGGACTCCTGACTCTTTTGCCTCTCAAGTAGCTTGGATTCCAGGCGTATGCTACTACTTCCAGTTTCTAAATTATTCTGTTGTTACAAGAGCCTCCCTCTCAGATGTCTTGTGGGAGGTGGGGAGGGAGGAGGCAGGGTAGAGGACAGAGCTGGGAGCCTAGTGGAGGAGTTACCAAGACAATTAGATGTAGGGTGCTGCATACGTTTTGATGCTGTCGTAGCTGTCACAGATGTGCTTTGAGACTTGTTGGAATATGGAAAGAAGAGCCAATACTGAATTTCTGGGTTGAGCAATTAGCTAGGTTTGAAAAGAGGCATTTATTTATTTAATGACTTTTTTGGTTTTTCAAGGTAGGGTCTCTCTGTAGCCCAAGCTGACCTGGAATTCACCTTGTAGTCTCAGGGTGGCCTCGAATTCGCAGTGATCTTCTACCTCTGCCCCCTTTTTTTTTCAAATTTATTTTTGTTTATTTTTATTTATTTATTTGAGCGGAACAGACAGATAGAGAAAGAGGCAGACAGATTGAGAATGGGCGCTCCAGGACCTCCAGCCACTGCAAACAAACTCCAGATGCATGTGCCCCCTTGTGCATCTGGCTTACGTGGGTCCTGGGGTATCAAGCTTTGAACCGGGGTCCTTAGGCTTCACAGGCTAGCGCTTAACCACTAAGCCATCTCTCCAGGCCCTACCTCTACCTCTGCCTCCTGAGTGCTGGAATTAAAGGTGTGTGCTACCATGTTCGGTGAAAACAGGCTTTACCATGAGAGTCCTGAGTACAAGTGCCAGCAATTGTAGAATTTTGTATATGAAAAAGGTGGCCTCACACATGTCAGTGTAAGACAGATGGAGGTTTTACTAGATATTTGGGCAACTGGGTAGCCACTTGGGAGGTAGATTTTTATATTTATGTGTATTTCCCACATATCACATGTTGTTTTTTCCCCTTGTTTTTTTTTCAAGGTAGGGTCTTACTCTAGCCTAGGCTGATCTGGAACTCACTATGTAGTCTCAGGGTGGTCTTGAACTCACAGCAAGGTCATCATTTAAAAAATACTTTTTTTCTTTTGAAAATATTTTTATTTATTTATTTATTTGACAGAGAAAGAGGGAGGGAGGGAGAGAGAATGGGCATGCCAGGGCCTCCAGCCACTGCAAATGTACTCTAGATGCATGTGCCCCCTTGTGCATCTGGATAACGTGGGTCCTGGGGAATCGAACCTAGGTCCTTTGGCTTTGCAGGCAAACGCCTTAACCACTAAACAATCCCTCCAGCCCTCAAGCAGTTTCTTAACTGTGAGCTCTTGTGACATCAAAAACAAGTCATGTATTTCCAACATACAATGGCCACAGAGTTTTAGAATCCATTCTGAAAGGGACGTGTGAGGGCATAGCAAGGAAACACTGGGCTGAAACCACACTGAGCCCCCGGCAGGGCAAACACCAAGTCCTACAGCTCTGTGTGGGGCACCTGGGAAAAAATATTTTTTTTTATGCCTGTTGCATACACATTTAATCCCAACACTCAGGAGGCATAGGTGGATTGCTCTGAGTTCCAGGCCACCCTGAGACTACATGATGAATTCCAGGTCAGCTTGGACTAGAGTGAGACCCTACCTCGAAAAACCAAAAAGGAGCTGGGCGTGGTGGCACACACCTTTAATCCCAGCACTCGGGAGGCAGAGGTAGGAGGATCGCTGAGAGTTCGAGGCCACCCTGAGACTACATAGTGAATTCCAGGTCAGCCTGAGCCAGAGTGAGACCCTACCTCGAAAAACCAAAAAAAAAAAAAAAAAAAAAACCAAAAAGGAAAAAGGAAAAAAAAAAGATGTATAGATATATGATGTATTTGTGTGTATGAGAGAGGGAGAGGAGGATATAAATGGGCATGCCAGGTTCTCTTGCTGCTACAAATGAACTCCAGGTGCATGCACAACTTTGTGCATGTGGCTTTACATGTTATTGGGGAATTAAGCCTGGGCTGGCAGGCCTTTATACCAAGCATCTTTAACTGCTGATCTTCCCAGTCCCTGATGTCATCACTTTTTATTCCTCCTGTTATTTGGGTCTTGTGTAGCCAGTAGCGTTAGCCACTGTGAGGTAGCTGCCGGCTTTCATGTGAGGTCTGGGGATGTGAATTCAAGTAGTCCTGCTTGCATGGCAAGCACTTTCTCCACTAAGCTATCTTCCCCAGTCCTAACTTATCACTTCTTATACATAAAATGATGGTCAGCTGGGCATAGTTGTGTAGGCCTTTAATCCTAGCACTCAGGAGGCTAAGGTAGGAGGATCACCTTGAGTTTTAGGTCAGTCTATAGAGTGAATTCCAGGTCAGCCTAGGCTACAGTGAGATTACCTTGAACAAAACAAAAAATAGATAGGGCAGGTGAGATGACTTAGTGGTAAGGCTTTTGCCTGCAAAACAAGAAGACCCAGGTAGATTCCTCAGTACCCCAAAAGCCAGATTCACAAGGTGGTGCATGTGTTTGGAGTTGGTTTGCAGTGGCTAGAGACACTGGTGTGCCCATTCTCTCTCTGTCTGTCTCTATCTGCCTGCTTTTCTCTCTCTTTCTCAAATAAGAAAAGATTAGATTTTAACAATCTTGAAAAAAAAGTGGTAAACGCTAGAAGAAAACACAGTATTGTATAATTTCAGAGTAATAAAGATATTTTGAGTATGTCAGACTGTACTGTTTGCTAACAGCAGGTGTACTAAAATTAGAGTGACGGTGAGATTAGCATGGTTTGTGCATGAGGATGATGCGTAAATTATAACTATGTCAGACTCTAATGGACACAAAATAAATATTAATACATTCAGCTACCAAAATATAAAATGCTTGCTATTAAAAGATCCACAACTTGCTGAGTGTGGTGGCACATGCCTTTAATCCCAGCACCAAGTAGGCCGAGGTAGGAGGATCACTGTGAGTTTGCCCCCCTGAGACTACTTAATGAATTCCACATCAGTTTGGATTAGAGTAAGATACTCCCTTGAGGGCGGGGGAAGCTTCACATCCATTGGCCATGTTGGCACATGCTTTTTTAAATTTTTTTTTTTTTTTGAGGTAGGGTTTCACTCTAGCTCAGGCTGTCTTCGAACTCACAGCGATCCTCCTACCTCTGCCTCCTGAGTGCTGGGATTAGAAGCATGTGTCAGCTGGGCCTTTAATCCCAGCACTCAGGAGGCAGAGGTAGGAGGATCGCTGTGAGTTCGAGGCCAGCCTGGGACTACAGAGTTCAGGTCAGCCTGGGCTAGGGTAAGACCCTACCTCAAAAACAAAACAAAACAAAGCCCCCCATCTGCAGTCAAAAGATTGACATCAAATTGGGAAACACTAAAAAGAAAAAAAAAGGGGAAACACTAAGAATGGTGTCTTAGCGTGAGTCTCTTGAGTGCTTTGTCATTGAAGGGGGTGGCGGGGACCACAGACCTTCCATTGCATCGCACTGCTTCTCACCTTCCCGGCTGACGAGAGTGAACGCAGGCTAATTCCTCTATGGAGTGGTGAAACAGGAACCCTGCGCATCATTGGTCGCAGTGAGTCATTTGGTACATCTTGGCAATAATCGGGAAAATACACCGTAAGCCCTTTATCACCACAGAAATTAGAGATGTTTACTCATACATGAAGTGGCCTTTGTGCCTGGTGAATTTTTTAGGTTGTAAGCAAGCAGAATGACCATCAGGATCCAGTTAAAATATGGTACAACTGAATTGGGAGCATTTTATGTATGTGGAATGGCCGCCAAGATTAGGTGTGGAGTGCAAAAATAAAACGTACATGATAAGCTAGGCATGGTGGTGCAGGGCTTTAATCCCAGCACTCAGGAGGCAGAGGTAGGAGGATTGCCATGAGTTCAAGGCCACCCTGAGACTACAGAGTGAATTCCAGGTCAGCCTGGGCTGGAGTAAGACCCTGCCTCAAAAAACAAAAAAACAAAACAAAAAAGTACATGTTAATTTACTCAGTTTGGACAAAAAAAAAGAACACATGCTCAGAATGCCTTTAATTTCATTTTAAGATAATTATAGACTCAGGAAATTGCAAAAAAAAAAAAAAAAAAGTACACAGAGTCCCATGAACCTTTCACCCCGCTTCCCCCACTCGTGACAGACACATGGGCAGGAAATGGCTACCGGTCCCGTACTGTTGTCCAGCACGCGCACGGAGCTGGCCTTCCCCAGCTTCCAGTTGTGTGTGTATGTGCGTGCACCTGTGGTTCTGTGCAGGTTTTGGAGCTAGCACCTCAAGATAATTTTCTACAGAATATCTTCAGTAGGACATTCAAGACACTGAAAACAATGATTGGTTGTCCTAAGGGAGAGTAAATAGGTTGGCCAAATGTGACAGGATTGTTGGGAAGAAGTCATTGCTTTTCACTGCCATGTTACAATTCCGTTTGTTATTTATTTTGCTTTTTCTTCTTTGAATATTTATTTATGTTTTTTTTTTTTTTTTCAAGGTAGGGTCTTACTGTAGTCCAGGCTAACCTGGAACTCACTCTGTAGTCCCAGACTGGTCCCCTCAAGTGATCCATCTATCTATTCCTACCTCTGCTTCCCCAGTGCTGAGTTAAAGGCATGTGCCACCATGCCTGGCTGTATTTTATTTCTAAAAACTCACTTATTTTCTATTGAGAACTTTAATATATGAACATGTAATAAGTTGGTCATGTTTCTGTCACTTTATCCTCCCTCTCTACCCCTACCACCTGAGGACCGTTTATTTTCAGGGTATTCCTTTGTTTTGTTGTCTTATCCTTGTGTCAAAATGTTGATGATCCAGATGTGGTGGTGCACACCTTTAATCCCAGCACTTGGGGGACAGAGGTAGGAGGATCACTGTGAGTTCGAGACCAGCCTAAGACATAGTGAATTCTAGGTCAGCCTGGGATAGAGAGAGACCTCCCTTGAAAAACAACAGCAACAAAATATTGATGGGCTCAGAACCATGCTAGTCTTGTGAGGGATCAGTAACCACTGTGGGGTTATGAATGCACCAGTCAGTTCATGTTGGGAGGACAAGTGTGTTTTGGTTCTTTTTCAGATGGTTTCACTCCGTAGCTCAAGCCATCCTGACCTCAGTAGGCAGATGAGGCTGGCTTTGAACTCATGATGATACACCTGCCTCAGCTTCTCAAGTGGTGGGATTACAGGTATAAGTCACAATGCCCCATTTTACAACACCTTTTTTTTTTTGTGTGTGTGTGGGTGGTTTTTCAAGGTAGGGTTTCACTCTAGCTCAGGCTGACCTGGAATTCACTATGTAGTCTCAGGGTGGCCTCGAACTCATGGCAATCCTCCTACCTCTGCCTCCTGAGTGCTGGGATTAAAGGCATGCACCACCACACAGTGCCTTACAATTCCTTTTAATCAATTTGAGGCTTCCGTGTGACCTAAGTGGAACTGTCATAGCAGCTCTCTTCAGAGCTTTGCCTTGGGATGGGCAGGGTGATATGTAAATCCTTGGGAGAGGACATCGGTGAGGGTTAACATCTGTGTATTGGAGGAGGCCCTCTAAGGGAGAGGATAGAGACACCTTTCAAAGGAGGCCTTGACTCCTCAGGGATCTCACATGGGGAAACCAGGTGGAGACAGAACCTGTGAAAAGTAGGACAACCTAATCTAGCAATGGCTATGCAGGAAGGTGAGGGACTGGGTGTTATGGAAAGACTGACACCCCCAGCTGCTAATATATTTGCTTTGTAGAGAGAAGTGGCAACTAAGTTCTTTAAAAAAGAAAAAGTTGGGCTGGAGAGATGGCTTAGTGGCTAAGGTGCTTGCTTTCAAAGCCAAAGGGCTCAGTTTTAATTACCCAGGACTCACAACAGCCAGATGCATCAGGTGGTTCATGTGTCTGGAGTTCATTTTCAGTGTCTGGAGGTCCTGGCACATCCATTCTTTCTCTCACTATTTACCTCTTTATCTCTTTCTCTCTTTCTCAAATAAACAAATAAAAAATTAAACGTTTTATTGACAGCCTCTGAACATATAGACAGTATGCCATGATTATAGTCCCCTCCCACAATCCTCCCTTTTTCCCATTTATCCCCTCTAGTGAATCCCTTCTTTCCATGTAGTCTCTCTTATTTTATTTAATTAATTAATTAATTAATTAATTTTGGTTTTTTGAGGTAGGGCCTCACTCTGGTCCAGGGTGACCTGGAATTTACTATGTAGTCTCAGGGTGGCCTTGAACTCACAGTGATCCTCCTACTTCTGCCTCCCAAGTGCTGAGGTTAAAGGCTTTCACCACCACACCCAGCAATTTTTTACTTTAATTGGCCTACCATGGTAGCACATGCCTTTAATCCCAAAACTTGTGAGGCTGAGGTAGGAAGATTGCTGTGAGTTCAAGGCCAGCCTGGTTTTTCAGTGGATGGCTGTTGAAGAGTAGGAATGGTTCCCACAGCACTTACTCTAGCTCCTTTAAACTCAAGTGCTTTTGTTTTTGGTAGGGTAATTATAGGTAGCAGATTGAAGAAAGATCCCAGTATTGTAGCCTGAGCTGGACTGGAACTCATAGATACACCATGTTGGCCTTGAACTTGGGGCCATTTTCCTGCCTCAGCTTCTGGAGCTCTGTGTTTCTTGCTGTTGCAAATAAATGCCAGATGCTTGCACAGCTTTTTGTATTCAGCTTACGTGGGTCCTGGGGAATTGAGCCCTCGGCTGGATGGTCATCTCCCCAGGTCCCAGTGTCATAGACTTAAAGTTCTTTATTTTTTACTTGCACATATGATGTGTGTTGATGTACCAGGGCCTCTTGCAGCTGTGAACAAATGCCTGATGCTTCTGCTATGTTTGGTGTTGGGTTATGTTTGTGACTTGGGAATTGAATCCAGCCTGGCGAACTTTACAAGGCAGCACTTTTAACCGTGGAGCCATTTTCCCAGCCCCCAGACTTTTTTTTTTAAACACCTTTAAAATTAAAAAAAAATATATATATATATATATATAAAATATATATTATATATTTTTTTTTTTTTTTTTTTTTCGAGGTAGGGTCTCACTCTAGTCCAGGCTGACCTGGAATTAACTCTGTCATCTCAGGGTGCCTTGAACTCATGGCAATCCTCCTACCTCTGCCTCCCGAGTGCTGGGATTAAAGGCATGCGCCACCACACCCGGCTTTTAAAAATATTTTTATTTACTTATTTTCAAGGAGAAAAAGAGAACGTGAATGGGCACTCCAGGGCCTCCATCTGCTGCATACAAACTCCAAATGTGTGCCACTTTATGCATCTGGCTTTATATGGGTACTGAGAATCAAACTCGGGTCATTAGTCTTTGCAGGCAAGTGACCTAACCACTAAGCAATCTCTCCTCTAGACTATTTAAACTGTTTATTTTGGAAAATTTCAAGTACATGCAAAGTATGAAAGTTGTACTTATCATCCAGTTATTAGCATGCTGCTATTTCCCCCCTTTAAAAATTGCTGGAGTAGTTTTTTGTTTGTTTGTTTGTTTGTTTTTTTCGAGGTAGGGTTTCACTCTAGCCCAAGCTAACCTGTAGTTCAGTATGTCCTTGCAGGGTGGCCTCAAACTTACAGTGATCCTCCTACCTCTGCCTTCCAAGTGATGGGATTAAAGGCTTGTGCCACCATGCCCAGTTATACTGGAGTATTTTAAAGCAAAAGGTAGACATCTTTCTCCATGTATGTACTTAATAAAGTACTAGTTATAAGATACAAGCAGTTTTGACTGACAGTATTTGAAAAGTGACAAGGATAAGCCCCAGTGATCAATTTTTGGACATCCTAATCTTGTAGATTAAAAAATACATATATTCATTTACTTGAGAGATTGAAAAAGAAAGAGAGGGAGAAAAAAACTGGGTATGCCAGGGTCTCCTACACACCCATTCTCTTTCTCAAATAACTAAATAAATAAAATATAAAAATAGGGGCTGGAGAGATGGTTTAGCAGTTAAGGCATTTGCCTCCAAAGCCAAAGGATCCCGGTTCGAATCTCCACGATCCATGTAAGCCAGATGCATAGGGGGCGCATGCATCTGGAGTTCATTTGTAGTGGCTGGAGGTCCTGGTATGTCCATTCTCCCTCTACCTCTTTCTCTCTCTCAAATAAATAAATAAAATATGTTATATATGTATATAATATGTTATATAATATGTACATATTTTATATTTATATATATTTTAAATTTATTTGAGATATAAACGTATAAATAAAACTAGCCAGGCGTGGTGGTGTACACCTTTTTTTTTTTTTTGGTTTTTCGAGGTAGGGTTTCACTTCTAGTCCAGGCTGACCTGGAATTCACTATGTAGTCTCAGGGTGGCCTCGAACTCACGGCGATCCTCCTACCGCTGCCTCCCGAGTGCTGGGATTAAAGGCGGCGCCACCACGCCCGGCAGTGGTGTACACCTTTAATCCCAGCACTCGGGAGGCTGAGGTAGGATTGCTGTGAGTTTAAGGTCAGCCTAGGTCAGCCTGAGCTAGAGTGAGACCCTATCTTGGAAAATCAAACTAAATAAGAAATAAGTAAATAAACCAAAATAAATAAGTAAATAAATAAAAAATAAAACTACATTAAGCACTAGTGCAACTAAAACATTTGAGCTGTGTGCTTAAAGTATGGATAGAGGGCTAGAGAGATGGCTAAGTGGTTAAAGGCTCTTGCTTGCCAAGCCTGATAGGCCTGGGTTTGAGTCCCAATGTCCACATAAAACCAAATTCACAACGTGGCATGTGAGATTGGAGTTTGTTTGCAGCGGCAGGAGACCCTGGTGTGCTCATCATCACTCTGTCTTCTCTTCCTCTCAAATAAATAAATAAAAACTTTTTTTTTTTTAAACATATTTTATTTTTATTTATGTGTGAGAGAGGGAAAGAGAGAGAGAATGGACGTGCCAGGGCCTTTGGCCACTGCAAACAAACTCCAGACGCATGCACCCCCCCTTGTGCATCTGGCTTACGTGGGTCCTGGGGAATCGAACCTGGGTCCTTTGGCTTCACAGGCAAACACCTTAACCGCTAAGCCATCCCTGCAGCCCTAAATAAAAACTTTTAAAGTAAATAAAATATGAGTGGAAGTGCCTGTGTTTTTGTTTTTGTTTTTCCGAGGTAGGGTCTCACTGCAGCTCAGGCTGACCTGGAATTCAGTCTGTAGTTTCAGGGTGGCCTTGAACTCAAGGTGATCCTCCTACCACTGCTTCTGGAGTGCTGGGATTAAAGGCGTGTGCCACCACGCTTGGCTGAATTCACCTTTTGTCACCTTAGTCCAAAAACATGCTTTATGTGCTAAGACATCCTAGTTTAAGTCTCCATGGTTTTCAGTGGAGGATGATTGTGCCTGCCTTCTAGGGACTTCTGCCAGCATCTGAAGACATTTTGGATTGTCACAGCTGGTGGGGTAAGGTGCCCTAGCATGTACATGGAGACTGGCTAGAGAGACAGCTAGCCTCTAGCAGTGCTCCAGGAGCTCTCACAAGCAAGCATGTGTGAGACCCTGAAGGCTGAGGCTGGAGAGCCCAGTTGAGGGCATGGTGAGTGCTTTCTCTCAGGTTCCTCAGTAGTTCTCTCCAACTTGCTGGGAAGTGCTCTGTGAATGTTGATAAGGGGAGGAGATAGCAATCACACATACATAACTTTCCATTTACTAGTATTTTGTTGACCAGAATATAACAAATGAAGTCACTTCATTTGCATCGTCATTCATCCATTGTGTCAACAGGATTATTTCACAAAACCATGTAAGAAAATATATACAAGGTTTGGGCTCCGCTGACAAGGAAGTCAGGACTCCTTCCTAGGCAAGTCAATATGAAAGCCTTCCATTTCTGGACAACTTCCAGAAGCCAAACAAGGATGGGATTGTGCTGGTGGCAGTTTACACATGAGGATAGACAACGAAGAAACAAAGAGGAGGGCGATGGTGTTCCACAGAGACCATGTAATGGGAGTATACTGGGTCAGCAGAGCTGGAAGCCCAAAGTTCTGTGTGCTAAATGGAGTCCATGGTGTCTACCTAGAGATTGATGATTGCACCAAGGGCCACGATTTCTGGGTATCTTAATGGAGATCCTGGAGCCCTGGTGTTTGCTGTAGTTTTGTGGGTTTTTTGTTTGTTTGTTTTTAGAGGTAGGGTCTCACTCTAATTCACTATGTAGTCTCAGGGTGGCCTCGAACTCATGGTGATCCTCCTACCTCTGCCTCCCAAGTGCTGAGTTTAAAGGTGTGTGCCACCACGCCCAGCTTTTTAGCTGTGTTTTTTTATTTAAAATTTATTTTTAAATTTTTTATTTATTTGAGAGCAACAGACAGAGAGAAAGAGACAGATAGAGAGAAAAATTGAGCGCGCTAGGGCCTCTAGCCACTGCAAAGGGACTCCAGACACATGCGCCCCCTTGTCCATCTGGCTAATGTGGGTCCTGAGGAATCAAGCCTCGAACTGAGGCTTCATAGGCAAGTGCTTAACTGCTAAGCCATCTCTCCAGCCCTTTAGCTAGCTTTAAAAAAACTTTTTAAAAAATTTTATTAACAACTCCCATGATTTTAAACAATATCCCATGGTAATGCCCTCCTTTCCCCCACTTTCCCCTTTGAAACTCCACTCTCCATCATATCCCCTCCCCCTCTCAATCAGTCTCTCTTTTATTTTGATGTCATCATCTTTTCCTCCTATTATGATGGTCTTGTGTAGGTAGTGTCAGGCACTGTGAGGACATGGATATCCAGGCCATTTTGTGTCTGGATGGAGCACATTGTAAGGAGTCCTACCCTTCTTTTGGCTCTTACATTCTTTCCGCCACCTCTTCCATAATGGACCCTGAGCCTTGGAAGGTGTGATAGAGATACTGTAGTGCTGAGCACTCCAGTCACTTCTTTCTAGCAACATGATGCCTTCTGAGTCATCTCAAGGTCACTGCCATCTGAAAAAGAGTAGGTTCTCTACCAAAAGTGAGAGTAGCATTAATATATGGGTATGAACATTAAGAGAAGTGCTTACTAGGCAGTTCTATGAGCATAGTATATACATTTAGCAGCAGATGTTACACCCCTAGGGCTCATGACTACCCCTGTTTTTAAGTTTTCAGTATCAGGGATGTATGCCCTCCATGGAGTGGGCCTCCAGTCCAATTAGAGGGCATTTGGTTTCTACCATGACAGATGTGCCACTATTGCACCTGTTGGCTCATTTGGCCTAGCTGATCAAATATAAGGCTTGCATTGTCCACTGTTGAGTATCTTCACTGGTGATTTCTCTCTCTCCCATTGAACTGCATGCAGAATGGCTTCTTCCAGCTTTCTGTCAGCTGGTCTACATGTAGGAGGTTATTTAAGAAACTTTTTAAAATTGGTATCTTCCATAACCATAGACAATAAGCCATGATAATTCCCTCCCAACCCTCACTTTCCCCTTCACACATCCACCTTCTATCATACTCCCTCCCTCTCTCAATCAGTCTCTCTTTTATTTTGATGTCATCATCTTTTCCTCCTGTTATGATGGTCTTGTGTAGGTAGTGTCAGGAACTGCAAGGTCATGGATATCGAGGCTAATTTGTGTCTGGAAGACTGCATTGTAAGGAGTCCTACCCTTCCTTTGGATTTTACATTCTTTCTGCCACCTCTTCTGCAACAGACTCTGAGCTTTGGAGCATGTGATAGAGGTGTTTCAGTGCTAAGCACTCCTCCATCACTTCTTCTCAGCACTGTGTTTGTTGCCTTTTTGGGTCATCCTAGGATCACTGCCATCTGAAAAGAGAAGCTTCTTTAACCAAAAATGAGAGTAGCATTAATAAATGGGTATGACCATTAAGTAAAGTGCTTACAGGGCTATTTTTAAGCATAATGTATGCATTTAACCAGATCAGTTTTGTGTTTTGTGTCTTTGCAGATTGCTCATCTCGCAAGTGGATGTGTGGGGTAACATGTCCAGCGTGTCTGAGGAGAGACGGAAAAGGCAGCAGCACATTCAGGAAGGACTGCAGTTCATCCAGTAAGAGCCCCGGTCTCGCTGCCGTGCTTGCCCGTGGTGATCCTGTTCTTAGTGCTGTGCACTTGAGGGACAGAGGTCTCAGTTGGGATTTTTAATTCTGTGTTTTGCTTTGTGTCTAAGGGTCTCATCTTGTAGCTCCGCCTCCTGAGTGCTCCGATTATGTGCATGAGCCACTATTCCTAACTTTGGTCATGCTCAGTTTGAGTTGGAAATGGCTTTTTAATTTTTTTTAATTTTTTTATTTTTTGAGGTAGGGTCTCACTCTAGCCCAGGCTGACCTGGACTTCACTGTATAGTCTCAGGCTAGCCTCAAACTCATGGCGATCCTCCTGCCTCTGCCTCCTGAGTGCTGGAGTTAAAGGTGTGCACCATAACATCTGGCTTACTTCTGAATATTTTTGTGTTCTTGTTGCTGAGTTTTAGGGCTAAAACCCCATAGTACGCCCTGACACATACACCCAATTTGACTGAAGGGTCTGAATGTGGTCTCTTAAGAAAGAGTTCTGAAAACTAACCACGAACATCTGCGAGCCAAGAGGGACTCTACCATCTGACGTTCCTCTTAGTAAGCGCCTCAGCAACACAGCTCTGGCTGGGAGGGCCACGTCCAAGCAGAAAGGCCTCTTTGTTTCTTCTAGGAAGGGGACATTGTTCTGCAGTAAATTGGATCAAGATAGTGTTAGTAGTTCTTTACTATATTTAACCTTTTTGGTATTTGATGAATTAGGCTTTTTTTTTTTTTTTTTTTTTTGAGCTAGGGTCTCACTCTGGTCCAGGCTGACCTGGCATTAACTACGTAGTGTCAGGGTGGCCTCGAGCTCTTGGTGATCCTCCTACCTCTGTCACCCAAATTCTGAGATTAAAGGTAGCCCCATGCCCAACAGAAAGAAACTTTTTTTTTTTTAATTTTTTATTTATTTATTTGAGAGCGATAGACACAGAGAGAAAGACAGATAGCGGGAGAGAGACAGAATGGGCGTGCCAGGGCTTCCAGCCACTGCAAACGAACTCCAGATGCGTGCGCCCCCTTGTGCATCTGGCTAACGTGGGACCTGGGGAACCGAGCCTCGAACCGGGGTCCTTAGGCTTCACAGGCAAGCGCTTAACCGCTAAGCCATCTCTCCAGCCCAGAAAGAAACTTTTTGTACTTGTGTCACACCTGTAATTCCAGCTCTTACCTAGAATTGTAGTGGTTGGAGGTTAGAGGCAGGAGGATTGAGAGTTTGAGGCCAGTCTTGGATACATAGCAAGTTCAAGGCCAGCCTGGACTCCATGATGCATTGTCTCAAAAATAAGTAAATAAATAGGTTTGAGAATATAGCTTAATGTAGACTGCTTGTCTCACATGTGTGAAGCCCTGGGTTCAATTTCTACCACTGCAAAAATAAATAAATAGTAGCAATATCTTGAAATTTTTCTTTTTGTAAAAAAATATTTATTTGAGAGACAGACAGAGAATAGACACACCCGGGGCTTTAGCCACTGTAAACGAACTCCAGGCGCATGTACCACCCTGTACATCTGGCTTACGTGGGTACTGGGGAATTGAACCTGGGTCCTTAGGCTTTGCAGGCAAGTGCCTTAACCTTGCTCAGCCATCTCTCCAGCCCTTGAGATTTTTCTTCATGGTTACAGTCACATGTGAATAATGAAGGCAAGGCAGAAGCATGTCTTTGAATTGTGTTTTGAACTAGCAACAATAAAGAAACCACAGTTTAAGATAGCTTCTGACTGAACAAATTCCTATGGGAGCCTGATAATTACAGTTGATTTGTTTCTTCTCCTTAGGTCTCCACTGTCATATCCTGGGACCCAGGAACAATATGCGGTAACGACCCCGGGAAGGTTGGCCAGTGGCTCATGAGCTGTGGTCTGTAGCAGGGATTGGCAAACTCTAGTCTTGTGGGTCAGATCTGGCCAGATGCCCTCTCCAAAATAAAGTTTTATCAGAACCCTGCAGCCGCATTCACTTGTTTGTATCATTTATGGCTGCTTTCGTGACATTCACAACAGACACAGAGCTTAAAATGTTACCTGGATATTCGCAGAAATGTGTTCCAACCCCGTATATACAGGACAGCTTGGCATGGGGCAGGAGGGAGGGTGTGCTTGGACAGCTATTCTGCATTTTATTCCTATATTAGTATAGTTCAAGCCTCTTAAAACCCAGCCTTCTTTTTATCAAACAAACAAAAAAAAAAAAGTGGGGTCTTTCCCCCTCCTGCCTTTTCATGGTCAGGAAGTCTTCATAATCTCTCCTCTTTCCTTCTCTTAATCTAATAGTCTCTAATTCCCCCACCCCCCCAAAGAATGGGGAGGTAGAATTTAAAACTGAAAATGTGTGGTATCTTCCATTTTTATTTTGGAGCAATTCTGACAGCACTTAAGGGGACTGGGCAGCCAGAGGGAGGAGCTAGGAATGAACCTGGCAGCTAGACCCAGGAAGAAGAGTGCTCCTTGGACCTTGACTAAGAGCAGTGACTGGGCACCTGAGGCTTCTCATCTCGGAGGGTGTGGGTGCTTCTGAGTTCATTTCATTCTCCCTTATTCCTCCTCCCCTTTCTATTCAGGTCTGTCCAGTTCCCTCCCCTCCCCCCCCTTCTCTCTACACATATATAGAGTTAAAGTATTCAAGTTTGAGACCATGTAGAATGGGGGCCCACAGAAGTTAAGTGGCATGTCACAACCAAATCAGGTGTTAATGTTTGATCCTATTTTCATTAATAAGATAGTTTAGACATGAATTCATGAAGTAAGACCAAAAAAAAGTAAGTATTTGATCTTGTGATGGAAAAGGTCTTTTGAAATATCAAAGCAATGGTAGAAAGCAAGAAGGGAATTATAATCTTTTCTACACATCAAAGAAATATGTGTAATCATTCAATAAGAAAATAACTTGGAGCTGGGTGTGGTGGCGCATGCCTTTAATCCCAGTACTTGGGAGGCAGAGGTAGGAGGATCACTGTGAGTTTGAGGCTAGCCTGAGACTACATAGTGAATTCCAGCCTGAGCTAGAGTGAGACCCTACCTTGAAAAACCAAAAAAAGGAGAATAACTTGGCATCCTCTTACCCCAAGCCAGTAATCGGCCTAGGCAAATAGTTTGTAGAATAGAAAATACAAAATGACCCATAAAACTGTGGAAAAACCCAACCTTACTGACAAAGTTGTGCAAATATAAAAGGATATCATTTTTGCTTTGAAAATGGTAGAAAATGTATACATATGTATTACACACTCACCCATGTGGGTGTTGCTTTTTCAGAAATACTAGTCAGAGTCTTTAAATTTAAGCTGGGTGTGCTAGTTTACACCTGGCCTCTCAACACTTGAGAGGCAGAGACAGGAGGATTGTAGAAAACTCAAAGCTGTCAAGTGACTTTCTTGACTGACTCCTACCTGGTGTTTATCTTGAGCAAGGAGCTGGAGATGTGCACACATTTCCAGTGTTTCAGGCTCTGTCTTTCTTAATAAGGACAGTCCATTTTCTCTTGTAAAAGCAGGTATGGTAGAATTCCCCAGAACAGAAGTGGATGGGGCTTCATCTTAATTTCTTAAAGCAGCTCTGCCCTGCAAACATCTGCTTATGCTTTGCCATGTTCGTAAAGGGCTTCAGGAAGCAACTTTCTCTTTTTAGGTATATTTGCATGCTCTTGTGAGAAACCTTTTTAATGAAGGAAATGATGCTTATCGGGAACATGATTGGAATGGCTCAATAAGCCAGTACACGGAAGCTTTGAATATAGCTAATTATGCAAAGTCTGAAGAAATTTTAATTCCTAAAGAAATCATTGAAAAACTGCATATAAATCGTATTGCCTGCTATTCTAATATGGTGAGTTATGAGTTTAAAACAGTATTTCTAGAGAGAAAATTGTCAATGATATCGTACATTAATTTTAAAAAAGTGCATTTCTATAGCTAGGTGTGGTGGCACACACCTTTAATCCCAGCACTTGGGAGGCAGAGGTAGGAGAATCACCATGAGTTTAAGTCCACCCTTAGACTACATAGTGAATTCTAGGTCAGCCTGGGCTAGAGTGAGACCCTACCTTGGAGAAAAAAACAAAAGGCAGATTAGCCTGGGCTATAGTGAGACTCTATCTTGAAAGCAAACAAGCAAGCAAAAAAGTCAGCTTTATGTATATCTTTCAATATTTAAGAAATACTTTGGGGGGCTGTAGAGAAGGTTTCGTAGTTAAGGTGCTTGCGTGAGAAGCCTAACAACTCAGATTCGATTCCCCCAGTACCCACATAAGGCCACATGTACAAATTGGCACATGCATCTGGATTTTGTTTGCAGTGGCTAAAGGCCCTGGCATGCCTATTCACTCATATTTCCTCTCTCCTTGCAGATGAATAATATATTTAAGAAATACTTTGGGGGCTAGGGATATGGCTAAGTTGGTAGAGTGCTTGCCTAGCAAGTATGAAGTTTTGTGTTTGATCCCTAGACTATAATAAACCTTGGGTGGTGTACATCTATAATCTAAGTACTTGATAAGTGGTGGCAGGAGGATTAGGAGTTCAAGGCCAACCTGAGCTACATGAGACCCTGTCTCAAAAACAAAAACAAAACCAAAAAAAAACCCAGAGGCTGGAGAGATGGCTTAGTGCATATAGAGTGTGCTTGCTTTGCAATGTTGAGTACCTGAGTTCAGACCCCTAGACCCCACATCAAAGTCTGAAGCTGTAGTGGGCATCTGTAATCCCAGTGCACCTATGGTAAGAAAGGAGGCAGAGACTGGAGAATTTCCCATAAGCTGAAATGGAGGGGCTGAAGAGATGGCTCAACAGTTATACACACTGGCTTGTAAAACTTGCTGGCCCAGACTGGCCTGGATTTGGTTTCCCAGTGCCCGTATAAAGCCAGGTACACTAAGTGACACGTGTTTAGAGTTCATTTGCATCAGCGAGAGGCCCTGGAACATTGATTCTCTCAACTTTCCCTCACTCTCTGTGTTTGCAAATAAATAAATAAGAATTTTTTTAATAAAAGCTTATGAATAGAGTGGTGAATGAGAGTCCCTGCCTCAAAATGAAATGGAAGATAAGGGCTGACCTGAAAGTTGTCCTTTGACTTCCACATACATGCCACTTTTTTGTTTGCTTGTTTGTTTTGGTTTTTTAAGCTAGGGTTTCACTCTAGCCCATGCTGACTTGGAATTCACTTTGTAGTGTCAGGGTGGCCTTGAACTCATGGCGATCCTCCTACCTCTGCCTCCTGAGTGCTGGGATTAAAGGCATCTGCCATGATGCCTGGCTATATGCCACTTAAAAAAATACTTATTTATTTGGGAGAGAGAGAAAGAAGCAGAGAAAGAGGAGAGAGAAATAATGAGCACCCCTGGGCCTCTAGCCACTGTTAAAGAATTCCAGACGCATGTGTCACATTGTGCATCTGGTTTATGTGGGAAATTGAACCTGGGCTTTAAAGACAAGTGCCTTAACCACTAAGCCATCTCCCCAGCCCCAAGGCATTGTCAACGTTTTTTATTGGTAACTTAAAAAAAACTATTATTCATATATATATATATATATATATATATATATATATATATATATATATATGAACAAGAAAGAGGCAGAGACAGAAAGAGAGAGACTGGGCACACCAGGGCCTCCAGCCACTGCAAATGAACTCCAGAAGCTGTAGTGGGTATCTGTAATCCCAGTGTACCTGTGGTAAGAAAGCCATGTGCATATGACTTACGTGGGTATTGGGGAATTGAACCTGGGTCCTTAGGCTTTGCAGACAAGTACAGTAAGTGCTAAGCCATCTTTCCAGTCCAAATATTTTATTTATTTATTTGATAGAAAGAGGCACACAGAGAGAGTGAATATGCCACTGTAAATAAACTTCAGATGCATGCACCACTTTGTGCAACTGGCTCTATGTGGGTCCTGGGGAATGGAACCCAGTCTGTCAGGCTTGCCAGCAAGGGCCTTTAACTGCTGAACCATGTCTCCATCCCCAAGCATTGTTAGCTTTAAGAGCAGAGTCATTACATGGGTTCTTAAATCTCTGTACAAGAAGGCCTCCTCTCTGAGAAGTTAATCATGTGATTCTGACTTCTTTTGTTTTTTTTTGCCCACTAGGGCTTCCATGAGGAAGTTTTAGAAGACTGCAATACTGTCCTTAGTTTGAATGCCAGTAACTGCAAGGCTCTGTATCGGAGATCTAAAGCTTTAAATGACTTAGGGCGATACAAAGAGGCTTATGACGCAGTAGCAAAGTGCTCCTTAGCAGTCCCTCAGGTATGGAGTTCATATTTGTTGATTTGTTTGCATCATAGGCATTTTTTTGCTCCCTCATGGAGATATGCAGGTAATTAAATTTTCCACATCACCTCTACCTGCTGCATTTGGGTATAGTATTTAATAAAGCAAGGGTCTAGATGGGAAACACACTATTTTGCCTCATCTTCTGAAGATATGATCATATATGTTGGCTTTTTTTCCAGGATGAACATGTAATAAAACTGACTCAAGAATTAGCTCAGAAATTGGGATTTAAAATAAGGAAAGCATATGTTAGAGCTGAGGTAAGCCAGAGTTCTCCCTGTAAAGTATTTAATTCTTTTCTTTTCTTTTTCTTTTTTTTTTTTTTTTACATTGAAGTCAGTTCTGTTTTAAAGTTGTCTATATTTTCTTTCAGCTCTCATTGAAAACAGCTCCTGGGGATGGAACTGCCCAGGTAGGTTCATTATCTCTTTTGAGAATTTGTGCTTCTAAGAATAGGAGGGGGGAGGCCTTGGCAACTCTGATTTTAGTGTTTTTAGTGTGTGTTTCTTTGACCTCTCAAACAATTACTGGCCATAGTTTCTTGTCACTTGAGAAAATAAAACAAAATAGCTCAACTAATATATTTCAGTCATAGTCGGCATTTCCTGCAGTCTTGTGAGGCATTCTTTTTGTTTTTTTTTTTTTTTTTTAATAATTTCAGCATTTTTAAATTTTTGTTCATTTTTATTTATTTGAGAGTGACAGACACAGAGAGAAAGACAGATAGAGGGAGAGAGAGAATGGGCGCACCAGGGCTTCCAGCCTCTGCAAACGAGCTCCAGACGCGTGCGCCCCCTTGTGCATCTGGCTAACGTGGGACCTGGGGAATCTAGCCTCGAACCGGGGTCCTTAGGCTTCACAGGCAAGCGCTTAACCGCTAAGCCATCTCTCCAGCTCTGTTTTGTTTTTTTGAGGTAGGGTCTCACTCTAGCCCAGGCTGACCTGGAATTCACTACATAGTCTCAGGGTGGCCTCGAACTCACAGCGATCCTGATCCTCATATCTCTGCCTCTTGAGTGCTGGGATTAAAGGCGTGCACCACCATGCCCGGCTTGTGGGGCATTTGTGAGCAACATGGCTTAGGGCCAAATTCTAGTTCTGAAGGATGCTGGGATAGAAAATAAGTTATCACTGTAATGATTGCTTTATAGTCTAGAGTTCTGAAACGCGATTCACTGTTGTTTTGGTTTCTAGGTTGTGAATTCTGTAGAGGATATTGAGCCAGGTATGTTTCATTTACCATCTTTATACTCTGAAAAGTAAGGGTTTGCCAGCTTTAGACTGTGCATGTTTCACATAGTATTATCAAGAACGAGTGCTGTGTGATTATTATTACAGCGAGACCGTGACTGGGTCCACATTCTCACCGAGCTCTTCCTGTCCTTTGGTTACTGTGAACACTATGCTGTGTGGGTACAGTAGCAGAAGACAGTCCATTTCCTTGTTTGTTGCAGATTTGGTAACCCCGAGGCAAGAAGGACATCCACTTGTCTCCCTGCCTGCATCTAGTTTTTCTCATGACATTGGGAGTGACCCGGCTTCAGTTCCTGTTATGCCTTTAACTTCTGTTTTGTCACTGCAAGTGGATGAGAGTGCTCTGCCATCCACAGTGTTGGCAAATGGGGGCAAGATCCCCTTCACCATGTCTGAGCCTTTCCTGGATGATGGAGACATGGTCCTTGGGGACGAGATAGACGACCTCCTTGATTCTGCTCCAGAAGCAAATGATGCTGTTATGGTGAGTTTCACTGCTTGGTTTCTCTTCTGAAGGCAGAGCTACTGTCTTATTTAAATTGTAGGACTTTTGTATGGAGTCTAGGCTGAACCTTAAAAGAAAAATTATTTTGCCACATGTGGTGGCGCGCACCTTTAATCCCAGCACTTGGGAGGCAGAGGTAGGAGGATTGCCATGAGTTCAAGGCCACCCTGAGACTCCATAATGAATTCCAGGTCGGCCTGGGCTAGAGTGAGACCCTACCTGGAAGGAAAAAAAAAAAACAAGGAGAGGGCTAAGGAGATGGCTCAGTGGCTAAAGGCACTTGCTTGCAAAGCCTACTGACTCTTATCACAAAGAAGTGCTTACATCTGGAGTTCATTTGCAGCGCCACAAGGTCCTGGCATGCCCATTCTTTCTTTTACTCCTAAGTAAAAACTTAAACAATAAAATGAAATTTTTGTAATGACTCTTGATTTTGGTTTAATTTCTGTTCATCACAAGATCATCCAGTCTAGTGACTTTTTACTTATTTGCAGCCAGAGAGAGAGAAAAAGAAAGAGAATAGGTGTGCCGGTCCTCTAGTCACTGCAAACAAGCTCAAGATGCATATGCCACTTTGTGTATCTGCCTTAAGTGGGTACTGGGGAATTGAACCTGGGCCACTATGCTTTGTAATCAGGTGCCTTAGCTGCTGTGCCATTTTGCCAACCCTAGTGATGTGTTTCGATATGCTGGTGGTGAGAGTAGTTTAGCTAAACTGGTTAGGTTTCATGAACTTTGCTGCCCTCTGTTCTCTTCTCCAGCCCTCGGCTTTGGTCAGAGGATCCCTCCCGACAGCCAGTGTTTCTCCTAGTTTGCCCTTCTCCACAGCCCTGCTAGGAACCTTGCCTATTGGTGCGAGGTATGCTTCTCCGCCCTCCTTTGCAGAGTTGTACCCTCCTCTGGCCTCATCCTTGGAAGATTTTTGTTCATCGTTAAGTTCATTTTCAGTGAATGAATCCAAACGAGGTACGACTCTATTCTAAATCATAAACAATTGCAGTTAATTTTTCTAAAACTGAAAATGTATGTGACAATTGCTTAACTGTCCAGGTGCTAGTTTCTTGAGTTGTTTTGACTGTGGCTGAACATGTAAAAAGGGAGCCTTCTCGTTGGAACTCAGCCTGACAGCTGTACTGTTGTGAGAACAAGGGGCAAAGGCGTGAGGGTTGGCATG
Source organism: Jaculus jaculus (assembly GCF_020740685.1). Lineage (NCBI taxonomy): Eukaryota > Metazoa > Chordata > Mammalia > Rodentia > Dipodidae > Jaculus > Jaculus jaculus. The sequence goes on from NC_059112.1 coordinate 102,278,543, forward strand.
ACCGTGGCACTGGCCTTATGTAGTCCAGTGTTCACTGGGGGTGAAATGACTGTATTCTTCAGAAAAGATCGACCGCATCGTAAAGGGTCTGAAAGACAGCTTTTCTTTGAAATTAGTATTCTTGGGAAAATACTAATTTAAATCTAACTTTATGTTTCAAATAATAATACTTAGACTTCATGTGTTGAGCTCAGTGACCTGTGCCTGATACCGTTTTACAAGGGCATGCTGAGGTCTTGGCCTGATTACTGTATTTGTAATCACAGGTTCAATATGTTTAATAACTTTTTTGAGGAGTTTTTATTTGTTTTTCTGGGATACCGAGGATGGAATCCAAGACCTCATATATGCTAGGCAAGTGACCTGCTGAGCTATGCTGTAGCCTTAGCACATGTTATAAACAGTAATGGCTACCGTCTTCATATTGCTATTCAGTTAAAAGGGCAAAATTAAAAAAAAAAATAAGTGGGAAACAATAGCAGAGAGAGAACTGAGTGATAGACTAAGAAGAGAAACCCTCGACCCTGACTGACTCCGAGTGTTAGGTTGAGTCCCTGCTCCCTTCTTCTCAGAGGAGGCTCTTTTCTCATTTTGAATGTTAATGTTATTTTCTTACCTAGTTTGATGACTCCTACTCAGTAGGCACTACCTTTGATCATTTCCCCAAAAGTAGCTTTTTATTCAACTTTGACCAAGAATTGTTTATATTCTTGGTTTCTAAAAGGAGGAAGGGACCCCGGAGTCCTTTTGCGTGTCATTAATAAGCAAGAAAGCGTGTAGAATCGGGACGGGGAGTTGGACACGGGGAAGTCATAGTCGGGGAGCTGCGAAGCCCGCATGTGCTGATTCATGATGATAGTGAAAAAGTCTGTTGAAGTCTTTTTATTATTTTAGATCTGTCCATCTCCACTTCTAGAGAGGGAACAACGCTTAACAACAGTAATTCTTCCCTTTTACTTGTAAGTGCCACTTCCTCTTTTGTGACTACATTGCTTAAATTGAACCTAGGCCTTGTACTTTCGTAACTGAATTATGTGAATGAACATGACCATCTCCCCTTAAATTTTCTGTGTGCTGTGGGAACTATTATTATAAGCCTCCTCTGGACATCCAGTCATAAATGCTGTGTTTGTACAACTGGATTTGTCATAGCAAATTAGTCATATTGCAGACAGCATAAGAGGCTTTAGCCAGCCTAAACAAATCAGTGAAACTTAAGAGCAGGGTGTATGAGATGTGTGTACTGTGGAAACAAAACAATGCATATTACTTTAAACAGCTCTTAGAGGATTAAAAGGGGGGGGGCCAGAAATGGAGGCAAATAAAGACAGTTCGATCGAGAGGATCGTTAGTACAGAGTAGACAGCTTCATTTTACTCCACACACACTAATTTTCCTTCTTTGGTGATAGTACAATGTTTGTTGCCTGTTCTATTTTTCTTTTTCTTTCTTTCTTTTTTTTTTTGTGTCCTTACTTTTTTTTTTTTTTTTTTTTTTGCAGATGAATGGGCCAGGTAGTTTGTTTGCTTCTGAGAGCTTCCTGGGAATTTCAAGTCAGTCTAGAAATGAATTTGGAAACTTTTTTGGAAGTGCGATTACTAAACCATCCTCAGCAGTGACTCCAAGACATCCCCTTGAAGGAACCCATGAGTTGAGACAAGCTTGCCAGATCTGCTTCATAAAATCAGGTCAGAACCAACTAGCAGGCAGCCAGCCTTTAGTAAGCTGAAAGCCTGGAGGCTGTGAGGCCGTTGTGATGGGTGGAAGCAGCCCTGTCTCTGGTGGCCTGCAGTCCTATTCTGCTACACAGAAAACAGTAGTACTTCCCCGCACAGGCATTGGAAGTATAGGATAAGTTGAAGCTCTTATTTCATGTAATTTTTTTTTTTTTTTCTTTTTTTTCGAGGTAGGGTCTCACTCTGGCTCAAGCTGACCTGGAATTCACTATGTAGTCTCAGGGTGGCCTCGAACTCACGGTGATCCTCCTACCTCTGCCTCCCAAGTGCTGGGATTAAAGGCATGCACCACCACGCCCGGCTTTTTTTGGTTTTTCGAGGTAGGGTCTCACCCTAGCCCAGGCTGACCTGGAATTCACTATGGAGTCTCAGGGTGGCCTTGAACTCACAGCAACCCTCCTACCTCTGCCTCCTGAGTGTTGGGAGTAAAAGCATGCGCCACTATGCCCAGCTAGGGTTTGTTTTAATTAATTAATTAATTAATTAATTTATTTATTTATTTTTGGTTTTTCGAGGTAGGGTCTCACTCTGGCTCAGGCTGACCTGGAATTCATTATGTAGTCTCAGGGTGGCCTTGAACTCATGGCGATCCTCCTACCTCTGCCTCCCGAGTGCTGGGATTAAAAGCATGTGCCACCACACTTGGCATTTCATGTAATTTTATTTCTAGGATGACGTAGAATAAGGAATATGTATCTAACCATAGAAACTTGAGAAAACTTTAGTGAAATTCCCTATGTCTCAGGCATGTTTTAGAACTGAATAGTTTTCAAACAGAACCAGAAGTAAAAAAGACATTTCAGGGCTGAGGAGATAGTTCAGCAGTTGAGTACTTTTTCTTAAACAGGACCTCTCAGGCCAGAGACTGCAAATTCAGTTCTCCAGAACCTAAGTTAAAAGGTAGACAAAGGGCTGGAAAGGTGGTTTAGTGGTTAAAGTACTTGCCTGCAGAACCTAAAGACCCAGGCTCAGTCTCCCAGTTCCCATATAAGGCCAGATTCACAAAGTGGCGCATGCATCTGGAGTTCCATTGCAGCAGCTAGAGGCCCTGGTGTGCCCATTCCCATTTTCTCTCTCTCTTCCCCCTTGCAAATAAAATTAAAATAAAAATTTTTAAAAAGCTGAGCATAGCCTCCAGTACTTGGGAGGCAGAGGTAGTGGGCCATCCTAGGAGTTACAGAGTGGGTTCCAGGTCAGCTTGGGCTAGAGTGAGACTCTACATTGGAAAAAAAAAAAAAAAGGACTGGAGAGATGGCTTAGTAGTTAAGGCACTTGCCTGTAAAGCAAAAGGACCTTGGTTTGATTCTACAGTCCTGGGATTACAGGTATGAGGCACTATATACAGCTGGATTCTTTTTTTTTTTTTCCAGCTCATTTATCTTTTTTATAATTTATTTATTTATTTATTTATTGTTTTTTTGAGGTATGGTTTCACTCGAGTCCAGGCTCGCCTGGAATTCACTCTGTAGTCTCAGGGTGGCCTTGAATTTACAGCGATCCTCCTACCTCTGCCTCCAGATTGCTGGGATTAAAAGCGTGCACCACCACGCCCAGCTTCAGCTCTTTTATTTTTGAAATGAAGTCTTGCTCTGTAGCCCAAACAGGCCTTGAATTTACAATGTAGTACAGTTTGGCTTCAAACTTGTGATCCTCCTGCCTCAGCTACCACACTCAGCCTATGTTTGCAGATCTTGTCTGGCTTTATTTGCAGTTTGAGAATCAGGCAACAGTGTTGTGTGTAGAGTTGTGTGTGGTCTGATGTGTTCTGTGTGTCGTGAGTAGAGTTGTGTGTGGTCTAGTGTGTTCTGTATGTTATGGGTAGAGTTGTGTGTGGTCTAGTGTGTTCTGTGTGTTGTGGGTACAGTTGTGTGTGGTCTAGTGCGTTCTGTGTGTTGTGGGTAGAGTTGTGTGTGGTCTAGTGTGTTCTGTGTGTTGTGGGTACAGTTGTGTGTGGTCTAGTGCGTTCTGTGTGTTGTGGGTAGAGTTGTGTGTGGTCTAGTGTGTTCTGTATGTTATGGGTAGAGTTGTGTGTGGTCTAGTGTGTTCTGTGTGTCGTGGGTAGAGTTATGTGTGGTCTAGTGTGTTCTGTATGTTATGGGTAGAGTTGTGTGTGGTCTAGTGTGTTCTGTGTGTTGTGGGTAGAGTTGTGTGTGGTCTAGTGTGTTCTGTATGTTATGGGTAGAGTTGTGTGTGGTCTAGTGTGTTCTGTGTGTTGTGGGTACAGTTGTGTGTGGTCTAGTGTGTTCTGTATGTTATGGGTAGAGTTGTGTGTGGTCTAGTGTGTTCTGTGTGTGTGGGTAGAGTTGTGTGTGGTCTAGTGTGTTCTGTGTGTCGTGGGTAGAGTTGTGTGTGGTCTAGTGTGTTCTGTGTGTTGTGGGTACAGTTGTGTGTGGTCTAGTGTGTTCTGTATGTTATGGGTAGAGTTGTGAGTGGTCTAGTGTGTTCTGTATGTTATGGGTAGAGTTGTGTGTGGTCTAGTGTGTTCTGTATGTTATGGGTAGAGTTGTGAGTGGTCTAGTGTGTTCTGTGTGTCGTGGGTAGAGTTGTGTGTGGTCTAGTGTGTTCTGTGTGTGTGGGTACAGTTGTGTGTGGTCTAGTGTGTTCTGTGTGTCGTGGGTAGAGTTGTGTGTGGTCTAGTGTGTTCTGTGTGTGTGGGTAGAGTTGTGTGTGGTCTAGTGTGTTCTGTGTGTGTGGGTAGAGTTGTGTGTGGTCTAGTGTGTTCTGTGTGTGTGGGTAGAAGCGTGCATCATGCAGGGGTGGTGGTCATGGGGCCCTGGGAGTACCCTTCTGTCACTCAAGTCCTTGAGATAGTCTTTCCCTCGACCTTGGACTGCCGTTTTTGGTCAGCGACTCCCAGCAATTCTCCAGTCCCCTTCTGTGCAGACGAGGGTCAGAGACGTGCGTGACAGCCAGCAATTCTCCAGTCCCCTTCTGTGCAGACGAGGGTCAGAGACGTGCGTGACAGCACAGCTTCTTACAGAGGCCGAGTGCTCCAGGACCGCCCAGTCCCTCCCTCGTGCTTTAGTGGCAAGTGGTTTTCACTGCTGAGCCATCTCCCCAGCTCTGTCCCTTACTTAAAATGGTCTGACTCTAGCCCAGTCTAACCTGGAATTCACTGTGTAGTCTCAGGGTGGCCTTGAACTCATGGTAGTCTTCCTACCTCTACTTTCTGAGTTCTGGGATTAAGGCATGTGTCACTATGTCCAGCTTGTTCCTTTTATAAGCCATTAGAATTCCTATCTAAATTATTTCCCTAGAAGTTGAGTATGAGTATGTTTGGCAGAACTGATTTTTTTTTTTTTCCCCCAAGGTAGGGTCTCACTCTAGCCCAGGCTGACCTGGAGTTCACTATGGAGTCTCAGGGTGGCCTCGAACTCTTGGCATTCCTCCTACCTCTGCCTCCTGAGTGCTGGGATTAAACACCTGTACCACCATGCCCGGCCAGAACTGATTTAAAAAATATATATATATATTTATTATTAAGAGAGACAGTGAGTGAGTGTGAGGACCTTTTTTTTTCAATTTTTTTATTAACAATTTCCATGATTGTAAACAATATCCCATAGTAATGTCCTCCCTCCCACAACTTTTCCATTTGAAACTCCATAAGACCTCTTATTATTACTTTTTATGTTCATTTTTATTTATTTATCATATTTATTTATTTGAGAGCAACAGACAGAAAGAGGCAGAGAGAGAGAGAGAGAAAATGGGCACGCCAGGGCCTCTAGCCACTGCAAATGAACTCCAGATGCATGCACCCCCTTGTGCTTCTGGCTAATGTGGGTCCTGGGGGATTAAGCCTTGAACCGGGGTCCTTGGACTTCACAAGCAAGCACTTAACCACTAAGCCATCTCTCCAGCCACCACACCCCCCACCAGACCTTTTGATACTGCAGTCAAACTCCAGACAGATGCACCACTTTGTGCATCTGGCTTTACTTGTATACTGGGGAATCGAACCTGGGTAGGCAGCCTTTACAAGCAAGCATCTCTAGCCATTGAGCAATCTCCTAGCCTGGGACTGCATTTTATAGAATTTTGTGTCACCTGACCAGCAGCATAAGAAGCAAAGGTCTACTTTAGCAGCCTGCTTATATAGATGAGATTTGGGGGTTAATCTTAGTTATGTCTGCTTGTAAATTGTGTATAAAATGAAATGGTATTTTTTTCTGTTTTTGAACAATCCTCTTTCCATCTTTTTTAGGCCCCAAGTTAATGGATTTTATTTATCATGCAAATATAGATCATAAATGTAAGAAAGATATTTTAATTGGTAGAATAAAGAATATTGAAGATAAATCATGGAAAAAAATACGTCCAAGACCAACAAAAACAAATTATGAAGGACCATATTATATATGTAAAGGTATATATTATTATGACTTAATTGATGTACATTAGTTACATGCCTGCTAAACTGTTGGCAAGGCAGCTGTCCTAACCTAGACCACCATGCCTCTGCACTGGTTTGCTGTGTTTGTCGTAAGGGCTTCAATATTGACTGTTATGGAAATGATTAGATGGAGATAAATTAGGTTCTTTTGATTGAGACAGACAATATTTTCTCTCTCTCTTTAAAAAAAATTATTTATTTACTTGAGAGAGAGAGAGAGAGAGAGAGAGAATGGGCACGCTAGGACCCCCACCCACTGTAATCAAACTCCAGACACTCCAGATGCCATCTTGTGCATCTGGCATATGTAGGTCCTGGGGAATCAAACCTGGGTTTGCAGGCAAGTGCCTTAATCACTAACCCATCTCCTTAGCCCATCTCTCTTTTTTTGTAAACTGTCTTTTAGTATTTTACTACATTTCATGGTTGTTTATGGATAAAAAGCCTTGATGAAGTCTTAAACAGAGAATTCTCAGACTTAAAGGTTCATTTACGGAATCGCAAAGGCTTTGAAAATGTTGCTGTGTTCAGATTTTATTTATTTATTTTTTTGGTTTTTCGAGGTATGGTTTCACTCTAGCTCAGCCTGACCTGCAATTTACTATGTAGTCCCAGGGTGGCCTCGAACTAATGGCAATCCTCCTACCTCTGCCTTCTGAGTGCTGCGATTAAAAGGGTGCACCTCCATGCCTGGCTTCAGATGTTTTTGAGAGAGTTGGTATTTTTATTTTTGTCAAGTCACTTTATCTGAATGAGCTTTAAGTGGCCATATATGATTTTTTAAATTAGTATATTCATTGAACAAAATAGTGGTTTTCATTATACATACACATAATTTTTAAAATTTTTTTTAATTTTTAAATTTTTATTAGCATTTTCCATGACATACACATAATTTAATCATTCATCCATTCCCTCTCTTTTCCCTCCTTCCCCCTAAAATGATTTTTTGACCTTAATATTGAGTACATGAGGGTATTGAAGCATTTTACCCATTTGCACTAAAAATCATTCTGGCTTGAAGACTTAATTCTCTCCACCCAGTATAATAGTAACTGTGTCAAGCCATGTTTGAATTATTATAAAAATTCAGCTGGCTGTGGTGACACACACCTTTCATTCCAGCACTTTGGAGGCAGAGGTAGGAGGATTGCTATGTGTTCAAGACCAGCCTGGGACTACAGAGTGAACTGTAGGTCAGCCTGGGGTAGAGTGAGAGCCTACCTCAAAAAACACCAAAAAAAATTCAAATTATGTCCCTACTGTGATTAATATTTATTAGCTTAAAAAAAAACAAAATAGGAGCTGGGTGTGGTGGTGCATGCCTCTAATTCCAGCACTCAGGAGGCAGAGGTAGGAGGATCGCTGTGAGTTCGAGGCCACCCTGAGACTATGTAGTGAATTCCAAGTCAGCCTGGGCTAAAGTGAGACCCTACCTCAAAAAAACAAAAAACAAAAGAGGGCTGGAGAGATGGCTTAGTGGTTAAGGTGTGTGCCTATGAAGCCTAAGGACCCATGTTTGACTTTCCAAATCCCACGTAAGCCAGACATACAAAGGTGAGGCAAGTGTAAGGTCGCACATGCCCACTAGGTGATGCGAGCATCTGGAATTTGATTGCAGTTGCTGAGGCTCAGGTGTGCCAATTCTCTCTTCTCTCTCCCTAAAATCAAACAAAACAAAACAAAACAAAACAAACAACAACAACAATAACACACACACACACATACACACACAAACACAGTTGCCATGGTGAAGTCCCTTTTCATCTGCTTTTCAGATGTTGCTGCTGAGGAAGAGTGTCGGTATTCCGGCCACTGCACCTTTGCATACTGCCAAGAGGAAATAGACGTGTGGACCCTGGAAAGAAAGGGGGCATTCAGCCGTGAGGCTTTCTTTGGTGGCAATGGAAAAGTCAACCTTACTGTGGTCAAACTTCTCCAAGAGCATCTTGGGGAATTTATATTCCTTTGTGAGGTGCTTTCTCCGTGACTTACTTTCTCTGTAAAATTTGGTGATAATGCTGAGGGGTGGGACCCTGGAGAGCACTTGCCCAGCATTCCCAAGGGGCCCAGCACTGCATATAAGAAAAAAAAAGTGAAGCCGAGTGTGATGGTGCACGCCTTTAATCCCAGCACTTGGGAGGCAGAGGTAGGAGGATCACTGATTTCAAAACCACCCTGAGACTGCATAGTGAGTGAAACCCTACCTCAAACCCCCCCCCCCAAAAACAAAAGGGACTTTCTGACTTGCAAACCCAGTAGTTTAAAGTTCTCAGCAGATCCTGCTATATGTTAAATCATTTAGTAAACCAGCTATCTGAAATAACAGTAGCAAGAGCCAGGCAGGGTATTAACTGTAAGTTCAAGGCTCACACAAGAGACAAGTGCTGTCTCCTTAAAATAAATAAATAGGGGCTGGGAAGATGGATTGGCAGTTAAAGGTGCTTGCTTGCAAAGCCTGCTGGCCCAGATTCAAGTCCCAAGCCACCCAAACCAGATGCAAAAAGTGGTGTAAGCATCTTGTGTTCATTTCCAGCGACAAGAAGCCCTGGTGTGCCTATAGAAATAAATAAAATACAAAAAGAAAGGGCTGGAGAAATTTGAGGGCACTTGCTTGCAAAGTCTGACAGCTTGGGTTTGATTCCACAGTGCCTACACAAAGCCATATGCACAAAGTGGTACATATGTCTGGAGTCCCCTTGCAAAGACAGGAGGCCCTGGCATATCCATTTATTCATTCTGTCTATGACTGTCTTTGTCTCTGTCTGCTTGCTAGTAAATAAAAATATTAAAAATGGCAGATAAAAAAGAAAGAAAGAGCCAGGTGTGGTGGCACATGCCTTTAATCCCAGCTCTCAGGAAGCAGAAGTAGGAGGATTACTGTGAGTTGGAGGCCACCTGGAGACTACATAGTGAGTTCCAGGTCAGCCTGAGCTAGAGTGAGACCCTACCTTGAAGAAGAAGAAAGAAAGAAAGAAGAAGAAGAGAAAGAAAAAAAGAGGGCTGGAAAGATGTCTCAGAGGTTAAAGAATCTGCTTGCAAAACTTAACAACCCTGGTTCAGTCCCTAGTACCCATGTATAGCTAGATGCACAATGTGGCACATGCATCTGGAGTTTGTTTGCAGCTGCTGCAGCCCTTTCTGTCTTCTTTCTGCCTCCCTCTGCTTGCAAATAAATACAAAAAAAAAAATAATAATAATAATGGCAAGAGTTTATGTTGAATATTAATTGGTACAAGTATAAAATAAATAAATTTGTAAAAACACTGAGGCAGTATCCTGGGCACAAGATTAGGAGTTTGTATTACTTATATGCTAATCCTTCTTCTCTCTTTATTCCAGAAATGTTTTGATCATAAGCCTAGAATGATAAGTAAAAGAAATAAAGATAATTCCACTGCTTGTTCTCACCCGGTTACAAAGCATGAATTTGAAGACAATAAGTATGTTGGTGTTTTCTGACTTAAGAATACTTGTTTATTTATGAATGACTGAGAGAATGGTTACACCAGGGCCTCCAGCCCCTGCAAATGAACTCCAGATGCATGTGCCACCATGTGCATCTGATTTATGTGGGTACTGGGGAATTGAACCTGGGTCCTTAGGCTTCACAGACAAGCACCTTAATTGCTAAGTCCTCTCTCCAACCTGGTTTCTGATTTTTGTTGTGACAAAGTAGATTCTTTCCTTAGATCCAAATAAAAGCATTATTATCTACTTAGTCTTTCCTTCTGCCCTTCTGTTGTTTTGAGAAGTTAATGACTTTTGAAATAGCTTTTAGCTGCACACAGTGGCACATGCCTTTAATCACAGCACCCCTGAAGGGAGAGGCTGGAATCTCATTTCGAATTTGATGCCAGTCAGGGCTATATAGTGAGGCCCTGTCTGAGAACACCAAAAAAAAAAAAAAAAAAGGCCAGTCGTGAGGCTTATGCCTGTAATCTCAACACTTGAGAGACTGAAATCCGAGGATCACTGTGAGTACTGGGCTACAGATTGAGTTCCCAACTAGAGTGAAACCCTGCCTCAAAAAAAATATATTTTTGTCAGCTTGACTGGAAATTAAATTAAAAAGTTATGCACGTGATCATTTAACACAAGGACATTGATTTATATTTGTTTATGACAGATTATAATTATGGTGCTGGGTTTGGCGGCTCATGCCTCTAATCCCAGCATGCAGAAGGCTGAGGTAGGAGAATCACTGTGAGTTCAAGGTCAGCCTGGCCTACCTCCAAAAAAAAAAGAAGGAAAGCCAGGCATTGTTATACATGCCTTTAATCACAGCACTTGGAAGTTCAAGGCCAACCTGAGACTACATAGTGAATTCCAGGTCAGCCTGGGCTACAGCTAGACCCTACCTTTAAAAAAAAAAAAAAAAAGTTAGCATTTTAAATGTATATATTTCCTATTAACCCAATAATAGCATGGGATGATACTTTTTTTTTCTGAGAAAGATTTAAAACGGTTAGTCTGGAGCTTTAGAATTTTTAGAATTTTGAATGTGTGCATGTGTTTTTAAACAGCAATATCATAATGTTACTGTTTTTATCTTAGGTGCCTTGTCCACATTTTGCGAGAGACAACAGTAAAATATTCCAAAATACGCTCTTTTCATAGTCAATGTCAGCTTGATTTGTGTCGACATGAGGTTCGATATGGCTGCTTAAGGGAAGATGAGTGCTTTTATGCCCATAGTCTTATTGAATTGAAAGTCTGGATAATGCAGAATGAAACAGGTGGGTCTGCGTGGGCCTGAGAACGATGTCCCTCTGTGAGCAGTCAGGATTCAATGGAATAATAGTGCAAGGACTTCTCTTGTTGCAGCTCTGTTGATTTTGTCATAAGCTTTGAACTGTTTTTATTAATTCATTACTTATTTGAGAGAGAGAGAGAGAATGGGTGCACTGAGGCCTCTAACCACTGCAAATGAACTTTAGATGCATGTGCTGCCATGTGCATCTGGCTTACATGGGTTCTAGGGAATCAAATCTGGGTCCTTTGGCTTCATAGGCAGGTGCCTTAACAGCTAAGCCATCAAACCATCTCTCTAGCTCTAGTATTGGTTTTTCATGGTAGGGTCTCACTGTAGCCCAGGCTGACCTGGAATTCACTAGGTAGTCTCAGTGTGGCCTGGAACTCACAGTGATCCTCCTACCTCTGCCTCCTGAGTGCTGGGATTAAAGGCGTGAACCACCATGCCTGGCCCCTCCTTATACATTTTATCTAAAGACATTTCTCACTGAGTTGCCCAGGCTTATCTTGAACTCAGTCTGTACCCCAGATTGGTCTTGAAGTTGGGATCCTCCTGCCTCAGCCTCTCAAGTAGCTGGGATTACAGGCTTGCACTCTCGTGTCTGGCTACCGTAGCCACTTATTTTTAGAGTTGCCCACTTTGAGTGTGGTCTCATGGACTTAACTGTTGTAAGTTTGTACATGACATGGATTTGAGGACAGGAGAAGGATTTCTTAGGACCATACAAAATGTATTTGTACATACTCGTTTTGCAAAAATAACGTGGTAGCCATTTATCCTTAATGACGGCTCAGTCCCCTCAAATAAATGGAGCTTGAGGGTGAGCTGAAAGTGACTGAGACCCGGCTGCTGTGGCGTGTGGACCTTAAGGAAGGCTTGTATGTTTCCTAGGCATCTCACATGATGATATTGCTCAAGAATCTAAGCAATATTGGCGAAATTTAGGAGCGAGCGCACCTGGAGCTCAGGTATTGTCTCCCACGGACTTGTGTGCGTGTCCTTGTAGAGTGGCCGGGAGGGCACAGGGTGGCACTGGCTGCGGCTCCTGCTCCCTTTCCCTGCTCAGTCGTCTTCCACTTGAGTCATTCTGTAGGAGACACAATTTACATTCTGCCCAATCACCATAAAAAGTAGCTATCCCACAATATCTGCCAAAGTGTAGAATATTTTTTTCTTACTTAGTTCAGTTGTCAAAACAGTTAGGGTCCCAGGCTTTGGGGCTCCTTAGAGTGGGAAGTGGGTTATATAGGTTTCCTTCCCACTTGGTGCAAGTTAATGATCCTTTGCTCCCGCTGCCTGCCTCAAGTCGTCAGCTCCAAAGCTGGCTCTCTTGGCATTACATCTGCTTTTCTCTGGTTCTCTTGTATGTGATAAACAGTGGAGATGTAATTATCTATCTGTATCAATCTATCCATATCTTTCTAATGGTCAATAGAACTAGACAAAGACAGAAAGTTATAAGTGATTGTGGGAAAAAAGCATGGTGATTTAATATAGTCTTAGAAAAAAATGTTTTTTTTTTTTCTGTTAAAACTGATCTTTTAATTATTTAAGGTATTTGGCAATCAAATAATGCCTGGATCTCTTAACATGGAGATAAAATTTGTATGTGCTCAGTGTCTGAGAAATGGCCAAGTCATTGAACCAGACAAAAACAGAAAATATTGTAGTGCAAAAGCAAGACATTCGTAAGTATTGTGTGTATGTGGGAATGTTTATAATTATGCTTAACGTATATAAAATCATGCATATGGGTAAGGAGACAGGCTTTGAAGAGGGCAAAGTAGATCATTTAGGTGTAATGGCAAAACAAAAGGGAAGGTTTTTTAGGATTTAGTTGTGTTTTTCCTGTTTTATCAATTTCTTTGTTTAGAATTCTTAGGTAACGTATATATCTAAATATCAACAGGAAATAAAATGATAGGATCACAAAGCATTTCTTTTAGAAGATTGAGAAAGTCCCCTTCTCTGGCCCCTCAGGAGCAGTCTCTGTGCCTCTCCCTGTATGCTGTGCCTGTGTCCGAGTGTCTGTTTTTTTCTGAACTCCATTTTTCTTAGGTGGACCAAAGAACGTCGTGCGATGCGAGCGATGTCTTTTGAACGTAAGAAGTGGATGAACATCCGTCCTCTCCCCACAAAGAAACAAATGCCTTTACAGTTTGATGTACATACGTAATTTTTAAGCCACTTTTTTTTTAAATTAGGCATTTCAAATCATTAGAAAGTAGTGGTAATTGAGATTGAAACTCAAGCCCTTTAAGTAATGCTCTTAAGTCATAGTAAATTGAAGTGGTTCCTCTATTTTCTTCCACTTTCATGTATGTGTGATTTTCTCACAGTTTCATGTTGCTTACTATCTTATCAGTTACTTGCACTGAGTAAATAGATAACTGGAGTTGAGAAAAAGTTCTGACATAACTTACTTTTCAAAGGACTTACGCTTCGCAGGCAAGAGAATTTCCTTTAATTTTTACTCCTCAGATTTAGTATCAGACTACCAAGAATACTGTTGATAAGGTTTTAAAAAATTTTTTATTTATTTATTTATCTTGGTCATACTTTATTTCATTTGCAAAGGATGCAGGCTTAAGGACACCCAGAGCTGTACAACTTGCTAATTCAACACCAGAAGTACATGTTCCTCAAAACCTCTTGGGGCCACCTTCAGGTTAGGATAGATAGAGTTTTATTCACGCAGAGGCTCTCATCTTGTGGGCAGGGTGGGGGTGTCTTACGTGATTTGCAGATGATTTCAGTTGCCTCTGGACTTGAAAAAGAGAGCATTTTGGGAGAGCTCTCGCCAGAGGTGTTTTATTGTGTGACCTATCACACTGGTGGAGCATTGACCCCTGAAAGGAAGTTTTCCCTAGAGAAGCAGAGTGTGTGTGAGAATCCCCTTGTAATGAGCTGCTTGCCTGCTGGATGACCACAAACAGTAGAAGAAAAGAGTGATGAATTTCCCATCATATGATTCCTACAGCTTTGTAAAACTTAGTACAAATCACAAGGTCAATGTTTGCTAGGTGGTGATCTGTTCATGTTTTATCCACAGTAGTGTGAGGCTCTGATTTTGTAGGAAGAGGAAAGGGATTTTTTTCAGAACTGTTACATCTTGGGCTTTAAAGATAATGAGGACATATGTGTATCAAGGACTCTGTTTTAACAAGGACAACTGGGTAGGGTTGTGACCAGTGGTAGATTTACTTGTGTAGCATGCACAAGACCCTGGATTCCTTATCCCTAGCACCACAAAAATAAAATAAAACAACTGAGAACTATTCTAGCTCATGAGGCAACCACCTAGAGCTGCTGATTTTCTTTAATTTTAAACATGGTGAGCCACTCTACATTTCAGCAGCTTGTCAGCCTCCCCCCCTTACTAGGCGTTGTTAAGGGTCTCTCTCTCTCTCTCTCTCTCTCTCTCTCTGTGTGTGTGTGTGTGTGTGTGTGTGTGTGTGTGCGCGCGCGCACGCGCGCGCGCTGGGGAGGTAGAAAGAAAATGAGGTTCAGCCTGCCAGACCCTAAAGGTTACTCAGCCTCATCTGCTCATGTGGAGTTGGAAAGAGTACGTGCCTGGCACTTTGTAATGCCTGGCCTTATCCTCTTTATCCTTGAGCTTTAACGGCTTGTGAGTTCCAGGGCAGCCTGGACTATTGTATGAGAACCTGACTCAAAAAACTAAACAGCAGGGCTGGAGAGATGGCTCAGTGGTTAAAATGCTTGCCTGTGAAGCCCAAGGATCCGGGTTCAGTTCCCCAGAACCTACATAAACAAGGTAGGTGCACATGGTGGCACATGTGTCTGGAGTTCATTTGTGGCTAGAGGTCCTGGTACACCCATTCTCTCTCTCTCTCTCTGTGATAAGTAAATAGAAAAAAAATATTTTTTAAAAAAGAGCAGCAACAATAAAACAACCGAGTACCTACTGGCTTTGACCAGGAAAAGAGTACCATGGAGCCAGGCATAGGGTTTCATGCCTGCAAGGGAAGCAGAGACAGGAGGATTGTTGGAAGTTCACAGTCAGGTCAGCTAACTTACTGACCTTGGCTTCACGCAAGGCTCTTATCTCGAAACAAACCGAATGCTGGGTGTGGTGGTGCACGCCTTTAATCCCAGCACTTGGGAGGCAGAAGTAGGAGGAGCGCCATGAGTTTGAGGCCAGCTGAGAGTACCTGGTGAATTCCAGGTCAGCCTAGGCTACAGTGAAACAGTACCTTGAAAAAAAAAAGAATGTGACCAAGTCATTGAGAAGACTGGTTCGCTGGCTGCTGACTTCCTGCCCAGTCTCAGGGTAGGGTCACTGATGATCCCAGGGAGAAAACACAGTGTTGAGGGCTGGTGGCACTAAAGTTTTGCACAAGTAGGTGGTTTATCCCCCCACCCCTATTTATTTATATATTTGAGAGACAGAAATGGAAAAAGGTAGATAGAGAGAATGGGTGCACCAGGACCTCTTGCCACTGCAAACGAACTCCAGACACATGTGCCACCTTGTGCATCTGGCTTAAATGGGCACTGGGGAATCAAACCTGCATCCTTAGGCTTTGCAAGCAAGCACCTTAACCACTAAGCCATCTCTTGTTGAAGTACAAGCTAAGTTAATCATTAGATACTATATCAAATCAGTTGTTTGTGAGATAGGAATGAGCTCCCTGGGTAATGGAGAGTCATGATTCTTAGGGAAGCTTGTGTTCTGGTGGTCACTGACATGTCAGCTCCTACCATTATCACTGTTTGCTTTCCTTTTTTTTTTTTTTTCTCCGAGGTAGGGTCTCGCTGTAGCCCAGGCTGAGCTGAGATTCACTTGGTAGTCTCAGGGTAGGCTTGAATTCACAGCTATCATTTTACCTCTGCCTCCCTAGTGCTGGGATTAAAGGTGTGTGCCACCACGCCTGGTTCTATTTTCTTTCTTAATTAAAATTCTACATAATTAGAGGAGGTATGGGCTGCAAGCTCTGTAATGCCATGGCCTGGTGAAGTGTAACTGTTACCTTCAGAGAACACCTGTCTAGTGAATTGTGGCTGAGGCTAGCTGTCAGAGTTAGTTGTTAGAACATTGTCTTGGGAGTGTTCCTGGCCCTGTGTGGTAACTTTTGGAGCAAGCTGCAGTCTCTGTGCTATTTTCTCAGTGCTGACTGGAGGCTGTAAGGAGTGTTACAGGGTAGGAGTCATCAGACAGAGAGGGCAAATGTTCATTGCACAGATGAAATCTCAGCATGGGACTTTGTAAGAAAATGCTCTGTACTCTAATCCTGTACTTGACTTTCTTCAGGAAATTATCTTTTGAAAAAATTTGAGATAGAAATGTTTGCTGTTATGATCTCAAGTATTTTGGGCTTATAATCAACTTGAATAGAATCAAATCTTATTTAAAAATTTTATTGCTAAGCATTAGCATTGTTGTTAGGTCATTTTGCTTAAATGTAAAAATTATACTAAGCATGCTCTATCTTAAAGTGTGTGCATTTTTAAATACAGCTGTGCAACCATATTGCTTCTGGGAAGAAATGTCAGTATGTTGGGAATTGTTCCTTTGCTCATAGTCCTGAGGAGCGAGAAGTGTGGACCTACATGAAGGATAATGGGAGTAAGTTCACATGCTCACTGTGCCTTGATGTCTGTGAAGTCTTGCTCACCTGAACGTGCCTTTCTGTGAGCACAGAAGGCAGTTTGCACCGTGTCCCGTCGGTAGCTCTCTTGGTGACCACGGCTGGAAAAATGCAACCACAGCCCAAGGGAGTGGAATACGGCTAATGTGTTCGGTTAGGCCAGCTGTGGATGTGAATACGTAGCTTTGTGTTCCTGAAAAGTGGTGTGGGGAAGCTCAGTTCCCCCATGACTTTACGTGAGACCCTCTCTGCTGCGAACAGCCTCCTCTGACCCACCACCTAGATGCGAGTTTGCTTCAGGGCACCTGACTGGTAGAACAAGGCCAGAGTCAAGGCCCGGTCTTGATCAAGCCTCAGGATTACTGTAGAGCCTTTGAAAGGATCCTCAGACAACCCTGCACTTTTGACCCTCAAATATTTTACTGTAAGGGTCATTGTTGGGTCTAACGAAAACATGCTCACAGTCTCTGGATTACAGAGTTGATGCTGTTGTGTGACTTGTGTGGAGCTGATTTCTTACTGTCACTCTGCTTGGAGCTGAACATATACTTGGGCCTTGTTGCAGGTCTCCTTGCTTACCAGTCAGGGACTCCTGTTGCCTTGTTCTTAAGGAATAAAAAAAACCCCAATTTATCCCTCATCTCTGCCTGATGTTCTAGTGTTAGAAACCCTCAGGCAGGCCACAAGGTCAGGTTTACTGTATCCCCATTACCAGAGTTTTCAGTGCCGTGATTCTAAAGTGAGGACACACTTGCTGTGCAGCCTCCCTCCCTCGGGAACATGTTGCCCGATCTGAAGATACTTTACTGGTCCCAACTTGGGAGAATGTGCTGCTGACTTCAGTGGGCAGGGTCCAGGGATGTTGCTAAGCACTGGGCTGCCAGCAGCAAAGGACCGGGCAGCCAGAGGTCAGCAGAGCCCTGACTTCAGCACGTGACAGTCATGCAGAGTACCCCTGCTCTTACCTAGGATGCAGCTGGCAGCTGCTGCCCAAGACCTGCTCCCAGTGGCACTGCACATTGCCCCAGCATGTCAGTCCTCTGGGACTGGGCTTAGTGGACAGTCTCCATTAGGGTCAGAATCTTGGGCAGGTAGTGCTGATTCTCTTCTTTCTTAATGAAAGGGTGTGTATCAGCTTCAAGCCCCTCATGTCTTGTAGGTAAGGTGGCCTCCTGGGGCCCTGGCACTAACAGTGTGAGTGTAACGTGGGCCCCATGAAGCAGTGCTCAGGCCTCTTCTGAAATAGCGTTATGATTGTTCCTGAGGGCTTTGTTTTTAGCGGGGGGGGGGGGGGGGGGGAGACTTGACACATCAGGGCCTCTAGTCACTGTCATTGAACTCCAGACGTATGCCACCTGCTGGTGCATGTGTGACCTTGTGCTCATGTGTCTGGCTTGCGTGAGTTCTGGGGAATCAAACCTAGGTCCTTAGTCTTCGTAGGCAAGCTATCTTTCTAGCCTGTTGCTGAGTTTTAAACACCCATAGTGTCTTACAAATGCAAGGGAGACTTAATGAACAGTGAACACTAATATTTTCAGTCTTCTAACAGTTCTGAAGTCAGTTTTTGTGCATGAGAGTTTATCTGCTGTTTAGAGTGTCTAATGTGGTCACTCCCTGTCACATTTGTTTTGAACATGAATGCTGACTGATAAAGAAATTGTGCATGTTTATGTGCATATTTGAATGGCATTTCATGGTTTTTGCTGAAAACAATTCATTTCTCTTTAGTACAAGATATAGAGCAATTTTATGAACTCTGGCTAAAGAGTCAAAAAAACGAAAAAAATGACGATGTAGCCAGTCAGTCAAACAGAGAAAATGGAAAACAAATTCACATGCCAACAGATTATGCTGAAGTTACTGTAAGTACCTTTGCTCACCCCCCACCTCTGCTCTGAACTGTCGAGTCTTTTCCATTTCCTGGGCTCCGCTAGCCTTCCCCTGTGGTGTCATCTCTCTCGGGTGCTTTCCTGTGGTTGCTTCAGTACCTCATGCTGTGACATCCTTGCCCTGTCCTTAATGTGAATGAAGAGAAGCAGCAGCTGGGGGTGTGGGCGCCTGGCGAGCCTGCAGAGCTCTGCTTTCCGTCTCCAGCGCAGCATACGCTCAGAGCTGAGGTGCACATGGGCCACCATGTCTGGCAACTAAAGTTTTATTTATTTATTTTTTTAAATTGTATTTATTTGCAATGACGAGAGAGAAGAGAATATGCACCAGGGCCTCTAGCCGCTGCAAACAAACTCCAGATGCATGTGCCACTTTGTGCATCTGGCTTTGTGTGGGTACTGAGGAGTTGTCCCTGGGTCTTTGGGCTTTGAGGCAAGTACCTTAACAGCTGAGTCATCTCTCCAGCTCCTCTTTTAAGTTTTGAGATAAGGTCTTATGTAGCCCAGCTTGGCCTCTCTCTGTAGCTAAGGATGACTTTGAATTTCTCTTTTAAATTTTTTTGTATTTTGTTGTTGTTTTGAGATAGGGTCACGCTGTAGCCCCAGCTAACTCGGATTTCACTCTGTAGTCTCAGGCAGGCCTGGAACTAACGGCAATCCTACCTCAGTGCTGGGATTAAAGGCGTGCACCCTCTACCATGCCCGACTAGCCTTAAATTTCTGATTCTCCTGCCTCTATCTCCTGAGTGCTGACTCACAGGTATGTGCAGCGCTGGGAATGGAACCCAGAGTTTTGTGCAAGTTAGGCAAGCACCCTAGCAAATGAGTTACATCCCTAGCCCCATATAGGGTTTTTCTCAATCTGTAGTCCTGCCTTGTATATTGGAGACATTTGAAATGAACATATTTGTTCTTTTCTTTCTTTCTTACTTTGTTGCACTTCTGTGTATTTACTGTGTCAGGCGCATGTCAATTGCCTACTGCGTGTCTCCTAACAAATGTCCTTTGCCAGGCGTGGTGGTGCATACCTTTAATCCCAGCCCTAGGGAGACGGAAGTAGGTAGGATTGCTGTGAATTCAAGGCCACCCTGAGACTACACAGTGAATTCCAGGTCATCCTGGGCTAGAGTGAGACCCTACCTCAAAAAAACCAAACACACACACACACACACACAAACACACTTATACATATATACCTACAGGGCTGGAGGTATGGCTTAGAAGTTAAGGCCGTAGCCTGCAAAGCTAAAGGACCCAGGTTCAATTCCCCAGGACCCATGTAAACCAGATGCACAAGGGGGCATATGCTTCAAGTTCGTTTGCAGCAGCTGAAGGCCCTGGTGTGCCCATTCCCTATCTGCCTCTCTCTCTCTCTCTTTCTCTTTTGCATGTGTGCTCTAAAATAAAATAAAAAAAATAAAAGGCTATGAGTGCTCAGGCATGATGGCCAACACTTGGGAGGTAGAGGCAGGAGGATCAAGAATGATCAAGATCATTCTTTGGGGATGGAGAGATGGATTAGCGGTTAAGACGCTCTCTTACAAAGCCTAAGGAGCCACATAAGCCAGATGCACAAGGTGACACATGCATCTGGAGTTCTTTTGTAGTGGCTAGAGGCCCTAGCATGCCCATTCTCTCTATACCTGCCTCATTCTGTGGCTCTCTCCCCAACAAGTAAATAAAATATTAAAAATAAATATTAAAAAATATATAAATATGTTTAACTGTTTGCACATGCATGTATGTGCATGTGTCTGCCAGGATCTCTTGACACTTCAAACAGCAGACATGCCATTTTTTTGGGTGTAGGGGAATTGAATTTAGGTCAGCAAGCTGTGCCTTTAACCACCAACCTCATGGTCCTTCCTTTTTTAAATTTTCTGTTTTGGTGTTTGATGTGTGGGGGGGATACACGTCTGTGCCCTTGCAGTACCCATATACTCACCTGCCATGTGCTTGAATGTAATGCTTGGTAAACCCCTCCCTAGCTCTTCACAGTTTTATTTTGAGTCAAATTCTCATTTGCCTAATTGTGGGGCTCTGAAAATTACTGAGTCTTTGCTCCCCAGCAGCCTTGGGGTACAGGTGCATGTGCCCATGGGCAGCTGTTTCATATGGGATCTTGGAAATCTGAACTGAGTTAGTCTCAGGTCTCCAGGCCCTCATTCTTGTAAAAGAAGCACATTTAACTCCTGAGCCATCTCTCTAGTCCCTGTGGTCCTTTTCTCTGGGGTGGGGAGATGTTCAAGGTAGGGTCTCATTCTATCACAGGCTGACCTAGAATTCACTATGTAGCCTTGAACTAACGGCAATCCTCCTACCTCTGCCTCCCAAGTGCTGGGATTAAAGGTGTGAGCCACAAAACTCGGTTTGTGGTCTTTTTTTTTTTTTAATGAGAGAGAACGAGGGAGATAGAATGGGTGCACCAGGGCTTCTAACCACTTTAAACGAACTCGAGATGCATGCACCACCTTGTGCATCTGGTTTACGTGGCACTGGAGAATTGAAATTGAACCTGGGTCCTTATGCTTCACAAGCAAGCACCTTCAGCTTAACAGCTAAGCCGTCTCTCTTTCTCCCCCTATGGTCCTTTCTTTTTTCTTTTCTTTTTTTTTTTTCGGTTTTTCAAGGTAGGCTCTGTCACTCTAGCTCAGGGTGGCCTTGAACTCATGGTGATCCTCCTATCTCTGCCTCCCCAGTGTTGGGATTAAAGACGTGCGCTACCATGCCCAGCCTCACTGGGCTCCTTTCTTGATCTTACTTCTGACTTTGAGTTTTTGAACCAATGACAGGGCACTCAGCACATGTGTTTGCACGCTAGGTGGACTTTCACTGCTGGATGTGTGGGAAGAACTGCAACAGTGAGAAACAGTGGCAGGGCCACATCTCTTCTGAGAAGCACAAGGAGAAGGTCTTCCACACCGAGGACGACCAGTACTGCTGGCAGCACCGCTTCCCAACAGGGTACTTCAGTATCTGTGAGAGGTACGTGGCGGTCAGTGCCCCTCTGTGTGGCAATGGCTGGTCTCCTCCATGAACCTTGTGTCCTGGAGAATCAGCCTTGGGTGTTGAGGCACGTGATGATGTTGGGCCCAAGCAGTGCTTGGAAGGATATGTGGGTGTTGCCTCGAGACTTTAGTGCTCACTGTACACACACCCTTCTGTGCTCGTGTGATCCAGGGTCTTCCAAGCCTGACTAGAACAATCTCAAAAGAAACCCCAGTTTACTCTCATGTTCCCCAGCGACCTTTAAGTTCTTAGCTGTGGTTCTCTAACCACTTGTTCAGCCTTGTTCAAAGCACAGCCATCATATCTGAGATGCCTTTCAGTTGTATTATAAGGGTAAATCTCGAAAGTGGTAGCATAACAGTATCACTCATTTATCTTTTTAAAAAATATTTCTTTGTAATTATTTATTTATTTGGGAGAGAGAGATTGGGTACGCCAGGGCCTCCAGTGACTACAAACAAACTCCAGATGTATGCGCCATTTTGTGAATGTGGCTTACGTGGGTGCTGGGGAATTGAACCAGGGTCCTTTGGCTTTATAAGCAACTGCCTTAATTGCTAAGCCATTTCTCCAGTCCATAGAAATGTTTTAAATGAAAACCAGGCACTGTAGTTTACACCTGTAATCCCAGCACTTGGGACACTGAGCCATGGGGAATGCTGTGAGTTTGAAGCTAGCCTGGGCTACATAATGACTTGTAAACCAGTATGACCTACATAGTTGAGACCCTATTTCTCAGGGGGGAAAAAATCCCTTAAAGAAAAAAAATTAAATAAAAAACTATATGACTTTTAATTCATATTTATTTTATTAAATCACTGTTTATACTTAGTTTCCAAGTTTAGAACCATGGGAACTGGGGACATAACTTAGCTGTAGAGCATATGCAAGTCCAGCATTGCAAGAGAGAAACAAAAAAACTTATTTGACAAATTGAGATGTAAGAGATCCTTAAAATCATTAAAAACACCTTTAACAAAAAAATGTCTTTCTATGGCATTAAGAATTAGTTGCCTCTGGGCTGGAGAAATGGCTTAGGGGTCAAGGCACTTTCCTTTAAAGCTTAAGGACCCAGGTTCTATTCCTTAGTACCCACATAAGTCAGATGCACAAGGTGGCACATGCATCTGGAGTTCATTTGCAGTGGCTGGAAGCCCTGTCCTGCCTATATATACTCTCTCTCTCTCTGACTCCCTCCCTCCTGCTTGCACACGCATGCATGCTCTCTCTGCATGTATGTATATGTATGTATGTGTGTATGTATGTATATATATATATATATATATATACATACATACACATACATACATAAACATATACATATATACAGACACACACAGGCCTATTTTTCTCTATAATAAAATAAAATAAAATAAAATAAAATAAAAAAGAATTGATTTAGTCTCCCTCCCCCACCCTCTATTGGCCTGGGAAGCAAATTCAGAGTCTTGAGCAAGTACTGGGCAAGAACTGTAACCCTGAACTATATTCTCAGGCTCACTTAGTACTTCCAGTTTCTCAATTGTGGATGTCATGTCTGTAAAATATTTATTTCCCTCCCTGGCTTGAGCTTTCTAACTATGTCCGAATGTAGCTCCGTGGTAGAGAGAACATGAAGACCTGGGTTTCATCCCCACTACCAAAAAAGGAAAGGAAAAAAACCCTAACTTTTGATTGCCAAGGTGTTTGCAGATCATGCGGCTAGTGAAGTTTACTTTCAGGAATGGCGACTTGGCTTGAGAATGCCTCGTGGTTCTCACCAAGCTGCCTTGTCCCCACAGGTACGTGAATGGCGCCTGCCCGGAAGGAGGCAGCTGTAGATTTGCCCATGGAAGTGCTGAGCTGCGCGAGTGGGAAGAAAGAAGAAGTGCCCTAAGGATGAAGCTCAGCAAAGCACGGAAAGATCACTTAATTGCCCCAAATGATAATGACTTTGGAAAATATAGTTTTTTGTTTAAAGATTTAAACTAATATGCTGGCTTTTATGTAACCTAATCAGAGCATTGACCAGAAAACAATTGGAAGTGTTGTAAGGCACATAGCTGAGGAGCCGCAGATTTTCTGCTTGTATTGGCGTATATCGTTCCTCCTGAGCAGCAACCCACAGTAGGTAGGAAATAGCTGTTCAACAGGCCTGGCCAAGCCCTCAGGAGCCATTGGCATCACATGGCCAAGTGACTGCTACCTGGTTGCCATCTGTTGAACACTTTTGGATGGAGTGTGTTGGGAAGAAAGATAATGTTATGTTAGGACAGCTCTTTGAGTTAGTCCATCACATAAGAACCCCGACGGGAAGAGGATAAACATATGTACTGGGATCAGAGTACGTGATGGATGAAATTCTTGACACGTCTCAGCAGAATGAACTTATTTCATATAATAAAGTTTGCTACTTATCTGTACGTAGGTTGCTAAAAAGGATTTTCTTAACTCAGATTTTAAGCCAAATAACCATTTAACACTAGTATATGTTAAATGGGGTATTTTTCTGTATTTATATGTTTCACTGTGATAAGGAAACAGGATTATGTGCATTGAGAATATTTCAAAAAATAATCAATTGACTCAAATTTTATTTCTTGGTCTTTTGCTGTTTAAATGATGATTTTGGAGATTAAATGTGTACTGTTGTTATTATGTAGTGTATGGACCAATAATGCCTGTAATAAAAAGAGTTTATATACAGATGACTTGCATTTTTATTTATTTTTTTTGTTATTTTTATTTATTTTTTTGAGAGCGACAAAGAGGCAAAGAGAGAGAGAGACAGAGAGATAATGGGCGCGCCAGGGCCTCCAGCCACTGCAAACGAACTCCAGACGCGTGTGCCCCCTTGTGCATCTGGCTAACGTGGGTCCTGGGGAGTCGAGCCTTGAACCAGGGTCCTTTGGCTTCACAGGCAAGCGCTTAACCGCTAAGCCATCTCTCCAGCCCATGACTTGCATTTTTTTTGGGGGGGGGGTGTAGTCTTTTCTCCACAAAGAATTTTTGGCAAGCAGTTATAAAACATCTCCCAACTAAAAAAAGTCCAGGCCCAGATGGATTCACTGGTGAATTTTACCAGACCTTCATGGAACTAATACCAATGCTTCTCCAACTTTTCCATGAAATAGAAAAGGAAGGAATCCTACCAAACTCCTTCTACAAAGCCAGCATCACCCTGATACCAAAAAAAGAAAGAAAAGAAAATTACAGACCAATCTCCCTCATGAATATAGGTGCAAAAACTCTCAAAATATTGGCAAACAGAATACAAGAATACATCAGAAAGATCATTCACCCTGACCAAATAGGCTTTATCCCAGAGATATAGGGATGGCTCAGTATATGCAAATCAGTAAATGTAATACATTATATAAATGGACTGATGGACAAAAATCACATGATCATCTCATAAGATGCAGAAAAAGCATTTGACAGAATTCAACATCCCTTCATGATAAAAGTCCTACAGAACTGGGAATAGAAGGAACATGTCATCATAATACAGGCTATTTATGACAAGCCTACAGCCAACATAATACTAAATGGAGAAAAACTTGAAGCTTTTCCACCAAAATTAGGAACAAGACAAGAGTAGCCCCCTTCAGCAAATGGTGCTGGGAAAACTGGATATTATCTATAGAAGGATGAAAATAGATCCTTATCTCTCTCCATGCACAAGAATTAAGTCCAAATGGATCGAAGAACTTAATATCAGACCTAAAACTCTTAGAGGGAAAACCCTTAAACATATTGGTCTTGGCAAAGACTTTCTGAGTATAACCCCAATAGCTGAGGAAATAAAACCACAGATCAATCACTGGGACCTCATGAAATTACAAAGCTTTTGTACACCAAAGGACACTGAGTAGAGCAGAGAGGTAACCTACAGAATGGGAGAAAATTATTGCCAGCTATATATCAGAGAATTTATATTCAAAATATACAAGACTAAATAAGAAATCAAACAACCCAATTAAAAATGGGCTATAGAACTAAATACAGAGTTCTCAAAAGAAGAAATACAGATGCCATATAAATATCAAAAAATATTCTATATTGCTAGCCATCAGAGAAATGTAGATTAAAACTATGTTGAGATTCCATCTTGCTCCTGTCAGAATGCCTGCCTTCAAGAAAAAAAATGACAATAAATGCTGGCAAGGATGTGGAGAAAGAGGAACCTTTTTACACTGTTGGTGGGAATGCAATCTGGTCCAGCCATTGTGGAAATCAATGTGGAGGTTTCTGAAACAGCTAAAAATAGATTTACCATATGGCCCAGCTATACCACGCCTAGGCATATATCCTAAGGATTTGTCTCACTGCTTTAGAGATACTTGCTTCAACCATGTTTACTGCTGCTCTGTTCACAACAGCTAGGAAATGGAACCAGCCTAGATGTCCCTCAGTTGATAAGTAGCTAATGAAGATGTGGTACATTTACACAATGGAGTCCTACTCAGCAGTAAAGAAAATGAAACTAGGAAATTTGCACGGAAATGGATGGATCTGGAAAGGATTATTCTTAGTGAAGTAACCCAGGCCCAGAAAGCCAAACATTGCATGTTCTCTCTGATATGTGGATTCTAGCTACAAATGATTGGACTTCTAATTGAGTAGGAATAAAAACAGTAGCAACCTACACAAGACCATCATAATAGGAAGAAAAGATCATGACATCAAAATAAAAGACTGATTGAGAGGGCTAGGGGATATGATGGAGAATGGAGTTTCAAAGGGGAAAGTGAGGGGGGAGGGAGGGCATTACCATGGGGTATTGTTTACAATCATGGAAGTTGTTAATTTAAAAGAAAGGCCAAAAAAAAAAAACCCACAAAACATGTTGGGCTGAAGAGATGGCTTCGCGGTTAAGGTACTTGCCTGCAAAGCCCACGGACCTAGGTTCAATTCCCCAGGATCCACATAAGCCAGAAGCACAAAGTGGCATTTGTGTGTTCTTTGATGTGGCTACAGGCCCTGGCGCGCCCATTTTTCTCTCTCTCTCAAAAAAGTCATATTGTAATCCATAATACAACCACTAAGCATAACTGAAGTTAGAAGTTGTTAAGGAATCCATGGTATGCTAAATAATAAATTCAAAAGACAGTAAAGAAAAACAATATAAGATAGAAAACGAGCATTTTTCTATCATTTTTCAAATGCACAGGTTGAGCAACCTCATCCCTCTTACTTCTGGGTCCTTGGTCCGTTCTCCCCTCTATACATTTTTTTTTTCCTTCTGAAAAGCACAGATAATTCAGGATCTGCAGGGGAGAGTAGTGGCCATAAGGGCTCTTACCATTGCTCCTAACTGAAAAGAAGGAGCCAGGCCTGGTGGCCCACGCCTTTAATCGCAGCACTTGGGAGGCTGAGGCAGGTGAAGTGCCATGGGTTCGAGGCTACCCTCACGAGGGAAAAAAAAAATGTAAAGAGGATGAATTGCAGCTTTTCCGGCAACACGTGACCGTGGCCCCGCCTCCTAGTCCTGGAAGGTGGATGGTGTGCCTCAGTGGCGCCAACGTCTGTGAAGATTCTGTAGGCGCAGAGCGTGAACTTCGGGAGGGCGCGTGGCTTGCGGGTGTAATTAACCTTGCGCGCAGACTCTGTACTAGTCAGGGCGTAGCTCTTTGAGGGGGCGTGGCTTCCGGGCGTAGTCACCCTGGCGCAGACTCCGTACTGACCAGGGCGTGGCTCCCGGAGGGGGCGTGGCTTCCGGGCATAGTCACTTGTGCGCAGACTCCGTTGGGGTGAGGAGGGGGCGTGCCTCTTCGTAGGCGCGGATAGCAGGTGGCGTGGACTTCTGCGCAGGCTCCGTGGGCGGGGGCGGAGCCGTGGGCAGCGGGGCGGGGCGTGTGGGCTCCGTGGCTGACGTGGAGCGTCCGGGTTAGCGGGCGCCTCTGGGCTGCGCGTTCAGGAAGCGACGTGCGGGGCCGACCCCCCTCCCCACCGCCAGCCAGGGTCCCGAGTCGTCGGCGGCGGCGGCGGGGCGGCGGCGGTATAAAGGCGGGAACGGGGAGCATGTAATGTCGGAATGCGGAGGCCGCGGCGGCAGCGGCAGCAGCAGCAGCAGCAGCGGCAGCAGCAGCGACGACGCCGAGGACGAAGCTGGCGGTGGCGGCCCCGCGGGCTCCGGTTCCCTCAGCCCGGCCCCGGCCCCGGCCCCTGCGTCGTCCGAGGGCCGGTTGCGCCGCGGGCTGCGCGGAGCCTCCCTCATGGCGCGCCGGCGGCCCGAGCTGCTGTGCGGGGCCGTGGCGCTCGGCTGCGCGCTGCTCTTCGCCCTCAAGTTCACCTGCAGGTGAGCGGGCCCGGGCTCCCCGCGGCCGCCGCCCGGCGGGCTCCGGAGCTGCGGGGTCGGGGCGCGGGGCGTGCGTGGGCGTCCTCCGCTGCGGGCACATCGGGCCTGACCTTGCCCGCGACGACAGGCTGCACCCTGACCCAGACACTTGCAGAGCCTTGCCGGTGCTTCCCGGTGGCCCCTTGCGGTTCTCCTAGCAATCTGCGAGGCACTCCGGGTGAGGGCGGGGGGACTTGTACACCTGTCATTTCTGCCCAGGGTTTTAAAAGACCCTCGTTTTTTCATCCTCCGGCTCGTCCCTACGCTTGCGCGTTTGTGATTGAGACTCCTTTGGCCTAACGATTTATATCAGCACCCACTTTGTGCCCAGCACTCGTTTGGATTCAACGAATAAGGCAGACCTTGGTCCCTTGCGTGCATATTTCAATGGGGGGGGGATAGGCAGTGGAGAACTAGAGGAAATGGATTCATTTTTATGCACAGAGTAGAAGGATGAGGCAGGACAGAGGCCTTCAGGAAGTGACATTTGAAGTTCATACCAGGAGAGGAAGGGGCCAGCACCGGGACGTCTGTGGTCGGATGGGGACAATGTCCCAAGTTAGGAGGAACAGCTAGTGTGGACATCTTGAAGCTGGATACGCTGGTGTTTTGTTTTTTTTTTTAAACTACAACTGGAATAGGCTGGAGCTTAGCGTGAATAGGAGGGAATGCACTTCTTTTCAGGAAATCTAATAGACGCAAAGTTCATAATTCAGTTGCCCTTCTGGCTGCTTCTATTTCAGCTTGTAAAATCTGTTGCCATTCATCTAACCTCTTTTGGTACTTCAGCCAAGAGGGAGATTTCGGGTGTATAGAGCACAGTATGAGTTCCGTAGGGGTGAAAGGAGCTGGGAATTTAGGGGAAAGGGAACAGTTCTAATCATTGATTCCTTGTCACGTGCCAGGTGTGCCGTACTGCCGGCAGGTTTTCTCAGCCTCGGCCCTGTTGACATTTGGAGCCTAAGAACTCTCTGTAACAGACCATGCAGTGTATTCTAGAACTTTTAGCACCCTTCTTGGTTTGTACCTACAGTGCCCCAGTAGCACGCATCTTTAGAAGCGACTACCACGGCCAGATAGCTCCCTTCGGACAAAAGTGCCTGCTTGGGAGCTCATATTTACACTAATGTATTTATTCATTTAGCATATAACAGAGCCTAGTAGGGATCTCATTTCAGTCTCACAATCCCTAATAAAGTCGGGATCTACTGTTATCTTGCCTGGTGTAAACATGAGGGAATTAACCTTGGTCATGGTACAAAACCTGTCCCGGAACATACACTTAGTAGGTGACTCAGTTGGAATTTGAATTTGTTTTATTTATTTGAGAGAGAGAGGCGCAGATACAGTCAGAGAGAATGGGCACACCAGGCCCTCTAGCCATGGCATATGAACTCCAGACACATGTGAATTTGGCTTACATGGGAACCAGGGACTTGAACCTGGATTCTTAGGCTTCACAGGCAAGCTCCTTAATTGCTGAGCTATCTCTAGCCCGGAATTTGAATTCTTTATCTTTGGGACCTGGACTGTTATTTTAACATATATACTTTGTTTGTTTGTTTGTTTTTGAGGTAGGGTCTCACTCTAGCTCAGGCTGACCTGGAATTCACTATGTAGTCTCAGGGTGGCTTTGAACTCACAAAGATTCTCCTACCTTTGCCTCCCAAGTGCTGGGATTAAAAGCGTGCACCACAATGCCTGACCCATTTATTTATATATATTTATTTTTAGAGAGACAATGAGAGAGAGCAAGAGAAGGTGAGTGTGGGCACACCAGGGCCTCCGGCTAGTGCAAATGAACTCCAGATGCATGTGCCACTTTGTGGGTACTGGGAAATTGAACCTGGGTCATCAGGCTTTGAAAGCAAGTGCCTTTAATCATTGAGCCATCTCTCCAGCCCCAAAGCTAGACTCTTAACCTTGTCTTTTTATCATTGTTCTCTATGAGGAAAATACAGAAAGTGTTTACAAGGTAGAATATTGCAAGTTGACATTTGGATTCAGATTAAGGACCTCTCCCTACAGTGTTGTGGAATTGATTTACATCAGTTTGTCCAGCTGTAGAAATAGTATTTAATGTTTGATCTGAGACAACATCATATGACTTGGTAGATAGAAGAGTCCTTTGAGACTTCAGGAAGAAGGAAGACCGTAAATCTGGGTTTTGGAGCTGGCAAAACAAGCTCCTTACCTGTGTCAGGTAAGGAGAGGAAGCTCATAAATGCTGCTCACGAACCAGTCTTCCTATGCTGTGAGCAGTTGACAGGCTCTTAATAGGCCCAAATGAAGTTCTTAGTCTTTTCTTTCTTTCCTCCTTCCTTCCTTTCTTTTTTTTTGGAGGGAATGGTGTTAAGATAATTTATAGCCAGGCTTGGTGGCACATGCCTTTAATCCTAACACCTGGGAAGCAGAGGTAGATGGATTACTGTGAGTTTGAGGCCACCTTGAGACTACATCATGAATTCCAGGTCAGCCTGGGGTAGAGAGAGAGAGACCCTATCTCAAAAAGTAATATTTTATTGCTACATAACTGACCCTAACAGTTGCGTTCCCCTTAAGATCTTTAATGAGGGTAGAGGCTTTAGGGAGAATAAATGGAGTCTTTATTTATTTTAAAATATTTTATTTGTATGCAGAGAGAGAGAGAGAGAGAGAGTGGGGGGGGGGGCGGTGAGTGGGTGGTTGAGCCAGGGCCTCTAACCACTGCAAACAAATTGTAGATGTATATGCCACTTTGTGCATCTGGCTTCTTTTTTTCTTTTTTTCAAGATAGGGTCTTGCTCTAGCCCAGGCTGACCTGGAATTCACTATGTAGTCTCAGGGTGGCCTTGAACTCATGGCAGTCCTCCTACCTTTGCCTCCCAAGTGTTGGTATTACAGGCATGCACCACCTTGCCTGGCCTCCCAGCTTTATTTTTTTTTACTTGGTTACTGGAGACTGGAAAATCTATCCCCGGTTGTTAGGCTTTGCAGGCAGATACCTTAACTGCTGCGTCAACCTTCCAATCTATCTGTCTGTCTGTCTGTCTATCTATTTGCACACCCCCCCCCCCCCATAGGGTCTTGCTCTAGCCCAGGCTGACCTGGAGTTCACTATGTAGTCTCAGGGTGGCCTCAAACTCACAGTGATCCTCCTACCTCTGCCTCCCAAGTGCTGGGCGTGCATCCCCACAACTGGCTTGGCTTTGTTTTTAGGCTGGGTCTTGCTCTGTAATCCAAGTTGGCCTTGAACTCATGAACTTCCTGCCTTGCCTCCTGCGTGCAGAAGTTATAGGTATGTGCTACCACACCCAACTTAACTAGCATTTGAATAGCAGAAAAATAATTTCTCCAAAGAGCAGGATTTTCAATCTTTTCAGGCTGTCACTTTTTCTTCATAGGCCCCTCTCTGCCCCTGCATGTCTATTTTGTTATTCAAGCCTCTGCTTAGGTGACTTCCCCCTGACTACCACTGATCCGGGGACCTGCCAGGTCCCTCTGTTACATGACTGCTAAGTTTTCTCACAGCAGAGTTGCTTGTATATTGTTATTGCTTGATGTGATTGGCTCTCTGCTGTCTCTCTCCCCCAGGATGGAAGCTCCTGGGAGCCTGGCAGGCTGGCTGCTGCACCCTCAGCATGTGCCTGAAGCCCAAGGCAGTTGTTCAAGAAATAGGGTTTTTAGTTATTTCCCTTACCACCTTGTGTATCTGGGTTTACATGGGTCCTGGGGAATCGAACTCGGGTTGTTAGGTTTTGGAGGCAAGTGCCTTAACCACTGAACCATCTTTCCAGCCTGAACCTTATTTTTTGAGATGGTCTTTTCATTGGACCTGGTGCTCATCTAGCTAGCTAGACTGGCTGGCCAGCAAGCCCCAAGGAGTCCCTCTGCCTCCCCAGCCAGCACTCTTGAGTGTATGGTGTGTTACCACACGTAGCTACTGTGTGACTTCTGGCTAACTTTTCCTTTTTTAAAAAATTATTTATTTATTTGGTGTGTGTGTATACACACGGACATGCCACAGTTTTTGACATTTTATTTTATTTTATTTTATTTTATTTTATTTTATTTTATTTTATTTTATTTTATTTTATTTTATTTGAGAGCAACAGACACAGAGAAAGACAGATAGAGGGAGAGAGAGAGAATGGGCACGCCAGGGCTTCCAGCCTCTGCAAACGAACTCCAGACGCGTGCGCCCCCTTGTGCATCTGGCTAACGTGGGACCTGGGGAACCGAGCCTCGAACCAGGGTCCTTAGGCTTCACAGGCAAGCACTTAACCGCTAAGCCATCTCTCCAGCCCAGTTTTTGACTTTTGCATAGAGTCTGGGGTTATGAGCTCAGGTACTTAGTTGCACAGCAGGCACTTTATCCAAGGAACTATTTTCTCAGTCCCCCATGTGCTCTCCCCCTTCCCCCCAAGTAGGATCTCACTCTACTGGAATTCCCAGCTGACCTGGAATTCACTTTGTAGTCTCAGGGTGGCTTTGAACTCACAGCAGTCCTCCTATCTCTGCCTCCCAAGTGCATTTTATTTATTTATTGACAAGAGAAAGAGGGAGAGAGAGAATGGGCATGGCAGGGTTTCCAGCCACTGCAACCAAACTCCAGAACCCCTTGTGCATCTGGCTTTTGTGGGTCCTGGGAAATTGAACCTGGGTCCTTAGGCTTTGTGGACATGTCTTAAGCACTAAGCCATTCTTCCCAATGTCCTTTTTTTTTCTTGACCTTCCCTGGTGTGGAGCCTTTTCTCTTAACTAGGCCCTTGGTTTGTTGTTTATCTCTTAGACCCTTTGGACTGTGGTCTATGTTCAGAAGTGTATGTCATTACTTCTTACTTCTGCCTGGAAGCTCTGGGTGGCTGCAGACTAACTCCACCTGATGAACTTGGAAGTTTCTCAGAGTTGAGTCCACAGTATGCATCTTCCATGCAGTGGCACTGGTAATGTGTGTGCGCTCCACCATTCTTGTGAGCACCAAGCCTGGTAGCACCACCTCTCTGGACACGAGCAGTGTCTGTGGAGAGCTGGGCTGTGAAGGGGTGAGGATGGAGTTTGGGGATCTAGGAGACGAGGCCACGTATCTCTCGTTCACTGTTCTTCCAGCCACACCTACAGGGACAGTACCTGGGAGGTGCTTCCAGGGTGTTGCTCCCGTCTGCCCTGGCTCAGCTGCCCTTCACTTTTTGCTTCAGGACAGTGATTCGGGGGCTCTGTCTTGTGCAGAAGAGGCCTTTTGTGGGTTGTGTGTGTGCTTGTGTTTGGTTTCCTTCCTCAGAACTGCTACGGAGAAGGTAAATAAGCACTCCTGCTTGTTTGTGTGTGCTCTCTTCTAGTCGGGCAAAGGATGTGATAATACCAGCAAAGCCGCCCGTCCGCTTTTTCTCCTCGCGGTCTCCCGTGCTTGACCTCTTCCAGGGGCAGCTGGATTACGCCGAGCGCGTTCGCCGCGACACAGAGGCGGTGCTGCTCTTCTTCTACGCCCCGTGGTGTGGCCAGTCCATCGCTGCCAGGGCAGAGATCGAGCAGGCGGCGAGCCAGCTTTCAGACCAGGTAATGCTCATGTCCCACCCAAGCAACGAGCCACCGTGAAGCCTGGGTGTCAAGGAGGATGACCCTCAGAGACACCCTGCCAACTGGTGGTGGTAAGGCACAGAGCCTGTGGGTAAGCCAAGGAGGGCGCAGCTGAGATGCCCATAGTTAGGGCAAGGGTGGGCACAGCTTCTGTGACTTGAGCACGTCTGTCATGACACCAGGTGTGTGGTTTCCAGCACTGTTACAGGAGGAAGGGTTTACTTCTTACAGATCCAGGGGAAGTTCCATAATGGTGGACGAGGCTGGTCCCCTTTCACAGATCCAAGCAGAGAGAAACCACCACCACATGCTGGCACACACAGGCACAACTCAGGCTGCTCTGCACACCTTTAGGCTGGAAATCCAAGTTAACACCTGGGTCTACAGGGGGTCTTTCAAACTATCACAAGTACTGAAGGTGGTAGAGAGACCAACCTAGTTTTCCCATAGGCATGTGACATGTGCTGCTGCTGCTGCTGTTTTTTTGCTTTTTTGTTTTCTGAGGTAGAGTCTCATTCTAGCCCAGGCTGACCTGGCACTCACTCCTTAGTTCCAGGCTGTCTGTGAACTCAATGATCCTCTTACTTCTGCCTCCTGAGTGCTAGGATTAAAGGTGTATAGAGAAAGAGAGAAGAGAGACAGAGAGAATGGGCGCACCAGGACATCCAGCCACTGCAAATGAACTCCAGACACATGCACCATCTTGTGCCTCCGGCATTATGTGGGTACTGGGGAATGGAACCTGGGTCCATTGGCTTTGCAGGCAAGTGCTTTAACCGCTAAGCCATCTCTGCAGCTCCAGCCCTGACCTTTTCAATACACAGCCCAGAATGATATTCAGCAGATTAGTGAATGCTACCTTTCAACTAGGAGAGGTAAATTGGCAAGTGAGTCATTTATGATGGCATTGGTTTTCAGCCCAGTGGATCCCAGATGCCCTTTAGAAAATTACGTTTATGATAACCCATTTCCTGTGTATATAATTTCAGAATAATCTACTAATTGTAGCAAAAAGGTCATGCAGAAACAGGAAAATAATGTGGTACTAAATCTTACATATTTTAGCATGTAAACATAGGGGCAAAGCCATCCATTACCTGCTGTATATAGAACCCCTGTGAATGTGACAGTTAAAAATGCAGTGCAGTAAGATATGATGTGCCAGTGACTTAGGTACCCCCAAGGCCTTTGTGACTGAGTGCTCATGATGAAAAGCAGCTTTTGGTAAAAGTCCTGAGCCAAAGAGCTTTCTGCCCTTAGTTTACACAGCAGTTACATTCCTGAGAAATTCAGTACCTACAGCCGCTGTGCCTTGGATTCCCATTGTATCAATTGTATCAGTTACCTTTTAATTTATTTGTTTATTTTTTGAGGTAGGGTCTTGTTCTAGCCCAGGCGGATGTATAATTCACTGTGTAGTCTCAGGCTGGCCTTGAACTCAGAGCCATCTTCCTACCTCTGTCTCCCCAGTGCTGGGGTTAAAGGTGAGCATCACCATGTCCTGCTGTAGCAGTTACTTTGTTGTTGCTGCAGCAGCAGAGCTGAGGAGCAGCTTAGGGAAGGAAAGGGTGTGATTTTGGCTTACAGTTCTGAGGGGAAGTCTGTTGTCGGGGGGGAGAGGGCAAGCATGGCAGGAGTAGGATGCCTGTGGCACATCCGCCAGAAGGAAGTAGAGTGATGAAGGCTGGTGCTCAGCTGGTTTTCACTTTTTTATATAGTCCAGGACCCCCAGCCCATGGAATGGAACCACCTGTAGTTAGGATGGGTCCTCTCACCTCAGTTAATGCAATCTAGAAAATTCCTCACACATGGCAAGAGATTTGGTTCCATGGTGATTCTAAATCATGTCAAGTTGACAATCAGAGATTAGCCATTACACCCATATAGGATGAAATGAGTCTCTTGGTTTGGATGATAAATCAGGTTTACCCCAATATCAGTGTTTGTCATTTTTAACGACTGTGGGACATAAGATGATTCTTCCCTATAGAGAACAGATTTAAGCATTGCAGAACATATACCAAGGCTCTGCCCTCCACACGCCTGGTAGCTTGCCCTACTCACTACAGCAAACCAAAAGCACTCTGCTGACTACTGAGGCCCTGTTCTAGAAGCACTGATCTGAGGTAACTTCGTAAGCATCAACTCACTGGGAATTCTCAGTTATTTTTCCTTAGAAATAAATTATGATTTAAGTGGTGACTAATTATCCTGCCCTGTCTTGTAAAGCCTTTTTACCATTATACATGTGGAAGTTAGCCAAGTGCATTGATTTATTCATTCACTTATTTATTTATGAAAAGCAAAGGAGTTTACTCAAGAAAAAAGGTGAAAAAACCCCAAAGTTGGGCTGGAGAGGTGGCTCAGCAATTAAGGCGCTTGTCTTCAAAGCCTAATGACCTGTGTTCCATATCCCAGTACCCATGTAAAGCCAGATGCACAAAGTGGCATATGCATCTGGAGTTTGTTTGCCAGTAGAGGCCCTGGCATGCCCATATTCATTTATTCTCATTCTTATTCTCTCCTCTTCTTTTTTCTCCTTGCAAATAAATAAAATATTTAAATAAAAAAACCCTAAAGTGTCAAGACAAGCATGCATATTAGGATTTTAGCTGACATCCAATGACGAGAGAGAAAGGGAGAAAAAAAGAAGTTATCCTTTTGAGTTTGAACTCAAAAAAGTGGGCAGGTTCCCCAGTTGCTCTGAGTGCTCAAGGACTATTTGAATACTGTTCTCTGTTCCTTATACTATTAATATTTTCTGGGAGGAAACTGAAATATGTAAACATGAAAGAAAGCACCAGTTTGGCATCCACTCACCAGTTCTCTGAATCTAGAGAACGAGACGCCTCCCCTGCAGGAAGTGAAGGGAAATCCATTGTGTTTTCGGTTAAGTGTAGGTTGGTGTCCGTTCACTGCTGACTTAAGCCGAGTGTTCTGAGAGCTGGTCTGATGATGGCATTCCTGTGTGCTAGGTGCTGTGCTGCTCACCTTCGCCACAGCCCTCAGGGCTCCTACGTCTCTTCCAAGCTTTCCACCGCGGGGTTTCTCAAAGCTCCCCCAGTGAGCACCACCACAGCCCTGGGGTTGTGCCACCCTCAGTGACCCAACCTGTTCTTTTCAAAGAACTCTTTAGCTCCTTCTAAATTGAGAGCGTATTGTTCCATGTATTCAGTAGGGAAAGGGGAGTGGATTTATTTTTAGAAGCAGACCAAAAGAACACGATTATTTTCTTTTCTTAGACAGTTGTGATTGTGTGTATTGCTAGTAGTTGAACCATATTGCTTAGTAAAATTAGCAAGATGGTAGATTGTGTCCTATTTTTGAGTTACAAAAATGAAATGGCAATCTTAAGAGGTTGCTTTTTTTTTTATTCCTCAGAAAAAGATTCTCAAAGGAAATCTAAAAGAGGTTGCCACTATGTTTTGAGCATTGGTTTTGTGATAGTAAGAATAAAACGCGGGCTGGAGAGATGGCTTAGTGGTTAAGCGCTTGCCTGTGAAGCCTAAGGACCCTGGTTTGAGGCTCGGTTCCCCAGGTCCCACGTTAGCCAGATGCACAAGGGGCGCACGCGTCTGGAGTTCCTTTGCAGTGGCTAGAGGCCTTGGTGTGCCCATTCTGTCTGCCTCTTTCTCTGTCTGTTGCTCTCAAATAAATAAATAAAAACAAAAAAAATTAAAAAAAACAGAATAAAACGGCTGAGTGTGGCTTTTTTGTTTGGTAACTTAATATTTATTCAGTAACTTAAAAAAATTCTGTTAACATTTACTTGTTTTTCTTTGGTTTTTCAAGGTAGGGTCTTGCTCTAGCCCAGGCTGACCTGGAATTCACTATGTAGTCTAAGAGTATCTTCGAACTCATGGTGATCCTCCTACCTCTACCTCCCGAGTGCTGGAATTAAAGGTATGGGCCACCACGCTTGGCTCTGTTAAAATTTTCTTGTGTTTATTTTATCCTTTCAGTCCATCTCATCATCCTTTTGGTCCATGGGGCTCCTAGAGCAGCTTGGCTGCCATCTTGCCTTCAGAACATTTGGCATGTCTGGAGATTTTTTTAAACTTTATTTTTATTTATTTATATTTGAGAGGGCGAAAGAGAGAGAGAGAGAGAGAGAGAAAGAGAGAGTATGGGCACGCCAGGGCCTCCAGCCACTGTAAACGAACTCCAGATGCATGTGCCCCCTTGTGCATTTGGCTTATGTGGGTCCTGGAGAGTTGAACCAGGATCCTTTGTAGGCAAGCACCTTAACTGCTAAGCCATCTCTAAAGCCCTGGAGATATTTCAACAAAATCAGACATAACCCAGACCCCATGTTCAACAGCTCCACAAGTGTTCTTATCTATCTCTTTTGTTTGTTTTTGAGGTATGGTCTCACTGTAGTCCAGGCTGACCTGTAACTCATTTTTGCAGTCCCAGGCTGGCTTCAAACTCAGAGTGATCCTCCTAATTTCTGCTTCCTGAGTTCTGGGATTGAAGTATGTACCACCACACCCAGACTGACAGTTTTTTTCCCCCTTTTTCTTGTGATTCTGATGTTGTTAGTACCTGTTCCCTACCACTGAGCTGTGTTTCCAACATCTACCTAAGACAGTCCCTTCAAAATTACTCATTAACTTGAACATTCAAAGCAAATACTTTGCCTCTTGGGTCAGACTTCAAGTCCTTGCTGACACTATAGAAAAGAGTCTCTTATTTGTGTGAAATAGGGCCTCATTCTAACACAGACTGGCCTCATTCATATGGCAATCATCCCAGGTGCTAAGATTATAATGTATACCATCATACCTGCTTGTCTTTTATTATAGAGGTAAATGTTGATCTTTCAAAACTTGAATTTGCACATGCGCGCGCGCGTGCTCCCTCCCTCCCTCCCTCCCTCCCTCCCTCCCTCCCTCCCTCCCTCCCTCCCTCCCTCCCTCCCTCCCTCCCTCCCTCCCTCCCTCTCTCTCTCTCTCTTTGTTTTGAAAAACTTTTTCAGCAAAGGAAGACCAGTTCCATATTTATAATTTTCAGTCTTGGTAACGGTTTGATGTTATTCATAGTCATGTGAAACCTTTGCCTCTGCAGGTGTTGTTTATGGCTATCAACTGTTGGTGGAACCAGGGCAAATGCAGAAAACAGAAGCACTTCTTTTATTTTCCTGTAATACATCTGTATCATCGGAGGTGAGCTCTTTCCAGTGGCCTTTCTAATTTCCCTTAAGTTCTTATCCAAAAGTAATAGATAGATACTCACTGTAGAAAATATGGATAATCAGAAATGAATACAAACAGAAGAGGGATGTTGATTTTATACATAATTACTGTTGTGATTGTTCCTGTGAATGTGCATGCCTGCTTCTACTTACAAGCCCAAGGTTGGATCCGACAGTAATACTGTTTCCTAAATTGCTCTTCCTTACTTCTGTGAGCTTCTTTTTATGTCTTTTTAAAATTCATTTGAGAGAGAGAAAGAAGCAAGGAGAGAGAGAAAGAGAAAAGACAGAATGGGCATACCAGGGCCTCTAGCCCCTGCAAAGGAACTCCAGACATGTGCGCCCCCTTGTGCATATTTGGCTTTCATTTGGGTACTGGGGAATCTCACCTGAGTCCTTTGCAGGCAAGTGCTATAACTACTAAGCCATCTCTCCTGCCCTTTATATCTTTTTTTTTTTTTTCTGAGGTAGGGTCTCACTCTAGCTTGGGCTGGGAATTTACTATGTAGTCTCATGGTGGTCTTGAACTCACGGTGATCCTCCTACCTCTGCCTCCCAAGTGCTGGGATTAAAGGTGTGCACCACTATGCCCGGCTCTTTTTTTTAAAATATTTTATTTTTATTTATTTATTTGACTGACAGAGCAAGAGTGGGGGAGAGAATGGGTGCACCAGGGCCTCCAGCCACTGTAAATGAACTCCAGTTGCGTGCACCCCCTTGTGCATCTGGCTAACGGGGGTCCTGAGGAATCGAACCTGGGTCCTTTGGCTTGCAGGCAAATGCCTTAACTGCTAAGCCATCCCTCCAGCCCTTAAAAAAAAATAATTTAGTTATTTATTTTTGTGTGTGAGAGAGAAAGAAGGAGCACTCCAGGGCCTCTTGCTGCTGAAAATAAACTCCAGACATATGCGCTGACTTGTGCCTCCTCTTATGTGGGTACTGGGGAATTGAACCTGGGTCCTTATGCTTCACAGGCAAGTGCCTTAACCACTAAACCATCTCCAGCCCCCTTTATGTCTTTTTTTTTTTTTTTCCGAGGTAGGGTTTCACTCTAGCCCGTGCTGACCTGGAATTCACTCTGTATTCTCAGAATTGCCTCAAACTCATGGTGATCCTCTTGCCTCTGCCTACCAAGTTCTGGGATTAAAGGCATGTGCCATCACGCCCTGCTTTTTAATATTTTTTTTTTATTTGCAAGCAGAGTGAGATAGAAGAGAGATAGAGAGATGTTGCTTTATAATAAAAAATAATTTTTAACCAAGTTTAGGCCCTTGTACTGTAAAGAAGCATGGGAGTATATTGTACCATTGTTTTCATTATGGAAGAAAATAACTACTGGTCTGTATTTCTGTGAATGGCAAAATAAAAGTTTCATAAATATTGTCCTCAGATAGATAATTCAGTTGGCCTAAAGTAAAAGACCTATTGTCTTATCTTGCTAAAGCTATCCTGTGGTCTTTTTTTCTTTCTTTCTAAGTTTTGGTTTTGTGTTTGTTTTTTTCAAGGTAGGGTCTCTTCTTGCCTAAGCTGACCTAGAATTCACCATATAGTCCCAGGCTGGCCTCGAACTCACCTCCATCCTTCCTCTGCCTCCTGAGTGCTTGGATTAAAGGCGTGCACCACCACACTCAGCTGTTACTTGTTTTTGACCTGCTGGTGGTTCTCCTGTCCAGTTTCCCAGTTCTACACACATACCACAATGTTCACATTTACATCACTTTCTTTTTGCCTTAGACATATTGGTGTTTGATTTTAGAATATTTCCCAGAACGTATTGTGAATGTTGAGTCATGTCTGAAAATCTGACTTTTGGCTATTTTCTTTCTTTATATTTTTAGTTGAGCCAGGGCCCTACTCTGTTGCTGGTGCTAGCCATGAACTTACGATATTCCAGCCTTAACCTTTGGGGTAGAAAATGGAATTTGGGCTTTGTCTAGTGTGATTGACTTAAAGTTTGTAGAAGGCTAAATAGGTAAAGAAGATCTGACTAATAAGAGGTTTACATTTTAGAATTTCCCTTTTTTTGTCCCTGTGTACCTCCTGAGCTTTAGTCAGTAGGGAAGAAACAGTAGTAAACAAAACTGTCGTAATACTTTTCTTGTCCCATGGCCATACCTCTGACATGAACTGCTGTGTGGTCCCCAGTATTGTGGGGTTTTGTTTGTTTGTTTTGTATTTTTTAAAATGTATTTTTATTTATTTATTTATTAGAGACAGAAGGGGATTGAGAGTGAGTATGGCCCCGCCAGGGCCTCCAGCCACTGCAAATGAACTCTAGATGTATGTGCTACCATGTGCATCTGGCTTCTGTGGGACCTGGAGAATTGAACCTGGGTTCTTAAGCTTCTCAGACATGCACTTAACCGCTAAGCTGTCTTTCCAGCCCTGTATTCTGTTTTTGTTTTTTTTTTTTTTTTTTTCTTTTTTGAGGTAGGGTCTTACTCTAACTCACTCTGACCTGAAATTCACTATGTATATGCTGGCTGGTCTTAAACTCATGTCCATCCTTCTACCTCTGCCTTCCAAGTGCTGGGATTCCCAGTATGGTTTCATACCTCTGGCATGAACTGCTATATAGTCCACAGTACTTTTTTTGGGTTTTTGAGGCAGGGTCTCACTCTAGCTCAGGCTGACCTGGAATTCACTATAGAGTCTCAGGGTGGCCTTGAACTCACGGCAATCCCCCTACCTTTGCCTCCCAAGTGCTGGGATTAAAGGTGTGTGCCACCACACCTGGCCAACAGTACTTTTTTTTTTTTTACAGGCATAATTAATAGTATTTAGGCAAAACCACAATTATCATCCCCAGATTTTCCTTGGCATATGAAATGTTTGTGATTTTTTTCAAACATTTAATTTATTTATTTGAGAGAGGGAGAGAGAGATGGGTGCACCAGGGCCTCCAGCCACTACAAACAAACTCCAGACGCGTGCAGCCCCTTGTGCAGTCCTATGATTTTTTTTTTTTTTTTTCCCTGAGGTAGGGTCTCACTCTAGCTCAGGCTGACCTGAATTCTAGTACTGAAAAGGCAGAAGTCGGAGGATCAACATGAGTTCAAGGCTACCCTGAGAATTCTAGAAACAACCCTACCTCAAAAAAAACAAACAAACAAACAACAACAACCAGGAAAAAAGAAGGTGGGTGCTGGAGAGATGGTTCAGTGGTTAAGGCATTTGCCTGCAAAGCTAAAGGACCCATGTTCAATTCCCTAGGACCTACGTAAGCCAGATGTACAAGGTGGCATGTGTGTGTCTGGCGTTTGTTTGCAGTGGCTGGAGGCCCTGGCATGTCCATTCTCTCTATAAATCTCTCTCTACTTCTTTCCCTCTCTCAAATAAATAAAAATGAAATATTAAAAAAAAAAGAAGTGCTTGGTTGCAAAGCCTGCCAGCCCAGGTTTAATTCCCTAGTACCACATAAGCCAGATACAAAAACAAGTGGCACATGCGTCTTGTTTTCACTTCAAGTGGCAAGAGATCCTGGCGTGCACGTGCGCATGCACATTCTCCCACTCCATCTCTCTCTCTTTCTCTCAAACAATACCAAAAAAAAAAAAAAAAAAAGAGGATACTTTCTCAGTAATTGACTCAGGTCAGGGTTCCTTCCTCCTTCCTTTCCCCCTTTTCCTTCTCCTCCCTGGGTTGGGTCTCACTCTAGCCCAGGCTGACCTGGAATTCACTATGTAGTCTCAGGCTGACCTTGAACTCATAGTGGTCCTCCTGCCTCTGCCTCCCAAGTGCTGGGATTAAAGGTATGTACAACCATGTCTGGCTTTCCTTCTTTGTTTTTATTGTTTTTTTTTTTCTTTAATATTAATGTGAGAAAGAGGCAGATAGAAAGAGTATGGGCGTGACAGGGCCTGTTTGCACTGCAAATGAACTCCAGACACATGTGCCACTTTGTGCATCTGGCTTTATGTGAGTACTGGGGAATCATACCTGAGCCATCAGTCTTTACAAGCAAGGAACTTTAACCACTGGGTCATCTCTCCAACCCTTGTTCCCCTGCCCAAGGTAGAGTGTCACTGTAGCCCAGGTTGACCTAGAGCTCACTCTGTAGTCTCAGGCTGACCTCAAACTCCCAGTGATTCTCCTACTTCTGCCTCCCAAGTGTTGGGATTAAAAGCCACCACTTCTGGTTCTTTTTCTTGTTTGTTTGTTAGATGGAAAAATGGAGGATGTGAGGCATCATTTACCATCTTGTTAGGCTTTCTGGTCACAGAGAAAAACAGTCAAGCCTGTTCCCTTGAGTACATGCGATATCTAGGATGGTTGGCCCCTTTATTCTAAACAAAATATGTTATTAAATGCTGTAAAACAGCTGGGCGTGGTGGTGCACACCTTTAATTCCAGCACTTGGGAGGCATAGGTAGGAGGATCGCTGTGAATTTGAGGCCACCCTAAGACTACAGAGTGAATTCCAGGTTAGCCTGAGGTAGAGTTAGACCCCACCTTGAAAAACTAAGAAAATAAAAAATACGGTAAACATTTTTTCTATCATTCATTCATTAGGTTTTTTTTAAAGACAGATTTGGGCTGGAGAAATTGCTTAGTGGTTAAGGCACTTGCCTGTGAAACCTAAGGACTCAGGTTTGATTCCCCAGGACCCATGTAAGCCAGATGCACAAGGTGATGCATGCTTCGGGAGTTCATTTGCAGTGGCTTGATGCTCTGATGCTCCCATTTTCTCTGTCTCTCTGCCTCTTTCAGTCTCTAGCTCTCTCAAATAAATAAAGTAAAAAAAAAAAAAGACAGGGTTTCATGTAGTTGAGGCTGTCCTCAAAGTTGTATTGCATGTTGCTGAGGATGACTTTGATTCTGGACCCTCCTGTGTACTGGGATGCAGGTGTGTGCCATCATACCTGGCCTGGTTTTCTTGTCCCTTTAAGTTAAAAATTGTTGAGCTGGAGAAATGGATCAGTGGTCAAAGGTACTTGCTCGCAAAGCCTGATGGCCTGGGTTCAGTTCCCCATTGCCTACACAAAGCCAGGTGCCCAAAGTGGTGCAAGTGTCTGGAGTTCATTTGCAGTGGCGGGAGGCGCTGGTTGCACCTATGCTTACACTCTCTCTCACACACTTTCTCTCTCTGCCTGTTTCTGTCTCTCAAATAAATAAATCTATTTTAACAAAAAATTGTTGGTAATTGATGGGTTTGGCTTCTTAAATTGAACTACTTGATGACAAGCCTTGAATTGGTAGAATTGACTCTGTCTCCCGGCCACGCATGTAGGGTGCCGTGTTGACCTGTCTCATGGTACTGTTCTTTGGCTTCACATTCTGTAGTGCGCACTGAGGAAATGACCTTGCGTGTGAGTTGTTTTTGTGAGCATGTGCCCCGGTGCTGTGAGCACGGCACATACAGCTAGCTCCTCTCTCGTCTTTTTGACCCATGAACTCAATTTCCATGTTGGGAGAAAATGATTGCAGAATTGCTGTAGTTTATGTACCTTATCTCTGCCACATGCCATTCAGTTACATTTGTCTGTGTTGGAGCTTGAGAGAGCCCGGTGGAGAAATCTGAGCAGCTCAGGAGAGTAACTGAAGGGTGGCTCAGTAGCCCTGACTGAAGCTGCGCCCAGGCCCCAGGAAGGACGCGTAAGTGGAGGGCTCGCTGCTCCCTGACGTCGTCTTCTCCTGGAATCGGTTTCTGTTGTAAATGAAGCTTTAAGTGTGGGTCCACTTCACTTAGTGTTCCTTTCTTTAGATGCCTGTGGGCCTGTTTCATAATTACTTTGTAGTAGGCCAAGGGTCAGCTGCCTAGCTTGCTC
Organism: Jaculus jaculus; assembly: GCF_020740685.1. Taxonomy (NCBI): domain Eukaryota; kingdom Metazoa; phylum Chordata; class Mammalia; order Rodentia; family Dipodidae; genus Jaculus; species Jaculus jaculus. Next base: position 102,322,772 of record NC_059112.1, read on the forward strand.
CTTTTTCCAGAGTCACATGGAAAAGGAGCCTGCCTGCCGTAGTTGATCCTGAATCCTTTAGCACGTTTCAGGGCTACCTTGTGTTTCTATTTTTTTGTTTTTGTATTGTTTTTGATAAAAATATTGTGGGAACTTTTTTAAGGTAGCATGGATGTAATTTGTACTGGACTGTGCTCACAGCAGCTCCTTCTGCACCTAAAATGTTTCTCTCTCAACCCTGCATTCACTTCCTGAGCAGTGGCCTCTGAACCAGTTGGATACCAGTGCAGGATGCTTTTATTCTACTGTGCTGATGGTTTTAGCTATACGTTACAGGTTTAATGCATGGTGTGTTATTTTTATTTTTACTTTTTTTTTTTTTTGTTTTTGGTACTAGTTTTGGACCAATCGAATACAAAGGCCCCATGCGTGCTGTTTACATTGAGAAGTTTGTTCGCCGAGTGATGAAACCACTTCTGTACATCCCATCTCAATCAGAATTACTAGATTTTCTCTCAAACTACGAGGTACCTATCTTTCATGTCTCCTCTTCCTGAGGCTGTTTACTGGGTTGCACTGGATTATTTGTATGAAAAGAATTTTTGTTTGTTTTGTTTCATTTTTGTGTATGTTAACTGTTTAAGATAGTGGGGTTCATTATGCCATTGTCATACTTAAAAAACAATGCCTCCTGAATTACAGTAATTAAAAGATCACATTATAGATGAGCCCCGGTCAAGTGCATTTGAGACACTCATCATAAGGATCCAAAACACACTGAAAAATCAAGCTGGAGCTGAGCTGGAAGCTTCCTCCCTGTGGAGTAGTTGTCAGGGTGCTGGACAGACCTATGCATCCTTTTAGGGGAGAAAAATCATCCATGGTGTTAACAGGCTTGGTAGTGCATGCCTTTAATCCCAGCAGAAGTAGGACAGCTGTGAGTTTCAGGCCACCCTGAGACTACATAGTCAATTCCAGGTCAGCCTGGGCTGGAGTAAGACACTACCTTGAAAAAACACAACCAAACCAAACCAAAACAGAAAACTAAGAATAAAGTTTATTTTATAGAAAGAGAGTAGGCTGGAGAGGTGGCTTAGCAGTTAAGGTGCTTGCCTGTGAAATCTAAGGACCCAGGTTTGATTCCCCAGTGCCCACATACACCATATGCACAATGTAGCACATGTGCATCTGCCTTTACGTGGGTACTGGGGAATTGAATTTGGTTGTTAGGCTTTGCACACAAGCACCTTAACCACTAAGCCATCTCTCCAGCCCAGGAAGTTTTTTGTTTTTTTTTTTTTACAATAAACCAGTGAGTTTATTGGGGTTACTCACAGCAGGATGAAGGGTCACTTATAGTAGCAATGGAAAGGCAGCCACACAAGCCTCATCCTGGATGAGGACCTCTGGTAAATGTTTCTACTCAAAGACTACTGCATCGCCAGGAAGCCCACCCCAGCCTGGGGACAATGCACAGGGGCTGCAGGCAGGTCTCGAGCCCGCTACATCACTGACAGGCAATGCCGTTAGAGTCTGTCAAGCACACTGCACAAACTTCGGTTGCTCATTGAGAGCGTTCTCAGCCCCTTCCCTCTGAAATACTTTGAAGCATTGTTTTTGGCATTGAGCTTACAGATGTTTGTAATCCTTTTTCCCTTATTCTCCGGATATTTCCAGTGTTCTTACTGTGTCCGGTAGAACAGGTGCATGCTGGTGACTGAACAGCATGGCCCTTCATGTTCCGCCTCACACCCTTCCAGTTTGCTCTTCAGCAGGCCTCTCAAAGCTCGGGCATCCCCTGCTGACATGGCCTTCTGTCACAGTCACCGTGTGCTGATGACACTCATCACAGATGGGTCTGGCGGTCCACTTAGTTAGAGTGATGTCCAACAATGGTGGGCCTGCCTTTAAAGCAGGAGCCACCAGAGTGCTGCTGACACGGAACCTCACTTGGAAGACGTCTGTCCTGTTGCTTCCTCACAAAAGCTATGGAGAGCTTTTGTTGCGTCATCTTTGCCAGGTTTCTTTCTCCCTGAGGTGAAAAGGGCTGGTTGTGAGAGACTATGATTGTGAACTGTGAGATGACTCGGAAGCCAGGCCCACTGTGGCACTTGTGAAACGCACCACATAGTACTGCCTAGAAAGAAGCTCGGTCAGTCTGTTGCACACATTCTGTGATGTGACATGAAGACAAGAGTGCCAGCTGGGCACAGTGCCACGTGGCCTGTACTCCCAGTTACTCTGCAGGCCGAGGGAGGAGTACTTTAAGTGGGAGTCCAGCCTGGAAAACATAAGGGTCTCCTTTTCTCCAACAACAACAGATCTTTTTAGGGGTGATTTTTTTGAGGATTTTTTTCTAGTCCAGGCTGACCTGGAATTCACTTAGTAGTCTTAAGGTGGCCTCAAACTCATGGCAGTCCTCCTATCTCTGCCTCCCAAGTGCTGAAATTAAAGGTGCATGCCACTGTGACCAGCTAACAGCAGATAATTTTTTTTATTTTTATTTTTATGTATTTATTTATGAGAGAGAGAATATGAGAATGGGCGCACCAGGGCCTCTAGCCACTGCAAACAAACTCCAGATGCATGTGCTACCATGTACATCTGTCTTATGTAGGTACTAAGGAATTGAACCTGGGTCCTTAGGCTTCACATACAAGTGCCTTAATTACTAAGCCATCTCTCCAGCTCACGACAGGTCTTTTTTTTTTTTTTCCCATGGTAGGGTTTCACTCTAGCCCAGGCTGACCTGTAGTCTCTGAGTGGCTTTGAACTCACGGCCATCCTCTTGCCACTACCTCCCAAGTAACTGGGATTAAAGATGTGTCCAGGCTGACCTGGAATTAATTCTGTAGTCCCAGGGTGGCCTTGAACTCATGACGATCCTCCTACCTTTGCCTCCTGGGTGCTGGGATTAAAGGCATGTGCCACCACACATGGCTTAGATCTTTTTTATTTTTGAGGGGGGAGAAAGGAGGTTTATTTTGGCCTACATATTTGAGGGGAAGCTTTGCAGGGGAAAACGATAACATGAAAAGAGGGTGTACATCACTCCCTAGAAAACATAAGGTGGACAATAGCAACAGGTGAGTGTGCCAAACACTGGCAAGGAGAAACTGGTGATAATACCCATAACTCCTCCCCCAACAATGCACTGCCTCCAGGAGGCATTAATTCCCAAATCTCCATCAGCTCAGAATCTACCATTTGGAACACCTAAGTTTATGGGGGACACCTGAATCAAAACAACATGTTCTGACCCTGGCCCCCATAAACTTACAACCATAACCATTCATGATGTAAAATACAATGCATTCAGTCCACCTTAAAAAGTCCTCATAGTTTTTACGGCTTAGATCTTTTTAACAAAATAATTTTATTTCTTTGTTTTTATTTTTATTTATTTGATAGTGACAGAGAGAGAAGGAGGCAGATAGGGAGAAAAGAGAGAGAATGGGCATGCCAGGGCCTTCAGCCACTGAAAACGAACTCCAGACGCTTGCGCCCCCTTGTGCATCTGGCTAACGTGGGACCTGGGGAATCGAGCCTCAAACTGGGATCCTTAGGCTTCACAGGCAAGCGCTTAACTGCTAAGCCATCTCTCCAGCCCAATTTTATTTCTTTATTTGTTGTGAGAGAGAGTGAGGAAGGCTGCGCTTGTTAGGGTTTTTTGCTGCTGCAAACTAACTCCAAATGCATGTGCCACTTTGTGAATCTGGCTTTACATAGGTACTGGGGAATCAAACCTAGGCTAGTAGGTTTTGTTAGCAAGCATTTAATCTTCCTAGCCACTTCTCCAGCCCCAACAAATCTTTATTAAGACAAAATCCCAGATTCGGAAATAAACTGTCCAGTAGAGGGGGAGGAGTCAAGTAAGCTAGAGTCCCTGTTGAGTCTTGGTCTGGTAGTAAGGGATGGAGAGGAGGAACGGCTAGAGAGTTCTGAGACTAGTATTTGGACATTCCATTAAGTGAGGGTTTCAAAACCTTAGCACTATTGGCATTCAGGGTTAGATAATTAGGTATTGTGGGGATTGGTCCTTGCGCTGCAGAATTTTAGCATCCTGGTCTCCACTTTTAAGACACTAGTAACATCACCTTCTCCCCAGTTGTGACAACCAGATGTCTTTGAGTAGAATGGTCCTAGTGGGAGCCAGTGCCCTCAGTGTCACAGCTGTCCCAGGTAAGGCCTTGAGATGAGGACACAGGGCTAGGTCTCCACATGGAGTAAGAAGCCACAGCTCATGGGTGGGCATTGCCTGCTTAGGATGGAAGCAGAAGAGAGATGAGCGTTAAATGTGCACTGACTAGAGAATTCTTTTTTTAAAAAATATTTTATTTATTCATTTATTTATTAGAGAGAGAGAGAGAATGGGCACACCAGGGCCTCTAGCCAGTGCAAACAAACTCCAGATGCATGTGTCACCATGTGCATCTGGATTATGTGAGTTCTGGGGGGAGTTGAACCTGGATCCTTAGGCTTCGCAGAATAGTGCCTTAATTGCTAAGCCATCTCTCCAGCTGTCTGGAGGTAATTTCATGCATGTATATAGTGGGTTTTGGCCCCATTTACCACCCCCATTACCCTCTCTTGCCTCCCTCCCACTTCTTCCCAACTAGTCCCCCATTTCTCTTGCTGTTATGTCTCTGTGCCCTGATAAGTTTTTTTAAATACTTAAAAAATTTTTTTATTTGGTGGGGGGCCAGAGAGAATGGGTACATCAGGGTCTCCAACTACTGCAAACAAACTTCACATGCATGCGCCCCCTTGTGCATCTGGCTTATGTGGGTCCTAGGGAATTGAACCAAGGTCCTTTGGCTTTGCAGGCAAGCGCCTTAACTGCTAAGCCATCTCTCCAGCCCCCTCCACCCCCACCAGTTTAATTAGGGTTGCTTACATGAGCATGAATTGGGGGATTAATTACTAGACCATGAGTAACTTGTCAGTAGCTAAAGCACTCAAGAAAAAATTGTCTCTTTGCAACCATTTTTTTGTCTGTAGTTCCTCAGGGAGTGGTGGAGCTTTATGAGCCCTCCAATTTTTCACATTTTATTTATATATGTATTTAAGAGAGAGAGAGAGAGAGATAGAAAGAGGCACATGGAGAGAGAACAGGCATGCCAGGGCCTCTAGTCACTGCAAACAAACTCCAGAAGCATACTCCACCTTATGTGTCTGGCTTATATGGTTACTGGGTAATCAAACTGGGACCTTTGGCTTCCCAGGCAAGCACCTTAGCCACTAAGCCACTGCTCCAGCTCCTCTTTTTCACTTTTTGTTTGTTTGTTTTGAGGCAGGATCTCACTCCTAGCATAATTGACCTGGAACTTACTCTGTATCCCAGGCTAGCCTTGAGCTCAAGGTAACCCTCTTAGCTCAGCCTCCAGATGAGGAGATTATAGGCATGAACCGCCACACCTGGCTTCTCTGGTTCATTTTTTTAAGTATTTATTTTAGACAGACTATGAACAAGCGCACATGCTAAGATATCCTGCAAATGAGCTCTAGATGCTTGTGTTACTTTGTGCATCTGGTTCTGCATGGGTCCTGGGGACTTGGACCTGGGTCATCAGGCTTTGCAAGTATGCACCTTTAACACGCTGAGCTATTTCTCTAGCCCTCTGTTTCATCTTTTTTTTAAAAAAAAATATTTTTTAAGGCTGGAGAGATGGTTTAGTGGTTAAGGTGCTTGCCTGCAAAGCGTAAGGACCCAGATACGACTCCCCAGTACCTAAGTAAGGCCCTAAGGACCCTGATTCAAGGCTCGATTTCCCAGGACCCATGTTAGCCAGATGCACAAGGTGGCACATGTGTCTGGTATTTGTGATGGCTGGAGACCCTGATGCACCTATTCTCTCTCTCTCTACCTCTTTCTCTGTCTCTCTCAAATAAATGAAATGCATTTTATTTATTTGAAAGAGAGAAAATGAATGTGGGTGCATCAGGACCTCCTGCCACTGCAAACAAACTTCAGACACGTGCCACTTTGTGCATCTGGCATGAAGAGTGTACTTGGGAACTGAACCAGGCCATAAGACTTTGCATGTGAACATCTTTAATTGCTGAGCCATCTTTCTAGCCCTAAAGAAACAAACCTTAAAACTTTTTATTGACAGCTTTCATAAGTGTAGATAATAAATCATGATAATTCCCTCCCCTCTCCCTATTCTCCCACTCTCAAATCCACTCTCCATTGAGTCCCTCCTTTTCTGTTGTTTCTCTTCTGTTTTGATGTCGTCATCTTTTCCTCGTATTATGAGGGTCTTGGGTAGGTAGTGTCAGGCACTGTGAAGACATGAATATCAAGGCCATGTTGTGTCTGAAGAGTGCATTGTAAGCAGTGCTATCCTCCCTTTGACTCTTACAGTCTTTCCACCAGCTCTTCCTCCATGGACCCTGAGCCTTGGAGGATGTGAGGTACCTCAGTGCTGAACACTCCACTGTTACTTCTCATCTCTGTGGTGACTTTTGAGTCACCTGAGTGGTCACTATCATCTGAAAAGAAAAGTTTCTCTAACCAAAAGTGAGAATTGCATTAATATATGCGAAAAAAAAAATGCTTACAGAGCTGTTTGATAAACAACCATAGACATTACTCCCTTAGGGTTCATGATCTCCCCACCCATAAGCTTTTGACTAGGTTTTCAGTAGCAGGCATGTATTCCCTCCTGTGGAATGGGCCTCCGGTCCAATTAGAGAGCAGTTGTGTTTCCCCCATACTAAACATGCCACTTTTGGCACATTTGGCCTGGCTGGCCAATTTTTTAAGGCTTGCAGGGTCCACTGCTGGTTTTTTTTTTTAATTTTTATTTATTTGAGAGCGACAGACACAGAGAGAAAGACAGATAGAGGGAGGGAGAGAGAATGGGCGCGCCAGGGCTTCCAGCCTCTGCAAAGGAACTCCAGACGCGTGCGCCCCCTTGTGCATCTGGCTAACGAGGGACCTGGGGAACCGAGCCTCAAACCGGGGTCCTTAGGCTTCACAGGCAAGCGCTTAACTGCTAAGCCATCTGTCCAGCCCAACTGCTGGTTTTTTGTTTGTTTGTTTATTTTTTAATTTTACTTTTAGTTGTGTGAGAGGCAGGGGGTGGGGTAGGGTAGCAGATAGAGAGAATGGGTGCACCAGGGCTTCCAGCCACTGCAAATGAATTCCAGACACATGTGCCCCCTTGTGCATCTGACTAACATGGGTCCTGGGAAATCGAGCCTTGAATCAGGGTCCTTAGGGCTTCATAGGCAAGCACTTAGCCGCTAAGCCATCTTTCCAGCCCTCTTTTTAATTAATTTATTTTTAGCTTTTCAAGGTAGGGTCTTGCTGTAACCCAGGCTGTCCTTAAACTCACAGCAATCTCCTACCTCTGTCTCCCAAGTACCGGTATTAAAGGCATGAGCCTCCATGCCTGACAAAACTTTTTTTATTGGCAGATTCCATAATTATAGACAATGAACCATAATAATTCCCTTCCCTCCCCCAATTTCCCCTTCATAAAGCCATTCTTTATCATATCCCCTTCTGCTTTCAATTTAGTATATCTTCTGTTTAGATGTTATCATCTTTTCCTCCTATTATGATGGTCTTGTGTAGGTAGTACTAGGCACTGTGAGGTCATGGTTATCCAGGCCATTTTGTGTCTGGAAGACTGCATTGTAAGCAGTCCTACTCTTCCTTTGGCTCTTACATTCATTTTGTTTTGTTTTGTTTTGTTTTTCAAGGTAGGGTCTCACTTTGGCTCAGGCTGACCTGGAATTCACTATGTAGTCTCAGGGTGGCCTTGAACTCACGGTGAGCCTCCTACCTCTGCCTCCCAAGTGCTGGGATTAAAGGCGTGCGCCACCACGCCCGGTGGCTCTTACATTCTTTCTGCCACCTCTTTCACAATGGACCCTGAGCCCTATGTGATAGTGATGTTTCAGTGCTGCATACTCCTCTGTCACTTCTCAGCACTACGGTACTTTCTAAGTCATCTCAGTGGTCACTGCCATCTGAAAAGAGAAACGTCTCCAGTCAGTAGAGTAGCATTAATACATGGGTGTGAGCCAGGTGTGGTGGCATACACCTTTAATTCCAGCACTTTTAGGAAGCAGAGTTAGGAGGATCACTGTGAGTTTGAGGCCACCCTGAGATTACATAGTGAATTCCAGGTCAGCCTGGGCCAGAGCAAGAGCCTACCTTGAAAAAAGATTAAGTCAGACAGGAAAAGACATGGGATTCTTTGGAGAATGGAAGTTAGTGTTGGCAGCAAAGGTGGGAGAAATTCTAGGTTGCAGAACAACCTAGAATGTCTGACTCCTTGTGTTATATTGTTTATAAATAAAAGTCTGCCTAAATGTTACATACATTATAACATTTCTGTTATTTTCAATTTTATAGAAATAAGTAAAATAAGGCCACTAGGGGGTGTGCACCAACTGCTGAATTTCATGCACATGGTGTCTTACCCAGGAACCCTTTCATGAGGAGTTAATGAGGATTTGCTTGTCTTCTGTAAAAAGCTGGTTATAGCCTGTTTGTGGTAACAGATACTACAGATATTCCTGGGACAGAATTAAAAACAAAATGAGCCAAGTTATCTGATACTCATTATGTGGTATTACTCAATAAGTCATGAAGTTCATTGATACACAAAAGTTTATTGTTGCTCTGTGCCAGGCACTTGGAGCTGAATGCATACTTAGGAACAAGAGAGTGTCTGTTTTGTGGAGGTGTAACATGGAGAGACCACCAGCAGGAAGCCATTTTTCCCCCAGTGCCACGGATGGACCTAGAGGCTTTGGGCAGACTATACATACCCAGCCCTACAAACCAGAATACAAATGAAGCCTGGTGGGGTGACGCATACCTTTAATCCCAGCCACCCCGAGATGACACAGTGAATGCTAGGTCAGTCTGGGCTAGTGTGAGACCCTACCCAGAAAAACCAAATGAAAAAAATACAAATGAATAAGGGGTGCTCAGTTGATTGATGTCCTCATACTATTCCTGTCTGTGCAAAATTTTAGAATATAACTTAACTTGAAAATAGGGTTTTGTACACATAATTGCTTAAGAGTCTCAGGATTAAGTCATTTGGGGATTTTTTTTTTTTTTTTTTTTTGGTTTTCGAAGGTAAGGTCTCACTGTAGCTCAGGCTGACCTGGAATTCACTATGGAGTCTCAGGGTGGCCTCAAACTCTTGGCGATTCTCCTACCTCTGCCTCCAGGTGAATCCTAAATCTAATGATGAAATGGGTATAGGGTGCCTAGCATTCCAGACTAGAGGCTGCATTCTCAAAGCAGGGAGGGCCTGGGGCCATCTGAGGCTGAAGAAGGGACCATTCCCTCCTCAACCTTCAGAGAATGATTCCTTTAGTTTGAGCCACCAGTTTATGATTTGTCTGGGCAACCCTAGGAAATTAGGTAATTTCAGAGAAGTGCTACTAAGGAAAATAGAATGGTGGTCTGGGAAAGGTGTATGGCTACTTTGGAAGATGGACAAAACCAAGGCCTAAGCCATCTGGAGCCTGTGTGATTTGACTGTGCCCTGAAGTAACCAGAGCAAGTGCAAAGTCCCAAGGAAAAATGGAGCAGTGCAGTCATAGGAGCAGGGAGCCTGGGAGGACGCAAGGGCTCCTGATGACACCGTTACTTGGTTGGACAAGCAGTTGAGCTCCTGTGACTGTTACCCAACTGCTGTTTAGCCTCTGGGCTGCTCTGCTAGAGTCATGGTGGCTGACAAGGCTCAGAGTGAGAAGGGGTGGAGGGAAATCACCAGGGCCTGAACCTGGTGTGAGGTGCACACAGCCAGGCTGTCCCAGGTGCCCAGCCAGCTGCTCTTGAAGGGGAACCTCCCAGGACATTGAGTGCAGGGTTATGTCTGTGTCCGCTTTGAGCTGGTTCCCACGGGTATGTGCAGCTGAGCAAATGAGGGCCAAGGCCTCGCAAGGTTCTGTTCAGGTAGATTTGTTTCTCACATGCCTTTTCTTAGATTTAAGCAAATGATACGGAGGAAATTGAAACACAGGCAGCTAATTTGTGCTATTTCTTAGATAATGACATAGCTGTTATTGGGGAGACATTGAAGCTTTGGGGCAATACTTGCACTGTTTGTTTTATCTACAAAATAAGCAGAACTGGTTTGGTAACTTTTCAGTAATAATCTGCAATAGGGATAAACAAGTACCTGTCACTTTACTTTCCTCCTCTTTTTTTTTTTTTTCTTGAGGCAGGGTCTCACTCTAGCCCAGGCTAACCTGGAATTCGCTATGTAGTCTCAGGGTAACCTTGAACTCACAGCGATCCTGTTACTTCTGCCTCCCAAGTGCTGGGACTAAAGGCGTGTGCCACCATGCCCGGCTGCTTTTCTCTTTTTCTGACTTTGAAGTATTCATTTTAGGTTAGGTTCTCAAACTTGCCAGTTTCAAAATCCCACAAGACGGTCACAGCGCTATATGGCACTAACAGGGTGCTTCACCTGTGTCTTGCGCTTCAAATGCCTAGTCTCTCACAGTTTACACAGTCTTCAGTCATTTCATACAGTGAGTGACGCCTACATTTTCATCTCTTTGGCTGTGACGAATGACAATAATTTTTGCTTATCCAGGGCTTTTTTTTTTTTTTTTTTTTTTACTATACTGTTGGGTGTGTTTCTTTGGCCAAACTCCTTGAACACTGTGTCATTTATCCACGCTGTATGCATTGCAGCATGTGGGAGTGAGAGCCAGGGTCAGATTATTTGACTAGTACAGATGAAGGCCCTGGGTTTGAGCCCCAGTACTGGCAGCAAAAAAAAAAAAAAAAAAAAAAAAAGAAGAAGGGCAAGGAGCAAGAAGGGGAAGAGGAAAAGAAAAAAAGCAGCTGTAGTGTGGTGCTGAGACAAACCTTTATACTGTGTGGCACGTTCACAAGCCAGGAGAGCAGGGATCACCCTCTAGTCCCTGCAAGCAAGGCTAAGGCAGGGGAATCAGGAATCAGCCTCAGCTGCATAGTAAGTTAGAGGCCAGCATGGGCTCTCTGAGAACGTGTCTCAAAAACACAAAACAAGGGGCTGGAGAGATGGCTTAGTGGTTAAGGTGCTTGCCTGCAAAGCCAAAGGACACAGGTTTGATTCCCTAAGACCCATGTAAGCCAGATGCACAAGGGGCATGTGTCTGGAGTTCGTTTGCAGTGACTACAGGCCCTGGTGTGTCCATTCTCTGTCTGTTTCTCTTCTCTCTATCTCTCTCGCTCTCTGCTTGCAAATAAATAAGTAAATAAATATTTGAAAAATCACAAAGGAAACAAAAAGTTTCAAAGATGTTCACAAAGGCACTTGAACATGATGCTGATTTATGCTGTTTTATTAAATTAATTAACTTTTGTGGTAGGGTTTCACTCTAGCCCAGGCTGACCTGGAATTCACTATGTAGTCTTAGGCTGGTCTTGAACTCACAGCAATCCTACCTCAGCTTCCCAAGTGCTGGGATTAAAGGCATATACCACCATGCCCTTAAGCTTTTTAAAAAATATATTTCATTTATTTATTCATTTGAGGGGGGGCAGATAGAGAGAAAGGGAGAATGGATACACCAGGGCCTGTAGCCACTGCAAATAACTCCAGCACGTTTCCCCTTGTGCATCTGGTTTATGTGGGTCCTGGGGAATCAAAGCCTTTTCCCCAACTAGCCCTTCCCTTTTTTTTTTCTTACTTTTTTTAATTTTCATTTTTCAAGGTATTGTTTTGCTCTAGCCCAAGCTGACCTGGAATTAGTCTCAGGGTGGCCTCAAACTCATGGCAGTCTTCCTATCTCTGCTTCCTAATTGCTGGGATTAAAGGCATGTGAGGGCTTGAAATCTTAACTTGGACACTGTTTATTTTAGGCTAGGCTGCTAAAAATAAAAATGCTCTTTTTAGCTAGGTGTGGTGGCATATGCCTTTAATCTTAGCACTCGGGAGACAAGAGATAGGAGATACTGTCCATGAACTTGAAGCCACCCTGAGAATACTTAGTGAATTCTAGGTCAGCCTTGGCTAGAATGAGACCCTGCCTCAAAAAAAAAAAATTTTTTTTTTTTTTTTGTTTTTGGAGGTAGAGTCTCGCTGTAGCTCAGGCTGACCTGAAATTCACTGTGGAGTCTCAGGATGGCCTCGAACTCATGCCAATCCTCCTACCTCTGCCTTCTGAGTGCCAGTATTAAAGACATGTGCCACCACGTCTGGTTTAAAAATGTTCTATGTAGTGTTCAGTGTTTGCTTTTGGACTGGGCTGTAGTTCAATGGGAGAACATGTACTTTAGTGTGGACACAGCCCTGAGTTAGTTAGTTCATTTGTAAGCACAGAGAGAGAGGGAGGGAAGAAGGGAGAGAGAACGGGTATGTCAGGACCTAGAGACCCTACCTTGAGAAAAAAAAAAATCAGAAATTTCTTCTATATGCAAGATACTGATGTTTTGTATTTTGTTTTGTTTTGAGATAGAGTCTCAAACTGGCTTCAGCTTGCTATGCGGCTAAGAATGACCTTGAATTCCTGGTCCTCCTTGCCTCTACCTTCTGAATGCTAGGATTGCAGGCTGGTGCCACCACAACTGAATTTTTTTTTGGCTTTTTGAGGTAGGGTCTCCCTGTAGCTCAAGTTGACCTGGAATTCACTATGTAGTGTCAGGATGGCCTTGAACTCACAGTGAGTCTCCTACCTCTGCTGGGATTAAAGGCATGCAACACTATGCCCGGCTAAATCATCTGCCTCCCCCTTAAAAAAAATTTTTTTTTCAATTTAAAGATCTATTTATTTATTTATTTATTTGAGATGGTGGGGGAGAGTGAGAATGGGCGCACCAGGGCCTCCAGCCACTGCAAAGGAACTCCAGATGCATGCATTACCATGTGCATCTGGTTTACGTGAGACCTGGAAAATTGAACGTGGGTCCTTAGGCTTCGCAGGCATGCAGCTTAACCACTAAGCCATCTCTCCAGCCCTTTTTCAAATTTTTTATTTTTAAAAAATTCATTTATTTATTTGAGGGAGATAGAGGGAAAGAGGCAGAGAGAGAGAGAGAGAGGGAAAGAGAATGGGTGTGCCATGGTCTCTAGCCACTGCAAACAAACTCCAGACACATATGTCACCTTGTGCATTTGGCTTACATGGGTCCTAGGGAATCAAACATTGGTCCTGTGGCTTTGTAGGCAAATGCCTTAACCACCAAGCCATCTTGCCACCCCTGGGTCATTGGGTTTTTGAGGGCAGAGGAGCAAGAGGTGAGAGTTGGGCCTCTATAGACTGACCCAACTGGAAAGGGGGCTTGCCAGAGTGGGATGGAGGGGTCGGGAAAAAGACCTTCTGGAAGGGACCTGGTCACAGATGAAGTCAATCTGATGTAACCTGATTTCTAGCAAAGCAGGAAGGTAAATTTGGAGTCAGAGGAAATGACTGAAAAAAGAAACCCAACAGTGACACAAAGAACTCACCGAGATGATTTGCTCAGGGTTGTTAAAGCAGAGGAAGTGAGTGCCTGATCATGGGAGGATTTGAGCCAGGGGCCAGGAGAATTGCGCTGCCAACAAGAGGTGGAACGACCTCAGGGAGGGAGGAATGTCAGCTCTGGTGTCCCTGAGTGGCCACTGTCATCCTGAGAAGGCGCTGCCACTCTGTCCCCCACTCCAGGTACTAGCTAAGCGGAGACAAAATTCCACCCCTGCGGGCAGCCTTCCTCAGGTGGTCAGCGTTTTAGAAAGCAAACTGCCACAGGACCCAGCAATGGTCAGGGGTCTCTGCCATGGCGGGGGTGTGTCGGGAGGCCCTGTTGCATGGCTGACTGTGCTCTCGTTCCGCAGCCCGGCGTGCTTGGCTACTTTGAGTTCAGTGGCTCGGCCCAGCCTCCTGGCTACTTGACCTTCTTCACCTCTGCGCTGCACTCCTTAAAGAAAGGTAACACTTCCTGTACCAACTGTTAGCACATTAGCAGAGGTGTATTTACCTTGTATCTTCTGCTTTGTGATTATATTTTCTGATTTGCTAGATTTCTTTTTTTCAGTGTATTTTTAGTAGATAATTATTGTCTAATGCTCTGTGATTTTTGTAATTTTAAGTTTACTATGTCATTGTCGTGTTTTAGTGTGAAGCTAGTTTTCAGCAGCTATCTGATCTGTGAATTGGGTACACTATAGCTTAGCAGCACGTGTCCTTCAGGAATATTTTTAGATAGAGGTTACATCGCAGTACAGCGTAAGCTTGCTTCCACCTCCGCCCTGCACGTGCCTGACTGAACCGTGCAGCGCTTGGCGTCCTATTACTTACATTGACTGTCATGCCCTATTCATTTTCCCACGTCGCTCTGTGTTCTCTCATGGTCATGACGGTAGGCCTGATGGTTCTCTGTTGGAGATACATCTGTTCACTTGTCTCCATCTCTTTTGTTACCACTGTGGCGTCTCACCCAACATAGAGTGGACAGTACACACTCAACTGTGGAACTTAACTGATCTCCCTTAATTCTCCCACAATACCTTTACTGGTCCTACCCGGAAAGCAGGAGAGCCCCAACCCTCCATCTGTCAAACTCATATTCATCCAGGGTTCAGCTCAAATACCACCCTTAGGGTTCAATGTGGCTTATCCTGTCCTCCAGTCTAAACCGTGTTCCCTGCTTTTTTTTTTTTTTTTTGTAGTAGTTAACACGCGCACACCTGTGTTATGTGTGTCGCTGAGCGATGATTTGGTGCACATCCCTGCTTCACACTCAGAGCCTGGGGCAGGACATCCTGCCGTGTCGGCACCTAGCGCGGGCTCCCTCCCCATAGGTCAAGGGAGTGCGCAGACCAGCAGTCCTGACACATACTCAGCACACAGCCAAACAGCCGAGCACCTGTTTGCTTGTTTTTCAGTGTTTATTTGCAAGTATGGAGGTGGCAGATGAGTATGGATACGGGCGCACCAGGGCCTTCTGCTGCTGCAGACAAACTCCAGATGCACATGCTACTTTGTGCATCTGGCTTTACATGGGTATTAAGGAATCGAACCCAGGCTGTCAGGCTTCACAAGCACTCGCCTTTAAACGCTGAGTCCTTTCTCGAGCCCCTGAGCACCTGTTTTTACTGGATGTTAGATTGCTTTGGGTTTGTTATTTTTAAATTTTATTTATTTATTCGAGAGAGAGAAAGAGAGAATGAGAACACCAGGACCTCCAGGCATTGCAAACAAATTCCATATGCATGCACCACCTTGTACATCTGGCTTACATGGGTCCTGGGGAGTTGAACCTGGATCCTTAGATTTGGCAAGCAAGTGCCTTAACCGCTAAGCCATCTCTCCAGTCCCTTTTTTTTTTTAATAACAGTATGTCATTGTTATATCAAATAATTACATGAATGACCATTTTAACATATACATTGTCTTGTTTTTTATATATTTTTTTAATTCATTTTTATTTAGTTAGTTGAGAGTGACAGAGAGAGAAAGAGGCAGATAGAGAATGGGCACACCAGGGCCTCTAGCAATTGCAAATGAACTCCAGACGCATGCGCCCCTTGTGCATCTGGCTAACATGGGTCCTAGGGAAACAAGCCTTGAACTGGGGTCCTTAGCTTCACAGGCAAGCACTTAACCACTAAGCCGTCTCTCCAGCCTCAAGCCATCTCTCTAGCCCCCCCTTTTTTTGGAGGTAGGGTCTCACTCTAGCCCAGGCTGACCTAGAATTCACTATGTAGTCTCAGGGTGGCCTCGAACTCACAGTGATTCTCCTATCTCTGCCTCCTGAGTACAGGGACTAAAGGTGTACAACACTATGCTATGCTTTCTTGACATTTTTTTAAAAAATTTTTATTTTATTTATTTATTTATTTCACAGAGAAAGAGGGGAAGAGAGAGAGAGAACAGGCACACCAGGGCCTCAGGCACTGCAGATGAACTCCAGACATGTTTGCCCCCTTCTGCATCTGGTTAATGTGGGTCCTGGGGAATCAAACCTGGGTCTTTTAGCTCTGCAGGCAAACACCTTAACTGCTAAGCCATCCCCCTTTCTTGGCATTTTTATGTTCACAGTTTTGTCTCGGTGGTATTGGGAGAGGAGGCAGCCTGTCCTGTAAGCCTGTCTGTCCACTAAAGACAGCTGCACAGCTTCAGGTGACTGCAAACACTTGGTGAAGGCAAACTTGACTTCTTCAGGCTTGTTAGGCCAGTGCTCGACGGCCAAGCTCCATCCCCTGTCCTCTTTTTACTGTTTTTCATTTTGAGACAGGGTGTCATTAAGTCGCTCATTCTAGCTTTGAACTCAGGTAGGCCTTGAACTTAGAGTCCTTGGAAGGCAAGAGGCTGGGCTTACAGGCCTGACTTCAAGTTTGTACTTTTAATTTTTTATTGATTTATTTTATTTTTGGTTTGTCGAGGTAGGGTCTCACTCTAGCCCAAGCTGACCTAGAATTCATTGTGTAGTCTCGGGATGACCTCAAACTCAACGATCCTCCTACCTCTGCCTCCTGGGTGCTGAGATTAAACATGTGTACCACCATGCCCTGCAAGTTTGTACTTTGAAAACAAAGTACTGACAAGTTAAATAAGCTGAAGAAGCAGATATTCAAAGCTCCTTATTAAAAACAAAGCCCTTCAACAGAGACCTTAATTAAGATTGTATGTGAAGGGAGAACCCAGTGTTGTTCTTTAAAGTGACGGCAGTATCCAGCCTCTTGAGTTGAAGAGGATATTTAAGGATTGTGGAAGGATATTGTATTTGGGTAGCTTACATTGTATGATGTTATGCTATGTTAGTGACAAATGAGTCATTCATTTTAAGCTTTTTTTATTCAGAGGTTTCTAAAATGGAGAAACCTTTCCAAATACAAGACATGAGCCTTTTTAAAAACTTTGTATTGATAGCTTTCATAAATACAAACAATATGCCACAGTCAAGCTTCACCCACCATTTCCCCTTTCCTTTTTCAAATCCCCCTCTACTGAGTCCCTTCTCCTTTCCAATTAGACTCTTTTCTACTTTGATATCATTTGTTTCCCTCCTATTTTTCAGGTCTTGTATAGGTATGTCAGCTACTGTGAGGTCGTGAATATTAAGGCCACTTTGTATCTGTATGGACAGTAGCCTTTTTTAAATCCCCTCCTTTTAATTTAATTTATTTGACACACAGAAGTAGAGCGAGGCAGATAGAATAGGCATGCCGGGGCCTCTAGCAACTGCAAACAAACTTTAGATGCATGCGCCACCTTGTGCATATGGCTTACGTGGGTCCTGAGAAATTGAATTTGACTCCTTAGGCTTCATAGGCCAGTGCCTTAAATGATAAGTCATCTCTAGCCCTCTTCCTTTTTTAAAAGTGTAGGTAAGATAGGAATAAATCCATTAGGTATAAAGTAAGCTGAAGAGGTTTAAGAGACTAAAACAAGCGGGTGTGGTGGTGGCACTGACAATCCTACCTATCCAGGAAGCTGAGGCAGAAAGGTCTCTGATCCCAGGAGATCAAGACTAGCCTGGGCAACAAAGCAAGACCCATTAGTGGTGGAGCCCTTTCTTTTATTTAGTAGGCAATGGCTCTCAGTTCCATTCCCCATACCACAAAAGCAAAGAAAACAAAATAGCACCAAAAAAGGAAAAATCCTCAAGTATAAAATGAGGCCTGGAAAGATGGCTCAGTGTTAAAGGTGCTTGCTTGCAAAGCCTGCCAGCCAGGGTTCAGTTTCCCAGTCCCCACGTAAAGCCAGATACACACAGTGGCATGAGTTTGTTTTCGTTGGCAAGGGCCCTGGTGTGCCCATTGTCTCCCCCGCCCATTTCTCTTTGCTTTCAAATAAAAATATTTAAATTTAAAAAAAATTTTATTTTTGTTTATTTATTTGAAAGAGGAAAAGGGGGAGAGAGAAAGAAAGAGAGAATGGGTGTACCAGGACTTCCAGCCACTGCAAAAAAAAACTCCAGATGCATGTGTCACCTAGTGCATCTGGCCTATGTAGGTACTGGGGACTCAAACCAAGGTACTTTGGCTTTGCAGGCAAGCACCTTAACTGCTAAGCCATGTCTCTAGCCCAAAATATTTAAACTTTTAAAAGTAGTTATATATTTGAGAGCGAGAGAATGGGCACACCAGGGTCTCTAGCCTCTGCAAATGAACTCCGGATAGATGTGCCACCTTGTGCATCTGATTTACATGAGTCCTGGGGAATTGAACCTGGGTCCTTTGGTTTTGCAGGCAAGCACTTAACTGATAAGCCATGTCTCCAGTCCTTAAAATTTTTTAAATTGAAAAACAAAAGTATAAAGTAAATGTGCTTGCTAATTTTGCTAAATGGGCTTATGTAAACTCTTCTCATAGCGCATGTGGCCTGACTTACCTATTCTTCTGTATTTCTTCCAGTCCTATGATCACAGTTGGGTTTTATAAAATTCGACTGCATATGCAAGTGTGTGGGAGCTGAGATTCATTTTAATCAGTACTGATTCACCCCAATTTTCATGGTTAAGTTTCCACTTAAGCTCAATGAACCATTTTTAGAAGAAAAAGACAAATTTGAAATGATGGTTTTTTTCTTTCCCTCTAATATGTATACCTTGAAGGCTTACCTAAAATAAACCTTACTTTAACATCTGGAGTCTCTCTTTTCTGTCTCTTTCTCTGAAGCCTAACAGTATTTTCCCATTATTAACAGCAGATGGGCAGTAAGGGAAACACGTGCACACTTCTTAAAAATGGTACAGTTTCAAATGTAAATTCTAGGTCAATGTCCTGTTTAGATTGTGCATATAAATTGGAGCCTGGGAACATTTGATACACTTAACATTTGCTTACATAGAGCTGAGTTGAAGAAGTGTTTAGACTGTTGTGGTAGAAAGCCCCTGTTCAAATGCACATGTCTTTTCACTGCCTTAATTTTTGGTGGCAGAGATGGTGCTAGGCTCAAACACGGGGCCTCACACTTGCTGGGCGTACTGCCACCGAGCTAGCCCCCGGCCTGCCTGAGTGACTTTTAAAACTTGCTCCAGCAGTAGTGTCCTGCATTCGTGAATTCTGCCTTGGTCTGGGAGCTCCAGCTGGCCCTGTGCACAGCACACGGCTGGTGCGGGCAGTGGGGGCGCGCCAGGAGGAGCGTGCACAGCGGCTCCCTGTGGGGAGAGGGCTGGCTCGCAGGGGCTGGCTCTGGGGTGCTTTACCTCCCCGGTCAAGCAGTCTTTGGTTGGATAAAAGAAAGGAGAGAAAATTCATTAGTTGTCTCAGCCCTGTTGCGTGTCTGCGCTTCACTGTTGAACTCTTTCCTCTAGTCTTGTTCAGCCTTTTACCTGTGGATCTTTTAGCCTTGGTGCTGGTTTGTCAGTTGATGGAGGCTGCCTGCCCAGGGGTGTGGGCAGAACCCTTTGTTGTATTTCTGCCCTTCATTTTCCTACCCGCCTTACTGCTTCACTGTTTTGTTTTTTTTTTTCTCAATTTTTATTAACATTTTCCATGATTATAAAAAGTATCCCATGGTAATACCCTCCCCCCACACTTTCCCCTTTGAAATTCCATTCTTCATTATATCCCCTCCCCATCTCAATCAGTCTCTCTTTTATTTCGATGTCATGATCTCTTCCTCCTATCATAATGGTCTTGTGTAAGTAGTGTCAGGCACTATGAGGTCATGGATATCCAGGCCATTTTATGTCTGGAGGGAGCACATTGTGAGGAGTCCTACCCTTCCTTTGGCTCTTACATTCTTTCCGCCACCTCTTCCGCATTAGACCTTGAACCTTGGAAGGTGTGATCGAGATGTTACTCAATACTCCAGTCACTTCTTTCTAGTACTATGATACCTTCTGAGTCATCCCAAAGTCACTGCCATCTGAAAAGAGAAGATTCGCTACCCAAAGTGAGAGTAGCATTAATATAAGGGTATAAATATTAAGAGAAGTGCTTACTGGACAGTTTGATAAGCATAGTATATACATTTTTCCAGACATCAGTGGATGTTACACCCCTAGGGCTCATGACTACATCTGTTTTAAGTTTTCAGTATCAAGGATGTATTCTTCCCCATGGAGTGGGCCTCCAGTCCAATTGGAGGGGAGTTGGTTTACACCATGACAGACGTGCCACTATTGCACCTGTTGGCTCATTTGGCCTGGGTGCCCAAATATAAGGCTTGCAGTGTCCACTGTTGAGTATCTTCACTGGTGGTATCTCTTTTTCCCATTGAACTACATGTAGAATGGCTTCTTCCAGCTCTCTGTCAGCTGGTCTACATGGAGGAGGTTATAAGCTCAGTTCCAACAGGATTTCTCAGTGACCTTGCAGCCCAAGTATGTGGAGTCTTCAGCAATAGGGTCTTACCATCTATTCCTGGTGGAAAGCCAAGGGCCTCAGCAATGGCCTATAATGTTTTGGGGTCATCAGGGACCTCCCTGGCCAACAACTCACTGGAGGCATCCCATCCCTGGCACTGAAAATTTTCTAACAATGATCTGTGGCTCCTGAGTGTTCCATTGTCTGAAACCAGAGGATTGCATGTGATTTATTTGCATCCTCTTAGATTTTGATTAGCCCTCCCTCCACCTTTCCTTTATTTAATCTCTTCCCCTGACCTCACTTTGGGCCTTTTCACCCCCGTTAATCTATTCTGTGTGGTTTTTTTTTTTTTTTGTTTTTTTTTCCAAGGTATGGTCTCACTCTAGCCCAGGCTGAACTGGGCTCATTATGTACTCTCCGGGTGGCCTTGAACTCACGTGATCTTCCTACCTCTGCCTCCCGAGTGCTGGGATTAAAGGTGTATGCCACCATGCCCAGTTTATAGTAGGATTTATTTATTTATTCATTTATTTATTTGAGATAGAGAGTGAGAGAGAGAATGAGCATGCCACAGCCTCTAGCCACTGCAAATGAATTCCAGACGCATATGCCACCATGTATATCTGGCTTGTGTGGGATGTGGAGAATTGAACCTGAGTCCTTAGGCTTTGCAGGCATGTGCCTTAACCACTAAGCCATCTCTCTAGCCCTATAGTAGGTTTTTATTTTTTTAAAGTGCTTATTTTTATTGAGTTACGAGAGAGAAGAGGTAGAGAAAGAGAGGAAAGAGGAGGGGGTGGGGGAGAATGGACACATCAGGGCCTCCAGCCACTGCAAAGGAACTCCAGATGCATGTGACCTTGTGCATCGGACTTCTATGGGTCCTGGAGAATCAAACCTTGGTTCTTTGACTTTGCAGGCAAGTGCTTTAACCACTAATCCATTTCTACAGCCCCAAGTTTTTACAAAATACATATTTTTTTATTGGAGAGAGAGAAAGTGTATGTGTGTGTGTGTGTTAGAGAGAGAGAAACTGTGTGTGTGCGTGTGTGTGTGTGCATGCCAGGGCCTTTTGCCACTGCAAATGAACTCCAGATGTATGTGCCACTTTCTGCATCTGGTTTCACATGGGTACTGGGGTATTGAACCCAAGCCATCAGGCTTTGTAAGCAAGTATTATTAAACAATGAGCCATTGCTCCAGCTTCTTATATAGTCATTTTATACTTTCATGTGGTTAAATTTCTGCATGTAGTTAAATCAACCATGGGCATGCGTGCCTATAATATCAGCACTTGGGAGGCAGAGGTAGGAGGATCTCAACTTTGAGGTTAGCCTAGGCTACATGGCAAGACCATGTCTCTGGAACAAAGGAGATGACTCAACTTTTAAGGAGCTTATTTGCAAAATCTACCAGAAGGGGTTCAATTCCCCAGACACCCACATAAAGCTGGGAACAGGCATCTAAAATATTTTTTTTCAAAATATTGATTGCATTTGTAATTAGAAAGACAGAGACTGGGAATGGCAGGGCCTCTAGCCACCACAACCTCCAGACACATGTACCAGTTTGTGTGTCAGGTCATTAGGCTTTGCAGACAAGCACCTTAACTGCTGACACATCTCTCCAGCCTCCCCTTTATTGGTTACTTTACTTTTTTATTGATAACTTCCATAATTATTGACAATAAACCATAATTTACCCCCCACTTTCCCCTTCACAGATCCACTTTCTATCCATCCCTTCCCTCCTCACTTATTCTCTCTTTTAAAAAATTATTTATTTGAGAGAAAAAGGCAGAAAGAGAAAGCGGCAGAGAGAGAATTGGCACACCAGGGCCTATAGCCACTGCAAATGAACTCCAGATGCATGCACCCCCTTAGGCATCTGGCTTACCTGGGTCCTGGGGAATTGAACTGAGGTGCTTTGGCTTTGCAGGCAAGCACCTTAACCACTAAGCCATCTCTCCAGCCCACTTAGTCTCTTTTATTTTGATGTCATCATCTTTTTCTCTTATTATGGGGGTCCTGTGCAGATAGTGTCTGGCACTGAGTTCATGGATATCCAAACCATTTTATGTCTGGAAGAGTGCATTATAAGCAGTCTTACACTTCCTTTTGCTCTTAACATCCTTTCTGCCATCTGTTCCGCATAGACCCTGAGCCATGGAAGGTGTGATGGAGATATTCCAGTACTGAGCATTCTTCTGTCATTTCTTGTTTTAAAATTTTTTAATTTTTTTTTTATTGACAGCTTCCATAATTGTAGACAATAACCCATGGTAGTTCCCTCCCTCCCTCCCCCACTTTCCCCTTTGAAACTCCATTCTCCATCATATCTCCTCCCCCTCTCAGTCAGTCTCTCTCTTTATTTTGATGTCATGATCTTCTCCTCCTATCATAATGGTCTTGTGTAGGTAGTGTCAGGCACTGTGAGGTCATGGATATCCAGGCCATTTTGTGTCTGGAGGAGCACGTTGTAAGGATTCCTACCCTTCCTGTGGTTCTTACATTCTTTTTGCTACCTCCGCAATGGACCCTGAGCCTTGGAAGGTGTGATAGAGATATTTCAGTGCTGAGCACTCCTGTCACTTCTTAGCACCATGGTGCCTTCTAAGTCATTCCAAGGTTATTGCCATCTGAAAAGAGAAGCTTCTCCAACCAAAAGTAAGAGTAGCATTAATATATGGGTATGAACATTAAGAGAAGTGCTTACCAGGCAATTTGGTGAGCATAGTATATACATTTAGCCAGACACCAGCAGACATTAACACCTATAGGTCTCATGACTACCCCTGTTGTAGGTTTTCAGTATCAGGGATATATTTGCTCCCATGGAATGGGCCTCCAGTCCAATTAGACTGTTCCCCCCCCCCGCCCCCCATAACAGACATGCCAATACTGCACCCATTAGCTCATTTGGCCGAGCTGGCCAAATATAAGGCTTGCAGTGTCCACTGTTGAGTATCTCCACTGGTGATCTCTCTCTCTCTCCCCCATTGAATTGCATGTAGCTTAGCTTTTTCCAGCTTTCTGTCAGCTGATCTGCATGGAGGAAGTTTTCGGCTCAGCTCCAGCAGGATTTTTCAGTGACCTTGCAGCCCAAGTATATGGAGTCTTCAGCAATAGGGTCTTACCATCTATTCCTGGTGGGAAACCAAGAGCCTCGGCAATGGCTTATAATGTTTTGGGGACATCAGTGACCTCTGGCCAATAACTCACTGGAAGGTATCCCATCTCTGGCACTGAAAATTTTGTAGTAATAATCTATGGCTTCTGGATATGCTGTGAGTAAAGGCTTGTACTACCACATCTGGCTTTGTATTTTTAAAAATTTCTTGGTTTGCTTATTGTTTTCCTATATAAGTGTGCATGTACTTTTAATCTAAATGAAAACTTAGTAGAAGGCGTGTATTTTTAAAAATTTGTTTGTTTATTGTTTTTCTTTGTAAGTTTTCATGCACCTTTATTCACTGCCATCTTTGGAGGTAGAAACTCTTAATATCCCATTTAAACAATTTGGAAGCTAGCCAGGTTTGGTTGCACACGCCTTTAATCCCAGCACTGGTGAGGCCGAGGTAGGAGGATTGCTGTGAATTTAAGGCCACCCTGAGACTGTATGGTGAATTCCAGGTCAGCCTGGGCTAGAGTGAGACCCTAACTCAAACGTCCCCATCCCCCCAAAAATTGGAGGCTGAGGCTCTGAGGAGATGTTAACTTATTCAGGAAGAGTAATAGTTTCCCCAGAGGTCCGCTTGCCAACCTCACAACCTGTGACTGATGTCCTCCATGACAGAAAGAATGACAGTTGCATATGGCATCATGTTGCCAATCAACAGACTGACATAGGGAGATTATCCTGGCTTGTCTGGACAGGCCTATTGGAATCAGAAGGGTTCTTTAAAAAAAAAAAAATATATATATATATATATATAGAGAGAGAGAGAGAGAGAGAGAAAGAGAGAGAGAGAGAGAGAGAGGGAGGGAGGGGGAGGGAGGGAGGGAGAGAGATTTATTTATTTATTTTTGTTCTTCGCAGTAGGGTTTTACTCTAGTCCAGGCTGCTCTTACCTCTGCCTCCTGAGTGCTGGGATTAAAGGCGTGGGCCACCCTGCCCCGCACATTTTTTTAAATACTTATAAGCTGGGCGGGGTGGCGCACACTTTTAATCCCAGCACTCGGGAAGCACAGGTAGGAGGATTGCCATGAATTCAAGGCCACCTGAAACTACATAGTGAATTCCAGGTCAGCCTAGGCTAGAGTGAAACCCTACCTCAAAAAACAAACAAACAAAAAAATTGGGGCTGGAGAGATGGCTTAGCGGTTAAGGTGTTTGCCTGCAAAGCCAAAGAATCCCATTCGATTCCCCAGGACACAGCCATATGCACAAGGGAGCACATGTGTCCGGAGTTCGTTTGCAGTGGCTGGATGCCCTGGCGCACCCATTCTCTCTCTCTCTCTCTTCTCTCTTTCTCAAATAAATAAATGAATACATAAAGTATTTTTTAAAATTTATGAGAGAGAGAGAATGAATTAATGAATCAATCAATGGGTGTGCCTCCTGCTACTGCATATAAACTCCAGATGCATGCACCACTTTGTGCATCTGGCTTTATGTGGGTACTGGGGAATTTAACCCTGGACTATCAGATTTGTAAGCAACTACCTTAAACTGCTGAGCCATCTCTCCAGCCTCAGAAGGGTTCTGAAATGTGGAATCGAGATACAGAGCAGTCAGTGTCAGAGGGGTGTGGTATGAGGAAGACAGCTGTCCTCCTCCTGGCTTACAGTGGGAGGAAGGGGCTTCAGCAGCTCCTCCAGCAGTTGGAAGAGGCCTGGAGACCCATTCCCCTCAGAGCCTCTGAGATGAGCATGCTCTGTTGGTAGGATTAATTTCAGCCCATCGAAATAACTTGCATGGCTGAACTCCAGAAGTATAAAATAAGTTTGTGTTATACTAAGTGATTGAGTCTGTAGTAATTTTTAACAGCAGCAACAGGAAACTTAAACAGTCATGCAGCAGTAAGTACAGAAGCTGAGCAGGAGCCTGGACCTGTGGTGAGAACTCACCTCTAGCAGCTGTGCTCTGGGGTGTTCTAGCTAGATGTGAGGCCTTGTCTGCATGCTGCTGTCCACCATGCTGAGTTTTCAAGGCTAGCCACAGTCTTCACCATAGGCATCTCATGGAGGTGCTCAGACTACCTTCTTGGATCTGCTGTTGTGTTAAATGGGTAACTTGTCTCTAGTGTGTTCCCTTGGACCTACGTGATCTCTGGATTCTATACTCAGACCAGCTCTCCTGAGAAGTCACTTCAGTGATAAACCAGTCATCCTTTGGTGAACTTCAGTTTCCCGTTTGGGAGATAAAGTGCCTCTCAGGAACACTTCAGAATGAAACTGCCTTGACCCTTGGCCAGTAAATAAGGCCCTGGAGCTAAGAATTTTTTTTTTTTTTAAACATTTTTAAAGGACTGCCTGACAGGAAGGAAACTCCTCTTTGTAAGGTGCTTAGATCATTGAGCTGCCTGAAATAGGTGGGGGAGGGATTCTGAGAAAATGTTTACACTGAGAAGTTGTTTCTTTTTAGAATAGCATGTTTATTAAGTGAGAACAGCTGGTGTGAGGGCGTGCATTTTGCCGCCATGGTAAATGCATACTTAGCTCTGTGTTTTCTTCTAAAATAATATATTTGGAAGGACATTGCTCTTTTCCTCCTGCACAGCTCACACAAAGGAGAGAAGCCATAGCAAAGATGTTACATGTTTACTTGAGCAGGGTCTTGGCAAGTTCCAGAATGTGTCAGTGGTGCCCAAATGCCAGATTTGTTCCCATACAACTGCTCTGTGCTTTATGTGAAATTATTATGAAAATATACAAATCTCAAAGTCATGTTTACCGAAGAAAATGCAAGTACCAGCAGTAGTTTATACATGGAAAACACATGTCTGTAATCTTACTAATTTCTGTCAAAGTTTTTTTTTCTATTATTTATTTTGTGTGTGTATATACATGTGCTTGTGCCCCATACACCTGCTTGTGGAGGCTGGAGAGAACTGCTCCAATGCCCTTAAAGTTGGTCTTGTTTTGAGCCAGAGTCTCCTTTTACTAGTTGTGGAGCTTGCTTGGGCTCCAAAGGTTCTTGGGTTTCTGTTCCCCTGAGGATGTGGGTTACAGGTGTGCCTGCTCTGCTGGGCTGTTCAGTATAGGCTCTGGAGATTTGAACTAGAGCAACTGCAGACCCTCCTGCTTGCACAGGGAGTACACTTAACCACTGAGTCACCGCTCCAGTCCACTTTTCTTTGAAAAGATTTATTTATTTATTTATGAGGGACAGAGCGACAGAGAGAGAGAGAGAATGGACACACCAGGGCCTCTAGCCACTACAAATGAACTCCAGATGCATGTGCTATCTTGTGCATCTGGCTTCTGTGGGTCCTGGAGAAATAAAACCTCGGTCCTTAGACTTTGCAAGCAAATGCCTTAACCACTAAGCCATCTCTCCAGTCCAGTTAGTTTCTCTTTTATTTTGATGTCATCATTTCCTCCTGAGGATCCTGTGTAGTTATTACCAGGCACTGCAAGATCATAGATATCCAGGCCATTTTGTGTCTGGAAGATTGCATCGTTAGCAGTTCTACCCATCCTTTGGCTCTTACATTCTTTCTGCCTCCTCTTCCACAGTGGACCCTGAGTGTTGGAGGGTGTGATAGTGATGCTTCAGTGTTGAACACTCCTCTGTCACTTATCAACACTATGGTGCCTTCTGAGTCATTCCAGAGGTCACTGCCACTTGAAAAGAGAAGCTTTTCTAACCCAAAAGTGAGAGTAGCATTAATGTATGAGTAGGAGCATTAAAAGAAGTGCTTACTGGACAGTTTGATGAGTATAAAATATACATTTGTCCAGACAACAGCTGGTGTTACAGCCCTAGGGCTCATGACCTCCCCACCTCATTCCCCCCTCCATTATAGGTTTTCAGTATCAGGCATGTATTCCCTCCTCTGGAGCAGGCCTCCAGGCCAATTAGAGAGTGGTTGGTTTCCCCCATAACAGACATGCCACTATTGTACCCATACGAGTCATTTTTAATCCCTTTTAAATACAATCGTGTTGTCCGTTTTCCAGTTTGCCCAAAATTTAGAGTTGGAAAACAGAAATTAATAGAAATGATAGAGCATAGAATAAAATGAGGATTCCTTCCAGGTGTTGGTTTGTCTGTTGGGATGTCATCATTGCCCTTTTTTTTTAAACAAAATATTTTATTATTTATTTATTTACTTGAGAGAGAGAGAGAGAGAGAGAGAGAGAGAGAGAGAGAGAGGGAGAGAATGAATATGAGAATGGGCATGCCAGAGCTTCTGGCCACTGCATACAACCTCTAAATGCATGCGCCACCTTGTGCATCTGGCTTACGTGGGTCCTGGGGAATTGAACCGAGGTCCTTTGGCTTTATAGGCAAGCGCCTTAACCACTAAGCCATCTCCCCAGCCCCATGGTTGCCCATTTTAAAGGAGAGAAGTTTCCCTAGGGATAAAGGATGTTTTTCATCATACTGATTAAATGCCTTTGTAACTCAACTGGTGATATATATTTTTTTACTAACAGCTTCCATAAGTATAAACAATAAATCATGATAATTCCCACCCCTCATTCCCATTCCTCCCTCTCAAGTCCTCCCTCCCTTGAATCCCTTCTTTCCAGTTATTCTCTCTTCTATATTGATGTGATCATTTTTCCTCCTATTGTACAGATCTTGTGTAAGTAGGTAGAGTCAGGCACTATGAGGTCATGAATATCAAGAACATTTTGTATACGGAAGACAGCATTCTAAAGCAGTCCTACCCTTCCTTTGGCTTTCTTCCTCTGATCGGTCTTTATTCAGATAGTTTCTTTGCTTGGCCCCTGTAGAACAAAGCATGTTGGCAGGCTTCTCTTCTGCAGCAACTCTCTTCCCTGCCGCTGTCTTGGGAGCTGCAGCCTTCTTTCCCTCCCTCCCCTGCATTCTCACCTGATTCGGGCGCCGCTGCAGCCACGTAGCTTTTTCTACTCAGATTTTGAGATTTCTAGCCTGGCGAAGAATGGTGTTCCTGTTAGCTCTTACGTTCTTTCTACCACCTCTTCCACAGTGGACCCTGAGCCTTGGAGGGTGTGATAGGGGTGTCTCACTTAGTGCTGAACACTTGGTGGTGGTTATTTTGGAAGCACACTGTGGCTTGTTAGCATTCCCTCTATGGTATTTCTCTTAACCTGGTAGTCTTTGTTCTGTGACCTCCAAGCGATTAGCTCATTCACAAGTCTCCTGGATGGCAGGCAGCCACCTGACCTGAGTTTAATTAATAGTACCTTCCTCTCAGCACACCCCGTGCTGAGACCTGTCAAGTCAAGTTCACGTTTATAAGCTAGTCACAGTGTCTGAAGCGCGACCTTTTTCTTTCTGAAGAAGCCCAGGAAGAGAGGACACTAATTAATAGTAATTGTTCCCTGCTGGTTGTTGGTCCTTCCCAGGTGTCCCCTGTGTATTGTCAGTACTTAGTTTGCTCCATTATTTCTAACTTGACCTAGTCCAATGGAAGTGTAGGAACCATGGAGTTAATTTAACTGTCTTTGGAAAATATTTTATTCTGGCCATTAGACCACTAGGAAGATCCTGAAAAGAATTTTATTTTTTGGCACTTTACATTGAACATCTCAAATAATTGTTTTCCCTGAAACAACCCAAAAATTTTAAACATGTTTAAAAGTTTTGCAGAAATTGAATTGTCACTTTAAAACGTAAGCTAAGGGTTAGAGAGATTGCTCAGTGGTTAAGGCGCTTGCTTGCGAAGCCTGATGGCCTTTGTTCAGTTCCCCAGTACCCAGGTAAAGCCAGATGCACAAAGTGGCACATGCACCTGGAGTTGGTTTGCAGCAGCAAGAGGCCCTGATGAACCAATTTTCTCTTTGTCTCTTTGCTTGCAAATAAGTAACACTTAAGCTAAGATTAAAAAGGTTTAGTTCAACAGAGCTAGTATTTCAAGTACATACTAGGTGTGTGTGTGGCCACAGACCGTTCAGCTCCAGACATATGTCTCCAAGTGAAAAGCTGCTGTTGAGTAAAACAGAGTGTCCCCAAAAGGCATGTCCTTGAGATACTGTTTCACAGTGCGTGGTCCTGGGAGTCTGTTAGGGATAGGAGGAGTTATAATCTTCTGTTTCTCGTGGGATCCTTTATCACTTATTTTAAGTACAAATTAAAAATCTCAGCCGGGCGTGGTGGCGCACGCCTTTAATCCCAGCACTCAGGAGGCAGAGGTAGGATGATTGCCTTGAGTTCAAGGCCACCCTGAGACAACAGAGTGAATTCCAGGTCAGGCTGGACTAGAGTGAGACCCTATGTTGAAAAACAAAAGCAAAAACAAACAAACAAAAAAATCTCCTGTTATCCATAAAAAGTAAAGCATCCTTATTCTTTTTTAAAAAATACTTTATTTATTTGAGAGGGAAAGCAGCAAAGAAAGAGAAGGAGTGGGCATGTGAGTGCCTCTAGCCACTATAAATGAACTCCAGATGCATCTGCCACCTTATGCATCTGGGTTACATGGGTCCCGGGGAATAGAACCTGGGTCTTTTGGCTTTGGAGGCAAGCTCCTTAACCATTAGCCATCTCTCCAGTCCTATCCTTATTCTTTTTATGGTGTCTGAAACGTTAACATCTTTCTTCAGTGATGAGTTCAGGACTCAGAATGTGCTTTACCCTAATGTCAAATCCAAGCTTTCATATTTAAAATTGAATTTAAGGCAAATATCCCCACACAGAACAGGGTGACAATAAAACAGCAGAGAGCTTCAAACAGTTAACCGTGATGCAAACACGAGAGTCCAAATGATACTGGGTGGAGCCAACAAGGCCTCTAGTGCCGCCATTCTTCTTGCTGAAGCTGTGATAGGTGGTGACTGGTGCATGGAGGGCACAGGAAGGGCAACTGAAGCCGCACCTAGGGGCGGGGGTGGAAAGGGCAAGGGAGCCCCCACATGCTGAAAGTAGCAAGATGAGGGGTTAAAGTATGGCTGCTGACAACTCAGAGAGCTGGGCGTGGTGGTACACACCTCTAATCCCAACAGAGGTAGGAGGATTGCCCTGAATTTGAGGCCACCCTGAGACTACATAGTGAATTCCAGGTCCGTCTGGACTAGAATGAGACCCTACCTCGAAACCAAAAAAAGATATCAGACTTCATAATGTTGGTGGCTTCCCCTAATCCTATGCCCATGGGGCATGTGCTATGGTGGGGTTGGGCTGGGGTGGCTCAGTGCGCAATGGGGACACAGAGCCCGGGATCCAGCACCCAGCACTTCTGTTGGAATTAGCAGGCAGACCAGTCCATCCTCCCACCACTGCTCCATCCCTCCACCTCCCACCCCTCTCCATCACTCCATCCTGCTCCATCCCTCCACCTCCCACCCCTCTCCATCACTCCATCCTGCTCCATCCCTCCACCTCCCACCCCTCTCCATCACTCCTTCCTGCTCCATCGCTCCCTCCTGCTCCATCACCCCATCCTGCTCCATCGCTCCATCCTGCTCCATCACTCCCTCCTGCTCCATCACTCCATCCTCCCACCCCTCTCCATCACTCCCTCCTGCTCCATCACTCCATCCTCCCACCCCTCTCCATCACTCCCTCCTGCTCCATCACTCCATCCTGCTCCATCACTCCATCCTCCCACCCCTGCTCCAATAGTTACCTTTACCTGCTTAGTTGCTTGCAGAAGCAACTAAGTAGAAACTGTTTAATGCTCAAACTTCATTGTAAAACAGTTTTGTTTATTTGAGGAGAGGGGAGCAGATAGAGACAGAGTGAGTATAGGTGCATCAGGGCCTCCTGTCACTGCAAACGAACTCCTGATGCATGCACCACTTTGTGCATCTGGCTTTACTTGGGTACTGGGGAATTGAACCTGAGCTGTTAGGCTTTTCAAGTAAGTGCTTTTAACCACTGAGCCCTCTCTAGCCCTCAGTGCTTCTTCTTTACCCAGATGTTCTTTCAGGATCATACTACATTTGGACTGATCTCTGACGGTTGGCAGTGTATGGTTAAAAGATACCTGAAACTGGCTGATTACCAGCTAATGAACTGTATTGAGACTTTTCTTTTAAAAAATTGATTGAACATGAGCCTTCTGTAGTTGAATTTTGGGGAGGGGCCAGGGAGAAGAGAGGGGTATTCTTTATTTTATTTTGTTTTGTTTTGGATTTTTTTTTTTCTCTTAAGGTAGGGTGTCACTGAAGCTGACCTGGAATTCACTACATAGTCTCAGGGTGGCCTTGAACTCATGGAGATTCTCCTACCTCTCTGCCTCCCAAGCGCTGGGATTAAAGGTGTGTGCCACCTCACCTGGAGTTTTGGTTTTAATTTGAAAGAGAAAGAGGCAGAGTGTGTGTGTGTGTGTGGGGGGGGCAATGGATGTACCAGCCGCAGCAACAAACTCCAGACGCATACGCCATCTTGTGCATGTGGCTTATGTGGGTCCTAGGGAATCAAACCTGGGCCATTTGGCTTTGCAGGCAAACACCTTAACCGCTAAGCCATCTCCAGCCCTTATTTCATTTTTTATCTATCATATATCTGCCTAACTCTTTCTGTCAGCAAGGTCTCACTGTAGCCCAGGCTGACCTGGAACTCACTCTGTAGTCCAGGCTGGCCTTGAATTTAGCGATTCACCTCCTACCTCAGCTTCCAGAGTGCTGGGATTAAAGGTGTATACCACCACTCGGCGCTCTTCACTTTGTAACTGTAGCTGCCTACCAGGATTCAGCATTTTCCTGTTCACATTATTGTTTTGGTTCTACAAGTTGACTCCCCCTCTCAGGCCCTACTTCCTTCTTGTAGCTTTGCCATCTGAACATACATGCTAGGACATTAAAGATTAGTTTTAAAAGGTTAGGGGTGTGACTTAGTGCTAGAGC
Source organism: Jaculus jaculus (assembly GCF_020740685.1). Taxonomy (NCBI): domain Eukaryota; kingdom Metazoa; phylum Chordata; class Mammalia; order Rodentia; family Dipodidae; genus Jaculus; species Jaculus jaculus. The sequence continues at coordinate 102,354,909 of NC_059112.1, forward strand.
CCTGGGCTTGGTGCATGGGAGGCCCTGGAGTCTACCCCTAGTGTCAACACACACACACACACACACACACACACACACACACACACACACCCCAAAAATTCCTGAACTCTTTCTATACTTTTATTTAAGTTGTGAACATAAGAAAATTCCTTGATTACTTCCTTCACCAAGAATTGCTTGTGGTTAACATATAACCACTTGTTATGGTAATTTTGTAAAAATTAAGAAATTAGTGCTGGAGAGATGGCTTAGCAGTTAAGGCACTTGCCTGCAAAACCTGAGGACCCAGGTTTGATTCTCCAGATCCTACACAAGCCAAATGCATGTGGTGGCACATGCATCTGGAGTTCGTTTGCAGTGGCTAGAGGCCTTGGCACACGCATTCTCTCACACACTCTCTTTGTGTCCTTCTCTCTGTCTCAAATAAATAAATAAATCAGAAAAATTAAATTAACATGGGCTCAGTACTATTAACTGAAGTGCAGTCTTTTTAAAAATTATTTATTTGTATATATGGCTGCAAAAAAAAACACAAAAAAGCCAAACACTTGGACCACTTTCTGCTTGTGGCTTACATGGGCCACTTGGGAATTGAACCTAGGCTGGTGGGCTTTGCAGGCAAGCTCCTGTAACTGCTGGGCCATCTCCCCAGCCCCTAAACTTCAGTCTCAATCTGAATTGTCCAGTGTTTCCACTGTGGCAGTTCCAGTCAATCTCCCATCATGTTGAGTATTTTTTTTCTCCTTAGTCTTTTAACCTATGACAGATCCTCTCTTTTGGCCTTTCATGACCAATTTTTTTGTTTTTTTGAGGTAGGGTCTGGCTCTAGCCCAGGCTGACCTGGAATTAGTACTGTGTAGTCTCAAGCTGGCTTCAAACTCACTGTGATCTACCTACCTCTGCCTCCTGAGTGCTGGGATTGAACGTGTGTGCCACCTTGCCCAGCTATAACTTCTGATTTTTACATGCTTATTTATACATGCTTATTTTGCTTATTATTATTAGAGAGAGAATGGGGGCACGTCAAGGCCTCTAGCCAGTATAAACAAACATGCGCCACCTTGTGCATCTGGCTTATATAGGTACTGGAAAATCAAACCTAGATCCTTGGGCTTCACAAGCAAGCACTTTAACCGCTAAGCCATCTCTCCAGCCCACTTCTATTTTTAATTATCTGTTAATAAAGCAGAAAGTAAATAGGAAAAAATACAATTTTTTTACATTGTTTTATTCATCCTCCACTAACTCTAAATAATTTCTATAATTATATAAATACTACAGTATTACACAGGCTGTGAAAAATGAAAGTTTTACATATGAGGATAAAGTCCTTGTGCGCTATCACCAAACCAGTTTTATTATCCTTTCACATTAATTTTGCTTTGTTTTGATAGGTTTCACTGTGTTACCCAGGCTGGCCTTGAACTCCAGGCCTCAAACACAGTCTTCTGCTGTAGACTCCACAATAGACAGGGCTGCAGTCGTGAGCCACTAAACCCTAAAAAGTACTGTTTTCCTAGTGCTTTTGTTCTTTAAGTACAGAAGCTCTACTTGCCTTGGGGATCTTTCTGTGGTGTACGGGTAGTCCGGCTTGCCTCATGGCGGCTAGCAGTATCTGTTGGCAGGTGTCTTGTGTGTGACTGCTAGTGTATACATGTGGAGTTGCTGGCCCTTGTCCACACCTCTCTGCCAGTGAGTGTCAGAGCACTCATTGACTCTATGAATCATCATTGATACTTTCCACGCCTTAAATTTGGGGCAGTTTGAAGGTCAAAAGTGGTATTTTAGTTTGCTTTCCTCAGAGATTGTGGTTCATTGTTTTTCCATGTAATGATTAGATACTTATTTTTCTGTGCTTTGCCTATTTAACCATTTCTGTTATCAGTTTGTCTGAATTCTTTATATATGCTAGGTTCATTCATTTAACAAATATTTAGGGGCTGGGGATATAGCTCAGTTAATTACTTGGGCCTCGGTTCAATCCCCAGCACTGCACAAGCCCAGCATGGTGACACATGCCTGTAATCCTGCCATTCGGCAGGTAGAGCAGGAGTATTAGACGTTCAGGGCCATCTTCAGACACACAGCCAATTTGAGGCCAGTCTGGGCTACAGGAGACCCTGTTTCCTCCCGTCCTCTCTCACAAACATTTATTGTTTGTAGTGTGCACCCCAGGCTCTGCAGTAGGTGCTGGGCACCTATGATAAACAAGCTCTCTAAGGCATGGGACTTCCATTGTCAAGAGGAAGCTAGACCAAGGCAAACCTAATAAATAAATGAAGTCTGGAAAACTAGGCTAGGCATTGCCAGTTTCTCCCCACAGGCTCCTTCCCCTGGGTGTTTGCTGTTAAGCGGGTTGTCAGGGAAGATAGGAGCCAAGGTGAGTGGTGAGGAGCTGGATGTAGACCTGGTGAGCAGGGGGTCAACATGGTGTGGGGGATAGGTCCGATTGCCACAGGTGGACACAGTAGTCTCCTCAGTGCAGGTGACTGTGAGAGAGAGTGCTTTCAGGAGTAGACGTGGTCCTGGAGGGCCCCAGGGGTCTGTTTCAGGAGGAGGGCTCCTGCCTGCAGCTGCTCATCCCCTGGGCCAGGCCGCTGAGCTGACAGCCTTGCTCTAGGGGAGTGCGCATCAGGATTGGATCGCTGGGTTTGTGGTGGTTCCGAGGCCTAGGCCTTCTCTTTAATAAAGGAAAATTTTCTGTTTCAGATTACCTAGGAACAGTACGATTTGGGGTTATCACAAATAAACATCTTGCGAAACTGGTATCCTTAGTACACTCTGGAAGTGTGTATTTACATAGACATTTCAACACATCACTTGTAAGTATTTTGAAATCCCATTTATATTAGTGCAGTGGTTCTTAACCTTGTATAGGTCATAGATTCCCTTGAGAACTGGATGGAACATTTGGACCTCTCCCTAGGAAAGAACACATGATTTTATGTGCCAGTTGAGAATTACTGCAACCCCACCCTAGAGCCCATGCCTGGGTTAAGAATATGTGCCTTAGAGAGCTTGTGAACGTAAGGTCTAGAAAGTCTTTGCGTATGTTCTTAGATTTTGGTGCATAGCCTTGTTAGTTTTCCTTCTTGGGTAGCATTGTAGTTCCACAGTTGGAGAATTGTTGCTCAGGGCCTGTGTTCTCAGACGTTAACTTCCACTGGGCCATGTTTTGTGTGAAGAACAGGAATGTGACTTGACTTTCTCTTTCACTAACATGGGTTTTTGACGTTCTTGTCAGGTCACAGAGAAGTTGGTGGCTTCTCGCCTCAGGAAACCTTGGCTCTCAGTCTCCTTTGTTCCCTGATTTCATTTGCTTTTGGTGGGATAGCCTCCACTCAGCTACCTCTGAACTTCACCCGTGTCCTGTGTGGCCCTGTGCTTCTCTGTTGATCGCTCACTTCCTCAGTCATACCACCGAGACGAGAGCTTGTTAGTGTTTTCTCTCTAGTATCTTTGACAGTGTCTCTGGCTTCCGGGTGTGGTGAAGAATGCTGTTGCTTGTCCATTGTAGTGACCCTTTTAAACCAGAGCCCCCCTTCCTTCACAGTGTGGGAGACTGCCTTCCCAGGTGCTGTCAGGCACTCACGGGGAGCCCCTCGCTCTCCAGTCACTCTAGCTTCTGCATTTCTCATAGCCCAGATGTGCTTTTCTTTTTGCCATTTATATCCCAAAGCCAAATGTTTCTGATGACGATTGAGTGTTTTCAGACTCCCATACCCTACTCTGAGCACCACTGCTGTGGTTGCTTCTCTACCACCGTCCACTTTCCTTTTGTACCTGTCTTGCCTTTTGACTTCATCTGCTTTGCTGGCGCTCATTTTCCTGGATCCTTTGTTTTTAGCCTCTATATTTATAGCAAAGGGCACTGATGTAGAATGGATGGAAGGAAAAAGATACAACTGTGAGGTGCCACCAAAAATATGTCATATTTACAATTCCATTTGGGTGGCTTCATTTTTTAGCAATAGAATGAATGTCTTTTGTCAACTGAAGTGTTACTGGGCTTGTAGTGTTTTAAGTAGCAAAAGCAATGGACATGTTCATTATGGGGCAATTTTAAATCTCTGTTCTGGGGGTTTTTAATTGCTTCACTTTGTCAGGCCTTCTAAAGCACCACCTTGGAACTTCTTTGAAGGCAGTGGTTTGCACCATTGAGCTTTCAGAAGTACTGCCTGGTTGTACAGAAAGCAAAAGCAGGAGCACTGAGTAGCTCCTTTCCTCTGGACCGCAGTGTGATGTGGTCCTCGTGCAAGTTCAGGTCATGGCACTGATCCAGTCACATACCTGCTGAGTCCCTTGTACACCAGGTATTCATTGGGCCCCGAGGTGCCCATGAGCAGCACCTGCACAGCCTCACCAAAGACAGAAATCTACCAGACCCTTGGCTGCATGTTCTCATTCCCACGAATAGGCCTGGGTCTTTTCTAAGTGTGCAGCCGCCTCTAACTCTCCTTGGATAGGGTGATAGAGGTCATTACAAGCCACCACAGCGCAGAGTTATTTTTGGATTAGGTGAGTCTGTCTCTGGGAAAAAGGTGGATCCTGTGATGTGAAAGTCACCTCCTGCTCCTACAGTGGCTTTCTGTTCACTTGTGGGGACAAGCTATGGAGAGATGGCCGAGTGTCGCTTCACCAGGCACACCATGGCTCCGGGCTCTTTTCCTCCGTGCATCATGGCTGACCAGCCTCTGGAGGACAGTGCTGGCGCTTGCTTCTACTCTGCCTCGTTTAGCTCTGATTTGTTCTGTCTGTCCTTGGCAGGTCTTCCCCAGGGAGGTCATGAACTTCACAGCTGAGAACATCTATAAGTGGGCTTCAGAAAACCAGGAGACGCTGCTCCGGTGGCTGCGGCCGCATGGAGGCAAGAGTCTGCTGCTGAACAATGAGCTGAAGAAAGGACCGGCGCTGTTCCTCTTCATACCTTTCGATCCCTTAGCCGAGAGGCACCCTCTCATCGACGAGGTAAGAGTCCCGGCAGTGCGGCTTCCCTTGCGGACTACTCTCTTTCCACGTGGGACACTGACCTTGCACCTCGCACCTGAGTGGCTTTCAGGAATGGTATCAGAGGTGCGGTCCTCCCAGGTCCATGCCTGGGGCAAGGTGTTGAAGGGAAAGAAAACTGGGCCTGTCCACAGAAGGACTCAGCAGTCCTCTTCCTGAAGTGCCTGGGACTGAGCTTCCTGTTCAGTGAGTGTTCAGCATAGAGGTGATGTGGCCTGGGAAATGCCACAGTAATGTGTCCGACCCAGACTGTTGGCCTCCGCTGTCGACTGTCGTCGGCCCAGCAGGAAGGAACACGCAGTGCTGTAGCCAGGAAAAGCAGTGTTGACTCTGGCTCCTCGTTTTTATATCTTTTCATGTTGCACAGATAGCCAGAGATGTTTTCTGAGACAGTTTTTGCAGGAGTCCTCCCTGGACACAAGCTTATTTTACTCCTGGGTCACTTGAAGGCACTTAGAGAGAATAGGCACAGCCAGTAGAGTGAGCTTGCAACTGCCGAATTGGATTTGCTAGGTGTGGTGCCCTTAATCGTTTGTATGAATTAAATGCGACATTGAATGATACACATGATGAGTTGCAGCATGAATGGATGACAGGCGTTTTAAAACTTCCTGTTGGGGCTGGAGGGATGGCTTAGCTGTTAAGGCATTTACCTGCAAAGCCAAAGGACCCAGGTTCGATTCCACATGACCCACGTTAGATGCACAAGAAGGCACAGGCATCTGGAGTTCATTTGCAGTGGCTGGAGGCCCTGGTGCGTGTCCATTCATTCTTTCTCCCTCCGTAAAATAAATAAATACACAAAATAAAAATATTAAAAAAATGAAACCTTCCTGTTGTGCATGCTGCGTGCACTGTGAAAATCTGCTCAGTTCCTAGGAGAGGGATATGAGCCCCCATTTCCTAAGAGCGTCGCAGGCAGTCCTCCTGAAGTTGAAGGGAGTCTTCACATGGCTACCATGTGAGATACTAAGAATGAGAGATGAGAACAGAAAGTGTTCTAGGAATTTTGTTCTTGGGTTTTTTGAGGTGGGGGGGGGGGGTCTTACTTTATAGTCCAGGCTGACCTGGAACTCACTCTAATTCCAGAATGTCCTCAAACTCACAGGGATCTCTCTTATCTCTGCCTCCCAAGTGCTAGGATTAAAGTTGTGTGCCACCATGCCCAGCTTTTAAAATATTTTTTATTTACATACTGAGAGACATCGTGTGTGTGCACATGCACACATGCATGTGCATGCCACTGCAAATGAACTCCAGATGCATGTGCCACTTTATGCATCTGACTTTATGTGGGAACTGGGGGATCAATCCTAGGCTTTGTTGAAGCGCCTTTAACCACTGGACCATCTCTCCAGCCCCAGGAATGTTGTTCTGTCATGTGAGGAGTGCTCTCTTGTGTGGGCTTTTGGTAAAACATGTCAGTGCAGCTGGAAGTCTTACAGAGCATTTAGGGAGGTGGTACTGAATGTAAATCAGTCAGGGTTGTTAGCAAAGGGCAGTAGGGCTTCACCTGTTGGCATAGTGTGCTTTTGCTCAGGAAGGATAAAGATGTTTCCATGGTGGGGGAGGGGAACAACAGTTAAACACTGGTTTATTGGGGACTAGAGAGAGGGCTCAGGGGTTAAAGGCATTTTCAGCCTGGGTTCGATTCCCCAGTACCCATGGAAAGCCAGGGACACAAACTGGCACATGTGTCTGAACTTCGTTTGAAGTGGCAAGAGGACTTGGTGTGTCTATTCTCTCCCTCCCTCTTTCTCTCTCAATAAAATTTAGAAATTAAACACACATGCATATTGTTAAAACACTGGTTTACCATCCAAAGTGACGTTTTCGCATTCTAAAAACTATTCAGACAATTTATTTTTCCGCATAAATGCATATGTTTTGAGTTAAGCCTCTGTAAATATTATTATAGAACTTGTGTAAGTTGGAAATGTACTCATTAAGTGTTTGGTGTATATTCACATAAACTTTTTGTTTGGTTTTTGGTCATGTGGAATGTTTTTAGGAGGTAGGTTTCTTTTCAAGTCAGGGACTCTCTAGTCCAGGTTGACTTGGAACTCACTCAAACTCACTGGCCTCAAACTCACAACAATCATCCTATAATTTAGCCTTTTGAGTTCTGGGACTAAAAGTATATACCACCATGCCCAGCATATTTTTTGTTTGAAATAAGTCTCTTATAGTCCATGTTGGCTTCAAACTCACTTTGTAATAGCTGAGGATGACCTTGGACTCTAGATCCTCCTTGCCTCCACATCAAAAATTCTGAGATTATGTCAGGTGTGGTGGTGCATGCTTTTAATCCCAGCCCTTGGGAGGCAGAAGTAGGAGGATTGCCATGAGTTCAAGGACACCCTGAGACAACATAGTGAATTCCAGGTCAGCCTGAGCTAGAGCAAGACCCTAACCTCGAAAAACAAAAAACAAAAACAAACAAACAAAACTTTCTGAGATTATGTTCCTGTATGCCTTCCATATTTCTCATTCAGTCCTTAAAACTTTTTTTATTTTTATTTATTTATTTATTTGAGGGGGAGGAAGAATGGGTATACCAGAGCCTTCAGCTGCTACAAACAAACTCAAGACACGTGCACCACTTTGTGCATCTGGCTAATGTGGGTTCTGGGGAATTGAACCTCGGTCCTTTAGCCTTGCAGGCAAGCGCCTTAACTTCTAAGCCATCTCTCCAGCCCATCTCGTATGTTTTTGTTGTTGTTGTTGTTTGGTTTTTCGAGATAGAATCTCATTCTAGCTCAGACTGACCTGGAATTCACTCTGCATTCTCAGGGTGGCCTCGAACTCATGGTGATCCTCCTACCTCTGCCTCCTAAGTGCTGGGATTAAAGGTGTGCGCCACCATGCCTGGTTTTCATGTGTTCTTTATCAAAATAAAAAACTGAGTAACACCTTCATTTAAAAAATTTTTTTTTGTTTATTTTGAGGTTTTTTTTTTGAGATAGGGTCTCTATTTTTAGTTATTTTTATTTGAGAGCAACAGACAGAGAGAGGGAGGGAGGAGGAGAGAGAGAGAGATAGGGTGCATCAGGGCCTTTAGCCACTGCAAACGAACTCCAGACGCGTGCGCTACCTTGTGCATCTGGCTTATGTGGACCCTGGGGAATCGAGCCTCAAACCGGGATCCTTAGGCTTCACAGGCAAGCGCTTAACTGTTAAGCCATCTCTCCAGCCCCCTTCATTTTTATTTATTTTACTTTTTTAAATTTATGTGAGAGAAAGAGGAAATTGGCATGCCAGGGCCTTAGCCATGCAAGTGAACTCCAGATGCATGGGCCACCTTGTACACGTGTACCACCTGCACGCTTGCATCACTTTGTGCATCTGGCTTATGTTGGTTCTGGGGAGTCAAACCTGGGTCTATAGGCTTCACAGTTAAAGTGTTTTAACCACGAAGCCATCTCTCCAACCCCTGACTACTTTTCAGTTAACTGTGGTAAGACATGATTCAAGTTGATATGCTGTTCTGTTTTAGAGACTAAATACCTTTGAATTATAACTTGCATTCTCACGAGAATAGGTTTAGGGCAGGTAGTTAGTAAAAATACTCAGTTTGTATGGTAGTTTGAATGTATGTCCCCCATAGGCTCAGGAGTTTTATTAATAAAGCTTGTATACTTGGACTGGGCATGGTGGCACACGCCTTTAATCCCAGGCAGAGGTAGGATCACCATGAGTTCAAGGCAACCCTGAGACTTCATAGTGAATTCCAGGTCAGCTTGGACTAGAGTGAGACCCTACCTCCAAAAACAAAAACAAACAAACAAACAAAAAAAAAAACAAACAACTTGTAACTTGCAACTTCAGCCACCTGGCTAGAGGAGGCGTCACTGGGGGCAGATCCTGGAGTCGAGCATGCTGTGAGACGCTGACATCCTCACATCAGGTGTTGGGGCAGCTTTCAAAACTTACTCAAGCTAGAGAAAGATCATAATGTGGCGTGTTTTAAGGGTGTAAAGCAGACATTAGAGGTGAGTGGTTAATTGTAGTTCCAGCATGGGCTGGACAACTTCACCTCCTGAGTCTCATTCCTCTCCTGTGGTGGGTAGGTGTAGCAGACAGACTCAGGTTCACTGAGATGAACTTCCAGACCAGGCACAGTTATAGAGGAAGTTATATTTATTGAAGCTTACAGATCCAGGGGAAGTTCCATAATGGCAGAAGCTGGCCTGCCTTCACAGGCCCAAGCAGAGAGAAAGAAGCACAAGCCTGAAAGCCAAAAACCATATAGCACAGCACACTTCAGGAGCTCCAGCTAGGCACACGTTGCCTATCTTTAGATTGAAACCTGAAACCCACCGCCACACCTTAAGATCCACACAGTGATGTTGCCTCCAGCCAGGTGGCTGCTGAATGCAAACTACAAACAAACAACTGAATATATTGGGGGCCATCTATTCTATTCAAACCCCCACAGTAGGCATCTCCGGGGGCCCCTTCTGTCTAAGAGCAGTGATTCATTACTTGTTGATTGAATGATAGGCTGTGAAAAACAACTCCCACTTCTCTGTAGTAGGTTTTGGAATGTCCACTTCCACTTGGACGCAGGACCTGGCCCGGGTTCTTGCCTGTGACTCAAGGACACGGTCCACATCTCCCTGTCAGTCATGCCCTTGCCTCTCACCTTCCTTTCAGATCACCGAAGTGGCCTTGGAGTACAATAACTGTCATGGAGACCAGGTGGTAGAGCGCCTCCTTCAGCACCTGCGGCGGGGGGAGGCCCCCGCTTTCCAGTCCCTGGCACCAGAGCCGCCTGCCCTGCTCGATACACGGCTGATGGCAGCGTCCCCGTGCTGCAATACGGTGGTGCTGCCCCTGGGGCCCACCTTCTCCAGGACCCACAATGTCTGTGAGCTGTGCGTCAACCAGACTGCAGGTGGCACCAAGCCGAGCTCAGTGAGTGTGTCTCAGTGCAGCTTCTTCGAGATGGCGGCCGCACTGGATTCCTTCTACCTCAAGGAACAGACCTTCTACCACGTGGCATCAGGCAGCATGGAGTGCAGCAACTTTTTCACCTCCTACAGCCCTTTCAGCTACTACACTGCATGCTGCAGGACCGTAGCCCGGGGTGTGGCGAGCCTCACGCACTCTGAGCAAGATGTCCTTACAGCCCCACCCCTCGCTGCCTCTTCCCGGGAGAAGAGCTGTGAGGCTGCTGCCCCGAGCTCCATTCCTCACATTGAGGAGACCAGGTACCGCTTTCCTGAAGTGGACCTCACTAGCACGGCCTTCACGGGCCTGAGCTGCAGAACCAACAAGACCCTGAACATCTACCTTTTGGATTCCAATTTATTTTGGTTATATGCAGAGAGACTGGGTGCCCCAAGCTCCACTCCCGTGAAAGAGTTTGCCACGATTGTTGATGTGAAAGAAGAGTCACATTATATCCTGGACCCCAACCAAGCGCTCATGAAGCCCACTTTAGGTACCGTAGGCATTGCTTCCCTGCTCAAGATTGCTTGCTTGCACGGGTGGTCTCATTCCACTGGTTGTGGGGTGACGTCAGCTTTGCAGCTCATTTTAAGTCATTAGATAATTGACCATAAGTTGTCTTTTTCCTTTGGTCAGGTGCTTTTTATTTTTGGTTGGTTGGTTGGTTTTTCGAGGTAGGGTCTCGCTGTAGCCCAAGTTGACCTGGAATTCACTACGAAGTCTGAGGGTGGCCTCAGACTCACAGCAATCTTCCTACCTCTGTCTCTCAAGTGCTGGGATGAAAGGCGTGCACCACACCTGGCTTATTTTTCTTTATTTGAGCAGGGGATGGGAGGGGAAAGGGATACTAGGAGCCTCCAGCCACTGCAAACAAACTCCAGACACATGCGCCACCTTGTGCATCTATCTGGCTTATGTGAGTCCTGGGGAATTGATCTAAGGTCATTCAGCTTTGCAGGCAAGTGCCTTAACCACTAAGCCATCTCTCCAGTCCTCCATTGGTCAGTTTTAGAAGAAACCCACTTTGTCTGTTAAATGGAGGAGAAACTTCCTTACTCCGTATTCTGGTTAAGTTTATCAGCTAGCTCATGGGGCTAAGAACCAAGTGTCTGTGCTGACACCTTTTGACTGTCTCTGAGGCAGAAGCAGTGATTGTTGGTGGGGCCTGATGACAACATGTGGCAAGGTCCTGAAAGCCTGTCTGGTGGGATGTGCAGGGGCTGACGGACGTGGTCCTTACTTACTGCAGCATCGTTCTAAAACAGCAAGCACAGAAAGCAGTGATGGGGCTGCGTCTCCAGGCCACCAGGCTAAAATTGGTCTGCTGCCAGTTTTATAGCATGTTGAGGAATGCTGCCATGACGTCCAGTGCAGAGGAGCCCTGCTGTAAACCAGTACAAACCCCTTTGGGAAGCCTACGCTTCTCCTGTGGGAATGTGCCCAGAGCTTGCCCCTGGGGTTTAGCAGCAGCAGCTAACAGACCCGTGCTGTCCAGAGTCCCTGCCGAACAACCCACGGGAGTGAGTGCAGAGCCTTGTTAGCTCAGCTTCACCGGAAATGCAGGAAGCCCTGGAGTTTGCCACTTGGAGAGAGGAGGAATCTGATAGGGAAGGATTTCTGTTTTCCAGTTTAGAGAGCGGCAGCAAGCTCAGCTCCCCCAAGTACTGGTCCTCTGGTCAGGTGAAGTGTGCTTGCATTAGTTACCTTGTAAAACTGTTGGGTTTTCTGTATCAAATTGTACATTATTATTATTTTTATTTACTTATTTTGGTTTTTCGAGGTAGGGTCTACGTAGTCTATAGGTGGCCTCGAACTCACAGCGAACCTCCTACCTCTGCCTCCCAAGTGCTGGAATTACAGGTGTGTGCCACCATACTTGGCACGAATTGCATATTATAATCAGGAGGGCCCTTGGTACTTAAAACAAACCCATGACCAGTTACTTGTTGGAGAACACAGTCTTGTGATATTAAAACTTCCTCCCAGTTCATGTTTTCTGAGACTATTTGATGTATTAGGTTTTCTTAAAATTAAATAATCACACCTATTTATTAATTTATTGGAGAGAGTGTGAGAGAAAGGGGGGGCAGAGAGAGAAGGGGCTCGGCTGGGTCTCTAGCCATTGCAGAACTCTAGACACATGCCACCTTGTGCGTCTGGCTGAAGTGGGTACTAGGGAATTAAACCTGGGTCTTTAGGCTTCATAGGCAAGTGCCTTAACTACTAAGCCATCTTGGTGGCTGAAATCATGTACTTTGTTTGTTTGTTTGTTTTTGTTTTTCAAGGTAGGGTCTCACTCTAGCTCAGGCTGACCTGGAATTCACTGTGTAGTCTCAGGGTGGCCTTGAGCTCACGGCAATCCTCCTACCTCTGCCTCCCAAGTTCTGGGATTAAAGACATGCACCACCATACCCGGTTTTAATCATATATATATATATTTTAATTTTTTTCTGTTCATGTTTTTATTTATTTATTTGAGAGCAACAGACTCAGAGAGATAGAGGCAGAGAGGGAGAGAGAGAATGGGCGCACCAGGGTCTCCAGCCCCTGCAAACAAACTCCAGACGCATGTGCCCCTTTGTGCATCTGGCTAACGTGGGTCCTGGAGAATCAAGCCTTGAACCGGAGTCCTTAGGCTTCACAGGCAAGCGCTTAACCGCTAAGCCATCTCTCCAGTCCTAACCATGTATTTTTTAAAAGCAAATGTTTATTAAGGTTTTCTGCGTGATGTTCAGTCATACTCGGGTGTTCCAGTGAGCTCATAATGTATTGAGAGTTTTCAGAAAGATGCCTTATTGAGACCATTCTGTCCTCTATATCAGCTTTCAAGTGTCTGGCTCCACAGTACTTTGTTTAAAGTTGCTGACAGTTTTTAGGGGTTTTGAGAAACAAGCTGTGTACTGTTATTGTTTGCCTAGAGAACTGTCAAGCAACTGTCTCTAGGGCAGCTTCAGAGTTTAGGCTTCGTTCAGATTCAGAAATAATTCTTGGTTTCATGTTCCAGAAACACAGCCAAGTCAGATATGATAATGAAATCTCTTTGGTATTCACATGACGTTCTTCATTTCCTCCTTCCCTGCAGAACATGTCATTGTCCATTATGACCTCAAAATGGAGGGAATTAGAAGAGAGAAGCGAAACTCAGATTAGGGTTGTTTCAGACAGGTTCCTCAGAAGTATTTATGTGAAAGTGAAATTGTTGGTTCAAGTTAGCGCTTTATTTCTGGGTTTTGGTTATGTATTTTTCTACCACATTTAATTAAGTTTATTTTTGTTAACTTTTTTAAAAATAAGCTTGATGCACTTTAGTAAAGGAACCAAAACCACACAAACCAGCTCATTGGCCTCAGTGTGTCAGCCCCCTCCCCAGCACGGCAGCCTGTGCACGCGCGGCGCTTGTCGAGGCGCTCCGCGGGTCAGTCAGTGTCACGTTGCAGTCTCTCCAGGGCCGGGCCCTGTCGGTGGTGCGTGTTTCTTCCCCTGCTGTGCATTGGCGGACCTGTCCCTTCAGAGGAGCAGGATGGGTTTCTTGCTCCGTGAATACGGGAGCCTCCCGCCCTGCCTGCTGCCCATTGTCTAACAGACTGCTGCCTTCCAAGCTAATACTACCAAAGCCAAGCCTGATAGCACCCTGGCAGCTTTGTACCAGGGGTTGCTTAGAGGTACCGTGTTAACACTTTAAGTACGGGAAGTCGTTTCAGTTTGAAAATATGGACTTGAAAGTAGGCCAGCTATTCTCCTTGTACCTGGAGCAGTGTTGATCTCATTTTCTCTTTATTTTTAGAGTCTTTCATTCAAAACTTCAGTGTTCTCTACAGCCCCTTGAAAAGACATCTCATTGGAAGTAATTCTGCCCAGTTCCCTTCTCAGCATTTAATCACTGAAGTCACAACCGATACCTTCTGGGAAGTAGTCCTTCAGAAGCAGGTACGGACTTGCCTGGCATGCCTGAGACCCTGGGTTGAGTCCCCCAGCATCATAGAAAACTGGCAGAGATGCCCACAAGAGGGGCAGAAATCAAGCAACTCCACCCCAAGTCCCACAGCTGCAGTTGCTGGGGTGAACAGTCGGGTATTTTGTTTTTGCTTGTGTGTGTGTGGGGGGGTATATACACACGTATGTGCTCACGCAGCACTCCACATGCTCGTCCGTGGCAGGGTGCCCTCACCAGTGGTGGCTGGAGAGGTGTATCGGCCTGCTCCTTCACTTTTCCCCTGTTTTTACTTGAGCCAGAGTCTCACTGATCCTGGAGCTCCATTGATTATCAGGCTGTGCTCCCCTACAGGAGGACTTTTGCGGCCATACCCAGCTGTTACATCAGTCCTGGGGACTGGACTCGAAAGGTCTCTTAGGCGTCTTTAGGCCTTCATGCTCCCAGGAAGTGACCGTAACTGCTGAGCCATCCCTACAGCCCGACAGTTGGATTTTGAGGTGCAGGTGTAGGTTGGTGGTAGCACATGGCAGTTTTCCGATTTCACTAAGTCCTTAAAGAAAGCACGTAACTAGAAAGATCTAAGCTGGGATGGTTGCTCACTGCTATACCCTCAGCTCTTAGGAGGCTGGTACAGGACAATTGCTGGGAGTTTGAGGTCAGCCCGGGCTGCAGAGCCAGTTCAGGACAACCTGGGTGAAAGTACACCCAACCTCAAAAAAAAAATAAAATAAAAGCCTGGCATGGTAGAACATACCTTCTCTAATCCCCACACTTGAGAGGCAGAGGTAGGAGGATTGCCATGAGTTCAAGGCCAACCTGAGACTACGCAATGAAAACCAGGTCAGCCTGGGCTAGAACAAGACCCTACCTTGAAAAAAAGAGAAGGCTGTAGAGATGGATCAGTGGTTGAAGGCGCTTGCTGGCAAAGCCTGCCAACTCAGGTTCCGTTCTCTAGCATTCATGTAAAGGCAGGTGCAAACATCTGACATTTGTTTGCAATAGCAGAGACCCTGGCTCACCCATGCACACAAACACACACGTACAAATAAATAAGAATATTTAGAGAGAGAGAGAGATAACAATGAAAAAACTCATCTCTGTGATTTCTGCACAGGCTGTAGCAATGACTCAGTGTCTCCTAGGCTCAAAGCACAGTGGGGAGGTGAGGACCAAGTCCCACCCCAGGTGTGACTAACCCTGTCACTTCCACAGGATGTTTTGCTGCTGTATTATGCACAGTGGTGCGGCTTCTGTCTGTCCCTCAATCATGTCTTCATCCAGCTAGCTCGGCTTCTGCCAGAAGGTGCATTCACTGTGGCCAGGTAAGGACACCTATGTGCCAACAGCTTCAGCTGTGATGCCCTCAGTTCTCCTGCCACTTAGCCTGTGGTGTGCAAGAGCTACCCATTAACCACGACTTGTCAAGTGGAAGTCATGAGCACATCTTCACTGAAACTGACATTTTCCTGACTGGATTCATGGAAGTCAAGTGTAGTTCTGGCTGCTTGGAGACCCTGGGACAGTGGGAGGAGGGTCGCCCAGAATTGCTGTTGTGATTCCATGGGCAGTTTACATGGGCTTTTGCATAAACAAATTTCGACTAGGCTGTTTTGTTTTGAGAGAGTCTCACTCTGTAGTTCAGGCCAGCTTGGAGCTCACTATACCATGTAGGTTGACTTTGAGCTCATGGCACTCTTCCTTCCTCAGCCTCCTGAGAGCTGGGATCATAGATGTGACTGTGACCGACCATACCTGGCTTCAAATAGATGTTTGTTGTTTTAGTTTTAGTTTTTTCGGTTTTTCAAGGTAGGGTTTCACTCTAGTCCAGGCTGACCTGGAATGCAGTATGTAATCTCAGAGTGGCTTTGAACTAATGGCGATCCTTCTCCCTCGGTCTCTCCAGTGCTGGGATTAAAGGCATGAGCTACCACACCCAGCCCAATAGGGTTTAGATGAGGAAGTAGACAAGCCTCTGGTGGGTTTCCTTAGATTTAAGCTATATTTTTTTTTTTCCTTTCCTGTCACAAAGCCCTGATATGAGTTAAATACACCAAAAGGTCCAGGCACGCCTTTAATCCCAGCACTCAGGGGCCAGAGGTAGGATCACCATGCTTTTGAGGCCACCATGAGACTACAGAGTGAATTCCAGGTCAGCCTGGACTAGAGTGAGGCCCTACCTCTTAAAAAAAAAAGACATGGGCTTAGTAGTCAGGGCGCTTGCCTGCAAAGCCAAAGGACCTACTAGGTTCGACTCCCCAGGACCCACATGTAAGCCAGATGCACAAGGTGGCACATACATCTGGAGTTCATTTGCAGTGATTGATGACTTAGCATGTCCTCTCCCCCACCCCCTTTTCTCTCTCAGCTAAATAAATAAAACTTTAAAAAATTAAAAAATAAAAAGAATCAACCTTCAAAAAAAAAAAAAAAAAGACCAAATGATAGAAAAAAAGTGAGACAAAACATCAGAAGGATATAGTACTGGATTTACTAGATGCTTTCTTTTTTTGGCATGTTTGTGTGTGGTAAATATGCATGTGTACAGATATGCCTGTGAAGGTCCTGGATTTGCTAGTAGTTTCTTTTGAAAGATGAGAACTTTTCAGAGTAATGAACGAAAGGTGAAATTCCATTAGAAGTGTAGTATGTTCAGGGAAAACAAAAATTAGACTTTCCAAAGGAGCCCAGAAGGGCTGTGAAGATGGCTCAGTTAAGAGCACTTGCTCCAGAAGCATGAGGGCCCAAGACTGCATTCAGTGCCTCAGCACCCACAGTAAACAGCTGGTTGCGTGCACACACTGCTCTAACACACCAGTCTTGCTAAGGTCAGCTGGGGCTTGCTGACAAAGAAAATGGCAGCTCTGGGTTGGGTGAAAGACTCACTGTTAAGGAAATGGCAGCTGAGCAAGAGGATACACACCATTCTCCTCCGACGCCTACATATATCTGCACAGGGCGAGCACATCTACACACATGTCACATGCCACACCACACACACTCCACATCTCACAAGTGTGCACATGAGCAAAAGAAAGGTGGCTATAAGTGCTTGTACATCTGCATTTCACCTACCACCTGCAGCACACCATCAGTAATAATCAGCCCAAATTAAGAGGTGACTAGATTGAGATGGTTATACACACTGGGCTTAATCCTCAGAGCACTGGGGAAGTTGATGCACTTATCACTCTATCGAGACATAGACCTTGCCTAGCGGTTTTAAGACAGGCGAGAGGAGCTCTATTGTGAGCAAAGGGCATGGACAGGCTTTCCAGGCAGAGTAAATAAACTACTGGAAAATTATAACCCAATAAATTAAATTAAAGCTAACAAAGTGTCATTTGCACTCAAGTTCATAAATGCTTTGAAATAACAGGACCTTGTATTAATAAAAAGAAGTTGGCTGTCAGATAACAGTGAATGGAATGAATTAGCTGGCATAACTCTTTTTGAAAGACATTTTGTAACATTTGCAAGAATTCACAAAAATGCTCATAATATTTCTGACCTGGTTAATTTTCGTTTGGGGAGCTAGAAAAACAGTAATTCCAGAGGCATGTAGACTCACCCTTCCTGCCCCGCTCACAGCCAACAGTCAAAGCACGGCCATCAGTCGTGTTGGCTTGTGATGGCATTTTCATCCATTCAGTAAATCAGTGCTTTTCCTTTAATTGATTGAGGAAGAAAAAGAAAAAAGAAAAAGAGTGTGAGCTATGTGACTGCTCCTGAAACTCTAAATTTACAGACCACATCTGAATGAGAATCCCAGGACAAAGGTCTCAAGTGCCTCAGGGGAACTCTGGTGGGCTTTTCAGTGTTTCTGTTCATAGTACACATGGGGAGGGAAAAAAGACTTGATCTGCACTTGCATGACAGGTAAAGGTCTGCTGTTCTGAGCAGGCTCCCACAGCCAGAGGCACATAGGCCATTTGTTGAAAGTTGTAGGAAAGTGGTTTTCATTGTGTTGTCTCAGTGAAGCTGGCCTTGAACTCCTGATCTCCAGAGTACTGAGATTCCAGGTGATGTCAGCTTTTAAGAAGTAAACTTTTTAATGTGAGCAAAAAAATGCCTTGTACTGGTTTATACTGCCTGGCCCTTACCAGTTACACTTTCTGAAAACCTACACCAAATTCATAGGTCTAGGCCACCTCCCTCTTCTGTGTGTACCATTTCTTTTTCTTTCCTTCCTTCTGTCCTCCCTTTTTTTTTTTTTTTTCAAGGAAGAGTCTGTAGCCCAGGCTGACCTGGAATTCACTGTGTAGTCTCAGGCTAGCCTGGAACTCACAGTGATCCTCCTACCTCTACCTCCTGAGTACTGGGATGAAAGGCATGTGCCACCACACCTGGCTACACACCATTTCTGGCTCGTGGGTGCAAGCAGCCCCCGTCCCTGGGTGAGCAGCTCCTTGCTTCAGAGGGTTCCGCTCGCCCTCGCACGTCAGCAAGCGTGGGAGCCTCGCCAGTGCCCGCTGTGGTGCTGCTGCTGGCTGGTGGGCTACCGGGACACTTGCAGTGCAGCCAGTGAGCACAGCATGGGCGCTTCAGCAGATGTGGTTTTCTGTACTCAGAAATTAATCCACCACTAGGTGGTGTATACTTATGTCAGCACTAGGGACGCAGAGGCAGGAAGATTCCCCAAAAGCCTGAGGCCAGCCTGGGCTACATAGTGAGAACCAGGCCAACTGGGGCTACTCAGCAAGACTCTGGGCCAGGGGAGAGGGGACTGACTTAAAATAGCCAGTGTGGTGGCTCACACCTTTAATCCCAGGCCTTGGGAGGCAGAAGTAGGATTGCTGAGAGCTCGAGGGCAGCCTGGATCTACAGAAGAATTCTAAATCAGCCTCAGCTAGAGTGAGACCGTACCTTGAACAAACAGAAAACTTAGTAAGAATCAAAACTCTGCTAAGAAAACACACAGGCTTTGGCCATCCAGATTTATAACATGGTGCCATCATCCTCTCTTCAGAGAGGCCTGCTCTGTTTTGCTTCGTGACTTACATCCTGGTGGGTGACAGCTACTCCTTAGGTGTTAGTGCGGCAGTTTGGGGAGTCCATGTTTACTCTCAGGACCTTACATTACCCTGGAGTAGGCAGTAGCGTGTTCTGAAAGTGTCCCTGCCTGGTCACACCAGTAGTGCTCGCGCTGAGCCTCTAGTCCAGCCCCAGATGCAGTATGCCCCCATTCCCCAGGGACTGTCGAAGGCTCTCTGAGGTTGGGGCTTCTCGGGCCGTTCTCTTCTTACCAGTCATTTCCCACCCTTTGCCTCTGTTAGGATTGACGTGTCTCAGAATGATCTTCCTTGGGAGTTCATGGTCGACCGTATTCCTACCATCTTGTTTTTTCCCTGCAACAGGTAAGGTTGAATATTTTTTCATATTGGGTAGGTGGGATTGTCTTGTTGAGGTAAATCATTGATTGTGTCTTAAAACCTGCTCACAAATGTGCTACTCAAGCCAGGGGTGGTGGAAGGCACATGCCTTTAATCCCGGCACTCGAGAGGCAAAGGTAGGAGGATCTCCATGAGTTCAAAAACACCCATAGACTACAAAGTGAATCCCAGGTCAGCCTCGGTGAGGGAGAGACCCTACCTCAAAAAACAAACAAAAAAAAGAGCGCCACTCAGGACACAGGGTAGAAGAGGAAGTCGCTGTTGGAATGCCCTGTGATGTGTAGGCTCTCTTTGAAGTTTGCTCTTCTCTCAGTCTCCTCCTTTACGCGGCATGGATGTGGTCCTTAGTAGCAGTTAACTTTTATGCCTGAGTGAACACACAGTGACAGGAAAGAGCCCGTGTTTGCCTGTCCCATGTTTCCTGCCTGAATGTTTCTCCCCTGCCAACACCTCCTTACTGTCTTATGCAGAGGAGGTGGCAGTTCCTTGTCCTCTGTCTATGTGCAGACTGCCTAGAATATCCGCCCTGGGGCTGTGCTAACTGCAGAGCGCCCCTGCAAGAAGGCATGGGAAGTTCTAGCAAAGAGGAGGTGAGCTCAGCCGTGAGTGTAAACCCAAATACTTCTACAGATAAGCTAGAGGCTGCCTCCCGTGTACAATTTCCTTCTGACTGTGGGATCGGGCCCCATGAGGACCCACTGCTATCTATCTTCTGTGGAAAGGTCTTTGCCTGGATCGTTTAGGGAGGATCCTGAGCCAAGTGAGCAATGACTATTAACTTCCTGCCTCCTTTTACGGTTCATTGTGCCCCTGCACTGCTTATCCGGCCTCTGTGGGAGAGGGCTTCCTTTGACTCTGTTGAATCAGTGCCTGGGTTTTCGTCTTTATCTCAAAGGTTTGCTGTGGTACTAGGGGCTTGTCAAGTCACACACTAAAAACAGAGTGTGACTCACTTTCTTCTGCTGCTGGTTCTGTCATGATGAGCCCTTTTCTTTCTAAGAAGTGTTGAAATTGCCATATAATCAAGAAATCACCAGCAGTTTCATCTGTGTGGAACAGAAGCAGACATGTGATTTAATGACATATAATTTTTGAATTCCAAACATATTTTGAGAAAGAATTAAAATCAGCACCCAGGGCTGGAGAGATGGCTTAGCAGTTAAGGCACTTGCCTGCAAAGCTGAAAGACCTCAGTTTGATTCCCCAGGAGCCACATAAGCCCGATGACAAGGGGGTGCATGCACCTGGAGTTTGTTTGCAGTGGCTGGAGGCCTTGGCACACCCATTCTCTCTCTCTATTTCTCTCAAATAAATTCAAAATAAATAAAACATTAAAAAAATTATGGCACCCAGTATGTGCTTTTGCATGAAGTTCTCAGCAGCTGTATTAACGAGTATACACAGAGGGAAGAAAAGACAGAAGTAGGACAGGTGTGTGGACTTCCTGGCAACCTGTGTAATGGTCTGGACTCCCCCGCTGGCTCAGGTGTCATGCTGGTCACTGCA
The DNA here is from genome assembly GCF_020740685.1 of Jaculus jaculus. Lineage (NCBI taxonomy): Eukaryota > Metazoa > Chordata > Mammalia > Rodentia > Dipodidae > Jaculus > Jaculus jaculus. The sequence goes on from NC_059112.1 coordinate 102,375,699, forward strand.
GCGCCTCCTATGTCCTTTGAATTGGAAAGAGAGGTCATGACTAAAATAATGAATAGGAGAAGACTGTCCATCTCTATTAAATGGCGAGAGCTTGGTAAACCAAAGCCTTATTGCTGCGGAGTGGGATTTTTCTCATTTCCTAAAAACAAACAGTAGGCCTAAGTGAAGAAAACTCATTACTAGCTGGTCCAGAGAGAATGTGCGGCTTACCCAGGAGGTGCCTGGACAAAGGGTGTGAGCTGATTGCTAGCAAAAGAGGAAATGAAAAAGGCTGTCAGAGAGCATGTAATACGACCATTTCCACGGTTCACCTGCTCCTGCTATTTTTAGTGAAAGTATAAGCATATGTGCACCGTGGGAAAAGCAGACTTCCTGCGTGAGATGGAAGTGTGCAGAGAGACCGTCAGTTGTTGACAGTGGTCAACATCTTCAGAAAGGAGAGAATTCAAGGGACTGGAAGGCGCTGCTTGTATGATTCTTCCATCCCTACACGTTGTCTGCGTAGAGTGTGGCCCAACTCCTAACAGCCACGGTGCAGAGAAACCCTGTGAGGAAACCTCCCGGCTTCTTCCTGCCACCGCCTCCCCTCATGGAGGCGGGAGGAGGGCAGAGGCACCTCAGAGCCGCTCCTCCAGCCAGCAGGCTGCATCCTCCACTGTGCCATATTTAAGACTGCAGGTGGGGGCTGCAGAGATGGCAGAGTGGTTAAGGGGCTTGCCTACAAAGCCTAAGGACTCACATTCAACTCTTCAGGTCCCACATAAGCCAGATGCACAATGACACAAGCACACAGTGTCACACATGTGCAAAGGGGGTGCACACATCTGGAGTTTGATTGCAGTGACTAGAGGCCCTGGTGTGAATTCTTACCCCTCTCCTCCCCCTCCCACATTTTTTTTTAAAAAGGCTAGTCTGTGGGCTGGAGGGATGGCTTAGTGATTAAGGCACTTGCCTGCAAAGCCAAAGGACCCAGGTTCAATTCCCCAGGGCCCATGTAAGCCAGATGCACAAGGTGCATGTGTCTGGAGTTCATTTGCAGTGGCTGGAAGCCCTGGCTTGCCCATTCTGTCTGTCTATCTCTCTCAAATAAGTAAATAAATAAACAAAAACACAAAGACCAGTCTGTTGGGCTTGCCTTAAATTTTTTTGTTTTTTAACAATTGCAGGTGGACTGGAGACATGGCTTAGCAGCTAAAGTGCTTGCCTATAAGGCCTAAGGACCGAGGTTTGATTCCCCAGGACCCACAGAAGCCAGATGCACAAGGTGGCACATGCATCTGGAGTTCGTTTGCAGTAGCTAGACCTTGAAATGCCCATTCTCTGTCTACCTCTCTTTTTCTTTCAAATAAAAAGTTTTAAAAATGTGCAGGTGCTCTGCCCTGGGCCAGGGGATGAGGGGACACAAAATCCCAAAAGTATTCAGTGTGGCCCCCAAAAACTTTACTTTTGAGAAACTGTTTCAGGTCTGTAGGGTAAGAGGGTTGGATAAATAGTGGGACCCTTATCACCACGCTTTCACAAACACTACCTTTCTTTCTTTGTTTTGAGATAGGATCTTACACTGTAGCCCAGGCTAGCCTTAAGCTTCCAGTGATTCTCATGCCTCAGTCTCTTAAATGCTAGGATTATAAGTGTGTGCCACATGCCTGGCTTGGTGTGTCTGTTTTCTATTTATTTATTTACTTATTTATTTTTTGGTTTTTCGAGGTAGGGTGTCACTCTAGCTCAGGCTGCTTTGGTATTCACTATGTAGTTTCAGGGTAGCCTCGAACTCATGGTGATCCTTCTACTCTGCCTCCTTAGTGCTGGGATTAAAGGCGTGCGCCACCACGCCTGGCGCTTTTCCCCCCCCCTCAAATATTTGAGAGAGGGGAAGAGGCAGATAGAAAGAATGGGTGTGCCAGGGCCTCCGGCTACTGCAAACTCAGCATGTGCACCACCTTGTGCATCTGTCTTAATGTGAGTGCTGGGGAATTGAAACTGGGTCTTTAGGCTTTGCAGGTAAATGCTTTAACTCTGCCAGCTCTCCAGCCTGTGTATGCATGTGATTTTAATTTCTTTGTAATTCTTTTTTTGGGGGGTCCGGGGGGAGGTTTGCTGAGGAACAAATCCAAGGCTTTGTGCTCATCCACTGAACTAATCCCCAGCCCCTTCCTGTAGCCGAGGATGACCTTGAACTCCTGAGTTTTCTGCTTAACTGCTGTGTGCTTCTGGGGTTACAAGTGTGCACTCCCAGCCCTGGTTTATGTGGTGCTGCGGTTGACCCAAGGGCTTCCTACATGCTAGGCTAACACTGTACTAGTGGAACTACATCCTGAGCCCTAATTAGTGCTTCATTCAAAAAAAATTTTGAGCTGGGCGTGGTGGCACACGCCTTTAATCCCAGCACTCAGGAGGCAGAGGTAGGAGGATCGCCATGAGTTCAAGGCCACCCTGAGACTCCATAGTGAATTCCAGGTCAGTCTGGGCCAGAGTGAGACCCTACTTCGAAAAAACCAAAAAAAATTGTTTTATTTATTTATTTACTTTTGGTTTTTTGAGGTAGGGTCTCATTCTAGCCCAGGCTGACCTATGGAGTCTCAGGGTGGCCTCAAACCCATAGCAGTCCTCTTACTGCTGCCTCCTGAGTGCTGGGATTAAAGGCATGCGCCACCTCACCCAGGTTTATTATTATTATTATTTAATTTATTTGAGAGGGAGAGAGAATATGGGCATACCAGGGCCTTCAGCCACTGTAAACGAACTCCAAATGCATGTGCCACCTTGAGCATATGGCTTACATGGGCCCTGGGGAATCGAACCTGAGTCCTTTTGCATTGCAGGTAAACACCTTAACTGCTAAGCCAGCTCTCTAGCCCATTGTGCTTTCTTTTTTAAAAAAATATTTGCAGTCAGAGATTGAGATAGTAGGGAGAATGAGAATGGATGCACCAGGGCCTCTAGCCACTGCAGTGTGTCCAGATGCATGTACCATCTTGTGCACCTGGCTTTTACATGGGTATTGGGAATTGAACTCTGGCTGTCAGGCTTTGCAAGCAAGTTGCTTTAACCAGGGAGCCATCTCCCCAGGCCCAATTGTGCTTTCTTGGCAACAGTGCAGTGTGGGGTTTTTTTTTGTTTTTGTTTTTTGTTTGTTTGGTTTTGTTTTCTGATAGGTTTTAACTGTAGCCCAGTCTAACCTTGAATTCCCTATGTAGTCCCAGGGTGGCCTCAAACTCACAGCAATCCTCCTACCTCTGCCTCCCAAGTGCTGGGATTAAAGGTGTGTACCACCACACCCGGCATATTTTCATTTATTTATTTATTTTATTTATTTATTTAAGAGCAACAGGCAGAGAAAGAGGCAGACAGAGACAGAGAATGGGCACGCCAGGGCTTCAGCCACTGCAAAGGAACTCCAGATGTGTGCACCCCCTTGTGCATCTGGCTAACGTGGGTCCTGGGGAATTGAGCCTTGAACCGGCGTCCTTAGGCTTCACAGGCAAGCGCTTAACCACTAAGCCATCTCTCCAGCCCTTTTTAAAGGTACTTTATTTTTTTATTTTTATTTACTTATTTATTTGACAGAGAAAGAGGGAGAGAGACAGACAGACAGAATGGGTGTGCCAGGGCCTCCAGCCACTGCACATGAACTCCAGATGCATGAGCCCCTTTGTGCATGTGGCTAACGTGGGTGCTGGGGAATCAAACTGCTAAGCCACCCCTCCAGCCACAGCCTCACTATGCAGCCCAGTCTGGCCTCAGACTTGTCACTCTCCTGCCCGAGCTTCGCAAGTACTGGACTTACGTGTGTGCGCCAGCAGTCATGGCACACAGTGCAGTTTCTAAAAGTAACGCCGAGCGCTCCCTTGACTCGCAAGTGCGGGCTATGCGCACTGTTGTCCCCACTTTACGGAGCACACGTCCCTTGTCTGAGAACACGTGATGCTGAGCAGAGCAGCCCTGGCCCTGGGCACCTGCCTGGGGCTGCTCCTCACCTCCACTGTACTCTCTGCAGGAGCTCAGGCCGTCTGTTGGCTCACTACCTGCAGGAATGCAGAGCTGGTGAGGTGCATAGTGGCCAGACTGTGTGTGCACAAGGAAACACATACCTGTGAGAAAAAACTGGCTGCCAGACAATTGAATGACAGGTTCTAAAACAGGATTTTCTGGGCTGGAGTAATGACTCAGCAGTTAAGGCACTTGCCTATGAAGCCCAAGGACCCAGGTTTGATTCCCCAGAACCCACGTAAGCCAGATGCACATGGTGGTGCATACATCTGGAGTTTGTTTGCAGTGTCTAGAGGTCCTGGTGTGCCCATTCTCTCTCTCGTAAATAAATAAATTAAAAAAAAAAAATCTGGCCAGGTGTAGTGGCACACACCTTTAATCCCAGCACTTGGGAGACAAGAGGTAGGTGGATCGCCATGACTTTGAGGTCACCCTGAGACTACATAGTGAATTCCAGGTCAGCCTGGGCTAGAGCGAGACCGTAACTCAAAATACTTGGGGGGAAAAAACTGAATTAGGCTTGGAACAAGGTATAGGGCTGGGCAGCCATAATTTATTCCAGTCCCCTGGTTGGTCTGTTTGCCAGTAAAATTTCTCCAGGCATGAGTGAGCCCAGTGTCCCCTGGGCAGGTACAGTCATCTCCAGTTGGGAGCACCCCTTCCATAAATTACTTAGGTAGGAAACAGGCTGAGTGTACAAAACCCTGTAGATGGTCAGTGTGACGTGGTGAGAGGATTCACCCTATCCCAGGGTCATGGCCATTGGCCGGTGCAGACGGCAGAGCCCCACTGCGCACTCCCAGTGGCTAGAGGATTGCGTCTATAGCTGCTGGTCTTTGTCAGGTTGAGGAGTCTGAGCTGTGTCCTCAGGACAGGCACACATCTAAGCCAAGCTGCCTTAGCTGTAGCATGAATGAATGGGACACCCGTCTCCGCAGAACTCTTGGGCAGGCAGTTCCGTCTCAGGAACGAAGCCCCAGCATGTCTTGTCTTGGTCAGGGTAGTTAGCCTGACACTGCGTCACAGCTGGTTTTGACTTGTGCCTGCTGTCATGGTTCACCTTTCAACAACTCTCCGTTTCTGTCTAGGAAGGACCTAAGTGTGAAATACCCTGGAGACCTTCTCATCACCCTTCCAAATCTGCTGAGGTTCATCCTGCATCACTCAGACCCTGTCTCTGCCCCTCAGAATCTGGCCAGCCCTCCTACCAAAGAATGTGTGCAGAGTGAGGCAGGCCTGGAGCAGGAGCACATCTCCCTTGTGGAACGCGCCATGCAGAAGCTGAGAGCCGAGATGAGCAGCCTTCGCAGAGCACAGGAGCAGGTGGAAGGCCAGCTCTCCAGTGCCCGCAGGGATGGGCGCCGCCTGCTCCGGCGACAGCAGACCCTGGAGCAGCAGCACAGGCTGCTCCGGCGCCACAGCCAGCAGCTGCAGGCCCTCTATGCGCAGAAGGTCCGAGAGCTGCAGGAGCTGGCCGGCGCCTCAGAGACCCTCCACCCCGAGCACACGTGGTTCGAGGTCCTCGCAGCCACCAGAGAGAGGGAACTGCAGGGTCAGAACAGAGCTGAGGACCCAGCCACCCCAAGAAAGGCACACCCTAGGCCTGCAGGGGGCCCCCCTCCACCTCCCAGCACCAGTTCCACGCTGGCATCCAAGAAGAACGAAAACAGGACAGACTAACTTCTGAATTGGGATGAAGGAATCTGAAGTGAGAGGTGTACATTCGGAATATATTTATGCAAATTTTATTGAAATTTATTGTAAATAAAGATTTCTCAGTGGTCTAGAAAAACTGCTTGACTGTCATTCAGCTTTTATTGAGCAGGGATGCCATCCCCTTCCACTTATTGCACAAATTTGGTAGCTTTGAGACCAAAACAGTAGCACAGTCCATTTGAAGATCTGCCTTGAAGAAATCAGTCCATGTTTTAGCGGCTCAGTGTAGTTTCCTCCTCTGTCCCCTCCTGTTACAGCTTCTGTGTCTAAATGATGAAAGGCTAATTTCTTACAAGTTACAAAACCTGACCACAATAGTTGAGCTATTCACAAGAAAGAATTCCAAGAGGGGTCATAACTTTCTAAGCCACTGGAATGGGTCTGGTATCTGCTAGAGTAGCCATGGATAAGTAAGAACTGAGGGAGCCATTCACTGTGTGGTCTCCCACTAGTTCTATAGGCGTTTCCGCTTTTCCTCCCGAGAACTCCGCCAGTGTCCTTAAGCACCTGACTCCCACCCAGAACTTCACTCCACTCCAGTGAGCCTAACTCAAGCTCCAAAGATGGCCCGAGCCACTGGGGAGGGGATGCGGAAGTCAGCAATGTTTGGCCAGGTCAAAAGCGAAACTTCACTAGCCCAGTAAAAGCCACAGCTTGCAATGGAAATCCCAGCCACTCCGGGATTGCTGGGCACGGAGGCTGGAGGACAAGAGGCCAGTGGGTGTGTGGCTGGCAGGGCAGGTAGAGGTAGAAAACCCAGGAGGTCAGAAACGGGATGGTGGTGGGTCCAACACCTCAGCCTCCTAACTCCAGGGCATCCCCCAGTCTCAGCTCGCTCCTCTTCTAGGCCTGGCTTGGATCACTGCTCTATCCTCCCCACCTCAGCCTGCCAGGGTCCAGCCTGTCCCTTGCCATGTCTCCCCTGGCCTGACTATTCCATTGGAGGAATATGGCCCACCACCTGCGCTGCAGATGGCCTCATTAGCTACCCTTCTCACCCCAAGCTGTTCCTTGATGTCTGAGCCCCCACGTAGGCATATGCCGCTAAAAAAGAGTGTTCCCTGCAGCTCTGCCATTGAGGTTCTAGAAAATGGATTAGGTAGACATGCTTTTTTAAAGGAATGCCTAGATCCTAGCCCAGAAGCCAGAGCTCTGTGCTGCTCACAGGAGGCTCAAGCATGAAGGCTAAGCCAGGGCCAGCTGCCCACTCATCACCCAGGAAGCCCACAGTCACGTTGTGGTCAGTTGGAATAGGCTGCACGTACAGTGGTGGAATGGGACATCTAAGCGAGCTCACAGGCACAAACACAAGGGCCGACGCATGCTGCGGAAGTGTGGGGTCCCCTGAGAGCGGCCAATCCCTCGCTTGTGAGAGCCAACCTGGACGTGAGCCCCCCCCCCCCCCCCCCCGTCCCAGGCCTAGCTGGCAGAGAGCGTGAGGTGGGGAGCTCCTGTGTGAATAAATGCACATGTCTGCACTAGAAATGACTTCCCAACAAGCCAGGCCAGAGGACTTAAGTATACTGAGTCCCCAGGAGGAAAGTGAACCGTGCTACTGGCCGGTGGGCAGTTATGGGAGAGGAAAAAGGAAGAGACGCTGGCTCTCGTGGGGAGAGGAGGAAAAGCGATGCCCTTCCCCGACGCTCCAGTGCAGAAAATACTGAATGCAACAACAGGACCTTTTGCTTCCTATCCTGGGCCAAGGGGGTGTCAGAGGGATGGTCACCATAGGCTCTAGTGTGGCCAGGGACCAGAGCAATTTCAGCAAAGCCTGTGCTAAAGGGGCATACTGGGCATGCTCAAAAGACTAAAAGGGCAAGAAACTGCTCTGCTACTGACACCTGGCAGCTCTCAGGACTCGTCCTTCACTGGCTCGCGAACAGGTACCGTAGCTTCCTCGCAGTAACTGCCATTGGCGTGCGCTATTTCACAAAGCCTAAACGAGAGAAAGGGAGGGGATGCTGCTTCACCCATCATAAACCAAGTAGAAATCCCCCCGGCTGGTCAGGCGTGAGAACGCAGAACCGACCTCTCTTCCTTTCAGTACACACCGACAGACCTTAGGGACCCCGACCCCCTACGAGGAACAACCCAGGCTGGACTAGTCAAAGACCCTCCGTGGCTTTGCTTCAGCTCTTGAAGACGGTCGTTATGGAACCAGTCCTACAGGCTCTACATGGTACTTTACAAAATCAGCAAAAAGGCTTAAAGCACGTGCTTCCGGGGCCTATTTACAGTTCACAGGTTGGTTAGTTCACACGTTACAGTAGTAGCTCCCTCCGTCCAGAACAGGCTCAGCTAAACATTCAAGTAACAAAAGCGCTAGGGGACCACGAGCCCCAGCAAGGTCAGGCCTGCCCACTGCCTGCAATGGGCAGCCCCACCAGGAGGCCAAGGGGGATAGGCCAGGACAGCCGGGACCCGGAGCAGCGCATGCGATGACGAAGCCCGCAGAGGCCATGCCAGCAAGTGCCAACCCTTCCTCTCACACAGCGGCATGCCTGCTTCGGCCCTCCCAGTGCCTCTGGGCTGGCTGCCAACAGGACCCGGGGCTTTGCAAGCCCCAATCAGCCGTGCACTTCCGGGCCATTGGCGGTCATCAGTTTGGCCTTTCTCTCCACACACGGTCCCTTAGCCGAGTACTGCACCAACAGGAAGGGCTCCTTGGTCTCGCCATCGCCCACGATGCTCTCCTCATCCTCTGACTGGCTGATGCGCTGGAGCCTCAGGTAGCACCAGCAGCCCAGGATCAACGCCCCTAAGGCGGCAATCGCGATGAGGATGACGATGACCGTGACCACCCCCGTGGTGGGACTGTGGTCCATAATAGACATGGTCAGTGCTTGGAAGGGCTTCCTTGGCCAGAAGCTAGGGGTGGATGGCTCAGTGAGGCTGGAACTTGGGCTGGAGACAACAGTCCTGAAAAACAAAGCAAGGTGAGACCACCAGGGGACACACCGCAGGGGACCTGGGCACTTAGGTGGCAGTTGAATGAGGTCCATTTTGCATTCTTTCTTTTTAATTTTTATTTATTTTTGTTTATTTATTTGAGAGTGACATGCCAAGATAGAGAGAGAGAGAATGGGCGCGCCAGGGCCTCCAGCCACTGCAAATGAACTCCAGACGTATGCGCCCCTTTGTATATCTGGCTAACGTGGGACCTGGGGAATCGAGCCTCGAACCAGGGTCCTTAGGCTTCACAGGCAAGCGCTGAACCGCTAAGCCATCTCTCTCCAGCCCTTGCATCCTTTTTTTATTTTATTTTTTTTTGATGTAGGGTCTCCCTCTAGCCCAGGCTGACCTGGAATTCACTATGTAGTCTCATGGTGGCCTTGAACGCTCAGCAATCCTCCTACCTCTGCCTCCCAAGTGCTGGGATTAAAGGGGTGCGCCACGCGCCCACCCTCTACCATGGCACTGGCGTTCACTGTCTTGCTCACAAATGCCTACCCAGCCTGCTTTTCTCTAGCTACCTCGGCCACCCACCTGCTTCCGCTACTGGACAGCAAATCACCCTCACTCACCCTGGAGGTACATGGCCAGGGGAGAGGGCACCGTGACCACTGAGGCAAAGGCTGCAGGAAAGCTGGCAGTACTCTTGCTCTTCTGTTGAAGGTATACACTGCTTTTGAGACAAGTTCTCTAGCCCAGGTTGGCCTCAAACCCGTGATTATCCTGCCTCCGCGCCCCAGGACTGCAACTAGGGGCTGAGAAGCCAGTACCACTAGGTGTTCAGTAGAGCCAGTGGTTTCCAAAAGGCTAGAGAGGAAGGATTCAGAAATAGGGAAATAGGGCTGGAGAGACGGCTTAGCCGTTTAAGGTGCTTGCCTGCAAAGCCTAAGGACCCAGGTTCAATTCCCCAGTACCCACATAAGCCATATGCACAAGGTGGTGCATGCACCTGGAGTTCCTGGTGTGCCCATTCTCTCTCTCTGCCTCTTTCTCTCTCTCAAATAAATAAATAAATAAATAAAAATATATTTTAAACAAGGGCACCACCAGCCCATGGGGAACAGGTAGGAACAAACTCCTTCCAGAAGCCCAAGGAAAGGGCGAGGCAGACAACAGCCCCAATGGACCACAGCTGACTGAGACGTGGCTCAGGGAAACCGTAGGCTGAGGGAAGGGTCCCAGAAGATGCAGGGTGCTTAGAGAACTTCAGGGAAGGCAGGGCAAGTGGGCAGCTTGCTCCAAGTGTTAAGTGCTACAGCATGAGCCCAAGGGACCAGGTGCTGTGACACTTAACTGGGTGGGCAGGTGGAGAAGAGCTGGGAGTGTCACCCTGTTGGGCGAGGACAGGAAGAAGGTACCGGCTGGGCTCAGGTATGCTGAGGGTATAATGCTGGGACATGGAGGCCTGGGGCCCTCCTAGCCACAGGACCTCAAACACCACCCTCCACCTCCAGCCCCATCCTCATCTGCAGATGGGACTGCTGAAGGACAAAGGAGGAAGAGGCTATTGGGTGAACCTGAGGCACAGAGAACCCAGACGCCAGTCTCCCTCTCCAGGCTTCAGGACCCTGCCCATGACCGCCCCCAGAGCTCCCGTGGTCTCCCTGGGTGCTGACGCCAGCAGGCTGCCCCGTATGCCAAGGTCCTGCACTGTCTTACTTCTAACCGTACTGCACCCGGGTGGTCACGAGGGATGAGTAAACCCAAGGCCTGTTCCACACAGGCCATGCACAGACTCAGTAACCCTCAGTAACATCAAAGCACTGGAATTCACTTCTCTGTTTCCAAGGTAAGGTGGCCGGCCCAGCTTCCCTCCAAACAGGATCGAACCTGCTGTGTCCTTGAGCAATACCAGCCTTAATTAGGAATGACTCTTGCCCAACCAGGGAGGCTCCCCAGGGCCCACCTGAAGGTCACAGGCAGCTAAGTCAAAGCCCTGGGCTCCAGGCTCCGGAGCCAGGGAGGACCACCTCTACCCCCTGGGATGACTCTTCAGACCAGGCCCAGGCAGGAGCTGTCTCAGCATTTAAGTTCACCAGCATCTGAGCTCCCTGCCTGCCTGGGGGGGGGGCACTGCAGCCAGGGACCCTCACAGCCGGAATACACAAGACACACCCCAGTGCTTACAATGACAAACAGGATGTGTCCTACTCCTGACCACTGTTTCCTCAGAATCTCGCTCCAGTGCCCTCCTGCAGCCAAGCCTTTGCCCCAGCAGCTCCCTGTGCCCAGGATGCTGGCTCCCTCACCCGTGTTCAGTGGGTTTCAATTAGGGACTGACCATAACTGGTGCCACTTTGGGTTGTCATAAGCTACAGGGCAGTCCCCACAACCACAGCACACAATGGCCTGGCCCCCAGGGTCACCTGCGTGGAGGTGGAAAATCTCGGACCTAGTTACCGCCACGCGAGCTGGGAAGGCAGCTCACCAGGAAGTCAGGGAGACTCCCTCTCCCAGCACTGGCCTGGGCTGCAAGCCTGGCCTCTCTGGGGTACAGCCATCTGGTCACTGGCCTCCCCGGAGAGTGGTCTAAGTACTGAGGTTCTCACCCTATCACCATCAGTTCCCGCGGGACCACCCGGCACACCCCTGAGCTGGTCACATCTGCCTTGTGGCCTCTACCCCTGCCCCACACTGCCGATGGGTTTGTTGTTCCTTCTTTCGGTCAGCAAATGTTTCCTGAGAACTGATATAAAAAGCTGATCACAGCTGGGTGTGGTGGTGCACGGCTTTAATCCCAGCACTAAGGAGGATCGGAGTGAGTTAAAGACCACCCTGAGACTACATAGTGAATTCCGGGTCAGCCTGGGCTAGAGTGAGACCCTACCTTGGGAGAAAAAAAAAATGCTGATCACTTCACGCTGGCCCAGACCCTGAGGGCCTCAGAAGGGAATCTGAGGGTCTGCCTCACCCTCCTCTGTGAACCTGAACCTGGCTTCCACCCAGGCCTCTGCGCGGGCTGCAGGCTCCTTCCTGTACTAGGGCAGGGGACTTTCTCCGAAGGCGCCTCTCGAGGCTGCCTTAATGGAGCGGAGGAACGGGGCGCCCTCTCTTCCCACACTGGCCGGTGTCTGGCCCCACTTGTCTTTCTTGCTACGTGCAGTTCTCCTGGGCCAGGGAGCATTCACCTGGCTTCTGTCTCCCTGGCACTTCTCACAGCTGTACCCCTGCCCCAACACTGGCACACAGCTGGTGCTCAATGCAGGCTGAGCGTTCCAAGCCTGAGTGTGTGGTGATCAGTGAGAAGGGACTTGGCTGGCGTGGCAGGCAGTCAGTCGGGACCCCAGGCCTGACCTGAGATAGTTCCCTGACCGCAGGCTACTGCTGTGTCCCAGGGCACAGGTGCCAAACCCACCCCAACAGCCTTCAAGGAAGGGCAGCCTGGAGCCTGAGTAAAGGGCAGGGGGCTTCTGGCAGGTCTGAGCGGCTCTGCACATGCTTGGGACAGGAAGAGGAGGCAGCAGAGCAGCAGAGCAGCAGAACTCAGAGGACCCCAGACGCCAGCCACTCAGCAGAGGGTCAGAACAGCCCTGCGCTGCACCTCTCCCGGCTCCCTCAGGACCCCTACCTCCTATATGCCAGCTGACCCCACACTCTGATCCACAGGTCGGAGATTGTGACGACCCAGGCTAAGGACACACCCAGGACCACCTCAGAAGAATAGTCTTTCCACAGTCCACTCTGTCCCTCAACTTGGCTCACCATGACCAGCCCCATTCTGCACATGAGGGAACTGAGGCACAGGGCATTCACGTGACCTGTCCCAAAGCAAAGAGCCACAAAGAACGCACAAGTGGAGTGCCATCTAGGGCACAGGAAAACTCTTCCAAGAGCAGAATGCTGGGCTGGGCCGGACCGGGGCCAGTGACAGGTCCCAGCCTGTGGCTACAGGTCTCTGGCACTGGAGAGCAAACCCTGGCTGACTCCCTAGGATGGGGCAAAGCCGCACAGCCAGAAACCCAAGACTATCTGACTGCCTACAAAATGCATGGACCCCAGCTTACACCTTCCAGCCCCATGTGTCCTGACCCTTGGGTCCTGCCACCCCTTAATAAGTCCAGGCTTTGCACTCTGCCGAGGCCCTGCCCGCCAAACGGCGTCCGAGGAGGTCGGCCAGAGTAGAGGACCCATGGTCTCCTGGAGCCCAGGGCACACAGGGTTCACAGTGAGTTCAGGATAGTCACCAGGCTGGGGAGGCGATGGCTCAACGGTTAAAGGCACTTGCTTGTAAAGTCTGCCAGCCGGGGTTCAATTTCCTAGTCACCCACATAAAGCTGGATGGGCATTCTTTTGCAGCAAGACACCCTGAAATGCCATATACACATACACACATGCAAATAATTTAATCAGAAAGTGGGGAACAGGAGCCGGGCGTGGTGGTGCACGCCTTTAATCCTAGCACTAGGGAGGCAGAAGTAGGAGGATCCCTGTGAGTTCGAGGCCAGCCTGTGACTACATAGTGAATTCCAGCTCAGCCTGGGCTAGCGCAAGACCTTACCTTGAAAAACCAAAAAAAGAAAAACAGAAAAAGAAAGTGGGGAACAGTCCTTGCACAGAGCAGTAGCGAGCTCAGGGCAGGGGTGGTCTCCTAAGACCTTGCTTACCCTCCCAGGCCCACAGCTACCTTGGGAAGGGGTCTTGGTTCCCAGTGCTTCTTCACAGAAGCCCCCCAAATAATCCTTCACCCAGTCAGAGCTGCTCAGGCCCAATGGGCAGAGCCAGTGACGGGGCACACTGAGGCCTCTCTCCCGACTCTGCACAAGCTGCTTCTCACACCCTCGGCTTCACTAGGCAACTCCTGAGGCGACAAGGCACAGAGCCTGGCCTGGGCCCAATGCCACAAACAGCCCCTTCCCTGGAGACACCCTGCCACCTCCTCCTTACTTAACTGGGTACATCAAAGCATGCTGTTGGGCTCAAGTAGGCACCAGCTTGCCAGCCTCCCCCAGCCTCCAACTCCAGGGGAGGGGAGCCCTCCAGGGGAGCCAGGAGCTCTCCTGATTACGGAGACAACCCCAGGGACTTCCAGCACTACCCCTAGGTTCTTAGAACCACATACCCCGTCAAACAAAGCTACCTGCCAAGTGTACCTCTTCAGGGGACCCCAGTTTACAGGTCAGAAGTTTCCAACCCCAGGTTCCAACTTGGAAAACAGGCCTATCAGGAGAACAGGGCCCTGCTGGACACAATCCCAGAAGCAGGTGGAATGCCTTCCCTGGCAGGTCCCAGCAAGCACTGGGAAACAGGGCCCATCACCAAAGGCCTCTGTCCTCCAAGAGTCTGGACCAAGGACAGCAGGAATGCAGAAAGGGAGCGGACATGTAGGAATCTGCATCTAATGTCCCCTCACCTGCCATCTTCTCTACAAGAGAAACTCAGCACAGACATCCCCCACCCAGGTCCCCACAGCAGAAGGGAGGAAACTGGAAAAGGCGTAGCAACAGTGCCCCAAGGTCGGCTGGGGTCTGGATGACCCGGGCCTGAGACTCCTATCCCCTTCCCCATAAATCACCTGCTGGTCATTCTCGGAGTCCTACAACTTTGGTAGTCCTTCACAGACACTACAAAAGTTGGCAGACAGCTGAGCTAAACATCTATAGATTTCTCCAAAATTTCTATCCCCAAACAACCCCTACAGTTGTTACTTTTCCCACTTGTTCAATGAAGATTTCTGTGCCTCGGAGAAGTGAAATCAACTGCCCAAGGTCACACAGCTAACAAGCAGAGATTCAAACCCAGGCAATCTGGATCTTCAATTCTGGATTTCAAACCCAACTCTAAAATGTCAATATTCCCCAGCCCAGTCTCTCCAGTGCCTGGGGGACTGAGGGCAGGTGAACCCCAGCAGGAGGCCAGTCTGGCTGACCTGTGCGGAGGACTCAGTGCTGGGGACTCAGGGATGACAAGCGCCCAGGCAGCTCCCGCGTGCGGAGCGCGGGCGGGTGGCGTACAGGCGCGGTGCCAGGCGCGCTCAACGCACTCTCTCATTTAGCCCTGCCGGGCGACGCCGCGTCTCCCCCATTCCATGAGGAGCAAGAAGGAACGCGAGGGAAATCCGTGTATGTTCGGGGGGGGGGGGGTGACAGCTGGAAAAGAAGGGACAGCTGGAGAGGAAGGGACAGCTGGAGAGGCAACTCAAAGTGCCCCCCGACTTGGGGGGTGGAGGGGAATGAGGGACTATGAGACCTAGGCATGCCCACGCCGCGCAGTCACTGCCGACCGAGCCGGGCGCCAAATGCTCCAACTCGGCCTCAGTTTCCCCACCCACGAAATGGACGCCAAACGATACGTGAACACCGCACACCCCCCCCAAAACCACCATCCCCGTAGCCACGCTCGGGGCTGCCAGGACCCTCCCTTTCCTCTTTCTCCACCCCCCCAACGTATCCCGGGATTTCTGCAAGATTCAAGGGTGCTCAGGGTTAGCCGGGCGCGGGGAGCGGAACTGCGGGCCGAGGCCCCGAGGATTCGCACCGGCGGGGGAGGGGGACCCGCTCCCCGCAAAGCAGCCTCCGCCCCCCGCCGCCTCCTTCCTTTGTCCCGATCTAGACTCAGCGAGGCGCACAAAGAGCCCCCGCCCGCCCGCCCGCCGCCGGGGCTCCCCAACCTCCTCCTCCTCCTCCTCCCCTTCCCGCCGGAACCGACCCTCCCCCGAAGCCGCGCCCCCGCCCCTCCCCCGCCCCGCCGCAGAGACCCTGGCTCCCGGGCCGCGCGTCCCCGCCCGCCCTGCCCCTGCCGCCGGCCCGCGCCCAGCCCCCGGCCCAGCCCGCCGGCCTCACTCACCATGACGCGGCCCGCAGCCCCGCGCGATCGCCCCGCAGCAGCTCCGCCGCCCGGCTCCGCCCGCCCGCCCGCCAGCCAGCCCGGTCCGGCCGCCGCGCACCGTCGGGACGCAGGAGCCCAGTTCTACGACGGGCGGGGCGCCTCGACTCCGCCCAGGCCGGGGGCGGGGCCTCGGGCAGCGACCAATGAGAAAGCCCGCTCTGGGGCGGCGGGGCGGGGCGGGGCTGGGCGGAGTCACGTGCGCCCGGGGGGCCCCGAGGCCGGGGAGGAGCGGGGCGGGGCTTGCGCGCATCTGGCTGAAGCTCGGGCTAGGGGGCGGGGTGGACCGCCGGGGCCCCCCCCCACTGGGCTCTCGTGGGGAGCGGACCACACGACTGGTGTCCTGCTCCTCCTCTGGGGTGTCACCCCTCTACTTTAGCAGGCCTCCGCGGAGTCGCCATTCCGTGGAGGGGGAACTGAGGCACGACGTCCAGAGGCTGGAACGGCGGACCCCAGGGCCGGGGCTAACTAGGGGCGCTTCCAGAGTTGCACGACCTTGCTTGGGAAGGAAGGAAGCTGGCGGTTCACTCGTTCGATTATTCACTCAGTTATGTATGCATCTCTTTCCTTAGGCTGGGAACACCGACCATGCGCCTGCTGTGCTGGTCCCCCACACAGACATCTAGCTAGACATTGTCCCACAGAGCTATAGGATTGGGGGGGGGGTCTTTTTTAACACAACGACCCCATGGTTAGGCTCCTACTAAGTGCTATGACAAGTACTAACCCTGCAAGACATGTTTTTAAAAAATATCTTGTGGGCTGGAGAGCTGGCTTAGCGGTTAAGCGCTTGCCTGTGAAGCCTAAGGACCCCGGTTCGAGGCTCGGTTCCCCAGGTCCCACGTTAGCCAGATGCACAAGGGGGCGCACGCGTCTGGAGTTCGTTTGCAGTGGCTGGAGGCCCTGGCGCGCCCATTCTCTCCCTCTCCCTCTATCTGTCTTTCTCTCTATGTCTGTCGCTCTCAAATAAATGAATAAAAAATGAACAAAAAAAATTAAAAAATATATTAAAAAAATATATCTTGTTATTTATTTGCAAGAGAGAGAGCATGGGTGTACCAGGGCCTTCTGCCACTGAAAACAAATTCCAGACACATAGGCCACTTTGTTTACCTGGCTTTACGTGGACACTGGGGAATCGAACCAGGGGCATCAAGTTTTGCAAACAAGTTCCTCTCATGGCTGAGCCATCTCTCCAGCACCCTCTCCCTGCCCCCACAAGACATCTTAACCAAAATAACTCCAAATAAAAATAGAATTATCAGGCTAGCGAGATGACCCAGCGGTTAAGTCACCTGCCTGCAAAACCTGACCCGAGTTCAATTCCCCAGTACTCATGTAAAGCCATATGTTAAGGTGGCTCATGTGTCTGGAGTTTGCAGTGGCTAGAGGCCCTGGTGTGCCCATTCTCTCTCTTTCTCTCTCTGCCTCTTTCTCACTCACTCTCAAATAAACTTTACTTAAAAAACAAGAATTGTTAAGCTTGGTGTGGTGGCTCACATCTGTAAATCCAGCATTCCAGAGGCTGAGGAAGGAGGATCCGCATCAGTTCAAGACCAACCTGGACCACAGAATGAGTCCCTGGTTAGCCTGGGCTAGAGTGAGAGCCACTCTCAAAAAATCAGGACAAGGGGCTGGAATGATGGCTTATCCATTAAAACACTTGCCTGCAAAGCCAAAGGACCTAAGTTCGATCCACCAGGACACATGTAGGCCAGATACACAAAGTGGTCCATGCATCTGGAGTTTGTTTGCAGTGGCTGAAAGCCCCAGCATGCCCATTCTCTCTCTCTTTCAAATAAATAACTAAATTATATATATATATATTGGAATTCACTTTGTAGTCTCAGGGTGGCCTTGAACTCACGGTGATCCTCCTACCTCTGCCTCCCGAGTGCTGGGATTAAAAAATATATATTTTAAAGAAAAGCCAAGCTGGGTGTGGTAGGGCACGCCTTTAATCACTGTGAGTTTGATGTCAGCCTGGGCCTGCAGGGTGAGTTCCAGGTCAGCCTGGGATAGAGAGAGAGACCCTACCTCGGGAAAAAAAAAAAAAATAAAGTCCCATTTAACATGAGGAGCCAAAGGCTGGTGCTGGCAGGAGGATCTGAGGCCAGGGGTGTCGACCTGTGTCACACAGAGGTGACAGTTGGTGCAGTGATTGCCCGCTGTGCACCCCAGGAAGGTTGGTCCAGAGAGGTCATACTCCCCCTGTGGCCAGCTGGGCCTTTCAAAAGCTGGGATATCCTTCTGGGAGCTGGAAGCCCAGCTTGCGGGGCTGAGGGTTCTTTCCCAGGCTTTTGTAGAATCTTCTGGAAGATACTGGAAGACCATGCACACAAGCTGAGGTACAGGAACTTCCTCTCTCCGCTCCAGGCCTGCTGGGGATTTTTTTTTTTTTTTTTCTTTCCTGCATCCATCCTGTTTTCGACCTCCTGGCCTTGGCCGGTGCCATTTCCTCCATCTGGAACAATCTCGCACCTCCATCTTTCAGATCTCAACTTCATACTCCTCTGTCTGTTTCCTCCACTGAGAAACGGTACTTTGTGAAATTGTTCATTTTACAGGGTGTGTGATTAAGTTTTGATCTGTCTCCCCCAAGGACTGGGTCTAAGTCATTCACTTCAAAGTCTGTGGAGTAGCACGCGACACAAGGGCTCAACAAATGTATGTTGAAAGACTCCGATTTCAGATCTCCAGGGCTTGCAGGGCTGTTCCCTGGCAGGAAGGAGGCCAGGCCCAGGAGCCGCTTTGAGATTGAGGGAGGATGGGACCCAGAGAAACAGAAGGAAGCCAGGCTCCATGCCAGTTGCCCTGGCAGTCAGAGCCAGGTATCTCTGAACACTTCCTGTCCCCGAATCTGCCCACTGCTGGCTCAAAGCCCCTGCCCTGTGGGCTATACCTGGCAGTAGGGAGTAGAAGGAAACAGGTTCTTCCCACAAAGCCAATTCTAGTGGGCTCTGCGGTCCCAGCCTCAAGTTGGCCAAGAGCTCGTTAGTGGTGAGAGGCACAACCCCAGGGCTGGGCTGACAACATGATGATAAGGGAGGCAGGGACACGCTGGACGAAGACGCTGGCAGGAAATGGTGAGTGGCATGTAGCATGGCACAGAGATGAGTCAGGCTGCCCAGCTTCAGAACCAGCTTTTCCTGCTGGGTGGCTTCGGAACAGCAGCCTAACGTTTCTGGGCCTCACTTCTCCTCACTTCAAAAGTAGAAATGAGCCCGGCGTGGTGGCGCACGCCTTTAATCCCAGCACTCGGGAGGCAGAGGTAGGAGGATCACCGTGAGTTCGAGGCCACCCTGAGACTACATAGTGAATTTCAGGTCAGCCTGGGCTAGAGCGAAAAACCTCGAAAAACTAAATGATGAATAAATAAAAATAAAATAAATAAAAAATAATAGGGATGACAGCTAAGTGAACATCACAGAGTTGGGAGCACTTTAGTGCTGGGCACAGGAGAAGAAATCCCACTTACTGGTCACCTTGGTAACAGAATTGGACAGGTTTGGGGGACACTGGAGCCTCCCGTTTGGGTTTTGAACCAGTGACTGCATCTATCTGAGCTTCAGTTTCCTCCTCTTCATAGTGGGTTTCGTGTACCCCAGCTCTGGGGATGTTGGAGGGGGATCACTGGTGGCAGCTTTTGTCTTGCCCTCACTGTTTTTTTTTTTTAATAATTATTTATTTATTTATTTATTTAAGAGCGACAGACACAGAGAGAAAGACAGATAGAGGGAGAGAGAGAGAATGGGCACGCCAGGGCTTCCAGCCTCTGCAAACGAACTCCAGACGTGTGCGCCCCCTCGTGCATCTGGCTAACGTGGGACCTGGGGAACCGAGCCTCGAACCGGGGTCCTTAGGCTTCACAGGCAAGCGCTTAACCGCTAAGCCATCTCTCCAGCCCAACCCTCACTGTTTTTACTAATAGTAACGGTGTTAGCCAAGGACAGTGAAGACAGTGGTGGGCTGGGGACACAACTGAGCTGGGAGAGAGGCCTTGGGGAGCGTGCACAAAGCCCCGGGGTTCCCTTGCCAGCGTCACATAAACTGAGCAGGGTGTTACACACCTGCATTCCCAGCACTTGGGTGGTGGAGGCAGGAGGACCTGAAGTTCCGGTCCATCCCAGCCACATAGCAAGTTCAAAGCCAGGCTGGGATGCAAGGGACACGCCTGCCCCGCAATGGTAACTACTCTAAGCGCTGCAAGTACATGCCTAAACTCACTGTGGTACCCATTATACAGATGAGGAAACGGATGCACCCCCAGGTGCATTCCCCACCCACCCACCAAATCACCCAGGAGAATGTACCTGTTGGTGTGGGACCAAGGTCCTGTTTTTCTCATGAGCTCGCAGGTAGAGCTGATAGCTTGGGAACCACGCTTGGAGCAGCGAGTGGGTAAGTCACCTACACAAGGTGACAAAAACAGCGGGCCTCATAGCTGCAGTCAAGCCCCCAGGCCAGCAAGGAGTCCCCTGACTGTGACCCCAACTGCTAGTCCCAGCCTCAGCGTCTCTCCCTCACAGACAGACAGGAAGTCTGACTCCCCTCCCCCCAGCCCATTTCCTCTCTCTGGGGCCCCTGCCACCTCCCCTCCTTGGTGACATTTGGAGTCCTTCCTGAGGGATGGACTGGAGGCTCTCAGAGCTTCATTAGCCAGCGAGATAATTAAGGGTGTGGGGTGAGTTCAGTTCCCTGGGGCCCAGCTGGGTGGCCCCGGGCCAGCCTGGACCCAATCCCACTCTCCCAGAGTGCTCTGGGGGCAGGACTGGGACAAGAGAGAGTTTGCCGTGTGGTGTGTGTGTGTGTGTGTGTGTGTGTGTGTGTGTGTGTGTGTGTGTGGTGGGGGGTGGGGACCAGTGGAGGGCTCAGGCAGCCCCAGGGGAGATCCCCAGCAGCTCATTCTCCCAGCCCAGCCTGCGGTTACCAGGCTCCGCAGGCTTCTGCTTCCCTAGCGTCCCTGGAAGGGTTCAAAGTGAAAACTGCCTGGCCCTAGGGGAGTTCCTGACATGGGAGATGAGAACCTTTGGTGCATTATACAGGGTGAGGCTAAGTGGAGCACAGAGGGTACTTTGTTTTACTTTGAGACACACAGCAATTTTATTTATTATTTTTTTTAATCTTATTTTTTTTTTTTTCAGAGAGAGAGAGAGAATTGGCATTCTAGGGCCTCCGGCCACTGACCTCGAACTCCAGAGTGCATGTGCCACCTTGCACGTTTATGTTGTCTTGCGCGTCTGGCTTACGTGGGACCTGGACAGTTGAACATGAGTCCTTATGCTTCGCAGGCACATGCCTTACCCACAAAACCATCTCTGCAGCTCCAGTTTTTTCTTTTTAAAAATGTTTTATGCCGGGCGTGGTGGTGCACGCCTTTAATCCCAGCACTTGGGAGGCAGAGGTAGGAGGATCACCGAGAGTTCGAGGCCACCCTGAGACCACATAGTTAATTCCAGGTCAGCCTGTACCAGAGTGAGACCCTACCTCGAAAAACCAAAAAATAAATAAATAAATAAATAAAAATAAAAATGTTTTATTTTAGCCCTTGGTTTTCCCACCAGGAATCGATGGTAAGACCCTATTGCTGAAGACTCCACATACTTGGGCTGCAAGGCCACTAAGAAATCCTGCTGGAATTCAGCTGATAACCTCCTCCATGTAGACCAGCTGACAGAAAGCTGGAAGAAGCCATTCTGCATGCAGTTCAATGGGAGAGAGAGAAATCACCAGTGAAGATACTCAACAGTGGACACTGCAAGCCTTGTATTTTGCCCGTCAGGCCAAGTGAGCCAATGGGTGCAATAGTGGCACATCTGTCATGGTGGAAACCAACTGCCCTTTAATTGGATTAGAGGCCTGCTCCATGGAAGGGAATACATCCCTGACACTGAAAACCTACAACAGGGGCCCTAGAGGTGTTAATGTCTGCTGGTGTCTGGCTAAATGTATATACTATGCTCACCAAACTGCCTGGTAAACACTTCTCTTAATGTTCATACCCTTATATTAATGCTACTCTCACTTTTGGTTAGAGAAGCTTCTCTTTTCAGATGGCAGTGACCTTGGGATGACTCAGAAGGCATCATAGTGCTGGGAAGAAGTGACAGAGGAGTGCTCAGCACTGCAATATATCTATCACACCTTCCAAGGCTCAGGGTCTATCGCAGAAGAGGTGGTGGAAAGAATGTAAGAGCCAAAGGAAGGGTAGGACTCCTTACAACATGCTCCTCCAGACACAAAATAGACTGGATATCCATGACCTCACAGTGTCTGACACTACCTACACAAGACCACCATAATAGGAGGAAAAGATCATGACATCTAAATAAAAGAGAGACTGGTTGAGAAGGGGAAGGGATATGATGGAGAATGGAGTTTCAAAGGGGAAAGTGGGGGGTGGGAGTGGGGAGGGAAGGCATAAAAATATTTTATTTTGGGCTGGAGAGATGGCCTCACCGTTAAGGCACTTGCTTGCAAAGCATAAGGACTTGTGTTTGACACCCCAGATCTCACGTAAGTCAGACGCACAAGGTCACACATGCACACAAGGTGGTACACACATCTGGAGTTCAATTACAGTGGCTGGAGACCCTGGCACACCAATTCTCTTTCTCTCTCTCTTGCTCTCTCTCTAAAAGAAGGCCAGTCTGCTGGGCTAGCCTCAAAAAATGCTTTATTTATTTATTATTATTAGTTGTTTTTGTTTTTTCAAGGTAGGGTCTCACTTTAGCCCAGGCTGACCTGTAATTCACTCTGTGTTCTTAGGGTGGCCTCAAACTCATAGCAATCCTCCTAACTCTGCGTCTTGAGTGCTGGGTTTAAAGGTGTGCACCACCACGCCTGGTTAAAATGTTTTATTTATTTATTTTTTTTTTAAGGTAGGATTTCACTGTAGCCTGGGCTGACCTGGAATTCACTATGTAGTTTCAGGGTGGCCTCAAAATTATGGTGATCCGCCTACCTCTGCCTCCTAAACTGGGATTAAAGGCATGCACCACCATGCCCAACTCAGTTTTTTTTTTTTTAAGATTTATTTTATTTTATTTATTTTTAAATTAAATTTAATTTTTTATCTTTTCACAACTTTTTATAATTTTTATTAACATTTTCTATGATTATAAAAAATATCCCATGGTAATACCCTCCCCCCCAAGATTTATTTTTATTTTTTTATTAGAGATAGACAGAGGGAGACAGAGAGTATGAGAATGGGCACGCCAGGGCCTCTAGCCACTGCAAATGAACTCCAGACACATGCACCACCTTGCGCATCTAGCTTACGTGGATGTGGAGACTTGAACCTGGGTCCTTAGGCTTTGCAGGCATGTGCCCTAACTGCTAAGCTATCTCTCCAGCCCTGAAATGTTTTATTTATTTACTAGAGAGAATAGGCAAACCAAGGCCTCTAGCCACTGCAGGCCCAGACATTCAGGTAGCTGACACTTCCAAGCTAAAATATGGTTTTTATTTTTTTTAATTAAAAAAATTTACTTTATTTATTTATTTTTTCCCGAGGTAGGGTTTCACTCTAGCCCAGGCTGACCTTGAATTCACTATGTAATCTCAGGGTAGCCTTGAACTCATGGCGATCCTCCTACCTCTTCCTCCCAAGTGCTGGGATTAAAGGCATGTGCCACCACACCTGGCTTATTTGTATTTATTTTTTTGAGAGAGAGAGAGAAAGAGGCAGAGAGAGTGAGAAAGAGAATGGGCACATCAGGGCCTCCAGCCACTGCAAGCAAACTCCAGATACATGTACCCCCTTGTGCAGCTGGCTTATGTGTGTCTTGGGGAATCGAACCAAGGTCCTTTGGCTTTGCAGGCAAGCGCCTTAACAGCTAAGCCATCTCTGCAGCCCTTTATTTCATTTTTTAAATGTATGTTTTCAAGACAGGGTCTCTAGCCCAGACTGGTCTCAAACTCACTATAGCCAAGAATGACCTTGAACTTCTGATTCTCCCGCTTCTGTCTCCCTAGTGCTGAGATTTTTAGACACACTCCACGGCACCACCAAATCCAGCTTGATGCAGTGCTCCGGATTGAAGCCAGGGCTTCATCTATGCTATGTAAGCACGCCACCAACTGAGTCACATCCCCGACCTTGCCACAGTTCTCAAGTTCAGTCTTCTCTTACCTGTGAAACGTAAGAAGTGACTTGTGAAGAGACGTAGACATAAGTCTGTCATCCTGCGTGTGTTTTCCCAGCACTCAGGAAGCCTAGGGCAGGAGGATTGAAAGTTCAGGGACAGGCTGGGTTGATAGTGAGACCCTGTTTCAAGAAGAAAGAAAGTGGGAGCGAGGGAGGGGAAAAGAGAAGAGAAAGGAAAGGAGATGGTAGCCTTCCCGGTCCTAAGGCAGCTATCCAGCCGCAGTGGATGTGATTCCTCAGGCCCCTGGGTGCTGTGGAGCGCTGTCCTCTGAGCATCCCAGCTACGGCCAACTTCTTGCTTACCTGCGAGAGCTCCTCAAGATTGGGCCTCCTCAAGATGGAAGGAGGGGGAAGGTTCCTTAGACCCTCAGCTGAGATTCAGCCATTCCCTCCTACACCACCTTGCCAGCTGTATGCCATCTTCCCTGAAGCATGTGTTCTTGGAAGGTGCCAGCGTATATTAAGGGGCTGGAAGGTTAACTGAAGAAGGGGCACCATCTTTGCAGGCATGGGGACGTTGGCATCCATGCTGGGGTGACACTTGAATGATGAGACTGTTTCAGGGCTACCCACACTCCCGTAAGTGGCCCGAATACACTCATTTGTTCACCAAACTAGACTTGGGGAGAATCGTTGCTTTGTTCTGCGTTGGAGCTCTTCCAGAGTGACTAGACCTTTGTTCCCAAGTTCACCCAAAACGGGGCCATGCATTATTCATATCACCATGGTGGAGAGGGCTGGGGTTGCTTTGGGGGTCAGGCAGGAACTATTCCCAGAAGCCATCTCAGGGCTTTTATCCACAGCTGAGCCTAAGGATAGAGTGCCCTGTTCCCTGGAGTCAGACATGGAGGCTTCCCACACAGAGGGGACCGAGAAGCCCAGAGATAAACCCATGGGCCACCATGGGCACACGGACAGGGTCTTCAAGTTGAATAGGAGGCCAGCCTTGCCACTTGCCAGCTCTGCAACCTTGTAGAGCTCAGTTATCTTCTCTGGGCTTCAATTTCACTGTGTGTAAACTGTGAATATCTTCCCTGGCTTGCTGTGAGATTTAGACATCATGTGCACTGTAGGCCTGAGTAGCCTGTTACTAAGTTGGGTCACAGGAACTGCTGTTACCCATGTGCTTTTCTCTCTCTCTCTCTTTTTTAAATATATTTTTTTATCTTTATTTATTTGAGAGCAACAGAGAGGGAGAGAGAGAGAATAGGCATGCCAGGGCTTCCAGCCAATGCAAACAAACTCCAGACACATGCACCCCCTGTGCATCTGGCTAACGTGGGTCCTGGGGAATTGAGCCTCGAACTGGGGTCCTTAGGCTTCACAGGCAAGCATTTAACTGCTAAGCCATCTCTCCAGCCCTAAAAATATATTTTAATATTATTTATTTATGTATTTATTTGAGAGAGAGAGAGAGAGAGAGAGAAAATGGGCTGGCAGGGCCTCCAGCCTCTGCAAATGAACTCCAGGCACATGCGTCCCCTTGTGCATCTGGCTTACGTGGGTTCTGGAGAATTGAACTGGGATCCTTCAGCTTTGCAGGCAAATATCTTAACTGCTAAGCCATATTTCCAGCCCTAAAATATGTTTTTATTTATTTATTTGCAAGCAGAGAGAGAGAGAAGAGAAGAGAAGAGAGACAAGACAGAGAGCATGGACATGCCAGGGCCTCCAGCTGCTGCAAATGAACTTCAGATGTAAGTACATAGTGAATTCCAGGTCATCCTGGGCCAGAGTGAGACCCTATCTCGAAAGAGAGAGAGTGAGAGTCATCCTGGGCCAGAGTGAGACCCTATCTCAAAAGAGAGCGAGAGAGAGCAAATGAGAGAGAGGGCTGGAGAGATGGTTCAGTGGTTAAGGCACTTGCCTGCAAAGCCTAACAACCTGAGTTTGATTCCCCAGAACCCACATAAAACCAGATGCACAAAGTGGCACATGCATCTGAAGTTTGTTTGCAGCAGTTGGAGGCCCTGGCATGTCCATACTCTCTGCTTGCAAATAAATAACATATATACAGACACATACCATATAGATAGATAGATAGATAGATAGATAGATAGATAGATAGATAGAGATAGAGATAGAGATATATAGATATAGATATAGATATATATCTCCAAGCCAGTCATTGTGGTATACAGTTTAATGATGGAGGATGAGGTAGGAGGATCATCATGCATTTGAGGACATCTTGGGGCTGCAGAGTGAGTTCCAGGTCAGCCTAGGTTAGAGTAAGACCCTGCCTGCCTAGGAAAACAAACAAACAAAAGAAACTTCACATTTTTGTTTTTGAGACAGAGAGAGAGAGAGAGAGAGTCAAAGAGAGAAAGAAAAGATAAAGAGGCAGCCGGGCGTGGTGGCGCATGCCTTTAATCCCAGCACTCGGGAGGCAGAGGTAGGAGGATCGCTGTGAGTTTGAGGCTACCCTGAGACTACATAGTGAATTCCAGGTCAGCCTGAGCCAGAGTGAGACCCTACCTTGAAAACCAAAAAAAGAAAAGATAAAGAGGCAGAGGGCTGGAAAGTTGGCTTAGTGGTTAAGGTGGTGGTTCAATTCCCCAGGACCCATGTAAGCCAGATGCACAAAGTGGCACATGCATCTGGAGTTCTGTTGTAGCAGCTGGCCTGTAGCAGAAGCCCTGGAACACCCATTCTCTCATATTTTTTCTCTCTCTGCCTCTCTATCTCAAATAAAAAATAAATAAATAAAATAAAATAGAGAAAGAGAGAATGAGGAGAGAGAATGGGTGTGCCAGGACCTTGGCCGCTGTGAACAAACTCCAGACACGTATATCCCCTTATGTTCACGTACGACATTGTATGCTTGTGTCACTGCATCTGGCTATGTGGGAACTGGAGATTCAAACATGAGTTCTTAGGCTTTGCAGGCAAATGCCTTAACTGCTAAGCCATCTCTCCAGCCCAAAACTTCACTTTTGAATTTGTGGATATATTTTATTTATGTGTGGCATTGGAATAGTAGTGGTTTGAATGCAAAATGTAAACCATAAAGCCAGTCATGGTGGCACACACCTTTAACCCCAGCACTTGGGAGACAGAGGTAGGAGGATCTCCGTGAGTTTAAGGCCAGCCTGGGACTACAGAGTAAGATCTAAGTCAACTTGGGCTACAGTAAGGTCCTTCCTCAAAAAAAAATTCCCACCTCCCAAAATGTCCCCATAGACTCACGTATTTGATAACATTTATTTATTTTTTATTTTATTATATTATTATGATTATTTGTTGTTGTTTTTCAAGGTAGGGTTTCACTCTGGCCTAGGCTAATTGGGAATTCACTATGTAGTCTCAGGGTGGCCTTGAACTCACAGTGATCCCCCTACCTCTGCCTCCTTAATGCTGAGACTAAAGGCGTTTGCCACCACGTCCAGCTTCAGGTGATTTTATTAAAAAGCTTGCCTCCTGTAGCCTGGAAGGAGGAGGTGTCACTGGGGGCAGATCCGATTTCTAGCCCAAAGGTATGCAGAGAGCTCTGGCTGCTTGCTGCTGGTCTCCTGCTGCATTGCTGTCCACCTGTGCTTGCTTGTGGGGCCGGCTGTGTGTGGTGGTGGTGGTTCTCTGCTTGGATCTGTCAAAGGAGCCAGCTTCTTCCACCATCAGCAGAACTTCCTCTGGATCTGTAAGCTTCAAATAAATCCCTTCCTCCCATACACCGTGTCTGGTTTGGAAGCTCATGTCAGCAACGTGGAGCTGACTAGTACAGTGGTATGGTTTGGGGAAGGATATGGAGTGCTTAGAGGTGGAGTCTTGAGGGAGGAAGTGCCACACCGGGGCAGACCTTGAGGTGTTACAGCCCAGCGTCTTCCTGCTGATGTGAAAATGTGATACCTGCTGTCTGCTCCTGCCGTGCTTTTCCCGCCATGATGAAACTTCCCCTCAAAACTGTAAGCCAAAATAAACCCTTTCCTTCCACGAGTTACTTCTGGTAGGGTATTTGGTCTCAGCCAAAAAGTAACTGATACGGGGATAGAACCCAGGGCCTTGTGCCTGCTAGGCAAATGCTCCACCACTAAGCTATACCCCCAACCATGGGTATGTTTAAAAATGATCACATTGGCTCATCAAACTGCCATTTGAATACCTATGATAATTTCCATAGATGAACACTCTTCTCAGCTTTAGTTAGGAAAGCTCATCAACGTGCTGAGAATAAGTGGCTGTTGATTGCTCTGTGTTTATTGTAGTCAGGTTCTCATTGCTGGCAGAAATCATCTGACCAAGAGCAGCTTTTGAGAAAAAAAAGGTTTATTTTGGCTTAACGACTCAAGAGGAAGCTCCATGATGGCAGAAAAAAAATGATGGTATGAGCTGAGGGTGGACATCACCCCCTAGCCAACATAAGGTATACAATAGCAATAGGAGACGGTGCCAAACACTGGCAAGGGGAAGCTGGCTATAATACCCATAAGCCCACCCCCAACAATACACTGCCTCCAGGAGCTATTAATTCCCAAATTGCCATCAGCTGGGAACCTAGCATTTAGAACACCTAAGCTTATGGGGGACACCTGAATCAAACCATCACATTCCGCCCCTGGTCCCCATTAACTGATAACCATCCATGATGTAAAATGCAATGCATTCAGTCCTTTTAAAAAGTCCCCATAGTTTTTATCAATCCTAATGATGTTCAAACATCCTCATAGTCCAAGGTCTTTTAACTGAGCCATAATACCAAAACAAAACAAAACAAACCCATAATGGCACAGAATAAACATTCACACTGCAAAAGATGGCATTGGGTATAGCAAAGACATATTCAACCAATACAAGATTTAAACAGGGCAAACATCACACTCTGTAGCTCCAAGTCCATCAACTCTTCAGTGACAAATCTCCAATTCTGATAATTCTAACTAGCAACAAGTCTCTGGAGTCCCAGTTCCACCCCTCCAGCTAGGCTACTCACAGTCCTGGGAAACTTCATCCAGACTGGCAGCTCTCCTTGGCAGTCATCTTGTGGTCCCGGCATCTCCACTGCAACCCATGGTTCATCCTCATGGCTCCATCGGGTTTCCATGCAGGCATCTAGCAAACCTGCTTCACACTTCCCATGGCCATTTCCAAAACACAAGACCGTGTTGCAAACCCTTTCTTTCCTGCATTTCTTATACTCCACAATACCAGGTAGGGTGCCAATTTGTTAGTCCAGGGGGGAATAAAGAGTCTACATTCTTCCTGTTGCCCCAGTGCAGGTCAGCTGGCCCAACCTCAGAGGTTGTAATCTCCTATAATTGCAGCTGAATGGGCACACCAGGGCCTCCAGCCACTGCAAACAAACTCCACGTGCATGCGCCCCCTTGTGCATCTGTCTTACATGGGTACTGGAGAATTGAAGCAAGGTACTTTGGTTTTGCAGGCAAGTGCCTTAACCACTAAGCCATCTCTCCAGCCCCCAATATAAAATGCTTTTGAAAAGACATGGTTGGTTCTGCCGAGCTTAGGCTGGTGCATGACCACTGTGTGCTCTTGCCGGTTCAGGCAGCTGCAAGCAGCTCAGTGATAAAAGCTAGTAACTTCAGAGAAATAGTAAGCCCTGGATTTTGATACTCTCAAAGGGTTTGGGCTAATAGATTTTCTTGTCATAATGAAAGACTGATACACAGCCTTATTGCAATATTAGATTATTATGCAGTAGTATATAGAGTTAATATATAGTAGAATATATTAATTAATATAATTTTTTTTTTTTTTTTGGTTTTTCAAGGTAGGGTCTCACTCTGGCTCAGGCTGACCTGGAATTCACTATGTAGTCTCAGGGTGGCCTCGAACTCTCGGAGATCCTCCTACCTCTGCCTCCCAAGTGCTGGGATTAAAGGCGTGCGCCACCACGCCCGGCTAATGAATATAATTTGTTGCTGTGTAACAAATATATATGATAGATTTAAGCATATTATTTTAATTATTATTATTTTTATTTTTTTTGGTTTTTCAATGTAGGGTCTCAATCTGGCCCAGGCTGACCTGGAATTCACTATGTAGTCTCAGGGTGGCCTCGAACTCATGGTGATCCTCCTACCTCTGCCTCCCAAGTGCTGGGATTAAAGGCATGTGCCATGCCTGGCTTAATTTTTAAAATATTATATATATACATATATATGTATATCTATCTATCTATCTATCTATCTATCTATCTATCTATCTATCTGGCTATCTATCTATCTATAGAGAGAGAGAGAGAGAGACAGAGAGAGAGAGAAAGAGATACAGAGAGACAGAGAGAGAGAGAATGGGCATATCAGGACCTCCGACCTCTGCAAACAAATTCCAGACACATATGCCACCTTGTGCATCTGGCTTACATGAGTACTGGAGAATCGAACCTGGGTTCTTAGGCTTTTTAGTCAAATGTCTTAACCACTAACCACCTCCCTAGGCCAGATCTAAGGTGATTTGTATGTTAACAATATCTAATATAGGCCAGGTATGGTAGTACACACCTTTAATCCCAGCACTTGGGAGGCAGAGATAGGAAGATCTCTATGAGTTCCAGGCCGGCCTGGGATAGTGTGAGATCCTACATAGAGAAAACAAAAAACAAAAAGAACAAAACAAAACAAAAAAAGGGCTGGAGAGATGG
Source organism: Jaculus jaculus (assembly GCF_020740685.1). Classification (NCBI taxonomy): domain Eukaryota; kingdom Metazoa; phylum Chordata; class Mammalia; order Rodentia; family Dipodidae; genus Jaculus; species Jaculus jaculus. The sequence continues at coordinate 102,405,929 of NC_059112.1, forward strand.
CTTAGCAGTTAAGGCCACTTGCCTGCGAAACCTAAGGACGCATGTTTGACTCTCCAGATCCCATGTAAGCCAGATGCGCAAAGGTGAAGCCAGTGCAAGGTTGTACATGCCCACCAGGTGGCACAAGTGCCTGGAGTTAAATTTCAGTGGCCGAGGGAGGCCATGGCGTGCCAATTTTCTCTCTCTCTAAAAAATAAAAAAAAGACAAAAGAAAACATAATATGTAAGTAGCCAGGTGTGTTGTCTCATGCCTTTAATCTCAGCACTCAGGAGGCTGGAGGATTGCTGGGAGCTCCAGGTCAGCCGGACTAGAGTGAAACCCTACCTCAAAACAACAACAAAAGAATCTGTAGTATGTAAGTATAACAATATGTGAGATCATAAAGTAACAGTCTCCTGTTAATTAATTAATAATTAAGGAAAATTACTGGGAAGACAGCCAAAGTGGGAAGCACTAAGAGCTTCCTCCCTCAGACAGTGAGGGCTGGGGCATCAGTCCCAGGGCTGGGAAAAGGCTGTGCCTGGGGACCAGGCTGGGGATGGGGTCCTGGGGTCTTGGGGTCTGGCAGGATCCCATCTCACTCCAGGAAGGGAGAAGCTCCCAGAAGGGAAAGTGGTGCCTGGAATGACAACGGAGGTTGCCTGCCAGCCTGGGCATGTGTGAGGTGAGAGAGGGGCACATTCCTGTAATACTGTGCCTCCCTCTTGGGCCCCAGTTCTGTATCCCAGTTTGCTGCTTCCTCTCATGTGGGGTATCCCAGTGCCCTGACCAGCTGAAGGAGAATCAGGTGACTAAGGGCCAGTTCAGTGAAGTCCCAGTACTGCCTTTCTCACCCAGCCAGGCAAGATCACAAGTCCACATATGTGAAAATGCAGGCAGACACACGGTAGGAGGGTGCTAATGCCACAGATGCCCCCCAAACCTTTACAGGCTCTGCCTGGGACCAGATTACCCTACCTAGGATAGGCTCTATAAGGAACACTATTCTGGGCTCTACAGGCCCTGTCCCATCCCAGCTCAGACCAACCTCTCCAAGCCTTAGTTTCTTCGTGCATAGTGTGGGCTTGGGGCACAGAGAGATCGACCAGTTGCTTAGAAACTTCTTGGAAAGAAAAGACAAAAAGGGACTGGAGAGATGGTTCAGTGGTTAAGGCACTTGCCTGTAAACGTTAGGTCTAATGATGAAAGTTTAATTCCCCAGTACCTACATGTGATGGTTTGATTCAGGTGTCCTTCACAAATTTAGATGTCCTGAATGCTAGGTTCCCAGCTGATGGAGATTTGGGAATTAACGCCTCCCGGAGGCGGTGTGTTGTTGGGGGTGGGTTTATGGGTGTTATAGCCAGCTTCCCCTTGCCAGTGTTTGGCACGCTCTGCTGTTGCTATTGTCCACCTTATGTTGGCCAGGGGGTGATGTCCACCCTCTGCTCATGTCATCGTTTTCCCTTGCCATTGTGGAGCTTCCCCGTCGAGCCTGTAAGCCAAAATAAACCTCTTTTCTCCACAAGCTGCTCTTAGTTGGGTGAGTTCTACCAGCAGTGCGAACCTGACTGCAACACCATATAAAACCAGATGTACAAAGTGGTGGATGCATCTGGAATTTGTTTGCAGTGGCTGAAGGCCTGGCATGCCCACTTTCTGTCTGTCTGTCTGTTTGACATTTTCTCCCTCTCTCTACTTGAAAAAAAAAAATATATATATATATATATATATATATCTTTTTCTCTTTTTCGTCTTCCTAGGTAGGGTCTCACTCTAGCCCAAGCTGACCTGGAATTCACTATGGAGTCTCAGAGTGGCCTCGAACTCATGGCGATCCTCCTACCTCTGCCTCCCAAGTGCTGGGATTAAAGGCATGCACCACCACGTCAAGCTATAAAATACTTTTTAAAAAGACAAAGAGCTGGAATTGATTAAGTGAATGTGTGTCTTGCCTGCAGGAAGCCCTAGGCTCAAGCCCTAGCATGGCATGAACCAGACATGGTGGTGCATGCCTGTAATCTTAGCACTCAGGAAGTATAGGTAGGAGGATCAAAAGTTCAAGGTCAACCTTGCCTACTGAGTTCAAGGCTAGCCTGGGTTACATAAGACCCTTTATTTAGAAAAATTGATATAAAAAGCTCTGCCTGGGTTATGCACATAAAAAAGTGGAACTTGAGGCTGGAGAGAATGCTTAGTGGTTAAGGTACTTGCCTGAAGCCTAAGGATCCATGTTTGACTCTCTAGGACCCACATAAGCCAGACTCACAAGGGGACACAAGTGCACAAGGTGACGCACGCATCTGGAGTTTGATTGCAATGGCCGGAGGCCCTGGCACGCCAATTCTCTCTCTCATTAAAAAAAAGAAAAATAAAGGAATATAGCCAGGTGTGGTGGCACGTGCTTTTAATCCCAGCACTCGGCAGGCAGGTAGGAAGATCACCATGAGTCTGAGGCCACCCTGAGACTACATAGTGAGTGAGACCCTACATCAAAAAGCCAAAAATGGATTCTGAGTGAAGTGGGGCCCCTGGAGCGCAGGGAAAACTCACTTGCACTGTCCTCCCCCGAGCCTTGCCAAGCCTGTCCCCACTCCTGGCTGCTCTGACCCCTGAAGGAGGGCTTGGGACTGTGCGCGGTATCCTACTGGGCTTGCCCTGTTCTGCCTGGGAAGCTGGAGAGAAATGACCTGCTGAAGCAGGTCTCTGCCCTAGGTGTCCAGTTCCTCCCAAAACCCTTGGGGCCACTGATCCCACCCTCAGCACCTCTGTCTATCCTGGCACTCCATCATTTCTTCCTTCTATCACAGCCGTGTGGCTCCTAACTCTTGTATCAGCTGATCCCATGGTCTAGGGTCACTGCTGACTCCTCACCATTCAGGGCTCTGGCCTGGGAAGCTTGCCCACGGTCCCTTCTGGTTTACACATCTCTGTGGTCTCTGTCCAGCCAGGTCTGTCTTACCTTCTACACTGTGCTCTCCACCAGTGCATTCTATCTATGTAAGTCAGGGACAGTGGATTCTCTGTAAATGCCTATTAAACACAAATGAGGAGCCAGGCGTGGTGGCACATGCCTTTCATCCCAGCACTCGGGAGGCAGAGGTAGGAGCACTGCCGTGAGTTCAAAGCCACCCTGAGACTACATAGTGAATTCCAGGTCAGCCTGGGCTAGAGTGAGACTCAAAAAACAAAACAAAACAACAATAAAAAGCAAGATGACATGAAGGAAAAAGGAAGCAAGCCCTCTTCAGCCCCAATCTTAGAATGCAGTGGGGGCATCTCCCTGCCTACTCCTCAGTTCTGTACGCACAGGTTGATGTTTGGTGGTCTGCCTGACCACAGCCCCATGGACCAAGTGTACAGAGGCACATCTTCTTTCCATGGTGTGGCTGGACCCGTGGTCCTTGGGGGGACTCTTCCTGAAGGAATCTGGGGAAGGCAGGGCCCTGAGCAGTGGATAAGCCCAGGCAGCTGTAGGCTGTGGGTCTCTGCCTCAGGCCACCTCTGCTGCCTGCCCTCCTCTGGACCTGGGGACACCAGGGTGTGCTGACACAAAAACATTCTGGAGGCTGAGACCATACTGTCTCTTGGACGTGGGACTGTGCCCTTTCCTAATGTGGAACCACGCTTCCTTCTGGCTATGAGAATGTCTCTCTCAAGGATGTAAAGCTCAACTTCCTCCTGGAGATGGTCATGAAATAGTCCCTTAGGAGGGCAGGTTCACTGCCCAGGACTGGAGAACCTGAGGGACCAAGTCTGGGTGCTCCAAAGGTCCTCCTGAGGCCTCTTCCCAGGAAGCCCCATCCTAGGAATCTTTAGCTATCCAAGAGGCATGCACCAAGTCCAAGAACAGGGCTTTGACCAAGACCAGATTCCAACCACCAGGACCTGTTATTCTAGAGGAAGAGTGTGTGAACAAGTGAACAAGTGAGCCACGTGATGTCATTTCAGAGAAGGCTGCAGTCATGGAGACTCTGGTGACTCTGGCTGGGGGCTGCACTGGAGAGATCAGGCAGAGACTCTCTGGGGACAGGAGCTGAGGGCTAACAGCTGCCAGGAAGCCAGTCTAAGAACATTCCAGGGAATAGAAAGGCCTGTGTGTAAGCTGGGTGTGATGGCACACGCCTTTAATCCCAGCACTTGGGAGGCAGAGGTAGGAGGAGTGCCATGAGTTCAAGGCCACCCTGAGACTACATAGTGAATTCCAGGTCAGCCTGAGCTAGAGTGAGACCCTACCTCAAAAAACAAAAACAAAAACAAAGCAAAACCAAAAAGGCCTGTGTAAAGGCTTGGAGGGGGAAGCTACAGAAGCAAGGCGGGGTGACAGGCACTGGGAGGATGAGCAACCTAGGGGCAGACCAAGCCTGGGAGTTGACTGGAGAGTGTGTCCTGGAAGGTCCAGGGGTTCCCAGCTGGGGAGTGTGTCCATTCCCTTGCCCACCACTCTCCCTTCTCCCTGCAGGGGAAGTCCCTCAGCTCCTTGCCTATGCTGGCCTGGTTCAGCTTTTCTTGGGGTCTTTCCAGGGTCTTAGCGAGGGGTCAGGTAGTCCCTGAGCTGGAGTTTCCCCTGTGGGTGACAGTCAGCAGTATTTGCCCAAAAGAGGAACAAAACTTGCTTCAAAAGCCCCATGGAGGGCTGGAGAGATGGCTCGGTGGTTAGGGCACTTGCCTGCAAAGCAAGGACCCAGGTTTGATTCCCTGGTACCCATGTAAAGCCAGATGCACAAAGTGTTGCATGCATCTGGAATTTGTTTGCACCCATTCTCATTCTCTTTTGCTCACTCTCCTTGCAAATAAATTAATTAATTTTTTTTAAAAAAAAAAGCCCTTGGCCAGGCGTGGTGGCACCTGCCTTTAATCCCAGCACTTGGGATGCAGGGGTAGAAGGATGGCCGTGAGTTCGAGGCTGCCCTGAGACTACATAGTGAATTGCAGGTCAGCCTCAGCTAGAGTGACACCCTGCCTGAGTGTCCTACCCGTCCTGTGTCTGCCGGGTGCTGGGGTGGCTGCTGTCCCTTGGGTTGTCACAGCCCTTGCCCTGAGCAGGCCGAGTGTAGGCCCAGAGCAAGTCACTAAAGACCACAAGAAGGCTGGGTGAGCCCATCTCACTCATGTCCCAGACGTCTGTCAGAACTTCCTGTGCCTCACGTCGTGTACAAGGGGTGCTGGGGTCCTTTCCCTACCTGATCCAGCCCAGTAAATGGACCTAGCAGCTCCCCAATGGCCTAGTGGAACACCCCAGGGCTATTCTTCTTTCTTTCTTTTTTTGTTGTTGTTGTTTTTAATTTGAAAGAGTCAGAGAGAGAGAGAGAGAGACAGAGACAGAGAGAGAGACAGAGACAGAGAGGATGGGCATGCCATGGCCTCCAGCCTCTGCAAACGAACTCCAGACGCATGTGCCATCTTGTGCATCTGGCTTATGTGGGTCCTGGAGAATCGAACCAGGGTCCTTTGGCTTTGCAGGCAAGCGCCTTAACCACTAAGCCATCCCTCCAGCCCTATTCTTTTTTCTTGTCCTTTGCTACAGTTCCATGAGCTTGTCCCTGACTGTTCCTTCATGGGCCTGGGAGCCAATGTTCTGAACCATGCCATGTACACCCGGTGCTTCCTTCCTGTGGAGAGAGAAGGAGGAAATTAAACAGTGGCAGGCTGGGGGTGGAGCAAAGCCAAAGGACCCAGGTTCGGTTCCCCTGGACCCATGTAAGCCAGATGCACAAGGGGGCACACGCATCTGGATGTTCATTTGCAGCAGCTGGAGGCACTGGTGCACCCATTCTCTTCCTATTTCTCTCTCTCTCAAATAAATAAAGAAAAATTAAGTGTTAAAAAACCACCATTGAGCTAGGCAGAAAGCAGCATTGACAGCTGTGGGCACTGTTCTCACGTGACTGCAGCTAATGGCGTGTCTGCAAGCTGCGCCTGCTGATGGTTATAGGGCCAGTGTGGAACACGTCAGGGCCATTCCAGCCCTGGAAGAGCAGTGGGGAGGTGGTGGCCCCCACGGGCAAATCTCCTCCATAAAAGAAGTCATACGTGGTTTCAGGGCAGGTGTAGCTTTTTCCAGATTTCTGTCAGCTGGTCCACAGGGAGGAGGTTTTCAACTCAGCTCCAGCTTGGTTTCTCAGTGACCCGCAGCCCAAGCATGTGGAGTCTTTAGCAATATCGCACTAGTTCTTGTGTCTGGCTTATGTGGGGGGCTTAGAAATTGAACCCAAGCTAGAGACTTTCCAAGCAAGCATCTTTAATCACTGAGCCACCTTCCTAGCCCACATCATGTTCTTTATTAGCACCAGTGGCCACTGGCTCAGGTTCCAGACGTTTCCATTCACTGTGATAATGTTGGGCTTTTTTTTTTTTTTTTTTTTTTTTTTTTTTTTTTTTTTAAAGACAGGGTGTGGACAGATGTGATAGCACACTCCTTTAATTCCAGCACTCAAGAGGCAGAGGTAGGAGGATTGCTGTGAGTTTGAGGCTACCATGGGTGAATAGTGAATTCCAGGTCAGCCTGGACTAGAGTGAAACTCTACCTTGAAAAACCAATAAATAAATAAAAGATAGGGTATCACTGTGTAGTTTAGGCTGGCCTTGAACTTACTATGTGATCCAGGCTTATGGTTCTCTTGCCTCAGCCTCCTGAGTGTTGTAATTACTAGCACCACATACCTGGTATTGCAGTTACTTTCTCGTTGCTGGGACAAAACACCTGGCCAGCTGGGTGTGGTGGCACACGCCTTTAATCCCAGCACTTGGGAGGCAGAGGTAGGAGGATTGCTGTGAGTTCGAGGCCACCTGAGATTACATAGTGAATTCTAGGTCGGCCTGGACCAGAGTGAGAACTTACCTCGATAAAAACAAAAAACAAAACAAACAAACATTTCTTCTCTTTCTCCTCCTCTTTCCTCTTCTTCTTCCTTTCTCTTTCTCTCTATCTCTGCTCATCAATCAATCAAATATTTTTAAAACCACATGAGGCTATGGGAGACATATTCAAATGACCATGCCTGGCTTCCTGTGTGCACATGTGCGTGTGGCCATGTATGTGCAGGTGCATGTGTATGTGTGTGTTTATGTGGAGGCCAAAGGCTGACATTGGGGATCATCCGCACTCATTCTCGTCCTTGAGACAGGATCTCTCACTGAACCCAATGCTCATGAATTTGGCTAGACTAGCCCGCAAGCAAAGGGATCTTCCTGTCTCTGCCGCTCAGTACTGGGATTACAGGATATGCATTGCCAAGTCTCACATTGTACACAGGTTCTAGAGATCTTAACTGGGGCCCTCCAGCACTTTCTCACTGAGCCATCTCGTAAGCCCCTAAGCATGAGACAGAATGCATGCACTGCATTTGGTTCGTATAACACTCACATCTCTTTAGAACGATTCCTTTCTTATTTGTTTGAGAGAGAAAGAGAGGCAGACAGAAAGAGAGAGAATGGGCACACCAGGGCCTCCAGCCACCGCAAACAAACCCCAGACACATTACCACTTTCTGCATCTGGCTTTACGTGGGTACTAGAGAATTGAATCTGGGTCCTTAGGCTTTGAAGGCAAGTGCCTTTATTTTTATTTTTTATTTTTATTTATTTGAGAGAGAGAAAGAGGGAGAGGATAGGTGCGCCAGGGCCTCCAGCCACTGTGAACGAACTCCACATGTGTGCGCCCCCTTGAACATCTGGCTTACGCGGGTCCTGGGCAAACGAACCAAGGTCCTTTGGCTTTGTAGGCAAATGCCTTAACTGCTAAGCCGTCTCTCCAACCCCCGCTTTCCTCCTTTTTATTTCCACACCTTTTAGTCCCAGCCAAAGTGTGCAGTCTTCTGTCACAATCATTGATTTGCTATCTCTGAACAGTCTGCCGCAGAAGTGTCGTGGGGGTGGAGGGCACCACGGCTTTCCCTTGAATGTGAGGGCTGTAACTTACTGGTCATGCAAAGAAAGAAAGCGAAGTCTGGGCAGAACAGGGGCTTGCACGGGTTTTTGCTAGCAGCTAAATTAGTCATCTCCCCATTGATGTCACACATGCTATCCACTCTAAGCATGTTGGGGCTCCGCCTGCATCTCTTGCAGAGGTGGGTTGAGGGAGGTTGAGGGAGATGAGGAAGAAAACAGGGGCAGGGCGGTGGGGAGGGTCTCCACAGTCCAGGTGAGAGCCCGTGGCGGCCTGGTCCAGCAGTGCCTGTGGCGAGGCAGAAATGGGAAGAGGCTCCTGGAAGTGGAAGTAGTCAGATGTACTGGAAGTTGCAGTTGGGATGGAAAGCAGGGTAGGGCGGAGGGCTGGCTGAATCATGGTGCCTGCGAGAGCTGGTTCCCTTCTGGGGAAAAACACTCATTTTATCTTTAACTCATCCCACCAGTGACTCCTCCCAGCACCAGCTGCAGCTGGGGAGATTACACACACACAAAATAAGGGTGACTCATTCATCCACATGCCCCCAACACCTCACCCTAGCCCCCCAGGAGGCTGAGCCGACTAGTGGAAAGAGACGAGGTCCCCCACCAGGGCACAGATCCGGGGAGGGGTCAATGGCAGGAGCTCTGTACTTCAGCACCTGCCTGGCCTCAGTTTTCCCATCTGGAAGATGGGATGCTCATTCATCCCTGGCGGAGTGTTTTCAGTAACTAAATGGTGATTCCTGCTATGGAGGGGTAGTTTTAAGGAACGGAGCCTGGGAGGTGTGGCTGGCAGGGAAGCAGGACATGATTTGGAAGCTGAGTCTGCGACTGACCAAGATATGGGCCAAGCACGCCACGGGAGGCTGGTTCCCACCAGTGCTGGCCTCTGGACCCCCGGTACAGGCACAGAAGCGCCATGGTGGGTGCTGTCCGTGGTTCTGAACCCACTCATGCTTGCCTGGAGCAAATTTGGGGCGTCCTTCATTTTCAGGTTCTTATTTGCTGCTGAACACCTTTTCTTTCTTTCTTTCTTTTCTTTCTTTCTTTCTTTCTTTCTTTCTTTCTTTCTTTCTTTCTTTCTTTCTTCTTCCTTCCTTCCTTCCTTCCTTCCTTTCCTTCCTTCTTTCTTTTTTCTCTCTCTCTCTCTTTCTTTCTTTCTTTCTTCCTTTCTTTCTTTCTTTCTTTCTTTCTTTCTTTCTTTTTGAGGTAGGGTCTCACTCTAGCTCAGGCTGATCTGGAATTCACTAGGTAACTCCAGGGTGGCCTCAAACTCACTGCAATCATCCGACCTCTGCCTCCCAAGTGCTGGGATTAAATGCATGCGCCACCAGACCCAGCTTAAAATATATATATATTTGAGAGGAAGAGTCAGGGGGAGAGAGAGAATGAGAGGGAGAGAATGGGTGCGTCAGGGCCTCCAGCCCCTACAAACGAACTGCAGACACATGAGCCACTTTGTGCATCTTGCTTACATGGGTTCTGGGGAAATCGAATCTGGGTCTTTTGGCTTTGCAGGCAAGCGTCTTAACTACTAAGCCATCTCTCTAGCCTCGAAGACCCTAAATTAATGAAGAGTCAGTTTAGAAAACTCCGGAGACACTAGCTAAGCCAGTCATCCACCAGCTGCAGGTTCTGGGTAGTTTTCTTAGTTGTGACTCAGTTTTTTAATCCATTAACTCAATGTATCATACACCCTTTTTAACAAGCTTGTTGTGGTAATTAAGGATGCCAAGTCTTTTGCCTATGGCTGAATTAATACTTGTTGTGTGCTCAGATCTGTGTCGGTGACAAGCAAATGGGAGTCCTTGCCCTGGATCCTGTGTCCTTTGCCCCAAACTCGACAGTCTGAGTGAATCCTTGATTTGTCCATGCCCCATGCTACGGGCTTATCTTCCACTCTGCACAGAACCAGACAGCAGGGAAAGTTCATGGGTAGAGTTTAAGGACCATGCTTTAAAAAGGCCAACTCAAGGTTTACACAAGTATAAAATGAACTCAAAGATGCTAATTCATTAATGAGGGAACTAAGATGTTGCCACTAACTCAGAGGGCACTTCAAAAATTCAGCCATTGACACAAAAGCAGACATGTAGATCAATGGAACAGAATAGAGGACCCAGATGTAAGTCCAGGTAGCTATAGCACCCTGATACTCAAAAATGCCAAAAATACTCATTGGAGAAAAGACAGCCTCTTCAGCAAATGGTGTTGGGAAAACTGGATATATATCTGCACAAGGATGAAAATAGATCCTTCTATCTCTCCATGCACAAGAATTAAGTCCAAATGGATTAAAGACCTTAACATTATAGTGGAAACTCTAAAACTGCTAGGGGAAAAAGTAGGGGAAACCCTTCAACATATTGGTCTTGGCAAAGACTTTCTGAATACAACCCCAGTTACTCAGGCAATCAAACCACAGGTTAATTACTGGGACCTCATGAAATTCAAACATTTTGCACTGCAAAGAACACTGTGAATAAAGCAATGAGGCAACCTACAGAATGGGAAAAAATCTTCACCAGCTATATATCTGATAGAGGATTAATATCTAGGATATACAAAGAACTTAAAAAGTTAACTAATAAGGAATCAAATAAGCCAATCAAAAAATGGGCTCTGGAGATAAATAGAGAGTTCTCAAAGGAAGAAATACGAATGGCATATAAGCATCTAAAAAATGTTCTACATCACTAGTCATCAGGGAAATGCAGATTAAAACTACATTGAGATTCCATCTCACTCCTGTCAGATTGGCTACCATCATGAAAACAAAGGATCATAAGTGTTGGTGGGGATGTGGAAAAAGAGGAACCTTTCTACACTGTTGGTGGGAATGCAATCTGGTCCAGCCATTGTGGAAATCAGGGTGGAGGTTCCTAAAACAGCTAGAGATTGATCTACCATATGACCCAGCTACAGCACTCCTAGGCATATATCCTAAGGACTCATCTCATTTCCTTAGAAGTACGTGCTCAACCATGTTTATTGCTGCTCAATTTATAATAGCTGGGAAGTGGAACCAGCCTAGATGTCCCTCAACTGATGAGTGGATAATGAAGATGTGGCACATTTATACAAAGTAGTTCTACTCAGCGGTAAAGAAAAATGAAGTTATGAAATTTGCAGAAAAATGGATGGACCTGGAAAGGATTATACTAAGTGAGGTAACCCAGGCCCAGAAAGCCAAGCGCCACATGTTCTCCCTCATATGTGGATCCTAGCTACAGATGATTAGGCTTCTGCATGAAGAGGAAAAAATTCAGTAGCAGAGGCCAGTAAGTTAAAAAGGAGATATAACAGGAAGAGAAAGGAAGGGAGGAGGGTACTTAATAGGTTGGTATTGTATATATGTAAGTACAATGATTGTGATGGGGAGGTAATATGAAGGAGAATGGAATTTCAAAGGGGAAAGTGGGGGGGGATATTACCATGGGATATTTTTATAATCATGGAAAATGTTAACAAAAATTGAGAAAAAATATTCAGCCATTGGGTTGGAGAAATTGCTTAATGGTCAAGGCATTTGCCTGCAAAGCCTAAGGGACCCAGTTCGATTCCCCATGACCCACGTAAGCCAGATGCACAAGGGGCACATGCATCTGGAGTTCGTTTGCATTGGCCCTGGTGAGCCCATTCTCTGTGTCTCCTCCCTCTCTCTGTCTGCTTGCAAATCAATCAATCAATAAATGCTTTACAAAACCTCAGCCATCATGCGGAATCGAGTTTACAAATAGATGCAACGCTGGCCTCCCATGGGGCGGTAGCTGTTGCCTGTGCAGACGGCTTCGTCTGCCTCAGAGCTGCAGCCAGTGTTGTCCACTTGCCACTTACCATGATGTCAGCGTGGAGATGGTGGAAGGCCATGGCCACCCCCAAGGCCGCGGCAGGCCAGATGCAGGGGAATGCATCTGCCCATCCTGGAACAGTCATCATCTCCTCCAAGACACACACCCACCCCCACCCACCCCCACCCCCTACACACACACAGCTCCTGCTCCATGACTGGTCAACTATTCACACACATCTGCACACATACACACAGATATTTATGATAGCTCAACTATTCACACATATCTGCACACCCACACCCAGCTTCTTGACTGATCAGCTATTCACACACACTTGTGCACATGCACACACACACATACACAGATATTGCTGATAGGTTAACTATTCACACATATCTGTACACCCACACCCAGCTTCTTGACTGATCAGCTATTCACACACACTTGTGTGCGTGCACACACACACACACACAGATCTCTGACTGACAGGTCAACTATTTAACACATCCGTGCACACCCACACCCACATACCCAGCTCCCTGACAGATCACCCACATGCACGCACACACACAGCCTGCTTGCTGCAGATCAGCTATTCACACACATTTGCACGCACACACACACACACACAACCTGCTCCATTCACACACACCTGTGCACAAATACACACATACACAGCCTGCTCCCTGACAGATCAGCTATTCACACATACCTGTGTGCACACACAGATCTTTGACAGTTCAACTCTTCATACACATCTGCACACACACCTCCAGCTCTCTGCCAGGTCAGCTACACACATACACACACGCATGCACGCACACCTCCCTGACAGGTCGGCTGTTCACACACACCCATAGTCATACCTCTTTCCCTTCTCTCCCTCCTCTCTCTCCCTCCTTTGTTTTTATGTTTCTCTTTGGTGTGTGTGTGTGTGTGCATGTGTGTGTAAGCCAGAGGACAACTTCAGATGTCAGTCCTTACCTGCCACCTTGTTTAAGGCAGGGTTTCTAATTTCACTGCTCTGAATGCCAGGTGAGCTGACCCAGAGCTTCTAGGAGAGTCTTCTGTCTCTGCCTCCCTTCTCACCAGGTCATCTGTGGTTACAGACTCTGTCACTACAGCATCCGGCTCTCTTATATGCTTCTGGGGATCCAAACTCAGTAATCATGCTTGCAGGGTAAGCTGTTAATCCCCTAAGTCATCTCCCCACTCTGCCAAATAACTCTTTCCGCCCCCATGCTTCTTCATCCCTTCTCTGCCCACCAGTTGCCACCCTCAAAACCCCTGTTTAAGTGCCCTTTCTGAGCTGGCATCACTCTGACACCCAGGCCTTTTTTCCTATCGCTTTCCACACTCCTCTACAGTGTGAACTGGAAGGTGAATGGGATCCCAAACTGGGTCAGTCTGGTTTGAGTCCCTCGGGCAGGAGACTATGGTCAAGTCACAGTGGCTCTTTGAGCCTCAGTGTCCCCACCTACCAAATGAGATAATAGTGAGCCAACCCCATAGGAAGTTATTTTATTGCTCCTTTTTTGCATGTGTATGTGATATGTATGCATGGCGTATGCATGGTCATGTCTGTATGTGTGGTGGAGGTCAGAGGTTGCTGTCAGGTGTCTTCATTTATTTATTTGAGAGATAGAGAGCAAGAGGCAGATAGAGATAGAGAAGGGGTACGCTGCACGCCAGGGCCTTTAGCCACTGCAAATGAACTCCAGACGCATGCGTCACTTTGTGCATCTGGCTTACGTGGATCCTGGGGAATCAAACCTGGGTCCTTAGGTTTTGCAGGCAAGCGCCTTAACCCGTAAGTCATCTCTCCAGCCCAGGGCATTTTCCTTGATCACTCTCCCCTCTATTTACAGAGGCCAAGGTCTCTTGCTAGAGCCTAGAGCTTGCTGGCTCAACTATTGCAGCTAACCCGCTTGCCCAGGATGCTCATTTGGCATTTGCTCTTTTAGGTGGGTTCTGGGGATGCATTCTGTGACTTATACCAGTAGACTATACTTATCTGAATCTGTTTCTCAAGCCCAAATTGACCGTACTACCCCATAGGCTTTCCTGGGTCTCTAGCAGCCAGCAGATCTTGGGATTCACAGTCTTGTGATGGTGTGATAATAAAGCCGGTCAGCTCAGCAGCTCAGGGGAGCCCTTGCTAATGCAGGGCTGATGTGTGGCTTGTTCCAGATGACCTGGCTAAGTGCTGGCTCGTTACCATCAAGAAGGTGACAGCCTGATCATGTTGTGTTGTGTATATGTATGAAAGTTGTTAATAAAAAGTTTTTTTTAATCCGATAATGAGCGCTAGGGTATATAGGAGACAGACCCTGAGGATACTCAACACCTAAGAGCTCGTCACTGAAGTAGACTTAACACTTACCCACCATGGCTCAGGGAATTTTGCAGAAGAGGGGGTGGAAAGATGGTAAGAGCCACAGGTTGAGACATCATGCCAGAGGCATTCCCTCACCACCACCCCCCCAATAACTGACTGCTGCTCCCACAATGCATAAAACACACCCCATAGGGAATACCTGCAACCCCACTGAGGAGCAACCCCAGTGGAATGGGGGCAGGGACAAGGGAAAAGAGGGTACCAACATGTGATGTATCCATACGAAATATGTTGTTAATAATAATAAAAGGGATTTTAAAAAAAAGAAGAAGAAGATGGGCTGGAGAGGTGGCTTAGCAGTTAAGGCATTTGCCTGCAAAGTCAACGAACTCAGATTCTTTTCCCCAGGACCCATGTAAGCCGGATGCACAAGGTGGCGCCTGTGTCTGGAGTTTGTTTACAGTGGCTGGAACCCTGTTGTGCTCATTCTCTCTCTCTCTCTCTCTCTCTCTCTCTCTCTCTCTCTTTCTCTCTCTCTCTCTCTCTCTCGCTGTCTCCCTCTCTCAAATAAATAAAATAAAATTAAAAAAAAAAGAAGGCAAGAGCCTGGCAAGGCTGTGTGGGGCAGTGATGAGGGCGTACTTCCTTGAGTTGGGATGTTGGCTTGACTTTCACCTCCTCGTTTGTGACCTTGACCAGACCACTCCTCCTCCGGGAGCTACAGTGTCCTTCGTGGAGATAAAAGTTCCTCCCTTCCGTTCTGAGCAGCACTGAGGATCAGGGGTCTGCTGCATGGGAGCACACACAGCTCTTCTACCAGAGGTGAGGGAGCTGTGGAGATGGCTCCGTGGTTAAGTGCGCTCTGCGCAAACGTGAGGGCCTGGCAGGGCCTGAGACCACCCGAGTTCCAGTCTCCAGATCCCATGTAAATAGCCGGGTGTCCACACAGGCCTGTAACCCTGCAGAGGAGCAGAGAGACCCACGAATCATCAGAGCCCTGC
Organism: Jaculus jaculus; assembly: GCF_020740685.1. NCBI lineage: Eukaryota > Metazoa > Chordata > Mammalia > Rodentia > Dipodidae > Jaculus > Jaculus jaculus. The sequence continues at coordinate 102,420,932 of NC_059112.1, forward strand.
AAGCTCCAGAATCAGTGGAGACCTCGGCTCAAGACCCGAGACTAGCCGGGCGTGGTGGCGCGCACCTTTCATGCCAGCGCTTGGGAAGCAGAGGTAGGAGGATGTATGTGTGTTCAAGTCCAGCCTGAGACTCCATAGCGAATTCCAAGTCAGTCTGGGCTAAAGTTGAGATCCCGTCTCGAAAACCAAAACAAACAAACAAAAACCAGGACCAAGGACTTGAGAGATGGCTCAGCGGTTAAAGACACTTGCCAGCAGAGCCTAATGACCTGAGTTAGATTCCCCAGTACCTATGTAAAACCAGATAGACAAAGTGGTGCACACATCTGTAGTTCATTTGCAGTGGGAAGAGGCCCTGGTGTACCCATACTCATTTTTTTACTGTCTGCCTCCCCCCATCTATAATAAATAAGTAAATAAAATAAAATAAAATAAAATAAAAATCAAGACGAGGGGAAGAGCAATGGAGTGGACAACCTGATTTTCCACTTCAGCCACTTTCCCCCAATGCGGGCATGAGTATGGGGCGCCATACCACACTCCTCCCCCCAACCACACAAATAAATAAAAGAAGTGAGAAAAAGGATTGATGGGAGGCTAAGTGATGGCCCCTGAAGGTTGGGAGGTAGCTCGGTGGGAAAGTGCTTGCCTACCATGCACTCCTGGCCCTGCAATAAATAAGTAAATAAATCAGGGACTGGAGAGATGGCTTAGCGGTTAAGGTGTTTGCCTGCAAAACCAAAGGATCTCGCTTTGATTCCCCAGGTCCCACTAAGCCAGATGTACAAGTGGGTGCACGCATCTGGAGTTCGTTTGCACTGGTTGGAGGCCCTGGCGCACCCATTCTCTCCCTTCTTCCCTCACTCCCCCTCTCTCTGCCTCTTTCTGTCTCTCAAATAAATAAATGAAATATATATTAAAAAATAAATAAATAAGACCAGACGTGAATAATGGTCCCCTGAAAATGTCTATGTCCCCATCCATGGCACCTACCAGTGTTACTTCCACTTCCACTTCATGTCCAGAAGACACCGTTCCAAAACACACCTCCCGATTATCTGGCGTCTGCATTCTTTCTGACCCCTCCTCCACAATGGCCCCCCCCCCCCCGGGGCCTTGGAAGGGCTCACAGAGATGGCTCGTTCAGCTCTGAGTACTCAGCTACTTATTCTCAGCACTTTGGTGAAGTTTGAATTTCCCCAGTAGTCACTGCCAAGTGCAAAAAAAAAAAAAAAAAAAAAAAAGAAAAGAAAAGAAAAGAAGAAGCTTCTCTGGCAGAGCACTAACTCTATGGGAAGAAACAATTATGTAGAGGCAGCTTCATGGGTCTAACATATTCTATCCCAGCACCTATGACCACCCCAAGCCACAAGTGTTTGGCTAAGTCTTCAGTACCAGACATGGCTTGCCCCCCCCATGGAGCAGACTTGAAGCCCAAGCAAAGAGAAGTTGGTTACCCACATAGCAGTCATGCCACTGTTACGCTGGTGGGCACATACTGCCTGACTGGCTGATTGTATAGCTCGCAGGGTTCACTACTGCTTCGGACTGTTCTCCCCCAGCAGCCTGCATAGCACTTTCTTTTAAAAAATATATTTAATTAATTTATTTGAGAGCGAGAGAGAGGATGGGCACGCCAGGGCCTCCAGCCACTGTAAACGAGCTCCAGATGCACGCACCCCCTTGTGCATCTGGTTTACGTGGGTGCTGAGGATCAAACTGGGATCCTTTGGCTTTGCAGGCAAACGTCTTAACTGCTAAGCCATCTCTCCAGCCCTACTGCGCAGCGCTTGCTAGCACTGTGACAGCTAGCCAGCAGGGAGGAGGCTTCTGACTCAGTTTCCACTCGTTTTTCTTAGTGTCCTGAGTCTGGGGAGATGGCGTATCGGTTAAAGGTGTTTGCTGGGCTGGAGAGATGGCTTAGCGGTTAAGCGCTTGCCTGTGAAGCCTAAGGACCCCGGTTCGAGGCTCGGTTCCCCAGGTCCCACGTTAGCCAGATGCGCAAGGGGGCGCACGGGTCTGGAGTTTGTCTGCAGAGGCTGGAAGCCCTGGCGCGCCCGTTCTCTCTCTCTCCCTCTATCTGTCTTTCTCTCTGTGTCTGTCGCTCTCAAATAAATAAATAAAAAATTTAAAAAAATTTAAAGGTGTTTCCTTGCTGAGTGTCCTGCAAGCACATTACTTGATGTCTTCAGCAGCAGGGTCTGGCCACCCCTAGTTCCAGTGGGTATTGTTTCAGGATCCTTAGGGACCTCCCTGGCCAATATTCTGAGGAGGGGGGGCTGTTTTAAATTTTATTTTTATTTTTTGTTTTTCAAGGTAGGGTCTCACTCTAGCCTAGGCTGACCTGGGACTTACTATGTAGTCTCAGTGTGGCCTTGAACTCATGATGATCCTCCTACCTCTGCCTCCCAAGTGGGATTAAAGATGTGTGCCACTATGCCCACCTGAGAAGGGTTTTTTTTTTTTTCAAGGTAGGGTCTCACTCTAGTTTAGGGTAACCTGAATTCACTATGGAGTCTCAGGGTGGCCTCGAACTCATGGCAATCCTATCTCTGCGTCCTGAGTGCTGGGTTTAAAGGTGTGCGCCATCACGCCCGTCTTGAGAAGGGAGTTTTAATAGGCATTGAAGGGCCCTTGTTAGTGCCTTTTGGTAGAAGGGAGCAAAGAATGTTAGGATTTGGGGGATTTTGGCTATATCAGGGAAGAGAAAGGGAATAGTCCTAGGTTTGAGCTATATGGGAGTTTCTGCTCTTGAACTGAGTGTCATGAGTGATTGCTTTGTGAAGGCTCACTGAGCTGGGTGCTTGGCATGGTTCCTTTACTTTTACTGCAGGAGTTGCATGCCTCCACCAAAAGGAAAATGGTTCAGCATCAATGGGGAAGTGGAGACAGGAGGATTTCTGTGAGTTTGAAGCCAGTCTAGACTACATAGTAAGTTTGAGGCCAACCCGAGCTACAGAGAAAGACTCTCAAAAAACAAAAGTTGGGGCCTGGAGAGAGAGATGGCTTAACCATTAAAGTGCTTGCCTGTGAAGCTTAAGGACCCAGGTTCAATTCCCCAGTACCCATGTAAACCAGATGCACAAGGTGGCACCCGTGTCTGGAGTTCATTTGCAGTGGCTGGAGGCCCTGGTGCACTAATTCTCATTCTCTCTGTGTATTTCTTATCTCTCTACCTCCCTCTGCTTTAAAATAAATAAATGAATAAATTAGAAAAAAAAAAAACAAGATGAAAGTTGGGGCTGGAAAGATGCTTTAGTGGTGAAGGCGCTTGCCTGCAAAGCCTAACAACCGGAGTGTGGTTTCCCACTACCCACAGAAAGGCAGATGTGCAAAGTGGGCCATGCATCTGGAATACATCTGCAGTAGCTGGATGCTGTGGTGTGCGTGCTCTCTCTCTCTCTCTCTCTGTCACTCCTTGAAAATAAATAAATAACAGTTTCTAAAAAGCTTTAAAAAATAAAAGTTGGGGCTAGGGAGATGGCTTAGCTGTTAAGGCACTTGCCTGCAAAACCAAAGGGCCCAGATTCGATTCCCTAGGGCCCATGTAAGCCAGATGCACAAGGTGACGCATACATCTGGATTTCATTTGCAGTGGCTAGAGACCCTAGCACACCCATTCTCTCTCTCTCTCTCTCTCTCTCTTTCTGTCTGCCTCTCTCTCTCAAATAAGTAACAAAAAATTTAAATAAATAAATAAATAAATATATATGTATGTATATGATTTATGCATTTACAAATGGCACAGCATTGAGTTAATTTTTGAAAGCTTCTGTAGCTCTTGAGTAGTGTGGCCGAGATTGGAATCCACGTTGGTCTGGGCGCCCTTCTTTAAGCAATCCTCAAGGGTTCAAACCAGAAACCTGCTTCTGATCTCTCTGTGGTAAACTTAGCCACCCTTTTCAGAGTGGCCTGCAGGGGGAGGCAGAGAGCAGAGACGGCATCCAGAGGGCACCTGGCCGGCAGGGGCGCTGCTGGATCAGGAGGTGGCAGCTTGCGGGCGAGATGAGTGGACTCAGCCCTGGAGCAGGGCTGGGCAGTCCCTGGGAAGCTGAGGACAGGCCTGAGTCAGCCCTGGCTCCTATTGTTCAGAGAGGACTTCCGGGCCCAGAGAACAGAAGGGGCTGCCCTTCAATGACTCAGCATCACAGAGACCCCCTGCTTGGGAACCTGGGTTTCTCCCATCTGTGGACGTCAGGAGGGGAGGCAGAGAGTGACAAAGATGAGCCAAGGTCCCTGAAAGCTCTGGGTGGGCTTCTCCCCAAATAGGGGTCTGAGTGCTGGGATGACAGGTCTGCGCCCCACACCTCTGGGGATGGACCTCAGGGTGTTAGGCAGACACTACCCACTGAGCCTCACCCCAGCCCCACTTTGTGTGTGTGTGTGTGTGTGTGTGTGTGTGTGTGTGTGTGTGTGTGTGTTTGAGGTAGGGTCTCACTGTAGGAAATTCACTTTGTGATCTCAGGCTGGCCTCAAACCCACAGTGATCTTCCTCTGCCTCCCAAGTGCTGGGATTAAAAGGTGTGCACTACCACACCTGGCTTATGGTTTTTTTTTTTTTTTTTAATTATTTTACTTATTTGTAAGGAGAGAGAGAGAGAGAGAATGGGTGAGCCAGGACCTCAGCCACTGCGTATGAACCTTAGATGCACACACCACATACATCACGTCAGTCTTTAAATAGGCACTGGGGAATCGATCCCAGGCCGGCAGGCTTTGCAACAAGTGCCTTTCATCACTGAGCCGTCTTCCCAGCCCCTCCTTTTGAGCTCTCTAATAAGCAGCAGCTGTCTGGAGCTCCGTGACGCCCGGGGCCCTTCAGCAGGGCCTGGTGGCCGCAGTACAGGCTGGAGGATCCTGGTGCCGCTCTGGCCGGCTGGCAGCGGTCAGCTGCAGTAAGCGTGGCTAGGAGCTCAGTTGAAGGGAAGACAAGCCCCGTAGCCCGGGGCTCTCTCTTCAATTTCTGAGTCTCTCCTGCACCCTAGGAAGGCCGAACCTGGTTCTGCCAGAAAGTGGCCTCCTGTATGACATGAAACTGTCACCCAGCCTTGGCACACAGGAGTGCCCTGTGTCCTCTGAAAGTCCCCATTTGCTCCTGGGTTCTGCACTGGTGACAGCCAATATTGGCACTTCAGTGGTGATGGCATGAATGTCCCGAGATTTCCAAGACATTCATCTGCTCAGTCAGGGTATCAAGATCAACAAAACCTGGGGGAGGTATTACCATGGGATTTTTTTTTATAATTATGGAAAATGTTAATAAAAATTGTGAAAATTAAAAAAATAGAAAAAAATAATCAACTAAACCTGTCATGAAGTCAGGCGTGGTGGCGCACGCCTTTAATCCCAGCACTAGGGAGGCAGAGGTAGGAGGATCGCCATGAGTTCAAGGCTGGCCTAAGACTTTATAGTGAATTCCAGGGTCAGCCTGGGCTAGAGCGAGATCCTACCTTGAAAAAACAAAAAGAAAACAACACTGTCATGCATCACCTGGAGAGCAGGCGCTCTTGGTGGGACATGTTGAAGGACATTTCCCTCAGACATCTTTCTCCCACGGCCCACCACCCGAGTCTGATCATGAGGAAAACAGAGGGAGACTGTGCTCCTGAGGCCTGCCCAATGTCCCCTTCAGGTCACACCGCAGCATGGTCACTGTGGGTTCAACTAAGTGTGACAACACGCACTGAGCACGCTCACAGATGACGGGAATGACAGGGGAAATTACACAAGAGTGCTGCCTTCCCAACGCTTCTGTCAATCTTCAAAAAAAAGGTTTATTTACATTCGCAGGTGGACATGAGATGGTTATTTTACCCACTGAAGAAACTAAAAGCTTGGGCGAGCCCCGCCGACTCCCCCAGTGTTGGGTACAGGGAGCGGCTGAGAAGCGCAGGCCAGCCCCCCTCTGGGAATCCGTGCCGGGAATCGGGACATAGCTGGGCTAATGAAACACTCAGACTCTGCATGTTTCCCTCTCAATGAGGACCCGGGAGATTTGGGGGCTGGCATTTTGGGGACCTGGAGAATGTGGGCAGAATAAGAAACACTTAAAGATGGAACACAGGAGCCGGGCATGGTGGCGCACTCAGGAGGCAGAGGTAGGTGGTTTGCCATCAGTTCAAGGCCACCCTGAGACTACATAGTGAATTCCAGGTCAGCCTAAGCTAGGAAAAACCAACAACCCTCCCCTGCCCCCCGAATAAAAACCCCACCAAGATGGAACAGAGGGTGTGAGAGATGGCTTAGCAGTTAAGGTGCTTGCCTGCAAAGCCAAAGGACAGTCTTAACTCCCTAGGACACACGTAAGCCAGATCACAGGTGATGCATGCATCTAGACTTCATTCATTTGCAATGGCTGGAGGCCCTGGCACATCCATTCTCTGTGTGTTTTTGTGTTTGTTTGTTTGTTTGTTTGTTTATTTTTATTTATTTGAGAGCGATAGACAGAGAGAAAGAGAGAAGGCTCCCGGGCCTCCAGCCACTGCAAACGCACTCCAGACGTGTGCGCCCCCTTGCGCATCTGGCTAACATGGGTCCTGGGGAATTGAGCCTCGAACCGGGGTCCTTAGGCTTTACAGGCAAGCGCTTAACCACTAAGCCATCTCTCCAGCCCACGTCCATTCTCTATAGGCCTTTTTCTCCCCAACTCTCTCTCAAATAAATAAAAATAAATTTATTTTTTAAGCTAGGTGTGGTGGCACACGCCTTTAATCCCAGCACTCGGGAGGCAAAGGTAGGAGGATTGCCATGAGTCCAAGGCCAACCTGAGACTACATAGTGAATTCCAGGTCAGCCTGAGCTAGAGTGAGACCCTACCTCGAAAAGCAGATGGAAAAGAGGTGGAGGCTGCCCTTGGAATGTTTCTTACTTTCAGCTTTAAAACTGGGGCAGGGTGAGTGTGGGTGACCTCCCAAACCAAGCAGGTTGTCACAGGTACCCTGGGACCCGGCGTACACAGGTCTTCTAACTGATAGCACCAGCCTTCAGTGGTGGCCTCCAGGCTCCTGGACTGGGGGAAGGGAGAGGCCAGATTGCATGACTCCCCCCCCCACAGCCCATTTATTATTATCATTTTAAATTTACTTTATTATTATTTTATATTTTCAAGGCAGGGTCTCACGCTAGCCCAGGTTCCAAGACCCTGTGTCCTTCACTTGGGATCTGACAGAGCCTTGGCGCAGAGTGAGTGTACCCCAAAACACATCCCAAAGTCAGTGTCCCTGCAGAACAGGGTAAGGACTGGGGACTGAGCTCAGTGACTGGGTCTTGGCCTAGCATCTGTAAGGTCCTCCTTCACTCCTCAGAACCACATGTTCCTGGCAGAGCGTTGTATTTAGGCATATTCACTTCTCTCTCTCTCTCTTTCTGGTGATTAAGCCCCAGACACAAAGCTACACATTCTGCCAATATGGCCTCTAGTTACGTCAGAAGTGAACCTAATGCAAAAAAGTTCAGTTGCGAGTTAGTGAAAATAAAGATGTGTTTGTCCCAATTCACAGGTCCTTCCAGGTGTGGTGGTGCATGCCTGCGATCCTAACACTCAGGAGACAGAGACAGGAGGATGGCTGCAAGTTCCCGGCACTGCATAAACGAGGCATAGTAGTACATGTTTGTAATCCCAGCATTGGGAGGTACAGACAGGAGGATCAGGAGTTAAAGATCTTCCTTGGTTCTGTTGTGAGTGTAAGGGAAAAAAAAAATTATGGGGCTGGAGAGATGGCTTAACGGTTAAGCACTTGCCTGTGAAGCCTGAAGACCTCGGTTCAAGGCTCGATTCTCCAGGACCCACGTTAGCCAGTTGCACAAGGGGGCGCATGAATCTGGAGTTTGTTTGCAGTGACTGGAGGCCCTGGCGTGCCCATTCTCTCTCTCTCTGTCGCTCTCAAATAAATAAATAAAAATTAAAAAATTAAAAAATATATATATAAGCCGGGCATGGTGGCGCATGCCTTTAATCCCAGCACTCGGGAGGCAGAGGTAGGAGGATCGCTGTGAGTTCAAGGCCACCCTGAGACTACATAGTGAATTACAAGTCAGCCTGGGCTAGAGTGAGACCCTACCTCAGAAAACAAAGCAAAACAAAACAAAAAAAAACAAACAAGCAAAAATAGCCCTGTGCTGCCTCACAGAGAAAAGCTGTCAGTCCTCAGAGGAGGGTCCTGTCAGAGGAGCGACCATCACACTCGTTGTGTTTCCCCTTTGGTGGGGGGCAGGGGCAAAGGCCACTGAGCCTGGATCTTTGGGGTGTCTGTGGTCAGGCAGTCGGCAACCACTGTCCACGTGAACCGGGGTGCTGTAACCTTAGAGGTACTGCAGGGGCCTGTGGAAGGCTGCTGTGTACACAGGCAGGGTGAGGAAGGGCTGGCCGTGGCCCAGGAAGCCGGAAGAGGACACTGACCTGTGCCCGTGGGTGTGCATGCACGGGCATGGATGGCACCCTGCACACTTCCATGCGTGTGCATGCCGGCACGAGGCACACGCATCCGTTGAATACTCTAAATGAATTTTGGCGCATATACATGCTAATAAGGTGGTCTGTATATTTGCGCCTGCACACACATGTTTGTGTCATGTATATGAGGATTTTGCTTTTTTTATTTTTACTAATTTTTGTTTTTTGAGGTGGGGTCTCACTCTAGCCCTGGCTGTCCTGGAATTCACTGCATAGTGTCAGGGTGGACTTGAACTCATGGCGATCCTCCTACCTCTGCCTCCTGAGTGCTGGGATTAAAGGCGTGCACCACCACGCCCGGCTCTATTTTTATTTATTTATTCATTTGTGCAGCATGTGAAGCCAGGGTCTCTCACCACTACTGCAAATGAACAGCCATCTGGCCGTATGTGGCTGGCTGGGGAATTGAACTCTGGCTGGTAGGCTTTGCAAGTGAGTGTCTTTTAACCATTGAGTGATTTCCCCAGCCTCTTTTCTTTTTTTGGCCCCTCAGGTAGATTCATTTTCAGCCTGGGTATCATCAACCTGTCCCTGTTGCCCACGCGTCTGCAGGTCCTATTATCATCTCTGTGAGCAGATGAGGAAACAAGAAAAATATGGGTACATGGGAAGGAAAAGGAATCCCTCACCCCGTAGTCTTTTGAAGGCTTTCAGCAACTGAAAATCAAGGACTCCAGCACAGCCCATACCTCCCTCAGCGGTTATCGGCAGTTAATGAGTAGTTGCTGGGGGAGGGGGAGACATTTGCTTCAGTGCTGTAACCATGGGTAAGTTACATGTGCATTTGTTCCCCATAGGGACTGCCTGAGGCCATCATGACCCCACAGTGACTACCAGAACCCCACTGAGGAGGGTCCCCAGGGTGAGGGGAGTTGGGGTGAGGGGACCAATAGTATATATAACCTGTCATATGTGTATGTATGAATATATATATATATATACACATACACATATATAATACAATATAATATATAATATATATACATACATATGTATATATATTTGAATTTAAAACAATTACATGTGCTTTCATAAATTGTCCCCCCCCCACATGTTTGTGCAGGCAACCCTAATTAAACTCAGTGGGTCACACAAATATACAAGAAAAAAAAAACCTGACATCAAAGTGGAAGAGAAATAGTTAGGAAGAAGAGGTCCAGTGGAATGGGGATGGGAAGTAAGGACAAGGGAAGATAATGGGAGGGGATCGTGATCAAAACACATTATACACCTACATAAAAATTGTCCACTAAAAAAAGAATCCACTGCAATTAGCATTTACTTGAGGCCTTTCTCCTTTTCCAGCTGTAAACCCACAATTTTCAAGGAATCATGTAAGAAGCCCTGATGACGATAAAAGACATGTCCTAAACCCCTTGTGTAACCCCAGTGGCTCCTGGTTTCCTTTATGAGATTAGAATCCTACCCAAGGTACCTTCAAAGGTACCCAGTAATCTCATGTGTCAAAAAAGGGAACAAAATGCTGGAGAGATGGCTTAGGGGTTAAGGCATTTGCCTACAAAGTCAAAGGACCCAGGTTCGATTCTCCAGGACCCACTATCTAGATTCACAAGGGGCACACGCATCTGGAGTTCATTTGTAGTAGCTGGAGGCCCTGGTGTGCCCATTCTCTCTCTGGGTGTGGTGAGTTTGCCAGCCTGAGACTACATAGTGAGTTCCAGGTTAGCCTGGGCTACAGCAAGACCCTACCTCAAGCAAATAAAAAAAGAAAGAAAGAAAGAAAAAGAAACCCAAAACTTTGTGACTGGAGTGATGGTTTAGCAGTTAAGGGTAAAAGAGAGGATGGGCATGTCAGGGCCTCTAGCCATTGCAAACAAACTCCAGATGCATGAGCCACTTTGTCCATCTGGCTTTAACATGAGTACTGGGGAATCAAACCTGGATCCTTTGGCTTTGCCAGAAAGCACCTTAACTACTAAGCCATTGTTCCAGTCCCAAAGTTTTAGGGTTTTGTTGCTGTTGTTGTTTGTTTGAGGTAGGGTCTTGCTCTAGCCCAGGCTGACCTGGGATTCACTATGGAGTCTCAGGCTGGCCTTAAACTCACAGCGATCCTCCCACCTCTGCCTCCTGAGTGCTGGGATTAAAGGCGTGCGCCACCATGCCTGGCTCCTGGACTTTCTATTTTTTAATAAAACCCCAGCTTGGCTTCACAGTGGCTGGTTCGAAAACACTTCTCTGTGTTGGGCTAGGAATTTTGGGTTTGCCCAAGTCAACTTCGCTACAGAGAAAGAACTTTCTGTACAGCTCTGACAACCTGAAGTTGGGTGAAAAGCTGGAAGCTATGGTGGGCTTCGGTCACCCAGATGCCCCCACTGCGAGAAAGGAGGTGGCGACAGGAGAACCTCGCCCCTCTCTGAAGCTTGCAAATGAGAGAGATGAATGACTTAGGAGACCCTGCCTCCGACCAGGTGGAAGGCAAGGACCCATCTGAAAGCAGTCCTCTGACCTTCACACACAAACACACTCACTCTCTCTCTCTCTCTCTCTCTCTCTCTCTCTCTCTCTCTCTATCTCTCTGGGATGTAAAAAATGCCAGGCACAGCTGGGTGTGGTGGCGCACACCTTTAATTCCAGACTTGGGAGGCAGAGTAGGAGGATCACCGTGAGTTCGAGGCCACCCTGAGACTACACAGTGAGTTCCAGGTCAGCCTGGGCTAGAGCGAGACCCTACCTCGAAGAATCAAAACAGAAATCAGCTCTTGGGCTGGACGGACCCCGCACAGGGACCCCAGCTGCTCCTCTTGCTGTCTATTTACTGAACTTCACGTCAGGGCCCTGATGATGGACTGGGGGCGGGGGGGGGGCGGGGGTGGTCACTGGACCTCTGTGTTCCTCTTCCACCCTGACTAAATCTCCCTTTTTTGCTTTTCACTATGACCTGTCTATTTAATTGGCCTGTTGAGAACAGGAGGCTGAGTCTAGCTTGTTAAAGCGGCCATGATCTGACAGCCTTGATCTCTCTCTCTCTCACACACACACATACACATACACTCACTCACAAACACATGGACACACAAGCCACAGACATACTTGACCAGGGTCCCAGGCATGGAAACCCCTCCCATGCACACATCACCCAGTGATGACAGACGTGGCCCTTGAAGGAACCTGACCCACATGGACGCAGGGCAGCTGGGGTCCCTGTGCAGGGTCCGTGCATGCGTGCATATGTGCGTGCGTGCACGTGTGCGTGTGCATATGAGCACGCGCCCTCCTCAGAGGCTTTTTCCCTGGAGATTTCTCTATGTGAAGGTCATTCTCTCCATTCTCCTTTCTCTTTCTTTCCAACCATACAAAGTTGGGGGGGGGGAGACTCCCCTCTGGCTTGAGTCTTTCAGCTACCTTTCTTCCTGGATCCTAATTCTCCCTACAATAAACAGACCTCATAATTCATAATTTACCTTTCTCAGAATCTGTTTTTTTTTTTCCAGTTCTTTGCTAAATCAGATAAGGACCTAAAAGCTGGGGTTCACAAGCCTGGGATCTCCTGCGCCTTTATTGAATCCCTCCCTGGGCTCCCAAATCCTGCATTACTTGCATCTCTCTGTCCACTGGAGAGGGAGCTGACTGCCTCCCCCTTCCCCCCAGCCCAGCACTGTGACAGGGAAGCTTTCAACATAGGTCCCCTCCAGCCTGGCTCCGGGGAATGGGATCTTGCTTGAAAGTAGGGGGCTGGGGAGACAGTTCAGTGAAGTGCTTGCCACGCGAGCGTGAGGACCCGCGTGCAGATGCCAGTATTCATGTGCCTTTTAACCCGGCGCTGGGGAGGAGGAGACAGGAGGATCCTTGGGGCTTGCTGGCCAGTTTGTGTAGTCGAATCACTGAACCCTGGCCTCCATATGTACGTGTGCACACACACACACATCATGCCACACACACATACATACACACACACCACACACATACACACATACACACATCACACCACACACACACGCACACACACAAAGAAAACAAAATCGTGTGTTAGCTAGGGATGTACAGCAATCCCAGCACTTAGGAAATGGAGGCCAGAGAATCAGAAGTTCAAGGCCAGCCTTGGCTATATAAGACCCTGTCTTAAAACACCAAAACTTAAAGAAAGAAAGAAAGAAAGAAAGAAAGAAAGAAAGAAAGAAAGAAAGAAAGAAAGAAAGAAAGGGAAAGCCGGCTAGGAGTGGTGGTGCACCTCTTTCATCCCAGCACTCAGGAGGCAGAGGTAGGAGGATCACTGTGAGTTCAAGGCCAGCCTGAGTCTACACAGTGAATTACAGGTCAGCCTGGGCCAGAGTTAGACCCTACCTTGAAAAAAAAAGAAGGAGGAGGAGGAGGGGGAGGAGGAGGGAGAGGAGGAGGAGGAGGAGAAGAAGGAGAAGAAGAAGAAGAAGAAGAAAGTTTTTACTGATGAGTCAAGTTTGGGATCTTCTGTTTTTGAAGCAAGTTCTCGCTAATGTTGTGGGTAGGCAGACAGCTCTTACTTCCTGTTTCCCTGGTAACTTTAGAAAGGGAAGAGCTACTTCCTCCTCATCCCAGGAAGTGGAACCTGTCAATCATTCACCGGGTCAAGAGGCCACCCCTCACTTACAGACAGGCTAAGGAGGTGAGAGGAGCAGTCACCTCCTTCAGGAGGTAAGCCCTTTCCCGTGCAGTTGCTTTCTCACCAGCCCACCTGACTGCTCTTCGGAGTTCTGACTCTGAGGGGAACCTGCCTTTTACCTTTCTTTCTCGTCCGTGGAGGCTGGATGAATGACTGCTCTGTCACTCAAGGGCTTTCCCATCTTTATATTCCCAGCTTCTAATCTGGTAGCCCCCTGTCTCTTTGGGGAGCCCTCCCTCTCTCTTGTTGAGCAGTTTAGGGGCAACAGGGTCCCTCTAAAGAAAAGTGGAAGCGAGGAATGTCTTTGGGTCTATAGGAGGAGAATCTGTCATTCCACGTTGCTAGTAATCAGCTCTCCCCCCTAGAGGAGTTCCCCTTTCCTAGGAGAGATAATCCAAAAATTTTCCACCCTTCCCAGAAGATTAAGATCCCTAGGAAGATTGCCCTTTCTCCTTAAAACTAGATTTAGTGTCTCCTGGCTCCACACTGTTGGGATCCCAGGCGCATGCGCACTTTAGATCTGGCTTTTACATAGGTGCTGGGGAATTGAACCTGGTCCCGCAGCCTTAGAAATCATGCTTCTTTAACTGAAGAGACATCTCTATACCCTGGGAGATGGTTTGGAGAGAGTTTTACGTGGCCTAGGCTGGCCTTGAACTCATCATATAGCTGAGGGTGGACTTGAACTCCTGATCCTCTGCCTCCACCTTCCAAGTGCTGGGATTGCAGATATGGACCACGACCTGCAGCCACTGGGTTTCAAGCAAGTTTGTAGCAGTGCCCCTGGTCAGCTGCCTGTCTTACAGGATCATTTCTTAGCATGAGCTGATCCCTGGTGCCAGCCACGGGGCTTTTCACCAGAGGGCTGAGGGTCAGAAAAGGAGTGGGGGCTAGGGAGATGGCCTAGCAGTTAAGGCGCTTGCCTGTGAAGCCTAAGGACATAAATTTGACTCCCCAGAACCCATGCAAGCCACATGCACAAGATGATACATGAGCACAAGGTGGCACACATGTCTGGAGTTCATTTGCAGTGCTAAGGCTCTGAAGTACCAAATCTTTCTCTCTCTTGCTCATAAATTAAAAAAAAAAAAAAAAGGAATGGGGATCCAAGACTCCCAAACTGGGAATCTGGCATCTCACAGGCCAGGGGCTGACTGGCATCTTCCCCCTGCTGGTATCCCCACTTCTCTGAGTTCCCAGTGCCTAGAAAGCAGGGCACAGGCTCAGATGGCAGCCCCTTCAGGCTCAGTGGGCACTGGGGTGGGACCAGGAAGACACCCCAAGCCTGTTCTCCCCTACTACCACTGACTGATGCCCAACTTTCCCCAAGGGCTTAGGCCTGAGACACTCTGAGACAGGCAAAGCTGAGATTTTTAAAAAAAAAAATATTTATTTGATCATTTTGATTTATTTATTTGAGAGCGACACACAGAGAAAGAGGCAGAGAGAGAGAGGGAGAGAGTGGGCGCGCCAGGGCCTCCAGCCACTGCAAACAAACTCCAGATGCGTGCACCACCTTGTGCATTTGGCTTATGTGGGTCCTGGGGAATCGAGCCTCGAACCGGGGTCCTCAGGCTTCACAGGCAAGCGCTTAACCACTAAGCCATCTCTCCAGCCCCAATGCTGAGATTTACTGGGCACTTCCTGTCTGGACTCTGCCTGGCAGTGGATGCCCTGTAAGCCTCATCCTGAGCTGGGCCTTGTTGCTGCTCAAGAGTTGGGACTGGAACCCGACTGTGAGCCTCAAGGCACTCAGTTTCCCATAAATTCCTCATGGCTTGGCAGCAGCCTGTCTTGAGTTTCTTGTTGGGAAGCAAGTGAGCAGGCAGAGGGAAGGGTACAGCCGTTGGGCAGGCATAACTGCTAAAAGGCATACACCCAGTGTCTGCCTCTGGGAGCTTAACCTAAGATGACATCATGCTGATGTCTCCAGCGGTGTGTCTTCCTGCTGTACTTTTCTGATCCCTGTTGACAGACTCCCTGTGCCCTTGGGGCCCTGGTGGGAGCCCACCACTTTTAGGAAGGGTGGGGTCAATGTCTGTTGTCCCTTGCCTGTGTAGAGGCTAGAGAAGGACCTCAGGTGTCTTTCGGCGGTCGCACCATCCCCTTTTTTGACACAGGCTCTCACTGGCCTGCAAATTGCTACTTAGGCGATGCCGGCCAGTCCCGGGGATCCTCCTGCCTCTGCCTCCTCCTCGGTGCTGGATTACAAATTTGAGCCATCAAGTCCAGCTTTTTTTTGTTGTTGTTGTTGCTTTAAAAAAAACCCTATTTTTATTTATTTAGTTGAGAAAGAGAGAGGGAAAAAAAATAAGAGGCAGAGAGAGGGAGAGAAAGAATGGGTGCGCCAGGGCCTCCAGCCACGGTAAACGAACTCCAGATGCGTGCGCCACCTTGCGCATCTGGCTAGCGTGGGTCCTAGAGAATCGAACCAAGGTCCTTTGACTTTGCAGGCAAATGCCTTAACCGCTAAGTCATCTCTCCAGCCCTGTTGCTTTTTAAAATTTTTAATTTTTTAAAGTTTATTTATTTGAGAGCAACAGACAGAGAAATAGGCAGATAGAGAGAGAGAGAGAGAGAGAGAGAGAATGGGCGCACCAGGGCCTCCATCCACTGCAAATGAACCCCAGATGTGTGCGCCCCCTTGTGCATCTGGCTAACGTGGGTCCTGGGGAATCGAGCCTTGAACTGGGGTTCTTAGTCTTCACAGGCAAGCGCTTAACCGCTAAACCATCTCTCCAGCCCTGAATTTTTATTTAACTATTATTATTTTTTAATTTTTTAAAATTTTATTTATTTAAGAGCGACTGACACAGAGAGAAAGACAGATAGAGGGAGAGAGAGAGAATGGGTGCGCCAGGGCTTCCAGCCTCTGCAAACGAACTCCAGATGCATGCGCTCCCTTGTGCATCTGGCTAACGTGGGACCTGGGGAACTGAGCCTTGAACCAGGGTCCTTAGGCTTCACAGGCAAGCTCTTAACTGCTAAGCTATCTCTCCAGCCCCTGAATTCTTATTTTTAAAGGTAGGGTCTCACTCTAACTCAGGCTGACTTGAAATTCACTCTGTAGTCCTAGGCTGGCAGCAATTTTCCCTACCTCTGTCTCCTGTGTGCTGGGATGTAAGGCATATATCACTGACGCTATGCCCAGCAAGTCCAGACTTTTTTTTTTTACATGGGTTCTGGGGATCAAAACCAGGTCTTCATGTTTACAAGGCACTTCACCCAGTGAGCCATCAGCCCAGCCCCTGTCTTCTCTTTTGGACTGGAACTTTCTATAGAAGCCTGGGCACTGGGCCTGTCTACGTGGAGCAACGTGGGCATCTGTCAGCCATCGATGTTTTGGCCTGGACATATACAAGGTGTTTTCTAGAAGCTTTTAAACTCTTGCTTCCAGGACAGCAAGTCTAGGGGAGATGACGGACATGAACGTGAGAGCTCTGGGGAACCTCCGAGTATGCCAGGCCCTGGGGCACCTCCCCGCTCAGGGCTGCCCGGCGCCCAGATGCGTGATGACGGCTGTCAGGCAGGAAGACGTGCTTGAGAAACGACTAGCTCTCGTTTGATCCACTGCCTCACAGCCCACGAGTGGAAAAAAAAAATTTTTTTTTCTTTTTTAACTGGTCTTCAAAAAGCATCTATTCTCAACAGCTGTGTCTGCTCTGGGCAGTACAGACTCAACAGGCCTTGTTTTTGTTTTGTTTTGAACTTAAACTGTAGTGTATTAGTCAGGACTAGGAACCAAATGCTGTAAACAACAGAATCAACTGAAATTGGCTTATGCAAGAGCAAGAATGTATTGTTTTGTGGGACGGAGAAGTAGAGAGGGAGGGAGCTTTGGGCACCGCCATGTCCAGGGGCTCCAGGGCTCCATTGTCCTGGGGGGAAGGCTCTCTCCACTTGCCAGCTGGCTCATGAGGTGCTTTCCAGCCCTGGCTTCCTTCTCACTGGCCTGGAAGAGAATCCCTCTTGCTCAGGGACGCCAACAAGTGTCTTGGGGTGGCTTGACTTGAGACCCACGCACATAACTGAGGCAGCTGCAGAAGCTGAGGCGGAGATGCATGGGCACGGTGTGGCGGAGAGCCTGGGGTGAGGCCAGGGAGGAGGGACAGATGCTCCACAGCCAGTGCCAGAGAGGATCTGTACCCAGTTACCAGTAGGAGAAAGGGAGGCTGGAAGGGAATTGTGGGAGGTATCTGAGGGGCAGAAGTGGCCAAGTCCTGTCCCCCCCCCCCAGGAAGAAGAGCTCCGACCCATTTCATCAGAGTAGCAAGCAGTGTTGCTCTCAAATGCTGAGGATCACAGTCACGCCATTTATGGGGCCAAGTAGTAAGTTCTGGAACTTTTTTAAAAAAATTATTTATTTATTTATTTGAGAGCGACAGACACAGAGAGAAAGACAGATAAAGGGAGAGAGAGAGAATGGGCGCGCCAGGGCTTCCAGCCTCTGCAAACGAACTCCAGACGCGTGCGCCCCCTTGTGCATCTGGCTAACGTGGGACCTGGGGAACCGAGCCTCGAACCGGGGTCCTTAGGCTTCACAGGCAAGCGCTTAACTGCTAAGCCATCTCTCCAGCCCAGTTCTGGAACTTTTGTCCATCTGTCCTGTCTCTGGAATTCCTGAGGGATCTGAGCCTGGGATCTGGAGTTTCAATGCCTCCTCTGCCCTGACTTTTTGTGTGACTGTGAGAAAGTCCCTCAGTCTCTCTGTGTGTGAGTTGTGGGACCATCGTGAAGGATTGATGAGGCTCCCATTCATTGGGTGACCTGCCTGTGTCTTGGCTGTGGTCAGAACCAGCCTGGCTGACTCCCATCCTGGGGTCTTTCCGTCCTCAGCACTGACAGACAGCAGGAGCAGTGGATGAATGAATGAATGAATGAATGAATGATTAAAAGGGCAGGTTGACCCTTTCTTCTCTGATCTCTGTCACTGAGTCTCTTCAGCTCCCTACACGGGTCAGGGAAACTCAGGGCTTCTCAGAGTCCTGTCCTAGGCTTGGTTCCTCAGAAGCAAGTCCTGGGCCAAGGATCTAAGAGGGACGCCCCTTCATGGTGCCCCCCAACTTGACCCTCAGCGAGTTTACTCCTGTCCTTTTACATCTTCCCTCAGGCCCTGAGCACGCTCTTCTCTTAGTCCGTGCCAAGTGGGAGCCAGGGTTTGGGGACACCACGTGCTCGTTTTGGATTTGAGTTGGCCGGGCACAGCTCAGCCAGCCTTTTGCTCCCTGCGCTGGGCTGCTGGTGGCTTAGGTTCCCCTCTCTGCATGCTGCTTGCAAACAGCATGCTGAAGGTCAAAGTGGAACCCAGGCCCTTTGCTTATTTGCAGGGGAAATCCCTATGAAGTCCAGGCTGGTTTTGAACTCACTGCAATTCTCTTGCCTCACTCAGCCTCCCAAGTGCTGAAATGAGAGGCGCGAGGCCCCGGGCCTGGTCACCGCCCGGCTGCTCCAGACCGAGCCTCAGATTCTGCAGTGTCACTCGCCCTGTGTCCTCCTGGGCAGAGTTTCTGTGTGTGTGTGTGTGTGTGTGTGTGTGTGTGGGTTTCGTAAGGCTGGCCCAGGTGTGGTGGACAAAACTGACCAGGAAGGGTTGCAAAATGCTGTGGCCACGTTTCTCAAGCTGCCATGTTTCATTGCTTACGAGACTTACCTGCCATCTGTTGTCACAATAAATACATCAACACAGAGTGTTGATGAATGTGGAGGGACGCCCCTAGACAGAAGGCTGTCCCTACAGCCTTCGGATGCAGCGGCAATCACCTATTCTCTTCTGCCCCACGGCGGAGTATCTGTCATCCTTGAATGCCCAGCATCCCTTTTGAGGACACTGGCCGTCCATACCTGTGTGGACTTTTTTTTTTTTTTTAATTTTTATTTATTTATTTATTTGAGAGTGACAGACACAGAGAGAAAGACAGATAGAGGGAGAGAGAGAGAATGGGCGCGCCAGGGCTTCCAGCCTCTGCAAACGAACTCCAGACGCGTGCGCCCCCTTGTGCATCTGGCTAACGTGGGACCTGGGGAACCGAACCTCGAACCGGAGTCAGGCTTCACAGGCAAGCGCTTAACTGCTAAGCCATCTCTCCAGCCCCCTGTGTGGACTTTAAAGAAGAGGCTGACCCACTGGGCGTGGTGGCACATGCCTTTAATCCCAGCATTTGGGAGGCAGAGGTAGGAGGATCACCATGAGTTCGAAGCCAACCTGAGATTACATAGTAAATTCCAGGTCAGCCTGAGCTACAGTGAAACCCTACCTGGAAAAACCAAGAACAACAACAACAACAATAATAATAATAATAAATAAAGAGGCTGACCCTTTCAACCCCAGGGTGGGGCATGTAGTTAGGAATTCTATTGTTGTGTTTTTTTTTTCTTTTCTTTTGAGGCATGCCCAACAGACTGGCCTTGTTTTTAGGCAAGAGAATGAGAGAGAGAAAGAGAGAATTGGTATGCCAGGGCCTTCAGCCACTGCAAATTGAACTCCAGATGTGTGCACCTCTTTGTGCGTATGTGCGACCTTGCACGCTTGTGTTACTGTGCATCTGGCTTACGTGGGACCTGGAGAGCCGAACATGAGTCCTTAGGCTTCCTTAGGCAAGTGCCTTAACCACTAAGCCATCTTTCCAGCCCTGTTGCAGGTTTTGAGAGCAGCAGAGCTCTCTTAGCTCTGGATGGGCTTAGCTTGAGGGTTAGGCTGCCGGACAGTTAACCATCACTAGAAACTCCCCAGACCAGTGGCTCCTGAGTCTGTTGTCTCACAATTTACAAAGAATTGACAAGTGCAGTCATGGAGGAAGAGCAAGTTAAGAAAGATTTTATTTTAGAAAAGAAAGTAAAGTAGAAACTCCTAAGCTGGGAGGCGCCCCGAGGTGGTAACCCACTTGGTGATGTCTTGGGTGGGGGTCCTTATCCTCTTATGGTTAAATCAGACACCAGGTCAGGTAGATTGATTCTTCTGAATGTATGTGAGGGCTTTTGATACAAAAGGAACAAGGGAGGGGGTGGGAGGAGGATTAATCAAAATTTAAGATGTTATGAATAAACCATGTGGAAACCTACTTCTTCACTACCTAATAATATATATATATTGGGCTGGAGAGATGGCTTGGCAGTTAAGCGCTTGCCTGTGAAGCCTAAGGACCCCAGTTCAAGGCTTGATTCCCCAGGTCCCACGTTAGCCAGATGCACAAGGGGGCGCACGCGTCTGGAGTTCGTTTGCAGAGGCTGGAAGCCCTGGCACGCCCATTCCCTTTCTATCAGTCTCTTTCTCTCCCTCTGTCTCTGTCACTCTCAAATAAAATAAAAATGACAAAAAAATATTTTTTTTTAATTTTTAAATTTTTATTAACATTTTCCATGATTTAAAAAAAAGTCCCATGGTAATTTCCTCCCTCCCCACCCCCACACTTTCCCCTTTGAAATTCCATTCTCCATCATATTACCACCCCATTACAATCATTGTACTTACATATATACAATATCAACCTATATATTAAAAAAGAGTTTGAGCAGGGTGTGGTGGCACACACCTTTAATCCCAGTACTTGGGAGGCAGAGGTAGGAGGATCACCAAGTGTTCAAGGCCATCTTGAGACTCCATAGTGAATTCCAGGTCAGCCTGGGCTAGAGTGAAGCCCTACCTTAAAAAACAACAACAACAACAAAAAATAAAACAACAAAAAAAGGAGTGGGGAGAGAATTTGGACGATAATATTGCATCCAGAAGTCATAGATTGTTATTAGAAAAATTCAGCGCTGCCTGGACTACAGTGAGACCCTACCTCGAAAAACCAAAAGAGAAAGAAAAAATTCAGTGCTAGGGTGGGATGGCTGTCAGCAAGTTGTTGGCCAAGGAGGTCCCTGCTGTCCCCAAAACATCACAAGTTATTGTCAAGGCTCCTGGTTGCCCACCAGAACCAGATGAACGCTTGGGCTGCAGCAGGTCACTGAGAATTCAAGCTGACGCTGAGCTGGAAGCTTCTTCCATATTGACTAGCTGCCAGGTGGCTGGCAAGAGCCACTGCAGCCTGTTAGGGGGGGAAAGTCATCAACAGTCTTAACCAGCAAGGGACCCTGCAAGCTTCATGGCTGACCAGCCAGGCCAAATACACCAACAGGTGTCATGGTGTTAACATAATGGCAGTAGAAATATGCTGAAAAACTTGAATAGTGGAAAGCCTCCGAGATGAGATAAGAAAAGAATGAGAAGAGGTGACTAGTGAGCTCCCCCCTCCCCCTGCCCCTGGCAGTTTATTGCCCTTGGTTTAACTTTAACTACCACCTGCACCCATTGTTATTTTTATTTGCCAAACCATTACACTTTTGTAAATTTTTTTTTTTTTAAGGTAGGGTTTCACTCTAGCCCAGGCTGACCTGGAATTCCCTATGTAGTCTCAGGGTGACCTGGAACTCACGGCAATCTTCCTACCTCTGCCTCCCGAGTGCTGGGATTAAAGGCGTGCACCACCACGCCCGGCACTTTTGTAAACCCTTTGTAACCTGCTCACCTGCCACGGTTGCACTATTGTAACCCATGCTTGCTTGTACTATAAAGTCCCTAACACACTTGAGTTTGGGGCTGATGCCTTAACCACTAAGCAATCCTCCCAGCCCCATTACAACATTTTAAAAAAGAAAAAGGAACAAGGGCTGGTGGTCAGCTGACATCTTGCTGAGTCATGGTGAGTGAGGGCGTTTTGGAATTCAGTCATCACTATTACTAGAAACTAAGCAAAGATAGACACGTGACCCATGGCATTCAGGCATGGCGCTTCTACTGGGACACATGGGAAACAAATGAAATGTTCTTCCCACTGGGATTGCTCATTGGAGATATGATTGGGACTGCTGGGGACCATCCTGGTGACCACAAGGGAAGACCTGCTTAGGAATGACACAGACATCAGCATCACAAGATGAGAGAGCCAGACAGCGTGGCCCAAGCCTGTGACCCTAGTATTGAAGAGGCGGAGGCAGGAGGATCAGGAGTTCAAGTTAGCCTGGGCTGCATGAGCCCCTTTCTCAAAAAGAGAGCCGGACACTGGCTCATACCTTCAATCCCAGCACTCAGGAAGCCAAGGTAGGAGGATCACTATGAGTTTGAGGTCACCCTAGGCTATAGAGTGAGTTCTGGTCAGCCTGGGTTAGAGCAAGACCTTGCCTCAAAACAAAACAAGAACAGAAAACAAGAGATGGGGAGAGGGAAGTTCTTAATGATGGCATTGAGAATCTGATCCTATATCCAGCCATGCCTGAATCCTTACCATTTTATAAGTATGTGAGGCAGTAACTTCCTTTCATATAGGTTTCTATTGCTTGCAACTAAAAGATAACTTTTTTGTGTGTGTGGGGGGAATCTCACTCTAGCCCAGGCTGACCTGAAATTCACTCAAGCTGGAGCGCCTCCTCCTGACTCAACCTCTCAGGTGCTGGCATGGTGGGCATGGTGGGCATGGGCCGCTGTTGCTGGCACGTCACCAGGTATTCTGAACTGATGTTCTGAAGAGGCGACCAGAGAGGTGGCTTTAAATATTCATGTGAACCCAATAAAGCCAAACATGAGAGATTCCCCTTTCTGTCGTCTTTGGGCGAGAAGAGGAGAGGCAGAGGTCTGCTGACAGCCCAGCTGCCTCCGCTCCTGGCGCACTGCCGCCTGCGTTTGTTTTTCCTGAGCCTAAGTTTGGATCTTGGGCAGCAGGAGAGTCCTGGGGTCCCTCCCCACCCGGGGAGCAGGGCTGGTGATTGTGGCCTGGCCTGTGCGTGTTTGGCAAAGCTTTCTAACTGATTGTTTACTCGGGGTCTCCTGAGGCCTATAGGCGGCCACACCGGGCCTTCCAGATGCTTCCAGCTGAGCCCCTGAGCATGCTCTGGTGCCTGATCCACCCAGTGCCTCCTACATCCATTCCCTCCAGCAGACTGGTGGTTCCCAGAGAATCCCTCTACCACGTGTATCTCTTTCAGCTTTCTGTGCCCAACCCACTGGTCACACAGGCCTGCAACTGGCATGTTTGTTTTGCTCCGTTTTATTTCACTTTGTATTGTTTAGTTAAAGCTGGAAATTAAAACTTGGAAGATTTTACAGGAAACCTCTGCGTTTTGGTTTCTTTTGGGGAAAAAACAAAAAAATAAGAAGGTCTTGCCAACCTTTCCACCCAGCAAAAATGAGCTGTAGCTGAGTAGTGACTGGGTGCCAAGAAGCCCCAGTGGGAGGTGGGAAAAGAGGCAGGGAAAGGAAGGAGTCCAGCCAGGTATTGTAGCACTTGGGAGGAGGCAGGATGATCAAGAGTTCAAAGTCATCCTCACCTGTATATGGAGTTCAAAGCAAGCCTAGACTGCATAAGACCCTGTCTCAAAAAAGCAACAAAGAGGGTTGGAGAGATCACTTAGAGGCTAAGGCATTTGCCTGTAAAGCCAAAGGACCTCGGTTCGATTCCTCAGGACCCACGTAAGCCAGCTGCACAAGGGGGCACATGCGTCTGGAGTTTGTTTGCCGTGGCTGTAGGCCCTGGCATGCCCATTCTCTCTGTTGCTCTTCTCTCCTTACTTGCAAATAAACTAAAAACATATATACTTTAAAAACAACAAAGCAGGCATGTAGTTGGTAGAGCACTTGCCTAGCACGCATGAAACCCACGGTGGCGCGCACGTGCGGTCCCAGCACTGGGGAGGTAGAGGCAGAAGGACATGTGTCTGGAGTTCCCGGGCAGTGGCGGAGGCCCTGGAGTGGACAATCTCTGTCTTTCAAATGCACAAATAAATATATAATTTTTAGAAGTAAAAAAATAAAGCCGGGTGTGGTGGTGCACGCCTTTAATCCCAGCACTTGGGAGGCAGAAGTAGGAGGATTGCTGTGAGTTCAAGGCCAGCCTGAGACTACATAGTGAGTTCCAGGTCAGCCTGGACTAGAGTGAGTGAGACCCTACCTTGAAAATTCAAAAAAAAAAAAAAAAAAGGAAAGGAAAGAGGGAAGGCACTGATACATGAGCCGGGTGTCAGGGAGCAGGACATCCAGGTGCAGCTAGGCTCGGCCTGCCTTGAACACACCGTGGGGCTGAACCACACAAAGAGTACGCAGGCGGGACTTTGCCACCAGCTCCTTGCTGTCTGTCAGCTGCACAGGAGGCTTGGGCATGGGTGAAAAGAAGACGTCAAGGAGAAACTGCAGCAGGCCAGGCTGGAGCCTGAGGAAGTAGGGTCTGGAGTTTGAGATCAGCCTGGGCTCCAGAGTGAAACTTTTATCAATTTCTTTCCATCTTTCTTTCCTCCCTTCCGCCCTCCTTTTTTTTTTCTTTTTAGGTAGGGTCTCACTCTAGCCCAGGCCGACCTGGAATTCCCTATGTAGTCTCAGGATGGCCTCAAACTCATGGCGATCCTCCTACCTCTGCCTCCCGAGTGCTGGATCAAAGGTATGCGCCACCACGCCCGGCTCCTCCCTTCTTTCTTTTGAAGCTGGATCTCCCTCTAGCCCAGGCTGACCCAGAACTCATTGCGTAGCCCGAGCTGGCCTCAAACTCGTGATCCTCTTACCGTAGCCTCCCGAGTGCTAGCATTAAAGGTGTGCACTCCCATACTTGGCTTCTGTTACTTTCTTGGTGTTGTGACTCGATGGTCCTGGTCAGAGGCAGCTTTGGGCAGGAACAGGTTGATTTTGGCTGCTAGTTCTTGAAGGGCTCCAGTTCAAGAGGCCATGGTGGTGGGGGAACCATGGCAGCAGAAGTGCATGCAGAGCTGGCCACCTCTCTCCACCTTCAGGAAGCAGGGGATGAATAGGAGGTAAAGCCAGGGTAGGAAATCCCAAGGCCCGCCCCCAGGAACCCACTTCCTTCAAGGCTCCATAGTCTTCCCAAACAGTGCCGCTGACTGCCGACCAATTTACTCAAACACGCCAGCCAACATGGGACCTTTCATATTCATGCGGCCGGCTTCTCATTGCTGGCAGAAAGCGTCCAACCAAAAGCAGTTTATGGGAAGAAAGGGTTTATTTTGGCGTACAGACTTGAGGGGAAGCTCCATGATGGCAGGGAGAAACCGTGGCGTGGGCAGAGGCTGGATACACCTTCTGGACAACATCAGGTAGACAAAAGCAGCAGGAGAGTGTGCCAAACACTGGCAAGGGGAAGCTGGCTGTAACATCCGGAAGCCCACACTCCCAACAAGACAGGAGGATCCCATTTCCAAATTCTCATCAGCTGGGCATCAAACATTCAGAACACATGAGTTTTGGGGGAACACTTAATTCAAACCACCACAGCTGGGTAGATTGGGTTAAGGGGCTTGCTTGCAAAGCCTGATGGCCTGGATTTGATTCCTCAGGGCCCATAGAAGTCTGTGACAGAAAAGACGCTGAGCTGGGCATGGTGGCGCACGCCTTTAATCCCAGCACTCTGGAGGCAGAGGTAGGTGGATTGCTGTGAGTTTGAGGCCACCCTGAGACTACATAGTGAATTAATTCTAGGTCACCCTGAGCTAGAGTGAATACTTACCTTGAAACCCACCCTCCCCCACCCCCCAAAAATGTTAAAGTTGAGTTGATCCATTGAGTTACTATAAGAATTAACTGCTGAGGAGCTGAACTTATCTTTGGCAGCAGATGGAAAAATTCCAAAGAGAGAACTCTCCAGGAAGGGCCCAGAGGGGTGATAAGAGGGAAGGACAGTTTAGACTAAAATGGAGTTCGTGGTTAGGATGACCTGACTACAGGAATGATTAATATGCATGTTTTGAAAAATGTTTTGTAACCATATATATAGACCACACAGGCTAACTCAGCTAATTGCCACATTTTGCTTCTGTAATCCCCTGGCACCTGCTTACCCCTCCCTAAGGCTATGAAAACTACAAAATGAAAGTAAAACTCTCAGCTCAGGGTGGAAATTTCTTTGGGAGTGATCCCAGTTTCGGTCCCCGGGGTAAATAAACACCTTTTTTCCCCCCAATGCTCATTGGTGTTAGAATAATCGGTCCAGCGAAATTCCCACAACAAATCCAGATGCACAGAGGGGCACATGCATCTGGAATTCTTTTGCAGTGGCAAGAGGCCCTGGCATGCCCATACTTTCTTTCTATCAAATAAATAAAATACTGTTTCAAAAATCAGGTGAGCGGCTGGAGAGATGGCTTGGCTGTTAAGGCACTTGCTAGCAAAATCTAACAACCTGAGTTTGATTCCCCAGTACCCGTGTAAAGCCGGATGCACAAAGTGGCACATGTATCTGGAGTTTGTTTGCAGTGGCTAGAGGCCCTGACATGCCCATTTTCTCTCATCTCTCTTGCAAATAAATAAAAAATAAAAATTTAGGCCGGGCATGGTGGCGCACACCTTTAATCCCAGCACTTGGGAGACAAGAGGTAGGAGGACTGTTGAGAGTTTGAGGCCACCCTGAGACTACATAGTGAATTCCAGGTCAGCCTGAGCTAGAGTGAGACCCTTCCTTGAAAAACCAAAAGGGGGAAAAAAATGACAGGCAAGCCTCTGTTGAGTGTCTGGTGATCTGTGAGTGAATGTCGTTGTCACCAGACCAGACAGACCCTCCCCATGCCTGCCGGCCTGAGCAGGACAGTTCAGAGGGACTTGCCCTCCAGCTGCAAAGGCTATGGTGACCATGTTAATGGTGACCTGCCTTTGCCCTGGAGACCTGGTTCCAATCACAGTCACACCTTCAGTCTAGTCAAGGCCAGCCACCATGAACTTGACCCCACCACAGCTGCTCCAGAGGGACAGACAGCATGCTCCAGACCTTGAAGGGGCCACGGTCAGGTGTGGAGGGGGCGGAGAGTCAGTGAACAGCTTGTGACTTACAAGTGGGAGGGTTGTACTGATGCCTGGCTGTGGTTGGTCTTGATAAAACTGAAAGCTGTGCTGTGATTGGTGCAGGTTACGATCATATTTGCATGTAGCATCCATGCCACGCCCCCTCTTCCTGACTTTATAACCAGGTTATACCTACCTTCTCATTGCTGGGACAAAGCTTCAGGTTTTATTTTGGCTTACAGTCTGGAGGGGAAGCTCCATGATGCCAGGGGAGAGATGGCATGAGCGGAGGCTGGGCATCACCTCTGCCACAGCAGGTGGAGACCAAGAACAGAGTAAGCAGAACCCAGGCGAGGCAGAGCTGGCTAGGACACCCCTCAGTCTGTCCCCAACAACACACCTCCTCGATCAAGGCTCTACTTCCCGAATTTCTACCACCTGGGAACCAAGCATCCAAAACACATGAATTCATGGGAGACGTCAGATTCCAACCACCAGGCCAAGTCGCCCTGCTCCCGTCCTGGCTCGCGGAAGTTACTCCTCCTGGGCAACTTCCTTAGTGTCACCAGATTGGGCCCTCAAACACTGGGCCGCAGAAAAGACTTTGCTGAGCCAGGCCTTACATTTGTAAGCCTCGTACTTGGCAGGCTGAGATGGAGGATTGCCATGAGTGTGGTGACAGCCTGGGCTAGAGTGGGACTTTGCCTAAAGGAAAAAAGAAAAGAAAAGAAAAGAAAAGAAAAGAAAAGAAAAGAAAAGAAAAGAAAAGAAAAGGGGGAAGGGGAAGGGGAGGGGAAAGGGGAAGGGAAGAGAGGGGAAGGGGGAGGGAAATAGGGTAGAGGAGGGAAGGGAGAGGGGAAGGAAGGGGGTAGGGGAGGGTAAGAGAGGGGGAGAGAGGAAGGAGAAGGGAGAGGGAAGGGAAGGGGAAGGAGAAGGGAGAGGGGAAGGGAAGGGGGAGGGGAAGGGGAAGGAGAAGGGAGAGGGGAAGGGAAGGGAAGGGGGAGGGGAAGGGGGAGGGAGGGGGAAAGGGGGAAGAGAGAATTCTATCTTTATAGTCCTGTATAACCAAAACACGTGTGTGTGCACTCCCGCATGTGTGTGTATGGGCACTCCAGGGCTTTTTGCCACTGCAAATGAACACCGGATGTTTGTGCCACTTTTTTGTTTGTTTTGTCAAGGCAGGGTCTCACTCTAGCCCAAGATGACCGGAAACTCACTCTGTGTGCTCAGGCTGGCCTCAAACTCAAGGCAATCCTCCCTCTGCCTCCCACGTGTTGGGATTAAAGGCATGAGCCACCATGCCTGGCCTGTGCCACTGTTTGTAGCTAGCTTTATGTGGGTGGCTGGGGATTTGAACCAGGGACAGCACACTTTGTAAGCAAAATCCTTCAACCACTGAGTCACCTTCCCATCTCCAGTTAGCCCAATTAACTATGCCTCCCCAAAATATAAAACCAAATAACATACACGCACGCACGCATGCATGCACGCACACAAACCCAATGGAAACAGCCTTTCCTGAACAGCCTCAGCCCCGCCTCCAGGCCCCTGGCAGCCTGGACATGAGGTAGAAGGGGGAGGGTTAGGGTCCTTTCGCACAGATGCAGGCAGTCCCCTCTTCACAAGTCACAACCTTCTTTTTAAGGACACTGGTGACATCACTGACTGGGGGACCTGGCTGCTTCTGCCCTGGCTCAGGTTTGGAAAGCCAGGGAGAGTAGTAAGCCTGGAGGCTTTTCCTGGCAGAGAGCCTGAGCTCACTTCTGCAGGAATTCATGTCCGAGGGGGCCAGCTTGTCTTAGCTGATGTAATTAGGATCTTGAGACTTTTAAGCTGTTCTCCAGAGGAGAAGGTGTGTGACTGAGGCCAAGAGCTCCTGGTTGGGACAGCCGCCACCGGTGGGCGGACTCTGGACTGGATCTTTTTTTTTTAGTTTTTCAAGGTAGGGTTTCACTACTCTAGTCCAGGCTGACCTGGAATTCACTCTGTACGCTCAGGGTGGCCTCAAACTCACAGCACTGTTCCTATCTCTGCCTCTATATTATATGGTAGTGCTTAAAGGCATGTGCCACATGCCTAGCCATTATTTTACCCTTTTTGTTTTGTTTTCATTTTTCAGTCAATTAATTCTCTTTTTCAAAAAAGTAATTATTTAACTTATTTATTTGAGAGAGAGAAAGAGGCACATAGAGAGAATGGGAGTGCCAGGGCCTCTAACCACTGCAAACGAACTCTATATACACACGCGCCACCTTGTGTGCCTGGCTTACGTGGGTCCTGCGGAATCAAATCTGGGTCCTTTGGTTTTGCAGGCAAGTGCCCTAATGGCTATGCCATCTCTCCAGTCCTTTTTCAGTCAATTAACTATCAGGGTCTCATGTAGCCCAAGCTGGTCTTGAACTCCATATGTACCCGAGGAGGACCTTGAACTTCTCACCCTCCAGTGTCCACCTCCCAAGTGCTGGGACTCCAGGTGCACACCACCATGTCCAGTTTATGTGGTGCTGGATTTTATCATCCGAGGCTTTAGCACACTGACCAGGTACTCTACCCTCTGAACCATATCCCCAGCCCTCATTTTTTTTTTTTTTTTTGAGGTAGGGTCTCACTCTAGCCCAGGCTGACCTGGAATTCACTATGGAGTCTCAGGGTGGCCTCGAACTCACAGTGATCCTCCTACCTCTGCCTCCCAAGTGCTGGGATTAAAAGCGTGCGCCACCACGCCCGGCTGTTGTTGTTTCTTTAGCGGCAGGTCAAACTTTAGCCCAGGCTGACCTGGAATTCACTATGGAGTCTCAGGGTGGCCTCGAACTCACAGTGATCCTCCTACCTCTGCCTCCCAAATGCTGGGATTAAAGGCGTGCACCACCACGCCTGGCTTCCAGCCCTCATTTTTGTTGTTGTTGTTTCTTTAAAGTCAGGGTCTAACTGTAGCCCAGGCTGACCTGGATCTCACTCTGTAGTTCCACGCTGGCCACAAACTCACAACGAATCCTCCTACCTCTGCCTCCTCCTCCTGCCTCTCCAGTCCTGGGATTAAAGGCGTGCGCCACCATGCCTGGCCTCATTTTATTAAGACTCAATGTTGCTGTAGAGCCCAAGATGGCCTCGTGCTGGATGGAACCCTCTTGTCTCTGTCTTGAGTGTTGAGGAGCCAGACCTATAGTACCACACCTGGTCAGGTTCTTTAGTTTTAAGCTGTCTAGTATACGGTAGTGATATGTGACCAGAAGCCTAGGAAGGAAGAGTGAGAAGGATGTTGGCTTCTGGGTCCCAGAGGGGCTCGCTCACCACCCACCCTTAGGGAAGTAGCACCTGGGCTTGGGCCCCAGCACCTACGTTCTAATCCCGATCTCCTCTGACCTGTGACTATGTCTGTACGGTGAGATCACTCCACGCTAGTAGTCACAGTACAGTGGCAGCAATGAGCCAGCAGACGGCACGGGCCAGGGTCAGGCCAGCTCTGTGTCCCTAGAGCCTGGCTTCCTGCGAGCCCTTTCTGTACAGCCTTTCATTGAGCTACTCGTCTGCCCTGGGTCCAACAGCTGCACTTTGTGGGTGGAGGGTGACACCTTGGAAACCACCTTGTAACAGCATCCTGTCCCGCCTCTCCCATTCTCCGTGGCTTACATTACAACAGGCACCTCCTCTACCAGGAAGCCTTCCCTGGCTGCCTGACCTCACCCTGGGACTCTTGGAGCTTGGGGAGGAGAGTGTGAGTCACCCATGTCTTCATAGTGGGGACGGGTCATGGTGTGCCACCCTATGTGACTTTGCTACCCAGAAGATCAGGAGAAAGTTCCCCAGGACCATGCCATTAGACTGAATTGCTCCAGGTGCTACTTAGTGGCAGAGCCGTTGTCTGGCGTGTGGGAGCCCTGCTTTGATGCCAGCACTGCAGAAAACCAAACCAGCCGGGCGCCTTTAATCCCAGCACTCGGGAGGCAGAGATAGGAGGATCGCCATGAGTTGGAGGCCACCCGGAGGCTGCATTATAAATTCCAGGTCAGCCTGGGCTATAGTGAGACCTTACCTTGTAAAACCAAAACCAAACAAAACAGAACACAAACAAGCAATCTGGTAGCTTGCTGGGGAGAGGGTACCCCTGCTCTCGGCTGTGCCCATGCAGGACAGCTTTCACAGAGACCAACGGCCCCTTGCATGTCTCCAGAGATCAGGACTCAGGGGTGACAGAAAGGAGACCCACATACAAAGCAGGTATCAGTCACCTGAGCACTTAGGGTCCAGCCCAACTTGGTTCCTTCTACCAAAGAAGTCTTGGAGACACTGACTCATTCCCTAGACATGTCCTTCCTGCCCCTCCCGTCCTGTGAGGGCACACACGAGGAGCTGGGAGGAGGGCCTTGGGCTGGGCTGGGTTGGCCAGGTGGGTGCTCTGCCTGCTGAGGCTCCCCTCCTGGCACATGGGTATCAGGGTGGCTCGGCTCCCCCCATCTTTCTGGCTACAAGTATGCAGTGACCTCAGAACACAGGTATCCACACCTGGAGTTGTTCCCAGGAGACAGCCCAGGGGCTGCCCTATCAGGGATTCTGCCCCCCTCCCCTCCTGTGTCCAGAGAGGGACAGGAGCCCATGGCCTGGAAGGGCCTAACGTTACATGAGCCCTAGGGGAGGTCACTAGAGCCCGGAGTCCCGTCTCACTCACCTGACCTGGCTTGGCCCTTGGGAATAGCCTGTGCACATGTCTGCTCTGGGCACCCTCAGAATGCTCCCCGCCAGGCCAGGTGAGAAAAGGGGCCACGGAGATGCCTGGAAAGGGGGTGCTGTCACATTTGCAAACCCTGTGGGACTGCACAGACACCACAAAGCAAGGTGGGTACAACTTTGAATAACCTGCAG
Organism: Jaculus jaculus; assembly: GCF_020740685.1. Taxonomy (NCBI): domain Eukaryota; kingdom Metazoa; phylum Chordata; class Mammalia; order Rodentia; family Dipodidae; genus Jaculus; species Jaculus jaculus. The sequence continues at coordinate 102,452,591 of NC_059112.1, forward strand.
GTTTCTAGTTATTTCCAGGTGTGGCAGGAGAATAGGAATGAGGAACGAGAGACGTCACGGTTAACAGAGATGCAGAAAGAAAGAAAGGAAAGAAGGAAAGAAAGAAAGAGAAAAAAAGGAAGGAAGAAAGGAAGGGAGAGAGGGAGGGAGGGAAGGAAGGAAGAAATCTGGGTATAGTGGCACGTGCCTTTAACCCCAGCATTTGGGAAGCAGAGGTAGGAGGATCGCCATAAGTTTGAGGCTACACTGAGACTACTGGGTTACAGTGAGACTACACCTCGAAAAACAAAAATAAATAACTAAAAATGATTAACATAGATGCCAGTTGGCAAGAGGAACCCTTCCTCACTTGGGCTACATCAACTAATAGAGCATGTGCAAAAAAACAAACAAACAAACAAAAAAACAAACCAGACCCCATGTATAGACTCAGAAGGGAATGACTTGTGAAGGGCCTTTTCCTAGCACACTAGCCCATTCTTATTCTTTTCTTTTCTCTCTCTTCATCCCTTCCTTCCTTTCTCTTCCCCTCCCTTCTCTCCACCTTCCTTCCTTTCCCTCCCTCCCTCCCTTCTTCCCTCCCTTTCTTCCTTTTCTTTTTTTTTAAAAATATTTTTAATTCATTATTTATTTATTTATTTGAGAGCGACAGACACAGAGAGAAAGACAGATATATAGAGAGAATGGGTGTGCCAGGGCTTCCAGCCACTGCAGACGAACTCCAGACACGTGTGCCCCCTTGTGCATCTGGCTAACGTGGGTCCTGGGGAATCGGGCCTTGAACCAGGGTTCTTAGGCTTCACAGGCAAGCGCTTAACCGCTAAGCCATCTCTCCAGCCCCCTTTCTTCCTTTTCTTGTAGTGAGGTCTCACTGTATATCCAAGGCTGATCTTAAACTCACAGTGATCCCCCTGTCTCAGTCTTTCGAGTGCTGGAATTACAGACATGGGCCAACACACCTTGTTCTCTCTCTCTCTCTCTATTTTATCCTAAGTAGGGTGTCACTGTAGCCCAGGCTGACCTGGAATTCACTATGTAGTCTCAGGGTGGCCTCAAACTCACACCGATCCTCCTACCTCTGCCTCCTGAGTGCTGGGATTAAAGGCGTGCGCCACCACGCCCGGCTTAGAACATTTTTATTGTTTAGCATTCAAATTGAGCTAGGCACCGAGTGTGGTGCCTACACCTGTAAACCCAGCCTTGGGAGGTTGAAGCAGGAGTATCGAGAATCCAAGGCCAGCCTTGGCATGAGTTCCAGGCCAGCTCGGGCTACATAATGACACCTCATCTTGAAACAAAACAAAGAAAACACCCCACATAAACTGAAAATAGAATTAGTATATGACCAAGTATTCCACTCTTGGGTATATGCTGGAAGGACTCTAGTCACATACCACAGAGACATTCTCACACACCCATGTTTACACTGTGCTGTTCACCCTAGCTAGGGAACAGAACTGGCCTAGATGTCCATCAGCAGATAAGGAACTAGGGTTCGTATGCACAATGGCATTTTACGCAGTCATAAATAAGAATGAAAGCATGACGTTTGCATACAACTGGCAATCATTATGTTAAGCGAGATAAGCCAGGCTCAGAGACAAGCACTGCATGTTTTCTTTGATATGCAGAACAGCAGTTGAAAATCATGCATGTATGTGTGTCTGTGTGTTTATACATGTGTGTTTGCAGTCACAGGCAACACGAGAGGGAGGAGGAGAGCTTGAGAGAGGAGGAAACCAGGGTGATGGAAGCAGGAGAGGCTAAATGGGGAAAAAGAAGAGAACCAGCTGGAAGGGGGAAAGGGAACAGGAAGGGAGTTGGGGAGGGGAACAGATTAGAGGAAATTAGAATGACTCATGTATGACGATCCCGTGATGAAATCCTTTACTTTGTATGCTAACCTAAAAACCTAAATTAAAAAAAATATTTATAGGGATCATACACACGCTACCAACACCAACCACCACGATACCAAATTGTACTGGCGACCATTTCCAGGATATAGCACAGCCCATGCAGGTTTGAGGCCTCCTTCCATTAATTTTCCTCCCTTTGATTTAGTTAGGGGGAGGGGCTAAGTATTTAAATTAGGATTCATGTTTGTACTTAGGTTTTGTTCTGTCGGTCCTCCATATGCCTACTGGCCATTGAGTCACACTGTGTCAGCCCCATCCAAGAAGTGAGGCCCTGGTCACCTAAGCCAGATGGTCTCTTTCTGATGCATTACTGGGCCTCTGAATATAACCCAGTGAGGCTGTATTTCACAAGAGTGCTTTCTTGCCTTGGTACAGTGTGAAACCCAACGCAACCACTTTGCAGCCACCTGCGGGTTTTGACAGTTCTCTTTCTCTCCTGTGCTTCTCAAACTGAGCTGCTGAAGGACACCATATCCCCTTCCTCCCTCCCTCTGAGGAAAGCTCCAGAAAGGGGAGAAGGCCCTCCTGGCAATGTCTGATCACAGCTGAGCCCCCTGGCCTTGCACAGAAGCCCTTTGATTCTCCGGGCCAACATGACATCTGCAGGCGGGCGCTCCCTTCCCGCAGCCCGGCCCGCGAGCTGACACCGGAGAAGCCAGAAGCCAGACTATTTCCTGACTGCCCACCCGTCCTCCACGCCCTTTCCTCATCCCCACCCCCCTCAGCCCACCCCCGGCCGAGGCATAATTTTAGAAACTTAATAGATGCCGGGCTGCATTCTTGGCCCCAAGCCAGCAGGGGCAGGTCCTGAAAGAGTACAGACGTTTCTTTCTTCAGCCTTGTTGATAGAGATGTTCTGTCCTCCCCGGAGACCGGCTTCTTAGGGCCATTGTGTGCAGCGGGCTCCTTGAACACTCGCTCCTTTGTGGGTCCCTAGCACACCCATCATGCCGGTCCGGGTCACGGGCAGGATTAATGGCATCTTCCTGTGGTCTTTCTTGAGGTCCCCAAGGCCAACAGGGGCCACGAGGACAGATTCAAGGGTCCTAGGGGTCACTTGTCACCATTCATTCATTTGAGATAGGGTTTTTGCTCTGTAGCCCAGGACTGGCCTTGAACTCGTGGTGATCCTCCTGCCTCAGCTTCCTGAATTTTGGGATTATAAGCGTGCCGCCACAACTTGCTGCCTTGTTATTTTGAGACTAGAAACTGGAGGCTTCCCCCCCCCCCCCCCCCCCCCCCCCCCGGGGCCTGGGGCAGGCTGGTGAAATGTAGATCAAGGTCTGGCCCTTGGACACAGGGAAGGTTCTCCAGGCTAGGAGAGAGGGGTGGGTTTAGATTTCAGGGACTCACTTCTTCCTGGAGCCCGCCTTCTGGCAGGTGAGGGTGTGGCAGGCAGGAAGGAGCCCTGGAGTCTGGGATTGCGTCCAGCAACTCTCTCACTATCCCAAGGCACTCTGGGAGGAGCCTTCATCTCCCTCCATCTCCCACCCACGGAACTAGGAACTACTGCGTGTCCATTTAAAAGACAGGGAAACAGCCGGGCGTGGTGGCGCATGCCTTTAATCCCAGCACTCTGGAGGCAGAGGTAGGAGGATCGCGGAGAGTTCGAGGCCACCCTGAGACTATATAGTGAATTCCAGGTTAGCCTGAGCCAGAGTGAGACCCTACCTCGAAAAACAAACAAAGAAAAAAAAGACAGGAAAACAGAGAGACTGGACAGATGGCTTAGCGATTAAGGTGCTTGCCTGCGAAGTCTAAGGACCCAGGTTCAATTCCACAGTACCCACATACGTCAGATGTGCAAGGTAGTGCATGAGTCTGGAATTCATTTGCAGTGTCTGGAGGCCCTGGAACACCCAGTCTTTCTTTCTTTCTATCCGCCTCTCTTTCAAAATATAAGTAAATAAATAACTCAGAGAAGCTGAAACTCAGGTGAACTGACTTGCCCACGTTCATACAGCCCAGGCGGTCCAGTCAGCACCATGTCTGAATTCTTTGCTTTCCTCATTTTTTTTTTTTCCTTTTGAGACAGGGTCTCATGCAGCTTAGGCTGGTCACAAATTTGCTATGTAGCCAAGAATGGCCTCGAACTTCTGATCCTCTTACCCCCACCTCCCACCTCCCCAGGGCTGGGATCACAGGCGTGCGTCACCTGCCTGGTAGGAGCGGTGCAGAGTATGGAACCCAGGCCTTTCTGCATGCTGGGTGCCGTGGCTTGAGATTCAGGTGTCCCCCATAAACTCAGGTGTTCTGAATGCTAGGTTCCCAGCTGATGCAGATTTGGGAATCAATGCCTCCCGGAGGCGGTGTGTTCTTGGGGGAGGACTTGTGAGAGTTATAACCAGCTCCCCCTTGCCAGTGTTTGGCACGCTGTCCTATTGCTGTTGTCCACGTTCTGTGGGTTGGGGGTGATGTCCACCCTCTGCTCATTCCATCATTTTCTCCTGCCATCGTGGAGCTTCCCCTTGAACGTGTAAGCCAAAAATAAACCTCTTTTCCCCAACACTAGGCCAGCCCTCTATACAACTGAGCCACAGCTCCAGCTCCCCCCCCCACCATAGTTTTATAACAGCTTTATTGAGACACAATTCACCATTTAAAATGACAACCAGGGGCTCTTAGCATGCCGAGAGTTGGTCAATTCTAGAACATTTTCACTATCTCAGATGGGAACCCCATTTCCCTTAGCTGTGTCCCCTTCCCTCTCCGAGTCCCCTGTGGGTGTATGCCCTGAACATTTCCTGAGGATGGAATCACAGAACCGTAGCCTTCTGGACCTGCGGTCTCTCCCCATCATGGGTTTGAGGTTCCGCCAAGATGTAAGACATGTTGGTGCTGCGTTCCTTCTTATGATCAGGTGACATGACACCTCATGCCTTTGATCTCAGGATCGCTGTGAGTTTGAGGCCAGCCTGAGACTACATAGCAAATTCGGAGACCCTACCTCAAAAACAAAAAACAACAAAAAACAAACAAACAAACAAACAAAAACCGGGTTGGAGATATGGTTTAGTGGTTAAAGTGCTTGCCTGTGAAGCCTAAGAATCCAGGTTCGATTCCCCAAACCCACATAAACCAGATGCACAAGGTGGCACATGTGTCTGGAGTTTGTTTGCAGTGGCATACCCATTCTCTGTCTCTCTGAAATAAATAAATATAAAATACAATAAGAACCAACAAAACCACCATATCACTGCATGTTTAGCCGCCATATCACTGCATATTTGAGGCCTTCATAGTGAGACCTTGCCTCAAAAACAAAGAACTGCTAGGCATGGTGGCACACACCTTTAATCCCAGCACTCAGAGGCAGAGCTAGGAGGATCAACTGTGAGATCAAAGCCAGTCTGGGACTACAGAGCGAGTTCCAGGTCAGCCTGGACTACAGAGATACCCTACCTTGAAAAAAAATAACAACAAAGAAAAAACAAAGACCTAAAGCACACCACCCTGGGTCTGGGGCTGTGGCTCAGTGGGCAGTGCTTGCCTAGCGTGTTCAAGGCTCTGGGGTTGACCAGGTAGTGCAGGCCTGTAATCCTAGCACTGGGGAGGTGGAAGCAGGAGGATGAAAAGTTCAAGGTCATCCTTGATTCCTGAGAACCTGTCAAAAGAACTCTAGTGTCTGAGGGCACCGATGCGTGAGGGCTTAGATGGGATGAACCATGATGGGGTGCTGCTGCAGCTGGACAGAGTGGAGGACAGGCGCACGGACATGCTCTGCGTGTGTCTGCGACAGTCCACAATAAATGGAGCAAAGGGAATGGTTCACCAGGTGCATATCGCGAGGGTGTGATAAGTTGATGAGAGGCCAATATGTTAATTCAGTTGCCACACTTTATTCACTCCACACACATTAGTTAGGTCAAGTTCCTCTCTTCTCCTATCCTCTCAACTGTAGCCTAGCCCCGGACACTTGGTCCATGGGCAGTGTTTAGTTTTTTTCGAGGTAGGGTCTCGCTCTAGCCCAGGCTGACCTGGAATTCACTATGTGGTCTCAGGGTGGCCTCGAACTCACGGCGATCCTCCTACCTCTGCCTCCCAAGGGCTGGGATTAAAGACGTGAGCCACCATGCCCTGCTCATGGGCAATGTTTGGGTCAGTCATTCCCCTTCTCCGTCCAACTACAATGGCAGGTGTGGGGGCGCTCCCACAGGCAGCTCGGGTCCTGTGGCAGTTATCAACACAGAGAGTGCCGTGGAGTCTGTCTCTCTGGATCCAGTGACAGCTTCTTCAGCTGTTTACGGGTCTTTATACTCTTCTCCAGTCCTTATCCATAGTTCTGATAACCACTTTAGGATTAGCTCATTTGCATATCGGTGCACAGCTGGCTGTGGCTAAGGCCTCTGGTTGCCATGGTGATGTCCTCATTGCTAGGTGAGTGCCTCATTTTATCTGCACTAACTAGTCTGCTAACTGGTGCTCCGAACAGCGCACCCGTGTGAGCAGGAAGGGAGTGCAGGGGGTGGGGGGTGCCCAGTCTTGCTGGCCCAGATTGTAGACAAGCCTTGTTGTAGCTGAGTCCTGATCCTAAGGGATCCAGCTGCGGGGGTGGGGGGGGGGCTTCCAGTGGAACAGAGTCCGCTGACGTAGGTGGGCTGGGCAAATCACCCCTGTGACTCATGGCTCCGGAACGTGGGCTCACTGCCCTAGGCCTCCTTCAGCTTAGTTTAGTTTTGTTTGTTTGGTTTTTCGAGGTAGGTTCTCACTCTAGCCCAGGCTGACCTGGAATTCACTATGTGGTCTCAGGGTGGCCTCGAACTCATGGTGATCCTCCTACTTCTGCCTCCTGAGTGCTGGGATTAAAAGCATGTGCCACTATGCCTAGTTCGCTTTTTTTTTTAACTTCATTATTGATGATATATATATATTGTAATCTCCTCCTGTCTCCTTCTTTTTTGGCCTTTGCCCCTCTCCTCTTTCTACTGTACCCTCTCCTTCTCTCCAACTAATCCCTCTTCTACCTTGATTTTGTTTTTGTTTTGTTTTGTTTTTTGTTTTTCAAGGTAGGGTCTCACTGTAGCCCAGGCTGACTTGAAATTCACTATGTAGTCTCAGGGTGGCCTTGAACTCACAGCGATCCTCCTATCTCGACCTCTCAAGTGCTGGGATTAGGGGTGTGTGCCACCACGCCTGGCAGAGGGAGAGTGAGCACGGGCACACCAGGGTCTCTGGCCAATGCAAATGTGCCACTTGGTGCATCTGGCTTTATGTGGGGAATCAAACTCAAGGCATTAGGGCAAGCACCTTAACCACTGAACTCTCTCCAGCTTGTGTGTGTGTGTGTGTGTGTGTGTGTGTGTGTGTGTGTGTGTGTGTGTGTTTTGAGATAGGGCTGTGCTCTAGCCCGGGCTGACCTGGAATTCACTATGGAGTCTCAGGATGGCCTCGAACTCACAGTGATCCTCCTACCTCTGGATTAAAGGCGTGCGCCACCACACCTGGCCTTTTGTTGTTGTTTGTGGGCCGTTCTCCATCATTCATATTGTGCAGGTAATGACTGGCAGCCACCGTCAGGTCATAGGTCACAGATCAACAGCCACTTCACATATTCCAAAACGCTTCTTCCCACCCCCTCTTCCTCAGTGTCCTCTGAGCCCTGGCGGGCGTGACAGAAATGTCTCCTGCAGCACTGAGCTTTCACCTGCCACTTATTCTCAGCACCTTTGGTGAGTTTTTTAGTCCCCACAGTTTGCAAAGAGAAGCTTCTCTGACCAAAGATGAAGGCAGCACTCGTCCGTGAGCCTAAACAAAAATATGTAGAGGGCAATCGGATGGGCACAGCTTATCTATTTAGCCAAGTAATAACAGTAGTAGCTTCCTGCCACCCCTCCCAGAGCCCTCTAGCTTTGCAGAAACCGGCTTAAATTCCCTCCCATGAAGTGGGTTTCCAAGCCAGTCAAAGAGCACTTGGTTACCTCCATAACAGTCACGCCACTATTGGACTAGTGGGCACATGGTGTCTGGCTGGCTGTGTCAAGGTCTCCTGTTGGTTAAAATCACTGACGACTTCACCCACACAGCAGGCTACGTAGTACTTTCCAGCCCTGGGACAACTAGGTAGCAGGAAGGAAGCTTCCAGATCAGCTCCAGTTGCATTTTGTGGTGTTCTGCAATAGAAACGCGCTATCTTCAGCAACAGGGTCTTACCGTCCAGTTCTGGTCAAGAGCCAAGAGCCTTGGCAATAGCCTGAATTGTTCTGTGGGGTCTCAGGGGCCTCCCTGACCAATCAATATCTTACTGGGGTGTCCTACCCAGGCACTGAGATTTTTTTTCATTAACAACCAATGATAGCCTTTTCTCGGTCATGCCTTGTCCTTCCTCGGTTTCTTTTCTCCCCCTCTGCCTCCCTCCTTCTTTCCCTCACAGCTCCTATCTCCCCCTCCCTCAGCTGTCCTTACTCTTCCTCATCTCCTGGGATCTATCCCTCTTCTGGCCCACAGAAGGGCCAAAACTCGGGCTGGAGAGATGGTTTAGTGGTTAAGCACTTGCCTGTGAAGCCTAAGGACCCCGGTTCGAGGCTCGATTCCCCAGGACCCACGTTAGCCAGATGCACAAGAGGGCGCACGTGTCTGGAGTTCCCTTGCAGTGGCTGGAGGCCCTGGCACACCCATTCTCTCTGTCTCTCTCTCTCTTTCTCTGCGTCCTTCTCTCTCTCTGTGGCTCTCAAATAAATTAAAAAAAAGGGGGGGGGGCAGAACTCTGTGCTCTGTATGTGAGGGCTGGGGACATAAGAAGTTCCTGGTTGGCCTTTTTTTTTTTTTTCTTGCCAGCCCTCCAGGAAGGGGGCGGGGTCTGTCTGGGAGAGGAACCTGGCTTGAAGGTCCCTGGGGATCCCTGAAGGCAGAACACCATGCTGGCGTCATCCCTCCATAGAGTGCAGGCACCCAGAGCCGCACCGGCGGTCCATGGGCGGCCTGAGACATTCATGGGCACGTGTCAGAGGTTCAGGAAGACACCCCCAACCTTCCCCAGAGGATCTAGGTGCCTCTTGTAGCTCCAGGTGAGCCCCACACCCCCAGGTCTGTCATGTCCCAAGACCAGCTCTTGGACAGGAAGGGAAAGCCCCTTGCTGAGGCACTGCTCTCCTTCCCCACACAAGGAGCAGAGGTTTCAGATCCCACAACAGCAGCAGTGGAATAGGAGGCGGCTTAATCATGAGCTGGCAATTTCTTGGAAAGGCAAGGGCCAGCCCCTTTCCCAAAGCAGCTTGGCAGAGCCTCCCAGCAGCCTGGAAACAGCTAAGCTTCTCTCCTGGGAAGTCCTACTTCTTGGAATTTGCCTGAAGAAAATTCCTAAAAAAAACTTCCTAAAAAAGAAAAGGAAGCCAGGCACAGTGATGTATGACTATAATGCCAGCACTTGGGAGGCTGAGGCAGGAGCTTGCTGCCAGTTCAAGGCCAGCCTGGCAGCAGAATGAGACCATGTCTTATAACATCAAAAAAGAGAGCCAGGAGCTGGAGAGGTGGCTTAGCGGTTAAGGCGCATGCCTGCAAAGCCTAAAGGCCCAAGTTCGATTCTCCAGGTCCCATGTAAACCAGATGCACATGGTGGCACATGCGTCTAAAGCTCGTTTGCAGTGGCTGGAGGTCCTGGTGAGCCCATTCTCTCTCTGTCTCTGTCTCTCTTTACCTCTCTCTCTCTGTCTCTCTCTTTCTCAAATAAGTAAATAAATCTTGAGGAGAGAGAGATTAAGAGAGAGAGAGAGAGAGAGAGAGAGAGCAAGTGAGCCAGGTGTGGTGGCTCATGTCTTTAATCCTAGCACTCAGGAGGCTACCTCAGAGGTAGGAGAATCGCTGTGAGTTTGAAGCCACTCTGAGACTCCATGGTGAAATCCAGGTCAGTCTGGGCTAGTGTGAAACCCTACCTCAAAAAACAGAAAACAAAAAAAAGAAAGAAAAAAGAAAAAAAGGGTGAGAGGGGAGAGAGAGAGTAAAAGAGGGCGAGACAAGCAGGCAGACAGACACGTAGTGGCGCATGCCTATAATCCCAGAACTCAAGAGGCTGAAGCAGGACTTTCCAAGCTAGCCAGCCTAGGCTACCAGTTAAAGTCCTGCCTCAAAAAAGAGAAAGAAGACTAGAGAGCTGGCTTAGTGGTTAAGGCGCTTGCCTGCAGTGCCAAAGGACCCAGGTTCAACTCCGCAGGACCCACGTAAGGCAGATGCACAAGGTGGCGCAAGCATCTGGAGTTTGAAGTGACTGGAGGCCCTGGCATACCCATTCTCTATCTCTCTCTGCCACTTTCTCTCCCAAATAAATAAATATTAAAAGAGAGAGAAAGAGAGGTGGGGGTGGTTTGGGGGTGGTTTGGGAGATTACTCAGTGGTTAAGGCACTTGCCTACAAAATCCAACAAGCTGGGGTCCACTCCCCAGTACACATGTAAAGCCAGATGCACAAAGTGGTGCATGCATCTGGAGTTCATTTGCGGTAGCTGGAGGCCCTGGCTCACCCATTCTCTTTCTGTCTTTCTTTCTCTCTCTCTGTCTACAAATAAATAAATATTTTAAAAAGAGAGAGAGAAAGAGGGGGAAGGAGGGAGGAGAAGGAGAGGGAAAAGTGAGTTAGTTGGGCTGGGCTGCCGCCCACATAGTAGGTAGAGTGCTTGCCGCCCCGCTTGCGTGAAGCTCTGAATTTCATGCCCAAGCATACACTGGGTATGGGTGGCCCATGCCTGCAATCCTACCCAGCACTCAACAAGCGGAAGCAAGAGCATCAGAAGTTCAAGACCAGCAGCCTGCAGAGCCACTTGCCGCGCTGAGAAAGAAAGGGAGAGAGGGGAGGAAGGGGGAAGGGACTGAGGAAGACACAGCTCAAAAGAACCAGCAGCCCTGGTGTCGCTCATGGGTCAGGGCTCTGATGGAAACACAGCCACCCTGGTGTGGCCTGTGGATTTCCTTCCTGAACTTTCCATAACACCGTCAGAATGCTCTGGATGGCAGGGGCACCAGCTGGGTCCCTCAAGGCTCAATTCAAGCAGCTGGTTCCTTCCCCAAAGTAAAGGACATCTCTAGGCAAATTTCCTTTCTGGAAGGTCTGGGATTTTGGAGGAAAACAGAGAGGCCGTGAGGCCCTTGAAAGAAGGCAGCATTGTCAGCCCTTCTCTGAGATCAAGGCGAGGATGTTTATTTTTCCTCAAAATCTGAAAAAAACAGACTTTGTTTTTTTGAAAAAAAAAAAAAAAAAAACACAAAAAAAAACAACAAAAAAACCCACACGGTTGTTGTTTAAAAAAAAACCACACAGGATTGTGTAAAATACAGCCCCTCCCTCTTTTTCCCAAACAGCACTCCTGGACTGTGTGTAGTGTGTGTGTGTGTGTGTGTGTGTGTGTGTTCTCTTTTAGATAGTATTTTGCATCTATGTTATCCAAATGAATTGTTGGTAGCTACAAGCCCTAGTGGAAAGTAGATCACACATCGTAATCCAGTCCATACGAGCTTTGCATATAACTAAAGCAGGTTTTGTTAGGAAAAGCGGCGACAAGCCAAGGGTCCAAAGACGGAGTCGTTCTGGTTCTAACAGGGTTTACACAGCGACACTTGTGACGTGAGCGCCCGTCTGGGGCCATCTATTCTACTTCTGTTTCTTTCCATTCCCTTTTGTGCGCGTGTGTGCGTGTGTGCGTGCGTGTGTGACACAGAAGAGCACTAGCTCTGCACCAGTGGGATGACATCGTAGCCCACCGCAGGGGTGGCCTGCAGACGGCTAAGAAGCTGACTCAGGAGGCCGGTGGTCCCCTGTGAAGCCTCAGGACCCCGGTTCGAGGCTCGATTCCCCAGGACCCACGTTAGCCAGATGCACAAGGGGGCGCACGCATCTGGGGTTCGTTTGCAGTGGCTGGAAGCCCTGGTATGCCCATTCTCTCTCCCTCTCTTTCTCTCTCTGTCACTCTCAAATAAATAAATAAGAATAATTTTAAAAAATATATCGTCTTACATTTTGCTCCCTCTCTAACTAATTTTGTGCATGCGCGTGCGTGGTGTGTGTGGAGGTGGTGGTGGTGGTGTGTGATGCCTTCGCCTGTGTGGAGGTGTGCACGCCCCATACGCTCCTGTGGAGATCAGAGGAGCTTGTCGGAGCTCCTCTGTTCCTCATCCATAATTATTTTGCAATTTTTTTAATGAGAAAGAGAGAGAATTGGCATGCTAGAGTCTCCAACCACTGCAGTCAAACTCCAGATGCGCATGCCACCTCGCAGGCTTGCGTCACCTTTCGCGTCTGCCTAACGTGGGACCTGGAGAGTCGAACATGGGTCCTCGGTCTTTGCAGGCAAGCACCTTAACTGCTAGGACATCTCCTCATCCCTCCTCCACATATCTTATTTCCTTGAGCTAGAGTCTCTCTCTCTCTCTCTCTCTCTCTCTCTCTCTCTCTCTCTCTCTCTGTCTCTCTCTGAAGCCAGGGCTGCCATTTCCACCAGCCCCTGCGATCCTGCAGTCCCTGGTTCTCCACAGAATAGGCGTATGTGGCCAGCTGTGCAACTGAACTTAAAACAGTCTCAGGCTCTCTCAGGCCTTCATGCTTGTGTAGCAAGAGCCCTTACCTGCTAAGCCATCTCTGCAGGCTAGAATTTCCCTTTATTATTTATTTATGGTTTTGGTTCTTTTGAGGCAGGATCTCACTCTAGCCCAGACTGACCTGAAACTCCCTCTGTAGTCCCAGGATGGCCTCAAACTTATGGTGATCTTCCTATCTGTGCCTCCCCAGTGCTGGGATTAAAGGTGTGCACCACCATGCATGGCTCTCTCTATATCTATATGTATATTTAAAGGAGCAAGTGAATGAGCAAGTGAGAGAGAGAGAGACAGAGAGAGAGAGAGAGAATGAGAATGAATATGAATGGGCACACCAGGGCCTCTTACCACTGCAAACAAACCACTGGGCAATCTTCCCACCCCCTTTATTTTTTAATCTTTTATATATGTGTATATTATATGTTGAGCAGAGTCCCCCTTAGATTCCCCTTACCTTCTCTTTTCTCATCCCTGCCCCCTCCTATTGGTTCCTTTGTCCCTCCAGACAGTTTCACTCCCACCTTAATGTCACATATCTATCATGCTTTTATGTATCAGTGTAAAATCTAGAAACCACAAATGAGGGAAAATATATGACAATTGCCTTTCAAGGACTGACTTAATTCACTTAATATGATGGTCTTTGGTTGCATCCATTTTCCCTGCAAATAATATAATTTCATTCTATTTTTTAGGGGGAGGAGGTTTCAAGGTAGGGTCTCGCTCTAGCCCAGGCTGACCTAGAATTCGCTATGTAGTCTCAGGCTGGCCTTGAACTTGCAGTGATCCTCCTACCTCTGTCTCCTGAGTTCTGGCATTAAAGGTGTGTGCCACTATGCCCCGCCTAACTTCATTCTTTATGTGGAAGGAAAATTCCCTTGTGTGTATATACCACATGTCCCTTATCCAGCCTTCTGTTCATGGACACCCAGGTTGGTTCCATGACGTAGCAACTGTGAGTAATGCTGCAATAAACGTGGATGTGCAGGTGTCTCTATAGTCCTTTGGGTAAATACCCAGGAGTGGTAGGGTGGGTCATATGGTAAAATCTGTTTCCGGTTTGTTGAGGAATCTCCACACGGATTTCCATAGAGGTTGGGCTAGTTTACATTCCCACCAGCAGTGGATAAGGTTTCCTTTTGTACACACACACACACACACACACCCCACACACCCTGACATTTGGTAGTATTTGTTGTCTTAAGGACTGTCATTTTGACTACAGTGAGATGGAATCTCAATGTAGTTTTGATTTGCATTTTTCTTATAACTAGTGAGGCCAAACATTTTTTATATGTTTATGGGCTATTTATGCTTCGACCTTTGAGACCCGTCTACTGAGAATTGGGGTGGTTTTCCCAGAGACACTTGTCCAGCTCCTCCTTCTTTAAAAAAATTATATAAATATATATATATATATGTATGTATGTATTTGCCAGGCATGGTGGTGCACACCTTTAATCTCAACACTCAAGAGGCAGAGGTTGGAGGGTTGCTGTGAGTTTGAGACCACACTGAGCGACTACATAGTGAAGTCCAAGTCTGCCTGGGCTAGAGCAAAACCCTACCTCAAGAAATAAATAAATACAAATAAAAATTTTTTTGAGGCCACCCTGAGACTATATAGTTAATTCCAGGTCAGCCTGGACCAGAGTGAGACCCTACCTCAAAGAAAAATATTTTATTTATTTATTTACTTGACAGAGACACAGAGAGAATGGGTGCACTAGGGCCTGTAGGCACTGCAAATTCCAGATGCATGTATCACCTTGTGCATCTGGCTTACGTGGGTCCTGGGGAATCAAACCTGGGTCCTTTGGCTTTGCAGACAAGTGCCTTAACCACTAAGCCCTCTCTCCAGTGTCCCCTCCTTCTATTGTATTTTATTTGAGACAGGGACTCACTCTGTAGCCCAGGTTGTCTGAACTCACTATGTAGATGAGGCAGTTACCTTCACATTGCTGGACCAACATCTGATCAGAAGCAGTTTTATAGGCTTACAGAATACAGGGGAAGCACTATTAATGGCAGAAAGAGCTGGCTCACTCCATCATACGTAAGTGTAGCCCAGAAAGAAACACCAATATCCAGCAAACAGGAATAGCCAGAGCTCAAAATGCTTTTTAAACCCCTTGAGACTGGGCTACAAGATCAAGGCTGCTGGAGACTCAAGTTGCAAGCTTAATCAAAATATCTCAGTCAGGCTGGAGAGAAGGCTTTAGTGGTTAAGGCGCTTGCTTGTGAAGCCAGATCCCATGTAAGCCAGATGCACAAAGGTGAGGAACAAGGTCGCAGATGCCCACTAGCTGGGACAAGCATCTGGAGTTCCGTTGTGATGGCTGAGGCCCTGGCATGCCAATTCTCTCTCTCTCTCTCTCTCTCTCTTTTTTTTTTTAAAGCCCACTTGGTGGAGAGTGTGGTGGTGTGTACCTGTAATCTGTGTGTGACCTGGGGAAGTGAGGCAGAGGTTCGGAGATGAAGGTCCTCCTGGACTGCTACGTGGGTAGCGAGGCCTTGTCTCAAATAAGCAAGCACACCGGGCGTGGTGGCGCACGCCTTTAATCCCAGCACTCGGGAGGCAGAGGTAGGATGATCGCCATGAGTTCGAGGCCACCCTGAGAGACTACATAGTGAATTCCAGGTCAGCCTGAGCTAGAGTGAGATCCTGCCTCAAAACAACCAAAAAGAGAAAAAACAAACAACAAACAAAAACAAACAAAAAACACCCCAAGCAAGCACATAGAAAAGCTGGGGCTTCTGAGCAGCCTGGGGTGGGCTTCTTCAGGGGTTTGCGGGGTCCAGAAGGATCCATAGCTCTGGAGGCCCCTCCGTGGATGAGCCCCAGGACATCACCTCTGACCCTCTGAACATCCTGTGTGTGGTGCTGGGAATCCCCTACAAGTTTGGATTGAATCAGGCCAGCACACTTCTCTTTTTTCCTCTCTGCCTTCTTTTGGCAATTGAGGGCTTTGCAGAAGGGGCCTCAGTAGCAGAGGCTTTTCTGTCCAGGCCTCAAGGCTTCTTCGTTGTCCAGTGTGGCCAGCGAGTCCTCAGATGGTGGACGTGGATTCCTTGCTTGTAGCCCTCGGGGTCAAGCCTTGGTCCTGACAGATAAGCAGCGAAACTTGCCTCTGGGTTGGTTCCTCCTTCATAAACAATGACACTTTCTGCACAGGGAAGAAAGCTTTCGAAAGAGCCTGTCTGGACTCTAACCTTGACCACTATTGCAGTCAGCTTCGCAATGCTGGCAGAAAACACCAGACCAAGAGCAGTTTGTGTGGGTGGCGGGGGAAGGGCATATTTTTGCTTACAGACTTGAGGGGAAGCTCCATGATGGCAGGGTCAAACGATGGCATGAGCAGAAGGTGGACATCACCTCCTTGCCAACATCAAATGGACAACAGCAACAGGGGAGTGTGCCAAACATTGGCAAGAGGAAGCTGGCTATACCACCTGTGAGCCCACCCCCAATAATACACCGCCTCCAGGAGGCTTTGATTTCCAAATTGCCATCAGTTGGGGACCTACCATTCAGAACACCTAAGTTTATGGGGGACACCTGACTCAAACCACCACAACTGCACATAGCCAACTGTGCCATGGTGGGCAAGCTCCTTTGCCTCTATCTTGGTCACCTTATCTGTAAAATGAGGAATAATATTAATAGTTCCTTCCTTATTGGGTTCTTGTAAGGATTGAGCTAATAGAGATAGGAAGCTGATGTCTGGTTTTATGTTGCTGCTGTTATTACTTGTGGCTAATAATATTTTATTATCATCCTTTTCTTTTTTGTTTAAAAATATATGTTTACTGGCTCACATGTGTGATGGGCACACCAAGTCTTCTTACCACTATAAATGAACACCAGATACTTATGCCACTTTTTGTGTCTTGGTGGCTTGGGAATTGAACTCAGGTTTTCAGGCTTTGTAAGCAAATGAGTAATCTTTCTAGTCTCTTTATTATTGATGCAGAATTTTGGGTGTCTGCAGAATTTTGAGTGCCCCCAGAAGTTATAAACTCCAAGTTTTTTGTTTGTTTGTTTTTTATTTTTTCAAGGTAAGGTTTTGCTCTAGCCCAGGCTGACCTGGAATTCACTATGTAGTCTTAGGGTGGCCTCAAACTCACAGCAATCCTCCTACCTCTGTTTCCCGAGTGCTGGGATTAAACATGCGCGCCACCACATCTGGCTTGAACTCCAAGTTTCGGGTCCTGTTCTATTTGTAACAAACAATTCATTAAAAAAATGAACTCAAGAAGGATAAATTATGAATTATGAAGTTTGTTTAGGGAGAACTCATAAATTCTGGGATTCATTTAAAGGAGAAATCACAAATTGTGGGGTTTATGAAACATGCTTTCATGGAAAACACAGCATAGTCTGTGAGATTCATTTCAAATAAACAGGTTTTTTTAGGGAATAAGCACACAGAAGAAAGGATTTAGGTGTTCATGTAGGGATATTTAGAAGGGTCACCCATAGCATCCACCCTGGGTTTCCCCATGGAAGACAGTTAAAAGGGCAAATGGTGGTGATTTAAGGAAGAACAGCAGAGAGACAGTATTCAGGTGAGAAATGAGTAGTAAATAGTGTTCTACTCATGGTTACCCCGAGTTTAGAGTAATGACACCGGGAATAGGCCTAGAGTTGGAGAAAGCACCCTCGTGGTAGATCTGGAGTGGAAAGAAAATATGCACATGATAGATTCAGAGACCAGAGGAAAATCGTGCATGTAATTCAAGTGAGAACTTCTTCCAAACTATGAAGCAGAGGCAAGCAGAAAGACCATCCAGACCAAGAGGCAGTACTCTGTACCCTACCTACCCACCCAGCCTGGCTTGGTGAGAGGGGAGGCCACTATCCAAGCAGAGATGAGAGAGAATACAAAGAGAGTAGACAGGAAAAAGGCTTCCGCCTTTATAGTATAGAAAATGTGGGGGCTGGGAAGATGGCTTAGTGGTTAAGGCATTTGCCTGTGAAGCCTAAGGACCCCGGTTTGATTCCCCAGGACCCACTTGAGCCAGATGCACAAGGAGGCTCATGCATCTGGGGTTCGTTTGCAGTGGCTAAAGGCCCTGGCGCACCCAATCTCTTTCTCTCGGTCTGCCTCTCTCTCTCTCAAATAAATAAACAAGTAATTTTTTAAAAATAAAGAAAATGGGCTGGAGAGATGGCTTAGCGGTTAAGTGCTTGCCTGTGAAGCCTAAGGACCCCGGTTCGAGGCTCGGTTCCCCAGGTCCCACGTTAGCCAGATGCACAAGGGGGCGCATGCGTCTGGAGTTCATTTGCAGAGGCTGGAAGCCCTGGCGCGCCCATTCTCTCTCCCTCCCTCTGTCTTTCTCTCTGTGTCTGTCGCTCTCAAATAAATAAATAAAAAATAAAGAAAGAAAATGTATTCTTTCCTCAGATTCAGGTATGCAAGGGGAAGGAGATCCGATTGGTTTGTAGATTTGGAGGGTGGACCCCAGGGCCGGCCCACCTGGACCTTCTGTCTAAGTAGTGTGGGTAGACTGTGACAGCAGTGGACACTGTAGACCAGTCTTGACCAGACGCCGGTTCCATTCCTACCAAGAGTTCCATTCTTGTGTCAGGGTGAGGTGGCATGTGGGGTGGCATCTCCTGGTTCTCTCTGGCCCTCAATCTTTAACTGAAAGTGCCTAAGAAAAAAAAAAGCTAGCTTTCTCCTATCCTCTTTCATTATCATTAGATATATATATTTTTTTTTTCCTTTTTGCTTGTTTTGAGACAAATTCTGAGGTAGCCTAGGCTGGCCTCAAACTTGTTATGCAGCCAAGATGACCTTGAACTTCTGATCTCCTGCGTCTGCTGACTGCACCGCCACCGGACCCGGTTTGTTGCGTGCTTGATTAGAGTGCTCGAATAGAATTCCATGCCCGCACCACCAGAGGAAGAAACTAAACCCCCGAGATCCTGGAAACACGGCCGGGCTTTGGTTTTGGTGGAAGGACAGCTTCAAAGACTTAGTAGCCATGAGGGGGGGGGGTGCAGACCGTCACCCTCACCGGGTGCTAGGCACGGTGCCTCTGGGTCCCTTGGTCCCTTCCCTAAAGTCTTAGGCAGGTGGGGACAATTCCAGGACAGCTGGGTGTCTGCCTCGCAGGAAGGGGAGGGCCTGAGCACTGGGGTGACTTTCCATGCCCATTTTTAGACGGCTGCCTTGCTCAGTCAGCAGGTGCTCCCAAGCCTGATCAACCCTTCAGGATTTTGGGTAATCCAGGGCTTCCCCGGCAGCCCACCCCCATGAGCCTGCACTGCTCCTAACCTGGGAAACAGAGACTGACCTTGACCCTCCAGTGCCAAGAGCCCTACGGGCTGATGGACAAACGCTGGTGATTGGGATCAACTTCCAGGAAGCACAGCGGGAACACTGCACAGACGGGTGGGCCCTGGAGACGGCTCCCGTGGGTAACCCCATGAGCCTGGGGGAAAGGGTGGCTTGTCTTAGTGATGTCCCAGGCAAACCGGGCCAAAGCACCAGAGAGACCCGGGGCTTTGTTGGGTACCCCAGGGGAGGCACGGAGACCGCAAAATGCTGGGACATTTTCCCAACTCTCATAATAACCCCCTCCCACCCTGCCCCCCAAAAAAGCTCCGGGCACCTTCTGTACAACAACAGATCTGGGCTGGTGCCCACTGGTGGTACTTGACACCTCTAAACTTTCCTTTCCTCTTCTGCACAATAGGTGGCTTGTTGTAAGGAGAAAATGAGATCATGAATGTCCAAGTGATTTCCTTCCCCAACATCCCTCCCTCTTCCCTTTCTCTTCCTTCTCCTGTGCTTGGTGGGGTGTGTGTTGGGGGGGGAAGCATTTTGCATCCTTTTTTTTTTTTTTTCTGTTTTTCAAAGTAGGGTCTCATTCTAGCTCAGGCTGACCTGGAATTCACTGTGTAGTCTCAGGGTGGCCTCGAACTCATGGTGATCCTCCTACCTCTGCCACCCGAGTGCTGGGATTAAAGGCGTGCGCCACCACGCCTAGCTCTTGCATCCTTTTTTTATTTAAAAAAATTATTTATTTGAGAGAGAGAGAGAGAGAGAGGGAAATAGTCAGGTGGAGAGAGACAGAGACAGAGACAGAGACAGAAAGAGAATGGGTGTGCCAGAACCTTCCACTGCTGTAAATGAAGTCTAGACACGGGCACCACCTTGTGCATCTGGCAGACACGGGTCCTGAGGAATTGAACCTAGGTCCCTTGGCTTTGCAAGTAAGCAACTTAACCGCTAAGCCATCTCTTCAGCCCCCTCCCCCCCTTTTATTAAAAATTTTTATTTATTTATTATTTATTTGAGAGCGACAGACATAGAGAGAAAGACAGATAGAGGGAGAGAGAGAGAATGGGCGCGCCAGGGCTTCCAGCCTCTGCAAACGAACTCCAGACGCGAGTGCCCCCTTGTGCATCTGGCTAACGTGGGACCTGGGGAACCGAGCCTCGAACCAGGGTCCTTAGGCTTCACAGGCAAGCACTTAACCGCTAAGCCATCTCTCCAGCCTTAAAAAGTTTTTCATTTTTGCATCCTTTGAGGGAGCTGGGTACATTTTGTTAAAGAGAAACAGAAGTAGGTACGCCCTTGACTTCTGTGGTGTAGGGAAGCATACTGGCTATCTGTGTCCCTTGTCCCTCTGCTTACCCAAGTGGTTTGAGCTTGGTGTTGGCAGTAGTGGGAATCAACGGGTCTCTCTGCTCTATTTAGATGGAAATCATAACCAGACCAGCAAGGCCCCTCAGGGTGTCCCACAGCCCTGAACTCTTGAGGTCAGGGCTTATAGGCTGGGCTTACAAATCCAGAGACTACAGCTCTAGGTCCAGAGAACTACAAGCTTATGGCTGTAGTTGTTCAAGACAGAGGTTTATGGGCTGGGGAGATGGCTTAGTGGTTAAGGTGTTTGCCTACAAAGCCAAAGGACCAGGTTCGATTCCCCAGAACCCACGTAAGCTAGATTCACAAGGTGGTGCATGTATGTGGAGGCTCTGGTGTGCCCATTCTCTCTCTCTCTCTCTCTCTGCCTCTTTCCCTCTCTCTCAAATAAGTAAATGAAAATTTTAAAAAAGAAAACAGAGGTTTATGGCACAGAAAACTGTCAGCCTTAGAGCAGAGGAGGATGGCTCTCGACCCTGGAGGAACTGAGGCTTATTTCTTCAAGCTTTTTGGGGGTTGGCAAGGGAGGATGTTTTGAGGTAGGGTCTCACTCTAGCCCAGGCTGACCTAGAATTTCCTAAGTAATCTTAAGGGGGCCTTGAACTCACAGTGATCCTCCTACCTCTGCCTCCTGAGTGCTGGGATTAAAGGCGTGCGCCGACATGCCCGGCTCCTTCAAGCTTTTAAAGCCTGCTTGGGTTATTAGTTTGGGGTACTTGGCTCTTAACCTCTGGCGGTGACAGGGGGATTGCAGCTCTTGCCTTTGGCTCTTCACAGCCTTTCCCCTTCTGCATTCTAAGCTTTCCACTTTCTGTTTCCTTCACGCTGCTGCTGGTTGGGAGAACAGCCCAGGAGCGCTTATGTCCTTTGTACAACCACCTCAGCCCACTGTGCCGGTGATAAAGGGCTCAAGTAGGCAATAGAAGTCTACACAGAGGGATTGTTAAAGACACTTTCTTGCAAAACCTGCCTGCCCATGTTTAATTCCCCGGCCACCCACAAAAAGCTGTTCAGAGGCCAAACTCATCTGAGCAGCAAGAGACCATGTCTCTCAAAAGAGATAGGACACAGACAACTCCTGTGATCTCAGCAGGTGCATGCCCATGCCTTAACACATCAATCAATCAATTTTAAAGTATTTATTTATTTATGAGAAAGAAAGAAAGGGCACACCAGGGCCTCTAGCCACTGCAAATGAACTCCAGATGCATGCGTCACCTTGTGCATCTGGCTTTACCTGGGTACTAGGGAATCAAATCTGAGTCCTTAGGCTTTGCAGGCAAGTGCCTTAACCTCTGAGCCATCTCTCCAGCCCCAAATCAATCTTTAAAAAAAATTTAATTTAGTTATTTTAAGAAAGAGAGAATGGGCATGCCAGGGCCTCCAGCCACTGCAAATGAGCTCCAGATGCATGTGCCACCCTGTGCATCTGGCTTACGTGGGTCCTGGGGAATTGAACCTTGGTCCCTAGGCCTCGTAGGCAAGTACATTAATCACTAAGCCATCTGTCCAGGCCCCCTAAAACAATTTTTAAAAATCCACTCAGAGGGCTGGAGAGATGGCGTAGCGGTTAAGCGCTTGCCTGTGAAGCCTAAGGACCCCGGTTCAAGGCTCGGTTCCCCAGGTCCCACGTTAGCCAGATGCACAAGGGGGCGCACGCGTCTGGAGTTCGTTTGCAGAGGCCGGAAGCCCTGGCGCGCCCATTCTCTCTCTCTCCCTCTACCTGTCTTTCTCTCTGTGTCTGTCGCTCTCAAATAAATAAATAAATAAAAATTAAAAAAAAAAATCCACTCAGAGAAGCCATTACTGGAGCCTAATTCCAGCCAGGCACAAGGGAAGACTCTGTCAGCTGCCATTCACTGGACCAGACAGCCTGTTCCAAGTTTTGCTGAGTCACAAGAAAAATTAAACACCCTAGAGAAATTCAACATTCTCAACAGCATTTAATGATGCTTGCTAGCTAGTCACTACCGCCCCTTGGAGGGTTGAGTCCCCTGGTCTGTCTCGTGGAGATGGGGTGGGGTTGTTACCCTGCTACTATTCTTATGGCCTCAGTTTCCCTCCCCATCTGGGTCATAACTCAGGGGTCAGAACCTCTACTGTTTAGGAGTTCCTTCTTGTGTTTTTTTTTTTTTTTAATTGTTTCTTTTGAGACAGTTTACAAAGTTTTGTATCATCCTTAGCTATGTAGTAAGTTCAAGACCAGCCTGGGCAATATATATATCCAAAGTACAATATATGCTTGTATGAAAATTTGCCTGTGTACCAGTACCACGTAAAATGAACACATGCAGGGAAAATAAAAAGAAACACAGCCGGGAGTGGTGGCGCACGCCTTTAATCCCAGCACTCGGGAGGCAGGAGGATCGCTGTGAGTTCGAGGCCACCCTGAGACTCCATAGTGAATTCCAGGTCAGCCTGGGCTAGAGTGAAACCCTACCTCAAAAAACCAAAAAAAAAAAAAAAAAAAAAAAAGAAACACAGATTATCAGTCCCCTCAAAGGAATGCTATAAATAGTAGTTTCTCAGTAATACATTCAGAGATATTTTTTTATTTTATGGTGTTTCATGAATAAACACAAGTTGCTTGTTTTAAAAAAGGAAAAACTAAAAAAAGAGAAAAAACTAATTTTGCAAAAGAAACCCAGTTGACAGAAATAGTTCCTGCCAACTGGTTTGTGTTACCCATTAACTAGGAAGCCTGGGAACAAATGTTACCAAAATACTCATCCATTTCCAAAACAGGTCCTACACATGTCACGTGATTCATCCTTTGGAGAAGTGTCAGCAGGTGGGTAAGAGTGTTTGCTGCCTCAGCTCTAGGGCTTGACTTTGACTTCTTGCGCCATGCATGACCTAGTCTGGAGACTCCCTGGGTCTCTGGTCAGCCAGGCTGACTGGAAAAAAAAAAAAAAAAAAGAGCCACCCTGAGACTACATAGTGAATTCTGGGTCAGCCTAGGCTGGAGTGAGACCCTACCTCGAAAAACCAAAAGACAGCCACAACAAAAACCAGCAGCTCCGTGTTCAGTGAGAGCCTCTCTTTCTCAAAGAAAAAGTGCAGCCTGGTGTGGTGGCGCACACCTTTGATCCCAGCGTTTGGGAGGCAGAGGTAGGAGGATCACTGAGTTCAAGGCCAGCCTGAGACTACAATCCCAGGTAGGTCAGCCTGGACTAGCTCAAAAAAACCCCAAAGAACAAAAAACAAAAAAACAGGGGCTGGAGAGATGGCTTAGTGGTTAAGGCACTTGTCTGCAAAGCCAAAGGACCCAGGTTCAATTCCCTAGGACCCACATAAGCCAGATGCACAAGGTGGTACATACGTCTGGAGTTCGTTTGCAGTGGCTTGAGGCCCTGGCACACCCATTATCTCTCTCTCTCTCTTTCTCTGTCTGCCTGACTCTTTCCCTCTCTCCTTTCCCTCTCTTGCTCTCTCAAATAAATAAATAAGTAACAATTAGAAAAAAACAAAGCAAAGAAACAGTGCAGAAGAGGCATACAGGAAGACACCTAATGTCACACATGCACACAGCATGCATGCATTTGTACACACATGCATATGCCATGTACACACACACGCTCACACACCAGATGACATTAAAAGTCTAAACAAACAAAGCAAAGAACTCACAAACCAGATGCGGTAACACACATCTGTGGTCCTAGCGCTCAGGATGTGGCCAGAAGTTCGTTGTAAGTTTGAGTCCAGCCTGGGCTACATAGCAAAACACTGTCAGAAAGAAAGGAAGAGAGGAAATTCACATAACAGAAAATTTAACAATTTTTATTTATTTATTTATTTATTTATTTTTTAAATTTATTTGAGAGCGACAGACATAGAGAGAAAGACAGATAGAGGGAGAGAGAGAGAGTGGGCGCTCCAGGGCCTCCAGCCACTGCAAACGAACTCCAGACGCGTGCGCCCCCTTGTGCATCTGGCTAACGTGGGACCTGGGGAACCGAGCCTCGAACCAGGGTCCTTAGGCTTCACAGGCAAGTGCTTAACCGCTAAGCCATCTCTCCAGCCCAAATTTAACATTTTTAACCACTATTTTAAGTTATACTATCAGTGCATTTCAAACATCTGTGATATTGTCCAAACATCACCACTATACACTATCTAGTTCCAGAATTATTTGACTTAATTTTGAGACAGAATCTCATGTAGACCAGGCTAGCCTCAAACTCACTCTGTACCAAGGCTATATGAAACTCCTGACCTGCCTGCCTCCACCTGCTGTCTGTTGGGATCACAGGCAAGCACCACCACTCCTGCCTTAGGCCACACTGGAATTGAACCCAGGGCCTCGTGCATGCTAGGCAAGAGCAACTTTCTTTCTTTCCTTTCTTCCTTCTTTCTTTTTCTTCTTTCCCTTCTTTCCTTTCTTCCTCCCTCTCCTTTCTTTCTCTTCCTTCTTTCTTTCTTTCTTCCTCCCTCCTCTCTTTTTTTCTTTCCCTTCCTTCCTTTTCTCCCTCCCTCCCTCTTTCTTCTCTTCTCTTCTCCCCTCCCTCCTCCTCCCCTCCCCTCCCTTCCCTTCCCCTCCTCCTCCCCTCCCCTCCCTTCCCCTCCCCTCCCCTCCCCTCCCCTCCCCTCCCCTCCCCTCCCCTCCCCTCCCCTCCCCTCCCCTCCCCCTTCCCTCCCTCCCTCCCTCCCTCCCTCCCTCCCTCCCTCCCTCCTTCCTTCCTTCCTTCCTTCCTTCCTTCTTTCTTTCTCTGAGTTAGGGTCTCACTCTGGTCCAGGCTGATCTGGAACTCACTCTGTAGTCCCCTGATGGCCTTGAACTATCAGTGATCTCTCTATGTCTGCCTCCTGAGTGCTGGGATTAAAGGCATGTGCCACCACGCCCGGCAAGAACAATTTTATTACTCTCTAATGAAAGCCTGCAGCCATCAGCAGCCTCCCTTCCCTGGCCCCATCTTTCCAGCAGCAGGCAACTACTAATCCACTTTCTCTGTGGATTTGCCTGCTCGGGGCATGTCAGGTAAATAGTCATCTGATAGGCTCCTCTGCGTCTGGCTGCTGTCACTTTGCATGGCGTTCCCTGGGTTCTTCCACGACGTGGCACACACCAACCCGTCATTCCTGTGTACATTTTTGCAGTCTGAATATACCACATTTTGCACGTGAATTGGTTTTCTTCTTCCCCTTTGGATCCTGTGAGCCGAGCTGCTGTGAACGTTCATGTAGATACAAATCTGAGCGCCTGGTTTCAATTTCCTGTGCACATCCAGGAACCGAGCAGCAACGGTACCATCTTGCATGCTCACGAGTGGAATGCAGGACTCTCATTTCTTCAGTCCTTTCTTTCAAAAATGATTCATTTGGAGCCAGGTGTGGCAGCATATGTCTTTAATCCCAGCACTTGGGAGGCAGAGGTAGGAGGATCGCCAAGAGTTCAAGGCCACCCTGAGACTACAGAGTGAATCCCACCCAGGTCAGCCTGAGCTAGAGTGAAACCCTACCTCGGAAAGCAAAAACAAACAGACAAAAATCAACCATGTTAGCGTGTATATGTGTGTGTAACATGTGAATACATGTTTGTATGTGTATAAGTGCATGTGTGTGCGTGCGTGTGTGCAGGAGTGTGGAGGCCCAAGGACTTGGGGTGTCCTCTTCCATCATTCTTCTGCCTTACTTACCTGAATCTGGAGTTCCCCATTTTTCAGTTAGACTGGCTGACAAGGAGCCCCAGGGGTTCTCCCGTGTGCCTACCTCAGCACTGGCTTTGCAGGCATGTGTGGCCAGGCTCCACTTGTTGCGTGAGAGCTGGAGGTGGTTCTCCGGCGTGGGAAGTGTGCCTGTCCGCCGAGTCATCACCCAGCTCAGTTTTAGCTTTTTCTCTTGATAGTGTTGGATGCATTACCATGCAGCCATACGCCACTGCTCACCTCCAGAAATTGTGTGTGCTCCAAATGTGTGTTTTTTTTTTTTTTTTAATTTCTTCTCGGTTTTCTGAGGCAAGGTTATTGAATACTGAAGGCTGGTCTTAAACTTGAGAACCTCCTACCTCAGTTCCCAGGGTGCTGAGATTATAGACATACCTGAATACACTTCCCATTCTACTTTATTTTTCAGTTATTTACTTATTAAGGAGAGAGATAGAGAAAAAATGGGCACACCAGGGCATCTTGCCACTACAAAGTCCAGATCATGCACCACCGTGTGCATCTGGCTTATGTGGGCACTAGGGAATTGAACCTGGGTCCTTAGGCTTACCAGGCAAAAGCCTTAACCACTAAGCAATCTCTCCAGCCCACACTGTCCATTTAAAAGTTGTCTTTTTACTGTTGCTGTGTTAATAGTTTAAATCTGAAATGTCCCCAGCGGGCTCATGATTTTTATACTTGGTTCCCAGTTGGTGACATATTTTGTGAGGCTGTGGAAACTTGAGAAGGTGAGGCCTACCTGGTGGGGAAAGGTCACTAGGGGAGGGGCCTTTGAAGGTTATACTGGCTTCCTGGTTCCTGTCATGATCGCTGCTTCCTGGTCCACAATGATGTGAACAGACAGCTACCGATTTCCCCTGCCATGGACTGAGCTGCTCTGCCATGATGAATTGAAGCGCTGAAACCCACTGAAAGAGTGAGCAAGAATGAAACCCTCCTTCCATAAAAGGTTCTGTCAGGCACTGTGAGCAAAGTGATGCCAAAATCACTTATGTGAGTTGTAAGAGTCCTTTTTTTTTTTTTTTTTTTTTTCCTGAGGTAGGGTCTCACTGTAATCCAGGCTGACTTGGAATTACCATGTAGTCACATAGTGGTCTTGAACTCAAGTTGATCCTCCTACTTCTGTCTCCTGAATGCTGGGATTAAAGGTATGCACCACCACACCCAGATCTCCCCCCCCCCTTTTTAAAAAGGATTTATTTGAGACAGAGAGAGGGAGAGAAAGAATGAGAATGGGTATGCCAGGACCTCAAGCCACTGCAAATGAACTCCAGATACATGTGCCACCGTGTGCATCTGGCTTATATAGGACCTGGAGAAGTGAACCTGGGTCCTTAGGCTTCACAGGCAAGTGCCTTAACCACTAAGCAATCCCTCTAGTCCTCCCCCTTCACACCCCCACCCTGTTCTTTTAGTTTTTCGAGATAGGGTCTCATTCTAGCTCAGGCTGACCTGGAATTCACTATGTCATCTCAGGGTGGCCTCGAACTCATAGTAATTCTCCTACCACTGCCTTCTGAGTGCTGGGATTAAAGGCGTGCGCCATCATACCCTGCTCCTTCTATTTATTTATTTATTTTTTAATTTTTATTTTTTTGAGGTAGGATCTTGCACTAGCCCAGGTTGACCTGGAATTCATAGAGACAGGATACAGAGAGATGGAAAGGAGATATACACACCTGTGATGAAAGGGGAGATCACAAGAAAAAAGAGGGTAAGGGAAATGGTGCTGGGGCTTTTATATCTGTGCCCTTGGGTGGGGGGCAGACTGGCCAGTGGGAGGGGGTTGGTAGCGGTGTGGGACCAGTGTTCAGAGGAGACAGGTTGGTTGAGTCCCCAATGGGAGGGCAGAGAAAGTGGGCCCTCGGGAGGAAGACTTCAGTTGTGGCCAGTTGGGAGAGGGTGGAAGCTCTGAGCCCAACACTATATAAACCAGGCTGGTCTCTAATTTCTCTCTGCCTCCTGTCGAGATATTTTTTTTAATTTTTTTTGTTTATTTTATTTATTTATTTGAGAGTGATAGACAGAGAAAGAGGCAGATAGACAGAGAGAGAATGGGCCCACCAGGGCCTCCAACCACTGCAAACAAACTCCAGAAGCGTGCGCCCCCTTGTGCCATCTGGCTTATGTGGGTCCTGGGGAGTTGAACCTGGGTCCTTTGGCTTTGCAGGCGAACGCCTTAGCCGCTAAGCCATCCCTCCAGGCCAACCCTGTAGAGGTTATTGTTGTTGTCTCAGACAAGGTCTTACTGTAGCCCAGGCTGGCCTCAAACTCGCTTGGTGACCCAGACTGCCCTTGAACTAACGATGATCCAGATTCTACGTCAGCTTCACAAACGCTGGGACTAAAGACATATGCCACCATGCCCAGCCTCCTGGTGAGTTCTTCATATAGTTTGAATATTAGACTCTTCTTAGGTATATGATTTGAAAATATTGCTTACCATTTTGTGAGTTGTTTTTATGCTTTAAGCACTCTTTCACTGAGCTATAAGCCCCAACCCTTAAAAAAAAAAAATTATCCTGAGGCAGGGTCTGGCCTTGAACTTGTCATCCTCCTGCCTCAGCTCCCAAGGAGCTGCCATTCCAGGCCTGTGCTTCTGGGCCCATGTGACTCATTCACCCCCACCACTGTCATATCAGCTGTGGGGTTTCCACAGCTCCACTTTCCATATTAAGAACGTCTTCTGCTCCCAGTTTATTGAGTATTTTTATCATGGAAGTATGTGGGACTTGGTCAGCTGTCTGTTCTGGGTCCACTGAAATGCTTGTGTGGTCCACTTGTATACCCTTGCTTGGAAGATCTGGGTTAGACATTCAATATTTGTGGTTTTCCAGCAATTAAAAACCTTTAAGCTTTCCCCATAAACCACTGTAGGCTGATGGCTTTGCTAAGTGTTCAAGCCGAACGGAAAGGCAAAGCAGGCTCAGGCGTGGAGGGGAGAGAGATGAGCGAAGCAGGTGGCAGTCTGCACGAGACGGAGAAAACTGGGGTTTGGCGTGGCTTTCCCTCTGAAGGAAGGGAAAGGAAAAGAAACACCCACACAGAGCTGTTGCCATAACATTCTGCAGGTCTCCTGTTTCCCTAGAGATGACTCTGAGACATTTTGGCTTAATGTCAGGAAACTTGGTCTTTTAAATTGTTTTGAGACAGGGGATCACTTGGTTGCCCAGGCAGGCCTTGACCATGTGATCTTCCTGCCTCAGCCTTCCAAGTGCTGGGTTTGCAAATGTGTGCCTTCAAGCCAGGATCATCTACCTTGGATTTTGGGGTTGATCAGCAATCTTCCTGTCTCTGCCTCCTACAGAGTTTCCCTCCACCCCCAGGTAGGGTCTCACTCTAGCCCAGGCTGACCTGGAATTCACTATGTCATCTCAGGGTGGCCCTGAACTCATGGTGATCCTCTTACCTCTGCTTCCCAAGTGCTGAGATTAAAGACGTGTGCCACCATGCCCAGCTGAGATTTTTTTTTTTTTTTTTTTTTTTGAGGTAGGGTCTCACTCTAACCCAGCCTGACCTGGAAATCACTCTGTAGCCCAGACTGACCTCAGACTTAGAGCAATCCTCCTACTTCAGCTTCCTCTGTCTGGGGCTGAAGGTGTGTGCCATCACACCTGACTTCATCTCTAGTTGTTTTTTTTAATTCACATTTTTATTTTTATTTATTTATTTGAGAGAGAGAGAGAGAAAGAGGAAAAGAGATAAAGTGAGAGAAAGAAAAATAGGCACACCAGGGCCTACAGCCATTGCAAACGAACTCCAGACACATGCGCCACCTTGTGCATCTGGCTTACGTGGATACTGGGGAATCAAATCTGGGTCCTTAGGCTTTGCAGGCAAGCACCTTAACCACTAAGTCATCTCTTCAGCCCTCTGTTTTTGAGGTAGGGTTTCACAATAGCCCAGGCTAACCTGGAACTCCCGATGTAGTCTCAGGGTGGCCTTGAACTCACGGCGATCCTCCTACCTCTGCCTCCCGAGTGCTGGGATTAGAGGTGTGCGCCACCACGCCCCGCTTCAGCCCTCTGTTTTTAAAACAATAAGAAGCTGCCCTTGGTACTTGTAATGGCTTTATTTTCAACCTGACTGGATTTAGAATCATCACGGAATCACACGTTTGGGAGGGTCCTGAAAAGGTGTTTCAGGAGGTTGACTGAAGAGGGAAGACACATCCTGAAAGCAGGCAGTGCCATCCCAGGGGCTGGAGTCCCAGAATGAATAAAAAGGAGAGCTGAGCACCAGCGTTCCTCACTCTGCTTCCTCACTGTGATTCAATGCCACCAGCTGCCTCAGGTTTCTGCCAGCGTACCCTCCCTGCCATCATATGTGCCGGTACCCCTAAAGTGTGAGCCCAATTAAGCCCTCCCCTAAGATGCGTTTATCAGACATTTTGTTACAGCGGCAAGACAAGTAATTAAGACCCTGCTAATATCTATCTATCTGACAACTTCTCCCACTTGGAAGGACTTTCCAGCGCCCTTCCCCCTCTCCAGTTTAGGAACAGGTCCCGGTGAAAGGAGGCGAGAGCTTTGTGTAGGGACAGAGGCGCATTGGACAGCTATACTCCCTCTGGGCTTGGGTGTGTTGGGGGGGGGGTTCAGCGTAGGCAGGGGCTCCCACCACCAAAGCCGGCCGTTCTCAGATAGAGGGCGGGAAGGTCCCTACCCAAACTGAGCTCCTCTCGGCCTGGCCCTGGCAGAGTTCCACCATCTTCAGGACGGCTCTCCAAGCCAGTCTGCATGCTCTCCCCTGGGAACCTTGGCTGGGGATCCAGACTGGCCAGAGCCATGTGGGCGTGGACACCGGACGAGGAGGGGCAGCTTTCTGGAGTGAGAAAGGCCTATGGGGCCACTGGCCATCCAGAGGCACACACACAAAAAGCGAGGGAGCAAAAACTCTGTACCCCATCGCTGTAGTTAACTCTCAGCTCTGATGACCCAGGCACTGTTACCACGACCATCCTTCAGACAGTGCGGGGGGGGGGGGACTGAACTGAGCCCATACATGGCGAGTGACCAGCTCAAAGGCCCTCGGGGAGTGTCTTTACAGACCTGAGTTAGGGGGTCGAGAAGAGCCGCTCTGCAGGAGGGCCCGGGGCGCCTGGGCGCGCGCGAATGGTGGGGATGGGGGTGGGAGCGGGAGGGGGCTGCTCGGCTTCGCCGGAGAGACTCGGAGCTTGCCTGTGGAGTGTCCCAAGGGCAGTGGGCGATCGGAAGGGTGCAGGGAAGGGCCGCCAGCCTCTGGCGGAGATCCAGATGTGAGGTAGCTGGACAGCAGGTACCCGGATGCCGGTAGGTGGCGATGGGTCGCGACGCGGCGATGGCTGGAGAAGCCAGAGCCTCGCTCGGCGCGCCACGATCAGCTTCCAGTCGGGAGACTCCCAACCCCGCCTCCCGCCTCCCGCCTCCAGCCAGCCGGGCTCTGGCCGGGTCCTCTCCCCGCTCCTCCCCTCCCCTCGTCCCGCCCCCAGCCCCGCCTCCCGCGCGCCCTCCCCACCCGCGCGCGCGGCCGGCGCAGACCTCCCGGCTCGGCTCGAGCAAGCGGCGCGGGCGGCGGTGGCGGCGGCGGTGAGTGCTGCGCGCCTGGCAGCTCGGCGGGGACCGTGTGTGTGTGTGTGTGTGTGTGCGGGGGTGTGGGGGAGCATCGGGGTCCCCTTCCCCCGAGGCTCTGGCACCTGCCTGAAGCCCCGGGACGTCTCCTCTCGGCTAGGGGGGCCTCGCACGGGAGGTCGTGGGATGCTGGGCGAGGTGGCGGGATCCCGGCAGGATGGAAGGCTCGGAGAGATCCAGTTTCGAGACTTCTCTGGTCCAGGGCGGTGCTACAGGTTGGATTGGGGGACCCAGCGCCCGGAGCGGCCGTGCGCCCGCGCGCCGCGCCTCTGGGGCCGCTCGGCACCCCACCTGATCGCGCGCTCCCCCGGCCCGCGCCCGCCTCTTCCCCCCACCCCCGTCCCGGAGAGGACGCCCCGGGGCTTTTCAGGAAAAGGCGCGATGCGTTCCTAGTGGGCTGTGTGTCTCAAAGCTGAGGTTTCCAGAACCGTCGCCCAGGAATCCAGAAACAAACAACCGCCCCCAAGTTTTCAGATGCTCTAGGACTTCTCGGGGTGGGTGGGGGGAGGACGGACCCGGGGTCTGGGCAGTCTTCTTCGTCCTTGGTCCTTGCTTGCCTCGTAGGGTTCGCGCGGGATCTAGCACACCCGGGGACCCGGGTGAAAGATGGTCACAGCGCGGTCTGGGTTTGGGGCGCTGTGGCTGGATGAGGGGGTGATGCAGGGGAGCGCAGGGGACCCTGATCCGTGCCCACCAGGGAGCTCCGGCGGGGACCGTTGGCGTAGTGGACGCCCTCCTCCCTGCCCGGCCCAGCCAGGTCAGTTCCTTCCTCCCTTCCTTCCCTCCTTTTCCCTCCCTGTGGGTTCCCGGTCAGTGCGGGTCTGTGCGGCGCGGCTCGAGGAGGCGCGGGGGCCAGGGGGTGTGCTCCGGGCGGGACGGGCCGCCCTTCACCGAGCAGGCCACTTGGACCCTCCTAGGATTCTGGCCGGTTTTGTGCTTCCGGATACTGAAGCTGATGTCATTGGCTGTTGGACTGAGCTGTAGTCGTTGGGAAATACAGTTTCTGGAAGTCACGGGACCTTCTGGGCTCCCGCCAACCCTTTTCCTTTTTGTTGTTGTTTTGAGAGAGGGTCTTTAGTCCCACGGATTGGCTGAGAACTCTCCATTGTAGCTGAGGCTGGCCTTGAACCCCTCACCCGCCTTCCTCCACCTCCCCAGGGCTTGGATTACAGGCTTGTGCCACCATGCCCAGCCTTTTCAAAGGGGATGTACATTCCTCCCCTTGGCATGTTGACGCCCAGCTGGCTTTTGGACTCCTAGACTCCAGATCTGGGACCCTTTTAGTGTTTGCCTGAGACTGGCTCTTAAAATAGGGCTAACCAGATGGCTGCTGGAGAAGGCGTGGAGTGGTACTGGGAACTCCTTCAGTGGATGGCTTTATCACTGGATCAGGATCCAGAGGGCGTGTGACTTGCTCTACCTGGCGTGAAATAACACCCAGGCTGCACCTGGCTCTCCTCTCAGCCAGCCCCTGCTTTTGCCATCTCAAAGTGCACCACTCTCTTAAGACTTATTGTAGCTCGACTGTGGGAGAGGCCCGGCTTCCCTCTTTCTTGTTACTTTAAGGCATTAATAATGAATGCTTTCATTCCTGTTTCAAAAAAAAAAAAAAATCCTTGTTGTAATGTTTTCAAGGATTAAGTGACTCCGTGATTGATACTAAACTAGAACGTCAACTTCTTAAGTGTCTAAAACACTAGATTGAAATAACTGAAGTACCTGGCACATGTATTTCCTTCACTTTCATGGGCTGGCCATGGAGAAGAAAATAAGGCACTTCTCATATCTGGTAAAGGTGCAGAAGAAATGGCTCTTGGTCCTGAGGGGCTTACACTGTGGGTGGAAAACAGACATAGGTGGAAAGGTAAGCGTTCAGCCCTGCCTGGTGGCTCGGGTCTGTAATCCTATCACTTGGGAGCCTTCAGTAGCAGGATCACCCTGAACTTGAGGCTAGCTTAGGCTCCATAGTTCCAGGCTAGTCTAGACAGCATAGTTAAGCTCCTGCCTCCCCAATCCCTCTCCAAGCAAAACAAAAAGGGCAGAGCTCACTAAGGGATGCCTCCTAAGATTGGGAAGTGCTTGAGCCGTGTGGAAAGGAGTTGGCTGTTCCTGCAAGACAAGTTGCATGGAAGAGCTGAGGTCTCAGCAGTTAGACAGGAGCAGAAACCTCTCCTTGAACTAGCAGAGAGTTACAGACATGTGCAGGGTCAAGGGCAGCAAATGGGGAACCCGCAGAGAGGAAGGAGCTGGAAGACATCTGCAGCCTAAGCTAATTTTCGAGAAGACGAACAGTTCCTGCTTTCCTGCCTTAATCTAATCTTGTCATCCCTGCTGATCTGGGGCAGGCACTGGGTAATGCCACTCTTGAGAGTGGGCAGGGCCCTGGGACTTAGAATTCTCCCCAAAGCTACTGTGAAGGTTGGGGGGGGCGGGGAGGAAACCCAGAAGAGGAAGTCCAGGAGCCTTGGCACCTCACTTTGCCTTCTATTTGCTTTGGCTTCCACTGCTGAGAAAACAGCCCAGGGAGCTCGGTCGCCCATCTCCCCAGGTAAATAGACTTCCTTCAGAATTCAATGTTTCTTTAGCCAGCATGTGTTTTTGATGCCTCTGCAAGTACCTTTGGCCGCCCATGGCCTGCTCTGCACTTGACCGGTGTTTACTTGCTTTAGGATTGTGATTTGAGGTCAAGTGCTGCTTTCCGGAGTCCTCATAATTAATTTCATTTGACGGTCCGAGACTGCAGACACACTCTGGTGGTGGTGACGCACTGTTGGAGCCAGTGGAGTTGGTTGTTCCTTAGCTGCAGGTATTTTTTGTTTTGTTTTCCGAGGTTGGGTCTTATTTTGGCCCAGGCGGACCTGGAATTCATTATGGAGTCTCAGGGTGGCCTTGAACTCATGGCGATCCTCCTACCTATGCCTCCTGAGTGCTGGGATTAAAGGCGTGCGCCACCACACCTGGCTTTTTTTTTTTTTTAAAGAATTGTGCATCACTGGGTTTGTAGGGGCAGAAGGGTGTAAGCCTTCCTTCCCATCGGAAGGGCTCACATCTAACACTCCTTCAACGACAGACAAGTTACACACAGAACAGCATACCGGGCTAGAGAGAAGCCTTTAAGGCCATTGCCTGCAAAGCTTAAGGACCTAGTTTCGGTTCCCCAGATGCATAAGGTGGCACATGCGTCTGCAATTCATTTGCAGCGGCTGGAGGCCCTAGCACTCCCATCCTCTCCCTTTCTCTCAAATAAAGAGATAAAAAAGAACAGCATAACAGGCTCATTTCATCAAAATAGTCTCCAAGACACAAACCTTCAGAAATGAAGACCAAAGACAAGTGTTCATTTCCGTGCATAGACTCCAATGAGGCACGGGTAATGTAGCAGTGAGTTGGGACCAAAAGGGGTGACCTCATGGGGACAGACCTAGGGGACACAGTCTTCCTGGCCTTTCTGTGTGGGTTCCTTCTTCCAGAGGATGGGTCAGGACCCCTCTGGAAATGAGAGTCTGATCACCTATGGTCAGACAAGAGAGGTGAGAGGCACTCTTTAAGACTGGCTCCTGCAGGTAGGATAATATGTCTGGGTTCTGTGGCCCTTTGGGGAGGAAGAGGAGCAAGAGAAAGAATGTAGGAGAATGTCCGAGACAGACTGTCATCCAGTCAGTGTCCCCTCCAGTTCAGATTTCACAGCCTGCCAAGTATCATACTTTGGGGTATCATATTCTGTACCCCAGTGGGCTAAAGAAAGGACAAAAGAAGAAATAGTATAGAGGGTGTCTGTTCACCTTGAATTCTTGTAGAGTTATTAACTCATTAGGATCCAAAGCACAAGCCTTCAGAGAAAATAATGGTGGGGAATTTTATCCAGGCTGGTGGAGCCCTGGTGAGTTCTAGAGTAAGTTTAAAAGCGTAGTGCACTGGGAATGTAGCTCAGTTGATAGAGCGCTTTCCTCGAATGCGTGAGGTCCTGGGTTCCATTCCCAGCACTGCATAAACTAGGTGTGGTGACACGCACTGGTAATCCCAGCACTCGGGAGGCTGAGGCAGGAAGGGTGAATGGCGTGAGTTCAAGGTCAACCTGGAGTGCTACAGAGTGAGTTCCATGCCAGCCTGGGTGACAGTGAGACCCTGTATTTAGGGGCTGGGGAGATTGCTCAGTGGTTAAAGGCACTTGCTTGTAAAGCCTGACGGCCTGAGTTCAATTCTCCAGTGCTCATGTAAAGACATGCACAGAGTGGTGCATACATCTGAAGTTCATTTTCAAGGTAGGGTCTCACTGTAGCCCAGGCTGACCAATCTTGTTTCTCAATTTTTATTTATTTATTTATTTGCCAGCAGAGGGAAAGAGAGAGAGAGAGATAGGAGAGAGGCAGACACAGAGAGAATGGGCATGCCAGGGCCTCCAGCCACTGCAAACAAAATCCAGACGCATGTGCCCCTTGTGCATCTGGCTTATGTGGGTCTTGGAGAATCAAACCTGGGTCCTTTGGCTTCTTAGGAAAACACCTTAACCGCTAAGCCATCTCTCCAGCCCTCCATTTTTTTTTTTTTTCAAGGTAGGGTTTCACTCTAGCCCAGGCTAACCTGGAATTGACTGTGTAGTCTCAGGGTGGTTTCAAACTCACTGCTATCCTCCTACTTCTGCTTCCCAAGCGCTGGGATTAAAGGCATGTGCCACCTCGCCTGGCCCCCCAATTTTTTTTTTAAAGAACGTAGTGTTGATTTGCCTTAACCTTGACTCTAGTGATGTTTATAGACTTTGCACTGATATTTTAGAAATTCACATGAGAAACAGCAGTATTTCAGGAAATGTGGGAGATTAAGCAAATCAGGCAATAACCTGAGCAAGTTCGTGAAGCTGGCACCAGCTTTCCTTATCAGGTGGCTCCTGTCTGGCCCCCGGGCCAGTTTTCTTTGCAGCCGTCGTTGGGGTGCAGGGGTTATGCCAGCCCGGCGTATTAATGGTCCTTTCGTGAAAAGCTCTGTTCATAGAGCAGTGTGTGGATGTAGTTTCTCCCAAGATCCCAAGGGACGCAGCCCACTCCAACCGTAGGGTGCAGTTCTGTTCGCCGTGGAAGCGTTTTCCACCCCTCAAATCAGGGTAATTTGTAGTTAAACCATATCCGAACCTGACTTTAAGCCTGTGGTAACTTTCTCTGGCTTGTGGGATATATGGCCCAGTATAAACCCACTGATTTTTAGATGATGGAATTTGAGAACGTTTCCCGGTTTTATTTCACTAGGATCTTCTGGGTTTTTCTCCAGGGGCATGGAAACAGGAATGTCAGATAACAAGCCATTTCTTCCTTCTTCTAGGAGGGTTGCAAGGCCCCAGGTTGCCCTTTAGTCTAAATCTTTCTTCCTTGTTTCTGGTTAAGAAGCACTCACTAATCGTTCTCCGTGAATAGTTACGCAGAACCATCACAGGTCAACTTTCATTACCACATTGACAGTGTTGTGCAATGTTTGCATCTTAAAGATAGCCAGCCAGTGGCTCTTAGTTTAAGAATTTTAATACTGTTTTTTTCCCCATTATATTTATTTATTTATTATGAGAGAGAAAGAAAGAACGAGAGAATGGGCACACCAGCGTCTCCGGCCTCTGCAAACAAACTCCAGATGCGTGTGTCCCTTGTGCAGCTGGCTTACATGGGTCCTGGGGAATTGAACCTGGTTCCTTTGGCTTTGCAGGCAAGCGCCTTAACCATTAAGCCATCTCTCCAGCCTTCTCCCACTACCACCCTCATGTTCACTAAATAGCACCTTTCTCTCTGGGGAACCCTAAAAAGACCAGCTCTTTTTGGCCTTCTCGGCTAGTTTTCTGCCTAGGTATTTTTAGAGGAGACCTGTGATTTGCATGTGGGTGACAGTCATCTCTGCCTAAGGGGCAAAAATCCCCCCCCCCCCCCACCAGTCATTTCTATGATCTCTATCTTCACCGAAGTCCTGCCTTGTATTTCTTTTCCGGGGCTGGGGAGTGTGGGCCAGGAGCGGAGTTGAATAATTCTTTTTCTCTCTGGAAGGATTGCTTTTAGGGGATTAAGTTGGTGGTTAAAAAGCTGCTTTGCTTGTGTGGGGCCTTGTCCTTTTGTGCGTAGATCTGATACCTAAATCTAGAAAGCAGCTCTGTACCCAGAGGAGCGGGCCTGGAGCCTGTTTCGGTGGTGTGGCCAGTCCCACCCGCATGTGGTGGGATTTTTGAGATCTGCTTTTAAAGGGGGGAAGGGTCTGTGGATAGGCTGGCCTGCCTGCCTTACCTTCTGCTTTGGAGGCTCCTTTGAAACCAACCTCTTGCTGAAATCCTGGGGGATCAGTTTCATTTTCTTCTTTTCTAAACTCCACTAAATTAGAAACTTTCGCTTCCTTCCTTGGCTTAAATTTTGGCATTTAACCAAAAATATGCTTTAAAAGTTACTTGTGAAAATAAACTGTTTTTAAATTTTGCATTTTTTTTTTTTTTTTTTTTTGAGGTAGGGTCTCACTGTAGCCCAGGCTGACCTGGAATTCATTATGCAGTCTCAGGATGGCCTTGAACTCACAGTGATCCTCCTATATCTCTGCCTCCTGAGCGCTGGGATTAAAGGTGTGCACTCTAAATTTTTTGTTTGTTTGTTTTGGTTTTTGAGGTAGGGTCTTTCTCTGGTCCAGGCTGACCTGGAATTCACTTTGTAGTCTCAGGGTAGCCTCAACTCACAGTGATTTTACCTCTGCCTCCTGAGTGCTGGGATTAAAGGTGTGCGCCACCATGCCCGGCTCCAGCTCTAAATTTTTTTTTAAAATGTTATTTATTTATTTGAGATAGAGAAAGAGGCAGATATAGCCAGTGGGTGTGTCAGGAATTCTAGCCACTTACAAATGAACTCCAAATGTGTGTGCCACCTTGTGCATCTGGCTAACGTGTGTCCTTGGGAATCAAACCTGGGTTCTTTGGCTTTGCAGATAAGTGCCTTACCCACTGAGCCATCTCTTTAGCTCTGGCACTAAGTTTTGTGTTTTTGTGGTTTTTTTGAGACATGATCTCTTGTATAGCCCAAGTTGGCCTTCAGCTCCTGCCTCTGCCTCACAAGTGCTATGACTATAGGTGTGGACCATCCTGCCTGGCTGAAAGGGTGACTTCATAGAAGTGTGTGAGGAGTTGAGCCAGTGCTGGGAGGCTTCACAAGCAAGTACCTTTAATGGTAAAGACATCTTCCCAGCCCATGACTGCTATTTTTTTTTTTTTTTTTGACAGTGTTAGGGGTAAACCTGGAGCGTTAGTTCTGTTAGACAAGTGCTCTGCCATTGAGCTATGCCCCTAACCTCTAAAAAAACAGACCCATCTTAGCTGTTCATGATGATGCTCACCTGTCATTTCAGTCCTTGGGAGTTTCAGATCAGTCTGGGTGATTTAGGAAGACTGTCTTTTAAAAAAAGGAACTGCTGAACCTCACCAATGGCTGATGCCACCTACATAAGGGCATAATAGGAGGGTGAAAAAAATGATGGCATCAAAATAGAAGAGACTGTGGGCTGGAGAAGTGGCTTAGCAGTTAAGGCACTTGTCTGCAAAGCCAAAGGACATAAGCCAGATGCACAAAGTGGCTCACGTGTCTGGAGGCCCTGGCACACCCATTCTCTCTCTCTATCTGCCTCTCTCTGTCTCTCTACCTATGTATCTCTCAAATAAATAAATAAATAAATGTTTAAAAATTAGAAGAGAGGGGGTATTTTTTTTTTTTTTTGAGGTAGGGTCTCACTCTAGCTCAGGCTGACCTGGAATTCACTCTGTATTCTCAGGGTGGCCTCGAACTCACAGCAATCCTCCTACCTCTGCCTCCTGAGTGCTGGGATTAAAGGCGTGTGCCACCACACCCAGCTTTATTTGGGAGGGAGAAAAGGGAGAGTGATGGGAGAGGATTCTGATCGTGGCATATTGTTTATATTTATGAAAGTTTTCAATTAAAAAAAAAAGTTAAGAAAAAGGTACTTCTGAAGAGCTTAAACTAGAGATGGGGCCCTGGGAAATGGCTTAGCAGTTGAAAGTGCTTGCTTGCAAAGCCTGCCGGCTTTGGTTCAAATCCCCAGTACCCGTGTATTCCCTTATGCAAAAAAATGGCTCTTGGGGCTGGAGAGATGGCTTCGTGGTTAACACTCTTGCTCATGAAGCCTAAGGACCCACGTTCGACTCTCCAGATCCCACGTAAGCCAGATGTACAAGGTGACACAGGCTCACAAGATGGCGCACGTGTCTGGAGTTGGATTGCAGTGGCTGGAAGCCCTGGCATGCCAATTCTTTCTGTCTCATTTAAAAAAAAATACAAAAAAAGTGGGTCTTGCATTTAATGTTCATTTGTAGTGAGTGGTAATGAGGCCCTGGTATATCCCCACCCCTCCATACACATGTGTAAATAAATGAAAATTTAAAAACAAATGATTGTGCCAGGTGTGTTGGCACACCTCACACCTTTCATCCCAGCACTTGGGAGACAGAGAGGCAGGAGGATCACCGTGAGGGCCAGCCTGAGGCTACATTGTGAATTCCAGGTCAGCCTGGGCTAGAGTGACACCCTACCTTGAACCTGCCCCCTTCGTCCAAACTGCTTGGACTAGAGCTAGGCTCTGACGCTATAGGTGTAATATGAGCACGGGACTCAGTACTGTAAGGGTGTCCCAAGTGTCTGCTGCTCCAAAGCCCCTTGGGAATTACGGTGACCAACACAGAGTTACTGAAACAGCCTGCCTAGTGCGGGAAGCAGTTAGGACTGGAGGGGAAGGCATCTGTCATCAAGGAGACGTTGTGTGGAGGCGGCCCCGGGAAGTGGGATGGCCTTAATGAGGGCCCTAGGTGTTTTCACATGACCCACAAGTCTGTGCCAAAAGGCAAACTGTGTATCCGCCTCCAGTGAGGCAGACCGTCTGCACAGTTGCTTGGAGTTCGCTAGAGCTGGGAAAGGAAGCCGATTCAAGGCTCTCCCAGCACCTCGGGTACTTGTGATCAGAGGGTTTGTTAGCTTGCTAGGTATTAACAGGCTTGGAGAACACTGGAGCTGGACTCCTCCCGCCTCGTCAGCAGCCTGTAGTACAAAGGCCCCAACAGCAGACCTCTATAATTACTGGTGGAAGAATGGGACCTGAGTCATCTCTGGCCCCGAGAGGAGTCCTGATGTCCCTGAGCTGTCTGGAAGGCCACAGTGAATATATCAAAACCTGGTTCCAGGAACCTTAAACCTCAGAATTGTCTCCTAGCCCTCCTGATCATCCTACCCTCTGCCTCCCAGGCAATGCTGGGATTACAGGTGTGCACCCACCACTAGCAGCAGCAGGAGGATTTCCCAGAACCAAGACACACCACTGCCTCCTTCCCAAAGAGACCGTCCAGATGATCTGTCCATCACTGGATTGGGACAGGCTCAGAAGAAGCTGCTCGAGCCCAGCGTGGTGGCTCATACCTAGAATCTCAGCACTCACTCAGCAGGCCAGAGCATCACTAGTTCAAGACCGGCCTGGTCTACATAGTGAGTTCTGCCAGCCAAGGCTTCATAGCAAGACCCTGTCTCAAAATAGAGGTAGGAGAGAGACTGTCTGGTGTGTGCTTGGGGACCATGGTCCCCTTCAGGCTGCTGCCCTCTCTTCCCTGTTAAGTGTTAAGTGTGCCTACACTATGCTCCATGTGTCTCTGAATTCTTTTTTATTTTTAAAGTGTATTTATTTATTTATGGGAAAGAGAGAGAGAAAATGGGCATGAGCGTGCCAGAGCCTCCAGCCACTGCAAACTAACTCCAGACACGTGCACCACCTTGTGCATCTAGCTTTACAAGTGGGTTCTGAGGAATCGGACCTGGATCCTCACGCACCCTCCCGTAGGCAAGCGCCTTAACCGTTTAGCCATCTCTCCAGCCCTCGTCCTGGTTTTTGGTATGAGGTCTCACGCTGTAGGCGGTCAGGCTGTCCTTGAACTCACGGCGTAGCTCCGGCTGGCCTGGGACTTGAGCTTCCGTTCCCAGCTTCTGCATACTGGGTCACTTGTGTTTGCCTCACTGGGCTTTTATCTGAGTTCTTCCAGCAGAGATCCCAAGGGCCAGGGAGACAGGGGAAGCCACTCCGAGGTCTCGGCGACAACAGCACGTGCCTGCTCACCTCCCTGCCAGGAATTGGCCAGGAAGCGCCATAGGGCCGCGACAGGAGGAAAAGTTTCCTGAGAGCTTTTGTACAGGTTGAGGGCGGGCATTGCAAGAAAGAAAGAAAGCAGGATGTCCAGCAACCCGCTGACATCCAGACAGCTTGACATGTTCCCTGGGGTAGATTGACAGGCCCATGGGCCTGGAGAACCGATGGGTGACAGGTAGCCTGTGACAAAGTCCACTCACACATGGTGTTGACCTTTGACCGTTTTTCCTGTGCTCTGTATGAGTGTCGATGCTGACATTCCTGGGAGGAACCCCGGACCTGGGCGTTCTTTATGCAGAACCAGGGAAGCTGGGAGGAAGCCCCTCCCTTCCACGGAGGCCCAGGCCCGGAGCTCCTTTGGGTCAAAGATCAACAGGCAAAGGGCTGTGCCTTGAGGTGTCATTTTCCTTTCCTTTTCTTTTCTTTTTTGAGCAACAACACTAGTAGTTCTTACTTTACGTGGACTCTGCTGGAAGCTAAGTCCTTGGAAACACTAGCTATGCATTGGGGGTGTGGTAGGGGGCGGCAGGATGGACTCTAAGCATCATGGCATGGATCAGACCCATACAAAGCAGACAGGATCTCCCTCCCTCTCTCTGTCTCTCTCTCTCCCTCCCCTCCTTCTTCCCTCCTACCCTCTTTCCTTCTCTCCTTTCTCCTTCCATCCATTCCTCGCCTGTCCCTACCCAGACTTTAAGGAGGCTGGGAGAAATACAGGATTGATTGTAGCTAAAGGAAGTTAAAGGACTGTGAAGAGGCAGTGGGTGGGAATGAAGTGATAGCAGCAAGTTATGCAGCCCGGAGGCTCTGTTTGTGTTTGCACGAGCGTGGTACCCCGGCCTTTGATGTATGTTTGGGTTGTACCAACTTGCAGGGCGGCCCTTGCTGTGGGTGGCTTCTCTTGGTATTCTGGGTTCGGAGGCTTATTTTTAGGATCTGAATTCCCTTTCTTGGCAGAAGTCAGCCGCTTTGGGGGTTTTCAAGATGCCCTTGAGCTGCTCTGGTTACTAAACCAGAAGCCACCGTTGGATCCCCTGAAGGCCCAGCCTGGCGCCCCTTCCCCCCACTGCAAAGTTCCTTGTATCCGGACCGCTCATTCCTAGGACGCCTGGGCCCACCTGCTCAGCTACCCCACCTCAGCACATAGATTTGGTGGTTCTGGGCATTTGTTTGTCCTGGGTGTTCTTAACCTCACCTCCCTCCAGCCCCCAAACCTCCATTCACTGTGAAGCTGGACTGGGTTTCTCAGGCTCTCTTAGTTGGTTAACTTTGCCTTGCCTAGGCTCCTTAACGGGGGAGGGTGTGTGGCTCCCCAAAACCTGGCCCACCCTGGGCTTTCATTCAGAAGTTGCTCTATGAGAATGCACCATAGAGCAAAATTCAAGCAATTAAGTCAGTCAGTTCCTAGGCAAGAGAATGTTAGAGTGAGTGTCTCCTTGCCAGATATATTATTCATGGTATCCCGCAGATCCCAAAATCCACAGTGACTTATACAAGATACAACCTTCTCATGTGCATTCAGGGTGTAGAGGTAGGAGGATTGGCCATCCTTTGCTACATACCAAGTTCATGACCCTGTCTCAAAAAGCCAAATAAATTTAGAAAAAAAATTTTTTTTTAAAAGAAAAAAGCTATGACAATGTAAACACTAGGTACATAATTGTTGTACTGGGTTGTGTAGGGAATAATGAAAATGTCCTGACATGTTCAGAGCCAATGTTTTGTTTTTCCAAAGCGCTTTCAATCCATGGTTGGTTAAATATGCGGATGTGGAGGCCACAGTGCCTTTAGACGTCCTAATCATTCTGCAAACAGGGCGGGCCGCCAGACGCACAGTTCGTGGAACAAAGGGCTGTGGGCATGTTCCTTTCATGCAGGGATGGGAGGGACAGATAGGTTGGCTGAGGACACAGTTTTCTTTTATAGAAAGAGAGTAGCAGTTAATGCGCTTGTCTACAACGCAAAAGGATTTTTTTTTTTTTTTTGAGGTAGGGTCTCACTCTAGCCCAGGCTGACCTGGAATTCGCTGTGTATTCTCAGGCTGGCCTCGAACTCATGTCGATCCTCCTACCTCTGCCTCCCGAGTGCTAGGATTAAAGGCGTGCACTACCACGCCCAGCTAGAAATACATTTAAAAAAAATAAATAAATAAAAAGATTTGTTTGTTGGATGTAGACAGATGCAGTGGCCAGAATACCAGGGGAGATGTGAGAGTGGAAACTGTTTGCCCCCTCATTCCCCTTTCTCCCTGCCCCTCCTCTTCCTGCAAGAACCCCACATAGTGGTTGTGTGGACTTCTAGGGAAATTTACTCAGGAAGTAGGAAATACTGTGGAATACCATGGACGGTGGCATTTTGTAAATGCCCTTACGGCTTTGTGCACGTGAAACACACCTTGGAGATGATGTGTCGTCTCTGCTCCTAAGATTCGTCTTCACCCCCTTAGACGGTAGTTTCTGGTCCTTCCTCACAGCAGCTTGGTGGTGAGCCGCACGCTGATCACCGCATCCATGGGTGGGTCATCTTCCGCTCACATTTGTGGACGAGGGATTTTTTCCAGGGCCCGTAGATTCATGTATGTTCAAT
The DNA here is from genome assembly GCF_020740685.1 of Jaculus jaculus. NCBI lineage: Eukaryota > Metazoa > Chordata > Mammalia > Rodentia > Dipodidae > Jaculus > Jaculus jaculus. The sequence goes on from NC_059112.1 coordinate 102,496,689, forward strand.
TTTGGCCGATGCCTTTATGGCGTCTCAGTTTACCCTCCCATGGTGCTCCACAGAGGCCTGTCCCTACTCAGATGGGTGTGTGAAACATCATACCACGATATCAGTTGTAGTTTGTTTTCCATATAAGCTTTTTTGTTTTTGTTTTTTCAAGTTAGGGTTTCACTCTACCTCAGGCTGACCTGGAATTCACTATGTAGTCTCAGGGTGGCCTTGAACCTACGGTGATCCTCCTACCTCTGCCTTCCAAGTGCTGGGATTAAAGGCATGTGCCACCACGCCCGGCTTTGGTCTTTGTTCATTTTATTTTTATTTATTTATTTGACAGAGAGAGAAGGACGGGGAGAGAATGGGCGTGCCAGGGCCTCCAGCCACTGCAAACGAACTCCATACACATGTGCCACCTTGTGCATCTGGCTAATGCGGGTCCTGGGGAATAGAACCTGGGTCCTTCGGCTTTGCAGGCAAACGCCTTAACCGCTAAACCATCCCTCCAGCCCAATAAGCTTTTTATTCTAAAATAGTTTCATGTTTACAGAATAGTTGTAAAATCAGCCTGGAAATTGCCTGCATTCCTTAGTCACCCATTGTCCATTTTGCTGCTGTACCAGAATACTTGAGGCTGAGTAACTTAACAATGAAAAGAAATGCGTTGGCTCACGGTTCTGGAGGCCGAAACCTTCTTTCAAGGTGTTGGTATTTGGGGAGGGTCTTGCTCATGGATCCATGTGGAGGAGGAGAGGATGAAAGGAGAGAGAGGTTTATGGGGTGCATGTGTCTGTAGAGATAAGAAGCCCTGCCATGCCCACTCATTCATTTATTCATTCTCAACCCCCCTCTCTCCTTGCAAATAAATAAAAATTTTAAAAGCCACATATTGCCCCTGGACCTCAACTTCATGTTCTTATCGCATGTAAAGCCTATTCATTCTGCCCCCTCAAAGTCTTGTTTGGCTCAACTCCAGTCCAAAGTCCAGAGTTCCACTGATGTCAAATGAGACTTATGACAAACTCCATTTTGCTTATGAGCCTGTTGCAGTGAGGTTCGCATTGCTGGTAGAAATCACCCAACCAAGAGCAGCTTGTGGGAAAAAGAGGTTTATTGTGGCTTACAGGCTCAAGGGGGAAGCTCCATGATGGCAGGGAAAACAAGTGACATGAGCAGAGGGTGGACATCACCCTCTGGTCAACATAAGGTGACCTTAGCAACAGGTGAGTGTGCCAAACACTAGCAAGGGGGAGCTGGCTATAATACCCATAAGCTCAACCCCAACAATAGACCACCTCCAGAAGGCTTCAATTTCCAATTGCCATCGGCTGGGGAACCTAGCATCCACAACACCTAAGTTTATGGGGGGGGTCACTTGAATCAAACCGCCACAGAGCTGGTGAAATCAAAAGTTACGAGGGCCGGTCGTGATGGCGCACGCCTTTAATCCCAGCATTGAGGAGGCAGAGGTAGGAGGACCGCTGAGAGTTCGAGGCCACTCTGAGACTACATAGTGAATTCCAGGTCAGCCTGGCCTACAGTGAGACCCCCACCTCGAAAAACCAAAAAAAAAAAAAAAAAAAAAAGTTACGAGGATATAGGCAAAGGAAAGACATTCTCTTTGCAAAGAGAGAAATAGGCAAGAAGAAAGGAATGACAATTCCCATTTACCCAACAGGCAATATTGAATCTTGTTGGTTTCCTTTAATTTTTAATTTACTTTTTCACTTGCAAGCAGAACAGAGGGATGGAGGGAGAGATAGAGAATGGGTGAGCCAGGGCCTCTAGCCACTGTAACCAAATTCCAGATGCACGTGCCACTTTGTGCACCTGACTTTACATGGGTACTTTAGGCTTTGCAGGCAAGTGCCTTAACCACGGAGTTATTTTTTGCAGCCCTTGTTTTTTATTTTTATTTTTGGGGTTTTTTTCGAGGTAGGGTCTCCCCTAGCTCAGGCTGACCTGGAATTCACTATGTAGTCTCAGGGTGGCCTTGAACTCACGGTTCTTCCTACCTCTGCCTCCCAAGCGCTGGGATTAAAGGCATGCGCCACCATGCCCAGCTGTAGACATTTCTTAATCTCTTCCCCTAACCTCACTCTTCTGGAGACCTTTCTTTATCCAGATGGGGCTCTTACATTCTGCCTCTCCCAGAAGGCTCCTGGGCTTGGATATGATTGAGTCCAGCTCCTCACTAATTTAGAGTGCCAAAGTGCCTATGTTCTGGTTTCCACCCAAGACATCACTGGGGTGGCTGCTGCTGTCCCCAGGTCTCCTGGCACTCTGGCTGTGACCACTTGAGTGAGCATAGATGTCTCCTTGCTGCCCTGGGGTCTGATTCTGAGCTGTCACTGGGATGACTGTGGATGAGCCTTTCCTAGTCAGCTTCTCCAGGCCTCCCAACCTCTGCCCACCACCCAATCCAGAGCCCAAGCCGCTTTCACATCTTCGGGTGCTTGTTAGAGCAGCACCCCTCCTCCTTGGGACCGGTCTTCTGTCTTTATCCGGTGTTCAGTCTGGGACAGAATACTTGGGGCTCGGTAGTTTATACAGAACAGAAGTTGATTGACTCACAGTTCTAGAAGCTGGAAGTCCACGGTCAAGTCCAGTATCTGGTGAGGGACTTCCTGCTGCATCAGCACATGGCACAGGGGGGATTAAAGGGCCTTGAACTTGCCTTTTCTAATGAGTCACTCCTGTCAGCCTGGCCTGGAGTTGGAAACTTGCCTTTTCTAATGAGTCACTCTTATCAGCCTGGGCCACAGGTGTTTCCCTGGGTTAAAGTCAGAGATAGCTGGGCTTTGTTTCAGAAGCTCCCTGGGTGTCTCCTGGGCTCCCCAGCTTGTAGTGACCTCTGCATGCCTAGGCTGATAGCCCCTCTCTCCACCTTCAAGATGGCAGCAATACCATGGTATATTGTCTATGTGTATGGAAGTTGTCAATAAAAAGTTTTTCAGGGGCTGGAGAGATGGCTTAATGGCTAAGACGCTTGCCTGCAAAGCCTAAGGACCCAAGTTTGAGTGCCCGTGTAAAGCCAGACGCACAAAGTGGCACATGCATCTGGAGTTCATTTGCAGTGGCCAGAGACCCTGGTGCACTCATTCTTTCTCTCTCTCTCTTGCAAATAAATAAAATATTTTTGTTTAAAAGTTTTTATTTATTTTTTTTTTTTCGAGGTAGGTTCTCACTTTGGTCCAGGCTGGCCTGGAATTAGCTATGTAGTCTCAGGGTGGCCTTGAACTCTTGGTGATCCTCCTACCTTTGCCCTCCCGAGTGCTGGGATTAAAGGCGTGTGCCATCATGCCCGGCTCTGTTGAAAAGTTTTTAAAACAAGATGGCAACAAACCTCTGACGCGTCTGCCTCGTCCAGTGGCTTTTGTGATGGCTTTGAGCCCACCTTGTCATCTAGAATTTTCCTAGTCGGAATCATTAGCATACATGCAAAGAGCCTTTTACCATCTAAGGTCACATTCAGATCTTTAGGGGTTCTGAAGGCTGGGCATAGAGACACCGTAGGGGCTGATATTCTGTCTACCATGGTAGAGGGGAGAGGATGGAAGTCTTACAGATTTAGACAGACATATGAATGTCTGTCTGCCTGTGAAGCCCTGGGGGTAGTGGCTACAAGACAGCTGTGGAGCTTGTGTCTGGGTCTCTGCTTGGTTTTCCTTGCCGCCCAGTGACCGCAGGCAAGTTGCCCTCCCTGATTCGCTCTGCTTCCAGTGAGCAATTAGACCCACATACCCCATCCCAGCCATTCCCGTACCCCAGGTTCTGAAGCCCATCCTTCTCACTGTAGCCCTCTGGGGTTCAATTGCTATCATTAGCCCATTTTCCAGATGAGGAACCCAGAAGCCCACACAAACTTAACTCATTGGCTCACATTGCCTGTAAGTAGCAGTGTTGGGATGTGAACCCAAGAGCCTTCATTGCTGGGTTCCTGCTTTTAAATGCCCTTTTCTTTCCTTTGGCCGCGCCATGCCTGCTTCCTTCCCTGCCTTCTCTCGTTGATGAGCACAGGTGGGCACTCGAAGGCCAGGCCTTAGTCCACCTTGTGCCCAGGATAACTGGTGGAGGGTGCCCCTAGCCCCTGCAAATGCAAAGGGAATATGGACACCGGGCAGAGCCATCCTTCTCCACCCTCCTGAGCTCAGTGGCCTCAGTTTCCCCTGCAGGCCAGGGATCCAGTGGCACCCTTTAGCCTTGGGCACTGTACCTCCGTCCGTCCGTCCTCCACTTCCTTCCCTCTGTGGCCCTACCTGGGTTCTCTCCTGTCTTTCACAAGTCACCAGCAGGAGTCATTGATGTGTATAGCATTTTGGGGTACATGCATGCTAAAGCCTCAGACTTGGGGGGGCTGGACGGATGGGTTAGTGGTTAAGGCACTTGCCTGGCTTGGGTTCTGTTCCCCAGTATCGATGTAAAGCCAGATGTTCGAGGTGGTGCATGCGTTTGCAGTGGCTAGAGGCCCTGGCCCACCCATTCTCTCTCTCCCTCTCTCTCAAATAAGTAAGTGAATAAATAAAATATTAAAGTAAATTCAGAAGTTACCCGATTTCTTCAGAAAGGGCAGGGTTGGAGATGCTCTGAGGAGCCTCCCATGATGCCAGATTGTGTGTGTGTGTGTACACATGCGCGTGCATTGAGAGCACACAGGTCAGAGGACAGGCTCGGGTGTTGGTCCTTGCCTCCCACTTGCAGAGAGAGACAGGGTTTCTGGTTGCTGCTGCTTGTGCGTGCTCGGTCCAACAAGCCCTTTAGCAAATGAGCCATCTCCCCAGCTCCTTGATCACAGATTTGGAATGGACCCTGTGTTGGGTCTCAGAGCAGGTCCCCACAGGTGGCAGCGCTGTGACACTTCCCTGTACCCTTCTCTACCCTTGCTCTTTCCTGTAGCTGGAAATCGATGTCTTCATGGGCCGGAGGCCCCTCCCACAGAACTGTGAGTGACTACATACGTTCGTGTCTCAGAAGGAAAAAGAAGAAGCTTGCAAACTGTGGCTTTTTTTTTTTTTTTTTTCTTTCTGATTTCATCATGTTCGGACGCCTCCACACTTCCCTGTTCAAGGTCTTCCCACCCCCACTGAGACTTGACCTCCTGCCTGGACATTCCAGGGTGCGTTGTTGAGCAATACTCCACCCCCCGGGAATCTGGGAGGAGGAAGCTAGACCTGTACGCTGAGTTCCAGGCGCCTCTTCTAGAGTCATCCCAGCCTCACCGCTGGGTCTGACTTCGACTAAGGACGTGTGACACGCCTGTGTTGACACGTGTTGTGGTGCAAACACCTTCCTGTAACAGCTTCCTTTCCTCAGGTTCTTAGTCTGGGTTTTTCTGTTTCCAAATCTTTTTGAGACAAGGTCTTGCTATGTAGCTCAGGTTAGCTCTGAACTCACCATGTACCATGGCTGATCTTGAACTCACGATCCTCCCTCCCTGCCTTCCCAGGGGTTATAGGCATTTGTTACCTTGCCCCATTCTGCTTCAAGGTATTGATGCCACCCAGGACAGCTGTCAGGGTTCTTTGGAGCATGAGTGCGTCTTCTGTATCCTGGACACTACCCTGATGGTCTTGTCAGTGCCGCGCTTGAAGACTTTCCTGGGTTTAGTGCCCAACAGGGCAGTCAGACAGGCGACCAGTGTCCTGTGACAGGTACGGCAAAGAAGCCGGAGTCAGTGATCGCTAATGGAGGGCGGGTCCTTGCCTGTCCCGTGCTGCTGTGGGTACCCGTCACTCATGGATTCGTCTATTTAATCTTTTCAAAAGCTTAGGAGGAACTGGGCATGATGGCACACACTTGTAATTCCAGGAGGCTACATAGAAAATTTGAGGCCAGTCTGGACTACATGTGACCCTGTCTCAAAAAAAAAAAAAAAAAAGAAAAAAGCCGTGTGGTGGCATAAGCCTTTAATCCCAGCACTTGGTAGGCACAGGTAGGAGGATCGCCGAGAGTTCAAGGGCACACTGAGAATTCCAGGTCAGCCTGGGCTAGAGTGAAACCCTATGTCGGGGGTGGGGGGGAAGAAGGGCTGGAGAGATGGCTTAGTAGTTAAGGTGCTTGCCTGCAAAGCCTAAGGAGCCATGTTTGACTCTTAAGATCCCACGTAAGCCACAAGGTAACATAAGTGCACAAGGTGGCACACGAGTTTGGCATGCCAACTCTTTCTCGTTCTCACTTTCTCACATTAAAAAAAAAGGCTGTAGGGATGGCTTAACAGTTAACGCACTTGCCTGCAAAGCCAAAGGACACAGGTTCAGTTCCCCAGGACCCACATAAGCCAGATGCACAAGGTGGCGTATGCATCTGGAGTTCGTTTCCAGTGGCTGGAGGCCCTGGAGTGCCTGTTCTCTCCATCTCTCTCTGCCTTTCTCTCTCTCAAATAAATAAATAAAAATAAAATACAAATTTCTGGATACCTTGCACCGGAGGGTGCGCGTGCAGGAAGGTAGCAATACTACCCCTCTCACTTCAGCCAAGCCACAGCTGAAACCTCAGAGGAATAGGGGAGATGAGCAAGAGCGTTGCTTCCATGCTGAACTTGATAATCAGCGCCAGGGTTTGGAGACAGACCCAGAGTATACTTAACACCTACCAAAGCAGAGATCCAGAGGCTCCTAAGTAGACTTAAAACTCACCCATCAGGGCTCAGGGAATTTTGCAGAGGAGGGGGTGGATATATTATAAGAGCCATAGGTTGAGACATCATGCTCAGAGGCATTCACTCCCCTCCCCTCCCAAATAACTCATTGCTGCTCTCAGTGGCATAAACCACAACCCCTTGGGGAATACCTGCAACCCCCCTGGAATGGAGCATCCCCAATGGAATGGTGGCAGGAACAAGGGAAAAGAGGGTACCAACGCATGATGTATCCGTATTAAATATGTTGTTAAGTGGGGCGTGGTGGTGCACACCTTTAATCCCAGCACTTGGGAGGCAGAGGTAGGAGGATCGCAATGAGTTCAAGGCCACCCTGAGACCATATAGTGAATTCCAGGTCAGCCTGGGCTAGAGTGAGACCCTATCTTGAAAAACAAAACAAACAAAAAATGTTGTTAATAATAATAATAAATAAATATATATATGTATAAAATCTATATACTTCTATGTTTAGGAAAGGTGGACTGATTGGACAAGATTTACCCTTATCTGTGAAAAAAAAAAAGAAATAAAAATGAATATGTGAAACAACAACAACAAACAAATTAAAAATGGCCAGATTGTTGGGCTTGCCTCAAAAAAGAGAAAAGAAAAGATAAGGGCCTGGGGAGGAAGAAAGGACCACATGCTCGTCTCACAGGTGGGAAACCCGCTGGGTGTGGAAGCATGGCTGTGAACCCAGACGGTCTCCACCATATGGAGAGGCCAGAGGACGCCGGGGTGGGCTTCTTGGAGGAGTGACACGCGGTGTAGGTAGAGAGCTGGGTAGGTAGTGAGGAAGGGATGTCCCTACCCCTCAGGAGGGAGACCACTGGAGGCACAGAGCCTCCTGGCGCGGGCAAGGCTGTGGGAAGGGTATTTGCAATGATGGCTGGAGGTGAAGCAAGAGGCCGTGTGGGCAGTAAGGGAGCCCATGTGTCTGGGAATCCCCTTGGTCCCCATAAACCCAGACATCGGTCACCCTAGTCAGGGCCTGATGAGGATGAGCAAGAACAGAAAGGCCCGCAAAGGCGTGCCGTCACCCCAGGGACCCGGGGTAGGGTGTCTCTCTAGCCCTGGCCTGGATTTTACTATGTAGTCTCAGGCTGCCCTTGAACTCACAGTGACCCTCCTACCTCTGCCTCCCGAATGCTGTGATGAAAAGCATGTGCCACCACACCTGGCTTTTTTTTGTTTTTTTCCTTTTGAGACAGGATCTCACTTTGTAACTCAGAATAGTCTGGAATTCTTGATCTTCTGTCTTCAGTGCTGGGATTACAGGCAGGTGCCACCACGCCTGGGGGAATTAACGTTTAAAGTGAACAGCGCATGCAACGCTTTCCCCCGTCCCGTTTCCTCCAGTCAGTTTTTTTTTTTTGTTTTTTGTTTTGTTTTTTCAAGGTAGGGTCTCATTGTGGTCCAGGCTGACCTGGAATTAACTCTGCAGTCTCAGGGTGGCCTTGAATTCACGGCGATCCTCCTACCTCGGCCTCCCGAGTGCTGGGATTAAAGGCGTGAGTTTTCATCCCTTCTTCCCGTCGTCCCTGGTCTGAGCTGCATCTGTCACCTGTCGGGTTCCAGACCATTTTCATCCCAATGCCATTCTATCATCCCTGGCCACAGGTAGCTTGCTTTCCGCCTCTAGGGACTTTCCAGTTCTGAGCACTTGGCATCGTTTGAATCCTAGGATTTGTGTCATCTACGTGTCGCGCTTTCGAGGTTCCGTCCAGCCGTGGCTTGGAGCCCAGGCTGGCAGTGACAGAATGGTTTCTGGCTGCCCCTCGGCTTCCTGCAGCCGCATCCTTACCTTCGAGTCTGGGACTCAGGCAGACTTCTGGTGGTATCCAGGCTGCTTCTGCGGGCAGGGTAAGAAGCCTTCCTGTGGGCACAGGGCACTCTTGGCACTTGTGGGGTGTGCCCAGAAATAGTGGCTTCCCCTGGGCTTTTGCAGAGAATTCTGGAGCTGTTTAGGCCGAATACCTTAGAGGCACGTTTGTAGTTATACGTGCAATGGATTTCCCTATCTGGGGTTTGCAGGGTCCACTCACTTGATGGTCTATGTTCCGGGTGCTAAAATTGCAGGACCCAGCAGTGTGGCTTTTCCCCTGGAACTTGGGGGTGTCGTTGTCAGGGTCTTTCAACAGTACTGACAGGATGCCAAGACTGGCTTGCACTTGTCCAGTGGCAAGGAGCCCCATGGGTCTGCCTGTTCACCCCGGGATTGAAGCGGGTGGAGAGGTAATGCTGGCCCCCTGAACTTTGTGTCTCCCACCATGAGTGACCAGAGCCTGTGGACATCTGTGCCTGGCTGACTCCGAGGGGTAGGAGGCAGGTCAGTTCCAATTTTAAGTGCTCAAACAAAATTAGTTGGAATCTGTAGCTGACAGGTATTTAAAAGATAATTAAGGGCTGGAGAGATGGCTTAGCGGTTAAGCGCTTGCCTGTGAAGCCTAAGGACCCCGGTTCGAGGCTCGGTTCCCTAGGTCCCACGTTAGCCAGATGCACAAGGGGGCGCAGGCATCTGGAGTTCGTTTGCAGTGGATGGAAGCCCTGGTGTGCCCATTCTCTCTCTCTCCCTCTATGTGTCTTTCTCTCTGTGTCTGTAGCTCTCAAATAAATAAATAAATAATGAATAAAAGATAATTAATTAATTTGCTTGTGTTTACACATTTGTGGTGTGTGTGGGGGCGCACCCCAGGGCCTCCTGCCATCGCAAAAGAATGCTAGGCTCATGCACCACGTTTGGCTTTTATTTTTAATTTTTTTTAAATTTTGGCATTTCAAGGTAAGGGTCTTGCTGTAGCCTAAGCTGACCTGGACTTCACTATGTAGCCTCTGGGTGGCCTCAAATTTATGGTGATCCTCCATCCTCTGCCTCACAAGTGTTGGGATTAAAGGTGTGCTCAACATGCCCAGCCACATGCACCCCTCTTTTGCATCTGGCTTATGTGGGTGTTAAGAGAGTCAAACCCCAGGCTGGCAGGGTTTGCAAGTAAGCACCTTTAGCCACAGAACCATCCAGTAGTTTTTTAAATTTAGGACAATATATATATTTTTAAGATAGTGTGCATATGTGTGTGTGTGTGTGTGTGTGTGTGTGTGTGTGGTTTTTCAAGGTTGGGTCTCACTCTAGCTCAGACTGACCTGGAATTCACTATGTAGTCTCAGGTGGCCTCTAACTCACAGCAATCCTCCTACCTCTGTCTCCCAAGTACTGGGATTAAAGGCATGTGTCATCACACCCGGCTAGGATAGTATATTTTTAATTGAATTTTTATTTATTTATTTGAGAGAGTGAGGGCAAGGGAATGGACATGCTATGGCCCCCAGCCTCTGTAAACAAACTCCAGACGCATGCGCCACCTTGTGCATCTGGCACATGTGAGTCCTGGGGAATTGAGCCTGGGTACTTTGGTTTTGCAGGCAAGTGCCTTAATCACTCCAGTCCAATGTCTTTAAAAAAAAAAATACTGATTTATTTATTTGAGAGAAAGGGAATGGACACACCAGGGCATCTTCCCACTGCAAACAAACTCCAGATGTAGATGTTATTTTGTACAACTGGCACTTTGCTGAGGAATCGAACCCCGAGCTCAGGCTTTGCAAGGGAACACCTTGAACTGCTGAGCCATCTTCTCAGCTCCCTGGGAGTATGTTTCTTAAGTCTGTAATCAGTGCATCTCCTGCTTTATTGGGGAGGCAAGCACAGCTGTGCCTTTGCCAGTCAATTCAGGACTTCCCCTGAGCTTGCGTGAGAGAAGTCTGCTGCTGCTGGTGGAGTCTGGGTCTCCCAAGGCTGGAAGGTGCTTTGGCGAGGCCTGAAGAACTTTGGAGTCTCGTAGATGTGGGTTTAAGCCCCAGCCTTTCTGTTTTCTGCCTGTGTGACCTTGGGAAAAACAACGCGACTTCTCTGAGCTCTCCAGTCTTTTCCAAATTTGTTCATTGGGGTGGTCGCAGTAACCCCCAGCTCAGTGATTTGTGAAAAGGGTTATAGTAAGATAAGAGGCTGTTAGGGTCCCTCTTAGTGCTTGATTTTATGTTAGTGTGTTGAGGATGGAATCCAGAACCTTAGCACATGCCAGCCAAGTGCTCTGCCACCAAGCTACACCCCCAGACCCCATCTCGGTGCGTTTGCGACTCGGGAGGGGTGGGTAACGAGAGATGACTGTGTAATAGATTTGCTCAGGCAAGAGTTCTCAGCACTCAACACGCATGCCTAGCGGAGGAATAAGGTACACCACATGCCTTCTCAAGAGGGTAGGGGGGTGGGGAGGACGAGGAGGGGACACACACACACACCCCAACATTATACTGGGTATTAAAATGGTGTGTGGCCTTCTAAAACTCAATTCTACCCAAAAGTCTTATTTATTAGTTTTTAAAATATATTTTATTTTTGCTTGTTTATTTATTTATGAAAGAGGTAGACAGAGAGAATGGGCATGCCAGGGCCTCCAGCCACTGCAAATGAACTCCAGATAAAGGCACCACTATGTGCATCTGGTTTACATAGTTTCTGGGGAATTGAACTTGGGTCCTTAGGCTTTGCAGGCAGGATCCTTAATTTCTAAGCCATCTCTCCAGCCCTCTTAATTTTTAAAAAAATATTTATTTATTATCAAGGATAGAGGGAGGGGGGGAAAGAGAGAGAATGGATATACCAGAGTGTCTAGCCACTGCAAACAAATTCCAGACACATGTACCGCTCTATGCATCTAGCTTTTATGTGGGCACTGGGGAATCAAACCTGGGTCGTTAGGCTTTGCAGGCAAGCCCCTTAACTGCTAAGCCATCTCACCAGCCCTTGTTTCTTAGTTTTATTTTCTCTTGTTGGGCAGAAACTAAATTATATTTAATTAATTGAATTAAATATAATTTAATTTTTCTCCTTGGCCATAATGCAAACAAGATTGAGAAGAGCTGCTGTGTAGTGGGTTGAAAGTGGGCTGTTTCTAGACAAACTCTTGCTGGCCAAAGATAACTACTGGCCAAAGATAATTATCACTTGTGTCCCCTGCCATCGCTGCAAAGCAGTGAGAATTTCAGGATCGCCACGGTGGGGTGTTGCACTTGCCATGGCTGTCTCTGTGTGGAACCCCAAATCTGTGAAGCTAGCTTTTGCCCCATTCTCCCTATTTAAGAAATAGACTTGGATTGTCCCTTGCCAAGTCTGGAGCTAGCCAAGAATAAAGGAGCCATTCTGAAATGGTAGGAGAGCAGACTCTGTCTGGAGCTTAGAGTTTTCTTGATGATTTGGTGGGATAGACAGAAGGTGGGTCTGGAGTCCCTGCCTTCCACATGATCCTAAAGCCAAAGTTGTAAACAATGAGGGTGGGAGAAAGAAGAGGGCTGCTTGTATATGCCTTTATTTCACCCCACAAAGCTCTCAGTAGCTACGGCAACCAGACTCTCTGAGGACCACCTGACTTAACTAGTGTGGTGACCATGTGGTCGCCCAGGGCCACCAAAAGGGAGTTCCAAAACTAGATTTTTTTAAATCTTTTTTGGTTTTTCGAGGTAAGGTCTCACTCTGGCCCAGGCTGACCTGGAATTCACTATGGAGTCTCAGAGTGGCCTCGAACTCATGGTGATTCTCCTACCTCTGCCTCCCAAATGCTGGGATTAAAGGCGTGCGCCAGCACATCCGGCTTACCAAAACTAGATTTTTATGGAGCAAAAGTATAGTCTTTAATTTTAATTTTTTTTTTTTTTTTACTTATTTATTTGAGAGAGAGGAGGAGGGAGAGTGGGAGATGAAGAGAGAGAGAGAATGAGCGGGCGCAGGGCATCCAGCCACTGCAAACAAATTCTAGACACATGCGCCACCTTGTGCATCTGGCTTACATGGGTCCTGGGGAATCGAACCTGGGTCCTTTGGCTTTGCAGGCAATCACCTTTAACTGCTAAGCCATCTCTCTAGCCCTAGACTTTGTTCATTTGTGTTTGTGTGTGTGGCTTTTTAAAAAAATATATTTTGGGGTTGGAGAGATGGCTTAGTGGTTAAGCACTTGCCTGTGAAGCCTAAGGATCCCTGTTCAAGGCTTGGTTCCCCAGAACCCAGATAAGCCAGATGCACAAGAGGGCACACGCATCTGGAGTTTGTTTACAGTGGCTGGAGGCCCTGGTGCGCTCATTCTCTCTCTCTCTCTGTTTCTCTCAAATAAATACAAATAAACAAAAATTAAAAATAATATGTGTGTGTGTGTGTGTGTGTGTGTTTCTTTAGGCAGGGTGTCACGCTAGCCCAGGCTGACCTGGAGAGCCCTCTATAGCTCATGCTGGCCTCAGACTCATGGTGATCCTCCTACCTCAGCCTCCCGTGTGCTGGGATTACAGGTGTGAGCCACCACCCAGCTAGAACACGCAGCCGGTGCTGTTTTGTTAGGCTCCTAGCTGCTCTCCTCAGGTCTTACTTTTTACCCAAAGAAGGGGGCGAATGTTAGTCCTGCCTAATTGTGCTAGGACGGCAGCACCCAGACGCCTGAACTTGACCATGAAGGTTTCACTGGTGACAGTGTAGAGGCACGTGGCTGTGCGTGCTGTGGGGTGAGGGGCACTGATCACACCGGGGGCTGTGGACAGGTGGGCGTGGCTGGAACAGATCTCCTCTAGGGAATGGGAAAGGGGTTAAGGAAACTTTATTTTAAGGTAGGTCTCACTCTAGCCCAGGCTGACCTGGAACTCACTCTGTAGCCTCAAGGTGGCCTTGAACTCATGGTGGTCCTCCAACCGCCGCCTCCCAAGCGCTGGCATTAAAGGGGTGCACCACTTTTGAAGCCAGCAGGTTAAAGGGATTTGGATTTGCTTCCTGGGCTTGTTACTCTTGTTTCTTTCAGAAGTGTTTGTGCGTTTCATGTGACTGACTCAAGAGCAGTCTCTAAAGAGGCTGTCCACATGCCCATATCTGCGTGTTCCAGATTAGATCTGTAGGCGGGCATGGTGGCACACGCCTTTAATCCCAACACTCGGAGGCAGGAGGACCACCATGAGTTCGAGGCCACCCTGAGACTACATAGTGAATTCCAGGTCAGCCTGAGCTAGAGTGAGATCATACCTCGGAAGAAAACCCCCCAAACAAACAAACAAACACAACCAACCGTAACAAAACAAACAAAACAGATTAGATCTGACCTCGTGAGGGTGACGCTCACTTCACTGTGGGGAAGTGGAGGACACTTGACAAGGCTGTCTTTTCCAAAACAAGAAGTTCAGCCCCTCCCTTCCTTCAGCGTCATGGGGAAAGGGCTCCTACTCGATAAAGCCTGCAGATCAATTCTTTAAGCATGCGGTAACTGATGCCAGGCCTGGTGGCTGTGATTCCAACACTCAGGGCTGAGGCAGGTGGCAGGGTGGCGAGTTTGAGACCGGCCAGGAGACCCTGTCTGAAGAGAATAGTCACAATCCCAAATGCAGTAATGAAGGAATGGCCTGTGTGGAGTCCTTGCCACTCCGTGGTTGAACCCAGGCCTTTTGCTCATCCTAGATGCCTAAAACTTTCCTTCATCTCTCAGACTCTCCTGCCCCTGGACTATTTTAGGGATTCTATACATATCGGAGTTTTCTGGTCTTATAATTTAAAAATATTTATTTGCAAGGAAAGAGAGTGAGTGAGCACGCCGGGGCCTCCTATCGCTGCAAACAGACTCTAGGTGAATGTGCCCCTTTATGTATCTGGCTTGATGTGGGAACCGGGGAATCAAACCTGGGATGTCAGGCCTTGCAAACAAGTACCTTTAAGTACTGAGCCATCTCTCCAGCCCCTGGTCTTGTAATTTTAAAAAATGTATTTTTAGCCAGGCGTGGGTGGCACATCTTTAACCCCAGCACTTGGGAGGCAGCGGTGAGTTCGAGGCCACTGTAAGACTACACAGTGAATTCCAGGTCAGCCTGGGCTAGAATGAGATCCTACCTTGAAAAAAACAAAAAAGAAGGAAAAAAAAAAAAGGTATCTTTTCGTATTTCAGAGAGAGAGAGAGAGAGAGAGAGAGAGAGAGAGAGAGAGAGAGAGAGAATGTGTGTGTGTAAATGGATGCACTCAGGCCTCTTACCACTGCAAATGAATGCCAGATGCATGTACCACTTTATGCTTCTGGCTTTATGCGGCAGGGGTTGCTGGAGAATTGAACCTGGGCAGGCAGGATTTGCAAGCAAGCCCCTGTAGCCATGGAGCCATCTCTCCAGCACTTATAAGTTTTCATGTGACTCAGTTTTTATAATAAATCTCAGAATCAGGTCTGTTTTCCTCCAACAGGAAGGGACAGCGTGTCCTAGACATTCGTCCCGAGGATGTCAGTTACTCCAGAGCCACAAGGTGACTGAAGTTTAGGCAAGTGCAGTCACTGCCAGTGTGTGTGTGTGTGTGTGTGGGCGGAGGGGTGGCTGGGCTTCGGGGCCACTTGCAAGCTGCACAGCTCACTGTGGGTTGAGCTGGGGCTGTTTGCCGTCTGGCCTCCTCCTGCATTTCTTTCCCTGCCGTTAGAGGAAGCCCACTCAGGTCTCCAGCCTCTTTCCCAGCTTTACTCTGAAATGTTTTCACAGTGGTTCCTGTGCGTTTGGAAACCCCCTCCCTCCCTGCCATCCTCGGTTCCCCTGGACTTGACGCACCCTCCTCCAAGCCACTTCACCTAAGGACTTCTGGTGGCTTCTCTGAGCCCTGCTTCACCTCTCCTCTCTGGGCTTCGATCTTTCCTCTTCTGACTCTGTTTGGCTCCCGTGACTCATACTATCACTGGAGTAGAGCCCCAAAGGGCACTGCATAGGCCATTTTATATTAAAAAATTTTATAATGTTTTTAAAAATATTATTTACTTATTTATTTATTTGAGAAAGAGAAAGAGGCAGAGAGAGAGGGCGAGAATGGATGTGCCAGGGCCTCCAGCCACTGCAAATGGACTCCAGATGCATGCGCCCCCTTGTGCATCTGGCTTACGTGGGTCCTAGAGAACCGAACTGGGATCCTTTGGCTTTGCAGGCAAATGCCTTAACCGCTAGGCCATCTAGCCATCCTCCTTAAAAAAAATTTATTTGCACACTCACACACATGTGTTTTGGGTATACCAGGGTCTCTTGCTGCTTAGATGAACACCAGATGCCTGTCACTTTTTTTTTTTAAATGAGTCTCTACTTTTTTTTTTTAAATTTTTATTTATTTGAGAGCGACAGACACAGAGAGAAAGACAGATAGAGGGAGAGAGAGAGAATGGGCGCGCCAGGGCTTCCAGCCTCTGCAAACGAACTCCAGACGCGTGCGCCCCCTTGTGCATTTGGCTACCGTGGGACCTGGGGAACCGAGCCTCG
The DNA here is from genome assembly GCF_020740685.1 of Jaculus jaculus. Classification (NCBI taxonomy): domain Eukaryota; kingdom Metazoa; phylum Chordata; class Mammalia; order Rodentia; family Dipodidae; genus Jaculus; species Jaculus jaculus. Next base: position 102,512,608 of record NC_059112.1, read on the forward strand.
AACCAGGGTCCGTAGGCTTCACAGGCAAGCGCTTAACTGCTAAGCCATCTCTCCAGCCCACCTGTCACTTTTTGCATCCAATTATGTGGGTGACTTGGGAATCGAACCCCAGGCAGGCAGGCAGGCTTTTGCAAGCAAGCCCTTGCACCCTTCCCTACCGCAGGGCCCACAAGTTGACCCTGGCATTACTGCCTCCCTGTTATTGGCATTACAGGTGTATGCCACCACATCTGGCCTTTAACCTATACATACATACATACATACATACATACATACATGCATACATACATACACACACACACACACACACACACACACACACACACACACACATATATATATAGTTTGTTTTTTGAGGTAGGGTCTTGCTCTAGTCCAGGCTGACCTGGAATTCACTATGTGGCCTCAGGGTGGCCTCAAACTCAAGGCTGGAGATCCTCCTACCTCTGCCTCCCAAGTGCTGGGCTTACAGGCGTGTGCCACCAAGCCCGGCTTAACCTTTAAAACGTTTTAATTACTTATTTTTGTGTATGTGTACATGTGTTTATATGTGTTCGCGTGGGCATAGCACAAGTATAGAGGTCAGAGAACAACTCATTTGAGGCAGGGTTTCTCTCAATCTTGCTGTGCTGTTCCTTTTGCTGTGCTCACCCAGGAGCTTCTGGAAAATTCTCTCGTTTCCACTTACCATCTTGCTGTCAGCAGGCTGGAATTCTAGACTTGCCATGGCTACCAACTTTTTGTGGGGGAGGAGGGGCTATTGGGCAGTGCTTTATTTACTGAGCCATCTCCCCAGTCCCATTTTAGCCTCCCCCCCCCCCCGCCTTGTTATCTTGAGACATAGTCTTATGCAGCCCACTCAAAACTTGCTGTGTAGATGAGGTTGACTTTGAACTCCTGATCCTCCTGTTTCTGCTTCCCAAGTGCTGGGATTACAGGTGTGCCCTACCATACCATACCCTGCCTTTAATTTTACATTTACTTAAACTCAAACACAGTTGAAAGCTCACTTCCTCCTGCCAGCCAGTCTCATGTGACTGTGGCCACACACTAGGCCAAAAGATACCATCATTCAGGAAGGTTCTGTTCAACAGCCCTGGCTGATAAAGTCTGAATGCCTCTAAGGGGATTTCAGTGTTTCCTAGAGCCCAGCCCCAACCTTTCTTGCACATTTTTCTCTCGTTCTTTCCTTCTTTCTCCACCCCACCCAGATCTTGTTACTTCATCCCCGTTGGCCTGGAACTCGCTATGTAGCCCAGGCTGGCCTAGGACTCGTGACCTGTCTACTTCTTCCTCTCGGGTGCTGGGATTACAGGCTTGTGCCACCATACCTCATGGCATGGATCTTGATACTGTTTTGCCAAGCCCACCCCCTGGTGCCTCTTTACCCACTTTGAAATGTCCTTTCTTCCACTCCCCAGAGACACCCGTCTTTGGGGCCGGTGCCAAGGCAGAGCTTTCCTGAAGCACTCTCCCCCTCCCCCGACAGCAGGGCCCACAAGCTGACCCTGGGCAGAGGCAGCGGACCTGTTTCCACCCCCACGCTGGCACGCTGCCCTCGGCCCTCGTTAGTGGGTCTCCGTTCTCGGAAGCAGCAGAGCAGGCCTGTGCGGTAAAGCCTCCACACAAAGGAAGGCACTGTGCCCTGCCCCAGCTACCCAGTGACCGCCAAGGGCCGGGCGGGAGGGTATTATGGGTTCAGGCTGTCGTTCCAGGAGAACAACAGCTCTGCAAAACCCCGGCCTCTCTCCCCAGAAATGGGGGCCTGGCTGCTCTGCGTCCTAGTTTTCCAACAGGGAAGCGAGGGCTGGAGAGATGGCTTGCCTGCCAAGCCTAAGGACCCAGGTTCGATTCCCCAGAACCCATGTAAGCCAGGTGCACATGCATCTGGAGTTTGTTTGCAGTGAATGGCTAGAGACCCTGGCATACCCAGTCTCTCTCTCTCTCTCCAGTGAATAAATAAATAAAAATAACATATTTACAAACGGGAAGTGATGTGGATGTATGCTTGTTCTTTGGTTGTTCGAGACAGGTCTTGCTCTGTAGGCTAGACTCATCTCCAGCTTGCAGTCCTCCTACTTCAGCCTCCCCAATACTGGGGCGACAGCATGTGCCATGAACCACCGTGTGTTCACTTCCCGAATAAGCACGAGGGCCTGGGTGGGGGGTGTTGGGGCTGAGGCCACCTGTTTGAATCTCCAGATCCCACATCAATAGCTGGACACGGCTATGTGCACCTGTAACCCCAACCCCGCAGGGGAAACTCGCTGGAGTGCCGCAAGCCCTGGGATCAGTAGAGAATGGAGTGGGACACCCGTCTCTCTGCTCTGGTTACCATACGCAAGTGTCTCCTGCTGCTAGCGAACAAACAGGACGTCACCCCACAGAACACATACACACGAGCAAAAAAAAAAAAAAAAAAGTGGGGGGGTGTGGAAGCTGGGGAGACAGCTCAGAGGGTAAGGTGCTTGCCTTGCAAGCATGAAGACCTGAGTTCAAGCCAGGCATGGTGGCGCACGCCTTTAAATCCCAGCATTTAGGAGGCAGAGGTAGGAGGATCACCGTGAGTTGGAGGCCACCCTGAGACTACGTAGTGGATTCCAGGTCAGCCTGAGCCAGAGTGAGACCCTTCCTCTAAAAACAAAAACAAAACAAAAGACCTGAGTACAATTCCCAGAACCCACATAAAACGCTGGGCATGGTGGCACATTCTTGTAATCCCAGTGCTGGAGAGGGAGAGAGAGAGAGAAAGAGAGAGAAGATATGTGAGGCTTGCTAGTCTCAGATCTAGCCTAATTGGTGAGGTCCAGGCCAGTCAGAAACCCTGTCTCTAGTAGAGGAGGAAGGAGCCACACCTTTAATCCCAGCACTCAGGAGGCAGAGACTGGAGAAGTGCCACGGAGGTCAAGGCTACACAGTGAGTTCCAGGTCAGTCTGCGCTAGAGTGAGACCCTACCTCAGAAAACCAAACCAACAAACAAAAAAATGTGGGGGGCTCCAGGGAAACGCCCACAGTTGTGTACTACACACACACACACCCTTTCTCACCCCTAGTTCACTTTGCCTCTTTTTGAACCTTAAGCAGCATCATGGGGTGGGGGCGTTTGGGGGGGCACTGGCTTCTCTTCACACTCTACAGTTTGTGGTCAGCATTTCAATGCTTCTGTCATATCTGTCACCTGAAACAATCAGTGAAAACCACATTGGTTAAAATAGAAGAGATGGCCAGGCGTGGTGGCGCGCGCCTTTTAATCCCAGCACTCGGGAGGCAGAGGTAGGAGGATCGCCGTGAGTTCGAGGGCACTCTGAGACTCCATAGTGAATTCCAGGTCAGTCTGGGCCAGAGTGAGACCCTACCTCGAAAAACCAAAAAAAAAAAAAAAAAAGAGATGCTAGGTTCAGAGCATAACGTGAACTTCAGGCAATGGCTTGATCTTGGCCCATGCCTCCCTTGGGCTCGGGTGGTTTTTCTGTCATAATTTACTTTTCATCTGTATTGGAGCATTCCTAATTAAAGTGAGGAGTTTTAGGTCTTGTAGGGTTGTCAGCTCTACGTGGATAAGACTGGATATAAGTCATTTTACCAGATTGGGGTGAGAATTGGGAATTACCCCCTCCCCCTGCGCCCCCCCCCCACAAGGTCTCACTGTAGCCCAGGCTGTCCTGGGAGTCTCAGGTTGGCTTTGAACTCAGCGGTTCTCCTCCTTTGCCTCCCATAGTGCTGGATCAAAGGCATGCGCCACTATAGGCGACTTCCTCTTTTTTCTTTTTTTGGTTTTTCGAGGTAGAGTCTCACTCTAGCCCTGGCTGTCCTGGAATTCACTGCATAGTGTCAGGGTGGACTTGAACTCATGGCAATCCTCCTACCTCTGCCTCCTGAGTGCTGGGATTAAAGGTGTGCGCCACCATGCCTGGCTCCTCTTCTTTTATTTTTTTTGAGACAAGCCTTATGTAGCCCATGCTGAACTCAAACTGTGTAGCTAAAGATGTCTTTGAACTCCTAATCCTCCTGCCTCTGCCTTCCTAGCGTCGGGATTACAAATGCGAACCGTCTTGCCTGGCTTATGCACTGTTGGGGATCAAACCCAGGGCTTCATGTATGGTAGTCAAGCAATCTTTTGCCCACCGAACTACATCCCAGCCTCCCTTGCTTTTTTTGTTCATTTGATAGTTTGAGGCAGGGGTCACTTGTAGCCCATGTTGGCCTTGAACTCCCTTGTATAGTTAGCTGAGGATGACCTTAAACTAATAATCTTCCTCCCTCTATTTACGCTGAGTGCTGGGGTTATAGGCCTGCACGACAACCCTTCCAGATCAGGTGAATTTTTTTTATTTGAAAAATTATCTATGTGTGGGTCCGAGTCAAGGACAACTTTCGGGTCAGCCCTCATCTGCCCACCTCATCTGAGCTCTGGATTGCGGCTCTGTTCCCTGTTTGGGCTCACCATGGGCTTCAGGGCCATCCTCCTGTCTCCGCCTCCAATCTCACAGTCAGCGTCAGGGTGCTGGGATCAGAGACCCAAACTCACCACAGCTTGAACGCCCCAACTTGAGTGCTGAGCACTCGGTCTACGGAGTCATCTCCTCGGCCCCCTGTCAAGTTCTTATGGGGTGTCTTCTGTTTTTGTTTTAGGTAAAATGTCAGTGCCGGGACCTTACCAGGCAGCTGCGGGGCCTTCCTCTATGCCTACTGCACCCCCGTCCTATGAAGAGACAGTGGGTGTAAACACTTACTACCCAACGCCTCCAGCTCCCGTGCCCGGGCCGGCCACGGGGCTCATCACAGGCCCAGACGGGAAGGGCATGAACCCGCCTTCGTATTATACCCAGCCAGTGCCAGTCCCCAACGCCAACGCAAGTACGTATGCTCTCCGGGTCCCCTTGTGAGTCTGCAGCCACCCAGCTCGGCCTGTGGACTGAGAATCAGGTGACCCCCGTGGTGCTCCTGAATGTCACAGCGTGTGGGGGCTGTGGGACTTTTATTCCTCACCCCGAAATTTCCCAGAGGATGTTTCATATCCAGCTCTGCTTTTACATTTTTCAGAGTCTCACGTCGTTCAGGCTGGCCTCTAGCTCACCGTGGTGAAGGATGACCTTGTACTCTTCCATCTCTAGGGGCTGGGATTATAGGCTTGCACCACCATAACTGGTCACTTACCCTTCTTTTTCGAGATAGGGTCTCGCTCTAGCCCAGGCTGACCTGGATTTCACTTTGTAGTCTCAGGCTGGCCTCGAACTCACAGCAGTCCTCCTCCCTCTGCCTCCCGAGTGCCGGGATTAAAGGCGTGCGCCACCACGCCCGGCACTTGAACCTTCTTTGCTTCAGTTTGCTCATCTGTCAAGTCTGACCGTGCAAGCAACCAGTCAGTGAGTTGTTCAGGTGACACAAACCTGCCTCCATCAAGTACAGAGCCATTGTCGAGTGAGTAAAGGAAACTTCTGTGGTCACTGTGCCCAGGGTTGACCTCTTGGGGTGGAGGAGGGTCAGCTCGTAACTTTTTTTGCTTGTTTTGTTTGAGACAGGGGTCCCAGGCTGGCCTTAAACTCCATATGTAGCTGGGACTAGCCTTGAACTTCTGATCCTCCTGCCTCCATCTCCCAAATGCTGGGGATTAGAAGTGCTGCCAAACCCATTTCTAGTAACTGGTTAGTGAGGGGAGGCCTGAACTTTGTTTCTTTGAGGTAGGGTCTCACTCTAGCCCAGGCTGACCTTGAACTCATGGCAGTCCTCTTACCTCAGCCTCCCAAGTGTTAGGATTAAAAGACATAAGCTATCACATCTGCCTTGGCCTTGAACTTTTTTTTTTTTTTCCATTTATTAATTTGAAAGAGAGAGGTAGGTAGAGAGAGAAGGAATGGGCACACCAAGGCCTCGAGCTGCTGCAGACAAATACCACATGCATGAGCCACTTTGTGCATCTGGCTTCACGTGGGTTCTCGGGAATCGAACCTAGGTCATTAAGCTTTGCAGGCAAGCACCTTAGCCTCTGAGTCATTTCTCAAAGCCCCCTGGACTTTTGAAAAAAAAAATTATGTATTTGTGTCTGTGCGCTTGCTAAGAGTCTGCTGTCTGCTTCAGATGATTGCCCATCTGGATTTACATGGGTGCTGGGGAATTGAACCCAGGCTGGCGGGCTTTGCAAACAAGTGCCTTTAACAGCTGAGCCATCTCCCCAGCCTTGCCTTGAACTTTTAACCATCCTCCTTGCCTCAGTCCTCTGAGTGCTTGGGTTATTGGCATCTGCCACCACATCTGGGTTTAGATAGTACTTTTACACTCTCACTTAGATCACGATGTGATCAACAAATAACTTACTGAATAACAACGAAAACCTTAACGGAATTTACAGGCTAAGGTTGGCTCAGTCGCGCTCTTTCAGAAGCAAAGTGTTTCTACAGAAACTCTGATTGTAGTTAAGTCCTCAACGCATACAGTACAGGAGTGGTATTGTCTTTAAAAAGATTTGATCTATTTTTATTTTATTTGCAAGCAGAAAGAGAGAAGAGAGAGAGCGAGAATGGGCATGACAGGGCCTCATGCCACTGCAAAGGAACTCCAGACCCATGAGCCACTTTGCGCATCTGGCTTTTCATGGGCATCGGGGAATTGAACACTAGGCCATCGGGCTTTGCAAGCAAGTGCCTTAACCACTGAGCCACCTCTCCAGCCCGCTTTAACCATTTTAAACAGAGCTCAGTAGTGTTAAGTTAGACATGCCCTGTATTGCAGTTACTTTGGTTTGCTTGTCTGTGTGTGTATGTGTGTGCACTTGCTTGTGTACATCCCAGAGGGTCTCTTGTTTCTGTAAACAAATGCCATCTGGCATTATATGGGTAGCTGGGGAAATTGAACCCAGGCCAGCAGGCTTTGGAAGCAAACGTCTTTAGTCACCGAGCCATCTTCCCAACCCTTGTTTTTTTGTTTTTTTGAGACAGGTTCTCAGTCTATCCCTAGGCTGGCTTTGAATTCATGGCAATTCTATCTTCCTATCTCTGCCTCTTGAGAGCTAGGATTAAAGGCATGAGCCAACACACCAGCTATGTCTACACTCTGTGTGTGTGTGTGTGTGTGTGTGTGCGCGCACATGCGCGCATTTGTGCATGTAAAAGTATGGGCACCTGCTGGCCACGGTCATGTGTGGAGGTCAGAGGTCAGTTTTCAGGCCAGTCCTCGCCTTTGCACCTCGTTTGAGGCGGCATGTCTCCGTGCACCCTCACCCTGCTGATGAGCGTTCACTCTGCTGTTGGCTGTTCTTGTCTGGGCTTATCACAGGCCTCCAGGAATTCTCTTGTCTCCACCTGCCATCTTGCTGTTGGTGTGCTGGGGCTTCAGAAGGCGACCCCAGCTTCCCGCTTCTTCCATGGGGTTTGGGAAGAATAAAACTCTGCTACTGAGGCTTGAGTGGCCAGTTCTTTATCCCTGAGCCATCTCCCCAGCCCTCCTGCTTTTTTTGGTTTTTCGAGGTAGGGGCTCAGTCCAGCCCAGGCTGACCTGGAATTCACCATGTGGTGTCAGGGTGGCCTCTTGCCTCCCAAGTGCTGGCATTAAAGACATGTGCCACCGCGCCCGGCTTCCTGCTTCATTTTTGCACATGCCAGAATCCCCATCCCTTTTTGTTTCGTTTTGTGTTTTGTTTTTCAAGGTCGGGTCTCGCTGTAGCCCCAGGCTGACCTGGAATTCACTATATAGTCTCAGGGTGGCCTCGAACTCACAGCGATCCTCCTACCTCTGCCTCCCGAGTGCTGGGATCAAAGGCGTGCGCCATTCCTCTTTGAGGCTGAATATCCCTCCACGGTAGGAATGGACCACGTCTTGACTCGTCTGTTCATCCGCGGGGCGTGACTGAGTGACTTGAGCTCTCTGGCCGGCAGGACCGGTGCCCCCGTGAGCATGGGCACTCGGTGCTGCTGGTGGCCCTGCCTTCACAGGCTGACATTGACCCGGTGCTCTTTTCCTTGTTCACCGAGCAGCCCCTGTTGTCCATTCTCCCCCGCCAGTTGCTGTGCAGACAGTGTACGTGCAGCAGCCCGTCTCCTTCTACGACCGCCCCGTACAGATGTGCTGTCCTTCCTGCAGCAAGATGATCGTGACCCAGCTGTCCTACAATGCCGGTGCCCTCACCTGGCTCTCCTGTGGGAGCCTCTGTCTACTGGGGTGAGTCCGCGCCTCATTCATTGCGCCACCGCGCCTAGGGGGTTCTTGGCCCGGGAACGTGGGTGAGGGCCATCCTGGGCCTTGTAGGGTTCTGTTCTGTTCTTTTTTGTTTTGTTTTGTTTTTGAGGTAGGGTCTCAGTCTGGCCTAGGCTAACCTGGAATTCACTGTATAGCCTCAGGGTGGCCTTGAACTCACGGTGATCCTCCTACCTCTTGCCTCCCGAGTGCTGGGACTTAAGGCATGTGCCACCATGCCTGGCTGGTTCTTTTCTTTTTTTGACGTGTGTGCAGTATGCATGGTGTGTGTGTGTGGCATATGCGCAGATGCATGTACGCCTCATGCGCTAATGTGCAGAGGCAAGAGGACTTCAGGCGTCTTCTGTCATGAGACGTTCTCACTAAACCCAGAACTGCTATTTTTTGGGGTGTGTGTGTGTGACAGAGTGTATCTTTGGCCTGGAGCTCACTGGTTAGTCCTAGATCAGCAAGTCCCAGGGATCCCCAGTGCTGGGGTTACAAGTATTTTTACATGGGTTCTGAGGAATGAACCAGGTTTTCATGCTTTTGAGGCAAGCCTTTTATCAGTTGAGCTCTCTCCCTAGCTCCCCCTACCTTTTTCTCTTTCTTTTTGGGGTGTTCTACCACTGAACACATAGGATACTGAAAGCAGGTATGGTGGCATACTCCTGTAGTCCCACCACGTGGGGCGGGGGGCACGGCAGGAGGATGGTGAGTTTGAAGGCAGCCTGGCTACAGAGTGAGACCCTGTTTATCAAAAAATCTGAAACAAGGGCTGGAGAGATGGCTTAGCGGTTAAGCGCTTGCCTGTGAAGCCTAAGGACCCCGGTTCGAGGCTCAACTCACCAGGACCCACGTTAGCCAGATGCATAAGGGGGCACACGCATCTGGAGTTCGTCTGCAGTGCCTGGAGGCCCTGGCGCGCCCATTCTCTCACTCTCTCTCTACCTGCCTCTTTGTCTGTCACTCTCAAATAAATAAATAAAAATAATAAACAAAAAAAAAATACTGAAACAAAACAAAATGATGTGCTAGGAGTGGCCTCTGGCTTCTAGGTGTCCACGGCACCCCTCCCCACATTTTGTGACCCAAAATGCCCCCTGGCTATGCAGTCCCCCAGGTGGGAGCTCTGCTCTGACAGCCACGGAGATCAGCGTGCTATGTTCAAAACTTTCCGTGCGAGGGTCACGCCGAACAGCCCTCTTTCGTGGAGCGTGAGACCCTTGGGTTTCTGTTTCTTCTAGAATTTCATGACATAAATAACAATGTTTGCTTGACTCAGGGATGTTTAAACATTCCGTACATTAACACACTTTATAGGTCTCATCAGAATTTCTCATCCTTTTATAAGCTCCAGTGTTTTTCCTGTTTCCAGTGCGGGAGAGTTGTCTAAATATTTGTGTCTGCACCACGGGTGCTGCATTTAGAGAGAGACCAGTTTTTGTTCTGGGAGAGAAAGCCGAAAAGTGATTGAATTCCTTCCATCAGCAGATAGTGATAATCTCGTTCCTTTTCAGCTTTTCCTAAAAGAATCGGGATGCTTGTCTCTAGGACCTCGGGCTCTTAGATGATTGGCCTGCGCCACCTCATTGTCTGTTTGTGACGCCGGGTCAGGAAGGGACAGTATTCTGTTCCTCATTTTGATGATGGGTGCAGAGTCCTAGAGAGCCTTGTTAGCTTTCTGGGGTCACACGCTGAGTGGGGGAAGATAGATGCCAGGCTAATAAGTAAGTGGAGAGAAAGGTCATTGCCAAATTGAGCCTGGAGGTGCAGACCTGTCATCCCAGCTCTCTTGAGGCCAAGGCAGGAGGCTCACAAGTTCAAGGCCTGCCTGGTCTATGACTGAGTCCAAGGCCAGCCTGCACAACTTAGTGAGACCTTGTCTCAAAATTAAAAAGTAAGCAGGGAATGGTGGCGCACGCCTTTAATCCCAGCACTCGGGAGGCAGAGGTAGGAGGATCGCCGTGAGTTTGAGGCCACCCTGTGTCTACGTAGTGAATTCCAGGTCAGCCTGGGCCAGAATATGAGACCCTACCTCAAAAAAAAAAAAAAATAAATAAAAATAAACAAGTAAAAGGAGAGCTGGGAATATAGCTCAGTGGTAAAGCGCTTGGCCTGGCATGCCTAAGGCACTGAGTTCAGTCCCTGGCAATGGGCCTGATATGGCTCATCCGATATCCAGCACTTGAGAGGCTGAGGCTGGAGGGTAGCAAGTCAAAGGCCAGCCTTAATTATATATTAAGATCCTTTGTGAAAGGAAGGAAGGAAGGAGAAAGGAAAGGAAAGGAAAGGAAAGAAAGAAAGAAAAAAGGACAGCTCATTGCCTTTGTCTTTGGGTATTTGCATTTAAACTAAAGTTTATCTCTGAAATTGGGGAAATCTGGCATAGGAAGGAATACTGTGAGCCTCACTCTCTGGGGTTGGCTTCGGAAGTGGAGGCCAACTCTCTGTCCCTCTCTCTCTGGTCCTTGAATGTGGCAAATGCCCTCACAATGGCTGTGTGACCAGAGGCAAGTGACTTCCTGTCTCTGTGGCCTCAGTGGCCCCAGCTGTGATGTTGGGACACTTGAGGGTGAAGTTAGTGTGCCTTACTGCAGGGACCTCACGGGGACAGAATCGCAATGTTTGTGACTGGCATGTTCACTGTTGGTCCCAAGGCTGTAGGAAGTTCTGCCTGTGTGCAAATGAGGTGTCACTGGAGAACTTGATTTGGTGACCATTACAAGTAGTTTCTTCCTATGATTTTTGTTGTTATTGTTATAAAAATTTATGTTAAAAGGTGGTTTCAGCCGGGCTTGGTGGTGCATGCCGTTAATCCCAGCACTCGGGAGGCAGAGGTAGGAGGATTGCCGTGAGTTCGAGGCCACCCTTGAGACTACATAGTGAATTCCAGGCCAGCCTGAGCTAGAGTAGACCCTACCTCGGAAAAAAAAAAAAAGAGGGGTCTCATGTAGCTCAGGCTGGCCTCAAACTTACTGTGTATCCAAGCCTTGACTCTGCTGCCTCCCACCTCCCAGATGCTAGGACCACAGGTGTGAGCCACCACCTCCGGTATATATACAGCGCCGGGATCAAACCTAGGGCCGTGTGCCCTAGCCACTGAGCCACAGCCCCAGGCCCCAGCATTTGCCTATTAAATGAGATCCTGAAGACACAGGTGTATAACTCCCATGCCAAGCCCAGCCCTCAACCCCGTTTTAAGTTGCGTTGGAACCCAGCCATTCCCATTTGTTTAGGATTCTGTATGGCTGTTTCTTGCTGCAAGGTAAAACGCAAGCCACGTGGTCCAGCTAACTTATGGACCATGTGGCTTTGTACAAAAAAAAAAAGTTTCCAACCGTAATCTAAGACTGTTTTTTACGTTTGTAACATTTCTTTTTAAACTTTTATTTTTTATTTATTTATTTGAGAGAGAAAGAGTCAGAGAGAGGGACAGAGAGAATGGGCACGCCAGGGCCTCCTCCATCCACTGCAAACAAACTCAGCCGCACGTGCCCCCTTGTGCAGCTGGCTTACGCGGGTCCTGGGGAATCGAACCTGGGTCCTTTGGCTTTGCAGGCAAATGCCTAACCGCTAACCATCTCTCTAGCCCTTTTTCCTTTATTTTTTGACACCTGGGAGAGCCAAGATCTTACACATGTTAGGAAAGTGTTAGGATGTTGTTTTGCATGTGTGTGCGCATGTGAATGCCTGTGTGTATGTGTTGTGTGTGGAAACAACCTCAAATGACGTTATTCCTCCGGAATGCTGTCTACCTTGGGGTCTCAGTGGCCCGGAACTCACCAGTTAGACTACACTGACTGGCCAGCAAGCTCCAGGGGCTTGCCTGTGTCCACCCACCCTGGGGCTGGGGTTATAAACATGTCACCATGCCTGGCTCTGCCTCATGTCACATGCCAGCTTTTCTCTGTCTCTCCATGTGGCCTCTCCTCGTCTTAGAAAGACACCTCCGCTGGGGTTGAGGACCCACCTGGATTCTCCAGGGTGGTCCCGTATCCTGACACTGACTTAATTTGTGTCTGCAAAAGACCCTTTGTTTGTTTGTTTGTTTGAGAGTGGCAGAGAGAGAGAGAGAGAGAAACAATGGGTACGCCAGGGCCTCCAGCCACTGCAAACGAACTCCAGACGTGTGCGCCCCCTTGGGTATCTGGCTAACGTGGGTCCTCGGGATTCCAGCCTCGAACTGGGGGGTCCTTAGGCTTTGCAGGCAAGCGCTTAACCACTAAGCCATCTCTCCAGCCCTAAAAGACCCTTTTGACCAAGATGGTGTTCACAGCTCCCACTGTGGCATGGACATAGGTTCCTGGTGGCTCCATCCAGCCTCCTGCACTTGGTGACGTCTCGCTGTGGCCCTTCTGTCCCCCCAGGTGCATAGCCGGCTGCTGTTTCATCCCGTTCTGCGTGGACGCCCTGCAGGACGTGGACCATTACTGCCCCAACTGCAAAGCTCTCCTGGGCACCTACAAACGCTTGTAGGGCTCCACCGGCTGTGGGAGAGATGCGTGTCACCGGAAGTCACCTGACCCTTGCCACGCCTGCCCCAGGAGAGGCTCCGCTCCGGAATCTCACCTCTCCATGGTCTCCACCTCCTTGTCTTCTTTTGGGGGAAACAAAATGTCACAAAAGTTACAAGCCTCCAAACCCCCCAAAATTGCTGCTTGGAGTTGTGCACGGGACATGCAAAGACATTGACCTTGAGTGTTGGTTCAAGAGTTTTCCTGTCTACCTAAGTCGCCCTAACTAACTGTAATTGCTGCCCCCTTTGCATATCCTGGGGTTCACCACTGGCTGGGCTCCTCTTCTGCTCAGTGGGCCTTTCCGGTGGTGGTCTCAAACCTAGAAGCCACAGTTTGCCTTATTTTTGAGACTTCTGCCCCAACCGTGGCAGAACCAGTCTTTTAGCACCTGTGATTTTTTTTTTTTTTCCACCTTTCCCTATCTGTGAAGACAAATAATTCTTGCCTTAAAGACTTTATATGGGCTTGGCTCTTAGATTCTGTAACTGCAGACGTTAGCGCTCACACTCACTTTAATTTCTTAATTTTTTAAGTGAATGGAAGGGTTGTTGACGCCCACCAGGCACGTATCTATGAGGTCATACATGCAGAATAAAAGAAAACCCGGGGCCGAGTTTAACCACTGTCGTTTGCGGTCCAGCAACACAGTAATAATGAAGGGATCCCCCACCCCCGTGCCGTTATTGCGTTCAGTTGTCAGCTTTTCTCGGCCTTACACATCTATGAATAGTGTAATTTTGTTTTTTTAAGATGGAATCTCATTTTGTGGTTCAGGCAGGCCTGGAACTCCTGGACTCAAGTGATCCTCCTGCTGCAGCCTCCCAAATAGCTGGGACTTCAAGTGTATGTGTCTGCACCCAGCTCTTTCCTTTTTCTTTGACAGAAAAAGAATGGGGACCTCCCATCCACTGCCTGTACCATGTCTATGTGGGGACCCTTTGGGGTTCCTAGTGGTGTGAACAGGGATGCCTGTGTGGATCCCTGCCATGGCGCCTCTGAGAACTTGAGCATCAGAACTGCCTAAAGAGCACTGAGGTCTAATTTCTCTCTTTTCAGCAATAGAGTTTGTGGTATCAGACCCATCAGAGGGTGCCAACAGCAAACCCAGAGCTTTTTCTAGGTTGACCCCTGTGTCCTCTTTAAAATGGACACAGAGCCTGCCCCCCTTTCGGAAGGCCCTGATTCCGTACTAAACCCACACCAGGGAGTTCTGTGAATCAGTGTGAAGTCAGACTTGGACCTTGAACAAAAGTCCATATATGGGTCGCGAGGAAAGTCGCCCTGTTGACGCAGCCCTTCACGCGTTATTCTGGAAGTGTTAGCAGTTACGATTTTGGCAGTGAATTATGGATACCCACGTCTCACTTTGGTGTTATCTGCTTTTAAACAAATAAAGCTTGGGGTTCACTCGGTGAACTCTTTATCAATTCACCTGCTGTGAAGAAAGGTCTTATGTTTCTACCTTCTGGAGCAGTGTAAAGTCCCTTGCGTTACACTTAGTCTTGCTGAATGTCCCGCAACGTCAAGACCGCTGATGTGCTCCGTGCGCTGTTAACGAGTTGGAATGGAAGGTTTGGCTGTGGGCACCCCACAGGCCTCATCGATGGCAGTCAGCCACAGCTTTCAAATTTTACTAAAAAAAAAAAACACAGAAGAAAGCCGTTCTCATTCATTCTCCAAACAAAGCATGCTTTGTTAATTGATCGGGGTGCTTAGGAGACTCTAGAAGAGGGGTACAGATGCCGCCCCTTCCTTTTTATTTCCTACCTGTGTTGACAGCTTCATGATGGAAGGTGCAGGGAAATTGTGTCGTGTGGCTCATGTTACGATTTAAAGCCTCATTTAGGTTCTTGTAAAAAAATCTCCGCTCACAGGATGCCAACTGTGGCTTTTCTTTCATTTGGTCAAATTCAAGGCTATGCATAGCTAACGGTTTTGCTGGCATCGGGGTTTATAAGTGATCTCAAGCCGGCATTAATTACATATGCAAAGCCTTCCAAACAAGGACCCTGTTCCAAGGACCATGAAATATGTATTCCATGCCGTTTCACGTCAGCTAGGCAGAGGAGGCAGCAGTCACCGGGCATTCCATTTCACTGTGCAAAGTTTGCATTGGGTGGTATAGTTCTGTGAATTAAACGCCCCTTCCCGGCCTTGTTTGGTGGAGTTGGGAAAAGTTTTTTGCGAAAACTGGATCTCAGTCAACTCCGGGCGAGGCTTTATGCAGCCTCCTGGAGACCCAGGAAGAACTTGGCCAATTTCAGAGCAGACTGGCTGCGTGTCTTAGATACTGTGACGCCCATCTGAGTGGATGAGAAGTGTTGGTTTGGGCTTTCAAAAAAATTATTTATTGGGCTGGAGAGATGGCTTAGCGGTTAAGCGCTTGCCTGTGAAGCCTAAAGACCCTGGTTCGAGGCTCGGTTCCCCAGGTCCCACGTTAGCCAGATGCACAAGGGGGCGCACGCGTCTGAAGTTCGTTTGCAGAGGCTGGAAGCCCTGGTGCGCCCATTCTCTCTCCCTTTTATCTGTCTTTCTCTCTGTGTCTGTCGCTCTCCAATAAATAAATAAAAATTTAAAAAATTATTTATTTATTTGAGAGAGAGAGAGAGAGAGAGAGAGAGAGAGGCAGATAGAGAACAGGTGTGCCGGGGCCTCTGGCCACTGCATACGAACTCCAGACACATGCATCTGGCTTACATGGGTACTGAGGAACTGAACCTGGGTCCTTAGGCATGGCAGGCAAGTGCCTTAACTGCTGTACCATCTCTCCAGCCCTGTTCGTGCTTTATTTTAGAAATAAAAATAAGCCGGGCGTGGTGGCGCATGCCTTTAATCCCAGCACTCAGGAGGCAGAGGTAGGAGGATTGCTTTGAGTTCGAGGCTACCCTGAGACTCTATAGTGAACTCCCGGTCAGCCTGGGCTAGAGTGAGACCCTACCTTGAAACACCAGAAAAAAAAATAAAACTAAAAAATAAAACTATTGCATCTGTCTCAGCCAGCTTGCAGTGCAGGACAGCCTTCTTGGTACACTTGGCAGTGCCTTGAAGAGGTTTTCCAGGTCTAGCTGGCTTCCCCATTGCTACAAGAATTCTCCTTTGGAGTGCCAAGATACCTAAATGTGGTTTCATATGACAGTTTGGCCTGCTTTCTCCCCAGGGGCAGCCTGATGTGTTTGGGATATTAAGAGGTGCCTCTGGGGCTGGAGAGATGGCTTAGCGGTTAAGCACTTGCCTGTGAAGCCTAAGGACCCCGGTTCGAGGCTCCATTCCCCAGGTCCCACGTTAGCCAGATGCACAAGGGGGCGCACGCATCTGGAATTCGTCTGCAGTGGCTGGAGGCCCTGGCGCACTCATTCTCTCTCTCTCTGCCTCTTTCTCTGTCTGTCCCTCTCAAATAAGTAAATAAAAATAAAACCCCCAAAAATTTAAAAAGAAAAAAAAAAAAGAGGTGCCTCTGATCTCAGCACATGTGCTGGGATAAGTATAGATAGGATTTTCCTTCAAGGACCCTGCCTCTCAAATCCCACGTTCCACCTCTGTTGTGTAGACGTGTGAATGAACCAGAAGTTAAATCCAGGCAGGGACAAGCAAGAAACCAGTCTTTTTTGTTTTATTTATTTTGAGAGAGAGAGCGGGCACGCCAGGGCTTTCAGCCACTGCGAACAAACTCCAGATGTGTGTTCCCTTCCCCCCGCCCTTCCCTGTGTACATGTGCAACATGGCACGCTTGTGTCACTGTGCGTCTAGCTACGTGGGACCTGGAGATTTGAACATGAGTTCTTGGGCTCGGCAGGCAAGTGCCTTACCCACTAAGCCGTCTCTCCAGCCCAAACCAGCCGTTTTTTGTTTAAGACGGTCTCATGGATCCCAGGCTGGCCTCAAACTCCTTATGTAGCTGAGGACAACCTTGAACTTCTGGCCCTCCCGCATCTCACCTAGGACTGGGGTCACAGGTGTGTGCCCCCACATCTGGTCTGGAGTGCTGAGGATCAGAGTCAGGGTTGTGTGCGTGGTCAGCAGCACTCTCCTGAAGTGGAACTACGTCCCCAGCCCCCCTCCACACTCTCCTAAGGTGCTTTTTGGTATTCAGGCTTCTGTTTTTATCAGAATGTAAATCCTTTTCTTTTAATTATTTGTTTATTTGAGAGAGAGAAAGAGGCAGATGTATATAGAGAATGGGCGCGCCAGCAGCTCCAGCCACTGCAAATGAACTCCAGACACATGCGCCACCTTGTGCCGCTAGCTTATGTGGGTCGTGGGGAATCGAACCTTGGTCCTTTGGCTTTGCAGGCAAATGTCTTAACCGCTAAGCCATCGCCCATAAATCCGTTTCAAGTTGATTGTCCTATGGATTTTCAGCTTTGGTGTCTTCTAGTTGAAAGGTCATTTCTCCTTAATGCTGTGTGATATCCCATTGCCCGGCCGTAACTAAGGACGTGGGTAAGTGCGTTCATGCTCTCAGTACTGTCCTATTTCTTAAGCAGCCTTACCCCGTTTCCTGTCTGTGTTCCAAATCACTATGCGTGCTAGTCAGGGTTCTCCAGAGGAACAGAACCACTAGAATGAATTATATTAAAAGGGGAATTTATTGGATTAGCTAACAGTAGTCCAATAGCAGTTGCAGGCCAGAAAATCAAGGAAACTGGTAGCTGCTCAGTCCACGCGCCTAGATGCCTCTGCAGTCCCGATCTGGTACTGAAGGCCTGGAGGGAGAGGCTGGTCTTCAATACATGCTGGAAGGGAGCAAGCAGCCGGGGCAGCCAAGTGGAAGGAAGGAAGGGGTTCTTTTCACCCAGAGCTTCCTTACATGGCTCACTCTGGGGGAAGGACTTCCTCCAGCAGTTGATCCTTCCTGGAAGCAACCTCGGAGATCCACCCAAAAGGGAAGTCTGTGAGTCCCTAAACAGATCAAGTTGACAACACCTTAACCATCGCAGTATGTCACCTGAAATAGGCCTTTGTGAAATTCTCAGTTGTGTGGGACACAGCGGAATGTGAGGGTAAAAAGTTACATTTGGAAGTTTCTGGTCAGTATGCTTGACTGTGTTGCTTACTCCGTGTTGAACTCAAGAGTGTCTCACAACCAGGATAGAAAGTGTGGTTCTAGAGGTGGGGATGGCTCCCAAGCATGGGCACCCGCGTTTGATTCCCAGTCCTCGTGGAGAATCAGGGCGTGGCGGTGAACGCCTCTGACCCCAGCACTGGGGAGGACGAGGCTCCTTGGGAATCACTGGCTTGCTAGTCTGTCCGCGTTGGTGAGCCCCAGGCCAGTGGGAGACCCTGACTCACAAAAGGTGGAGCCTGTTACTGAGGATGAGACTCAGTCATCAACTCCCAGTGTTGCCCTCTGACCTCCACGCGCATGCCCACGCATGCACGCATCCCCACATACACACGCGTGCCCCATACAACATGCGTACACACGTGCAAGCATATGACGCGTGACCAAAAACTGTGAGCCTACCTGGAAAGAGTGGCTAGTGGGCTTAGCCCTGTGGCACTCTTTGGGAGGTGTGTGTGTGTGTGTGTGTGCGCGCATGTGTGGGCTCAGGTGTGTGAGTTCAGGCATGGGCATCCCCTACTGCACATGTGGAGTCGGAGGACAATTTAGAGCATCTGCCTTCCTCCAACCCTGTTTGAGGCAAGGCCTGTGGTTGGCCACTGTGTTCACTAGACAAGCTGTGAGCTTCCAGTAGGGTCCCCTACCTCTGCCTTCCTTCCTTCTCCAGGGAGGAGCACTGGGATTTCAGAGGGCCGCTTCCACATCAGCCTTTACGTGGGTTCTGGGATCCAACCTCTCAGGTGCTCAGGCTACATCCACCGAGTGACCTGTCTCCTCCCTGGCCCCCTTCAGGGGCTTTTGCTAATGTTATGATATGACGTTGTGTAACGCTGAGGTTTGCCCTAGCTCCAAAATGCTTAGCACCCCCCAGGTACAGCCCATTAACACCCACTTTCTTTTTTTTTTTTTTTAATTTTATTTATTTATTTGAGATTGACGGACACAGAGAGAAAGACAGATAGAGGGAGAGAGAGAGAATGGGCGCGCCAGGGCTTCCAGCTTCTGCAAACGAACTCCAGACGCGTGCGCCCCCTTGTGCATCTGGCTAACGTGGGACCTGGGGAACCGAGCCTCAAACCGGGGTCCTTAGGCTTCACAGGCAAGCGCTTAACCGCTAAGCCATCTCTCCAGCCCAACACCCACTTTCCTATGCTCCTCCCCTTCAGCTCTGGCATCCACCAATCCATTTTCTTTCTGGATTTTACACTGGGAAAGTCCTGTAAATGCCATAATTTTTTTTTGTTGTTTTGCTTTTTCTTTTTTTAAAGTAGGGTCTCACTCTAGCCCAGGCTGACCTGGAGTTCACTCTGTAGTCCCATGCTGGCCTTGAATTTACAGCAGTCCTCCTACCTTTGATTCCCAAGGGCAGGGATTAAAAGTGTGTACCACCATGCCCAGCCATGCCGTGATGTCCACTACTTTCCTATTAGTGGCTGAATAATATTCTATCGTAATGGGCAGACCACAGCTTTCTTACCCCTCAGCGGACATTCAGCTAATTTGTACGTATCTTCTTTTTTTTTTTTTTTGGCTATTTTGAATCATGCCACTATGGATGTCAGTGTGCAGGTATTTGTTGGGCATGTTTTCATGTCTCTTGGCATATAGGAATGGCACCACTCAGTCATGTGGGAGTTCTGCTTAACCTTTTATGGAGCCATCTGTGACCTCAGAACCGTGCCCAGGGAGGCGTGCCCATCTGGAGCTACCTTTAACACACAGAGAGAGTTTGGATATCTTCCAAAGCCAAGAATCGTTCTGGGCACGCTGGTGGTTAAGAGTTGGCTTCAGAGCAAGACGGCGTGCACACAGGCTGGTGGCCTCTCCTCGGTTCATCTGAGCACCGTACCTCTTGGGCCTGCCTCCCTCCACAGCCCGAAACAAGAAGACAAAACAGCCCTTCTGCACAGTTCATTCAGGAAGGGGCCCTGAACTTGGGGGTCCTCAGTGTTTGGCTCTCCCGTGGCCAGCTAAGGCTGCAGCAGTAAACTAGGGGCGAACACTGTCTCCTGCCGGGACCCAGTAGGGGAAGGAGAGAGACACCAGATGAGGAGAGCTGTATTACAGATGGTCACAAACCAGAAGGGACATGAAGGAAGCAGTGTTAGGAAAGTTTTAGACTGCTGTTGTCCCTTTCCCCCTCCGTGCAGAATCACCAGATAGCTCCCTCCCTTTGTCTCTTACTCCCATGGGGGACTGGACCCAGAACCTGGCATTTGCTAGTTACCTTTTTGCTGCTGGGACAAAACACGTGACCAGAAGCAGCCTATGGGAGGAAAGGATTTATCTGTGCTTGTAGTTTCAAGCGGGAAGTTTCATCGTGGTGGGGAAAGTATGACACAGCAGGCAGCCTGGGCATGACATATTGTCACAGCAGCAGAAAGGAAGGAGGAAGAGAGAGCTAACTATCCCCAGCGGGGCGGGACTAACAAATCCCAAGACCTTCTGCATGGTGACACACCTCCTCCAGCAAGGCTCCACCTCGCAAAAGCCTCGCCAGCTGGGGATTAAGTATGAGGTCTGATCGTTAGCACATGAAGTGCTACGTCCACGGCGTGAAGCTTTCAGAAACACTCTACATTCAAACCACCACATTAGGCGAGTGCTACGTCTAGCCCTTGTTTCTATGGGATTATTATTTTTTTTCCTGTATATGACATGTGTCTGTGTATTCACGTATATGAATGTGGATCCACATACGTCAACAGTGCATTTTGGCATTGCTCCTTGCCTTCCACCTCATTTGATGAAAAGTCTCTCATTGCTCCTTTTTTTTTTTTTTTTTTGCCCATCAGCCAAAGTAGCTGGTCTGAGACCTTCCAGGAAATTCTACTGTCTCCACCTTCCATCTCACCATAACATGCTAGGATTGCAGGAGCCTGCCACAGCTTTTTTTACATGAGGTCTGGAGAGCTGAACTCAAGTCCGCATGCTTGCATAGCAAGAATCTTATTCAGTGATCCATCTCCCAAGCCCTGTCTTGTTTGTTTTGTTTTTGAACAGGTCATGCTACCTAGTCCAGATGGTCCTAGAACTGGCTATCTACCTGCCTTAGCCCCCAGAATGCTGGAATTACAGGCGTGCGTCACCGTGCCTGGCTAGTTTGCAAGGACTTCTAGAATGAAGAAGAAGGTTATGGCACAAGCACCGGGGCTTTTTATAATCATTTTGTAAGCTGTAATTTACATGTCTCGTTCAAGTCTAAAATTAAAGTGATAGAAAGAATGCTCATCCTATGCCAAGTGGGAGGTGGTGGCTGGGCTCTCGCCCTCCCGTCTGTAAAATGTTTCCTGAGCCGGGCGTGGTGGCGCACGCCTTTAATCCCAACACTTGGGAGGCAGAGGTAGGAGGATCGCCATAAGTTCAAGGCCACCCTGAGACTCCATAGTGAATTCCAGGTGAGCTGGGGCTAGAGCGAAGCCCTACCTCAAGAAAACAACAACAACAAAAGTTTTCTGAGATGGACAGTGCAGCCATGAGCTCCAGGAGATGTGTGTGCGCGCACTCGTACGTGCGTGTGCGTGTGTGTGTCCCATCACAGTGATCTCCAGCCCACCAGCCACCAGCATCTGACATGAGTGTAATGACAGGATGTGTCCTTGTGTCCCTGAGAGCTTTCCTCTGTGGTTGACTTAGCTTCCCAGCTCTGCTGTTCTAACTTCATGTCTTCTTGTTTTACGCTCAGCCTGCCCTGCGCCTGATGTCCTTAATCACCGTGGGTCTTTTTTCCCCCCCCTTTTAAATATTTATTTACTTGAGAGAGAAAGAGAATGGCACATCAGGAGGTCTTGACTTAAGACAGGTGGTGTGTGTGTGTGTGTGGCAGGGAGGCGTGGACAGGGGTGTCTGTGTATGTCGTTTGGTGTTGGTCAAGTATCTGCTATGTGTGAGAGACTGGCATCCTGTCCATGAGTGTTTCTGGCCCCAAGGGTGTCTCTGAGTGTGTACAGGGGGAGGGACAGAGCTGCCCCCTCCCAGAAATCTTTGGGTCTCAAGCCTTCTTCAGGCTTTCAAGTAGGCACCCCAGGGGGGACATTGATGGGGCACTTTGCTGATGTAGGGGTTAAAGGGTGCCTGTCACGGAGCCCTGGCCTTCCTACCCAAGGTCCGGCAGAGTAGGAAACACTTTCTGGGTGGGCCCTCCATAGTGAGCCAGGCAAGTGCTTTCAGCTTTTCCTACACAGACCCACGGGAGAACCTGTACCCCTCTCTGGCACGCCCACCACAGGCCCAGAGACCACAGAAATGCTCTTGGGCTGAATATCATCATGTGAAGATCACACTTTGTTGTTATGATAACGTGATTTGGGACAGAAATACTTCCTCTAATAAGGCCTTCAATTCTGCCAGGAACTAACTCTCCCAATAGAAAGGCCGAGCTTGGCACCGCTAATCACTGACGTGAGGGAGGCTGGGTGTGATGTGCACAGGGCCAAGAGCTGCTGAAGCTGGGGCTCACTAGGAGACAAACTCCCAGATTGCACTTAGAGGTCCCGGAGAGCACCCAGAAACAAGCATTGTATCTTTTCAGTGCTGAAGATGTTCCCAGGCTCTTCACATGCTAGACAAGCTATATGCCTAGCCTTTTATTTTTTTAATCTTATATTTATTTTTGAGAGAGAGAGAATGGGTATGCCAGGGCCTTAGTTGCTGCTAACAAACTCCAGATATGTGCGCCCCCTTGTGTGCATGAATGGCATTGTGTTCTCGTGCCACTGTGTTTGGCTACATGGGACCTGGAGACTCGAACATGAGCTCTTAAGCTTCGCCAGCAAGCACCTTAACTGCTAAGCCGTCTCTCCAGCCCTTTGTTTACTTTTTATTGTGAGACAGGGTCTCAGTAAGTTGCCCACGTTGGCCTTAAACTTGTGATCCTCCTGCCTCAGACTCAAGAGTAGGTGGGGTGACAGGCTTGGGCCATCATGTCTAGTAGGAACGGACTTTTGTTTTTTGAGGCAGGGTCTCACTCTAGCTCAGGCTGACCTGGAATTCACTACGTCATCTCAGAGTAGCCTTAAACTCACGGCGATCCTCCTACCTCTGCCTCCCGAGTGCTGCGATTAAAGGCGTGCGCCACCACGCCCGGCTAGGAGCATATTTTATTTTATTTTATTTTATTTTTTCCAGCTCAAAAAATTTTACTTTATTGACAACTTCCATAATTATAGACAATCAACCATGATAATACCCTTCCTTCCCCCACTTTCCCCTTCACAACTCCATTCTCCATCATATCCCCTCCCCCTCTCAATCAGTCTCTCTTTTATTTTGATGTCATCTTTTCCTCCTATTAAGAGGATGTTCTGTAGGTAGTGCCGGGCACTGTGAGGTCATGGATGTAGGAACATATTTTAAAATATTTTTTGTTTATTTAATTAATTTATTTATTTGAAGCAATGGAGAGAGAGGGAGAGAGAGAGATTGAGAGAGAGAGAATGGGGGCGCCAGGTCTTCCAGCCACTGCAAACCAACTCCAGACGCGTGCGCCCCCTTGTGCATCTGGCTAACGTGGGACCTGGGGAACCAACCCTCAAACCGGGGTCCTTAGGCTTCACGGGCAAGCGCTTAACCACTAAGCCATCTCTCCAGCCCTAGGAACATATTTTAAAGGAAGCACCTGGATGGCTGTGATGGGCAGGCAAGTTTGAGAAATGCAGTTCCAAGAGCACTAGATGACCAGAAGAAGGAACAGAGGTCAAGCCAAGCCAGGGTTCCCCACCTGGCCAGTGTCACACCTTGGCTGGGTCGTTCTGGGTCGCAGGCATGCTGTGCATTATGGGATGTTAGTCCCTATGACAGTCTTCACCTGCCAGATGCCAATCTTACGCCTCCACTGTGATAACCTGTGATGTCTCCAGACATCGTTCAGGAGCCCCTCAGGGTTTGAGACCCCTGAGCCAAGCACAAGGGTGGAATCTGGCATTCCTTGTGTTTGAGATTTGGGCCCTCCTTACATGTGGCCAAACACCGCCATTCTCATAAAACACTGACACCATATTGTGGGTGAACCCTCGTAGCTTATAAGAGTCCACGGATAGAAAATGCTCAGAACAGGCTGGGATGTGGCTCAGTGGGTAGGATTGCTTGCTCAGCATGCAGGGAAGGCC
Organism: Jaculus jaculus; assembly: GCF_020740685.1. Taxonomy (NCBI): domain Eukaryota; kingdom Metazoa; phylum Chordata; class Mammalia; order Rodentia; family Dipodidae; genus Jaculus; species Jaculus jaculus. The sequence goes on from NC_059112.1 coordinate 102,536,467, forward strand.
CGAGGGTGATCCCCAGCCATGCACAAACGGAGTGTGGTGACCACGTCTGCAATCCCTGAACTGAGGAGGTACACTGCGCGCAAGGCAGCGCACGCCTAGCATTCCAGTTCAGTGCCTGGAGGCCCTGGCATGCCAATTCTCTCTCATTCAAAAGAAGCTGGGGCTGGAGAGATGGCTTAGTGGTTAAGCACTTGCCTGTGAAGCCTAACGACCCCGGTTCGAGGCTTGACTCCCTGGGACCCACATTAGCCAGATGCACAAGAGGGTGCACGCGTCTGGAGTTCATTTGCAGTGCCTGGAGGCCCTGGTGTGCCCATTCTCTATCTCTACCTGCCTCTTTGTCTGTCTGTCACCCTCAAATAAATAAATAAATAAATAAATAAATAAATAAATAAATAAAAAGAAGCAGCTGGGCGTGGTAGCTCACCCCCTTTAATCCCAGCACTTGGGAGGCAGAAATAGGATTGCCATGAGTTCAAGGCCACCCTGAGACTCCATACTGAATTCCAGGTCAGCCCGAGCTAGAGTGAGACCCTACCTCAAAAAAAATAAAAGTTGGAGAGGGATTAAGGAAGACACCTAACATTTACTTACCTCTGTACTATACATATCTGTGCATGAAAATATACATTCATGCACATACACATATGCCTATACATATGAACATACATACACACAATTCAAGGTCAAGGGCTGGAGATATGGTTTAACAGTTCATTCAGGTGCTCGTCTGTAAAGCCTAAAGACCTAGGTTGATTCCCAAGTACCCACATAAGCCAGGTGCACAAGGTGTGGCATGTGTCTGGAGTTCACTTGCAGTGGCTAGAGGCCCTGGAATGCCCATTCTGTCTCTCTTTCTCTCTTTCAAATTAATAAATAAAATAATTTTTTTTCTAAATTCAAGGCATCTTTTTTCTTTCAAGGTAGGGCCTCACTCTAGCCCAGGCTAACCTGGAACTCACTCTGTAGCACCAACCTGGCCTTGAACTCCCAACAATCTTCCTACCACTGTCTCCCAAGTGCTCAGACTCTGGGTCCTATATTTGTTCATATCTGGGCCTCTCCCCCCTATAACTGCCTGCAACCTTTTGCTCTGGGTCCATCCTGCACTTTTAGAATTCCATGGGGGAAACAAGAGGAGCCAGCTCTGGCTTGGGCTCCTGCTGTCAGTGAGTGGTCACAGGCTTCACACTTCCCTTCCTGCCCTGCAACAGGCAGGGGAGCTTGACCTTTGCCTGGGAAGTATCTCAGGCAATAAGTAAAGGCACCTCGGTAGGTTTGTGGGTAGTAGGAGGCCTAACCCGACCTGAGGAGTCTCCCCACACCTGCACGCACAGCAGCGCATCATTGTGGACTCCATGGAATATCTGTCGCGGGTAGGATGTGTTCTGTTATTTGATACTACAATCTACAATCTTTTTTTTTTTTTTTTGAGGTAGGATCTCATTCTAGCCCAGGCTGACCTGGAACTCACTATGTGCTCTCAGGGTGGCCTCGAAATCATGGTGATCCACCTACCTCTGCCTCCCGAGTGCTGGGATTAAAAGCATGCACCACCACACCAATCTTTCCTCTTGTTTGCTTTTTCATGGTAGGGTCTCACTGTAGTCCATGCTGACCTGGAATTCACTATGTAGTCTCAGGGTGGCCTCAAACTCATGGCAATCCTCCCACATCTGCCCCCTGAGTGCTGGGATGAAAGGTGTGTGCCACCACGCCCGGCTGACCTTACTGCTTTATATTATAGAATTGACCTACCTCAAGTTGACCATCAACTTACCTTTGAGGAATCTTGGGGGGGGGGTGTTTCCAGTTTTGAGCCATTATGAACAAAGGTGCTGAGACTCTTTGGGTAGAAGAACGTGTGAACATGTGCTTTCTCTCTTCCTGGGAGAACACCTTGGGATGGAGTCGCTGGGGCCAGTGGCAGACCTGCAATGGCTTTTGGAGAAGCCCGCTGGATGGCTGCCTTAAGCTGCCTTTCCCCTGCTGCTCCTGGGGCTCGGGCCCTTTTAGTACAACGCAGATGTCTGTGTTTCCTGTCAACGAGGTGTTCGTACATTACTTGCAGAGCAGTCTGTCCCCCAGGCCTGTGCCATGCTATTTCTGTCATGAGACAAGTCCCGCGTGCAGTTGCGGTAGGCATCTCTCGGCACTCGCTGCGCGCTGCTGGGGTGGGAACTTTGCCTGTGATTTCCATCCACCCTCTGATTTTCCCAGTCAGTAAATGAGGACAGAGAGGTCAGGAAAGTTTTCAAAGGTCAAGCTGCTCATGGAATAAGTCAGCGAAGAGGCGAGCCATCACTCCATGCCTTTCCAACATCACTAATAACTAATAGAGAGCAGATTTCTCCCTGTCGCCTTCAAAACATGTCAAGCGAGGTTGCGCGAAAACATGAGATTTTAGGTGTAATGCTCCACCAGGCTCATCTCTTGCGCCCCCTACTGGCGGGTTCTCTGCCATGGGGTGTCTCTTGTTCAGCAGAGACTAGTTTTTCTTTCTTTTTAAAAATACTTTAAAATTATTTATTTATTTATTTTGAGAGTGGGGGGAGAGGCAGATAGAGAGAATGGGCGCACCAGGGCCTCTAGCCACTGCAAACGAACTCTGGACACATGCCACCTTGAGCATCTGGCTTACATCAGTACTAGGGAATCCAACCTGGGTCCTCAGGCTTCTCAGGCAAGTTCCTTAATTGCTAAGCCATCTCTCCAGCCCTAAAAAAAAAACAAACATATTTTTATAGGCCAGGTGTAGTAGCCCATGCCTTTAATCCCAACACTCAGGAGGCAGAGGTAGTAGGATCACTGAGTTTGAGGCCAACCTGAGATTACAGAGTTCTAGCTCAGCCTGGGCTAGAGTGAAAACCTACCTTGAAAAAAAAAAAACAGAAACAAAACAACAACAAACTATACATTATATATAGATACACTTGCCACTTCGTACAACTGGCTTTATGTGGGTACTGGGGAATTAAACCTGGGCTGTCAGGCTTTGTAAGTAAGTGTCTTTTTAAAACCACTGTGCCATTTCTCCATTCCTCCTCTGTTTTGTGACTCAGAGCCTCATTCTGTAACCCAGGCAGGCCTTGAATTTGCAATCCTCCTGCCTCAGCTGAGTTGCGAAGATGACAGCCATGCAATGCCATGCCTGGCTCAAAAGTGACCCTCAAGTAAGTTATCTGTAGGCACTGGTGAGGATGAGCCCCTGCAGATTTGTCAACTTCACCAAGTGGGGGGGAGGAGAGAGAGAGGGAGGGAGGGAGGGAGGGAGGGAAGGAGGATGGGGGTAGATGGATGGAAAATGCCCCCTTCTCTCTTCATTTTAAAAATAGTTTAGGGCTGGAGAGATGGCTTAGCGGTTAAGCGCTTGCCTGTGAAGCCTAAGGACCCCAGTTCGAGGCTGGGTTCCCCAGGTCCCACGTTAGCCAGATGCACAAGGGGGCGCACACATCTGGAGTTCGTTTGCAGTGGCTGGAAGCCCTGGCGTACCCATTCTCAATCTCTTTCTCTCTCTGTCACTCTCACATAAATAAATAAATAAATGAACAAAAAAAAAATAGTTTACTTGCATAGAGAGAGAACATGAATCTAGGAATGAAAGGGAGAGAGAGAGGAAATGGACACACCAGGGCCTCTGGCAGCTGCACAGGAACTCCAGATGCGTGAGCCACTTTGTGTAACTGGCTTCATGTGGGTCCTGGGGAATCAGACTGGGACACTGGGCTTTGCAAGCAAGCGTCTTGAACTGCTCAGCCATGTCTCCGGTCCCTGCTCTTCATTTTTTTTTTTTAAACGATTTTATTTATTTATTTTGTTTTTTTGAGGTAGGGTCTCACTCTAGCTCAGGCGGACCTGGAATTCACTTTGTAGTCTCAGGGTGGCCTTGAACTGACAGTAATCCTCTTATCTCTGCCTCCCCAGTGCTGGGATTAAAGGCATGCACCACCACACCTGGTTCTATTTATTTATTTATTTATTTATTTTATCAGAGTCAGAGAGAGGTAGAGAGTGAGAATAGGCATGCCAGGGCTTCCAGACACTGCAAATGGACTGCAGACCCAGGCGCTACCTTGTGCATCTGGCTTACATAGGGCCTGGAGAATCGAACCTGGATCCTTAGGCTTCACAGGCATGCGCCTTAACCGCTAAGCCATCTCTCCAGTTCCCTGCTGAGAGCGAGACACAGGAAGAGAGCATGGGTGTGCCAGGACCACTTGCTGCTGCAAATGCACTCCAAACACATGTACCACTTTGGACATCTGACTTTACATGGAAACTGGGGAATGAAACCCTGGACTGGCAGGCTTTGCAAGCAAGCACCTTTAACTGCTGAGCTATCTCCTCAGGTCTTTATTAAATTTGTGTGTGTGTGTGTGTTGAGGGGGTGGGGGGGATGGGCTCCAGGGTCTTTTGCTGCTACAGGCAAATGTCTCTCCAGCTTTATGTGGGTGACTTGGGAATTGCAGGCAAGTTCCTTTAACCACTGACACATCTCCCCAAACTCCTCGCTCATTTTTCTATGAATCTAAAATTGCTCCAGATACAATTTTGGAAAAAAAATTAAAAAGAATGGCCTGAGAATATGGTTCAGTGGTTAAAGGTGCTTGCTTGCAAAGCTTGCTGGCCCTGGTTCAATTGCCCAGCCGCCCACATAAAGCTGGACAGGCATTCCACTGCAGTGGCAAGAAACCTCGGTGTGTACATATATGTGCTCACACACACATGCAAATAAGTAAATACATAAGTTTTAAAAATTAAAAAGTAATACAAAACATAATAAAAATAAGATTTAAAACAGTCTTGGACTAAGAACAGAGCTCAGTGGCCCAGCATTTGTCTAGCATGTGCAAGGCCCTGGATTCCATCCCCCAAACTGGAAACTTGTCTTAAAAAGAACCAGGGTTGGGGCTGGAGAGAGAGGGCTTAGTGGTTAAGGCACTTGTCTGTGAAGCCTAAGGACACAGGTTTGATTCCCAAGAGCCACATAAGCCGGATGCACATGGTAGCACATGCATCTGGAGTTGGTTTGCGGTGACCCTTGCACACCTCTCTCTCTGCCTGTTTCTCTCTCTTTCTCTCAAATAAATAATTAAAAAAAAAAAAAAAAAGACAAGGGCCGGTGGGTGATGTAGCTCAGTTGGCAGAGGACGTGCCTGGCATACGCAAAACCTGGCTTTGATTCTCAGCACCACATAAACACACTTGGTGGTGTGCACACCTGTAATCCCAGGACTCTGGAGGTAGTCAGGGGATCCGAAGTTCAAAGTGACCCTCAACTACATAACTAGTTCAAGGCCAGCCTGAGCTGCATGAAATGTCAGTCAACGGGCCCAGGTGGAAGGGGTCTTCACTGATGCTTTAGTTGGACCCCTGCCATCTCCCACGGTCCCTTATGGTGGGAAGAAGAGGTGAAAGGAGGTGAGGTCTGGAGTAGAGGGTTTGTCTGGGAGGCCTGGCTCACTGTGGACCCACTGTGTGCCCTCACTCCTTCTGCCAGCTCCCCAGGGTTTGGCTAGGTGTCTGATTACATAATATGAAGCTTGGGTACGAAGTCCTTTCCTGGCAAACTGTGGCAACCTGGGCTGATGCCAGTCTCCAGAGGGCAGTTCTGGTTCACCAGACCCACATGGGGACCTGGGGGTCTATTTACAGGCCCCTGTGGTAGCGCTGTTACCTGGAAACCACTCAGCAAAGATGGGAATGGTTTTGTTGGGGTCCTGACCTTGAATGGGGGAAGCATCTGGGCCTTGGGCGCAAGACACAGTCTCCCGAGTCTCCCAAAGGAGGAGATGGAGAAAGAGAGTGACAGAGGCTGCCAGAGGCCACCAGGGTTAAAGAGCAGGGATTCTATAGCCAGATAGGTTTAATACCCTCATGAGCTGTGTGAGTTGGAGTAAACCACGTTCCCTCTCTGGGTCTCTACTTGGAACAAGCGTTCTCCACCTTGAAGGGTGAGCTGATGGGTAGGGCTAGATACCATCGCCATCCAGCCTCAGAGGTCCCACGGTGATGTCACCATAAGTTGCGTCCAGAGATTCATTTTTGGGTGCGGTCACCATTCGTTTCCTGAGCCAGCTCTGGCATTGGCGTTGGTGAATGTCATCTATGGGTGTATTTCATTTTCCCACCAGGACCCTTGTCCTCTCCGGCCAGCCTTCTGAGATGCAGATGTCCTCTTCTCTGTTAGCAAGTCACCCCTAGAACACGTCACAGCCCCCACCTCCACCCTGGAAGCTTGGAGCTGAAGGGTGCCTTGAGTCTCCAACCTTTGGGGTTCAGGGCTCTGGGGCTATGACAGAGATGATGTGATGTCTGAGCTGGGCAAGGGGCAGGTTGGGTCATTAGTTTCAAACTATGAGAAGCAAGTGGCCCAGGTCTAGAAGCAGGAATGAGTTCACTTGCCAGGCGTGGTGGCGCACACCTTTAATCCTAGCACTTGGGAGGCAGAGGTAGGATGATCGCCGAGAGTTCGAGGCCACCCTGAGACTACATAATGAATTCCAGGTCAGCCTGAGGTAGTGAGACCCTATTGAGTTTTTTTGCATGTGTATAAGAAATTTGTGCATGTGTATGTGTTTGTGTGTGTGTGTGTGTGTGTGTGTGTGTGTGCAGGCACACATGTGTGCATATGAGGCCAGAGGTTGACAGTGAGTATCTTCCTTTATCTCTCTTCATTTTATTTACTGAGACAGCATCTCTCACTTGAACCCAGGACTTGCCCATTCAGCTAATCTCGCTAACCAGTTTATCTCTGGGATCCAGTCTCTGCCTCCTGGGTGCTGTGATGACAGGCAGGCTGTCACACCCATCTGGCATTTGTGTGGGTGCCGGGGATCCAAACTCAGTTCCCCCTGTTTGCACGGCAAGCACTTGACCCCCTGAGCCATCTCTCCAGGTGCTAGAAGTCATTGTTTCCGTCAAACATGATGTGACAAGCCATCAGCTTTGTCTTCACTGAACTCTAAGAAAGTTCTACTGAAAGTTAACCTGGGCGTGGTGGTGCAGGCCTGTGTTCCCAGCTCTCGGGAGGCTGAGGCAGGAGGGTCATGAAGTTGACAGGGCGGCCCTGTGTCAACAAGAAAAGTTTATTTAGGGCTCGGTGTTCAGTTCCGTGGGTGGAGTGCTTGCCTGTCATGTACAAAGCCACGGCTTCCATCCCCAGAGCTGCGGAAACCAAGCTTGGTGGCACAAAACTGTGATGTCAACCCTCGGGAAGTGGAGGCAGGAGGATTGGATAGTCAAGGTTGTTTTCAGCTCTAAGAGAGCTCGTGGCCAGTCCAAGACACATAAGACTCTCTGGGTCCCAGCCAGATGCACAATAACACAGGCGTGCAAGGTCACATGTGCAAGGGGGAGAGCACACTTCTGGAGTTCGATTGTAGTGGCTGGAGGCTCGAGTTTGCCAGTTCTCTCTTCTCCCTCACGCATGAAAAAAAGCAGTCTGTTGGCTTGCCTCAAAAAATTTTTTTAAAATTTATTTTAATTAATTAATTAATTTGAGAGAGAGAGAGAGAATGGATATGCCAGGGCCTCCAACATCAGTAGGTGAACTCCAAGGTGGCATGTGCCACCTTGTGCATCTGACTTAGTTGGGTCCTGGGGAATCCAACCTGGATCCTTTGGCCTTGCACGCAAGTGCCTTAACTGCTATGACATCTCTCCAGCCCAATTCTGTGTTCTTTATATTAGATTGCAGTTCAGGAGATGAAAGGCCACTGTAGTGGCACCTGTCCTGAGACCTCTCTTTCCCAGCACCAGGAGACAAGCTTCCTTTGCTTGCCTTCCTTCTCATTGACTAGAAGCCCCTCCCCTGTGTGCTCTTAATTTTCTTGCAGGCATCTGATTGGCCGAGCCTTTGTCCTGAAGCCCTGTCCCCCTCTTTCCCTGCTTAGCTGTAGCTGAGCCCAGTCCCCTGGGAAGGAAGAGTCTCCCCCTCCCCCCCAGGGCCACACTGAGCCTCTCTAGAGAGTGAGCTGGAGGTCTGGGGGCTCCTCTGGGCCTGGACTACTATGTTACCCGCACACATGGGGCTCCTGGGCCTGGTCCTGTTCTGGGTCCAGGCAGAAGTGACTTGGGGACGTAAGTAAACCTGTTGCTTTAAGGTCTGAATGGGGTGGAGCCGGCAGCCACCCTGATCCACACGGGGAGATGGGACTTAGCAGGGGGGTTGTAGCTAATGGTGCGTTAGCCTGTCTGATCTACTAATGGCCCTTGCTTTGCACAGAGAGTGGGGTGGTGGAGCCCCCTTTATCTGCGCAAGCTTCTCTGTCCTCCGGGCTTTCTGGCATTGCTGGCAACCAGATCTGAGACTTCCACAAGGGACCAGAACTTCTGCTGGAGGGTGGAGGTGCCCGCGGTGCGGATGGTCTCCAGAATTGCAGGTGGAGGGTTGGGAGGTGCTAGGTGGCCCTCTACTTTGGGTGATGCTGTAAGATTTACTGCCACTTATCCCTTTACTGCCACTGGGTCTGGGACAACACTGTCTAGCAGAAATAAAGGTCCATGTGGAATTATAATTATCCCAATTGTCCCATTTCAAGAATGTAAATGCAGGTGGAATTAACTTTGACATTTGAAACCCAACATTTCCAAAATACTAAAAGGCCTCAATTTAAAAAAAGATTAAGACCTCTTTTGAAATTCAATGTGCATTTTTCACTACAAACTTTTTTTCTTGAGGTAGGGTTTCACTCTAGTCCAGGCTGACCTGGAACTTACTATGTAATCTCAGAGTAATCTCAAATTCATTGTGATCCTCCTACCTCTGCCTCCCAAGTGCTGGGATTAAATGCATGCACCACCATGCAAACTGTTTTTGGCTTTTGAGATAGTTCTTATATCCCAGGCTGGCCCCAAGCTTGTTCTGTAGCTGAGGTTGGCTTTGAACTGCTAACCCTCTTGCCTCCTCCTCCTAAGTACTGGGATTCAGGCATGTGCTACATGCCTGTTTTCCTTTGGTTATTTCGAGACAGCATCTCACTCTAGTCCAGGCTGACTTCAAATTTGGTAATCCTCCTGCCTCTGCCTCTGGAGTGCTGGGATTACAGGTATGCACCACCATACCCAGCGAGCCTTTTCAGTTTGAATGCTGAGTTTCCACTGGAGATATCTGATTCTTTAGATGTCTTCAAAATTAGAGACACATACTGTTGTCTCAAACTTGCTTAACTGTCCCTAGTGCCTGAACTTTGTATTTGGATGAATTAAAATACAGCACAGTGGGGCTGGAGAGATGGCTTAGCGGTTAAGCGCTTGCCTGTGAAGCCTAAGGACCCCGGTTCAAGGCTCGGTTCCCCAGGTCCCACGTTAGCCAGATGCACAAGGGGGCGCACGCGTCTGGAGTTCGTTTGCAGAGGCTGGAAGCCCTGGCACGCCCATTCTCTCTCTCCCTCTATCTGTCTTCCTCTCTGTGTCTGTTGCTCTCAAATAAATAAATAAATAAAAATTAAAAAAAATACAGCACAGTGTATTTGTATTTGGATGAATTAAAATACAGCACAGTGAAGAGTTTCTCTGAGCTCTGGGACCAGTTCAGTAGCCAGTAGCCACATGTGGCCAATGGATGGCTGGTGTGGGACACTTGTGGGCTCTTTAGTCTCTGTATTTTAGCCCCATAGCGACTTGGTCAGCCCTTGCTGGTTGACTGTGAATGAGCAGTGATCAAAGTCATCAGCATTGACCGAAAGCCAGAAGAAGCCATTCCGCATGCAGTTCAATGGGAGAGAGAAATCACCAGTGAAGATACTCAACAGTGGACACTGCAAGTCTTAACTTTTGCCAGCCAGGCCAAATGAGCCAACGGGTGCAATAGTGGCATGTCTGTCATGGTGGAAACCAACTGCCCTCTAATTGGACTGGAGGCCTGCTGCATGGGAGGGAATACATCCCTGATATGGAAAACCTACAGCAGAGGTAGTCATGAGCCCTAGGGGTGTAACATCTGCTGTCTGGCTAAATGTATATACTATGCTCATCAAACTGCCCAGTAAGCACTTCTCTTAATGTTCACACCCATATAAATATGCTACTCTCACTTTTGGTAGAGAATCTTCTCTTTTCAGATGGCAGTGACCTTGGGATGACTCAGAAGACACCATGGTACTGAGAAGTGACAGAGGAGTGCTCAGCACTGCAATATCTGTATCACACCTTCCAAGGCTCAGGGTCCATTGCGAAAGAGGTGGCAGAAAGAACATAAGAGCCAAAGGAAGGGTAGGACTCCTTACAACGTGCTCCTCCAGACACAAAATGGTCTGGATATCCATGACCTCACAGTGCCTGACACTACCTACACAAGACCATCATAATAGGAGGAAAAGATGATAACATCAAAATAAAAGAGAGACTGTTGAGAGGGGGAGGGGATATGATGGAGAATGGAGTTTTAAAAGGGAAAGTGCGGGGAGGGAGGGCATTACCATGGGATATTGTTTACAATCATAAAAGTTGTTAATAAAAAAAAATAAAAATAGAACATTAAAAAATCATCAGCATTGACAATTGCACTTCCTGGCCATCAGGCTGACATGGATTTTGATCCATTTCAGACTTCCTCTTAGATGTGAGCAAGAGCTGAGCCTGGCATGGGGCTCCACACCTGTGATCCCAGCACTGTGGAGCCTGAGCCGGGTTACAAGTTCCAGGCCATCCTGGGCTACATAGCTTGACCCTGTCCTCCCCAAATGTACAAGACCTGATTGAAAATTGCTTTTGCTTCCTCACTTGCACGTGTTTGCCATGTTGATTAACTTATTATGGATTTGTTGCCACATGGACTTTGCTTTTCTGGATCTTTTTACGAAACAAGAATGTGCTCCTTTAAGTGTTTGAGAAATAAATGGGAGGGGCACAACCTGATGAAGGCTGAATGCTCTTAGAATACATCCCCTTTCTGGAAGGTCAAGGTGGATGTGGGCTTGTCTGCTTGGTACAGGGGCTGGATCATGAAGCAGGAGGAGAGCTTGTTGCTCAAGGCTGCAAACAGGTGCTGGGCTTGTGCACAAACTCTGTGTCTCCTCAGAATTTAAAAATAGAAGCTGGGGGCTGGAGAGATGGCTGAGTGGTTAAGGCACTTGCCTATGAAGCCTAAGGTCCCTGGTTCGGTTCTCCAGGTCCCACGTAAGCCAGACGCGCATGGTGGCACATGCATCTGGAGTTCGTTTGCAGTGGCTGGAGGCCCTGGCATGCCATTCTCTCTCTTTCTCACTCTCTCTCTCTCTAAAATAAATAAAAATGAGATCTTTAAAAAAAATAGAGGCTGGGAGTATAGCTCACTGGTAGAGGGTTTGTCTTATCAGACCCCATGTTCCACAACATCAAAAACAATAACCAGGTGTGGCGGTGTGCACCCACAACTCCAGCGCCTGCAGCATTGGGGAGGCTGAGGCAGGAAGCTCTAGGGTTCAGGGCTCGCCTCAAAACAAAACCAACAAAGATGCAAGTGGAATCAATTTTAATGACATATCTTCCTAGGCAGATACATTGACACGTGCCTGTGATCTCAGCTCTTTTTTTTTTTTAATTTTGTATATTTTTATTTATTTATTTGATAGCGACAGAGAGGAAGAGGCAGAGAGAGAGAGAGGGAGAGAATGGGCATGCCAGGGCCTCCAGCTACTGCAAACGAACTCCAGATGCGTGCGCCCCCTTGTGCATCTGGCTAACGTGGGTCCTGGAGAATCGAGCCTCGAACCGGGGTCCTTAGGCTTCACAAGCAAGCGCTTAACCACTAAGCCATCTCTCCAGTCCTGATCTCAGCTCTTGGGAGGTGAATGCAGTAGGATCACAAATTGAAGATTATCCACAGCTACAAAACAAGTTCAAGGCCACATGAGACCCTGTCTCAAAATACCAAACCAAACCAATAAATATATTTTCTTAACCCAATATATCCAGACTGTCATTTGGAAATGTAATTGATTCTAAAATAGAATGAGCTATATTTTCCATTCTGAAAAAAAAATTCAGTGTGTATTTTGCACTTGGAGTACATTTTAACTTGGACGGGTCCAAGATATCAGTGACGTGACGGGGGAAGGGAAATCAATTAGCCTAAATGTCTTTGAAATGCATCCCCCACCACTGCTGTTGTTCTACTTTATTGCAAAGAAGAGGGTTTTGTTAAATGAGCCAAAATATTCAGAGGAGAGAAAAGAAAGAAGGAAAGGCCCTGCCAGGCAGCGGATGTTTGATTCTCTCAAAGGACCTGAGTGAAATGCTGTGACATGCACTCCCTTCATGGTGAGAAAGCCTGTGCTTCCCAAGGGATTAAACAGGCTGGCTGGAAATGGTCCCCAGCCCAGGTGCAGTGGTGGTTTTGAGGATGGAAGTGGTATATTTGTGTGTGTGTGTGTGTGTGTGTGTGTGAGAGAGAGAGAGAGAGAGAGAGAGAGAGAGAGAGAGAGAGAGAGAGAGGGAGGGAGATTGACTTTGCATGCCTTTCTCAGTCACTCACCACCTTACATACTGAGACAGGGTATCACTGGACCCAGAGTTCACAGTTTAGCTAGTCTGTCTAGCCAGTATGCCCAAGGGGTCCTCTTGTCTCCACTTACCAAGTGCTGGGATTACAGATATGCATTGTCACATTGGGTATTTGGGTAGGTTCTGGGATTCAAACTCAGGTCCTCATACGTGGACAGCAAGCGCTGTATTGACTGAGCCACCTCCCCAGAAGGCACCTGGTGGTCGGTGGCACATGCTCAGTACAGGGGCAGTGGTGGTGCCCTGGCAGAATCCGGACAAAAGGCTGGGAGGAAGTAGGATTGAAGTAGAACTGTGTCGGGGCAGGGCAGGGGAACAGGACTCTGACCCTTCTGGAAAGGATCTAGGATCCCCAGAGAGTGTTCTCAGTAGCCTGAGGCCAGAGGCTAAGTGGCCATGTGCAGGTCCTGTGTCCACTCTCCTCATGTCCTTCACAGCTTAGATGGCAGGAGAAATGACAGCACCATGAAACCCACATGGGAGCAGCCCTGTCGCCACCCTTATGTCTGTAGCCTCTTGTCTTATCTACCCATCCATACAGCCAGCCACACGCTCACCTACCTGTCCACCCTCCTATCCATCCATTAATCTACGTGTCCATCCACCAGTCCATCCACCCTTGTCCATTAATCCAACCACCTATCCACCCACCAATCCAGTTGTTTACCATCCACTCACCCACCCAACTATTTTTTTTTTTTTTAATTTGAGGTAGGGTCTCACTCTAGCTCAGGCTGACCTGGAATTCACTATGTAGTCTCAGGGTGGCCTTGAACTCATGGTGATCCTCCTACCTCTGCCTCCTGGAGTGCTGGGATTAAAGGCGTGCGCCACCATGTCCGGCTATCCAGCCATCTATTTACCCACATACCACCACACATCTGTCCATCCCTTCACCCATTTGTCCATCCATCCACCTACGAGCTCATTCACCCAGCCACTATCCATCCATTCTCCCACTCGTCTGTCCTCCCATTGTCCATCCATTTAACCATCCACACCCCCCACCCCCAAACACACCTACCCATCCATCCTGCCACCACCTACTCGACCCATCTGTCTGCCTACTTACTCTTGCTTGTGATAGTAAAGTGGCACACTGTGGACTTGGCCAGGCTGTGGCTGGAACCCAGGCTCGGCCCCTGACACGCTGTGAGCCCCTGGTCAGGTCAGTGTAGCCTGGGGTCTCTGTTTGTAAAATGAGAATAATAACAGTTCTTACTTTGGGGGGACTTCCAGGGAGATTGAGTGGATTGAAAATGTAGCCTATTTGGGCACTGGAGAGACTGCTTAGTGGTTAAGGGATTTGCCTGCAAAGCCTAAGGACCCAGGTTCGATTCTCCAGGTCCCACGTAAGCCAGATGCACAAGGTGGTGCATACATCTGGAGTTCATTTGCAGTAGCTGGAGGCCCTGGCATGTCCCATCTCTCTTGCTGGCCTCCCCTCTCTGTATCAAATAAAAATAAATTAAAAATATTTTTTAAAAAAGCCAGGCATGGTGATGCATGCCTTTAATCCCAGCACTTGGGAAGCAGAGGCAGAAGGATCACCATGAGTTTGAGGCCACCCTGAGACTACATAGGAATTCCAGGTCAGCCTGGACTAGAGTCCAAAAAAGCCAAATACGAGAGAGAGAGAGAGAGAGAGAGAGAGAGAGAGAGAGAGAGGGAGAGAGCAAGCCTGCTTGCAATAATAATACTGGGCACACAAGTTACATCCAAATGCTATGTAGGTCTCTCCCTCCCTCTTTTCCTCAGCTGGGCGTTGAGTTCTTTCCCAGAAGCCAAGGGCTGCAAAGTCACACAACTAAACCACGTATAGATTTTACACGGGTTATCAACACAGCAGCATAAAGGTAGAGATGGACAGACAGGTGGGGGACCTTCTGTGGGCACGAGGGGACAGGGAGGGCCCTCTGGAGGAGGCACAGAGCCGGAGGAGCAGTGTTCAGAGGAAGGGGACAAATAATGCAGAGGTTTGAACACAGAGGAGCCACCAGCGTGGCCGGGGCCGGAAGGGCAGGCAGGAGCGGTAGAGCCCTGTGGCAGCTAGGTGGCTGGAATGGAAGGATGGAAGCGAGGAAAGGCTGGATAGAAGGAGGGAGGGAGACCTGCATTTGGTTGTGAGAGAAGGAGCTGAGGCACAAGGGTCCCCTGCCTCCCCCCCCCCCCGCCCACCCTGATGGAGCAATCAGGTGCTGGTACCCACACTGAGAAGGGACTGGCTGGGCAAGGGGGAGGAAGACCCCTTGGACCTTGTGAGAGTGTGGGCAGCTGGCACTCAAGCTGGTCCTGTCAGTAAGCAGGCGGGGGGGGGGGGGGGGGGGGGCGCAGGAGCGCGGTCCCATGCCTTTCTAAGCAAGCCCTGGTGCCAGCTGTTTTATGCTTTCAGAAATTCCAGACTCCCGGGCTGGACTGAGGTGTCTCCCGGGACACACCTCTGACCCAGAACCTGAGCCCATTGAGGCAGGGCTGAGGCAGGAGGGGGGGGGGTGTGGCCCGGGGCTCAGCAAAGCCGCAAGGTGAGGGTGAGAAACAGCCCCACAGAGCCTTGGCCGCGTTCCCAGGAACAAGTGGGAGGGAGCCAGGCCACCCACACACTCCCAAGAGCAAGCCAGAGCCCCAGCTACCCCAGCTGGGATTTCCTCTGCCTTTAGAGACCCCAGAGAACAGATGTCCTCTGGCCCTCCATCCCTTGTGACTCACAGGGTGGAGCAGGCAAGAAAACCTTGGGTGAGAATTCTGTGGAACTACAAAAGCATTCTGGGGTGTGGTACTGGTCATGTCTCAATGAAATTGACATGGAATGTTCCTTCCTGGAGCCTCCCAGTCAGGTGACACAGTTGATCTGATTTAGAGAGACTTAAAGAGATTGGGGATCACAGGCGGCTCTGTTCGCCGAGCCAGCCCTTCCCCTGAACAGTTTATTCACTCACCCCCTCCCACCCGGCCCCCCAACCTAGGCCTAGGCTGTGTAAAACAGCTGTCTACTGTCCCCACCCCCACCTCATATCCATCAAACCGGTAGGAGAGGAACCAGATTGCCAAGGTGTGAGTGCCAGCTGGGTGACCTTGAGTAAAGTCATTAACCTCCCTGCGTCTCAGACTCCAGTGAGAGGAAAGCAAACCCACCTGTACATTGATCCCGCCATTGGAACTAAGTTGCGATCTGCTCTCCCGAGCTTGGGCCCTGTTACTGCAATCATATGGGTGGAGGTTGTGATAACAGAATGATCGTCTAGCCCCCAATATTAACAGCACCCAGGCTGGAAGCTTGCTGTGGATAAAACACTCAGAAGACAGCCTAACCCTTGCTAGCCCCGGCTCGTTGGCTGAGCCCGCACAGTTGGTTCCATGATGATCCTAAATGGCCTTGGTGGGGGAGGGGGTGTCTGGCAAGCCTCCGCCCCTCTGGGCCCACATGGAGAAGGATGTGAGAACCAGGGTGTCTGAATGGCCCAGTTGGAGTTGGGGGCTTAGAAGGTGACATTGCTCCTTCTATCTGCGCTCAGAGTCAGGGGAACCCCACTCCCTGTGGGCACGAGATACACCTACAGATCCTCCAGCAACACCAGCACCAGCCTGCAGGGGGCGTCAGCGCAGGGGCGCGGTCTTGGCCTCCAGGGCTTGGCCCCTGCCAGATGGCCTTATGGGTGAATGTCTTTGGGCAACCTGGAGGTTGGGTAGACATTGGGAAGAGTGAGGGTGAGGTCAGAGCCTCTGAATTGCCACTTCATGTCATAAACAGAGGAGCTTTCTGAGGACTCTCAGATTCAGCAGGTGAGGACTTTGGCAAGGTGGTGCCAGTTTGGCTTCAGGAGATGCCTGGGTGCTGGGCCGGGCAGGGGAATAAGTGGAGATCAGGAAGGAGTGAGGAGAGCCACAGAATGGGACAAGCTCTGTCTCGTGGAAGACTTAGAGTCAAGCCTGCTGGCCCAAGGAGCGAAGCCAAGCCAAAGACTCTGTGGAGACACAAATCCCCCATGGGCCTCCAGGCCCGGCCTCCTTTCTGCTGGACATGGCCTTGAAGTGCTCGGGCCCACAGCCTGGGACAAAGGGGACGTGGGCTGCTGGTGGTTCCAGGATGGACTGGGGGCGAGATCTGGGTGGTAAAGTATTTGTTTCCATGAAGATTTTCTGAAAACTGACCCCATGTTCTTGCCCACCGGTCCCCAGTCCACTTCTGAATGAGCTTCCTGGACAAACCTCAAGCCATGTAAATGGCCTTTCAGTTTCCCCTGCACCTGTGAAACTTCTTCTTTTTTTTTTTTTCAAGGTAGGGTCTTCTTCTAGTCCAGGCTGACCTGGAATTCACTGTGTAGTCCTAGGCTGCTCTCAAACTCGCAGCGATCCTTCTGTCTCAGCCTCCCAAGTGCTGGGATCAAAGGTGTGTGCCACCACACCCGGCTTCAGTGACATATTTAAAAAAATATTTTGGGGCTCCAGAGATGGCTTAGCAGTTAAGGCACTTGCTGGTAAAGCCAAAGGACCCAGGTTTGATTCCCTAGTACCCATGTAAAACCAGATGCACAAGCGTGTGCATCTTGAGTTCATTTGCAGTGACTAGAGGCCCTGGCGTGCTCACCCCCCCCCCCCATTTCTTCCCTTTCTTCTTCCTCCCAAATAAATAGAAAATTTAAAATATTTTTATTTGGGGGCTGGAGAGATGGCTTAGCAGCTAACTGCTTGCCTGTGAAGCCTAAGGACCATGGTTCGAGGCTTGATTCCCCAGGACCCACGTTAGCCAGATGCACAAGGGGGCACACGCATCTGGAGTTGGTTTGCAGCGGCTGGAGGCCCTGGAGCGCCCATTCTCTCTCTCCCCCTGTATCTGTCTTTCTCTCTGTGTCTGTTGCTCTCAAATAAATAAATAATGAACAAAAAAATTTTATTTTTGAGGAGAAAGTATAGATGCTCCAGGGCCTCTTACCACTGCAAATGTTCTCCAGATACATGTGCCACTTTGTACATATGGCTTTATGTGGGTACTGGGGAAGAGAACCAATGACAACAGGCTTTACATGCAAGCACCCTTAACTGCTGAGCCATCTCCACAGCCTGTATATATATATATATTTAATTTGAGAGAGAGAGGGAGTGAGGGAACTGGTACATCAGGGCCTTCAGCGGCCACAAATAAGCTCCAGATGCACGTGCTACTTTGTGCATCTGGCTTGTGTGGGTCCTGGGGAATTGAACCTAGGTCCTTTGGCTTTGCAGGCAAGCGCCTTAACTGCTAAGCCATCTCTCCAGACCCACATATATTTTTAGAGTAAAAAGATGAGAATCAGGCTGAAGAGATGGCTCAGTGGTTAAGAACACTCTGTGCAAGCACAAGGGCCTGAGGAGGCCTGAGAGACCCATTGAGTTCAATCCCCAGGACCCACATAAGCAGCTGGGTATAGTCACCCACATCTAAGTCCAGTCCCGTGGGGAGCAGAGACTAGAAAATTGCTGGTGCTTATGGAAAAAAAAAAATCAAGTTCTGGGACCAGTAAGACATTCCAGCTCACGTAATACAGGGAAGAAAGGAGACATGGAGGGGACACCATAGGCCCCTGGTCATTGTACCCTGCCGCAGGCAGGTGCATGGAGCACTTCATAGGCACATGTGTGTGAATATAACACACACACTTTACAATGTCTATTTACTTGAGACAGATAGAGAGAGAGAAAGGCAGATAGAGAGAATGGGTGCACCAGGGCCTCCAGCCACTGCAAATGAACTCCAGACACATGCTCCTCCTTGTGCATCTGGCTTACGTGGGACCTGGAGAATTGAACCTGGGCCCTTAGGGTTCGTAGGCAAGTGTCTTAACCACTAAGCTATCTGCCCAGCCCCCCCACCCCCCCGACACACTTTGAAAGCAAATGTGTACTGCTGATGAGGCCTCCAGACCTGTGCATGTAGACACCTCTGGGAGCCGGGTGGCAGCCGGGGCAGTGGGCAGCCTCCATGCCCAGGGCCAGTACCTGCAGGGGCCTGATGGGAACAGACGAGTGCACGTCAGGGGACCAGTTCTGAAAAGGCGCTGGCTAGAATTTAAGGTTATCCTTCCTGGAGCAAGTGAAGACTTGGGAGCCTGTGGAGCCCCCCACCCTTTAAAAAAATTGTATTTGAGAAAGAGAGAAACAGAAAGAGGCAGACATACATGTAGAGAGGGAGAAAGAGAGAGAAGGAATATATATGGACATGCCAGGCCTCCAGCCACTGCAAACAGAGTCCAGATGCATGCGCCACCTTGTGCATCTGGATTAGGTGGGTGTTGGGGAATGGAACCTGGGTCCTTTGGCTTTGTGGGCAAGCACCTTAACCGCTAACCATCTCTCCAGCCTGCCCCTCCCCTTTGAAGCTGGGCAGGCTGGACTGGGGATGTAGCTCAGTTTGTAGAGGGCTTGCCTAGGTGCAGGAAGCCCTGGTTCCCAACCCCAGAACTCCACAAGCCAGATGTTAGTGGTACACACTTGTGACCTCAGCACTTGTGGTGAAGGAAAGCAAGAGGATCAGAACGTCAAGGTCATCCTTCCTCAGCTACAGAGTTCAAAGACCCTGTCTCCAGAAACAGAGAGAGAGAAAGAAAGAAAGAAAGCCAGCCAGCCAGCCAGCCAGGCAGACTCTTATTCCAGACTCTCGTGAATCCTGGGCCTGTCAGATAGCTAGCTGAGTGGTCTCCTGCAGGGCCCTGTGAGACCAGTCTCAAGGCTCCAGCGGGCAGACACGCACTGGAGTAGGGGACTAGGTACCAGCCAGAGGGCCGCGGAGCAGGGCATGAGGGTAAGAGGAGGCTCACCCCCAAATCATGGGCTGGGTTCTGAGGGGATGTCATAGGCCTGAGTGTGACATACCATTACGTGCAGCCGAGAGGCGGGTTGGGGGATCAGTGTGGTGCAGCCACAAGCTTCCATGGTGTCTTGTCCCCACCTCTGTCCCACCCGCCTTGGTGGCACCCTTCTCTTTAGTGGACCCGTACAGGTGTGTTGAAATACAGAAGACGTAAAATTGACTAGTTTAACCCTTCTGGTGCCTTGCTGGAGACAAGAGGTACTTTCGCACTGTTTTACCTCACCTCCACCCATTTCCAGAACTTTCCTATTGTTCGAAAGAGAAGCTCCTTTCCCAGTACCCGCCCCCCACTTTCTTCTTTCTGTCTCTGATTTTTTCTACCTCACGTACCTCATGTACGCGGGATTGCACGCTGGGCGGGGCCTTTCTGTCCGGCGTCTTTCACTTTGCACAATAATTTCAAGGTTCACCCACGTTGCAGCGCTTTCTTTCTTTTTGACATTAAAACAATTTTTTTCTTTTCTGTGATGGAGATGGGACCCAAGACTTTGTGTACGCTAGGCAAGCACTCTACCTCTGAGCTATGCCCCCAGCTCTGTGTTTTTTGTTTGTTTGTTTGCTTTCTTTTGATTTTTTTTTTTTTTTTTTTGGTTTTTCGAGGTAGGGTCTCACTCTGGTCCAGGCTGACCTGGAATTAACTCTGTCATCTCAGGGTGGCCTTGAACTCATGGCGATCCTCCTACCTCTGCCTCCCGAGTGCTGGGATTAAAGGCGTGCGCCACCACGCCCGGCTTCTTTTGATTTTTGATTTTTCAAGGTAGGGTCTCACTCTCTAGCCCAGGCTGACCTGGAATTCACTCTGTAGTCTTAGTGTAGACTCGAACTCATAGTGATCCTCCTACCTCTGCCTCCTGAGTGCTGGGATTAAAGGCATGTGCCACCATGCCCAGCTCACTATTATATATATATATATTATATATATATTTTTTTGAGGTAGGGTCTCGTTCTAGCCCGGGTCGACCTGGAATTCACTATGTAGTCTCAGGCTGGCCTCAAACTCCTCCGACCTCTGCCTCCCGAGTGCTGGGATTAAAGGTGTGTGCCATCATGTCTGGCTATTTATATATATATTTTTTTCAGGTAAGATCTCACTATGTATCCCATGCTGGCCAGGAACTCAGCAATCCTTCTGCCTCAAGTCTCCTAAATGCTGGGATTCTAGGGTGTGTCACCACCCCAGTTCTACTAAGTCTATTGCCTGTGGAAGGGGTGCTGGTGAGTTCTTGGGGTCCCCAAGTGAGGCCTCTGCAGCTCACAGAATTCTGCGCTGCAGCTCCCGGATTTCCGGAGATGTCTCTCCTGGGACCCCAGGTGGAGGTTCCGTAGGAGTTTAATGTAAGCCGCTGGCCCACGGTGCATGTGTGAGCCCCCCCACTCTTCCCATGGTTGCTGGGCCCTGGGTGCTCTGAGCTGGGTTGGAAAACCCAGGGAAGGGGACCCGTGCAGAAGAGATGTCATCTTGAACCGAAGTGCAAAGTTCACCTTGAGTTCCTCTCGATGGCTTTTGTTGTTTTGAGACAGGGACTCATGTAGCTCAGGCTGGCCTCAAACTCACTTTGTAGTCAAGACTGTTCTTGAACCCTGATCGTCCTGCCTCCACCTTCCAAGTGTTGGGCTTTCAGCTGTGCTCCGTCAGTGTTGGGGGGGGGGGGCATAGGCCCAGCTCCACACTGTCTCTCTCGGTAACCTGAAGAGACCTTCAATATCTAGGGACTTCAACTCAGACAAACCTAGGATTTGTGGATTTGAAGCAGAAAAGAATTTCAGGACTAGCCAGTATGAAGCAGAGTTTTTTCTTTTTTTTTAATCTGGGCGTTTTTGTTTTTTTTTTAAGTTTAGCGGTTAAAGTGCTTGTCTGGGAAGCCTAATAACTCATGTTCGAATCTCCAGGTCCCACATAAGCTAACTGCATAGTGACAGAAGCGCGTCATGTCGCACACGCGCACAAGATGTCACACGTGTCTCCAGTTTGCAGCAAGTAGCAACCCCATTTTCTCTGTCTCAAATTAAAAAAAAAAAAGAGAGAGAGATGATAGAGCTTTCAAATTTGCACGTGGGGCTGGAGAGATGGCGTAGCGGTTAAGGTGCTTGCCTGCAAAGCCTAAGGACTCATGTTCGACTCTCCAGGTCCCACATGAGCCAGATACACAATGTGACGCAAGTGTGCAAGGTCACCCGTGTGCACAAGGGGGCGCACGCGTCTGGAGTTCTATTACAGAGGCTGGAGGCCCTGGCGCGCCCATTCTCTCTCTCTGATAAATAAGTAAATAAATGTGTGTGTGTACGGGTGCGTGTGTATGTGTGTGCCACGCACGTGTGTGCTGATCAGAGGACAAGCGTCTGTCCTCTCCTTACACCACCTTTGAACAGGGTCTCTCTTGCAGTTTTCTTATTGCCAACATCAGTCTAGCTGGCCTGAGAGCTTCTGGGTACTCCTGCCTCTGCCTCCCATCGCCATATACTCACTGGGATCACAGACACATGCGCTAGTTTGCATCTGGCTTTTCATGGGTGCTGGGGATTTGAACGCAGGTTGGCAGACTTATACAGCAAGCGCCTTTAACCTTACAGCCATCTCCCCAGCAAGGCGGGGTTTCGTTAATATATTTTAATATATATTTTAAAAATATCTTTTAAGATTGCAAATATTTATTTATTTATTTATTAGAGACGGGAGGGGGAGAGAGAGAGAGTGAGCATGCCAGGGCCTCTAGCCACTGCAAACGAACTCCAGACGCATGCACCACCATGTGCATCTGGCTTATGTGGGACCTGGAGAATCAAACCAGGGTTTCACAGGCATGTGCCTTAACCGCTAAGCCATCTCTCTAGCCCTAGATTTTAAAAATATTTTAAAAATATTTTATTATTTGAGAGAGAGGGAGAGAATGGGTGCACCAGGGCCTCTAGCCACTGCAAACGAACTCCAGACACATGTGCCACCTTGTGCATCTGACTTACATGGGTACTGGGGAATTGAACCTGAGTCCTTAGGCTTTGCAGGCAAGCACCTTAACTGCTAAGCCATCTCTCCAGGCCCCATAAAATATTTTATTTATTTGTTTGAGAGACAGAGACAGAGAAGGAATGAGAATGAAAATGTATGCACCAGGGCCTGCAAGCAAACTACAGATGCATGCACCACCATGTGCATCCGGCTTACTTGGATACTGAGGAACTGAACCAAGGTCCTCAGGCTTCACAGGCAAATGCCTTAGTAGCCCAGCCATCTCTCCAGCTTTTAATATAGATTTTAAGAATGAGGGTTAGGAGAATGCTGTGAAGGAAGAAAGACTCCAGAGTGGCTCTCCTCAAGGGAGAGTTGTATTTAAATGTCATAGCTTTAGCCATCTGTACCAGTTTGGTGGCTCTCGAGTTACATTTTTAAAAGATTGATTGAAAAAAAAAAAACAACCCTGGCTGGGCGTGGTGACGCATGCCTTTAACCCCAGCACTCTGAGGTAGAAGTAGGAGCATTGCCGTGAGTTCAAGGCCACCCTGAGACTACATAGTACTACATAGTAAATTCCAGGTCAGCCTGGGCTAGAGTGAGACCTCAAAAAACAAACAAACAAGCAAACAAACAACAACAACAAAAAGCCCTGTTCCCCCTTTTTCTCTTTTGATAAGTGGGACTTTAACGGTAGCTCAGAAGGTGCCTTGGGTGAAATTACAACCTGGTAAGACGGAACCAGGAGCCACTAGAACATTTATCGTAAAGTGGGTTTCTGGCGAGATTCTTAGAAAATGGCAGGTTTAAGCGGTTGTTAACTGCGCTGAGTTTGTCTCTGCCTGTGCTGAGGGGCTTCAGTCAGACTCCAGGGGAAAAGGTTCCTTCCCTCCTCCTGCGCATCTTTTTCTCCATCTTTCAATCCTGTTCATGCCTGGCTTATCTTCGCTGTGACTTCCTCAGTCGCCCAGAGTGGACTAGCCGTAAGATTGCTGGGAGCCATCATGATGTGGGAGCCTTGGGGAGATTCCAGATTACCCCAAGTGGCTTCCTACCTGGTGGAGGGGACTCTCCCCATGTTCTCATCCGTCACTCCAGTGGACAGAGATGACACATCTGCCACTTGCAGTTTCTGTGTAGATTCTGGAAGGCTCTCTCTCATGCCAGGGCCCACTGAGGCCAGACTGTATCCCCTCCCCCAGTCGGTGGAGGTGGAAGAGGCCCACATCCTGCCCTCCGCAAGCTAAGCTGCCCTTTTGTGACCCAGCCAAGCCTGGAATTCTCCTTTGGGCTGTTTTCCCAGGACTCCCTGTCTGGCTCTGTGGCCTCTCAGAGCTCCGAGGGGCAGCCAGCCTGAAGACACCCTCATCCTGCCTGATGCCTCTTCCCTTTTGATTGCAAATTCATTTGTTAAGAAATAAAGCCTTTGTCGGGGAATACTGGGGTAGAGGATGCTGGCCAGGGGCAGATGGGTTCTGGCTGAAAGGCTTAGGGACGTCTCCTCCAAGGGGCCTATTGTGCCTGAGCTCCTCATCAGAAATGCTAAGTCAGGGGGCCCTGGGGATTGTCACTTCCCTCAGGCCAGACTGACACTTGTATTCTGGGAGGGGTGGAGCCATCAGCATCTCTCCATCCCAGGTCCTAAGACCAAGGGCACTGCTTTTAGGACCCTTCCAGACACCCACTGAAGAGGGAGGGGACAGGGGCCTCCCAACGGAGGTAGAAGTGGGGACACTTTTGTTCCCCCCCCCCCAGGGCCTGTGTTGCTAGGCTTGGGGTTCCTGGATCACCTCAAATCTCCTACATCCATACAAGGATGCAGGCCTCAGCATCCCTGCCCGCTTACCTGCCAGGGACCCACACAAGGGAGGGCTGGGCTTCTAGGCTCTGGCTCAAGCCTGTTCCCAGAGCCGCCCTAACTTGTGAGCACCCCATGCTCTTGGTTTCCTTGTCTGAATGATTGTAACTGCCTGGAGGTTTGATGCAAAAGCTGGGCAAGCAGCCCGGCAAGCTAGGCTCACGAGAGATTTGATTAATGTGACTCCATGGGGAAGAGGAACAGATAAAACGTGGAGTACTGACATAAGCCTTAGGTTTAAATAGAGGAAGAACTGGGGTGGCGGGGGGCAGGAAGTGTGTGTCAGTCAGTAGTCTTGGCCAGAGTGTGGTCTGGTTGACCATCCTCTCCGTCCTTATAGCTGTCATTGCTTGAGGGGCTCCATCTGTCTCTATAAGATGGTCCCTTCTACTTCAGGGTGCAGGGCAGCCTTACCTTTGAAATGGGAATTTGGGGGTTCCTTGCCAATACGCCAACTCACCAATAAATTTAGAATACCCAGATTCTTGTTTTAATGAACTTACAGAATTAAAATCCATACACCAGAGGGCAAGGTTTAGAGAGACTTTATTAGATTAAGAGAAGGAAAAGGGAAGTGGAGAGCTTCTGTCCGGTGGAGGCAGAGGGCAGGTAAGGAGCCTGTGAGACAGGGAAACTTATTAGAGCCGGGAAGTTCAGGGGGCTGCCAAGAGAGCCTGCACCCCTGGTAAGGGTCTATTTACAAGCTTCCTGTGGTGGGCTACACCTTCAGGTGAACCAGAGTGAGGACCAATTGGTCTGAGGTAGGGGCTGGCTCAAGAAGAGGCCATCCTTTGTGCAACCAACCACAATGTCAGGATCAGATTTCAATTCTAGGAAAGGGGACCTCCCTCCCCAGGGAGGGGCTCAGGTTGTCCAGGGAAAAACAGGCCTAGGGAACCCCTTTTGGCAAGAGGTCAGAAGTCAGATCATTCTTTGATTTCTAGCTAAGTGGAGATTGCGAGGGCAGGAAATTCCTGCTTTTACAGGGGGGGCCCTGTTACCCTAAACTACCTTACACAGTTACCTAACTCCCTCTCACCTTCTGACTGAGTGTCCCTCTCTAGGAGAATTCCAAAAGCGCCCACCTGACAAAGGATTCCCCTCCCCATCCAAAGGTTTCTGAGGGAGGGGAAGGTCCCATAGCCTGAAGCAGCTGGCTGGGTTAGTACACACCTGTGGTCAGGTGGAGTCTTAGGCAGGAGGAGGAAGGGCTCTGTGAAAGGTGGGAGAGGAGAAAGACTACTTCCAGTCACCACAGGTGTGAGGGTGCTGTGGGTGGGTGTGGCCTGACATGAGACAGTGGGGGGCGATCTGTCCCATCATGTTAGGCTGATGGAGGAGTCCTCAGGGACTGCAAGTATAGGACTGTGACTTCCCTCTCTTCCTCTAGCCTTGCAGGGCCATGAGTGAGTTAGATAAGTGCTTTTTCAACAATGGGCATGCTCCCTGTGGAAGTACCAGGTGACCCATAGGAAAGGGGACTGACACAGAATGAGGCCAAAAGATACAAAGGGAAGAGAAAGGGAGGGAGGGGGGACTTAATAGGATGGTATTGTATGTATGTAAGTAGAAGAACAGATTAATGGGGGTGAAAAGGGCCAAATAAGAAGAGATTGAGTAAAGGAAAGGTGGAGGGAGGGCTAATCCAAATCTAAGAGGATATAAATAAATCATATGGAAACCTACTTTTTTTGGATAATGAAACACTCAGGAGCCATAGATTGTTGCTAGAAAATTTTCAGTGCCAGGGATGTGATACCTTCCAGTGAATTGTTGGCCAAGGAGGTCCCTGATGCCCTCAAAACATTATAGGCCATTGCCGAGGCCCTTGCAAGGCCACTGAGAAATCCTGCTGGAACTGAGCTGATAACCTCCTCCATGTAGACCAGCTGACAGAAAGTGGAAGATGCCCTTCTGCATGCAGTTCAGTGGGAGAGAGAAATCACCAGTGAAGATACTCAACAGTGGACACTGCAAGCCTTGTATTTGGCCAGCCAGGCCAAATGGGCCAAAGGGTGCAATAGTGGCACATCTGTCATGGTGTAAACCAACTCCCCTCTAATTGGGCAGGAGGCCCGCTCCATAGGAGGGAATACATCTCTGATACTGAAAACCTAAAACAGGGGTAGTCATAAGCCCTAGGTGTATAACATCAGCTGCTGTCTGGCTAAATATATATACTATGCTCATCAAACTGCCCAGTAAGCACATCTTTTAATGTTCATACCCATATATTAATGCTACTCTCACTTTTGGTAGAGAATCTTCTCTTTTCAGATGGCAGTGACCTTGGGATGACTCAGAAGGCATCATGGTGCTAGAAAGAAGTGACAGGAGTGCTCAGCACTGCAATATCTCTATCACACCTTCCAAGGCTCAGGGTCTATTCCAGAATAGGTGGCAGAAAGAATGTAAGAGCCAAAGGAAGGTTAGGACTCCTTACAATGTGCTCCTCCTGACACAAAATGACCTGGATATCCATGACATCACAGTGTCTGACACTACCTACACAGACCATCATAATAGAGGAAAAGATGATGATGTCAAAATAAAAGAGAGACTGATTGAGAGGGGGAGGGGATATGATGGAGAATGGAGTGTCAAAAGGGAAAGTGGGGAGGGAGGGCATTACCATGGGATATTGCTTACAATCAAGGAAGTTGTTAAATAAAAAATTGAATAGAAAAAATAAAAAAAAATTTATTTATTGCACAGAGAAAGAGAGAGGGAGAGAGAGAGAATGGGTCCATCAGGGCCTCCAGCCACTGCAAATCAACTCCAGACGCATGCACCACCTTGTGTATCTGGCTTACTTGGGTCCTGGGAATTGAACCCGGGTCCTTAAGCTTTGCAGGCAAGCACCTTAACTGCTAAGCCATCTCTCTAGACCATGAACTTTTATTTTATCACCTCCAAAGAATCCTCCCCATCCCTTAGTCATCACCTCACCCCATCCACCTATCCCCCAGCGCCCACTACCTGGCTCCCTGCCTCTGTGGACTTGCCAGTTGCACAGCATGGCCTTCGGTGTCTGGCTTTCCCTGGAGCTATTGGCATCTCTGTGCCCCCAGCTTCCTCAGCAGTGAAGACATAGCTGCCCCCTGCAGGCCACGCAGGCTGGAGGAACTTGTAGCTGCCTTTGGCTAAAGACCCTCATTCCATCCCCCTTCCTCACAGAGTTTAACTCACCAACGACCAAGTCAGAAACAAGTCTTCACCCCTCCTTCAAACTCAGAGCTCTGCTCTGCTGCTCCGGCCAGTTTCTATCCATTCCCCCAGGCTGTTGTCATGGAGATGGACTGGTCTGGTCCCTAGCTTTGGCGGGAGGGTCCTCCTGAGGTACCAGTGGGCTTCTGTTCAGCTAGAGATGGCACATGGCCAGCTGGTTTCCGTCAGCCTTAGGCTGGAAACCCCCTAGGGAGAGGGCCACCACCAAGAGTGACAAACTCCGACAAGGTCGTTAGAGACGCTGATACCTGAGAGAGATGACTGAGCAGCCATGACTGGCTTCTCTGAGGAAGTCACTTTTTCAGCACAGTGCTGGGGACCGAATCCAGGGCCTTGACCGCTAAGCACGCGTACTCTGCCACAGACCTACTACCCAGCTCTTTTGTGGCTTCCTGTCTTTTGCTGTTGGCAATCATTTTACCATACTCGTCCTCACCTGCTGGTCCGAGTATCCCCAGCAAATGGGCACCCAGGTTATGCATTCTTGTCCACCGTTAACTCTTTTTTTTTTTCCCTTCTCAAGTTTCTTTTTTCTTTTTTCTTTTTATTAGCATTTTCCATGATTATAAAAAAATATCCCATGGTAGTTCCCTCCCTCCCCCCCACTTTCCCCTTTGAAATTCCATTCTCCATCATATCACCTCCCCATCACAATCATTGTACTTACATATATACAATATCAACCTATTAAGTACCCTCCTCCCTTCCTTTCTCTTCCCTTTATGTCTCCTTTTTAACTTACTGGCCTCTGCTACTAAGTATTTTCCTTTTCACACAGAAGCCCAATCATCTGTAGCTAGGATCCACATATGAGGGAGAACATGTGGCACTTGACTTTCTGGGCCTGGGTTACCTCACTTAGTATAATCCTTTCTAGGTCCATCCATTTTTCTGCAAATTTCATAACTTCATCTTTCTTTACCGCTGAGTAGAACTCCATTGTATAAATGTGCCACATCTTCATTATCCACTCATCAGTTGAGGGACATCTAGGCTAGTTCCATTTCCCAGCTATTATAAATTGAGCAGCAATAAACATGGTTGAGCACTTACTTCTAAGGAAATGAGATGATTCCTTCGGATATATGCCAAGGAGTGCTATAGCTGGGTCATCTAGTAGATCAATCTTTAGCTGTTTTAGGAACCTCCACACTGATTTCCACAATGGCTGGTCCAGATTGCATTCCCACCAGCAGTGTAGAAGGGTTCCTCTTTTTCCACATCCCCGCCAGCATTTATGATCATTTGTTTTCATGATTCCACTGTTAACTCTTAAGTACTCCTGACACGTCCTGCCTGGAGCAGGCTGAGTGACATATTTGCAGGATTTGGGGGCAGCCCTCTGGCCCATTCAGCATCCCCCCAAATGGCCTCACCATGTCAGGCCCAGGCAATGAAGACCTACCTCTGAGAAGCTTGCGGTACAAGTGGGGGCGACATTTTCCCCGGCCACTATGGCCACAGGAGGTGCATTTGTGGGGAGGCTGTGCTTGTCTCAGCCCATGAGCTTCAAGGTAAGAGCTTTCTCCAGCCCCAGGCCAATGCTGCCCTGGGCCTGAGGCCCTGGGACCTCCTCCTCCTCCTGTTTTGTGCCTTGTCCTCCCAGATGCTTTGTATATGGGCTGCTGTGTGTGATTAGACATGTCACACACTGCACAATTATTCCTGGTTGGGAAAGCAAAGAAGGGGATGCTCTCCAGACAGTGTTTGCTGAACCAGTGGCTCCAGGGTATGTTGGCTAAAGGCAGAGGGGCAGGCCTGGATCTTATCTGTCTGTCTAGGGACAAACTGTCATCTTCTTGGACCCAGAAACAGATGGCCCAGGCCCACCCCTAGGAGTCCTGGCTGTTTAAAGTCCAAAGGTGACTCTAGATGCCACAACCTATGGTGTCTCCAAAGGGTTATGGGCATTTGGCTATTTTCTTCCTTTAGCATGTCATCAGTGCTTGTCTTTCTTATCCTCTCCTCCTTTCTCTTCCGTTCTTTCCTCTTCTGTTTCTTTCCAGTTTCCCTACTTCTTCCCTTCCCTCTCTTTTTCTTCCTTCCTTCCTCCCTTTCCCTCTCTCTCTCTTTCTTCTTTCATGTAGCTCAGGCTGTCCCACTATGTAGCCAGGGATGACCTTGAACTTTTTAAAAATTTTTCTTTTTATTTATTTGACAGAGAAACAGGGGGGAGAGAGGGAATGGGTGTGCCAGAGCCTCCAGCCACTGCAAACAAACTCCAGATGCGTGCGCCCCCTTGTGCATCTGGCTAACGTGGGACCTGGGGAATTGAACCTGTGTACTTTCGCTTTGCAGGCAAATGCCTTAACCGCCAAGCCATCCCTCTAGCCCAACCTTGAACTTCTGATCACCTCCTGAGTGCAGGTATTACAGGTGTGCACCACCGTACCCAGTTTATGTGGTGGTATGGATGAAGCCCATGGTTTTGAACACGTGATGGAAGCTCTCCACCCACTGAGCCTCTTCCCCTCCAGGCCCCGTCCTTTTGCTTAACGGTGTTTCTGACGCTGGGAAGGGAGGGGTCATTTTCCTCTCCTGTTGACGATTCTGAGATGGGACCCAGGGCCATGTAAGAGGGAGCATGTGAAACAGTCCCTGGGGAAGGGTTATGCTTGGTCGTTGGACTTACAGCCACCTACATGACCCAGGGTGATCCTTTCGTCAAGACCCTTAGTTACAACTGCCAACACTCGTTCTAAATAAGGGGCACATTCACGGGTCTGAGGCTGAGCACATGGCCATAGCTCTTATAGGCCACCATTCTGCCCAGTATGTGTTTACTGAGCCCTTTCTTTCTTTTTAATATTTTATTTTTATCTATTTATTTGACAGAGAAAGAGGGAGAAAGAATGGGCACTCCAGGGCCTCCAGCCACTGCAAATGAATTCCAGATGCATGTGCCCCCCCCAACCTTGCGCATCTGGCTAACGTGGGTCCTGGGGAATCGAACCTGTGTCCTTTGGGTTTGCAGGCAAACACCTTAACCGCTAAGCCGTCCCTCCAGCCCTACTGAGCCCTTTCTTGATGCCCGAGCCATGAGCTCATTTGTATTATGTGCTCTTCAGTAATATTCTTATCTTGGTGCACATTTTATGACCGAGAAAAGGCAAAGCTCAGAGTTGAGGAACCGCTGTGAAAGTCAGGAAATGGGGCTGGAGGGATGGCTTAGCGGTTAAGGCACTTAACCAGGTTAGATCCCTCCAGGACCCACGTAAGCCAGGTGCACAGGTGGCACATGCATCTGGAGTTCATTTGCAAGGGTGTGATCATTCTCTCTCTCTCTCAAGTAAATAAATGTTTAAAAGAATATTTAAAAAAAATTTTTTTTAAGTCAGGAAGTGGCGGACTGAGCAGTTCACCCAGCAGCCGGGCCCGCAGGACTTCTCGCCCCGGGGCCCTGCTGCTGTCCGTGGTCTGAGCAGTCTTTGTTGGGAGGTGGGGATATCCTGCATATTGTGGCATTCCTGGCCTCTACCCCCTGGATAGTAGCAACTTCTCTGCCGGTAGTCATGACAACCAGAAAGGTGTCTCCTGCTAGTTGCCCCAGTTGAGAACTGGTGAGCTCTGACCACTGCACTGCCCAGCCTTGGGATATATGGGAAATCCACAAGCCAGGCCTGTTTCCTCCTGTCCTCCTGAGACTCCTTCGTGATTGCAGACTGGCCCTAACACAGGCTCTGGGAGACCCGCGGTATTGCCCCAGAGGACTCTGTGTGGCTGTTTTATAGCGCTAATGAGGAAGTTGGTTACTCCCCCTCATCCCCCCGCCAGCCCCTGAAGCCAGGAGGTTCCCCAGGGCTGAGGAGTGAGTTTCCCAGCTTTTCAGGGACACGCTGGCCCATACCCTGCCTTGGTTGCCAGGGGATGGTGTGACGGGGCTTCAGCCTGCAATGTCTCCCCGCCCCTCCCCATGGCTGGTGGCCTGAGACAAGGTTTGTTTTCAATCCGGAAACAAAACCAGGACTCAATGCCCCATGGAGAGCAAACCCCCACCCACCGCCCTCTCCAGGGGCCCTGTGTGTGTGATGTGGGGGCAGCAGTGGAAATGACCAAGGTAGAAGGTGTCACCAGGGGGCCAGGAGGAGGGAATGTCTGTCACAGTGGCTGGGAGGGAGGCAGGGCACACTTCCCACCACCATTCAGCCGTGTTCTAAGCCCAGGAAACCCAAGACACGTACATTTATTAAATGCCAATTGTATACCACGAAGTAATCTATCTTTCTCCCCTTCCTTCCTTCCTTCCTTCCTTCCTTCCTTCCTTCCTTCCTTCCTTCCTTCCTTCCTTCCTTCCCTCTCTCCTTCCCCCCCATCTCTCTTTCCTGGGGTGGCCCGTGCTGGGGTCAGAACCTAGGACCTTATGCACGTTAGGCAAGCACTCCCTCACTGAGTCACACCCCAGTCAAGTGCTTTGGAGACAGCAGTGTACAGACTGGCTTGTTGTACTGGTTCGTGACAGGGTGTTTAGGGTTACTGAAACCCGGCAGGTCATTAACTATGGAATTATGGCTATGACTAAAATAGTGATACCAGCCTACAATGGAGACGAGTTAGCTTAGAAATGGAGGTGGGAAGTGCCACCAACCTTAACTGTCCCCGGCATTAGATGCCAGCATACCCGCTTGTAGTTATGTGGGTGACCCCAGATCACATGCTGCCTGAGGGTGGCTTCAGTTGCTGCCCGTTCATGGCCTGAACTTGGCTGGGGCAACAACATTTATACCAGGAAGATGGACGAACTGCCGCACCTCAGGCCAGCCTTCCTCCGTACCCCCTTCCCTCCCTCCCATCTCCTTTGCCCGTGTCTTACATTTTCACATGGGTTCTGGGGATCAAACTCGGGTCCTCATGCTTGTGGGGTAAGGACTTTACTCATGGAGCACAGCAGCTGGTGTTGGGGGTGCAGGATGGGGGTTGGCATGCCAGGGCTGGGAAGCTGGTGTGTGGCCTCACTTTCCACGTTCCATGGACCTAATGACTATTGTGCCTAGAGGCAAGGGATAGGCCAGAGCCCCTGAGGTGCCCTGTCCCCTCTGACTCCCTTCCCCCCAGGCCACTGAACTGTCCCTGACACTGGTATCTGAGCTCCAGGGCCTTTCTGTGGAGGAGCTGATGGAAGTCTGGCAACAGTCACCCTTTAAATGCCGGGACAGTCAGTCGGTAAGGACCTTGTTCCATGTGGGGGCTGGACCAAGTCTGCCTTGGTGCAGGGGTCGCTTGACGGGATGGGGGAGCCTTAGCATTGCTCAGGGTCCCCATGAGGGATGGATGATGCTTTTTCATCATGTCCATACCGCTCTGGCTTGTCCTGCCCTTTGGAGACGTGTGTCAAGAAGATTAAGTGGGGAGCTGAATTTCCCATGAGGAGGCCCAAGCTCCCTGGAGCTGAGACTGGAAGGCAAAGAAGGGTCACCAGATAAAGATGACCCTTGTTATTCACCGCCCCCCCCCCACCTAAGCTAGCAAGCTGGTATAATAACGTTGGCATGCAGCGCCTTGGGCCTCCTGCGAGACAGGCTGGGATCCCATTCCTACAAGCTGGGTCCAGGGAGCTGTGTAAGGGCACTCTCAAACCCGGGAGTCCTTCTGAGGACCTCACTTCGAAGTCTCAGGGCTATGCTGGGCACATCTCAGGACCACCCAAGACCCTGCCAAGCAGAACATACACATGCAAGCTTTTTCTAGAGCTCTCAGAAACACCTCAGAGGGGCTGGGGGTGGGGGAGACTCAGTGGGTAAGTACCTGAGTTTGGAAACCCAGCACTTACATTAAAGCCAGGTAAGGTGCCAAGCCACCTCTCCAGCCCTGGAAATGACTTTTTAAAAAAATTATTTATTTATTTATTTGAGAGTGACAGACACAGAGAGAAAGACAGATAGAGGGAGAGAGAGAGAATGGGCGCGCCAGGGCTTCCAGCCTCTGCAAATGAACTCCAGACGCGTGCGCCCCCTTGTGCATCTGGCTAACGTGGGACCTGGGGAACTGAGCCTTGAACCGGGGTCCTTAGGCTTCACAGGCAAGCGCTTAACCGCTAAGCCATCTCTCCAGCCCCTGGAAATGATTTTTGACTTGGCCCTGTCTTGGTGATGTGGGAGGTGGCGGGCGAGGTTGGGGGGGGATGCCTGAGCATGCGTGTAGAGCTCTGAGTTCTCTAGAGGACACACCCTCTTGATCACCCTGAATTTTCCCACAGGCCCGTAGACCTTGGGGGAAAAAGTCCTGATGTCCCTGCCCCTCCCTCATACTAGCTCCCCAGATGGACAAGGGAAATAGAAGGGAGAGGTGAGGAGGAGCAGACAGGTATGCCCTAGCTCACGTAGCCCGGGTCTTTCTGAGGACGTGATCTAGTCACCAACATCCCTGTCCTACAGATGAGCCAGCTGGGGCTGTTTATAGAGCAAATGGTGTATGCAGTGTTGGGGGCTCAATCTGTGGCCTCCTAAGACCCCCCTCCAAGCTTCAAAGCTGTCTGCCCTTGTGACCATGACCTGGAGACCCCTCCATTCAGTCATTCACAATCCCAGTCCAGCCCTCAATCTACAAAGGAAGCTCAATGTCTTTTTGGAACCTTCCGTCCTGTTTTTTATTTTTGTTGGTTGTGTTTTTCAAGGTAGGGTCTCGCTCTAGCCCAGGCTGACCTGGAACTCACTCTAATCTCAGGCTGGCCTAGAACTCACAGTGATTCTCCTACCTCAGCTTCCTAAAGTGTTGGGATTAAAGGCTTGGGCCGCCACTCAACCTTTCTGCAGTCTCAAAAATGGAGGAGGAGGAATGAGGAAAGAAGATGATAAAAATCAAATTCCTTGGGGCTGGAGATATGGCTTAATGGTTAAGGCGCTCGCCTAAAAAGCCAAAGGACCCATGTAAACCAGATACACAAAGTGGCGTATGTGTCTGGAGTTCGTTTCCAGTGGCTGGAGGCCCTGGTGTTTCCATTTCTTTTCTCTCGCTCTTGCTCCTTGCAAATAAATAAATAAAAATTAAAAATTAAAAAAAACAAAAACCCACCAAATTCCTTGCCAGGCCGGGTAGCTCAACTACTCAGGAGGCTGAGACGGGAAGATCACAAGTTCAATGCCTGCCTGGGTTTCAGTGTGTCTTCAAGGGCTACAGAGTGAGTTCAAGGCCAGCCTGGGCAACTTAGAAAGACCCTGTCTCAGAAAGTAAGACAGAGGGCGGGGGATGGAGGTCTGTGGTAGAGGTTGCTCAGCAAGTGCAAGGCTCTGGGTTCTAGCCCCAGCATTGAAAAAAATAAAAATAAAAAGTCAAACAATATAGAGATTTAAACTTGAGGCTGCTGTGTGATCAGGGACTATGGGCCTGCCCATCAGCCATCATTTGTGTCAATGGGTCCCCACAGAGTCGAGGGCGGGCCTCCTGGCTTTGCTGGCTGCACTGAGTAGCTCGCACTTAAGAGGAGCCGCTGCCCCAGGTTGCCTCTGGGCTCCGGGAACCCGGGTTCCTCTGCTGTGCCTCTCAGGCAGCCACTGTGGGACGCTGTGCCCTCCTGTGGCAAGGAGCCCTGCGTGGGTGTCACGAAGCAGCTCATCTTGGCTCAGGAGTGGAGGCAGAGGCCTCAGAGATGTGGCTCTGGTCCCTGGCTTTCATCCCATCACCCACCATCACCCACCGACGCCATGGTGCGCACGCTGCTGCTGGTGAGTCCGGGTCCCCACTCTGGCCCTATCTATCCTTCCTCCCTGGCTGGAGTCCTGATGAGACACACATGGGGGTGACCCAGGGACGGGGCAGGACATGCTGTATTCCAGCAGGATTTCCTGGGGTCAGCGCCCTCATGATGACCCCGGGAGAGGCTGAAGGTGAGAACTGCACTTTGCAGCAGCCCACGGACCCTGTCTGGGTGACTGTGGCTGGTGGCAGAACACCCAACCTAGGGCCTGAGCCAGCAGGCGGGGCTGGGGACCCCGTCTGACCTCAAGGCTTCACCCCATGCCTTTTCAGCTGCAGTATGTGCTGAAGGCCATGGGCAATGCCTCCCCCCCACCAGATCTGGCTGGCAGCCATCCAGGCCTGTTCTGTGGATGTGAGTTCCTTGTGTTTTTTTTCACTGGGGCTGGGAAGTCTGGTGGGGGAGGGGCTACATTTATCAATTTCACTTGTTTACTTATTCACCTCATGTTTACTGATCACCCACTATGTAATAGATAGTGGCATGTGCTCTCGTGTGAGCAGGTGCCTCCAACTCTGTTCTCCCAGAGTTTGTATCTGAGGTGGGAGGGGGAGTATTCAAGCACGTTAGAATGCTCCAGCTCTGCTGCTACAGCCATGGACGGAAGCCCAGGGCCACCGTCCGCCTCCTGGCTGCTTTTGTAAATAAAGTTTTATTGACACATAGATGCGCCCACTCATTTATGGGCTTACCTGTCACTGCTTTGTTGCTACAATTGCTGAGTGAAATCTTTGCAAGAGAGGCTGTGTAACTTAAAAACCTAAGAGAGGGCTGGAGAGATGGCTTAGTGATTAAGGCGCTCGCCTGCAAAGATAAAGGACCCAGGTTTGATTCTCCAGGATCCACGTAAGCCAGATGTACAAGGTGGCACGTGCATCTGGAGTCGGTTTGCGGTGGCTGGAGGCTCTGGCATCCCCATTTTCTCTCTCTGCCTCTCTCTCTCTCTCTCTCTCTCAAATAAATAAATACTTAATAAATAAATAAATTAGTTAAAAGTCATGTTAGCTGGGCATGGTGGCGCACGTCTTTAATCCCAGCACTGGGGAGGCAGAGGCAGGAGAATCGCCGTGAGTTTGAGGCCACCCTGTGACTACATAGTGAATTCTGGGTCAGCTTGAAGCTAGAGTGAAGCCACACCTTGAACAAACAAAAAACCAAAACAAAACAAAAAACCCCAGAGAAGTCATGTTTGCTGCAAGGACTTCCTTGACTGTTTTACATGGAGCTGAACCTCCCGCCTTGCCTTCCTGCGATCACTAACGCGCTCTGTAGTTCACATCCGAAGCTTGACTACACTAGAACCTAAGTGTCTGCTGGATGGGCGCTGGCTGGATTCGCTCTGTCACCCGGCCCGGTGGGAGGTGCTTAGTCGACGACTAGACAATACTTGCCGTGGGATCTGACAGCTAGGTCGCTGTGCTGTGAACGAAGTCAGGCGGTGATGGAGAGCCACTGGGTGAGGACGGGGCCCTGGGAGCATTATCAAGTATGTGTTGCACATGTGCGGTGGTGTTTTAATAAATAAAGCTTTACTGGCCACGGGTGACAGTGTGTTGGGGGAATTGCCTATGGTGGGAGCTGGGGCAAGGCTGTGGGGCCACCCTCAGGCTGGGGATTGTACCCTCTTGGGTAGGCACCCAGTGATGGCTGTCCCTCTGCCCAATCTAGCGATCAGTGCTCTCCCGCCTTTACCAAACCTCCCGAGGAGGACACTGGGGTCTGCATCGACACCTCCCTGTCCCTGATGAGGTGCCTGGTGAGGAGGTGAGGCAAGGTGCTGGGGCGGGGCTGGCCCCGGGCGCCTCTTGGGAAGAACTGGGGAGAGAGGAGCAGCCTCGCTTGCCACCTCTCTTTTCTTACCACGCTACCTGGATAAGTAGCCCTGTTTGCCCCATCCCTCACGTGACAACTCCAGTCCCTCTTCTGGCCACGAGTGACCCTGTGGGTCTTCAGGTACCTCTTCTGTGAAATGTGATGGGACCACCAAGGTCCCTGTGGCTTGTGCCAGGTCATAATGTAGTCCCATAGAGAGACCCAAGACAGAGAAGGGGCAGGGCCCTTCTAGTGTCAGTAAGTTTGCTTTGAATAGGGGAACTCTGAACGTGGTTCCTGAGCTCAGACATGTCAATCCAAAAGATACACAGCTAAATGACCAGAAATAATTCCAGCCTGGTGTGGTGATACTCGCCTATGATCCCAGCACGTGGGAGGTTCAAAGAGGAGGACCAGGAATTTCAGAGCAGCCTGAACTATACAGCGACTCCTGTCTTTAAAAAAGGGGGGGGGGGCAGGGACTGGAGAGATTGCTTAGTGGTTAAGGCATTTGCCTGCAAAGCCAAAGGACCTCGGTTCAATTCCCCAGAACCCATGTAAGCCAGATGCACAAGGTGGTGCATGCATTTGGAATTTGTTTGCAGTGGCTGGTGGTCCTGGTGTGCCCATTCTCTCTCCCTCCATGTGCGTCTGCCTCTTTCCCTCTCTCAAATAAAGAAAGAAAGAATTAAAAGAAAGCTCAAGATCCAATTCCTGAGGACATAGGGACCATGGACATTGCTTCCTTAGTGTCAGATTCTTTGTGTGTGCATATGTGTGTGTGCATGTGGTGGCACACGCCTTTAACCCCAGCACTTGGGAGGAGGATCGTCATGAGTTCAAGGCCACTCTGAGACTACATAGGGAATTCTGGGTCAGCCTGAGCTAGAGCGAGACCTTACCTCAAAAAACTAAAATGAATATTTTTTTCCCCCATAATGCAGGGCAAGAGCTGAGTTCAAATCCCAGCTCAGCTCCTCTCTGGGCCAAGGTCCTATACTGTTGAGAGCCTCTAGTTCTAATCTCAGAAAAGCCTCAGCGTGTGGTGAGCATGGAGCCGAGAGGTGACGGAATCAAGTCTGAAAAGACAGCACAGGTCGAGTAGATGATGACAGCCTTCCTCTTCTGGTTCCTCTTCCACCTCTTCCCTGTGATCATCTCTCTGGTGTGTCACGTCAGAACATGTAGCATAGAGCTGGCAGTGGAGCTCAGTGGTCAATCCCTTGCCTACCATGCACAAGGCCCTGGGTTCAAGCCCAGGAAACAAATACCCTTGTACCACAGAGACACACGCACATGTGTACAGCCATGGGCAGCATGGCTTTCGCTCAGTGACGGATGGCATATCTGATGGGTCCCCAACCTTGTCATTTAGCGATGTCCAGCTGTCTTAGTTTGAAAGGGCGCTCTATGAAGGTTGGGCAATGAAATTGCTTAATGATACAGCCCTCAGTTATGTCCCCATTGTTCACCGATATAGGATAGTGTCTCCTTAACAACAACAGCAGTTTAAGACCACTATATACATGTGGCCGAGTCTTTGCTTTCTGCCTTTACGTGCAGGGCGTGGGGCTGTGCTGCTGCAGGATGCGTTCTGGATTCTCAGAGCTTGTCCTGTGGTCTGTTTCCTCACAGAGGGCCTGTGAGACTGTTTCTCATCTTGGGTCATCAGGAATGGTGACTCAAAGTGACCTTCCTGGTCATTAGGAGAGCAGTGAGGTACTGGAGGTGTGGCCCAGTGGCAGACTGCCAGCCGAGCGTGTGTGAGGCCCTGGGCTCCACCCCAGCGCTGCCCAAGGAGAAGTCGTCTAATGTGACATTGCTGAAGACATGCACATAGGATGTGGCTCTGGGGCTGGAGAGATGGATTAACAGTTAAGGCACTTGTCTGCAAAGCCAAAGGACCCAGGTTCAATTCCCCAGTACCCAAGTAAGCCAGATGCACAAGGTCGCACATGCGTCTGGAGTTAGTTTGCAGTGGCTGGAGGCCCTGGCATATGCATTTTCTTTATCTGCCCCTCCCTCTCTTTCTCTGCCCATTAAACAAAAATATTTTTTTAAAAAAAAAGATGAAAAGATTAAAAATGAAAATGTTTAGAAATT
Source organism: Jaculus jaculus (assembly GCF_020740685.1). Taxonomy (NCBI): domain Eukaryota; kingdom Metazoa; phylum Chordata; class Mammalia; order Rodentia; family Dipodidae; genus Jaculus; species Jaculus jaculus. The sequence continues at coordinate 102,575,438 of NC_059112.1, forward strand.
TTAAGAGAAGAAAGAAAGAAAATATGGCTCTGGATTTAGGCCTGGAGGTGGCATGCTAGGGAATGCCTTGTCCTGAATTAGCAGGTTAGCTGAAAATCCCACCTCTACAGGACCAGCCTGGACTCTAGGTACCAGGCTGTAGTCCATGGTCAGTGGGCTAGACAGGTGCTATGCCCCTCACAAGTCAGTCTCTTCCATGATCAGCTGTTCTAGAAGCTTCCTGCTGGGCCTTCTGAGATCTTGGGTCAGCCAAGAAGGCTGGGAATTTTTTTTATTTTAATATTCATATGTTTTAATATTTAATATGTTTTAATATTCCCCCATTCATGCTGTACCCACTCATGCTGTTGTTTTGTGTTATCCCTCTGGGATCCCAGAGGGTGTCTATTGTGGACTGTATGTTGCCCCCGTGTCTACTCTTCATTTCACAGATAAGGAGACTGAGGCTCAGAGAGGTGGCCACACTTAAAAGCAGTAGACCTTGGATTGGAGATGAGGTCTGGTGTCCCCATTTCACAGATGAAGAAACTGAGGTTCAGAGAAGCGGTAGCACCATCCTGGGGTCACTTCGCTTGTACATGTCAGAACTGAGATTTAAGCTTGGGTCTGACTTTTAAGCCAGGGCACATCCCCCCTATGCTTTTCCCTTTGCATTCTGGAAAATTCCTCATAATCCTACTCCCAGACTAGGTTTTCAAGTCCTGTGAAGATGTCATTTCTGTCAGCCACTGGCTCTTCTGGGAGGCACGGGCTTCAGGGACAGGACTCCCATGGGGCCCCGGTGTATGGCCACGACAGGCAGAGGGAAGGGGGTGGTCGGAGAGCTCACCATGCGCCTGTGACTGCCACTCCACTCTAGTGGGCTCCTTCCTTTGTGTGGAGCCGTCTCCTGCGGCTTCTGGAGACAGACGATCCCCTGAAATGCCCCCTCCGGGACACCCTCCCCAAGGGCATCCGCAGCCAGTGGCTCCAGCCGGAGACCTGGAAACACTCGTCCTGTTCTGATGTCGCCTTCTGCCCAGGTACTGCCCACCTGGGGCCATAAGGAACGGGGACCCCAGAGGTCCAATTCCTGAGGACATAGGGACCATGGACATTGCTTCCTTACTGTCAGATTCTTTGTGCGTGTGCATGTGTACATGCCTGTGTGTATGTGGGGGCTGTATTCCTCAGGGATGCTGTCTGCCACCTTTGAGACAGGGTCTCTCCTTGTCTGGGGGCTCAACGATCAGGCCAGGTGGACCGGCCAGCAAGTGCCGGGAATCCTCCTCAGCGCTGGGATTACAACAGTGTGTAGTCACACCTGCTATTCCCTGATGTCAAATCTTGACGGATCACCTACTTGCTGTTTGGCTGTGGGCCTAGAGCACCTGACCCTTGTGTTGGAAGAGACCAAAGCTAGTCCAATGTCGGCCATGTAATAGCACTCACCTGCATTCACCATCCATCTCTTCTCTCAAGTGGCTCTTTACAACAGCCTTATTTCATTGTATGAAATTTTAAAATGTGCTTGCCTGGAAAGCCTAACAACACATGTTCAGTTCCCCCACACCCGTGTAAAGCCAGGGGCACAAAGTGGCACATGCATCTGGAGTTTGTTTAAGGGGTTGGAGAGATGGCTCAGCAGTTAAGGCACTTGTCTGAAATTTTAAAAGTGTTTCTGAATTTGTTTTGAGACATGCTCAGACTTCTGGCTAGCCTGGAACTCACTAAGTAGTCCAGGCTGGTCTTGAACTTGTAATCCTTTTACCTACCTCTGTCTCCTGAGTGCTGGGGTTTCTAAGCATGCAGTACCATACCCAGCTAAACATGCTCATTTTAAAAAGAAGCATGTTGTCATAGCAGTAATACAAAATGAGTTAAATGCTGTGCAAAGAGAAGGGGACCCTGAAAGAAAGGACAAAGATGAAAGAATGCTGTCATGTTTTCCTGTTTCTGTCACCTTCTGAGGGCTGTGAACGGGTACAAAGGCCTTCCACATGTAAGGAGAGCCCAGCATCATGTAGAGACCACAGTCACAATGGGAGGTTATGGGGATTCAACCAAGAATCAAAAGAGGAAAATTGGCCAGGCATGGTGGTGCATGCCTTTAATCCCAGCACTCGGGAGGCAGAGGTAGGAGGATCGCTTTGAGTTCAAGGTCACCCTGAGAATGCAGAGTGAATTCCAGGTCAGCCTGAGCTAGAGTGAGACCCTACCTCAAAAAAAAAAAAAAAAGAGGAAAATTGCTAGGTCTGGTGGCACAGGCTTGTCATCCCAGATACTTGGGAAGCCAAAGTAAGAGGATCACAAGTTCAAGGCCCGCCTGGATTACAGAACGAGGTCAAAACCACCATGTGCAACCTAGGGAAACCCTGAAAACAAAAAATAGAAAGAGTGCTGGGTAGTTCAGTGGTAGAGAACTTGCCTTGTGTGCACACAGGGCTGTGGGCTCAGGTGGGAATCTTTGCAGCTGAGACCCTGAACTGCCTACCTCAGCCTCTCTGGGAAAGGCAGAGTAGGGGGCCATTTTGTGTGTCCCCTGTACCTTCAGAGGGTGCATGTGATGACGTAAGGGCCCTCTGTCCTGGGATACACCATGGGTCTGGCTGTGTTTCAAATTGTGGGACCACCCCCGCCAGCCCCACGGAACCTCTCTTTTCCCCCCTAGTGTCTGGCAGCCTGGGAGCCAACGGGGAGGATTTTCTCTCTCCCTCCTCCTTCCTACCCCTCCCCATTCTCCTTCAGCAAATCTCCCTGTCTCTGCTGCAGACCGGGCCTTTAACCTCCTGCAGGTCAGGGGGCGGGCTTGCCGTTTCTCCAGGGCCTGTCCTCTGTTCTTTGCATCCATTGTTCTAAACCTTGTACCTGTCTGCCTACATGTTTCCTACCCAGCTCTTCACCCACTCCCCGAGACACAGCCATATATCTGTCTCCTACATGATGCATCTACTGGATCCTATGCATCCCTCCCCCCGCTCACCCATACATCCATCTTCCCATCCCTCTCATTCATTCTACCTGTCTCTCCCATCCACCCATCCGCTCGCCTACCTCTCTCATCCGAGCACCCCTGTCATCCATCCCTCCGCCCTTCTCTTCTACCCATCCCTCCCATACGCCCACCCCCAGCCATCCCCCATACACACGTCTCTCTCTCATCCGCCTGCCCTCCCGTGTTTATCCATCCCCCTTCCCACCACCTATTGTGGGAATAGATTCCTTCTGTAGCCGACACTGCATCAAACACGGTGCTGGACTCTAGACACACATCTATGCCTGTGCTTTCTGTCCCAAGAGACGGGCAGATGCCAAGTGAGTAAACTTCAAGTGGCGTTGGCTTAGGGAGATGAGGTCTGGGTTGAGACCTGAAGGCTGGGCATTGCATCGGCTCCTTTTCTCTTTGCTGTGACAAAACACCTGACCAAAACTGCTTCAGGAAGGGAGGGTTGGTTCTGGCTCACAGTCCAAGGGGCTACAGTCCATCATGGCACTGAAGGTGTGAGGCAGCAGCTCATGTTGTGTCCCTAGTCAGGGGAGATTAATGCTGGTGCTCAGCTCACTTTCTTCTCCTTTTTATTCAGCAGAGGATCCTAGCCATTCCCGTCAGGAGGGTCTTTCCTTCCTGGTTAACCCTCTCTGGAAGCATCCTTACGGATAACCCAGTGGTGTGTTTCCATGGTGATGCCAGTGCAGTAAGGCTGGCCCGAAGATGAGCCATCAAGGTATGCCCTGTGCAGAGTGGAGGTTAGGGAACCAGTAACTGCACAGGTCCCTGGAAGAGGAAGAGTGTGGTGTCTGCAGGGAAGGGAAGTGGAGGAAGGGGGCCAAAGAGAGAGAGGCAGGTCATGGAGGGTAAGGAGCAGGTTGTGACCTGAGCACCTGATGGTCAGGTGGGGAATGAACTGAGTATACAATGGAAGAGGGATTCCTTCCTCTTTCTTTCTTTCTTTTTTTTTTTTTTTAATTTTTACTTTATTTATTTGAGAGTGACAGACACAGAGAGAAAGACAGATAGAGGGAGACAGAGAGAATGGGCGCGCCAGGGCTTCCAGCCTCTGCAAACGAACTCCAGACGCGTGCGCCCCCTTGTGCATCTGGCTAACGTGGGACCTGGGGAACTGAGCCTTGAACCGGGGTCCTTAGGCTTCACAGGCAAGCGCTTAACCACTAAGCCATCTCTCCAGCCTCTTTCTTTCTTTCTTTCTTTCTTTCTTTCTTTCTTTCTTTCTTTCTTTCTTTCTTTCCTTCCTTCCTTCCTTCCTTCCTTCCTTCCTTCCTTCCTTCCTTCCTTCCTTCCTTCCTTCCCTCCCTCCTTCCCTCTCTAGCTTCCTTCCCTTCCTCCCTCCCTCCCTCTCTGTCTCATTTCCCTCCCTCCCTTCCTCCTTCCCTGTCTTCCTTCCCTCCCTGCCTCTCTTCCTCCCTTTTTCCTTCCTCTCATTCTCTTTCCCCTCCCTCCCTTCCTTTCCCTCTTTCTTTTCTTCTTTCTTTTTTTCCTTCCACCCCTTCCCTTCTTTCTTTAGTACTGGGGATAGAACAACCCAGGCCTCATGCATGCCAGGTAAGCACTCCCCCCACCGAGCCGTGGCCCAGCTGTGGAGGGAAAATTTCTGAACTTGATGCCTACCCCATAGATTGCTGCGGGGTCCTCCTGACCTCGGGCCCCTGGGGTCTGTGTGGAACCTGCTCTGTGCTCACCCAGCCCTGTCAAGCTGATGGTGAGCAGGGTCTGTCACCCAGACTCTGCTGGCTGGGAGGTGGGCTTGCCCTCTGGGCTTTCTCTCCAAATGCCACCAAGACATCTGGATGGAATGAATGTTCAGGCAAGAAATCCTAATTAAACTCAGTGGGTCACGTACAGAAAAAGATTTAGCAATAGGAAGGGGACTGGTTGGGGTGAAGGCATTTAGCAGGAGTGGGAAGGGGACGTGAAAGGGTAACGGGTGAATATGATCCAAAATATATATATAGATATAGATATTTGTTAAAAATCAGCTCTGTGGCACTGGCGTATGGCTCAGTGGGTAAAGGGCTTGCCTCACAAGCCTGAGGCCTGAGCTTGGATCCCTAGAACCCGTGTCAAATGGCACCCGTGTCTGTAATCCCAGTACTGGGGAGGTGGAGGTAGGAGGATTCCCCCAGAGCTTCTTGGCAAGTGACTCTAGAGACATCAATGAGCTCCAAGTACAGTGAGAGACTGTGTGTCAAATAAAATAAGTTTTGTGAGAGACCCTGTCTCAAAGAAAACAAGGTGGAGAGTGACTGAGGAAGCCACCGATCATTGACTTCTGGCCTCCAGTCACACATGTACCCGCACATACATGTGTGTACACACAGACAGACGTACATTACACCACATACAAACACCTACACAAAACCAACTGTATGGGTATACTGACGTAGGGTAAATGGCATGTACTTACAGGGAGGTTATGATTTGATGGGTCCTAATGTGTGCATGCCTATGAAATCACCCCCAGAATAAAGCTAAAGGATGTGTCCATCATGCATACAAGTGTCTTTTTTTTTTTTTTTTTTTTTTTTTTTTGAGAGTGACAGACACAGAGAGAAAGGCAGAGAGGGAGAGAGAATGGGCGCACCAGGGCCTCCAGCCACTGCAAACGAACTCCAGACACGTGCGCCCCTGGCTGATGTGGGTCCTGGGGAATCGAGCCTCGAACTGGTGTCCTTAGGCTTCACAGGCAAGCGCTTAGCCGCTAAGCCATCTCTCCAGCCCTACAAGTGTCTTTTGTTGTTGCTGTTGCTTGTTTCGAGCAAGTCTCGCCCTGTAGCTCAGGCTGGCCTTGAACTCACCATTTTCCTGCCTCAGCCTTGTGGAGTGCTGGGATTATAGGTGTATGTTACCACACTCAGTTTTCAAGGGTCTTCCTCCTGCTTAATGGACTTTCTCTGCCCCCGTAGGACCCATGGAGAAGCCACTGTGGACTTGTGAGCTTCCCTTCTTCCTTCTTCCTTGCTTCCTTCTTTCTTTCCTTCCTTCCTTTCTTACTCCTCCCTCCCTCTGTCCTTCCTGTCTTTCTGTCTGTCTCCCTTCCTTCCTTCCTTCCTTCCTTCCTTCCTTCCTTCCTTCCTTCCTTCCTTCCTTCCTTCCTTCCTTCCTCTCTTTCTCTCTCTCTCTCTCTCTCTCTCTCTCTCTCTCTCTCTCTCTCTCTCTTTCCAAGCAGAGAGAGAGAGAGACTGAGAGACACACAGAGAGAGAGAGAGAGAGAGAGAGAATGGGTGCGCCAGGGCCTCCAGCTTTTACAAGCAAACTGCAGATGCATGCGCCACTTTGGGCACCTGGCCCTACATGGGTACTGGGAATCGAACCCTCGTCATTAGTCTTTGCAGGCAAGCGCCTTAACTGGTGAGCCTTCTCTCTGGCCTTCATGGGCATTTTCCAGAAAGTTCCTTAAGTTGCATCATGCAACACGCGCTTTTGTTTTTATAGCTTGAACTTTTCCCCGCTCAGTTCCTTTCGGTCGGCGTAGCTGTTTTAAGACTCCCCGCATTGTGGGGTGTGCTATGGCGTGTCTGTCTTAAGCGGTAGCGCTGCACCGTATGCGCAGGTTCATGGTTATCCACTCATCTGTTGGCAAACATTTGAATGGTTCCCGGTGTGTGACTGTTAGAAGTAAAGCTATGGGGCTAAGAGATGGCTCAGTGAGTAACATGCTTGCTATGCAAACCAACAGCCTCAGTCCAGATGCCCAGACCCCACGAAGAGCTCGACACACTAGCGAGAGCCTGCAGTCCCAGTCCTCCCCACAGCCAGCTGGGAGGCAGACAGGAGAGTCCTGGGTTCTTGCTGTCCAGCCTACCTCAGGCGAGGTGGTGAGCGGGGGTTGTCCTTCGACTGCCACACATGTGCTGTCACACACACACACACACACACACACACACACACACACACACACACACAAAGATAATGCAAGGAAAAAAAATGAAGCTTCAACAGGAGTGGTGGTGTCTGTATTCTTGGCACTTGGGAAGCTGAGGCAGGAGGATTGCTAGCAAGCCAGGGGTCCTTCTGTATCTGCCTCTCCACAGGTACCACCACACCTGACGTTTACATGGGTGCTGGGGATTCAAACTCAGGTCCTCGTGGTTGGTGTGGCAAGCACTTTTCTCATTGGACCATCTTCCCAGCCAGCCCTGTCCATCTTTTTTGAGGTAGGGACTCGTATTGGCCTGGAGTTTGCCAATTAGGCTCAACTGGCTGGTCAGTGAGCTTCAGGAGTCCTCTCTCTGCCTTCCCAGAACTGAGCTGGCAAGCATGCACTGGCATGCCTGACATCTTAACGTGGGTTCTGGGGATCAAACCCATGTCTTCATGTTGCAAGACAGGCACAGTACCCATTGAACCATCTCGCCAGCGCTTTAAAAATTAATTTATTATTGTGTGTGTGTGAGAGAGAGAGAGAAAGGATATGGTCATTCCATGGCCTCCTGCTACTGTAAATAAAATCCAGACAAATGTGTCACTTTTGTGCCTGGCTTGACAGGGGCACTGGGGAATTGAACCAGTCCATCAGACTTTACAAGCAAGTGCCTTTAACCACTGAGCCATTTCTCCCGCCTTGGTGTTTTTTTTGTTTGTTTGTTTGTTTTTTTGAGACAGAATTTCTCTAAGTAGACCAGGTTAGCCTTGAATTTGTGATCCTCTTGCCTCTACCTGCCCAAGTGCTGGGCTACCAGGCATGTGACACCATGCCTAATTCACTAATGTCCTCATTCTACTTTCATGGGCTTTGGGAACTTGTCCAGTTTCCGGCTACAGCAGACCGTACTCTGTGTATGTGTTCAAACGTATCTGGTGGGCGTGGGCCTCGGGGTGGCATGACTGGCATGGTGTGCCTATCTTTAGCCTGCTTGAGCTCTCACACTGCTCAGTGTTTGCTTACCAGAAACTCGCCAGGGGCATCCATGTTCATAGGCATTCTGGAGTGGGTGGGGACAGAGTTTACATAACTATTCCCCTGCCATTGGGCACTTGGATTGCTGGCAGCTTCGTGCTCTTGTCAAATGTCATTGCTGTATATATCTGGAAGCCAGCAACGTGGGTGGCTGGGCTGTGTCACGGCATGTTTATATGTTTACCAAAGCCCAGGTGGCCTGGGGATAATGTTTTGACCTAGCCATATATAGTAGAAAATGCCTGCAATCGCAGGGCGTGGGAGGTGGAGGCAGGAGTCAGCCTTGGTTCCAGTGTCAGATTCAGGCCAGCCTGGGCAACATAAGACACTGCCTCAAACCAACAACAGAACACCGAATAGACAAAAAAAAAAATGCAACATATTTTTTTTTTCTTAGAACGCACACTCCCCTTGGACTGCTATCAAGTTTCATAGATGTCTCAAGAAATATTTTGCTAATGCTCCTAGAAGTCTTAATTGTGTTTATTTTTTAAAGCCTGTAGTAACTGGGCTGGGGAGATGGCTCAGTGGTTAAAGCTACTTGCTTGCAAAGCCTGATGGCCAGGGTTTGATTCCCTAGTACCCCTGTAAAGCCAGATGTACAGAGTGGTGCGTGCATCTGAGGTTCTTCTGTAGTGGCAAGAGCCCTGGTACATCAACTATCCCTCCCCCTCCCTCCCTCCGTCTCTCTCTCTCTTTTTCTCTCTCTGTTTGCAAATAAAAAAAAAAAATGAAAGAAATATTAATCTAGTCCACTAAGACTAGCTTTCCAATAACCACTGGGGATCTTCCTGTCCCAACCCGTCCAGTACTGAGATGTCAGGAGTGCACCACCATGCCAGTTTTTAAAAACCCTTGTTTGAGAGAGACTGAGAGAAAGAAGGACAGACATACAGAGAATAGCCAAGCCAGGGCCTCCTGCTGCTACAATAAACTCCAGACACAGGCACTGCTTTGTGCATCTGGTTTTACATGGGTATTGGGGAATCAAACCCTGCCCATCAGGCTTTGCAAGCAAACACCTTTTACTGCTGAGACATCTCTCTAGCATCAAAATTTTTATTATATATATATATAATAAAAGGTTATAATCTTTTATCCCCTCACCCCTTCTCCCATTAACCTGGGGGCTCTCCTCCGTGGGCTTGTGGTATTCACTGTGGGTCATGAAGTCCTCAGTTAATCCTTGCAGGGTAGCAGGGGGAAGGGACCATGTCTCAGGGGACCTCTACCCACTCTATGGCTTTTTTTTTTTTTTTTGTTAATTTTATTTATTTATTTGAGAGCAACAGACACAGAGAGAAAGACAGGTAGAGGGAAAGAGAGAGAATGGGCGCGCCAGGGCTTCCAGCCTCTGCAAACGAACTCCAGACGCGTGCGCCCCCTTGTGCATCTGGCTAACGTGGGACCTGGGGAACCGAGCCTCGAACCGGGGTCCTTAGGCTTCACAGGCAAGCGCTTAACCGCTACGCCATCTCTCCAGCCCCACTCTATGGCTTTTGTAATCTTTCTGCCCCCTCTTCCACAATGTTTCCCCTGAGCCACGGTGGTCTTGTTGGCAGTCTGATTTAGTGTGGAGTTCTCTGTAGCCTCTGGATTTCTGCTTTGATGGATTTTGATTGATCACCGTGTCTGTCACCATTGCCCTGAAGCTGGTTGTCAGGCTGGCAGTATTTACATCACAGCGTCCTCTGCGATTTCTCCTGGGCCCCTGGCAGATGTGGTAGAGATGGCATGCCTTGTGGTACAGTCAGCTATCTTTTAGTCTTATTGATGAATCTTGGTTTTCCTCTGTTTTCTTTGCCATCTATACGATAAAGCAGATTCTCCCACCAAAAGTGAGAGCAGCTTGGGCTCAAGGGGGTGTGCAAAGTTATTGGAGAGATTTTCGGTGTACAAGCCCACTTTTCTCCGGCAAACAGCCAGCAGAGAGAACCTTATTCCCCACACAAAGGGTAAAAGGACAACAGGGTGGCTGCATTTGCTCCCCGACCTTCAGCAAACATCACGGAGCCCCTAAATAAGTACACTTAATTGTGCACTTTGCAAATTGCCCACTCACACCATATTGGGCAGTGGCATGCAGGTTAAAGACAACATGTGTGCCAGGTACCCACCGCCCAGCCCTGCCCACCTCAAGCTTGTTCCCTCATCATTCTGGGCTCCCCCTCAGGTGGCCCGGCGGTGGCAAAGCCCTGGCAAAGCTCAGCATGAAGGTGTTTGGGCACGGGTTGAAGTTCGTGGACCGTGGGGGGGCTGTGGGGCACCTCGGGACACGAAAGTCTTTGGATCTGGCTGCATTCACCATCAAGCTCCTTAAGGTGGTCCCTGTCCATGCCTGCTGAGCCCATCCTCGGTTCTGTGCCTACTGCCCACTGTCCGCTATCCCTGGCCCTGCCCTTCTGTGCCTGTCTCCTGCTGCTGTCCACTACCCTTGCCCTCTCTCCACTATGCCCCTCACCTACCACTTCCCCTTTGACCCTTTGACATGGAATCTGGGGTCAGAGCTCAAATCCCCCTCTGCCACTTTCCTCCTTGGATCTGTGGCCGGCGCCTTTGGCCTTGTTTTCTGCTTTCGGGACCAAAGATGGGACTGAGGGCCCTGTGCATACGAGGCAAGCATTCTACCACTGCTAAACCCTAGCCCAGAAATAGGGATACGAAGTTAAAAATAACAGCATCGAGCTAGAGAGATGGCTCCATGGTTAAGGTGCTTGCCTGTGAACCCTAAGAACCCAGGTTCAATTCCCCAGAACTCATGTGAGCTAGACGCACATGGTGGCACATGCATCTGGAGTTTGTTTGCAGTGGTTAGAGGCCCTGGCTGGCCCATTCTCTCTCCCTATCTCATCCATAGATAAATAAATAAAAGATATTAAAAAAAAATGGGCAGGCATGGTGGCACACGCCTTTAATCCCAGCACTCTGGAGGCAGAGGTAGAAGGATCTCCGCGAGTTCGAGGCCATCCTGAGACTACCTAGTGAATTCCAGGTCAGCCTGGGCTAGAGTGAGATGCTGCCTCAAAAAACAGAAAATCAAAACAAATATATTTAAAAAAAATAACACCATCTCTCTTCTTCAGAGGGCTGTTGTGTTGACTGACAAGTTTAGTACACACATCTTTCTGAGACATGCTGAGCGCCTCGCTCCCCACCTGGCCCCCAGCCTCCCCTTTAAGCAGACTTTTGGATTCCTACACCAGCTCCTCCCCAGCTAGCTGTGTGCTCTTGCACTGGCCATTCACATCTGTGGCCTCAGTTTCCCCACTGCCACCTGGGGACGGTGTGTGCTCAGAGGATGAGTGAGGGCTCCCATGGACTGTGCTGAGGGGCCCTGTCCCTGGCCGTGGCCACACGTTGGCACTCTGGTTCTCTGGCTGCAGGGGCAGGAGGCTGAGCCTGGTTGGCAGAGCTCGTCTTTCCCACAGTGTCCCGACTCCCAGCCAGGCTGACCCGACATACCTTGGCCATCACCAGTGCCCATGTCCTGGGAAATGCCAACTTCCATCAGTCCTCAGACTTCTCTGTGTGTGGCCACACCAAGTGCAGGTAAGAGCTGGGGCAGGAAGGGTAATAGGGTGCCAGACATCCAGGCCAGGCCGAAAAGGGGGGGTCCGCTCCTCACAGTCCACCCAGGAGCCTGTTGCTTGCCATGTCAGCTAACAGTTGAGGAGATCCTCGGCTGTGAGGCTCAGAGAGGTAAAGGTGCACATTAAAGGTTGTCAAGAAGAGGTCTCTGGTGTGATGCCATCCCAGGGTGCTGCCCAGGGAAGGGGAGAGGAGCCAGCCCCAAGCCCAGTGAAAATCACTTGGCAAGGAGAGCGGTCCTTCTTTAATTCACTGAAGGGGGGTTTCTTTGATCCCTACTAGGGAGGAAACAGTTTTACGATCAGGTCACATAGGGGACACAGTGTGTTCTGTGCTTAGTCTGATCCCAGAACCATCGGTCCCCGTCACCCAGAGCTGACTGTGAGTTCTGGGTCTGATTGAGAACACTGATATCCTCCACCATGGACCTCTTTGGCAGCAAGAGCCTAGGACGGGACTCAGAAGTGGGGTTTGGGCATCGTGGCTGCGTTCCGGCTCCCAGCCATGGACCCAGGGCAGGTGGTATCCCCTCTTGGCGCCTCAGTGTCTTCATCTGTAAGATGGGCTAATGGTGGTGGGGTCTGGATGACACGTGGTGCCTGTGGAGTGTGTGGTCACTGGTCAAGGAGCTGCTGTGGCTCATGGTGACCAGGATGGTCCAAGGTGGTGAGAGCGTGGGCCGGTGATGGATCTGTGTGGCAGACCCTGTGAGTACAGCCTCTTCCTCAGCGCCCTGCTGCAGGTCTCTGCTCAGATGGGGACAGCCGGCACCCTGGGACAGGCTGAGGTGGGTGACCAGTGTCCGTGACATTGCCAGCTTGGATGGTGGGATCCAGGTGAGGAAGGGTCAAGACCTCATGGTGCACCTGGACATGCGTGAGGAGAGCTTGGAGCTGCTCAGCTTCAGGTGCCGGGTGGGGTTCAGGAGGATGGGGAGGGGCGGGGCCTTGAGCCTGGGGGTGAGGAGGAACCTGCATGGGGGAGGGTCCTAGGAGGGGTGTGGCCTGCAGAGGCCAGGTTGGGGTATGTGATTATGTGTGAGCACCTAGTGTGTTTGTGCCTACACTTTTGTGTGTGAGAACCTGCACACATGCGTGTGTTCATGTGTATGAGCAAGGGTGTGCTGCGGGTGTGTGTCTGAGAGTGTGAATGTATACGAGTCTGGATGAGTGTGCCGTGAGCACAGGTGTGGCCTTCACATGCCTGTGCGTGTCTGAGTGTGTTTGAGCCTGCTGCAGAGACTGAGTATGAATGTGTGAGTGCAGGGAAGCGTGTGCCTCTGTGCGGGTGGGTTTTGTGTGTGCAAGCGTGCATGTGTGTGGGGACTTGCGTGTGATTTGTGAGCGCATGCGCATTGCCAAATTAATACTTGAATATGTGTTGTGAATGTGTGTGTGTGTGAGAGAGACAGGAACCATGGGGCACAGAGGGGTAGGGGGGGCTTCCACACTTGTCATCTCTTTACTGGGGTCCCTGTGGGGCTTACTTCTTTCCTCCCTGGGTTCCTAAGGGAGCAGGAATGGATCCAGGACTCCCACCCCTCCACTTTCTTCCCTGTCCCTCTACCGGTGGACCCTCTGGTTCTGTAAAGTGAGGGCCTTTAAGGTGCCTAACACAGGCTTCCACCTCATTTCCAGCCCAGGCAGGGCCTTTGCATGTGCTGTGCCTACCCTCTGGAGTGCAGCTTCCTTCTCATTCTTTGGGAGTCACCTCTGGGAAGAACCCCCACGCCCACTTTAAGGAAGCTGCTTTGTCACCAAGCTGACCCCTCTGTAGATCTTAAGCTTGCTGCCCCCTGTGAATTTATGCATATGTTGAGATGCCCTGGAGTGGCTCCCTGCCACCACGCAGGCTCCCCAAGGCCGGTCCTGTTAGGGCAGAAGATCCAGCCACGAGTGAGGGTGACTTGTCAGGCCTGTCCTCTTGGCCCCCAGCTCCAGGCAGTGCCTTGTCACCAGGGACCCAGTGAGGAACCTCAGTGATAGTCGCAGCCCCACCGAGGCCCAGTCCTGCACCAGCAGGGAAAGCAGGCACTGGGGGTCTCTGTCCCTGGGCTCAAGATGGGCATCTTGAGTCTGGCGGGGACAATGTCAGCTCCAGCCTCAGAGCCAGTCTGCCCTAAAAATATGGGTATCACGAGGATTGGTCACACCGGGACCAGCTTGTAGCAGTCTTTCCCCATGGCACGGTCATTCCTAAATGCGCATGCACAACAATGTTTGCAGTGCTGTGGACGAGAGCAAAAGCAGGAAAGAGCCAGAATATTCAACAGTACAGAAGGCTCTGTTAGCTTAGAACAGTGCAGAAGGGTTCAATCCCAGTGGACTGTGAGCTTAGAATGTGTTTCTACATGTTTCATTGGTTGAAAAAAAATACTTTTTTATTTTATATGTTATTTTGGATAGGGTTTTATATATCCCAGGCTGACCTCAAAGTTACTGTGTAGCCAAGGATGACCTTGAACTCCTGGTCCTCTTGCCTACTGCCAGAGGGCTGGGATTATAGGCATTAGCCACCACACCTGGTTTATACGTGATGAGGATCAAACCCTGGGATTCATGCATGCTAGATAAACATCTGCCAAATGAGCTACATCCTCAGCTCCCCTGTGACTTTTTAAAGAAAACTATTATGTATTTATTTGAGAGAGAGAAAATATGAATTGGTGTGCCAGGGCCTCCAGCCATTGCAAATGAACTCCAGATGCATGCATCACCTTTGTTCATCTGTCTTAGTGTGTCCTGGGGAATTGAACCTGGGTCCTTTGGCTTTGCAGGCAAGTACCTTAGCCATTAAGCCATCTCTCCAGCTCATCCCCTGTGACTTTTAAAGTTTGTCATGAATGAGGTATTTGAATAACACTGGAAAATTAGCTGATAATCAGACCAAGCAAAGACAGCAAAACCGAATAGGATTTTAAGTGAGAAAAGATGGGAGGAAGCCAGGCTTGGTGGCTCATGCCTTGAATCCCAGCACTCAGGAAGCTGAGGCAGGAGAAGGAGAGTTTGAGGCCAATCTTGGCTACGTAGCAAGAAGACCCAGCATCCTCCCCTGTCCCCCACAAAAAGGCAGGTAACATCTTTAAAAAAATTTTTTTTTAATGAGAATGTGAGAGAAAATTGGCATGCCAGGGCCTCAGCCACTGTAATCAAATTCTAGACATGTGTGCCTCCTTGTACGTGTGGCTTATGTGGGTTCTGGGGAGTTGAACCTGGATCCTTAGGCTTTGCAGGCAAGTGCCTTAACCACTAAGCCATCTCTTCGGCCCCAAGAGAGATCTTTATTTCATTTTTTTTAAGATTCTGATTTTTTTGCTTTAAGATACATATTTTTTCAACATTGACATTTCATACATGTATATAATGTATTTTGATCTCATTCTCCCCAGTTACCATCTTATTCTCTCCATTAACACCCTTCTTCCTCATTCATCCCCATCTTTCATACCTTTTTCTTTTCAGCCCACTGAGTTTTAAGTTAGGGTCATTTGCATGATCATGAAAGAAAATACACATCTTTTTCCTGTGGAAAAGTGTATTTGGTGAAGAGCTACAAGGTTTGCTCCCCCGTGCTTTCTTTTCTTTAAAAAAATGTTGGAGGGGATGGGGCCCTGGAGAGATGGCTTAGTGGTTAAGGCACTTGCCTGCAAAGCCAAAGGACTTCAGTTCGATTTCCCAAGACGCACATAAGCCAGATGCACCAGGTGGTGCACGCATCTGGAGTTTGTTTGTAGCGGCTGGAAGCCCTGGCGCGCCCATTCTCTTCCCCTACCCTCCCTCCTTCTCTCTCTCTTTCTTGCTCTGTCTCTCTCTCTTTGCCTCTTTCTCTCTCTCTCAAATAAATAAATAAAAATATTTTTAAAAATTGGGGAGGCCTGACACTATATACAAAAGACCTTCATAATAGGAGGAAAAGATGATGACATCAAAATAAAGAGAAACTGACTGGGAGGGGGAGGGGATATGATGGAGAGTGGAGTTTCAAAGGGGAAAGTGGGAGGAGGGAGGGCATTACCATGGGATATTGTGTATAATCATGGAAATTGTTAACAAAAAAAAATTTGAAAAGAAAAATCTTGGCCTGGAATCTTATGATCACACCTGGTCCTGGTGCCTTGTGTCTTCCCAGAGAGTGTCACCACATGCAGGCTGAACCAGGGCTATTGTGGGGCACCCCCTCCCCTGCTCCACATTAACAGTGTCCACTTCCAGCTCTGCTCTCAGCTGCGTAGGGAGCGGACCAGTGTCAGGGGAGCATGTCTGCTGGGGCCAAGACTCATTTCCTCAATCCCTGGGGCCTCACACTTCCGATGGTTGGCTAACTGTGCAAGCGCTAAGTGCCTCCACCTCCCTGTGACGGGGAAGCGCTGCTCCCCGAGGACAATCTGCCTGCAGCCTGCCAGCATGCATCTGACCCAGCACCACGGTGCTAGCAGTCGGAGCCATGGAACTTTCTGGAGCCTGTCCTCAGAGCCCTCAGGTCCTCCCTCATTCCTTTCAGGAAGCCTACAGGAGGTGAGTGAGCTGAGCACAGGAATCCAAGAAGCTGAGATGAGTTCAACTTAGGTGATGGAGGGTGAGACGGCAGGGATCACAGGGTCCCCATGTGGGCGGCGAGGGCCATCTAAGGTCCTCAGGCATCCTGCAGCGCCGCAGTGGTCTCCATCACCTGATACAGTGACCAACTTCTGAGTCTCCTGCTGCAGGTAAGAAACTATGATTGAAGGGTCAGAGAGACGGCACAGTAGTTAAGGCACTTGTCTGCGAAGCCCGAGGACCTACCTTTGATGCCCCAGGACCCACGTAAGCCAGATGCACAAAGTGGCGCATGCACCTGCAGCTCATTTGCAGTGGGCAAAAGCCTTGGTGCGCCCATTCTTTCCCCAAACCCCACTTTCTCTGTCTCCTTCTCTCTGTCAACTAAATAAAATATTTAAACAACAACAAATAAACTATGGGGGCTGGAGAGATGGCTTAGCAGTTAAGGCGTTTGCCTGCAAAGCCAAGGGATCCCGGTTCGACTCTCCAGGACCCAAGTTAGCCAGATGCGCAAGGGGGCACACGTATCTGGAGTTGGTTTGCAGTGGCTGGAGGCCCTTGTGCGCCCATTCTCTCTCTTTTTTTCTCTCTGCCTTTCTCTCCCTTAAATAAATAAATAAAATATATTAAAAAAAAAAAACAAAACCATGGTTGCTCGGCCCACGCTGGGGCACTGGCATGCAGGGGAGGCAGGGAGCAGAGGTGGCAGTGTACACCCCTGCGAGAAGGGGTGCTGTGCACGTGCTCCTGTGTGCACACATCACATGCACGCACAAGCAAGCTCCCACATGCTCACTCCCATGACGCCATGCCTTTTCTGTTTGCTGGTTTTTAAGGTTTAGAGAGACTTTATTAGACTCAGAAGAGGAAGAGGCATACAGAGAGCTCTTGCCACGATGGGGACAAGAAGGGATAAAGCCCCTTTTTAACATTTTTTCACTGCATGCATGTGGGCAGAGGAGGGATGTGGGTGCCAGGGTCTCTTGCCACTGCCAACAAATGTCGTATACTTTTGCTCCACTTTTTGTATCTGGCTTACATGAGTGGCTTGGGAATTGAACCTGGGCCAGCAGGCTTTGCAAGCGAGAGCCGTTACTTTCTGGAGGTGAGCCTGCCACCGCCATGGACCGGTGTCCTCTGTCCATCCTGGGTGTGAGCAGCTACATGACCTTCCAGTATCTCCTCGGGCCTTAGCAGCAAAAACGTGCAGCTGTCAGGCTTGGTGATATCCCTTCTCAGCCCCATGCCCATGTTCACATTCACGTGCCCAAGGGTTTGCTGGTCATAGGCTCTCAGCTAGGAACATCTGTTTTGTTATGTTATTTGAGGCAGGGCCTCACTCTGTAACCCAGGCTAGCTTGGAACTCATTATGTAGCCTAGGCTGGACTTGAACCTCATGATCCTCCTGCCTCAGGAGAGTGCTGGGGTTACAGGCTTGTACCACCACATCTGGTTAGCGAAATGTGACAGGCACTACATGAGGCTCTTAGAAGACAAATAGTGAGATGGCCTGGAGCTTGAGGACATATTTGTCATCATGGGCTGTGGGTTCCACTCTCTGCCGTGTTGCTGTTTAACTCCCATGAGGCGTGCATGTCTCCCCTCATTTCCAAATGAGATAGGAGGTACAAGACTTGTCTCAGGTAATACAGCCAGCATAAGGCAGAAGTGAGATTAAATTCCCAGCTGGCCTCATTGCAGATTGCATACTCTTAACCTTCTGGCTGGACTGGACCATGCTGGAATTAATTCCATATAAAGTAACTTATAAAACAATACACCCTGAGAGGAGAGACAGCTGTCCTAGATGTGATGGTGCAAGCTTGTAATCCCAGGATTCAGGAGGCTGAGGCAAAGGATCACAAGTTTGTGTGCAATCTGGGAAACTTCAGTGTGTGTGTGTGTGTGTGTGTGTGTGTGTGTGTGTGAGAGAGAGAGAGAGAGAGAGAGAGAGAGAGAGAGTGTATTTAGGAAGAGAGATAGAATATAAGAGAACTTGCCAGTATTTCCCTCAAATTGAAAACAGATAGACTTATCATAAAAAATTGATAATATAGGGCTGGAGAGATGGCTTAGTGGTTGAGGCACATGGCTGTGAAGCCCAAGGACCCAGGTTCAGTTCTCTAGGTCCCACGTAAACCAGATGCACATGGTTGTGCATGCATCTGGAGTTAGTTTGCAGTGGCTAGAGCCCTTGCATGCCCATTCTCTCTCTCTCTCTATCTCATAAGTAAGTAAAATGAAAATAAAATCTTTAAAAATGATAATATAGAAAAAAACAATTCAAATTGGATACTGCAACATAAAAGGAGGATGCTGAGGTAAACCCAGTGGGGTTTATCTCAGGAATGCAAGGCTGGTTTGACATTTGAAAATGAATGAAAGTGATATAGTGTTGCGACACAAAATAAGATGGCACAGTTATCTCAACAGACAAAAAAAAAGTATGTGATCCAGGCACGGTGGCATACACTTGCATTCCCAGCACGTGGGAGGCTGAAGCAGGAGGATCAGGAGTTGGTACATAGTGAGGCAATGTTTTAAAGCAAAAAACAGGTAAAAATTTTAATGTTGCTTCCCTAGAAGAGATGAACTCATGGCCAATAAGGACTGGAAGGCAAATCAGCATGCTTTAATTAATAAGGATTCATTTCAAGGAAGAATGTAAGAGAAGAAAGGAAATGCTGCCAAGTGGAATGGTTGAGGGGTCTTGAGCAGGCAACTTTTAGTCTTTAGAGCAACGCATATCAGAACTGAAGTAAGATGCACCACACCCACCACGATGGCTAGAATTAAAAAATTAGGGGCTGGCCGGGTGTAGTGGCACATGTCTTTAATCCCAGCACTAGGGAGGCAGAGGTAGGAGGAGCGCTGTGAGTTTGAGGCCACCCTGAAACTACACAGTGAATTCCAGGTTGGTCTGGGCTAGAGTGAGACCCTAAATTGAAAAACCAAAAAGAGAAAAAAAAAAAAATAGGGGCTGAGGCCAAATGAGCCAACGGGTGCAACAGTGGCATGTCTGTCATGGTGGAAACCAACTGCCATCTAATTGGACTGGAGGCCCACTCCATGGGAAGGATACATCCCTGATACTGAAAACCTAAAACAGGGGTAGTCATGAGCCCTAGGGGTGTAATTTCTGGTGCTGTCTGGCTAAGTGTATATACTATGCTCATCAAACTGCCCAGTAAGCACTTCTCTTAATGTTCATACCCATATATTAATGCTACTCACACTTTTGGTAGAGAACCTTCTCTTTTCAGATGGCAGTGACCTTGGGATGACTCAGAAGGCATCATGGTGCTGGAAAGAAGTGACAGGAGTGTTCAGCATTGCAATATCTCTATCATACCTTCCAAGGCTCAGGGTCTATTGCGGAAGAGGTGGTGGAAAGAATGTAAGAGCCAAAGGATAGGTAGGACTCCTTACAACATGCTCCTTTAGACACAAAATAGCCTGGATATCCATGACCTCACAGTGCCTGACACTACCTACACAGGATCATCATAAAGGAGGAAAAGATGATGGTATCAAAATAAAAAAGAGACTGATTGAGAGGGGGAGGGGATATGATGGAGAATGGAGTTTCTAAGGGAAAGAGGGAGGGCATTACCATGGGATATTGTTTACAATCACAGAAGTTATTAATAAAAATAAATAAACAAAAGAAATAAAAATAAAATATTAAATAAATTAGGGGCTGGAGAGAGGGCTTAGCAGTTAAGCACTTGCCTATGAAGCCTAAGGACCCTGGTTTGAGGCTCAATTCCTCAGTACCCACGTAAGCCAGATGCACAAGGCGTCACATGCATCTGGAGTTTCTTTGCAGTGGCTGGAGGCCCTGATGCGCCCATTCTCTCTCCCTCCCTCCCTCTCTCTCTCTCTCTCTGTCTCTCTCTCGTTCTCTGTCACTCTCAAATAAATAAATAAATAAATAAATAAATAAATAAATAACAACAAAAATTAGACACAAGTGTCTATGAGGCTGTTGAGAAACCAGAGCCCTCTACAAACAAGCACGTGTTTCCCAGTTCCACAAAATGTCTAGCAGCTAGCTAGCACACAGTCTAACAGTTCTTCTGGTCATTTTGATGAGTCTTGGGTCTCCCTGTATCCGCTGCTATTCACATCTGGGGCCCAGGCCTGCCTGCTCCCTACCTGGGTTTTGAGGCAGGGTTTCTTGTTTGTTGCTCACTGTTAAGCTCCCCGGGCTAGTGGTCCACAAGATTCCAATTCCTCGGTCTTGCTGAGGTTATATAAGCTCACCAGAGCTTCTGGCTTTTACTTGGGTTCTGGGAATCCAAACTCAGGTACTCATGCTTGTGTGGCAACCATTTTATCCACTGAGCCATCTCCCCACACCCCCCCCAAACTGTCCTTCTAAAGAGGGTGATTTATATCAGCAGGGTCTCACTCTTGCCAAGGCTAATCTCTAACTCATTCTGTAGCCCAGGCTGACCTCAAATGCAGTGGTCCTTCTACCTCAGCCTCCAGATGCTGATCTTAAAGCATGAGCCACCTCACCTAGAAGAGGATAAATCATGTCTCAATATAGATGTTATTTTAAAAATATTATTTATTTATTTATTTGCAAAGAGAGAGGAGAGACAGAGAGAATGGGCACAACAGGGCTTCCAGCCACTGCAAATGAACTCCATATGCATGTGCCACTGTGCATCTGGCTTGACATGTGCATCTGGCTTGACATGGGTACTGGCTGGGCTGGAGGTTCTGGCATTCCCATTGTCTCTTTCTCTCAGATAAATAAATAAAAATATGAAAAAAGGGCTGGAGAAATGGCTTAGAGGTTAAGATGGGGTTTCAACATATATATTTTGTGTGAGTGTATACATGTTCATAAGTGTGGGCACACATGTGTAAATTGTGGAGGCCAGAGGTTGATGTGTGCATACAGGTGTTCATGCATGTGTGTGCAATGCATGTTGGAGGCCAGGGGTTGATGTGTGAGTGTATGTTTGTGTATGCATGTTCATAAGCGTGGGCACACATGTACATATGTGTACAGGTGCATGTGTATGTGGAAGCCAGAGGTTGATGTGGGCATGCAGTGTCCATGTGTGTGTGTGCACATGCATGTTGGGGGCCGGGGGTTGATGTGTGCATGCAGTGTCCATTCATGTGTGTGCACACGCATGTTGGAGGCCGGGGGTAGAGGTTAGGTAGCCTCCTCATTACTCTTTCCTCCTGATTGTTTGCAACAGGATCTCTCCGTGAACCTAGAGCTCACTAATTTGGCTAGATTTGCCACAAGGCTCAGAGGTACCTTGTCTCCACCACCCCAGCACTGGGGTCACAGATACATGCCACCACGCTGGGCATTTCATGTTGGAGCTGGGTCCAAACTCAAGTCCTCACGCCTGCGTGGCAAGCACTGCCCCCCTCAGCCATCTCCTCAACCCCAACATACCTTTTTATTCTAGAAAGGGACCCGTGTCAGCTCATAGCAAGATCTCAACATCCTACAGCCCCGGCTGTTTAAAGTGTCTTCACTTCACTGAGTAATTTCGTAGATTGGGGGATTTCAAATTGGAAGTAATTTTCCTCTGGGATTTTGAAGGCATTGATCACCTTGCTGTTGTTCCAAATTAGTTGAGGATTCTCATGACCCCTCATCCTTCCCGTGTGGTCCTCTTCTCACCGTCTTTGAAGCTTCTTGGTTTTCCCCATGTTCCCGGTGTCATGAAACCCCGTTAGGAAGTGCCTTGGTTCAGATCTGTTCTCGTCCATGGCCCTGTGCCTTAGCATAGGTGCTTTCATCTTGGGAATGTGTCCCTCGGGTCTGTGTAATTTTCTTGTACAGCATCTCTGATCACTTATTTCCCTCTGTGTTGTGCAATTCCTACAAGCCAGAAACTAAGCTTCTAGTCTTTTCTGTTCCATGTCTTTGTTTCCATCCTTCTCTCTCTCCTTCCCTTTTCCCCTCCCTCCCTTCCACAGGCTCTCCATGATTGCCCAGGCTGGCCTGAAGCTCATAGCAATCATGGGGCTCTGACCTAGTCAGTGCATTCATTTGTTGATGGATGCGGAGAGGAATGGCCTATGAGGAGGTGACAGAATCCTGTGAGCTGGAGGCCTGTTTGCAGGGAGTGAGTCTTTGCATCTGAGCCTTTCTGCCTCGCTTTCCCCAGGCAGTGACTATCCGGCAGGGGGCGGGGGGCTGCTGTCCCCACGACTCAGCTGCTTGTCTTGCGTTTAGCTCT
The DNA here is from genome assembly GCF_020740685.1 of Jaculus jaculus. Taxonomy (NCBI): domain Eukaryota; kingdom Metazoa; phylum Chordata; class Mammalia; order Rodentia; family Dipodidae; genus Jaculus; species Jaculus jaculus. Next base: position 102,597,681 of record NC_059112.1, read on the forward strand.
CGAGCTCTCAGATATGGTTTCTTCCTCAGGGCGCCTTTGCTAGCTTGCCCGACCTCAACCCAATTCAGTTTTCCTTTGAAGCCCTGGTCATTTTTCTGTTGGGCTTCTTAAGTATCTGTTTCTCTAAGATCTGTCTTCCCTACCCCCCCCCCCACTCTAAGTTCCCTGATGATAGCAGCTCTGTTTCCAAGTTCAAGGCCAAATCCCAAGGGTCTGGAGCCATATTTACAAGTTAGTCCATGCATGAGTTGGGGCAGTAATCCCAAACCCAGGGTAGGATCTATGGCATGGCTTCCTAGTCAGCCTTGGAAGGGAAAGGTCATGTTGAAAGCCAACACTCTAATGATGGAATTTGTTTGTTTGTTGGGACAGGGTCTTCCTACGTAGCTGAGGCCTGAAACTCACTCTGTAGCCCAGGCTGGCCTGGAACTCATGATCCTCCTGTTACTGCCTCCTAGTGATGGGTTAGAGGCATGCATCACCCATGCTGGCCTGGGGACTTCCTCACTTAATCATAGCCGAAGCCCAAGAAGTGACGGCGTCTTCTTAGTGATTGCTTACTTTTTCTGCTTCCCAGTTGTATCAGTTATTCTCTCCCCCCCCCCCAACCGCCACTCTCTGCTGTGATAAAACTCCTGGCAGGGCCAGGTGTGGTGGCGCACACTTTTAATCCCAGCACTTGGGAGGCAGGGGTAGGAGGAGTGAGTTCAAGGCCAGCCTGAGACTACATAGTGAATTCCAGGTCAGCCTGGGCTAGAGTGAGACCCTACCATGAAAAACAAAACAAAACAAAACAAAACAAAACAAAACAAAACAAAACAAAACAAAACAAAACAAAACAAAACATCCTCCTGGCAGGCAGCATCTTAGAGAAGAAAGGAAGGGGCTGGTTCTGCCTTAATTTTCAAGAGGATTCATCCCATCATGGTGGGAAGGCACGGCAGCAGGATCAGGACACCAGCCAGTCACATCACAGTCAAGGGCAGGAAGCAGAGGGCAAACAGGAAGTGGGGCCAGCCTCCAAAACCTCAAGGCCCACCCCCAGTGGCCTGCTTCCTCCAACAAGACCCTGCCTCCTAAAGGTCCCGCAACCTCCCCAAACTGTGCCGCCCCCCCCCCCCCCCGGGGACCAAGTGTTCAAACCCATGAGCCAAGAGAGGGCATGTTACATTCACACCACAGCCCCAGTGATCTGCTGATGTCTCCCTTTTACAGTTGGCTCAGAGAAGGAAGCCGCCCATCCTGGAGCTCCACTCCTTCCCCCATGGCTCCACCCTCCGCCTTCTGTCAGAGCTTTTTTTCCTCAGTGTATTATGAACAAATTTCAAACCTAGAAAAAAGGGAAACGGCAGCACAGTGCCCTCGGGGCCTGGCTCTGCTTGCCACATGCAGGCCACTTGCCTGGCCGTAGGTTTGCCCGCCTGTCCACGCGTCTTATTTTTTTGGTGCCATTCGTAGTAAAGTTCTAACGTGGCTGTGGTGGTACACTCCCGTTACTCATGAGGATTGTGAGTTCAAGGCCAGCCAGTGCTAAATAACAAGACCTTGTCTCGGACAGCAAACAAGGGCTAGGGAGATGGCTCAGTGGGTAAGAAGAGCACGTGCTGCCCAACATGAGGGCCAGTGTCCAAACCTCTAGCACCCATGTAAAAGTCCCGAAATGGCCACACATGCTTGTGACCCCAGTTCCCGTATGGGAGAGAGACAGGAGAATCACTGGAGCTTACTGGTTAGCCGGCCTGAGGTGGGGTGTTGCGGGGAATGGACCAATAGTTTCAGTTGAAGTGATAGACGCTGTCTTAAGGAAGCAGTATGGAAGAGCAGTAGAGGGGACATCCTCCACACTCGTCTGGCCTCTGCACGTGTGCACGTGGGGAGCTTACATCTACATGCACACGAGCCTATGCTATACATACACATACCATATACACATCACAACACACATATTATACACGGGCACGAAAAAAATCCCCCCCCCCCATCAAAACAGAGGGAAAAATAAGCTCTGGTTTTTGACATTGGTAATGTCCTCCCAAACACTGCAACATGTGTTTCGTTAACCAGAAGGAAACACACCAATCCTCAGGGTGAGTTTGAGTGAGTTTTGACAGGTGCAAATGTTTTCTAATCCAAGTCCCTGTCAAGATGCGCATTCCCATCATTCCAGAAAGTTCCCTTGTGCCCATTCTGGTCATCTCCAGTTTTGCATGGCTATGATGACTCCGTGGGGAGGGTGACCTGCTGACTGCTCCTCCTTCTCTTCCCTCCCAGGAGTCTTGAACTTGGACAGTCCGCGGAGCACCGTCTCTGCTGCTCACAGGCTCTGCCGGCCACCCCATGCTGGGTTCCAGGCTGTCCTGGAGCTGACAATGGCCAAGGCCTGGACCGCCAAGGGCCTGGTGGTCAGCATGACCTGTAGGAGCCGGGGCCACACCCACAAGACCAAAATCCAGGTCTACACCTCCACCATCACTTACCTTCCGGTGAGTAGAGCAGGTCTTGTCCCTGTAGCCTCTTGTGTGTGTGTGTGTGTGTGTGTGTGTGTGTGTACGTGTGTGTGTACGTGTGCAATGCCCAAATCCGCTCTGGACCTCACAGGGATGTGTGAACAAAAGAGTGTGGCCAGTAGGACATAGCAGCCATGTGGGGTTCAGGCCATAGGCTCCATCTCCCCAGTAAAAGCCAGAACTTCACGCTGCTCTTCCCGGAGCCTTGAAGACCACAGAACCACACAGGGGAGGAGGCCAGCATGTGTCCCACAGAGTACAGAGAGCCTGCCCGTTAGTCGTCTGGCGAGTGGACCCCACCCCCGCAATCTGAAAAGGAGGAAGAAGAAGCTTTATCTGCCCCACTCAAAGTTGGGGCAACTGCAAGGATGGTTTCCTTTCTTCAAGGGCCTGTAGGGAACAACCATCAGACTAGGCCTTGAGGATGGGCTGGAGAGATGGCTTAGTAGTTAAGGCTCCTGCCTGTGAAGCCTGAGGACCCATGTTAGACTCTCCAGATCCCACGTAAGCCAGACTCACAAGGCGATGCAAGGGCTGAAGGTTGCACATGCGCACAAGGTGGTGTACGCATCTAGAGTTCAATTACAGTGGGTAGAGGCCCCGGTGCGCCAATTCTCTCTCTCTCAAAAACAACAACAACAAAAATAAATAAATAAGTGAACAAACAGACAGGTCAGTCTGTTGCACTTGCCTCAAAAAACAAGAGGCGTTGGGGCTAGAAAGATGGCTTAGTGATTAAGGCACTTGTCTGCAAAGCCAAAGGACCCAGGTTCAATTCCCCAGGACCCACGTAAGCCAGATGCACAAGGTGGTACATGCATCTGGAGTTCATTTTCAGTGGCTGAAGGCCCTGGTGTGCCCAGTCTCCTGCTTGCTCTCTCTCTCTCTCAAGTAAATAAAAACAAAAATTTTAAATCGTTTTTTAAAAGTAGGCCTTGATTGAAGAGATAGCCTTGGGTGGAAGGGCTTTGAAGGATGAGTAGGAGTTCATTAAGGAGGGACTGGAAAAGACCTCCAGGGGAAGGACATAAAGGGCTCAAAGGTTCTGGTCCTTCTTCCCTACATCCTTGCAGGTTTCCATGGTGACAGCCCTGAAGCAGGGCCTCTTCCACAGCCGGTGACCTTGAGTCTGCCTGGAGCTCGGCTCTGCACATTGAGATCCGTGTAGAGAACAGCGAGGGCAGGAAGATCCTGGGATGCTGGTTGCAGGGTCCCCAGAGGGAGCTGAGCCTCACCGCAGGCTGTATGCGTGTCTGGAGGGCGAGCATCCGGGTGACCTATGAGGTCGAGGGACCTTGGATCCCTCGCCCAGGTCCTCCTCAGCTTCCATTCCTTCATGGACCCCAGTCGTGATAGCATAGACCCCGGGAGCATCTTTGTGTCTGTGAACCTGGAAGCTCTGGTTGCTGGTCCCTCATGGGGTGCCTGGGAGGAGGAGACATTGCGGCCAAGCCCAGGACCGCCCCTCCCCCCCGCCCAGGTTGACCCAGGGGGAGGCCACAGCCTGGCTCAGCTGCCTCTGGTCATCATTCTCAGGGTGCTGGGCAATGGAGGAATCTTTGTTCCTCCCATGACAGAGGGTCAGTAATTGAGTGTCCCCCCCCACCACCACACCACCACCAAGTCCTGCACTTCCCTCAGCCTGGTTCTCAATATAGCCCCGGAGGATCCATGTGTCGCTGGTGGCTCTGGTCACTGGGGACCTGGTCCAGCCACGGGGCCTGCCATTGGAAGGTGAGCTGGAGCCGCTTCCACGTAGCAAGGCATCCTACCAGAAGTGGGGAATGCTGCTCTGCAGGTACATGTGCCCCTCCTCTACACCGTCACCCCTGGGGCTCCACGGCCGCCCACATTCCCTCTTCTTCAACATGGAGGGTCCCCTAGGGCTCCTGGAGGGACCCTACTGGAGCCCGGAAAGAGCTTAAAGCCTGGGGACGAGGTACTTGCCCTGAAGCCACCCACCTCGTCCATCCATTGGCTAGGCTGCAAGCAAAAATCTGAGGCCAGGCTGGAGAGATGGCTTAGCAGGTAAGGTGCTTGCCTGCGAAGCCTAAGGACCCAGGTTTGATTCTCCTAGTCCCACGTAAGCCAAAGGCACAAGGTGGTGCATGCATTTAGAGTTTGCATTGGCTAGAGGCCCCATGGCACATCCATTCTCTCTCTCTCTCTATCTGCCTCTTTCTCTCAAATAAACATGTAAATAAATATTAAACTGTTAGGGCCAAGACCCTGCCTCAAAAAATCAATCAATCAGGCCGGGCATGGTGGCACACGCCTTTAATTAATCCCAGCAATTGGTGAAGCATAGGTAGGAGGATCGCATTGAGTTCAAGGCCACCCTGAGACTTCGTAGTGAATTCCAGGTCAGCCTGGGCTAGAGTGTGACCCTACCTCAAGAAACAAAACAAAAATCAATCAATCTGAGGCTCATGGCTCAGCTGAAAGTCGCTTTTGAAGTCTTATCATTTCTCCATGGTGTGGCTGATTTCAAAGGCTGCTCCCTACAGTGTGAGGGACAGTGTGGAAACCAGGCACTGCCTTGTCCAGCCCTGTGAGCTTCGATGAGTCACTTCTCTTCTGAACAACTGCAGTAAGGACAGAGCAGCAACTAGTGCTAGTAAAAAAAAAAAAAAAAAAAAAAAAAAAAAATCACATCTCTGTATGATTCTGTTTGTGTTGACTGAGCATGCCCTGTGTGCTGAGCACTCCCAACTGGCTCCTGGAAAGCAGCCGAGAGCCACGAGGGGAAGGCTTGCCTTCATGACCCACGGAGCGGCATAAATCAAACAACCCTGGAGTGCCATCATTGCCCCATTTCACAGATGGGGAAAGTGAGGCTTAAGAGCAAGAAGTCCTGTACCCAAGGTCATACAGCTAGGTAGAGGTTGAGCCTGGATCCCGGCTCCAGTCATGTGACCCCAGAGCCTGAATCCCACGCTCACTCTGGCCCTGGCTGTCTCTGCTGGTTGGTAACTCATGCCTCATGTCTCCTGTGATCCAGACATGCGTGCCTCACAGGCACAGTGAGATGGCAAAGGGGAATTGGCTGACTTTTCTTTTCTCTCCTGTGCGTGTACATGTGTGTGTATGGGTGTGGGTATGTGTGCATGCGTGCACATGGAAGTCATGTCTTCCTCAGTTGCTCTCCTCCTCCTTTATAAATTTCATTTATGTGTGGGTGTGGATGGGCATGCAAAGTCAGAGGACAACTTCAGTAGGTCCATGCCCCGCCTGTGAGACAGGCTCTTTCTGCCTCAGATGAACAGGCTACAAACATATGTAGGGCTAGTGCTGGATTTTTCTGGCTTCACTTTCTGTTGTCATAGGCACATGGGGATCACAGATGCATGGGCCACTTTGCCCATGGGTGCTGGGAAATTGAATCCAGGCTATCAGGCTTTGTAAGCAAACACCTTTAACTGCTGAGCCATATTCCCAGATCCCACCTGAGTTTTTAATTAAAAAAAAATATATATATATATATATATATATATATTTGAGAGAGAGAGAGAGATAGAGAGAGATTGGGCGCATCAGGGCCTCCAGCCACTGCAAACGAACTCCAGATGAGTGCGTCCCCTTGTGCATCTGGCTTACGTGGGTCCTGGGGACTCAAACCTTGGTCCTTTGGCTTTGCAAACAAATGCCTTAACCACTCAGCCATCTCTCCAGCCTGCACCTGATTATTTTTATAAGACAGTGTCCCTCACTGAACTTAGAACTCCCCAACTTGGCTAATCTAGCTAACTTAGGGACCCTCTCCCTACCTCCCCAGGGATGCAATTACAAGTATGACCACCACACCCAGCACTTTGCCTGGGTGCTGGGGATTTCAACTCAGGTCCTTATGTGTGTGTGGAAGGCACTGAGCCATTTCTCTAGCCTGGCTTAAAAAAGAAATCATGGTCTCGGGCTGGAGAGATGGCTGAGCAGTTAAGGTGCTTGCCTGTGAAGTCTAAGGATCCAGGTTCGATTCCCCAGTACCCACATAAGGCAGATGCACATGGTGGCATATGTGTCTAGTTCGTTTGCAATGGCTAGAGGACCTGGGGTGCCCATTCTCATTCTCTCTCATATAAATAAATAAAATTAAACAAGACATGATCTCATTATGTACCTGATGGACTGGAACTCACTGTGAAGCCCAGGCTGACCTTAAACTCATGATTCTGCTATCTCTACCTCCCAAGTGTGAGGATTACAGGCATGTGCCACCACTCTGCGCTTTGGTAAGTCTTAAAGCTTCCATAGGACACATTTGTCCCCTGACCCTGCTGACTTGCCTTAACGGCTGTGGCCTGTCTTTCCCCTCTCTGTGCCATGCACCCTTGGCACCTGCCAGTCCCACAGGGCATCTTCCTTCAGGGAATCTTCACGGCTGACAAACAGCACAGGCGTCACGTCCTGGAGACCAGGGCTATCCTGAATGGCCAGAAGGAGACCCTGTTGACTGTGTCTTGAGCTGCCAACCTGGACACCTCTATGTGGGTGGACCCAAGAGAGGTGGTCTCTGGGGGCAGGGCCCCCACTCCCATCTAGACTCCTGTGTGGCTGTTTCTCCGGTCTGTGGAAGCCTGACCCACTCCTCTGATGGCAAAGCCATTCCCAGTGACAAAACCCTGGGACCGTTTCACCCTACACAGTGCCCCCATTCATGTTGTGACGCCTCTCAATCAGATGATCAGAATGTTTCCCTGCCTGGATTCTCTGTCTCCTTGATAGCCACAGAGACTGACGCACAATTGCCAGCACAGACGCATCATGCCCGTGGCCCAAAGGCTCACACCCTGTCTTGGGATCAATAAACCACCTCCTTAAAAGCCGGGCACGGTGGCGCACGCCTTTAATCCCAGCACTCGGGAGGCAGAGGCAGGAGGATCGCCATGAATTCGAGGCCACCCTGAGACTCCATAGTGAATTCCAAGTCAGCCTGGGCTAGAGTGAGACCCTACCTCGAAAAACCAAAAGAAAAAAAGCACCAAAACATGAAGAGACCACCGACTCTGAGCTCGCTGACCTTCCTGCTGTCCATGTCGGCCTCACCTCTTCATTTCCTCACCTGCATCTGTCCTGGAGGCCCTGATGCGCCCATTCTCTTTCCAGGACCTTCGCAAGCTCCCGGATGAGACCTGTCATCTTCTTCAACCTCACCTTCCGGCTCATCATGTAGTGCGAACTCACGCCTCATGTCTCCTGCGACCCTCTCCCTGGGCCCAGGCCCCCTCTCTCACTCCACATGCACGCCTTTGTCCTTGGCGCCCATCTGAAGCCTCTGGTCTGTTCCCTTGATTACTCAGCCAGTCCCGCTGGCTCTGCCCCTCTGTGAAGTTGGCACTGGCTTCCACAGTTGCTCGTCTCGCCGTGGTCGTGGGGAGGGGTGCATAATCAGTGCTTACAGAACACGGTTGGTGTTCACATTTGCTTGATGCTGGTTAAAGCTTCGTCTGCAAAGGCGGTAAAGATTAGTGACTGGGCGATAAAACTTTACAAAACACACCAGATTTGGCCCAAGGGCTATAGCCTGCTGACCCTTGAATCTGTAGCTTAGTTCCTTAGTGCCCACGTTTGCTCGTGTGTGATTGGCAGATGCTCTCGCATCTCTTGGCCTCAGCTTATTTACCTATGAAATGGGCATAGCAGGGTCCACTAAGACATATGCTGACTCGGCCTCCTTCAGAGTCTCCTTCCTGAACCTCCTGGAGAGATGAGAGGGTCTGAGAGACCACCACATTCTCCACTGAGCATTTATTGAGCACTTACTGTGTATGCAAGGAAGAAAGTGCTATTTTTTCTTCTCTTCAAAAGGAAGGTGAAACCAAGCAGATGCTAGGGGCTTAACCCCACCTTTGGGACCTCACTTTCCCATGAGTCAGAAGGGTTGGGAATGGTTCCCTGGGTGCTGGGTGGTGATGTTCTTGGCACTTCTGAGGGGAAACAGGACAGGATGAGAAGCCAGGCACCGGCAGAAGTGGCTCCCAGTGGCCTTAGCCGTTTCTTCGACCGGAGATTGCGGAGTGAGGCTGGGGTCAGACACACACCGTACACGTGTTTCGCTTGGCCCGCTAGCACTGACATTTTATCTAAACACGTTGTCAACGCTGAGAACTGGGAGGTTTTAAGTCAAGCCAAGACTTCTGTTGTTTCTAAGGAAATCAGAAGGCCCGATCTCACCGGCTGTCCCCCCCAACTGACAGGCTGGGACTTGACTGCATGGAGACCCTTTAAGTTAATGTCACCGAGCTGTCTGCTCCGCTGAAAAAAAAGCAAAAACAAAAACTTATCTTGACTGGAGACCTGTCCCAGTGGCAGAGCAATTTCCTGGGAGGCACTAAGCTTCAGGTTCCAGTCTCAGTTATGCAAAAAGGAAAAAAGAAAGAAAGAAAGGAAGGAAGGGAGGGAGGGAGGGAGGGAGGGAGAGAGGAAGGAAGGAAGGAAGGAAGGAAGGAAGGAAGGAAGGAAGGAAGAAAGACTAGCCGGGTGTGTGGTGGCGCACTCCTTTAATCCTAGCAGTTGGGAGGCAAAGGTAGGAGGATCCCTGTGAGTTTGAGGCCACCCTGAGACTCCATAGAATTCCAGGTCAGCCTGGGTTAGAGTGAAACCCTACCTTGTAAAAACAACAACAACAAAAATCTGTTTTCTCAGGCTGGAGAGATGGTTTAGCGGTTAAGCGCTTGCCTGTGAAGCCTAAGGACCCCGGTTCGAGGCTCGGTTCCCCAGGTCCCACATTAGCCAGATGCACAAGGGGGCGCACACGTCTGGAGTTCGTTTGCAGAGGCTGGAAGCCCTGGCGCGCCCATTCTCTCTCTCTCTCCCTCTATTTGTCTTTCTCTCTGTGTCTGTCGCTCTCAAATAAATAAATAAATAAAAATTTTTAAAAATTTAAAAAAAATCTGTTTTCTCATGCCCATTTTCCCTCTCTGAGATGGTTCTTTTTCTCCCTTCTCCCTGGTTCTACAATAAGTCATGCATTCCTGTCTCTTAGGATGCACTGTGGTGACAGATGGTGTGGGCCAGGCAGTCTTAGCTCCTCCGTCAGTTCAGACAGGGAGAAACGAAACAGGCTGGGAGCCACTGTGTCCTTGGAGTGTTGCAGGCGCCAAACGGTTTGTTGAGTGAATAATTGATTAGCTGCACGTCATTGTTTCCTCTGGCTGAGGTTACAGGTAGCTACAAATGTAGTGACACAAACCAGCATGATGTGCATCTGAGCTCCGAACTGCGCGACAAGTCAGTCCCTTTGGCCAAATTCTCTGCATCAGCAGGTCTGTCAGTTTCTTGCTGAGGGCCTTAGGAGCCGCTGTCCCTTCCCTGTCCAGCTTCTAAAAGCCACTTGCATTCTTTGGCTTGTGAGCCCCAATGTTCATGCTCAAAACCAGCAGAAAAGCTTTTCCCATTCTCTCTCTCCCAACGCTGGCCCTCAGGTGCCACCCCACCATAAGAACCTATGGGGACATTGGGCCCACCTGGATAATCCCAGAGTCCCCACCCTCTGGATCCTTAACCCAATCACAGGGGCAAACTCACCTTTGGTATGAAGGCAATGTAGTCCCAAGTCTCAGGTAACATCCTCCCTGTCTGTCCACTGTGGCTTCGGCCTTGGTGTCCAGGCTTGAACAAGTGTCCGGGCATTTATTGAGCATCTACTATGTATTGGCATCTGTGTGCCAAGAAGCCAGCAAAGAGGAACATAGAACACTACCAGAGCCTACCCTTTGGGGGAGATAGATAGCTCCCCCCACCTTTTACCTGTGAGAGCTGAGTTTACCTGCCCTTCCGGGAGGGTCTGACAAGCATCTGTCTCTGCTTTTTTTTTTTTTTTAATCCCAGAAGTGGCAGAGGCTAGCCTGGCTCAGTTCATCCATCCTGGGAACTCTCTCTCTTTTTTTTCAAATTTTTTATTTATTTACTTGAGAGCGACAGACACAGAGAGAAAGACAGATAGAGGGAGAGAGAGAGAATGGGCACGCCAGGGCTTCCAGCCTCTGCAAACGAACTCCAGACGCGTGCACCCCCTTGTGCATCTGGCTAACGTGGGACCTGGGGAACCGAGCCTCGAACCGGGGTCCTTAGGCTTCACAGGCAAGCACTTAACCGCTAAGCCATCTCTCCAGCCCCTGGGAACTCTCTTTTGATCTCTGGGTTCTGAGGATAGCTTTGGCTGGCACACAGACACGGGAAGTAACCTGTCTCCACACCTCTGGTTCTTGCAAACCGAGGCTAAGAACAAAGAGGTCAAGGCCACTTTGAAAATCAACCAGAAAATCATCCTGCAACGAAAGGGTTCGCACCATGACCAATTCCAGCGTGGGGAACTCCAGCACAGCGTGGCCCTGAATGCCACCCAGTCCTTCCAGGTACATGTTTCCCAAGCCGGGAAAATGCTAACTTGTTTCTGCCAAAGGGTGCTACAGAGCCAGATGTAGTGGCAACACAACCTGTACTCTGGCCCTTGGGAGGTGGAGACAGGAGGATGGGGAGTTCAAGGTCAACCTTGGCTACAAAGTGAGTATGAGATTAGCTTGGGCTATGTGAGATCCTGTCTTAAGTAAAAACCAAGTAGGGAGAGAATATTTTAAAAGTGTGCAGGGGGGTTTGACCATCTTCATTTAAAATATACCATGGGGCTGGAGAGATGGCTTAGCGGTTAAGCGCTTGCCTGTGAAGCCTAAGGACCCTGGTTCAAGGCTCGATTCTCCAGGACCCACGTTAGCCAGATGCACAAGGGGGTGTATGCATCTGCAGTTCATTTGCAGTGGCTGGAAGCCCTGGCGCGCTCATTCTCTCTCTCTCTCTCTCTATCTGCCTCCTTCTCTCTCTGTCACTCTCAAATAAATAAATAAAAATGAAAAATAAAAATAAAAAAAAACATGTGTTTTCACTCAGCTGAGGACCCCCCCACACACACCCCAAAAACTTGGATGAGGACATCAGCCTTCCACAGAGTCCCCAGGGAGCTTTTGCTTTTGGTGTGACTTTGCACCCTGCCACCGACCACAATGCCGTGTCCCAGGTCAGGAGCTGGGTTCTCCCTGGTTGAGCACAGCCCTCACTTAGGCAAGGGTCGCTGACTGGTGTCATAAGTAAATGTTTATTGAAAATGTTTACTCTCCCCATCCTGCCACAGCTCAGAGCTGCCCTACAGCGGTCACTCGCTCAGGGATCCAGGAAGATGTGGGAGGAGAGAGTAGATAATTCTTCCAGATGTTTCTATGGGCCAGACTCCTAAGTGGCACCTGTCACCCCAGCCCACATTCTCCTGGTCAGGATTCCTCAAAAGACCCCACGTGGCCGCAAGGGAGGCTGGGAAATGTAGTTTCACCATGTGTCTCAGAGAAAAACAGCACGGAACATCAACCGCTTTTGTTCATTCATTTGTTCCTATGTACACATCTTGTGCCAGGCTCTGCTCTGTACTGGGATGGCACAGGTGACTTGGATTCTGTCCCCATCTCCAAAGAGCTCTCAAGAGTGGGTGCTCAGCTTGGGATTTAATTCCTAGCTCCCTGCTATCTAGCTATGGGTAAATGACCCAACCCCCAAGCTCCTGTGTTACCAACTGGCAAGTGAAGGTTATAACACCAACCCAGCATGGCAAATCAATGAGGCAATCTTCCTGGAGCCAGGAGTTCATGGTCATATCAGAGAGGGGCAGAAATGATGGATAGGGAGCTGGTGGGGGGGGGGTCACAGGGTCCAGTGCCATCTGTCTGGTCTCCTATCTGAAGCCCCCCTCTCTTCCCATGTCCCCCACAGGTCTCTGTCCAGCTGAACGGATCTAGCTCCCTCTTGGCCTTTTTCTTGCAGCTCTGAACTCCCTACAGCTTCCCATTTCCTCCAGGCTTACAGGCAGGGATATTACTCCTCTTAAGATAGCCTTGAATTGCCCCGCAAGTGTCTGCAGGCAGTTAGCCTGCTGGAAGATGGGGTGGAAGGAAGGGAGGGTGGCCTGGGGAGGGAGGCCCACGGAACTGCGCGGCTGCTGGACTGAGCCCAGTGGTCCCTGAGGAGCCGAGAACAGATGGAGGAGTCTCCGCCCATCATTTGGAACTGATTGCCTAAGTGGAGGGGTTTTCAGTTGGGGATGGGGTAATGGATCAAGTTTCAGCTTTGGAAATGGAGGAGAATCGAACCTCCCTCCAAACTTTGTCCCAAACCCATATGGTCCTTAAAAAAGGTGGGTTTTGGCTGAGGACATTTGGCCCAGTGTGGAATAGAAATGCTGTCCTTCTTCACTCTGTAGAAATATAAGGGCTGAGACAGTTGTAACAACTGGGTCAGGTTTCTCCCTGTAATGGATAAATTTGGGGTTCTAGGGTGCTTCCTAGAACCCCAAACTCTGAGTCCATATCTGCGAATTAACTGAATAAGGCAATTCCAGACTCAAGAAAGTGATTTTTAAAACACCCCATCCTGCTGGGTGTGGTGGCGCATGCCTTTAATCCTAGCACTTGGGAGGCAGAGGTAGGAGGATCGCCGTGAATTAATTCAAGGCAACCCTGAGACTACAGAGTGAATTCCAGGTCAGCCTGGGCTAGAGTGAGGCCCCACTTTGAAAAACCAGCCAACCAACCAACCAAACAAGCAAACAAGCAAACAAAAAACACATCTTGGGCTGGAGACATGGTCTAGTGGTTAAGGTGCTTGCCTGCAAAGCCAAAGGATCCAGGTTTGATTCCCCAGGACCCACATAAGCCAGATGCACAAGGGGTGCACGCATCTGGAGTTTATTAGCAGTGGCTAGAGGCCCTGGCACGTCCATTCTCTCTCCTCCCTGCCTGTATATATATATATATATACATTAAAAAAATAAATAAAACACCACGTGTTATTCAGATAAAGGGCTGAGGAAGGGAAGGGAAGGGGGGAGAAAGGAGCTACGCCACACAGTCCTGGAGCCCATGGAAAGGAACATGGATCTTAGATAAACCACAGAAAATGTTAGAAGGGATTTTTATGAAAGGTCTGCACTTCCACAAAGACTAAAGGTAAAGACGGGCAGGGTGGGAGAGGGAAATCTTACTCCCCCTGCATAAAAGCATGCTGCAACAGTTCGGGAGAGAGCGAGCAAGCATCACTCCATGGGTCAGAGAAGGTAACACTTTGGAGTTCACGCGCACTGCATTTGAACATACCTGCACCAGGTGTCCCAGCCAATGAGCTTAAGAGCTTTCTTGATTCTGCCTTGCCAGAAACTACCTGCCTACTCTGGAACCCCAACACTCCAAGTCAGCCGATGGAAACATTTGCAGACAGAAACTCAGGTGTGGCACCTGGCACCACTGCTAATGGCTAAGGACATCACCCTATCCGGCCTCAGCTTTGCTAGCTGGGAAATGATGCCCACTGCCTGTGGATGGGGCACCGTGTGGTGTGTGCTCTGGAGTTGGGCAGTTGAATCCAACGCACAGGCAGGCAGGTCCTGTAGGGTAAAAGAAGCCGGCGAGCCTTTGATTCCCAGCAGGTCTTCAGTCCTGCTGAGCCCTTCAGTGGGCTGGGAACAGCTTGGCCACAATGCCTGGCTTTTTTTTTTTTTTTCCACATGGTTTCTGGGGTTCAAACTGAGGGCTTCATATTTGCAAGACAAGCACTTTATCAACTGAGCTCTATCTCCCTAGCACTTAAGACTTAATCTGAAAAAAATCATTTATTTGATGGGGGGGTGAGGGAGAGAGAGAGAGAGAACGGGCATGCCAGGGCCTCTAGCCACTGCAAATGAAATCCAAATGCATGTGCCACCTTGTGCAGCTGGCTTATGTAGAAACTGGGGAATCGAACCTGGCTCCCTAGTCTTTGCAGGCAAGCGCCTTAACCACTAAGCCATGTCCCTAGCCCCTAGACTTAATTTTTAATTTTTTTCTCTTTTTTTTTTTTTTTTTTTTTTTTTTTGGTTTTTCAAGGTAGGGTCTCACTCTGGCTCAGGCTGACCTGGAATTCACTATGTAGTCTCAGGGTGGCCTCGAACTCATGGCGATCCTCCTACCTCTGCCTCCTGAGTGCTGGGATTAAAGGCGTGCGCCACCACACCCAGCCTTAACTTTTTATTTATTTATTTACTTATTTGCAAGGAGAGAGAGAGAAGAGACAGAGAATGGGCATGCCAGGGCCTCTAGCCACTGCAAACAAATTCCAGATGCATGTGCAGCATTGTGTATTTGGCTTATGTGGGTACTGGGGAATTGAACCTGGATCTTTAGGCTTTGCAGGCAAGTGCCTTAACTGCTAAGCCATCTCTTGAGCCCTGGGCTTAATTTTTTTTTTATACAGTTTTAAGCTTAAAGAAAAATTGAGCAGACAACATAGAGAACTGATAAATGTCTCATCCCAGCTCAGTGTGGTGACACAGGCCTGTAATCCCAGCATGCCAGAGCCCAAGGCAGGAGGATCCCGAATTGAAGGTCTTCCTCCCTCCTCTCCCCTAGCCCCTCTTCTTGAGACAGTGTCTCCATATGCAGCCCAGCCTGTCCTCAGTCTCATGATCTTCCTGCATGCTGGGACGACAGGCGTGTGCCACCATGCCCAGCCCACCCTGCTTGGATGTCATTCTCTACAGTGGAGTTGTAAAGCCACCCTCTGCTGCCATCAAACACCAGCCCGAGTTCTGGAGCCAGGCAGGCCACCCTCTCTGTGCACTGTTTCCCCACTTGTGTCAAAAGGACTGCCATGTCACAGCAGGAAAGGGTCAGGTGGGACTCAGATCAGAGCTAGGGACTCCTGTTGGAGAGGCTGGCCTGGCCCCTCTCTGTCTGGTTTTTCCCACTGTTTGCCTCATTAAGTGCTTAGAACCGACGAGGCTTGGAGGGCTTCCCGGAAGAAGGGTCTCCCCACCTCCAGCTCCCGTGGACCTTCCCATCCTTCCTGGCTTCCTCGACCCCTCTGGCTTCCTGCAGGTGCCGGAGGAGGCAGGCCGCTACAAGATGCACAGCGTAGATGTGGCCCTGTCTGTGCACGTGTCTGACATGGAGGTGTTTCAGCTGGAGGTGGGCGCCAGCCAGGATCGTAGAAGGAGCCTTCGGGAGCTGTGGCCTGAGGATCCTCCTCCGCCAGGCCTTCCTCCCAACCCCCAGGACCATCTTGCTGCAACTGTCCACCAAGGTCACTCCAGCAAGGCTTAACAGGCACAGTTTTGCGACTGGCTTCATGTGGGCGGTGGGCATCTAAACTCCGGTCAGAAGGCTTATGGGGCAAGTGCTTTGGACCACTGAGCCACCTCCCCAGACCTCTTGCTGAGTTCTGAGGGTCACTGCTCTATGTCATAGAGCTAGAGGCTGAGGCCCAGAGTGGGGGAGACCCTTATTCAGCGTTGTTCAGCTTGTTGGTTACGGGAGCTAGTCTGAAATGCAGGCCGGCTGAGGCCAGAGAAGGAGCAGCCCCCCTCAGCCCCCTGGTCACCCCATAGAGTGTCTCCTCACTGCAGGTTGTCCTTCAGTGCCATTGTTCCTGTGTACAGACACACACAGCTCCACGTGTGCGGAGCCACGAGGAGGTCAGGCGTTCTCCTCTATGGCTCTTCCACTCTATTTTTATTTTTATTTCTTATTTGAGAGAAAGAAGCAGATAGAGAGAGAATGAACACAGCAGGGCCTCCAGACACTGCAAATAAACTCCAGCTGCATGTGCCACCTTGTGCATCTGGCTTACATGGGTCCTAGGGAGTTGAACCCGGATCTTTGGCTTTGCAGGCAAGCACCTTAACCGCTGAGCCATCTCTCCAGCCCTGCACGTCCACTCTAGATCCTTTTGGCAGCCTCTCTCATTGATCCTGAAGCTCAGGCTGTTTTTCAGTTAGACTGGTTGAGCAGTGAGCCCTGGTTTGATTCTCCAGGTCCCACATAAGCCAGATGCACAAAGTGGCCCATACTTCTGGAGTTCATTTGCAGTTGCTAGAGGCCCCTGATATGCCCATATTCATTTTCTCTCTCTCCCTCTTTCTTCTGTTGCTTTTTTTTTTTTTTTTTGGTTTTTCGAGGTAGGGTCTCACTCTGGTCCAGGCTGACCTGGAATTAACTCTGTCATCTCAGGGTGGCCTCGAACTCATGGCGATCCTTCTACCTCTGCCTCCCGAGTGCTGGGATTAAAGGCCTGCGCCACCATGCCCGGCTAACTCTACTTTTTAAAAAAGTTATTTATTGGGCTGGAGAGATGGCGTAGTGGTTAAGCGCTTGCCTGTGAAGCCTAAGGACCACGGTTCAAGGCTCGGTTCCCCAGGTCCCACGTTAGCCAGATGCACAAGGGGGCGCACGCGTCTGGAGTTCGTTTGCAGAGGCTGGAAGCCCTGGCGCACCCATTCTCTCTCTCTTCCTCTACCTGTTTTTCTCTCTGTGTCTGTCACTCTCAAATAAATAAATAAAATTTTAAAAATATTTTTAAAAAAGTTATTTATTTGTTAAAAAGCAACAGAAGAGCCGACTAACTCTACTTTTTTAAAAAGTTATTTATTTGTTAAAAAGCAACAGAAGAGCCGGCTAACTCTACTTTTTAAAAAAGTTATTTATTTGTTAAAAAGCAACAGAAGAGCCGGGCATGGTGGTGCAGGCCTTTAATCCCAGCACTTGGGAGGCAGAGGTAGGAGGATCGCCATGAGTTCGAGGCCACCCTGAGATGACAGAGTTAATTCCAGGTCAGCCTGGACCAGAGTGAGACCCTACCTCAAAAAAAAAAAATAAATAAAAATAGAGTTATACAGAGAGAGAAAATGAGTATGCCAGGGCCTCTAGCCACTGCCAATGAACTCCAGACACATGTGCCACCTTGTGCATCTGGTTTATGTGGGTACTGGGGAATCGAACCAGGGTCCTTTGGCTTTGCAGGAAATGCCTTAACCGCTAAGCCATCCCTCCAGCCCCTAAGTTATGCTTTTTGAGTTGGAACTTGGTAAAGGAGGTAGGCTTCAAAAAATGAAAGTCTGTTAGCTACTGTCAAGACTTTTTAAAAAAACATATAGTGTCCATGCATGTGTATGCGGGCGTATTTGCGCCCATGGACGCCAAACATTGACACCAGCTGTCACCTAATTTACTGAGGCAAGGACTCTTACTTGAGCTCAAAGCTCACCTGTGCTGCCACTCTAGCTGGCCAGCTTGCTTAGGAAACCCCTTGTCCCTGTGTCTACCACTCCCATCTGGCACTTAAGTGGGTGCTGAGGACCCGACCTCTGGTCGTGAGGACCACTGAGCCACCTCTCCAGCTCCCACGTGAAACTTCAGTAAGCACGTTACAAGCATTGATGCAGATTCTTTGAGCACCACTTAAATAAAGGAGGGGCTGGAGAGATGGCTTAGTGGTTAAGCGCTTGCCTGTGAAGCCTAAGGACCCCGGTTCGAGGCTCGGTTCCCCAGTTCCCACGTTAGCCAGATGCACAAGGGGGCGCACGCGTCTGGAGTTCGTTTGCAGAGGCTGGAAGCCCTGGCGCGCCCATTCTCTCTCTCTCCCTCTATCTGTCTTTCTCTCTGTGTCTGTCGCTCTCAAATAAATAAATTAAAAAAAAAAGGAGGGGCTGGACCTCCCCCACCCCAGGCTCATACCTACGAGGGTTTTACTGTGTTTTACTGGCCGGGCTCCTGCTCGGTGGCAGTGGTTGAGCTTCATAAAGCAAGATTTGGCATTAAAAAGCAGAGGAACAGGCACGGACCCTGCCCTCCAGCTTTCATGCCAGAGGGCAAAGAGATAGTTTCACCAATGCTGAGTGCCAGGCTGATGCCATGGCTAGCACCAGGCGAGAGCACTGTCAGAGCCTGCCTAGAAGGGACTGTGCATGGGCTGAGTCACCAAACAGCATGGATTACGGGAGGCCAAAGTGAAGATCAAGGGGTGGCCGACTTCTTCTGTCAAGAGCCAGTCTTCCTAGGCCACGAGTTCTGTCACAACTGTATATTTTTTAAAATTTTTACTTTTATTTATTTATTCATTTGACAGAGAAAGGGGGCGGGGAGAGAGAGACAGACTCCAGACGCGTGCACCCCCTTGTGCATCTGGCTAACGTGGGTCCTGGGGAATCGAACCTAGGTCCTTTGGCTTTGCAGGCAAATGCCTTAACCGCTAAACCATCCCTCCAGCCCTGGAATATTAAAAATGCCTGTAATCCCAGCACTCCGGAGGCAGAGGTACAAGACAAGCCTGGGGTACAGAGTGAATTCCAGGTCAGCCTGGGCTACAGACCCTGCCTCAGTACAATAATAAAAACAATAATTTGGGGGCTGAGAGATGGCTTAGCGGGTAAGGCATTTGCCCGAAAAGCCAAAGGATCCTGCTTTGATTCTCCAGGACCCACAAGGAGGCGCAGGAACTTCAGCCGGGCCGCCGGGACACACCTACTGCTGGGGCGCCCCGCCCGCTTTCCCGCCAACTTTGACCGGCAGAAAAAGCCACCAATCAGTAGCGCGCTGGCTGAGCCAGCCAATGGCCAGCGTCGGGGGCGGGATCGTCGGGGCCCTAATGGCCGGCTCCAGCGGCCGGGAGTGCGCATGCGTGGATCACGTTAAGCCCCACCTCCAAGCTAAGAATGAATGGATTCGACGGAATTAAAGCAAAAGTGCTTTTTTTTTTTTTTAACACCCTCCCCCCCCCCCCATACTTCTGTAGCCTTGGGATGCCTGGAAAAGGCTAGCGTGGACTCCAGGCATGATGGAGTTAGGTGCTCTTGGTTATCCTGGCTTCTGGCTCAGCCCAGGAACCTGTTAGTCTGCAGTAGCAGATGGAGGTGTAGAGACCAGCCACCCCAGGGCGCTCCTGAGCAAACGCCACCTAGCTTTGACGAGCCTCAGTTTCCTCAGCGCTGCTGACCTTTGCCAGGGTTGGGGACTGGGGACGCTCCCTGTAGAGTCCTCAGGAGAGACCCTGACTCACTAGGTCTCTGACACTTGCTGAATAGCGTGTGACGGTCTGGTCCTGCAGGAGGCCCATGAACACAGACAGAATGGCTCTGGCTTGGTGTGGTGGCGCACACCTGTAATCCTATCGCTTGGGAGGTAGAGGCGAAGGATCAGTTCAAGGTCAGCCTCAGTTGCATTGCAAGTTTGAAGCCAGTCTGGTCTATACACGATCCTTTCTAAAGAAAGAAAAAAAGAAAGGAAGGAAGGAAGAAAGGAGGTAGCAGGCGGGCTAGGTAGATAGTTCAGCAGTTAAGGTGCTTGCCTGCGAAGCCTAAGGACCCATGTCCAACACTCCATATCCCATGTAAGCCAGACACACAAGGTGATGCCAGTTTGCAATGTCACACATGCACACAAGATAATGCACATGTCTGGAGTTTGATTGCAGCGGCTGGAGGCCCTGTAATACCATTTTTCTCTCTCTCTCATTAAAAAAATACAAAAAGAGCTGGGCATGGTGGCTCACACCTTTAATCCCAGTCCTCAGGAGGCAGAGGTAGGAGGATTGCCGAGAGTTCAAGGCCACCCTGAGACTACATAGTTAATTCCAGGTCAGCCTGGACCAGAGTGAGACCCTACCTCAAAAAAAACAAAAACAAAAACAAAAACAGCCAGGCGTGGTGGTGCATGCCTTTAATTCCAGCACTCAGGAGGCAGAGATAGGAAGATCGCTGTGAGTTAGAGGCCACCCTGAGAATACAGAGTGAATTCCAGGTCAGCCTGGGCTAGAATAGCACCCTACCTCAAAAAATTAAAAAATACAAAAAAGAGAAGGAAACAAAAAACTAAAATAAGGAAAAGAACAGGTCTTGACTTTAAAGATGACCTGGTTCAGAATTTGTGGACTTTGTTGCTTGGCATTCATAGGGAGTAATATCCTGAAATTTTTATCTATGAAAGTTATACAAAGATTTAATTTTTTAAAAAATTTTTATTTATTTATTTGAGAGTGACAGACACAGAGAGAAAGACAGATAGAGGAAGAGAGAGAGAGAATGGGCGCGCCAGGGCTTCAAGCCTCTGCAAACAAACTCCATACTCGTGCGCCCCCTTGTGCATCTGGCTAACGTGGGACCTGGGGAACCGAGCCTCGAACCAGGGTCCTTAGGCTTCACAGGCAAGCACTTAACCGCTAAGCCATCTCTCCAGCCCCAAAGATTTAATTTTATTATTACAATATTATCATTATTATTTTGAGTTTTGAGGTCGGGTTTAGCTCTAGCCCAAGTTCTCCTGGAATTCACTTGGTAATTTCAGGCTGGCCACAAACTCACAGCAATCCTCATACTTCTGCCTCCTGAGTGCTGGGATTAAAGGTTTGTGCCACCACACCTGGCCCTTCATATTTTATCTCCATTGTATAGATGGTGCAGCTGAGGTTTAGGCCAAAGACTAACCTGAAGCCATATATCTGGGGAGTGGGAGAGGGAGAATAGGAGCCCAAGTCCACCTGACCCCAAACTTCCCTTCCACAGACACACCCGGATGTCTGTCCTTCACTCCTGCCTCCCCGCTCAGCCCCACCCCGCCCCCGACAATTTGCTCTCTGCTGAAACCTGGTCCTCAAATGCATATAGGCCACCAAGATCCCCTGTTTTCAGGGAGCCGGTCTTCAACCCTTCCAGGCCAGCTGGTGGATACCCCAACCCCAGAGCTTCTCAGGCTTAGCCTAACCAAACTTCTTGAGCTGAAAAACCCTCTGTTCAAGGCTCTGCCCTGTGCCCATCCCAGAGAGCTGGGCAGGATCGCTGCGCTTCTCCCACCAGTGCCGACAACACACTCCTCATGTCTTCAGACACTGTGGAGATCCCTTGGGAGGTAAATTCGTCCCCTTCCCCCAAGAACAGGGATCTAAGCTGTGAGCCTTCCCATCTTGACCACGGATGCTTGGTCTGTCCATGTTGCCAGCAAGGCCAGGATGTGCAAATTCAGATGCCAACAATAGCCAGATGGGTGACCCTGATATGGCAATGGGACTGGCATTGAGGTGGCTAACTGAGCCCATCCCACTCAGCCGATGGTCACCCTGCGGGAGTGTCGACACTGGGTCGTCAGATCCGATTTCCCTTCCGTTCAGCCTGCCCCGACCTCTCCTTTCTCTTCTCTTTCTTTCCTTCTTTTTATTTTTTTAAAGACAGGGTCTCGTGTATCTCAGGCTGGTCTCCAACTCATTATGTTGCCAAGGATGACTTTGAACTTTTTAAAGTATTTTTTTCCTTTAACATTTAGTTTATTGGTCTTTGGTCTCATTTATTTATTTATTTGACAGAGGAAGAGAGAGAGAGAATGGGCTCACCAGGGCCTCCAGCCACTGCAAACGAACTCCAGACACTTGAGCCCCTAGTGCATCTGGCTAACGTGGGTCCTGGGGAATCAAACCTGGGTCCTTTGGCTTTGCAGGCAAATGCCTTAACCGCTAAGCCATCCCTCCAGCCCCCCCCCCAACTTTTTCCTTATTTTGGAGATAGGGTCTTGCTCTAGCCCAGGCTGATCTGGAATTCAATATGTAGTCTCAGGCTGGCCTCACACTCATGGCGATCCTGGACCTTGAGCTTTTTATGTATGCGTGTTCATGCGTGTGTGTGTGTGTGTGCAAGTGCACAAATGTACATGCATGCCAGGAGAGGAGGATAACCTCGGTGTCATTTGCCATTAACCTTTTTATTTCTTTTTTCAAGGTAGGGTCTCACTCTAGCCGAGGCTGTCCTGGAATTCACTATGTAGTCTCAGAGTGGCCTCAAACTCATGTGATCCTCCTACCTCTGCCTCCCCAGTGCTGAGATTAAAGACGTGTGCCACCAGGCCCAGCTTTGCCATTAACCTTTTAAAAAAATATTTTATTTATTTATTTATTTGATAGAGAAAGAGGGAGAGAGAAAGAGAGAGGGGGGGAGGGAGAGAGAATGGGCATGCCAGGGCCTCCAGCCACTGCAAATGAACTCCAGAAGCATGCACGCATGCCCTTGTGCATCTGGCTAACGTGAGTCCTGGAGAATTGAACCGGAGTCCTTAGACTTTGTAGGCAAGTCCAAATAAAATATTTTGTTTTTTTAGAAACGGTTTTTTGTTTGCACAGGGGGAGGGAGAGAGACAGAGAGACAGAGCGAACGGATGCCCCAGGGCCTCTAGTCACTCTAAACCAACTCCAGACACACGCACCAGTATGCGCATCTGCCTTTACTTGGGTACTAGGGAATTATTGAACCTGGGTAGTTAGGCTTTCGAGGCAAGTGCCTTAACCACTGAGCCATCTCTCCAGCCCTCATTAACCTTTTTTTGAGACAAGGACTCTTGTTGACCTGGAATTCACCAAGTCGGCTAAACTGGGTGGTTAGCCAGCCCCAGGGGTCCCCTTGTCTCTACCTTCCCAGCGCTGGTGCCCGCGCAGCGTTTGCACATGGGTGCTGGGGTCACGCTTGGGTGTGGTCCAGCTATGGGGTCTGAGCCATGTCCCCAACTCTAGATCTGATTTTTTGAGTCATTTTAGAAAAAAAGAAAATGTTGGCAATGAATTCAACTCTAAAACAAGGATTTCTGGAGGCCCTGTGTGGCTCAGGGTCAAGGAGTCTGCAAGAGGCATAGGCCACCCCAGCGGGACAGGGTCTGCGTGGAGGCCACACTGGAGCACACGCTTGCAGGCCCCTGTGCCCGGCCCAACGTCGAGACCGATTATACACGCTGGGGCTCTGTGACCTGCCTGGGGTGAATCTGTCCTGAGGTTGGCCGTGGGAGGACCACGGGCCCTCCAGGGGGTGGGGGACACCGCCCGCAGCACGAGGTGAGCCGGCTCAGGGCAGGTGCCCTTCACCAGCACGGTAGTCACGTGACATCCTCTGAGGCACTGTCTTGTGAGAGGGGCGGGAGAAGGATGTAGGGTGAGATTGAGGAGACGTGAAGCAGGGATGTGGACAGGAAAGCCGCTGTCACCATCCTGGCTGCGGGACCCTTTCCCACCACTGTCCTGCACTGGTTGCCTGGGCCTTCCTTCCATCCTCCTCCTGCCCCTCAATTGTGCCCTCCACAGAGCCTTGGATCCTCCTGTACATCCGTCCCCTTTGCCCCAACCCTCTCGTTCCTTTCCGTCCTTCTATCTACCACCCACCCGTCCATCTATCCATCCACCCACCATCCACCCACCACCCACCCGTCCATCTATCCATCCACCCACCATCCACCCAGCCTCGCACTCCGACCAAGGATCAGTGCCATGGATTCCTCCACACAGGGCTGGTTGGGGAGTTTCCAGGTCTTATGAAGCATTGAGTCTCCTGGTACAACTACAGCCCACTGTCCCATGACATGTAGACCACAAGTCAGTGCATGGAACCCATGCCAAGGAGGAGGCGAGGCAGGTGCCAGTCCCTTGGAGCACAGTCCAGGGATGGAAGAGGACGGGACAGGCTGAAGTCCCGTGGTCTGTGGACAGGGCATCGGGGATGGTCGGAGGAAGCCCTGAGTGGGAAGAGTACTGACCCTGTGGAGAGAACAGGCACCCCCAAGGTGCCTTAGCGGGGTTGCGGGAAAGCTCCTCTGGATTTTGAGGAATGGGCAGGAGGGACGGGAGGGAGGACTTGCCCTTCTAACACAGGAGGAGGACTGAGGTAGGGCGGAAGGGGAGGCCGCCATCCCCACCGGCTGCTGCAGCTTTCCGGGTGCGATGGATGGAAGCCTGGGCCGGAGCCTGGCTTGGAAGAATAGAGAGAGGCTCTCCCTGCACCTCCCTCACTTCCTGTCTTGTTTTAATTGTATTTGCAAGAAGAAAGAAAGTGTGTGTGTGTTAGAGAGAGACAGAGACAGAGAGAGGAGGGAGTTCCAGGGCTCCAGTTACTGCAAACGAACTCCAGATGCATATGCCACCTTGTGAATACTGTTTCACATGGGTACCAGGGCACTGAACCCAGGTTGTTAGGCTTTGCAGACAAGTGCCTTAACCACTGAGCCCACCTCTGACTTCTTTTCAGGCCCTCTCCTTTTTCGGAAAGCACAGCTTGGGGCCAGGTGCACTCTTGCTGCATTCCAACTGTCAGCCGGGCCTGGCCTGGAACCTGGATCACAGCCTTCACTTCAGCCCGACCTCGGCAACCACAGCAAGCCCTATGCCACCTGGGACTTCTCTGGGGAGCTGAAGGTGGATGGCCAGTCCTCTCTAGCCAGCGGTCCCGCCTCTCTGCTTGGTAGGCCCCGCCATCTAGTGGCCATCTTTGGAACTTCAGCCTAGCACCCTGCTCAAACTTCTAGCTGGGAGACCCGACGTCCCCTAGGTCCCCTAGAGCCTGGCTCTGCCCACACACAGAGTGGCTTCTCTGTCACCCCGATGTCTGGCCACTCCTGTAACCAAGAGACAGTGGCTGGACCATCCAAGTGTGGACAAGGATAGCATTTCTAGATAGGGCCATACCTTGCAACTGTGAGCTATCTTGAGATGGTGGCTCAGTGGGAAAAATGCCTGCTTTGCAAGCAAGAGGAACCAGGTTCTATCCTTGAAGCCCACATCCCAGCGATGGGGAGGGGAGGATACCTGGCGCTCCCTGGCCAGCCAGGCCAACCTAACTGGCACGCTCCA
This sequence comes from Jaculus jaculus, assembly GCF_020740685.1. NCBI lineage: Eukaryota > Metazoa > Chordata > Mammalia > Rodentia > Dipodidae > Jaculus > Jaculus jaculus. The sequence goes on from NC_059112.1 coordinate 102,622,619, forward strand.
GGCCTGTGAGAAACCTCGTCTCAAAAAAAGGTAGCTCTTTGGGCTGGAGAGATGGCTTAGTGGTTAAGCGCTTGCCTGTGAAGCCTAAGGACCCCGGTTCGAGGCTCGGTTCCCCAGGTCCCACGTTAGCCAGATGCACAAGGGGGCGCACGCATCTGGAGTTCGTTTGCAGAGGCTGGAAGCCCTGGCGCGCCCATTCTCTCTCTCTCCCTCTATCTGTCTTTCTCTCTGTGTCTGTCGCTCTCAAATAAATAAATAATTTTTTTTAAAAAAAGGTGGCTCTAGGGCTAGAAAGATTGTATAGTGGTTAAGGCACTGGCCTGCAAAGCCTAAGGACACATGTTCAACTCTCCAGGTCACACATGAGCCAGACGCACAAAGTGATGCAAGTGTGCAAGGTTGCACATGCGCACAAGGGGGCGCACGCGTCTGGTGTGTGAATGCAGTGACTGGAGGCCCTGGTGCACTGATTTTCCCTCTCTCTCTCACACACACACATAAAAAAAGGTAACTCTGTTTCCTCAGACTGACACCTAAGATTTTTCTCTGGCCTAGACCCACCCACACACACACATGCACACACGCACACGCACTGTGTCCAAGGTGCTGGGTCTCTGGAACTGTCACACGCCAGCCTGGATGCAGGCCTGCTGTGTCCCGGCATCTGTAAACCAGTGCCTGCCATCAGTGAGCTCTGGGGCTGGTTCTCCCCTCTCTTGCTCGCCCACCTTCCCCTTCCCTGCTCTGGGGTCCTTACAGTGCACAGAGTCCCCCTGCCACCCCAAACCCCAAGTCTTGGCCTTTGAACTGAGGTAGGACCACCTCCAGCCACACTACAGCCTGTGGGCCCTTCTTCTGCAGCCATAACTAGTGAGACTAAATCAGACGGAAGGTGAGCTCTGGAGATCCCTACGGCGACTAAGGCTTCCTGCGCTCCTTCCCACCAGAAGACTCTGACCAGGAAGCTATCCTAACTCAGTACTGTCTGGGACAGTCTCTACCCACTTGGCAGCTTCAAACAGCAGAACACCTCAGCTTCCCAAAGCCTGGTCCAGCTGGGGGGCAGCATGGGTGAACAGGATACATTGGGGCTGTCGGCGTCCCAGGCCCTGAGTTGTCTCCAGGCCTCTGTGGCCCACAGGGAGGGTAGGCAGAGTGTAGGGTCCCAGGTGAGCTGGCGGGGCCAGGTCCCACCCTGATGTAAGGGAGGGAGGACTGTGGGGAGTGGGTGTTGAGAGCTCAGAAGTCCAAGGACACCCTAAATTTGAGGTGATACTTCTGCCATCTGCACTTTTGCCTGATCAGGTTGAGGCCGGGCCAGTGTGGCTGGGCCAACTAGAGGTGAAGTATGAAGTGGGGACTTGAGGTGGGACAGAGGGTGACTTAGGCGGTGTGGCTGGAGCCCTCAAGCCCTCACACGTTTTCCCAGGGCTCTGGGAAGTTACAGCGGGTTGTCCAATGCAAAGCTGAGCAGCAGCGAGGCAGGTGGAGAAGGCATGGGTACAACTCGGGTCCCTTCCTGACTCCAGGAAGCAGAGAAGAGAGCGTGAGGCTGCGGACATGTACGGAGAGGATTGTCACGGGGGAAGCCCTTCTCCAGTACAGGGGACAGGCTGCCCAGTCCCTAGGACGCCTGACCCTGCAGGCTGCCAACCAGAGACTCTATCTGACAGCACAGGGCTGTCGGGGAACCCTGCTGGGTCACATGGAGGAGAGAGGGTCTTTGCTGGGGGTGGGGGTGGGGAGCTATTGGTAGTCTCTCCTGGGCACAAGCCAGAGTGGAGCCCGGAGCCACTGAGTTCAACCGCTCCAGGCAAATGAGAGAAGACTTCCCTGGGCAGCACACATCCCCGGGCCCCTAGAGAACCTTCTCTCCACTTCTCTTTGGAGCCCTGGTTTATCCTTCCGTTATCATAGTCCAGGATAGCAGCAATTGGCTCCCAGGTGCAAACGCAGCTGGATGAGACAGTTCAGGGCTTAGATGCCTATGTGAGAGCCTTCGAGAAGTTGGTAGGTAGTCACTTTTGGGGAAAGCATGTGGGGAGACCCCTTGTCCCCCACTCTTCCAAGCCTCTAGTCCAGGCATGATGGGCTGGAATATTCTATGCAAGGTGCCTTCCCACTGATCTGGCCTCAGTTTCCCTGCCTAGGCGCTGCCGGTGAGCACCCTGCCTGGCTCAACGCAGGGCCTGCTGCTGCCACTGGCCCAGCTGTGACTTATCACAAGGGTACAGAGCAGGAATAAAGGGGAACAAAGTCTGGGGACTTGGAGGCACCGGTGTCTAAAGCCTCGCCCCCACGTCACATGAGACATCCTTAAGTCCCCCAGCAAGGAACTGTGACACGCGTGGGAGGCATTCGTTAGCACCCGGGATTTCTGCCAGGGCTGGTCACATGATGTCCCAGCCACAAGGTACTGTGTGCAGGGGAGAGACAAGCAGATGCTTCATGGGACCCTTGAAATCGTTTCCTGGAGCCAGCCACAGGCCTGCTTTGGGGACAGTCCTCAGAAAGGACGACTGTCCAGCCTGAGAGACGCTGGGCTCAGCAGCCTCTAGTCCCACTGCCGTGGCTCCACCACCCCTCCCAAGTTCCTCTGGACTTGGGGTGCTGTGACATCGCATGGGAAAAGCCTGTGGCTTTCTGGCTTAGGCTGTAGGGTCTCATCCTCAGCAGGAGCCTCGAGGCCTCATGGTGGGTGACGCCGGCCTGTCTCAGGGCCGCTGGCCATGCTGAGAGAGGCCCACTTGGAGGTGACGCGACCACCCCCTGGGCAAGGCATGGCCAGGACGGGCCACGGAGGCCTGGCTCCAGCTGCAGAGCTGGCTGCTAAAGCCGCTGGGCAGTTGGGGGTCAGGACCCATCAGGGCAGCCCTGAGGGTCATGAAGGATGCCCCAGAGCTGGTGAGGTGGGGTGAGGAGGTGGGGTAGGGCCAGGCTCAGTGCTGATGGCCCTGAAAGATCCCCCTGCCCCTTCCCAGGCTGCCCAGCAGACGCTGTTCTGGGCTGGGGCTGAGATCTCCCGGGTCCAGAGGCGGCTCTGCACACCCTTGGTACAGCTTCTCAGCCAGGTAAATGGAAATGGAATTGGGGTTCCATGTGTCCCTGCCACACCACAGGCCACTGGAATGCCCGCGCCATCTCGCCCGATCCTAGGACAGCCCTGCCACCCAAGCTTATTCTTGGGAAGTTCTAGAGGGCTGAGGGTGAAGTCAGGGTTCTGGAAGGGTTCTTCCCCTCCAGCAGGCTGCCTGCAGTGCCCGCCTGCCCCAGCAGGTGGTGGCATGGAGCTTCCTGAGTCTGGAAAACTTTGGCCCTCATCTTCTGATCAGTCCAGTTCTGCCTCACACTAGAGCTGTCCTGGTCAGCACTGTGCCTCAGTATCTCCGCTTGTAAACTTGGGACATACCCACCTCCTGGGAAAAAGAACAGAACATGATCCACGTGTAGCCAGGCAGAGGCGCAGCGGCCATCAGAGCTGTCTGGAAGGGGGTGGGTGTCCAGTGAGTGGCGATGTCTGTCCACACTGGGTCCATGCAGAGCTGTGGTCAGCACTCCTGGCATCCACCCCCACTCCTGAATCTCTTCCCCATGCAGCCCAGCGGGAACTGTGGACCCCTGTTCCACAGGCTGAGAAGGTTCTAGAGCTCCTCCCCAAAACTTCAGAGCCTATGTACCCCAAGTTCTCTTTGACTGAGCTCCTGTTCTGACCCACTCAGCAATATGGTGGGGGGTCTTGCTGTCTACTACACCATGACCCTAAGCGGCACCTTGCCCTCCTTTAGTGTCCGCGCCCCCATGTTGCGTCCCTGGGGCGATGCCAAGGGCCAGACAGCTCTGTCCTTACCACCGGACCTCAGCCACTTCTTCAGAGACAGGCCGTCCCCGAGAGAGGCCGCCACGTCGGCTCCTGGGGTGACTTTGTTTTCAGCCCGTGAAGTTGCTGACCTGCAGTGAGGGGCAGCCACTTGCTGGGGTCTCCAGCTGCCCCATGTTCCCCTCAGGAGCCCCTCAGTGGTGGGCATGTTGCCACTTCTGCCAGCTGAGGATGAGGCCCTGGACGTGGCCCAGGTGACCGGCCGCCAGGCAGACGAGCAGCTGCTGGGGCGTCTCCTGCTCCGCAAGAGGCCAACGCGCTGGCTGCGTTCTGCCGGCCCCCCATGGCGGCTGCTGGAGGAAAGCCTGGAAAAGCTCATGGTTTTCCCAAGTTGGACTCCACGGTTACCGGACTGGGGGAGTCATCCTGGGCTAAGGATCCTGGGTTTTGTCCAGGACAGAAAGCCTGAACCCCACTAAAGGGCACGTGGCAAGACTGGGGGATCCAGGCCAGTCCCCTCCTCCGAGGGCCCTGGTGGACTTGCAGAGGCCACAGCTCCAGTTGAAGCCGGAAGACTGCTAAGTGAGTGCAGGCTTTCTGGGGAGACAGGGCCTGCGGTCCAGGGTCTCCTGGGGCAGCTCAAAGCCCTGGGAGGGTTGTGTATGGCTGTGTGATGAGGTGAGCCTGCAAACCTTGGGCCTCAGTTTCCTCCCTGTGGGGGGACTGGCGTGTGTCATGGTCACGGAGCCCAAACCTTTGCTGCACGGAAGGCTGGGCATTATTCTTGGCAAGGAGTCGCTTGCCGTGTGATATCACCCTAAGCTCAGAGTGGGTGGGGGAGGCTCCCTAGACACGAGGGCGCTTGGGGGACAGGTGAAAAGTTGGTACTCAGCTGACCTCGGGCCTCTTCTCAGATCACACGGTGGTGGCTGGAGCCCAGTATGTGGTGACCTTTGACGGACAGGTGTGGAGCCTGGGCACCCCCTGTGGCAGCCTCCTGATGGCTGAGGATTTTGCTCACCAGGCATTCTCCCTGATACTTGGCCGTGACGGCTCAGGGTTCATGGCCCTGCGTGTGGAACTGAGCCCCAGGACCCTCATCCTGCACCCCGGTCTGAAGGTGAAGGAGGGGTTGGGCACTGCCTCAAGTCCCATATTGCGTGACGGGGCAGGCCTTCAGTGCAGACGAAAGCCCTGTTCCGCCCTCATGTGGCCCACAGGCCGTATACCACCTCTGTGGTGGTTTGATTCAGGTGTCCCCCATAAACTTAGGTGTTCTGTATACTAGGTTCCCAGCTGATGGATATTTGGGAATTAATGCCTCCTGGAGGGAGTGTATTGTTGGGGGCGGGCTTATGGGCTTTATAGCCAGTTTCCCCATGCCAGTGTTTGGCACACTCTCCTGTTGCTGTGGTCCATCTTATGTTGGCCAGGGGGTGATGTCCACCTTCTGCTCATGCCATCGTTTTCCCCTGCCATCGTGGAGCTTCCCCTCGAGCCTGTAAGCCAAAATAAATCTCTTTTTCCCAGAAGCTGCTCTTGGTCGGGTGATTTCTAACAGCAATGCGAACCGGACTGCAACAACCTCCCAACCTGCAGAGACTGCTGGGACCCACTCCCACCCCCCATTCCACTAAGCACCACATCCGACGTGGAGCTGACCAGTGAGGCCGGCGTGTCCATCCCCGCGACGTACCAGCCGGCCTCTGCAACCTGTTGCTGGGCCTCTGGCATCCTGGTAGGTCTGGCCCTGCCCAGGAAAGCCTCTTCTCGTCACACCATGGCTGGCCTTCAGGGCTAAGGGTGACATGTCCCTTGTGAATTGCACCACCCCCAGGCTCAAAGAGCATGATCCAAATGGCTCAGACCTCAAAGGCCACATCTCTTGGCTTTGGGATAGACTTCCTTTGGAACGACAGTGACCACCGGCCTCCTTTCTAGTGTCACATGTGGCCACTTGTCTTTGTAGCTCCTGTCCCATTGACAGATGACCTGGCAGAGGCTAAGTGACTCACTCCTATTCCCAGGGCTAGTGGCTGGGAGCCAGGGCCTGGCCCCGGGCTTTCTAATCCGGGATCGCCCTTTCCTGGGGCAGCGATTCTGACGTGTTCCTCTTTGCCCAGCTGGGCACTCAAGGAATGTCCCTGGAAAGCTTTCTGACTGGCTCTGGGTGGGCCAGACAAGGACATCAATGCTGTCCCTAGACCCTTTTCTTCTCCTCCCCAACAGGTGTTATCTGTCAGTCTTCTGGGTACCAATGACAATGAGGCAGGTGACAAGCTGATGCTGCCTGATGACAGCAAGGTCAGCAGCCTGGAGGAGGCACTCCCCCGAGCCTGGCAGGTGAGCGGGGAAAGAAGCCCTTCCTGGGCCCAGTGGAGGGAGGGTGTGAGCGTCCACAGCAAAGCGAGCGGGTCTCACGCTCTGCACAGAGGAACGTCACATGGGTTGAGGCTTGAAACCTGTGTCTGTCCCTCCAGCTGGGCGAGGCCTGCAATGCTGTGGCGAGGACTCAGCAAGCCTGGCCAGGACACGGCCCTGCGTGCCAGGCCTCCTTCCAGGACCCCCACTGCACTCTGGGGCACTGCTTCCAAGTGGTGAGTGTGATGCTAAGCCTGGAATGGACCGATCTGGCCTGTGTCCCCTCTGGGGTGTGGTGGGCGAGCTTGGTGACTGGGGAGCCCTGCTGGTTTCAGGTGGAGCCTACGCCGTTCCTCAACCTGTGTGTCCAGGACACCTGTGACCCCATGGAGCTCCAACCTGCCTGCCACCTGGCAGCTGCCTTCATCCAGCTCTGTGCCTGGAGCTCTGTGCCCCAGGTGGGGGGAGACATCAACCTCTGGGCTCCATGTGCATGTGTGTGCATGCAAATAATGATGGTGAAGGTTAGACAGTTGCTGTAGAGAAGTGAGGTCCCCCTACCCAGTGCTAGCCAATGTGACACTGTTGGGAGCGTGCAATGGTAGAGCCGGTCTGGAAGTGGTTTGGCGCATGCAGCATTCCAGAGAAATCTTGTTTTCCCACAAGAAGCTAGACGTGACCGCTCCCAGCTCCTGTATGTGCAGTGGCGCAGGGGAGGGGCGGCAGGGGAGCGCTGCGTCCGACTCTGGTGGCGTGTCCATCACGCATGTGACAAGATGCCGCAGAGCTGTCCATGCGCACCGTTTGCCTGTCTCTGGGTTTTGATATTCCAGTATAATTACGGGAAACACAGCCACGGGGGGAACGCTGGATGAAAGGTACGCAGGACTGCTCTGTGCGACTTATGCAGATTTTTGTGCATCTGTAATTATTTCCAAATAGAAGATTTCTAAAAATAAAACAGCAAGCCCATGTAGTTTTATGGGCAAGTTGAAACGACTTAGCACAACTCTCCCAGGACAGCAGAATCAGCCCTTCTGAACTCATTTGATTCAGCTTGATGTTTTCCCAGCATACCAAAGCCTACGGCGACAATGCCAGCAAGGACAATTAGAAGCCAACTATCCCCCTGAGTATAGGGACTCAATGTGCTGATAGTGAACACAGATGTTATGGCTGTATTAGTAATATTAGTAAGCGCAATTTAAAAACGTTAAGCCTGGCATGGTGGTGCGTGCCTTTAATCCCAGCACTCGGGAGGCAGAGGTAGGAGGATTGCTGTGAGTTCGAGGCCACCCTGAGACTACATAGTGAATTCCAGGTCAGCCTGGGCTAGAGCAAGACCCTACCTTAGGGGAAAAAAAAACCAAAACAAACAAACAAAAAACAGTTTAGACTAACAGACAAAAACCAACAAAACATTGTACCAACTGGGACTAATCTTTGGAATCCAAGGATAGTATTTAACCCCAACATACCAAAGCAGGTAACTTTACACAAGATTATCCAGAATGAATGGGACAATACAGGAAACGGCATATTGAAGATACCTGGGTCCAAATCTAGAGGAAGACAGAGCAGATGGGGAAGTTCTAGGGCCTTGCAACCCCACAGAAAGACATTACGAAACCCTGTGTGGACCAGGGCAGCAGCAGCAACCAAATAAATGTGTAATCCAGAAATGCTGTTGAGCCAGGCGTGGTGGCGCACGCCTTTAATCCTAGCACTCGGGAGGCAGAGGTAGGAAGATTGCCGTGAGTTCGAGGCCACCCTGAGACTACATAGTGAATTCCAGGTCAGCCTGGGCTAGAGTGAGACCCTACCTCAAAAAAAACAACAACAAAAAAAAAAAAACAAACAAAAAAAAAACCCAGAAATGCTGTTGAGCTGGGCGTGGTGGTGCACGCCTTTAATCCCAGCACTCGGGAGGCAGAGGTGGAAGGATCACCATGAGTTCGAGGCCACCCTGAGATTACATAGTGATTTCCAGGTCAATCTGGGCTAGAGTGAAACCCTACAAAGAAAATAAACATGCTATTGGGGCTGAGAAGATGGCTCCATGGTTAAAGGTGCTTGTTTGAAAGCCTGCCAGGCTGGGTTTGATTTTCCAGTACCCATGTAAAGCTGTATACACCAAGTGGCACATGCATCTGGAGTTCATTCATAGCAGCAAGAGGGCCTAATAAGCCCATTCTCTGTGCTCACAGATAAAACTTTATATATGTAGATAGATAGATAGAGGGCTGGAGAGATGGCTTAGCAGTTAAGCGCTTGCCTGTGAAGCCTAAGGACCCCGGTTCGAGGCTCGGTTCCCCAGGTCCCACGTTAGCCAGATGCACAAGTGGGCGCACGCGTCTGGAGTTCGTTTGCAGAGGCTGGAAGCCCTGGCGTGCCCATTCTCTCTCTCTCCCTCTATCTGTCTTTCTCTCTGTGTCTGTCGCTCTCAAATAAATAAATAAAATTTTAAAAAAAGATAGATAGATAGATAGATAGATAGATAGAGCTATAGATAAAGTTTTCTTGAGGTAGGGTCTCACTCTATCCCAGGCTAACCTGGAATTCACTATGTAGTCTCAGGCTGGCCTTGAACTCATGGAAATCCTCCTACCTATGATTCCCAAGCACTAGTATTAAAGGCATGTGCCACCACATTCAGCTCAATTTTTTGTTTTTTTGTTTTTTTTTTAGAAATGGTGTTTTTGCTTGCTGTTCCCTGCTCCCCATACAGCCTTGAAGGGAGCTGCCAGACCCCCAGCTTCTCTGGGGACAGAGGGAGTTGCATTTTTGTGGGGACCACAGACTGTTGGTGGTAAGGGAGAAAGATCATGAGTAGAGAATGTGACATGTAAGAGTTTGAGAAGAAGGCAGCAGAAGATTCTAGAAACATCTAGAAACAGCCTGAGTACTGGGGAATTGGGAGGAAAGACACACATCTAAAAACATTTGGGAGGACTCTGAGCTTTTCACTGGGTTCATATCAGCAAAAGTATTTTCTTACACATAGGAAGTCGCCAGGACAGGGAGAAATAAACTGTCTTAATTAAAAGACTTGTCCATTACAAGAGAACCTCAACAATAGGCCAGAAAGCAGTGACATGACACACTTAAAATGTTAAAGAAAAAAGTCAACTGAAAGCCAGGTGTGGTAGCACATGCCTTTAATCCCAACACTTGGAGACCTACCTTGAAAACCCCCCCCAAAAATTATATATATATATATAGAGAGATATACATACATGTACACACACACACATAAAAACATGTATTACATGTTTCATTTGTAATTCTGTCTTTAATTCTTTCATGGGATTAAAAAGATTGAAGTTTAAAATTAGTATAAATCCATGTTGATGAGCATACAACACATAGCATTATAATTTGCATCATAAAGTTGGGAGCCTGATGTGATGGCTCACACCTGTAATCCCAGCACTTTTGGGAAGCTAAAACAGGAAGATTGTCATGAGTCCGGGACCAGTTTGGATTTCAGTGTAAGACCCTGTATCAAAAAAGTAAAGCTGGGGGCTGGAGAGATGGCTTAGCGGTTAAGGCGTTTGCCTGCAAAGCCAAAGGATCCCAGTTCAATTCCCCAGGACCCACGTTAGCCAGATGCACAAGGGGGCGCATGCGTCTGGAGTTCGTTTGCAGTGGCTGGAGGCCCTGGTGCGCCCGTTCTCTCTCCCCCCACCCTTCCTCCCTCTTTCTCTGTCAAATAAATAAATAAAAAGAAAAAAATTCCTGGAAGTTTAAAAAAAAATAAAGCTGGGACTGGACGCGGAGGCGCACACCTTTAATCCCAGCAGTCAGGAGGCAGAGGTAGGAACGTGGCCCTGAGTGCTAGGCTCCAGGCCAGCCCACCTGGGTAGTGAAGGGTACCCAGTAGTATGCGAGACTCTGGGCAGCAGGAGGCGCTGCAGTTGTTGTAGATGGGTCTTGATCAAACACAAGTTCATTCCTGCCATGGTAGGGTAGCATTGGTTCTGTCTTTGGGCTTTTGTCCCTAATGCCTTAAAAAAAAAAAAGTGAGCTTTCTCTTGAGTCTCTCACAGGGTGATCACCGCGAATTAGAGGCCAGCCTGAGACTACTGAGTGAATTCCAGATCAGCCTGGCTAGAAGGAGACTTTGCCTTGAAAAACCAAAACCTCCTCCCAGGAAAGTGGAGATGTCAACTTCTAACGTGCAGAAAAGAAGAAAAATTTAAAGTACACATGAAGTATTCCTAAGAAAAGACTCAAGATTTAATCCATTTTAAATGATTGAGCTGGGCTCAGTGACACCCACCTGTGATCCCAGCACTCTGTCTAGAGAGAGAGGCAGGGGGATGGGGAGTTTAAGGCCAGCCTGAGCTACATGAGACCTTGTGTGAAAGAAAGGAAAGAGGGCTGGGCAGATGGCTCAGCTGTAAAAGCACTTGCGAGCAAAACCTGACGGCCTGGGTTCAAATTTCCCAGTGCCTACGTAAAGCCCAGATGCACAACGTGGCACATACATCTACAGTGGCAAGAAGCCCTGCCCATACACACACATTCCCTTTTCTCTGCTTATATAATTTTTTTTTGGAAGGGAGAGGGCTATAGCTAGTATAAGGGGAAAAAAAAATAAAGATTAGAGTAGGAATAAAATAGGAAATAGAAAATTAGAACAAAATGAGCAAAAGAAAGATTAGAGTCTTTGATACGGTCCACAAACATACAAAGGCTCCGAGAAACTGAATGCTAAAAGACAACTCGTAACCTAAGATCAGACATGAGAAGGCCCAGGAACACCCAACTTAGACTGAACAGATCTGGAACTGTTAAGGAGGTGGACCAGGGATCAAACCCTATGGGTATAGAAGAGCCCAGGGCCAGGTGACCTCCTGCTGGGTTTAACAGACTTTCATTTTACCTCTCCTCCTGTCCTCTGCCCTCTCTCTCTTTGAGACAGAGTCTCATGTACCCCGGCTGGCCTCAGGCTTGCTATGTAACTACTGAGGATGACCTTAAACTCCTGATCCTCCTGTCTCTGCTTCCTGAGCGCTGGGTTTACAGGTATGTACCACCATGCCTGCGGCTGGGGCTGGAACCTCTCTGCCTCTTTCTCTGTCTGTTGCTCTCAAATAAATAAATAAATAAAAACAACAACAAACAAAGGCATGTGCCCCCATGCCCAGCAATCAGAAAGGAAGGGAGGAAGGGAGGAAGGGAGGAAGGGAGGAAGGGAGGAAGGGAGGAAGGGAGGAAGGGAGGAAGGGAGGAAGCAGGCAGGCAGGCAAGCAAGCAACATCAAGAGTAACATCTCCAACATCACAAAGACCATGGGGGAAAAATCCTACAGCTAACAGCGCATGCGGTGACAGCGAGTTTTCCCTCAGTGCTCAGACCTGGACAGAGATGCCTGCCACTTCAATTAATCATCGATCGTATGGTGGAGTGGGGATTCCACAGGGGCCGGGCACAAGTGGCATACTCCTTTTATCCCAGCACTTGGGAGGCTGAGGCAGGAGGACTGCCGTGAGTTTGAAGCTAGCCCGGGTTAGAGAGAGACCCTGCCTCAAAACAAGACAAAAAATTCACTTAGTTCAAATCCATGTTTAGCGCACAGCTGGGCACGGGGATACACCAGGAGGCGCCGAGCCGTGTACATGGCTGTGAAGGGGCCAGAGTCCTAAGTACGAGGCGAGGCTCTGACAGAGCGGGCACACCCAAAGATGCCAAGTCCAGGCTTATCAGACGCTTGCTGTGATCTTGCAGGGAGCTCGGGATTGTGCAGAGAGTAATAGATCTGATAGGGTACCAAAATGCACTGGAGATACAAGCACAGAAAAGGCATTTCATAAGATGCTCTAAGGCCCACATTTGCTTTGCAATGGTTCTCTCACAGCAAATGAGAAAATTGGGAGCCTCCTTTAAGCTGGAGCCCTGGGTGCTTGGGACATCCCCTTTGAACATTATGCCTGATGGGGAACCAGCAGAGATGGCCCCTGTAACTTCAGGAATGAACACAGATGTCCTGTGGCATGTCACTGTTCTTACTCTATGCCGAGCTTATGGCGCCTCCGTGCAGCAAAAGAAATGGAGTTGCGAGAGGAAGAGGTACCCCACTTATCTTGTTGAAGCAGCCTACAAAGTCAGAGCTTGAGATCAGGGGACACGGGTGGGGAATGGAGCTGGCTCCTTCTAGAAGCAGAAGTCAGTCACGCCATGGTGGCCAGGTGTTCGAGAACCACACAGTGCCTGCAGCGCTTTCATGGCCTGGCTCCCCGGGGATTTAGCTCCAGGACTTCCTTCCGTGCCCAGCGTGTGTGTGTGGGGGGCATCCTCTACCTCAAAGCACAGCGCTAGGGGTCAGCTCACCCTTTCACCAGAGGGTCACTGTGTCTCTTCCTCCCCGATCTCTAAGGAGCCCTCGGCAGGTGCTTGCTTCATTTCCGAGGGTCTCAGTGGTCGTGTGGGCACCTGTATGATGTCCCGCAGGTATGAGGAGCATGGGAACTATGCTTGCTGTACTCATAAAGGGGAAAGGCCTGATGGGAGGCCTGTCCTTTTAATAAGGGCCAGGGCATGTGATGCAGGTCCCCAGCCGGTTTCCAGGACAGTGGAACCTCTCCTCGGGGCCCCACAGCACTGCGCTCCTTCTCTTACAGTTTGAGATTTTTTTGTCCAAACCAGCCCAAGGCTGCCGGAGTTCAAGCTCGCCGCCTTCTACTCCAATCCCAGCTCCTCCGCGAGGTCAAGGTTCCTGACTGAGACAGACCATGAGCAAATACCAGGAAACTCGACAGGGAAACTTCACTTGTGCCCGATGCAGGAAGGAAGAGATCAGCCTGGCTTTCGCAGTACCTCTGGGGACCAGGAACTCCACGCTGGCCTCAGGGATTAATTTTCTACTTCACGAGGGGACAAACCTGGAGGAGAAACAGCCCCGTGCCAGCACCCAGCTCGCCCAAGCTACTCATTCATTTGCCCAACAGCTGTTTCCACAGCCTGAGCCAGGGTGGGCACACAAACGGCCTGGCATGGGCTTCCCTGCTATCCCTGGGGTGGGGGGCGGTTCTCAGGAAGCATGCACGTGCTTGAGGGGTACCAGTGGCTTCGAGCCCATAAGCAGAAGCTTGGCTGGGAATCTCCTGTCTCTGAGGTTCCTGCTGGGACTGGATACTTTGGGGACAGAGGTTGGGGGAAGGCACCCTTTTCAAATGACATGGGACATATGGATGTGGAATCTCAAGTCCCTTGGACACGGCAAAGTTTTTCACTTCCTTTTGGGGAGCGGGCTTTGCTCTTGAGTTGTCAACTGCAAAATAAAACTGGCTGAATTCAAGATCCTGACCACTGGGAGGAATGCTGGACAAGGTCAGGGGAAACCAAAGTGGCTATGAATCTGACCGCCAGTAGGGGGCGCCTTCGAGTCCTTTCTACAATAAAATATTTTAATTTTTTAAAATTATTTTAATTATTTTTATTTGTTTGTTTGAGAGCGATAGACAGAGAGAGAAAGAGGCAGAGAGAGAGAGAGACAGAGAGAGAGAGAGAGAATGGGTGCGCCAGGACCTTCAGCCACTACAAACGAACTCTAGACGCGTGCACCCCCTTGTATATCTGGTTAACGTGGGTCCTGGGGAATAGAGCCTTGAATTGGGGTCCCTAGGCTTCACAGGCAAGAGCTTAACCACTAAGCCATCTCTCCAGCCCAACAATAAAATATTTTTAAAAAGAGCTGGGCATGGTGATACATGCCTTTAATTTCAGCACTAAGGAGGCAGAGGTAGGAAGATCCTTGAGTTTGAGGTCACCCTGAGACTACATAGTGAAGTCCAGGTCAGCCTGAGCTAGAGCGAGACCCTACCTTGACAAACAAACAAACATATATGTGTGTGTGTGTGTGTGTGTGTAAAGGAAATATTTGAGAGCCAAATGGGCTTGCCATGCCAGGGTCTCCAGCCACTGTAAACAAACTCCAGATGCATGTGCCACCTGGTACATCTGGCTTATGTGGGTTCTGGGGAATGGAACCTGGGGACCGTAAACTTTGCAGGCAAACGCTTTAACTGTTAAGCCATCTCTCCAGCCCAAAGTATTTTTATTTATTTGCAAGGAGAGGTGGGAGAGAGAATGGGTTTGCAGGGCCTCCAGCCACTGCAAGTGAACTCCAGATGTATGCACCACTGTGCATCTGGCTTAATGTAGGTACTGAGGAATTGAACTCTGGTCCTTAGGCTTTGCAAGCAAGTGCCTTAACTGCTGAGCCATCACTCCAACCCCTAAAATGTTTTTATTTATTGTAAGCAGAGAGAGACAGAAGGAGAATGGGTGCACCATGGCCTCTTGCCGCTGTGAATGAACTCCAGACAATGCACCACTTGGTGCACCTGGCTCTATGTGGGTACTGGGGAATTGAACCCTGGGCCGACAGCTTTGCAAGTAAGCACTTTTAACCTCTGAGTCATCTCTCCAGCTCCATTTTTCCTTTTATAAAAAAATTGTAGAGCTGGAGAGATGGCTTAATGGTTAAGCACTTGCCTGTGAAGCATAAAGACCGGGGTTTGAGGCTCGATTCTCCAGGACCCACATTACCCAGAGGCACAAGGGGGCACATGTGTCTGGGGTTCATTTGCAATGGCTGGAGGCCCTGGCACACCCATTGTCTCTCCATATATATCTGCCTCTTTCTCTCTCTGTCACTTTCAAATAAATAAATAAAAATAAACAAAAAATTAAAAAAAATTATAGCCAGGTGTGGTGGTACATGCCTTTAATGCCAGCATTCGGGAGGCAGAGGTAGGAGGATTGCCACGAGTTAAATCAAGGCAACCCTGAGACTACATAGTCAATTCTAGGTCAGCCTGTGCCAGAGCAAAACCCTACTTTGAAAAACAAAAACAAAAATGTGTTTCTTGGGGTGGAGAAATGGCTTAACAGTTAAAGTGCTTGCCAGCAAAACCAATGAACCCAAGTTTGAGTCCCCAGAACCCATATAAGTAAGCCTGATGCACAAGATGATACATGTATCTGGAGTTCGTCTACAGTGGCTAGAAGCCCTGGCACGCCTATTCTCTGTCTATCTGCCTCTTTCTCTCTCTCAAATAAGTAAGTTCTATATATCTTTGTGTCTATATGTGTGTGTGTATGCATGCATGCACACACACTAGGATCTCTTTCTACTGAAAACAGATGTTAGACATGTGTGCCATATTTTTTGAGTGTGTCTGGCTTTATATTGGTGCTTGTGAAATGAACCCAGGCCAGCAAACTTTGTAAGAATGCATCTCCCTAACCCCTCCTCTCTCCCTTGGAGCTGGGAGACCAAACCTAGGAAGGTGTATGTTTTAGGCAAGTGCTCTGCCACTGAGCCTCCTATACTTTACAACCTCTGGACCTGCTGGTTTCTAAATGCCTCATTCCCGGCCTGTGAGGGAAGTTGTAGAAACCTGGCCAAGCGGCCTCCTACACGCTGTCAAACAGCCCACAGGGGTCCCAGGGGGAAAGGGAGTCCTCCCTTGCCCAAGCAGATTCCACAACACCCACATTTTGCAGACGGTGGGTGTGTGGGGATGTGCACTCATGCAGAATTTAAAGAAAAGCACATGGAAGGGGCGATTCCTTCCAGAACATCAGAAGGAAGGTTGGGCGACAGTCCAGTTGGTGAAGTGCTGAGGACCTGAGTTCCAACCCCAAAACCAATGTTTAAAAAGTGGGGGGGGGAGGCTAAGCTGGGCATGGTGGTGCACGCCTTTAATCCCAGCACTCAGGAGGCAGAGGTAGGAGCGTTGCCTTGAGTTTGAGACCATCTTGAGACTACATAGTGAATTCCAGGTCAGCCTGAGCTAGAGTGAGACCATACTTCAAAAAAAAAACAAACAATAAAAATAAAAATAAAAAGGGGGGGGCTAGAAAAAAGGGGGGGTCTGGAGAGATGGCTTAGTGGTTAAGGCACTTGCCTACAAAGCCTAAGGAATCAGGTTTAATTCCCTAGTACCCATGTAAGCCAGATGCACAAGGTGGCGCATGGGTCTGGAGTTCATTTGCAGAGGCGACAGGCCCTGTCACACTCATTCATTTTCTCTTTTTATTTGCAAGCAGAGAATGAAAAAGTGAGATAAACTACTGAGGTGGCTCAGCAGTTAAAGGCACTTGCTTGCAAAGCCTGATGGCCTGAGTTCAATCCTCCACTACCCAAATAAAGTCAGATGCACAAAGTGACACATGTGACGTGTGTCTGGCATTCATTTGCGGTGGCATGAAGCCCTGGTGTGTGTGGGTGCACTCTCTCTCTTTCTCAAGTAAATAAATAAAATATAAAAAGTAGAAGTTTAAAAAAAGAGAAATTTCAGAGGACAGGAGAAAGTAAGATAATTATGTTTATCTTGAAAATCCAACAAAAACAACTTCAAAATGAGCCAGATGGTGAGATTTCTCTAAGGGGCTGGGTATAAAAATAAGACACTAAAGCAAATAGCCTTCTGTGTACAAACAGAGAGCAACCAGTTAGGAAGTATAACAGAATAAAATATCCCACTCAATACATACCCAGAAATAAATGCATCCAAACAAGTAGCCTATAGAAAGATAGATTTTTTTTTTTTGAGGTAAGGTCTCACTCTAACCCAGGCTGACCTGGAATTTACTATGTAGTCTCAGGGTGGCCTTGAACTCATGGTAATCCTCCTACTTCTGCCTCCCAAGTGCTGGGATTAAGGGCATGTGCCACCACACCTGGATAGGAAATACATTTTTGAGCCATCAGCAGGTGTGTGTGTGGGGGGGAAACACTTCAAATGTAAAGAAAGTCACTGTTCTCTAGAAGGGTCATCATTTAAAAGCAATAACCAGAGCCAGGAGGGTGTACACTTCTGTAATTCAAGCATTCTGGAAGGCTGATGTAGGAGAATTATTGTTAGTCTGAGGCTAGCCTTGGATACATAATGAGTTTAAGTCCAGCCTGAGCTACATAGTGAGATCCAGAAGAGCCTAGGGTACATGGTGAGGCTGTTTCAAAACAATGAAAAACAGGCTGGAGAGATGGCCCAGTAGTTAAAGGTGTTTGCTTGTAAAGCCCGACAGCGTGGGTTCGATTCCCCAGTACCCACATAAATCCAGATGCACAAAGTAGTGCATGCATCTGGAGTTCATTTGCAATAAGTAGCTGGAGGCCCTGGCACATCCATTCTTTCTCTTTCTGCTTATAAGCAAATAAATCAATAGTTTAAAAAAAGAAGAAGCCAGGTGTGGTGGCGCACGTCTTTAATCCCAGCACTCGGGAGGCAGAGGTAGGAGGATTGCCTTGAGTTCGAGGCCACCCTGAGACTCCATAGTGAATTCCAGGTCAGCCTGGGCTAGAGGAAGACCTTACCTTAAAGAAGAAGAAGAAGAAGAAGAAGAAGAAGAGGACTGGAGAGATGGCTTAGCAGTTAAGGCACTTGCCTGTGAAGCCTAAGGGTTCAGGTTCGATTCCCCAGAACCCATGTAAGCCAGACACTCGTGGAGATGCATGCATCTGGGGTTTGTCTGTAGTGGCCAGAGGCCCTGGTGCTCCCATTCTGTCTCACAAATAAATGATTTTTAAATTTTTACTTATTTATTTGGCAGAGAATGAGGGGGAGGGAGAGAATGAGCACGCCAGGACCTCCTGCCACAGCAAATGAACTCCAGACGTGTGCACCCCCTTGTATAGCTGGCTAATGTGGGTCCTGGGGAATCGAACCTGGGTCTTTTGGCTTTGCATTCAAACGCCTTAACCACTCAGCCATTCCTCCAGCCTAGCAAATAAGTATTTAAAAAAAAAAAAGAAAATTCATTACTGCATGGGAAAGACACTTAAATTTTTTTCTTTTTTTTTTTTTGTGATACTAGGTTTTGAACTTGGGACCTTGCACATATAAGGCCAATGTTGTACCACAGAGTTACACCCCAGGCCCCTAACTTTAACCCTATTGACAACTTATCCCTCGAAGATACATGTAACAGTTCACAGTAGGGTTCGCAGCACCCACATGATGACACAGGACAACAGCGTGGTGGGTGGCAAGGGTTATGAGGTCCCACCGCTGAAAGGACCAGATTCTACCCAAGTGTACCATGTTCTGGCAGCTTTGTTGACACAGGACCTCTACATTTCAAGTCACACACTTAAGGCACACAAATCGGCTCCTAGCACCTTTCACAGACCTGCTCCCCGAGCATCCCCGGCCTCCGTGTAGAAATGCCAGGCATGTGCTGGGGGGCAGAGACAGAAGGACCCCTGGGGCTCGCTGGCTAGCTAATCTGCCTGAACCAGTCAGCCCTCGGTTCCTGAGAGAAGCTGTCTGAGAGAGTAATGTGGAGGGCAGTGGAGAAGGACCCTGCCAACAGTGGCGTATCTATCACGGGGGAAGGCAGCCAGTCCCTAATTGGACTGCAGGCCTGCTCCGTGGGAGGGAACACATGCCTGATACTGAAAACCCATGATGGGGGAAGTCATGAGCCCTAGGGATGTAACACCTGCTGGTGTCTAGCTAAATGCATATATTATGCTCACCAAACTGCTCAGTAAGCACTTCTCTTAATGTTCACACCCATATGTTCATGCTACTCTCTTTTGGTTAGAGAAGCTTCTCTTTTTAGATGGTGGGGACCTTGGGATGACTCAGAAGGCACCATGGTGCTGAGAAGAAGTGACAGAGGAGTGTTCAGCACTGAAACATCTCCATCACACCCTCCAAGGCTCAGGGTCCATTGCAGACATGGTGGTGGGAAGAATGTAAGAACCAAAAAGAAGGGTAGAACCCCTTACAATGCATTCTTCCAGACACAAGACAGCCTGGATATCCATGATCTTGCAGGACTTGGTACTACCTACACAAGATCATAATAGGAGGAAAAGACGACACCAAAATAAAAGAGACAAAGGGGGAGGGGATATGATGGAGAGTGGAATTGTGAAAGGGAAAGTGGGAGGTGGTTATTATGGTTTGTTGTCTATAATTATGGAAGCTGTCATTAAAAAAGTTTCATAAAAATAAAAGAGAAAGACCCTGGGCATTTCTCTCTGGCCTCCACAAGCACATGGCATGTATGCACACCTATAGAACATGCATACACATACCCAAAAGGTTTTAATGTTTTACTTATTTATTTATTTTGTTTTTCGAGGTAGGGTCTCACTCTGGCCCAGGCTGACCTGGAATTAACTATGTAGTCTCAGGGTGGCCTTGAACTCACAGTGATCCTCCTATCTCTTCCTCCCAAGCACTGGGATTAAAGGCGTGCGCCACCATACCCAGCCCCAAAAAGTTTTAATATTTTATTTTGCAAGCAGAGGAAGAGAGAGAGAGAGAGAGAGAGAGAGAGAGGAAGGGAGGGAGAGAGAGAGAAAGAATGGGGCCTCTAGCCACTGTAAACAAACTCCAGATACACGTGCCAATTTGTTGCATTTGGCTTACGTAGGTACTGGGGAACCAAAGCTGGGTTGTTAAGCTTTGCAGGCAAGTGCTTTAACTGCTGAGCCATCTCTCCAGCCCCACAAGGTTTTTAAAAAGGAATCGGGGACTGAGAGGTGGAGGCAGGAGGATCAGGAATTGGGGGCCAGGCATGGAGACACACGCTTTTAGTCCTGGTACTCAGGAGGGAGATGGAGAAGGATCACTCTGCATTCAAGGCCAGCCTATGACTACAAAGAGAGTTCTAGGACAGCCTGAGCTGGAGTGGGACCCTGCCTGGAAAAGGAGGGAGGGAAAGAAGGAATCAGACAGCTGGGCGTGGTGGCGCACGCCTTTAATCCCAGCGCTTGGGAGGCAGAGGTTGGAGGAGGATCACCGTGAGTTCGAGACCACCCTGAGACTACATAGTGAATGCCAGGTCAGCCTGGGCTAGAGTGAAACCCTACCTCGGAAAACAAAAAAAGGAATCAGGCACGAGGTGGCCCTTTGTGACTGGCTCCTATGAGTCAGTGTCATGTCTTCAGAATTCGCCCTCATGACAGAACATTGCTTCACTGCCAGAATCGTTCCACATGAACCCGGTGCCGTGATGATGAGTCAGCGTGTGTGCGGTGGTCAGACACCGAGACAAATGGTTTGGCCAGGCGTGGTGAAGCAGGTCTGTGGCCATAGCAACCTGGGAGGCTAAGGCGGGAAGATTATAAGCTCAAGTTCTGCCTGGCCTCCAAAGAAGATATATTTAGCTGAAAGCATATGGATAAAGTGTAAGTGCCAGGGGCCCTGGGAAGATAGCACACTGGCTACAGGTGCTTGCTTGAAAAACCTGTCAGCCAGCCTAGGTTCAATTTCCCAGCCATCCACATAAACCCGATTTAAAATGGGGTGCGAGGCCAGCCATGGTGTCATACACCTTCAATCCCAGCATGCGGGAGGCAGAGAGGTAGGAGGATCGCCATGAGTTCGAGGCCAGCCTGAGACTACATTGGGAATTACAGGGCAGCCTGGGCTAGAATGAGACCCTACCTTGAACAACTTAGAAGAAAGGCCACTGTGGTCCATGAGCCAGATGCTCCAATGGAAAGAGAGGTGGAGAGGCTGGGGGATGGCTCTGAGCATAAAGTGCTTGCCAGATAAGCTTAAGGACTCAAGTTCAGATCCCCGGAGCACACACATAGATGCTGGCCACTGTAGTGGGCAATCCCAGCATGCTTATGGTGAGAAGGGAGCCAGAGAAGGTCCTGGAAACTCACGGGGCAGCTGGCCTGGCAAACATAGCAGTGAACAACGACCAATGACAGATGCCACCTCAAAAAAGGTGACACCCAAAGTTGCACTGATTTCTACATGTGTGTTGTGGCATGTGTAAGTGCACACATAACATAGACATCACGCACGAAAGAAAGAAAGAAAGAAAGAAAGAAAGAAAGAAAGAAAGAAAGAAAGAAAGAAAGAAAGAAAGAAAGCCAGCCAGCCAGCCGGGAGTGGTGGTGCACGCCTTTAATCCCAGCATTCAGAATGCAGAGGTAGGAGGACTGCTGTGAGTTCAAGGGTATCCTGAGACTCCATAGTAAATTCCAGGTCAGCCTGGGTGAGAGTGAGACCCTACCTTGAAAAAAACAAAAAACAAAACAAAAGAGAGAGAGAGGGAGAGAATTTATTTAAAAAAATAAAATAAAATGAGCCAAGCATGACGGTTTATGGCTATAATCACGTCACCCAGCTTAAATCACAAGTTGTAAAGACCAGCAATAGGAAGAAGTCATTCCAGATGACATTTTGGTTCTGTCATTAACGGGCCTTTCAGTTCCTGCAAACATCCCCTTCCATGCCCTCCCCCACAGAGACTCTGGCGGCTCCCACCTAGTCACAGTAGAGGTCTCTTTTTGGCTTTTGATTTGCTGTTGGCTAAGTCAAAATTCCCAGTGTAGCTCAATTGGTAGAGGGCTTGTCTTGTGTTGCCGTCAGGTTTGCATTGCTGACAGAAATCATCCCACCAAGAGCAGCTTGTGGGGACAAAAGGGTTTATTTTTGGCTTACAGGCATGAGGGGATCTTCCATGATGGCAACAGAAAACGATGGCAAGAGTAGAGGGTGGACATCACCCCCTGGCCCACATATGGTGGACAACAGGAACAGGAGCGTGGGCCCAACACTGGCTATGACACCCATAAGCCCGCCCCCAACAACACACTGCCTCCAGGAGGTGTTAATTCACAAATGTCCCTCAGCTGGGCACGTAGCATTCTGAACACCTGAGTATATGGCGACACCTGACTCAAACCACCGCACAAAGCCCTGGCTTCTATCCCCAGCACCGCATAAACCAGGTGTGAGGGTGCTTGCTTGTAACCCTAGCACTCAGGAGGTGAAGGCAAGAGGATCTAGAGTTCAAAATTGTCCTTCACAACATAGCAAGTTCAAGGCCAGTCTGGGCTACATCAGGGTGGAGCGAGGAGAAAGGGGTCCCACAGACAGAGGTGAGGGTGAAGCTGGGAGAGAGGGTCCTATAGACAGCCCCAACTCTGCTCCTGCTTCCACAGCCTGATGGGCTGTTGTAAAACCCTGGACACAGATTTCATGAAAAAGCCTCAATTTAAAAATATAAGATCATGGAAATAGAAAAAACAATCCAAAAATTCATTTGGAATCACAAAAAACCTCGAATATCTAAAATAATACTGAGTAACAAAAATAAGGCTGGTGGTATCACCATACCTGATTTTAACCTATACTACAGAGCCATAGTAACAAAAACTGTGGTACTGGCACAAAAACAGGCATGTAGATCAATGGAACAGAATAGAGAACCCAGATGTAAGTCCAGGTAGCTATAGCCGCCTGATAATCGATAAAAATGCCAAAAATACTCATTGGAGAAAAGACAGCCTCTTCAGCAAATGGTGTTGGGAAAACTGGATATATATCTGCACAAGGATGAAAATAGATTCTTCTCTCTCTCCATACACAAGAATTAAGTCCAAATGGATTAAAGACCTTAACATCAGACCTGAAACTCTGAAACTGCTAGAGGAAAAAGTAGGGGAAACCTTTCAACATACGGTTTTAGCAAAGACTTTCTGAATACAACCCCAGTTGCTCAGGCAATAAAACCACAGATTAATCACTGGGACCTCATGAAATTACAAAGATTTTGCACTGCAAAGGACACAGTGAATAAAGCAAAGAGGCAACCTACAGAATGGGAAAAAATCTTCGCCAGCTCTATATCTGATAGAGGATTAATATCTAGGATATACAAAGAACTCAAAAGTCAAATAATAAGGAATCTAACAAGCCAATTAAAAAATGGGCTATGGAGCTAAATAGAGCATTCTCAAAGGAAGAAATACGAATGGCATATAAGCATCTAAAAAGATGTTCTACATCACTAGTCATCAGGGAAATGCAGATTAAAACTACATTGAGATTCCATCTCACTCCTGTCAGATTGGCTACCATCATGAAAACAAAGGATCATAAATGTTGGCAGGGATGTGGAAAAAGAGGAACTCTTCTACACTGCTGGTGGGAATGCAATCTGGTCCAGCCATTGTGGAAATCAGTGTGGAGGTTCCTGAGGCAGCTAAAGATTGATCTACCAGATGACCCAGCTATAGCACTCCTTGGCATATATCCGAAGGACTCATCTCATTTCCTTAGAAGTAAGTGCTTGACCATGTTTATTGCTGCTCAATTTATAATAGCTGGGAAATGGAACCAGCCTAGATGTCCCTCAACTGATGAGTGGATAATGAAGATGTGGCACATTTATACAATGGAGTTCTACTCAGCGGTAAAGAAAGATGAAGTTACAAAATTTGCAGAAAAATGGATGGATCTGGAAAGGATTACACTAAGTGAGGTAACCCAGGCCCAGAAAGCCAAGCGCCACATGTTCTCCCTCATATGTGGATCCTAGCTACAGATGATTGGGCTTCTGCGTGAGAAGGAAAATACTTAGTAGCAGAGGCCATTTAAGTTAAAAAGGAGATATAAAGGGAAGAGAAAGGAAGGGAGGAGGGTACTTAATAGGTTGGTATTGTATATATGTAAGTAGAATGATTGAGATGGGGAGGTAATATGATGGAGAATGGAATTTCAAAGGGAAAAGTGTGGGGGGTGGAGGGAGGGTATTACCATGGGATATTTTTTTTATAATCATGGAAAATGTTAATAAAAATTAAATTAAAAAAAGCAAACAAACAAATAAAAACTATTTAGAACTTTAAAAAAAAACATCACCAACAATAAATCTTATTCTGAACAAAAAAACCCAAAAAACAAAAAACAATTTCTTTTAAGGTAGGGTCTCACGCTAGCCCAGGCTGTCCTAGAATTCACTATATAGTTTCAGACTGGCCTCAAACTCAGGGGTCCTCTTACCTCTGTCTCCCGAGTGCTGAAATTCAAGGTATATGCCACCACACCCAGCCTAAAGTATCTTTTTATTTGCAAGCAAAGAGAGAGAGAGATAGGGAGAGAAAGAAAGGATGAGAAGGAGTGTGCCGGGGCCTAGGGCCACTGCAAACAAACTTCAGATACATATGCCACTTTGTGTATCTGGCTTTACATGGCACTGGGGAATTGAACCCAGGGTGTCAGGCTGGCAAGAGAACTTTTATTTTTTTGGTCATTGTTTTTCGAGTTAGGGTCTCACTCTGGCCCAGGAATTAACTTTGTAGTCTCAGGGTACCCTCGAACTCATGGCGATCCTCCTACCTCTACCTCCCGAGTGCTGGGATTAAAGGCGTGCGCCACCACGCCCAGCTTCTGCAAGTAAGCACCTTTAACCACAGTGAGTAATTGCTACCGACCCAAAATATTTATTATTATATGTATTTGAGAGAGTATAAGGTGCACCAGGGCCTCTTGCCAATGCAAACAAGCTCCAAATGCATGCACCACTTTGTGAGTCTAGCCTTTTGTGGGCGTTAGGGAACTGAAGTCAGGCTGCAAGCTTCGTAAACGGGTGCCTTTACCTCCTGAGCCATTTCCCCAGCACTAATGAACAACAAGGACTCCTCTGCACTGCCAACACCTCCCCAATCTCTCTGTGGAGTGCTGTCTGCAAAATAAACTTTTACCTAAGTGGACTGAATTCTCTTTTGAAAGGACAAGATCAGAGAGACTCCCCTCCCCATAACACCTCCAAACAAGGAGACTTGTCTCTCGCTCTAGAATCATCTGAGAGCCATTCCTAACGCGGCCTTAAGCATCCCGACCTCAGCCCATCCGCCGCTGTGCAGCTTGCAGCTGCCTCTCCGACTATCACTGATGGTGAGCAGGGGCCAGGGCTGGTGGGCGGGGCCTGCTGTGCACGGTTTGTACCCTTCAGAGCGAGCCGGTCACTAGACTGCAGCCTATGCTGGGAAGAACAAGACTAGCCGAACTTTCCATCCCCGTGGGAGCTTCTCCCGGGGACACAGGTCTTGGCAGAGTGGCCCGCAGCACACAGTGGGCCACCTATGCTCCAGTGACCCTGTGGTTCAAAGCCACAGCCAGGCTAAAGAGACCCCAAGCTGCCCTTGGGGATGAGGGGGGCCCTTCCTTTCCTGCAAAGCCTCTTTGGAGGTTTCAGAAGGGAAGTGAAAAGAAAAGTACCAGCCCGTGAGCTCTACCAGCAGGTTTTGTCCCTGGGGGAGTCACGGCCACGTCCCTGCGTTTCATCCTGAAACGGGTGGGGGTGCCATGCATCATTCTCCACCCCATACACAACAGCCCCGCGGCCAGAGAGCTGGAGCCCAAGCTCTGAGGTCTGCCAGTGGGGCAGAAAGTGGTCAGCAGGTCCATTTCCACACAGCCTGGGCCACAAGAGTTGGGGTAATGTGGGGTGCAGGCAGCCACTGACCATCTGTCTGCTCCTGGGAACCATCTCCTGCAGAGAACCCCAAAGAACAGAAGGCAGGAACCATTCACTTCAGAGACTCTGAAAATAGCTGGAGAAGGGTGGAAGGTCCCGGGCACTGCTTGAACCAAGGGCAAGGGAGGCCTCAGCGCCCAGCCCTCCGGGACTGCGTGTGTCCAGTTTCCGGATCATACCCGTCCCCTTGAAACCCTGAGCTTCCAAGGCTCCATTTCAAACCAGACCCAGTCCCCTCTCTGTGCTTCCCCCAACACCTACCTAAGGTCTAGCCAAGAAGGATGGTGTCATGGTCCCCTAGACTGAGCTGGCAACACGGGAGACCCTCACACACAGGCGTGAGCTCTTAGCCCCTTTTGTCCCTGGGTGACCACCCTGGAAGAAGATTATGCCCTTAAGCTTTCTGGGAACACTTAAGCCCCCCCCCCGCCCCCAACCCCCGCCCCTGCAAAAAGGATTAAGTCAACTGTGAAGAAACATGTTTTTCCAATTAGTTAACAAACCACCCATGTTGGAACTTTTGCAGATCTGGCTGGTTGCTTGGCCCTTACCCGGGATGCAGCCTCATTCAACCCCCCCCCACACCCCCCCGTAAGGAATTTCATAAGGGTTTCAGGCGCATTTGGTACTAACGGCCCATAAGCATTCAGCAAACAGGACCGCTCATGGTGACATGCCACACCAGAAAGCCATAACCAGACATCTCGTCTCCCGGGAAGCACGTGGCAGCGGAAGAAGATGGAAATTAACCTCCGCCTTCCAAACCGTCCCCACTGCGGCGTGTTCGGACCACATCACGGAGGCGAGTGTGTTGATGCTTGAATTGGATATGCATTCCTTCTACATGCACAGATTTTTATTAAAACAGGCCTCTCCCACTGACATTTCTTTCTGGTGCCAAGTCTGGGCCAGCCTGCCAGACTCAGGAGGCCAAGATCCTAGAGGAGCCAAGGAGAGTCCTTAAAGGACCAGGCCACCAGCCACACCAGGCAGAGCGTGTGGAAGAGCGGGGTGTGTGTGTAGGGGGGGAACCCCACTCTCAGGCTTACAGACAAAGAGGGTTTCCCATGGGCAGAGTCGCTCTGCTGCTGAGCAGGTGACAAGGAAGCAGGAATAAATGCCACCGCCAGTGTGCAGACGCCAAGGGAGACTTTAACCAGCTCTGCTCACTCTCGTTTTACTGAGAGGCCCAGGCCCTGCGTCCCAAGTCACACGAGGCAGCGGGGGCTGGATCTGAACCTTTGTCTGCCTCCAAGACCTGCTTTAGTTAACTCCTTGGGCTTCTGGATAGGCTGAAGCCCAAGTCCTTCCACAATCTAGATTTTTCTCCTGTGGAGGAGCCACCTTCTCCTTGGTGAAGGGATTTTTTTTTTTTTTTTTCTGATGTAACCTTGAAAAGGGAGGCCTTTACATTTTTGCCTAGAAGGTAGATTAAAAAAAAATCAGACAGGATCACAGCTGATTATACACTTCTGTCTGGGAAGACAGAGAGGGCCTCTAAGGGCCAAGAGGAGGCCTTTGCTTACAACCAGGGAGAAAACGGGTCCTCAGTCCAAACATGCAGAGGACCCAGATGCTACCATAAACCAGAAGAGCTCAAAGGAGCCTCTTTCCTCTCCCAGTCTACTGAAGAGAGCTGGTCAGCTGACACCTCCGTTGCATCCAGGGACGTCAGAGACCCGGCCATGCCATCAGACCCATGCCCCGTGGCAGGTGGCATGGTAAATGTGTTGGTATCGGGCGCTACGCTCACAGCAGCATACCACACATCATTAGAGTCCCTGTCCCGTTCTGGCTGTCGCATCTTTGGGAGGAGCGGTGTTTTAACATGTCTGCAGACTCCTGGAGACCCCACCGGGTACTGTCCTTGTCCCTACTCTGCCCGAGCCAAGGGAGTGTGTGAAAAGAGGACTGGACCAGCATGGTGGCGCACACCTTTAATCCCCGCACTCAGGGGGCAGAGTTAAGAGGATGCTGTGAGTTCGAGGCCAGCCTGAGACTACAAAGTGAGTGCCAGGTCAGCCTGGGCTAGAGTGACATTCTACCTTGGAAAAAAAACAAAACATGGCTGGATGGACGGCTTAGCGGTTAAGGTGCTTGCCTGCAAAGCCCACGGATCTAGGTTTGTCTCCCCAGGATCCACGTAAGCCAGATGCACAAGGTCTGGAGTTCGTTTGCAGTGGTTGAAGGCCCTGGCACACCCATTCTATTTCTTTCTCTCTCTTCAAATAAAATTTTAAGAAAAAAAAGCCAGGCGTGGTGGCACACGCCTTTAACACCAGCACTCGGGAGGCAGAGGTAGGAGGATCGCCATGAGTTCAAGGCCACCCTGAGACTACATAGTGAATTCCAGGTCAGCCTGAGCCAGAGTGAGACCCTACCTCGAAAAACCAAAAAAAAAAAAAAAAAAAAAAAAAAAAGAAAAGAAAAGAAAAAGAAAAACTCCAGAGAGAGAGGGACTGGCCCTGGGATGAGAAGATTCTAGGTCCTGCACTCACAAGCCTCAGGTAACATACCCAGGTGTCTTAGTTGCTGTTACCTTCATGTTAAAGCTGGGTCACCTGGCTGAGGTGGTCTGTTGAGTTTTCTCCGCTGCAAAGGTATTCCCACCTCAATCCTACAGATAGAAGGCATCCAGCATTTCTAGACACCTATTCTGGCAACCCCACCAGACACACCACAGCTCCAGAGACCAGCAGTCAACAGGCCAACCCCCCCCCCCAAGATGTTTTCTAGACCTCGCCCAGGACATCTGTACCAGGATGTAGTGGAAGCAAATATTTCACCAAACTTTCATATACCACTGCACTATTGCTTACTTAATATTTTAATTTCTTTTTAAGGTAAGGCCTTGCTGTAGCCCAGGCTGACCTAGAATTTACTATGTGGCCTCAGGGTGACCTCAAACTCACAGCCATCCTCCTGCCTCTGCTTCCCAAATGCTGGGACTAAAGACATGTGCCAGCACGCCTGGCAATATTTTAATTTTTTGAGATAGGGTCTCGTATCCCAGGCTATTCTCAAACCTGTTATGTAGTGAAGGATGACCTTGAACTCCTGATTCTCCTGCCTCCACCTCCTGAATGTGCAATTGATGGTAAATCACCGTGACTGATTCATACAATGAATCAAACCCAGGGCTTCCTGGTAGAACTTACTTTACCAACAGTGCTGGATCCCTAGACCCTCTTACTTACTTTTTTTTAAAAACTATCTTTTTGGTTTTCTAAGGCAGAATATCACTGTAGCCCATGCTGACCTAGAATTCATTCTGTAGCCCAGGCTAGCTTCCATCTCATGGCGATCCTCCCACCTCAGCCTCCCAAATGCTGGGATTCAAGGTATGAGCTACCACGCCTGGCTCCATATTTTCTTGAAAGACTTACTTTTAGAAAAGCCAAGCTGATGTCGCCGCCGTCTCTCGACATCGGCAGCACAGTATGAAAGATGGCCCAGGACTTGGGAGTGAAAAAGCCCAGTTTCTCCACGTTAGCTTCTCCAGCCTCCACCACTTCTTCAAAGCCTCCAGGGGTAGGGAAGTGATGGCCCTCCTTGCTTGTGGTCCTCAGGACTCCAAGATCCCCAGTGGGGACATTTGCTTCAGTACCCCACCAGTGCCTCCGGCCCGGGACGACGTAGTGAATTCCAGGTCAGCCGGGGCTAGAGTGAGACCCTCCCTCGAAAAAAAGAAAAAGAAAACAAAACGTGTTACCTGAGTGAAACTACACATGGATTCTACCTAAAGATGGGGGTGGGAGGCTGGGAAGATGGCTCAGAGGTCAACGGCGTTTGTCCTGCAAAGTCCGATGGCCTGTGTTCAATTCCTCAGTCCACGTAAAGCCAGATGCCAGTGTCGCATGCATCTGGAGGTTGTTTGCAGTGGTGGGAAGCTCTGGCATGCCCATTCCCCACCTGCCAGTCTATCTCTGCTTGCAAATAAATAAAAAAAATATTCAGAAAAAGACGTGGGCAGGGGGGCTGGTTCATGGAGAGATGGCTCAGCAGTTAAAGGTGCTTGCTTGCAAAGCTTGATGGCCTGGCTTTGATGCCCCAGTGACCATGCAAAGCCAGATGCGCAGGGTAGCAATGTGGTGGTATGAGGCTCTGGAGTGCCCATATTCATTCTCTCTCTGCTTGCTAATAAATAATGAATAAAATATGTTTTAAAAGATGGGGTGGGATGCTGGAGAGATGGCTTAGTGGTTAAGCACTTGCCTGTGAAGCCTAAGGACCCTGGTTCAGGCTCAATTCCCCAGGACCCACGTTAGCCAGATGCACAAGGTGGCGCAGGTGTCTGGAGTTTGTTTGCAGTGAGTGACTGGAGGCCCTGGCGTGCCCATTCTTTCTCTCTATCACTCTTAAACAAATAAATATAACCAAAACAATTTTTTTTTTTTAAAGATGGGGTGGTAGCCATGTGTGCTGGCACACTTGGGAGGCAGAGGCAGGAGGATCACCATCAGTTCAAGGCCACCCTGAGACTACAGAGTGAATTCCAGGTCAGCCATGGCTAGAATTAGAACCTATTTGGGGGGGGGGGGCGTTGGAGATAGGTGAAAACCATGACTGAAAAACAGCCCAGGTGGGGCTGACAGTCAGTCAGTCCCGTTGTGGGATTCTGAGTCCCCGCGCACACTTCCCAGGCTTGTCTGTATCCTGGAGCAATCTTTGCACACAGTAGGGTCTGGCTGTGCGCTGGAAGATGCCAGGGCAGGACCTCACTGTGACACACTTTGCAAAATAGGCACCAGGCGAAGGAAGTGGCTGTGGGAGAAAGCTTGTCTAGCAAGCTGGGAGCTCGAGGTTCAATCTCCAAACCAGATGGGGGCAGGGCACCAGCTACAGGAGAATGGAAGCTCACGTCTCACGGGACGTGGGGTTAACGACCAACAGACCCTTTGCTTACCTTATTTGGCGAAAAGAAAGGAACATTTCATAGTCTGGCATGTCTAAGCACACAATCTGGCTGTTTCCTTTTCTCTTTCTCCTTTTTTAAATCATCTTTTACAGTTTTTTCAAGTGTTGTTGTTTTTTTAATTTAAGAGAGAGAGGGAAAGAGGCAGAGGCAGAGAGATAGAGAGAACGGGCACGCCAGGGCCTCCAGCCACTGCAAGTGAGCTCCAGATGCGTACACCACCGTGTGCATCTGCTTACAAGGGTACTGGGGAACCGAACCTGGGTCCTTCAGCTTCACAAACAAGTGCCTTAACTGCTAAGCCATCTGTCCAGCTCCTGCTTCCTTCTCTTAACTCCCCTGCCTACACCATGTCCCTGGCCCCTCAGCTGAGGAAAAGTAGAGAGCTCCCTCCAAGTTGCTACCCTGGGATCTGTGAGGCAAGTGGTTCATCTGGTGAGTGCCATAGTGGAGACGAGCTGCACCCAGGACGGTTTCGTCCCGGTCTCCTGGGCAGTTGGACAGCGGTAGATGCCACCTGGGGCTGTGGGTTGATGCTTCGGTGGGACAAGGCCCTCAGAGACCTTGGCATGAGGGGAGTGTGCTCAGTACAGAGCAGACAAGGTAGGCAGAGTGTCCCTCCTCTTAACACAATGGTCATGCCCTAACCCAAACCTGTGAATGTTTTTCTTATTAGCTAAATGGACTTCCAGGTGCTGGTCTTGTGTTGGGGAGATGGCTTAGCAGTTAAGGTGCTTGCCTATGAAACCTAAGGAACTAGATTAGACTCCCCAGAACCCGCGTAAGCCAGATGCACAAAGTGATGCATGTGCACAGGGCGGTGCATGCATCTGGAGTTTGTTTGCAGTGGCTAAGGTCCTGGCGTGCCAATTCTCTTTCTCTTATTTAAAAAAAAAAAAAAGGAGCTGGGGAAATGGCTTAGCAGTTAAGGAGGTAGCCTGTGAAGCCTAAGGACCCCAGTTTGATTCCCCAGGACCCACATAAGCCAGAAGTACAGGGGGGCACATGTATCTGGAGTTCATTTGCAGTGGCCAGAGGCCCTGGCATGCCCATTCTCTTTTTCTATCTGCCTCTTTCTCTCTCTCTCAAATAAATAAATAAAATATTTTTTTGAAAAGGATCCTGGTGTGGTGGCACATGCCTTTAACCCCAGCACTTGGGAGGCAGAGGTAGGAGAATCTCTGTGAGTTCAAGGCCAGCCTGAGACTACATAGTGAATTCCAGGTCAGCCTGGGCCAGAGTGAGACCCTACATCGAAAAACCAAGATAAATAAAATAAAAAGGAGTTGGGGGTGTAGCTCAGTGGTAAAGTGCTTACCTAGCATGTGAAAGACTCTAGGTTCAATCCTCAGTGCTGACAAAAAAATTCCTTATTAAAAACACTAATTGCCAGATGTGGAGCCACGAGCCTGGAAACGACCACTTGGGAGGCTAAGGCTGGAGGAGTCCCGCAAAGTTCCAGGCTATCCTGGGCTACATAGTGAGTTTCAGGCCAGCCTCTACATAGCAACGCTGTCTCAAGAAACCTAAGCAACTCAATGTCTCAAAGAGATGAAGGAATGCACTGAAGGTAACCCAGTTAATAACAAGGGCTGAGGTTAAAGGTCAGAGCCATCCTCATCCATCTGGTGACCACATCCACCCCCACCCCGGGTCTGGTGACAATGGGCAAAGCTCCCATGTTGAACTGCCGTGAAACTTCTCATGGCCCATTTTGTTCCTTCCCTTCGTTCTGTGGTTTTTCATTCTGGTCACTGACTGGAGTGGCCAGCAGGGGGCACTAGCACCCACCTGTAAAGACATGGTCTGCCAGAACTGCCTGCAGGAGAAGCCCTTAAGAGAAGAGGCACACACCTTTAATCCCAGCACTCGGGAGGCAGAGGTAGGAGGATCACGGTGAGTTCGCAGCTACTCTGAGACTACACAGTGAACTCCAGGTCAGCCTGAGCTAGAGTGAGACCCTCCCTTGAAAAACAAACAAACAAAGAGTTCCTGACAACATTGCCACTTCCTAGCTACGAGCTCACTAACAATCCCTGTGTAGGGCTGGGCAAGTGTTCTGGGACCTGGCTTCATCTCTGTGGCTGTGTAAGGGGAACACACCTATCAGGTAAGTTAAAGTGAAGTCGCATGAGGACAGAAAGCTTCCAGCTTGGCCTCTGGCAAAAAGGTGCAGGTGAATTCGTGTCCCCTGACATGGCAGTTATCAGTCCAGACCGCTCTTTCAGGCTGGTGGTAACATGATGCTCCTCTGTCTCCACCTCTATGTCTCCCAAGTCTTTCCTCTCGGTGAGGCACTCCCAGGCCTTCTAGCTAACACCTCAGGTGCTTGTTTCAAAAAACCTTTGGTAGGGCTGGAGACATGGCTTAGCAGTTGCTTGCAAAGCCAAAGAACCTCAGTTCGACTCCCCAGGACCCACGTAAGCCAGATGCACAAGGTGGCGCATGCATCTGGAGTTTGTGTGCAGTGGCTGGAAGCCCTGGCGTGCCCATTCTCTCTCTCTCACTCTACCTCTTTCCCTCTCTCAAATAAATAAGAATAAATAAAAATGAACAAAATAAAAACCCGTGGTAGCTGGGCGCGGTGGTATCCGTCTTTAATCCCAGCACTCGGGAGGCAGAGGTAGGAAGATCACCATGAGTTCAAGGCCAGCCTGAGACTACATGGTGAGTCCCAGATTGGCCTGGGCTAGGGTAAGACCCTACCTCAGGAAAAAAAAAAAAAAAAATCTGCGACACGGCAGCCCAGGATGGGCTGTGTGTGCATACCTGTTATCCTAGCAATAGGATTGTTGAAAGTTTAAGGGAAGCCGGGCGTGGTGGCGCACGCCTTTAATCCCAGCCCTCGGGAGGCAGAGGTAGGAGGATCGCTGTGAGTTTGAGGCCACCCTGAGTCTCCATAGTGAATTCCAGGTCAGCCTGGGCTAGTGAGACCCTACCTCAAAAAACAAACAAACAACAAAGAAAAGAGTTTAAGGGGTACATAGCTAGACCCTGTCGAAAAAGAAACAAGAAAAACATGGACATCTAAAACAACAAAAACCCAGGCCCCCAAAAGGCATATATGAAAGCTCGTTTTATTTGAAACTGCTGTGGGCCACATTTATATTCAAAACCCTGTGGTGCTTGTGTATTGCTTGTCTTCCAACCTGAGGGCTGCCTGGTCCGACCTGACGGGCCTTGTGTTACCCAAGCCCAGAGAAGACATGTACCCAGATACCAGGTGAGAATTCCAGAGCAACTTCCGTGCTGGGCTACAGAGCTTCCCCAAACCCCAACAACTCCTGCCCCTGGGAAGGAAGAGGCAGCTGACCCATGACCCAGGAACCTGCCTCCACCTCACAGGCTGACCTTCAAGCCCAAGGTCAAACATGAAAGGGCAGGACCAGGACTGGACTCCAGGTCAGACATCTCAGTCTTTCATCACAAGCAAAATATAGGTCACTGTGGCTTCAGATGCATCCTGTTTTTTGGTTTTGTTTTGTGAGACTGGGTGTGTTTCCTGGAGCCCTGGTTGGCCTTGAACTTGCTATGAAGCTGAGGGTGACCTTGAACTTCTGATCCTCCAGCCACTGCTGGGATTACAGGTGTACACCATCACACCCGGCTTCATGTGGTTCTGAGGACTGAATCCAGGGCTTCCTGCATATTAGGCAAGCATCCGCCCACTGAGCCATATCCCAGCCCCTCCCCCCACCTCGAACTCTTTCTTTTTAGATAGCATCTTGCTATGCAGCCCACGCTGTCCTCAAACTCACAGTCCTCTGCCTCCAAATGTTGGGGCTACAGGTGTGTGTCCCCATGCCTGAGTCCCCCCCTTATCCTCTCAACAGGAAACTGTTCAGTAAGTTTGGACTGTGCCGAGGTTTAACACCTGACACTTCATGGCTGTGATCACTGAAATTTGAGACTGTCTCTTCTAGTTTCTTTTTCTCCTTAATCACTGAATCATATACAAGCAACCCAAGAGACAAAACACTCCTTTATTTCACACAGCCGCCCTTCTCCCCTTCTGCATTTACAAGAACAGTGCAGCAGAAAGAATTAGGGAACTCAGGCAATCCAAAACCAGCTAAATGAGGATTTCGCCTTTTTTAAAATAATGTAAAGCAGTTCCAAGAAAAGTGAAGTCACAGCCTAGGTTGCTTATTTTCAGTTCTTAGAAAAGAGCTAATTTCACAAGGGAAACTGCGCCGCCGGCACACCGGTCTGCCGGGCTGCTTGCCGATGAAAGGGCTTTGATTTGGCACCTGAGCACCAAGACATCCGGATGCGTTTCGCTTGGCGATGCGGGGAGGAAACAGCAGCCCCGCCAGTGAGAGTTCCGAACATTCAGAGAAACCGCAGGGCCCAGCTAGTGTGCTGAGGCCAAGCGCTTCCAGGACACGGCCACAGGCTCTTTGAAGGGACTGTCAGTGTCGGAAAAAAGACTCATCACACTCTCCTTCCCCGACGGGCTGTGAAGCCAAACCGCTGGCATTTCTCCAAGGGCGCCACTCACCAGGAGTTAGGCGAGGATGCATCTGGTCCCAGTTTTTCCAGCAGAGATGCAGGTTTCAAAGAAGAGGACCACACAGTAAAATAGATCTCAAGCGCAAGGTCTTAGGCGATTGCCCCACACCCAGATCAACGGCTACTCTGGGGAAAAATAGTCTTGTGACAACATTTTAACCTGAAAATTCTATAGCAGGGGTCCTGTGGCCTGAATCAAAACGTTATTTTGGGTTGGGGCCGTAGCTCAGTAGTAGAGCATTTATTTGCCCAGCATCCATGATATTCTGGGTTTTAAACCCAGTACTTGAAAAAAAAAAAGTATTTTTTTGCTTAATTCCAATGCAATGAAGAGCAAGTGGCCAGCTGCCCCAGCTATAGGAGGCCCTAAGGAGACAGGACTAAATGGAATGTGGGATGGTAGCAGGACACGGGGAAGAACTAAAGAAACCCGGATGATGGGCTGGGGGATGACTTCAGATCAAGCGCTCGCCACTCAGGCTGGAGACCCCGAGTTCAATCCTCAGATCCCACATAAGAAGTTGGAAGCTGTGGGAGGCAGAGCCATCCCACTCTGATGGTGAGGTGGGAGGTGAAGAACAGAGAATTTTCCAGAACCTCTTGGTGGGGCACAACAAAAAGAACAACAGTGTGAGAGCAAGAACCCCTGCCTCAAATGAGGGTGAAAGGCAGAGGACAGACCTAACCCTTGTCCTCTGACTTCCCTGGTCATCTGCACTTATACCCATCAACACCTGTGCACAGACATGCACACGCACACATAAATATGAAAAAAGAAACCCAAGTGAACTACAGACCATACACGTATAGACTAACATCTTTCCCTTTTCACATACGTGCCATACTAATCGTGGTGGTTTGAATCAGATGTCCCTCAGAAACTCATGTGTTATGAACACTTGGTCTCAGCTGGTGACAATTTGGGAAATGGAGCCTTGCTGGGGGGGGGGGTGGACCTTGAAATTTATTAACCTTTGCTTGCCACTTTTATTATTATTTTTAAAATATTTACTTATTGCAGATAGAGAATGGGCGCACCAGGGCCTTTAGCCACTGCAAACAAACTCCAGACACATGTGCCACCTTGTGCATCTGGCTTATGTGGGTATCAAACCTGGGTCCTTAGGTTTCCCAGGCAAGCACCTTAACCAATAAGCCATCTTTCCAGCCCCATTTTTATTATCTTTAAAATTTTTTTTTATTTAAGACAGAGTGAGAGATGCAGTGTTGTAAAAGAATGGACACACCAGGGCCTCCAGCCACTGCAAGCAAACTTCAGATGCATGCACCACCTTGTGCATCTGGCTTACATGGGACCTATAGAATCTAACCTGGGTCCTTAGGCTTTGCAGGCAAGTGCCTTAACCACTAAGCCATCTCTCCAGCACTGCTTGCCACTTTTAGTTTGGCTCACTCTCCTGCTGCTATTTCCCACTTGTGATAGAAGTGATGTCTAGCCTCTGCTCATCCCATATTTTCCCCTGCCATCACAAAACTATCCCATGACTAAGTCAAAATAAATCCTTTTTAATAGCACACCTAGTAGCCACAGACTGTTAGCAGGAAATTTTCAGTACCAGGGATGGGATACCTTGCAGTGAATTGTTGGCCAGAGAAGTCCCTGATGCCCCCAAAACATTACAGGCCATTGCCGAGGCTCTTGATTTCCCACCAGAAATAGATGGTAAGACCCTATTGCTGAAGACTCCACATGCTTGGGCTGCAGGGTCACTGGGAAACCAAGTTGAAGCTGGGCTGAACACCTCCTCCCTGTGGACCAGCTGACAGAAAGCTGGAAAAAGCTACACTGCATGCAGCCCTAGGGGAGGGGTTATCAGCAGCAATATACAACAGCGGACATTGCAGACCTAAAGTTTGTCCAGCTAGGCCAAATGAACCAATGGGTGCAATTGTGGTATGCCTGTTATGGAGGAAACCAACTGCTAATTGGACTGAAGGCCCGCTGCACTGGAGGTTATACATTCCTGGTACCAAAAACCTAATCAAAAGCCTGGGGCTGCGGAGGTCATGAACCCTGGGGAAGTAACACCTGCTGTTGTCTGGCTGAATGCATTTATTATGCTCACCAAACTGCCCTGTAAGCGCTTTTCTTAACGTTCATACCCATATACTAATGCTACTCTCACTTTTGGTTAGAGAAGTTTCTCTTTTCAGACAGCAGTGACCACTGGGATGACTCAAAAGGCACCATAGTCCTGAGAAGTAACAGAGCTGTGTTCAGCCTCTATCTCTATACCTTCCAAGGCTCAGGGTCCATTGTGGAAGAGGCTGCAGAAAGCATGTAAGAGCCAAAGGAAGGGTAGGACTGCTTATAATGCGACCTTATAGATACAAAATGGCCTGGATATCAGTGACCTTCCAGTGCCTAGTTCTACCTATACAGGACCCTGATAATAGGAGGAAAAGATGATGACATCAAAAGAAAAGAATTGAGAGGGGGAGGGGATGTGATGGGGGTGGATTTGTGAAGGAGAAATTGGAGAGGCAGG
Source organism: Jaculus jaculus (assembly GCF_020740685.1). NCBI lineage: Eukaryota > Metazoa > Chordata > Mammalia > Rodentia > Dipodidae > Jaculus > Jaculus jaculus. The sequence continues at coordinate 102,659,991 of NC_059112.1, forward strand.
AATGATCATGGTTTATTGTCTATAATTATGGAAGTTATTAATAAAAATAAATCCTTTCCATCCATGAGCTGCTTTTGGTTGGGTATTTTTAAAAGATAGCTTATTTTTATTTATTTATCTATTTGAAAGAGAGATACAGAAATAGGCAGGTAGAGAGGGAGAATGGGTGCGTCAGGGCCTCCAGCCACCGCAATGAATTCCAGATGCATGAGCCACCTTGTGCAACTGGCTTAGAAGGGTCCTGGAGAATTGGGCCGCGAACCAGTGGAGTAGAGTCACTGCTGCTAGCTAGAGACCTGTGTGGCTTTCGGCCTTTTGGAACTGACTTGTCAGGGACTATGGGAGGATGTGAAACCTTGGTCTCGGAGAGGCCTCGCAGTGCTGAAGGCGGTTCGATGGACTATTCTGGGCTGAGTCTAAAGGACATAAATGCAGTCAGAACTGTGAGGTCGGTTTATGAAGGGAAGAAACAGCCTCGTCCAGGCTGGGCTAGAAGCAGTTTGTGTGTGAGAGGCTGGCTATGTTCTGCCTGTGTCATGAGACCTTGAGCCGGGTGGAGTCTACAAGAAATGGACTGGTGTTTTCAGGCTACGGACACAGAAAATGAAAGTTAGGCAGGAGATAGCAGCCCCGTTGAGCCACATCTGCTTCCAAAATTACCATCACTGAGATTGAGCCAGCTGCCGGGCAATGAGACAGAAGCAATCTGCTGACTCTTGAGAGACCAGAATGCTGAAGGAGTTGTCCCCTTCAACATGGGCTTTGTTCCCCCTCCCCCTCATTAACAACTTTGGCAGCCCACTTGGGGAGAATAACAATGCAAGAAAGAGAGGGTAGCCCTGGGCGTGGTGCCACACGCCTTTAATCCCAGCACTCAGGAGGCAGAGGTGTGAGTCTGTGGCCACCCTGAGAGAATACACAGCGAATTTCAGGTCTGCCTGGGCTAGAGAAAGACCCTACCTTGAAAAAAATAAAAAAATAAAAAAAAGAGAGGGTCATTGGGTTTACAACACAGATGGATGTTTGGAAATAGTCACTGGGTGACTATGAGGCAGGGTTGTTGGGAGTCCCTGTGTGGAGGACGAGCATGTGCTGCAGTGTTCTGAGGACTTTTGGAGATGCCAGGGCTATGGAAAGACTGCTTAGGAGATCTGTTGGTAAAGGATGGAGTTTTCTCGGGCTGTAAGCAGCCCAGCTGGAGGGGTGGAAATAAACCCCAGAGGCTTCTGTTAGTCACTGGTTAGAGATGTCCAACTTAGAGCTGCAGGATTTGATGTTTGCCCTGTTTGGTGTAGATCTTCCATTGGTTCAATTTTTCCTTGCTGTGCCCAATGCCATCTTCTGCAGCGTTACTGCTCACTCTGAGTCATTATGTGTTTTTGGTTTTACAGGCTCAGTTAAGGGACCTTGGACTAAGAGGATGTATGAACAGCGTGGGACTGACAAAAACCATGGGGATTTTTAAAGCTGGATGGATTTTGTTTTACATCATGGATGGTTATGAGTTTATGGGAGCCAGGGGCGCAATGTGGTGACTTGAATCAGGTGTCCTCCATAAATTCGTGTGTTCTAAATGCTTGGTCCCCAGCTGACTGCAATTTGGCAGCTGGAGTCTTGCTGGAGAGGTGTGTTGCTGACGGTGGACCTTGATGGTTTATTAGCCCCTAGCTTGCCAGTGTTACTTTGACGCACTCTCCTGCTACTGTTTTCTACCTGCTGTGGCAGAAGGGATGTCCAGCTTCTGCTCATGCCATGCATGCTGTCCCTGCGATCTCGGTGTTTCCCCCTTGAGGCTGTAAGCCAAAATAAATCCTTTCCTCCCATGAGCTATTTTTGGCAGTGTTCTGAGAAGAAGCTAGGTCAGGAATATGGGACTCTGAACGGATGTGCTCACGCACACATATGTGTGCACACACAAACACACCCACACACACCCCGATGCATCCAAGGCAGGTTGCACAGGCCCATCACCCCAGCTACTCAGGAGGTGGGGAGACTGCAAGTTTGCAGGCTTTCCCAGGCTACAGAGCAAGTTCAAGGCCTTAGCCCCTCTTGTGTCTCCAAGGGGGTAGGACCTTGTCCCACAGCTCTTCATCCTGTCCCTCCCCACTGTTAAGTGACCCAAGCTCATCTGAGAAAAGTCACCTAAAGACCACTTCAGAAATACAGGTTTCGGGCTGAAGGATGGCTTAACGGTTAAGGCATTTGTCTGCAAAGCCAAAGGACCCAGGCTCAATTCCCCAGGACCCCTGTTAGCCAGATGCACAAGGGAAAACATGTGTCTGGAGTTCGTTTGCAGTGGCTGGAGGCCCTGGCATGTGCCCATCCTCTCTCTTCCTCTTTCTTGTCAGATAAGTAAAAATAAAATTAAAAGAAAAAAAAATACAGGTTTAGCTGGGTGTTGTGGTATAGGCCTATGAACCAAAGCACATGGAAGCTGAGATAGGAGGATTTGTGTTCAAGACCAGCCTGGGCAACTTAGTGAGACTCTGTCTCAAAGTCAAAAGTCAAAAGGAAAGGCCTGATGCTATGGCTCAGCAGTAGGGTACTTGCCTAAAGTTAACAACGCCCTTGGTTCAACCTTCAACATTGAAAAAAAAAATTCCGAGTGGCTCATCAACGTTAATAAATGCTTCATACTCAAGAGAGATGTTCCTGGGCTAGGGATGTGGCTCAGTAGGTAAAAGCCCGCTTGATATGCATGAAGCCTTGAGTTCCTACCTCAGCATCGCATAAACTGGGCAGATTCAGGTATTATTGAGTTTGTAGTTTCTGCTCCTAGCAGGCAGATTTGGGCTAAGGGTGGGCATGTCACTGAGGGCAGGTATGAATTCCAGCCTAAAAGCATGCAGAGTGGGCTGGTGGGGGGGGTGCTGTGGTTTGGTGGGTGCTGGCTGGACTTGGTAAAGGGCCAGCTTCATCCGCCATTATGGAACTTGCCCTGGATCTGTAAGCCTGAAATAAATGCCGTTCTGGTCATAAAGTGTGTCTGGTTTGGAGGTTCAGCCTAGCAGTGTGGAGCCAATTACTGCAGTGACACACACCTGTAATCCTAGCACCTGGGAGGTGGGAGTGAGAGGATCAGAAATCAAGGTCAACTTCAACTACACCAGATCAGTGTGAGGCCAGCCTCAAGGACATGAGCCCTGACCTCAAAGATGTTCCAAATAGGATGCATTTACACTGGGAAGGTACTGTGTGTGTGTGTGTGGGGGGGGGGTGGTATAGGAGAATGCTATATTTTCTACAAACGTAAAAGTGATTTTTTAAAATCAAGTTTATTTAAAACAAAGAAAAACCAACTACAACATGTAAAAAAAATCTTAATGGTAGAATATCAGCAATCCAAGAAAACCCCTAAGCAATGCTTGGACATAATGTAAGCCCCTTGACTCCACCCATATTTAAAATCAAAAGACACATCCAGCATGGGTAAATAGCAGAGAACAGAAAACCAATAATCCCAACAAAAAGTCATTTCATGCAAATGGAGGCCAGGACTCTAAGCCAGTAGGCTGCTCCCTTGCTGTGGCTCACCAAAAGTTTTGTTAATGCCTGAAAGTCAGACTCCATCTTTGACTTTTATTTCAACAAGAAGTGCTGAAAATGTCTTAACCCCACGTGAAGGAAGGAAGCTGTCCTCACCTCCTGCACACACCCAGGGGAACCGGACCTGGAGGCTAGCACCCCAGGAACAGAGGGCTGCCAGGATCGCCCTCTTAGACTCCGCTGTGTGGAGGATGGGGAGCCAGGAGCCTTGATGGCCTGCGGGCCAACCTCATGCCCACAGCCACACTGTAATCCCGCTGGCCTTGACTGAGATTCAGGTTTTGCCTCACACAACAGGGGTGCAGCAGTAACGGAGGAAAATATCGCCACACACTGTAACATGAGATTGTGCTTTCGAGAGAGAAATGAACACACATAAATTAAGAAGAAAAAAAAGGAAAAAGCTCACAGCATCTGCTTTTCATCAGCAAAGAGAGCAAGAGGCATTGGGGGGGATGAGTTAACGGAAGTGTCTTAGCATTTACAAACTTCTGCATCTCGAGCTGGGGGTAGTGGCGCATGCCTTTAATCCCAGCACTGGGGGGCGGGGGTAGGCAGAGGTAAGAGGATCTCTGAATTTGAAGCCAGCCTGGGCTACAAAGTGAGTTCCAAGTGAGCCTGGGCTAGAGTGAGACTCTGCCTCAAAAATAAATAAGTAAACAAACAATCCACCTGCATCCAGCAGCTTAGCTCAACCAAAGCAATTATGAGAAAGTGTGAGAACTGTACATCACAGGATGCCGGGAATCCTCTCAGGGGGAGGGCTACTGAGCGACGGTTCCAGCATGTCTAGGGAAGATTCCGGTGCAAATCTTCCACTTCTAGTTCCCACATGATTTCATGGACAGGATTCTCAGAGAGATCGGTCATCTTCACAGCCTGAAGGCACGGCTCGGGGCTGCACTCCTGAACCACTCCCATGACCATCACATACTTTCCTGTGGAAAGAAAGCCGGGGTGATGATCATAGCAATGGGGGTGGGGACATGAGAACAAGGACAGAATCAGAGACCCCAACTTTCAGGGCCTTGATAAGAGAGGAAAACTGGATATAGGAAAAAAAAAATCAGGCTGGAGGTTGATTGATCCTCAGTCCTATAAAATTCCAGATAGCAGATCCTAAAATAAAAGCAGCCAGTGATCAAAATATATGCATATATTATTAACAAACAGCTCAGCATTTAACCTGGAGGATGGACACCAGCTGTATCTCTCTGCTGGCTTCCTTTTTTCTTCCTTTATTTTTTTGGGGTAGGGTCTCACTCGGAGAGACCAAATATAACCATTTTTTAAAAAGGCCCAGGTCTGACTTAGATAGAGAACTAGCTGGCCAATGTGCTGACCTTTTGCTTCTGTAAACTTTTCTTGCTTAATTGCTACCTTTCCCCCTAAAGTTTCTGAGGAATCTCCACTTCAAGGACATTGCAGAAACACTCCACTGTGGTGGTGGGGGGGGCCTCTGACCACCTGCTTAGATAACAAACTGAGGAATCTCTACTTCAAGGACAATGGAGATGACTTCATCTGCCTGGAGTGCCCCTAGCTCCTGCCCCCAACTTTACCACTGAAACCCCAAGCCAATCAGAACTGTTTAAATCAACCAATCATGTATCTATCCCCTGCTTCTTTGTTCGAATTCCTATATGAACCCCTTCCCCCAAAAGAAAGGGGCTCTCTCCCTCACTACCGCTGTGCTGGACTGTAGGGACGTAGCCCAGGCCTAGGCTTGCAATAAAGAAACCTGCTGCTTTTACATTCAAGTGTCTCGGCTTCTGTGACAGTTCTCTGGGTGACTCTGGGTGACCGGGGGACTTGGCTCCTGGTCAGGGGTCTTGGCACAACAACTCTAGCCCAGAATGACCTGGAATCCACAGCAATCCTCCTTCCTCAGCCTCCTGCTTCCCAGGACCGTGGGTGTGAGCTCCCGCACACAGCTCTGCTTTTCTTTTTCTGAGACAGGGTTTCGTGTGGCGTGGGCTATGTAGGTGAGGGTAACCCTAAACTGGTCTCCTGCCTTCCACCTCCTGAGTGTCAGGATCACAGTCTCGCCCCACCACACTGGTTCATGTGGAGCTGGGGTGGAAGCCAGGCTTTGCGCACCACTCCAGGTAAGCATTCCGCTATCTGTGCTACACCCCCAGGACAGCTGCATTTTTTTTTTTTCCAAGAAGGAAAGAGACACAGAGAAATATGAATGTGTGCACCAGGGCCTCTTGGTGCTGCAAACAAACTCCAGATGCATGAGGCACTTTGTGCTTTACATAGGTACTGCAAAATGCAGCCCTGGCCAGCAGACTTTGCAAGCAAATGCAGCGGCTAAGTGTCTCTCCAGCCCCCACGGCGACTTCTGTGGTAAACACAATCGTCAGGCAGACAGCGAATCGGGCCCATGGAATGTAAGTGGCTCCCACATCAGTTAGGATTGGATACCTGGCCCCAAGGCAGGAGCAGACAACCCAAGCTTTTGATTCTTGTCCCTTCCTCAGTGGCAGAACCAGTGGCTGGCCTCGGTGCACAAGTCTCTTTCTTCAAAGCCACTTCCTGACAGCTGCAATGCAAATCCAATTTTCCCTCCATGTTGCCAAAAGAAGAGAAAAAAAAAAAAAAAGGCAGCATCTGCAAGCTTGCCCCCCACCACACACACACTGAGCCATTGTTCCAGTCGCCTGGGACGGATCCGGACACCTCCGGTTTTATCCCTCCGGTTTTATCCCGGCCACTGCTGCGCACACCCAGGCCAACCAAGGGAAGGGCAGGCTGCCACCAAGATGATCTAATGACATCTCATTAACCGCTATGCTTCCCATTCCCTTGGGGAAGTGACTCTACTTGAAAGAGCGACTTGGCCAGCCATAAACCACACAAGATACAATTGTGTAAAAACGTCCCGCCGAGGGTTGGGGAGGCCGGCAGCCAGCTCCAAATGCCAGCTTCCAACATGAGAGACGAGTCTGCACATGGCTACAGGGCTGTGACTGGGGGAGCCAGGTCCTGAAGCTGCCCCTAGCCCTTTGATGTCCCACCCTGGGGCAGGGGAAACGCAGGTGCGTGTGTCTGAATGTCTCCAGATCCTACCCAGGTCCCTCAGTGACAGTGCCAGCTTTGAAAACATGCCGGCTGGACTCTAGTGCCAGCGGAGATGGAACCCTCAGAGTGGCAGAGCGGAAGGCCAGGCGAGGCTGACAGCCCTTCCCCCCACGCTCGGAGCCAAAGGTCGGTACACAACCCTTAGGGGACTGGTCCTGCGCGGCCCACCAGTTCTCTCCACGCGGCCTCCTCCCACAAACCTTCCCGGGATCTGGAAGTCACCCTCCCTTGCCCTGGCCGGTCCCCTTCCAGCCTCCACTCTCCCAGCCCTTCCACCCGCCTCTACAGCATGGTCTAGGTGACACTGCCTCAACTCCACCTGCGGGATGGGAGCAACTGGGGGGACAGGGAGTCTTCGACCCCAGAAGCATCTTTAGCCCCACCTCCATGCTCAGGGCAGCACAGTGGAGGACCAACACCAAAGCAGTAGGCGCCAAGATGGCATAAGGAAGGCATGTTATTACAGACAACCAGCCTCTTCCACTGCTGCCCTGTGGTGCGCCGGTTTGGTTCCCCAGCTCCAGGCCTGTGCTCACGCTGTTCAATGGAGCTAGACAAGTCTCCTGCTACCATACACTGACGCGGTGCACCCCAGTGACATCACAGTCCCAAGCCTTCCCTGACCCCCTTAAAGGCTGGACCACGCGTGCTGCTGCATCCAGCATTTATAAACTCCCCACAGTAACCTCCAGATGAACCAGAGACGGATGAGGACAAAAGAAACCCTCCTTTGTTCAGCAGCTGGAAACCAAGGGCCCCTGAGCCACTAGCAGCAATAGTACCAATGACACACACTGCGGCAGCTAGTTTGTGAGCTTCTGTATAGGACCTTTTTTTTTTTTTATTTTTTAAATAAAGCAAAGGACATTATTGAGAAAAGGGTGGAAAAGCCCCAAAGTGTCAGGGCAGGCATGCTTAGGACTTCAGCCAGCGACCAAAAGGAAGATGGGGATTAAAAAGAAAAGGTAGGGCCGGGCATGGTGGCGCACGCCTTTAAGCCCAGCACTTGGGAGGCAGAGGTAGGAGAGACAGAGGATATGAATATGAGCATTCCAGGGCCTCCAGCCACTGCAAACGAACTCCAGATGCATGCGCCCCCTTGTGCATCTGGCTTACATGGGTCCTGGGGAATCGAACCTAGGCCCTTTGGCTTTGCAGGCAAACGCTTTAACTGCTAAGCCATCCCTCCAACCCTGGGACTGCAAATTTTTTTAGCACTAAAAATGCCTATAATCCCAGCACTCAGGAGGCCAGAGGTTCAAGACCAGCCTGGGCTACAGACCCTGCCTCAATACAACAATAAAAATAATAATTTGGGGGCTCGAGAGATGGCTTAGCGGTTAAGGCATTTGCCTGAAAAGCCAAAGGATCCTGGTTCGATTCTCCAGGACCCATGTAAGTCGTATGCACAAGGGGGTGCATGCCTCTGGAGTTTGTTTGTAGTGGCTGGAGGCCCTGGCATGCCCATTCTCTCCCTCTCTTTCTGCCTCTTTCTTTCAAATAAATAAATAATAAAGTATATTTAAAAATAATAGTAATTTGGGCTGGGGAGATGACACAGTGGTTAAAGTCACTTGCTTATAAAGCCTGCCAGCCCAGATTCGACTCTCTGGCACTCATCATGTAAACTCAGACACACAAAATGGTACATGTATCTGGAGTTCATTTGCAGTGGCAAGAGGCCCTGGAATACCCATGCTTTGTCCGTTTCTTTCACAAATAAAGATATATATTTTTTAAAGGATACAGGGGCTAGGCGTGGTGGCACACGCCTTTAATCCCACCAATCTGGAGGCAGAGGTGGGAGGATCGCTGAATTCAAGGCCACCCTGAGACTACACAGTGAATTCCAGGTCAGCCTGGGCAAGAGTGAGACCCTAGATCAAAAAAAAAAGAAAAAGAAAAAGAAAACAAAGGTACAAGGCTGGGGAGATAGCTCAGCAGTAAAAGCACTTGCTTGCAAAGCCAGATGGTCCAGGTTCAATTCCCCAGTACCTACATAAAGCTAGATGCACAATGTAGTACATGCATCTGGAGTTCATCTGCAATGGCAAGAGCCTATTGTGGGCCCATACTCTGTTAAAAAAAAAAAAAATACAAAAGCTGAGGCTGCAGACATAGCTCAGTGGTAGAGCTATATCACTTGCCCAGGTTTGATGCTTAGCACCCTCAAAATATATGAATAAGTCTATTCATCAAAACTAAATAAGTAACACTAATTTTAGTTGCCAGGCCACATGAAATGGAGCATCCACCTGGATTTGCATCGGCTAAAGCTGGCTGGAGCTGTGGACAACAGTGGGGGCAGGAACGGAAATGGTGCTGTGTTAAGGTCAAGGCCAATTTGAATGCACATAAGAGCAGGAATTACTAGCTTTGCTCTGGAGAATAACATAACAAGAGAGAGCTAGAGGAAGAAGGAAGAAGGGAGGGAGAAACAAAGCTCAGAAAAGGTAAAAGTCAAAAGTGCTTTAACCACTCAAGGGAGATGCAGGCCTAGGAATTCAACCCAAGTGTGAATCTAAGGCAGGCCAGGCCAGACCCTTGACCCATCCCACATCTCCATGCAACGGGAGATTCTGTAAGCAAGAAGGATTCTTGAGGTGATGCAAGCTCTGCAGACCTTGTCTATCTGAGCCTCATGCCTGTGTGATGACAATGTGCTTATTAGGACACCAGATGCCCAATGCCTGACTCTTGAAACAAGTACTTTTTTAAAACATATTTTTATGGGACTATAGAGATGGCTTAGCAGTTAAGGCTCTTGCCTGCGAAGCCTAAGGACCCACATAAGCCAGATGCACAAGGTGGCAAATGGGTCTGGGTTCCTTTGCAGTGGCTGCGCCCATTCTATCTGCCTCTCTCAAATAAATAAAAATACTTATTTGGGAGAAAAAAAAGATAGAATGAGAATAGGCGCAACTGGGCCTCTTGCTGCAGCAAAGGCAGCTCCAGACGCAAGTGCCACTTTGTGTATCTCGGCTTTCCATGGGTACTTGGGAATCGAACCCGGGGCGAGACAGGAAGGAGGTAGGAGGCGGAACGGGAAAAGCGCAGCACTTCCGCTCGCTGGAGGCCGAGGCCAAGTTCCAGGCGCGGACGGGCCCCGGGCGTTACCTGGGAGGAGGCAGGGCCGGCCGCGCGGCACCCGCTCCAGGCCGCGCACCGAGAAGACCCCGCTCGGGTCGCGCAGCCGCGCCTCGCCGCCGCCCGCCGCCAGCACGGTGCCCTGCATCCACACGGCCGCCAGCTCCAGCGGCCCGCGCCCCGCCGCCGCCCGCGACAGCCGCCACGCGCCCGGGCCGCCCTCCGCGTCGCGCCGCAGCTGCTCCGCCAGCACTTTGAACGGCGGCGACGACGGCAGCCGCACCGTAGCCGGGCCGCCGGGACACGCCGACCGCTCGGCCGCCGCCATTTGGCGCCCCGGCCGCTTTCCCGCCAACTTTGACCGGCAGAAGGGGCTGGGCTGCGGCCACCAATCAGGAGCGCGCTGGCTGAGCCAGCCAATGGCCAGCGTCGGAGGCGGGATTTTCGGGGGCCCTAACCGCCTTCTCCAGCGGCCGGGAGTGCGCATGCGTACATCAAGTTACGCCCCGCCTCCAAGCTAAGAAGCTAAGAATGAATGGATTCAACGGGATTAAAGTAAAAGTGCTTCAAAAAAAAGACAAAAAAAACCAACTTATTATTTTTTCTTTGTTTTTTTCGAGGTAGGGTCTCACTCTAGCCCAGGCTAACCTGGAATTCACTATGTCGTCTCGATCTCATGACAATCCTACCTCTGCTGGGATTAAAGGCGTGCGCCACCACGCCCGGGCTGAAACTTATTTTTTAAGATGAGATCTCCCATTTTTTATTTATTTTGGAGAGTCTCGGCCCTACCCAGGGCCTCCTGCCCATGCAAACGGACTGCAGACACATGTGCCACGCTGTGCAGCTGACTCTCCGTCTGTACTGGAAATGGAACTCAGAGCGGCCGGCTTTGTAAGCAAGCGCCTTTAACCACTGAGCCATGTCCTCAGCCCCCCGGGGATTTCTGCGCAGCAGAAAACTTGACTGGCATGCCTGGTGCTTGGTTCAGTACCCAAGAATTCTGTCTTTCAACGCATGTTGAAAATTTGGCATTCTTGGGCTGGAGAGATGGCTTAGCGGTTAAGCCCTTGCCTGTGAAGCCCTTAGGGCCCTGGTTCAAGGCTCGATTCCCCCCAGGACCCACGTGAGCCAGATGCACAAGGGAGTGCACGCGTCTGGAGTTCGCTTGCAGTGGCTGGAGGCCCTGGAGTGCTTATTCTCTATCACCCTCTTTCTCTGTCTGTCGCTCTCAAATAAATAAATAAAAATAAACAAACAAACAAACAAAAAACAACCCTTGGCATTCTTGAGGGTTGAATTCAATTCCCAACACCCATGTACAACCAGGCACAAAAACAGCACATGCTTCCGGCATTCATTTGCAGCAGCAAGAGGCCCTGGAATGTTCATACACATGCAGCCCAAGTACATAAGAAATTTTTTTTTAACTTGGCTTTAATCCAAATCACCTGGAAAGTTACTGATGTACTTCCTTCAGTATTTTCAGATTTGATCCCAGTGAATACTGAAATGAGTGCAGAGCCCATGACTGGGAATGATTAAAACTGAATCAGGAAGGGAGCACTGTGGGCATGATGGATGTGTTAATGACCCTGTCCATTACTACATGTCCAAGTATCAAAGCTTCAGTGTCCTATCAATACATACATCAAATGAGTCAATCGGATATATATCTATTTTAAAGAAGAATGGGAAAGATATTGGGTACTGTGGTCTTCTATTATTTTTATTTTAACATGATAAAAATAATTATTTACTTTCAAGCTCAGAGAGAGAGAGAGTGGGGCATGCCAGGGTCTCTAGCCAGTGCAACCGAATTCCACATGCATGTGCCACTGTGCATCTAGCTTTATGTGGGTACTGGGGAATTGAACTCTGGTCATTAGGATTTGCTTGTAAATACCTTAGCCACTGAGCCATCTCTCCAGTCCCCTAATAAGATAATTCTACAGTGGAAAGAATGTTTTAAATGTCTTAAAACTAATAATTACACTACCAAAGACACCTATAGACCATATTTAAAAAAAAAAAAAAACGCCACCATATCATGGAGGAAATACATATTTGCTGGAGAAAATTTAGAAAAAGAACATCTAAAATAAGAAGAATGCTGTACAACACACTCAGAAATATCCACTGTCAACTTCTGGGTGTATTAACTTACAGGATTAAAAAATACATAAGTATATATTTTTGTACATTATTTTCTCTTAGTAATTGACATCGTTCCACATCAATAAACGGCTAAGTGCTTCCTCTTGAACAACCACATAATATTCTATTTGTTTTATATTTGGACTTTGCCTAAAGCAATTTCCAATTGTTCACTTTTAAAATATTGGTAAGTTAAATCTTTCCCGATATGGTGATTACACCTTTAACCACAATGCGTGCACGTGCACACACACACCATGCATACATACACACACCATACATACATACACACACCATACATACATACACACACACACACACAAGATGAAGTTATGTGGCCCAGCCTCTTCTGGCCCCATTCCTCCATTTCTACAATGCCCAGCCATCCTGAAATACTAGCAACTTCCTAAATACTTTCTGTTCTTTCCCTTCCCTGGGTCCTACTTGAAATGCTCTCTCTCCAGTGTGGGGGCCACACTCTCCGGATGTGCTCAGATTTTGGTTTTGGGGAGATTACTCGGCCAGCAGCCTGTGGTAGGGCATGAGAGGAAGGGGAATCAGGAGAGTAAGAGAACAGGGGATCCCCAGGAGCCCGGGCTTGACCCCAGCCACTTCCTCATACTTCTCTAGCCTTGGGATGCCTGGGAAAGGCCAGTGTGGACTCCAGGCATGATGGAGTTAGGTGCTCTTGGTTATCCTGGCTTCTGGCTCAGCCCAGGAACCTGTTAGTCTGCAGTAGCAGATGGAGGTGTAGAGACCAGCCACCCCAGGGCGCTCCTGAGCAAACGCCACCTAGCTTTGACGAGCCTCAGTTTCCTCAGCGCTGCTGACCTTTGCCAGGGTTGGGGACTGGGGACGCTCCCTGTAGAGTCCTCAGGAGAGACCCTGACTCACTAGGCCTCTGACACTTGCTGAATAGCATGTGAAGGTTGGGTGCTGCAGGAGGCCCATGAACACGGAATGCCTCTGGCTTGGTGTGGTGGCGCACACCTGTAATCCTATCGCGTGGGAGGTAGAGGCAGAGGATCAGTTCAAGGTCAGCCTCAGTTGCATAGCAAGTTTGAAGCCAGTCTGGGCTACATGAGATCCTTTCTAAAGAAAGAAAGAAGGCTAGACAGATAGATTAGCAGTTAAGGTGCTTGCCTGCGAAGCCTAAGGACGCATGTCCAACTCTCCAGATCCCGTGTAAGCCAGACACACAAGGTGATGCAAGTGTGCAAGGTTGCACATGCACACAAGATAACTCACATGTCTGGAGTTCGATTGCAGCAGCTGGAGGCCCTGGAATACCAATACTCTCTCTCCCATTCTCTCTCAAAAAAAAAAAACAAAAAAAACAAAAAGAGCCAGGTGTGGTGGTGCATGCCTTTAATCCCAGCACTCAGGAGGCAGAGGTAGGAGGATTGCCGTGAGTTCAAGGCCAGCCTAAGACTACATAGTGAATTCTAGGTCAGCCTGAGCTAGAGTAAGACCTTACCTCAAAAAACCAGGCGGAAAAAAAAAGAGTAAGAGAAAGCCGGTCATGGTGGCACACGCCTTTAATTCCAGAGTTTGGGAGGCAGAGATAGGAGGATCGCTGTGAGTTCGAAGCCAGCCTGAGACTACATAGTGAATTTCAGGCCAGCCTGGACTAGCCTGGGCTAGAGTGAGGCTCTACTTCGGAAAAAAGAATATGTGAGAAAAGGAGTAAACATTGCCCCCAAAGTGTCCATGACTTAGACACTCTGGCCAGCTTGTCCTCTGCCATAGAAAACCTCAGATCAGTGGAGGCCTAGCTTTGAAAAAACACATTTTCCATGCTATAAAAAGGGCCCCGGGGGCTGGGGAGATGGTTCAGTGGATAAAGTACTTGCCACACAAGGATCCCCAGAACCCACATCAAGTTCAAAACTCAGATCCCGCCCCCAACAAGGTGGAAAGTGAGGGCTGACAGTGGGAGATCCTCTGGAGTACTGGGGTGTGCATGCCCCCCACCCAGACACACACAAGAAGTGGTACCAGACTCCTTGTCCCCGAGCCCCTGATGTGGTCTTGTTTATCTGCAAATTCCCCTGGGGCATAAAGCAGAAAGTGGGACCGATCTTCTCAACCTGCCACAGCCCCCTTTTCTGGTAATGACCCTGATTCTGGGAAAGTGAAACTGATCCAGGCAATTGATGCTGTGCCTCGCTGCCCCTGTGCAGAAGAAACCCGAGAGACATCGCTGCCAGATGAGGCCGCCTCTGTCTTGGGGAGCAAAGGGGAGGGAATACTAGATGTGCTCAGGGGCCCCTCAGGGCAGTAGGGGCGCTTATTTTTGGGGGGGGCCAGGGAGAAAGACACATTAACTATCTGCTAAGGCCCCAAAGTGGTTCTTGCAAGCAAATAGGGATGGGTTCCTGACTGCCCTGGCTTTGTGGGGGATGAGAGCCCAGTGCAGAGAGAGGCACATGCTACCCCTGCCGAATACTGGCTCTGGCCCGGCTGTGAGCCCAACCTTACAACACGGTGACACTCTTGAGTGGACCCAGCTGGGAACAAGGGAAGTGTGAGTGGCCAAGACTTTTTTTTCGAAAAGGCTGAACCGAGGGGCCGCAGCTGGGGGACTGGGAGACAGAATTTGCATGAACCTGGGGCCTGGGTTCTGAGTACTGATGTGTCAGCTGTCCTCAGGGACCTGTGGGCCAAGGCTTGGCCGCAAGGTGGTCAGGTAGGTAGGACACTGGCTGCCAGGGCAGGGGGCTTGGGTCCAGATGGCATGACCTGGTGAGCCCTGGGCCCACTGGGGAAGGAGTCTGATGTGTGCATTGGCTCTGAGCCACATCACCCCATGGACAGGAATGGTGTGACCCCATTTCACTGAGGGGCAAGACTGAGTCTGATCATTTTATCCATTTTTTCATCCCATAGGCATTCACTGAATGCCGGATGCTGGGGTGCAGCTGCAAATGAAACTAACAAGGACCCTGACTTGTGACTTTTACCGTCTGTTAGGGGAAAGTGCAGAGCTAGATGCGGCTTGGGTGACAAATGCGTGCCACAGGAAGAAATGAGCCAGTGAGGGAACGGAGAGGAAGCTTTTTAGGGAAAGACTCCCTTCGCTGAGATCTGCGGGAGGAGAGGACCCGGCAGGCTGAGGAAGGGTGCTCCGGGCTGCAGAAACTGTGAGTGCAAAGGCCCTGTGGTGGGAATGGCCTCGGTGCTGGGTGCAGAGAGAAGGGGAGGAGCCAGTGGTGACGTCAGGCAATAGATGGACCCAGGGATGGGCCTCTCAAGACTGGAATTTGTTCCACACACAATGGCAGCAGGTGTTGTCTGGAGGATGGAGTAGGGCATGATGGAATTTTCCTTCTCAGCAGGTGGCCCTGGTTGCTGTGAAAGAAAGGAATGGGGGTCAGGAATGTAGGAAACTTTGGCTGTGGTGATGGGAGCATGGGATGGCAGGAGCGGAAGTGGCTGGTTCAGTCCACCTCTTGACCCCATAAGGGGCACCAAAGATGAGATGCAAGAAGATTCTATGCTTGGAGGCCTGGGTGACTGGGTACGTGCTGGGTACGGTCTGAGCGAGGACGTCCTGTTGGGGCCTGGCTGTCCCTTCTCCCCTGACATCCCTTCCTCCAGGAGGCCCAGCATGACTGTGCCTCTACCTCCCCTTGCTTCTCGGACCCTGGCCTCATACTGCTTCCCACCCTCCCCAACATGTGCACCCTGTCCACCTCCAGGTCTGTGCATGGCGTCCTTCCTAGTCCAGTGTTAGGCAGGAGGTTAGCTCTGGGAAGGACTGACCATCTGGCTCTGTGGTGTTGAATGTAAGACGCCACCCAAAGTGTCATGTGTTTGTGATGTAGCTTTGTACTTGATCCTCAGCTGGTCTGGAGCCTTTGGGTGATGGAGCCTCGCAGGAGGAGGTGTGTCACTGGGGGTGGGCCTTGGGATTTTGTTATCCAGGCCAACTTGCCAGTGCCAGCCTGCTCACTCTCTCTCCTTCCTCCCTGCTGAGATGTGACCACGTGAGCCAGCTGCGTGCTCCTGCTTTCCCCACCGCGATGACACATCCCCTCAAAACTACAGGCCAAAACAAAACAAACCCCTTCCTTCCCTAAGCTGTTTCTGGTCCAAGTGTTTTGTCCCAGTGACAAGAGGGTAATGGCTACAGGCCCCTAGAAACAGGATGTAAAGATAGCTGGTCGTGGTCCACCCGAGCCCTGCCAGCCCAGAGCTTAAGAACCAAATGTAAACCAGGCGTGGTGGCACACACCTTTGATCCCAGCACTTGGGAGGCAGAGGTAGGAGGATCACCGTGAGTTCGAGGCCACCCTGAGACTCCATAGTGAATTCCAGGTCAGCCTGAGCTAGAGTGAGACCCTACCTCGAAAAACAAAAACAAAAACAAAAACAAAAAAAAATCAGTAGACAAAAAGAAATAATATCACTGAGGGCAGAAATGAATGAAATAGGAACAAAATAAATAGGTTGCTTCTTGGCCTTTTGTCTAAAATCATGTGTTTAAAAAAAAAAACAGCCTGGCATGGTGGCACACATCTTTAATCCCAGCACTCGGGAGGCAGAGGTAGGAGGATTGCCTTGAGTTCGAGGCCACCCTGAGACTACATAGTGAATTCCAGGTCAGCCTGGGCTAGACTGAGACCCTACCTCGAAAAACCAAAAAAAGAAAAAAAAAAAAAACTACAAAAAAAAATCAGTGAGGAGCTGGAGACATGGCTTATCAGTTCAGGCACTCACTGCAAAGCCTGACCTCACCAGGCTGCGGGACCTCGGGCTGGCCCACAGCCATGCCAATCCGCACACCCAGGCCGGCCAGCACGTTCTGCCTCAGGGACACAGGACAGCAGTTCCTCCGTCCTTCTGCCTCCTGCCAGGGAAACTGCCCTGACCCTTCCCTGCCTCAACCACATCGGGCCCCAAGAGCCACACACACGGCTGCACTTCACACGAGCATGCCTGTGCCTGCAAAGCCCTCTGCTTGCTCCTCATGCACCCTAAACTGCCTGCCCCCTCACGCCCTCTCCCCAGCACCCACCTAGGGGCTTGCCCGTCGTAATTGTTCGTATTTCTTTTTTCTTTTTCTTTTTCTTTTTCTTTTCTTTCTTTTTTTTTTTTTTTTTGGTTTTTCGAGGTAGGGTCTCACTCTAGCCCAGGCTGACCTGGAATTCACTATGGAGTCTCAGGGTGGCCTCGAACTCACAGCAATCCTCCTATCACTGCCTCCTGAGTGCTGGGATTAGAGGTGTGTGCCACCACTCCTGGCCCCGTTTTTTTTTTAATATTTTATTTTTATTTATTTATTTGAGAAAGAGAGAGAGAGAGAGAGAGAGAGAGAGAATGGCTTCCAGCCACTGCAAACGAACTCCAGACACATGTGCCACCTTATGCATCTGGCTTACATGGGTCCTGTGGAATTGAACCGAGGTCCTCTGGCTTTGCAAGCAAGTGCCTTAACCACTAAGCCATCTCTCCAGCCCTTGTTCCTATTTCTTTATTTTTATTTACTTTTTAATTTTTTTATTTACTTTTTTGGGAAACAGGCAGAGAGAGAGAGAGAGAGAGAAAGAGAGAGAATGGGCGCACCAGGGCCTCCAGCCCTTGCAAACGAACTCCAGATGCATGTGCTCCCTTGTGCATCTGGCTTACGTGGGTCCTGGGGAATTGAACCAAGGTCCTTTGGCTTTTCAGGCATGCGCCTTAACCACTAAGCCACCCCTCCAGCCCTCTTTACTTTTTTTTTATTAAATATTCTTTATTTGTATGTGTGATGTGTATGTGTTTGCGTGCGTGGATGTGGGGCCTGGGGCTGTCCTAGGCTCCACCTGGCTCCCCAGGGCTCCGTGCAGCTGGCATCTCCTGGGACAGGAACCCCTTCTCCTGGCCACGCCGACCTGCACCTAGACAGGAAGTGAGAATCTAGAGGAGTGCCTGCCGTGCATCCAGTCACCTAGTGGAGTAGTGACATAAAGCCAGCATCCCCACAGGACAATGTCCACACTTTTTTCTCAGTCACATAACAGCTGATTCAGACCACCCACACACTGGCTCCCCTGGGTGTTACTCAGCTGCATGGTCCTTCAAGGAAAGAGACTAAATGAAAAAAAGAAAAAAACAAAAAGCAATGAATAGAGAGAGGCAGCGCAGGATGAGGGTGGCGGGGCAGAGACCAGGCAGGGCAGTAAGGCTGTGTGGTCATCCCCAGGTAACAGGTGGTCAGGGCCCAAGAGGGTGAGAGACCACCCCAGGAGATGCTGGGATCATCCATGACAAGGGTGGACGCTAGAAAGTTCCCGAAGGCGGGCTGGAGAGATGGCTTAGCGGTTAAGCACTTGCCTGTGAAGTCTAAGGACCCCGGTTCGAGGCTCGGTTCCCCAGGTCCCACGTTAGCCAGATGCATAAGGGGGTGCACACATCTGGAGTTCGTTTGCAGAGGCTGGAAGCCCTGGCGCGCCCATTCCCTCTCTCTCCCTCTATCTGTCTTTCTCTCTGTGTCTGTCGCTCTCAAATAAATAAATAAATAAATAATTTAAAAAAAAAAAAAAAAAAAGAAAGTTCCCGAAGGCCTTCCCTAAGGCGGCGATACCGCAGCTCTGTTCTACCACGGTGGGCTCCCTTGCAGCTGTGCTCCCACTGCTGGGAACTTGTCCCTCCCCCACGCCGTGGAGCACAAAGCAGTTGGCTTTGTCACGTGTTCCGAGGCAGGTGGGGCTGCCCAAGTATGTGTGTTAGGTCCCTGGGTCCCTCTAGCCCATGGACTTGCAAGTGACCGAAAGAATGAGGAGGGGAGGTCTGGCTCTGTGGGTGGCCTGAGTGAATCATTAGCATCGAGTTCATCTTTGGTCAGTCAGTCTTGCGTTGGGTTTTCTGGTTTCCATATGTGATGATTAATCTTGTCAATTTGACAGGATTTAGAGTCACCATGGAAACAAATCTCTTGGGCATGTCTTTGAGGGATTTTCTAGATTAGGCTAATTGAAGTGGAAAAATTCCCCCCCAACAGGGTGAATGGACAATAGTCTATCTACAATATATATAAAATTAAATTAAAAAGAGGAGGACTGAAGAGATGGCTTAGTGGTTAAAGTGCTTGTCTGTGAAGCCTAAGGACCCATATTTGACTCTCCAGATCCAACGTAAGCCAGACGCACAAAGGTGAGGCAAGGGCAAGGTCGCACATGGCCACTAGGTGGAGCATGCATCTGGAATTCAATTACAGTGGCTGAGGCCCTGGCACTCCAGTTCTCTCCCCCGCCTCTCTCTCTCTCTCTCTCTCTCTCTCTCAAATAAAATAAAAAATAAAAAAAGGGAGGAAACAGGGGAAATGGCTTAGGGGTTACAGCATTTGCCTCTGAAGCCAAAGGACCCGGGTTCGATTCCTCAGGATGCATGCAAGCCAGATGCACAAGGGGGTGCACGTGTCTGCAGTTCCTGTGCAGTGCCCATTCTCTCTATGTGTCCCTTTCTCTTCTCTGTCTCTTTCTCTCTCATAAATAAATACATAAAATACTTAAATAAAACAAAATAAAATACAAAAGATGGGGAGACAGCAAGCTGAGCATGACCATCCATCACTCTGCTTCCTGACTGTGGTTAGGATGTGACTTGCAGTCTCCTGTCCCTGCGGCCAGGCCCTCCCTGACATGATGGACTGTGGAACCCCAAACTGTGAGCCAAAATAAACCCTTGCTCTTCATGTTGCTCCTGTCAGGCATCTGGTCACAGCAAGACAAGTAATACACCATGTCACTTCATGTTGTTCAGTTCCCTGTCCATGTAGCCCCCTCAAAGCATCTGTGTGCATGCATGTGAGTGAGTGTGTGTGTGTGAGAGAGAGATCTTTTTTTTTTTTTTTTTTTTTTTTGATTAGGGACTCATTCCAGCCCAGGCTGACGTGGAATTCACTCTGTAGTCTTGAGGGTGGCGTTGAACTCATGGTGATCTTCCTACCTCTGCCTCCCGAGTGGGTCTTGGGGAATTGAACCAGGGTCCTTTGGCTTTGCAGGCAAATGCCGTAACCACTAAGCCATCTCTCCAGCCCCTTTTTGTTGTTTTGAGACAAGATCTCATAAGACCCAAACAGACCTAAAATGGCTATTTGGCCGAGGATGACAATGAACTTCTGATCCTCCTGTCTACACCTTTCAAGTGCTGAGATTATTGGCTTGTGCCCCTTGCCTAGCAATTGTGCCATTTCACAGGTGAGAAAACTAAAGCTAAAAGATTTGTCTGAGACAGCAACAAAGTGGGGACATCAGGATTTGAACTCAGTCTGATTTTGCAGCCTCAATTAATTGTAACCCAACTCTCCTAGCAATGAGCAACACAGACTATCTGAGACAGCAACAAAGTGGGGACATCAGGATTTGAACTCAGTCTGATTTTGCAGCCTCAATTAATTGTAACCCAACTCTCCTAGCAATGAGCAACACAGACTATCACTGAGCAAGCTAGCTTAAGACTAAAAGCCACTTCCCTTTTTTTTTTTTTTTTTATAAATTTTTTATTTATTTATTTGAGAGCGACAGACACAGAGAGAAAGACAGATAGAGGGAGAGAGAGAATGGGCGCGCCAGGGCTTCCAGCCTCTGCAAACGAACTCCAGACGCGTGCGCCCCCTTGTGCATCTGGCTAACGTGGGACCTGGGGAACCGAGCCTCGAACCGGGGTCCTTAGGCTTCACAGGCAAGCGCTTAACCGCTAAGCCATCTCTCCAGCCCAGCCACTTCCCTTTTATCCTGTTTATTCAGCATATGTGGTGTGTGTGTGTGTGTGTGTGTGTGTGTGTGTGTGTGTGTGTGTTTATATGGGTGTTCAAATGTGTGTGGGTACACATGCCTGAATGGGTGCATGTGGACATGGAAGACAGAGGTCAATGTCTAGTGACATCAATTGTTCTTTACCTTAGCTTTTTTTACTTTTATTTTTATTTATTTGAGAGAGAGAGAGAGAGAGAGAGAATATGAATGGGCATGCCAGGGCCTCCAGCCACTGCAAACAAACTCCAGATGCATGTATCACCTTGTGTATCTGTCTTATGTGTGTCCTGGGGAATTGAACCTGCATCCTTTGGCTTTGCAAGCAAGCGCCTTAACCTGTAAGCCATTTCTCCAGCCCCTCCACCTTAGTTTTAATATAAATAATAATAAATATTAAATATGATAAATATAAAAAATATATATATTGTTTTGTTTTTTCAAGGTATGGTCTCACTGTAGCTCAGGCTGACCTAAGAATTCACTATGTAGTCTGAGGGTGGCCTTGAACTCACAGCTCTCCTCTACCTCTGCCTCCCAAGTGCTGAGATTAAAAGCATGCACCACCACACCGAGCTTAGTTTTAAAATATTATTTATTTATTTATTTAATGGGGGGAGGGAAGAAGCATGCCAGGACCTCCAGCCACTGCACACAAACTCCAGACATATGTGTCACTTTGTGCATGTGGCTCACGTGTGTCCTGGGGAATCGAACCTGGGTCCTTAACTGCTAAGCCATTTCTTAACTCTCCACCTTTGTGTTTTGAGACTGTGAATCGAGAGCTCACACATTTGGCTCATCTGTCTTGCCCAGGGATCCTCCTGTCTTCAGCTCCTCAGTGCTGGGATATGAGCAGGCACCGTGGTGCCTGGCTTTTCCATGGGTGCGAGGGATCCAGATCCAGGCCCTCGTGCTTTCAGGGCCGAGCCACCTTCACAGTCCTCCTCACTCCCCTCCACAAAGCCAGACCAAGCACCCAACCGTCATGAAGGCATGGGGTTCAAGTAGAAACTCCCAGCATGGGACAGAAGCCCACCTCCTCCCTTGTGGCCCCAGATCCTGATTCCCAGGGCTTCCCGTAGGCTCTGCGCACATTCACTGCGAGAACAGGAACATTGGCTCTACCCCTGCACAGTGCTTATGTGAAGGCACAGCCCCACTGCCTTGTGGGTGGTGGCTCCCGTGTGAATGGCGAAGCACATGCACACCCATGCTGCACCACAGGGCACACATGTCTTTAGCTGTTTATGACCGGATGGGTGTGCTGAGTCACCTGGCACTTGATCTCTCCGAGAGGTGGGGCCACCAGTCTGATTTTGACCTTAGCCTTTACAACGGGCATTCTTATCTGCCAGCCTGGGCCAGGACAGGAGACAGACTGGGTGCCTGGGCATCTGGACCCTTGGATGAGGGTTTAGGGGAGGTGCCCAGTGAAAAGAAGGCTGGATCTTTCTAGGAAACAGAAAGTGAAATCCTAGCAAGGGCTGACAACACCGGAGGCCCTGTGGAGCCAGGGACCTGTCTGGGCCTGGGCTGCTCTCCCTGTACGACCTGGGCCATAGCCTTGTCCCTGTTGGCCTCTCATCACTAGCTGTGAGACTCCAGCTTTGCCTGCCACCAAGGCCTGCGGGCAGCAGGCAGCCCACAGGTTAAGTGCCTAGTCCAAGGAGGCACAGTGAAAGAGGGACCTCTGAGATCTTGTCACTGCATGGGCTCTGAGCAGTGACTCTTGATAGGTGGTATACTCCAGCATATTCCCTGGAGACCTTATGTAAACACCTGTGCTGGCCTGTCCCAGGACAGGATCAACCAGGATCCAGGGTTCCGCATTTCTTCCAAGCTCGGGGCCTGCCAAGTTGCCACTTGGTGACAGTACTCTGAGAGCTTCTGACACATGGAATCTACAACATTCTCAAACAAGCTGATCAGGGTTTTCTCACTTCATCCCATAAGGTTTGTTGCTGTTCATCTGGACGCTGTGCTCAGGCTCGTGACTTGGGAGGCGGTATGAATGTGACTCAAACCACACAGCTTGCGGCCACAGCTTCTCTACTGACTTTGGCAGCAGCAGTGGTACCAGAAGGAGAACCCCGAAGGGGCGGAGTCCAGCTACAGCTCACTGGGAAGGCTGCTTGCTTGTTATACATGAAGCCCTGGCTTCCGTCCCCAGCACTGCATAAACTGAGCATGGTGGTGCATGTCTCTAATCTTAGCATTTGGGAGGTGGAAGTAAGGGAATCAGAAATTGGAGGTGGGGACTGGAGAGATGGCAGTTAAAGCGCTTGCCTGAGAAGCCTAAGGACCCAGGTTCGATTCCCCAGTACCCGTGTAAACCAGACGCACAAGGTGGCCCATGCATCTGGAGTTCCTTTGCAGTGACTCGCACACTGGCGTGCCTGTTTTCTCTCTATCTGCCTCTCTCTTTCAAATAAATAAAATATTGAAAAAAACAGAGAAGTTGGAGGTCAGTCTGGGTGACATAAAACAGGGCAAAACCAAGTGTGTGTGTGTGTGTGTGTGTGTGTTTGTTGTGCACACATGCGTGATTGTTGGGGGCAAGAGGGGGTAGGCAGGCAGTCTGGGTCCTAGATACTTGGGAAGCTGAGACAGGACAATCGCTTTGGTCCACACATTGAGAACCAGGCTGAACAAGGCAGCAAGACTGTCTCAAAAACAAAACAAATCAAGCAAAGACAGAAAGAAAATGTAAATGCTGTGACGGAGCAAATGGCATCCCTGGTTGGGCTGGGACATTGTAGAAAGAATGAAGACATTTACCGAGTGAGGGGGCCACACACAGCCTCCAGCCTTGTGGTTCCACTTTTGTGACTATCCCAAGAGAAAGGCAGCTGCATTTGTCAAAAGACGGGCACAGGGCTGGGCGTGGTGGCACACGTCTTTCATCCCAGCACTTGGGAGGCAGAGGTAGGTGGATCACCATGAGTTCGAGGCCACCCTGAGACTACGTAGTGAATTCCAGGTCAGCCTGGGCTAGAGTGAGACCCTACCTTGAAAAGCCAAAGAGTGGCACAGGATGCTTGTGTCAGTGCCGTTCCTAAGAGCTGTGGCCGGGAGTGAAACCCAGTAACAGCAGAATGGATAAACAAGGCTGCTCTAGTCACTTTGAAGAGTACCACACAGCAATGCACATGCACACACGCATGTGTGTGTGTGTGTGTGTGCATGTAAGTGCAGTGATTAACTGCAAAGAAGCAAGGCACCAGACACAGGAAGCCCGCATGCCACATGCTTTTATTTCTACAATGTCCTCTTGGGACAGGAGAGTCGGATCTCCAGGGCCCCGAGAGAATCAGGGAGAGACGGTGTCTGGATCGGGCTGGCCACCATCTAGTGTGACAGGACCTGCCGGAAGTCACCCCTACTTTCCGGCTGGAGCCAGACCCACACTAATGTCCAGCTCACCCGTCCAGATTCGTCAGCCACAAGCCATCAGCAATTCCAGGATCCCAGCAGAATGTCACATGTCCATCTGCCTGGACAGAATTATCCATCTGCCACGCTCAGGGGGGCACCGGCCCCATCCTCCACCACCCTCTGCCTGCTGGGCCTGTTCTGATCTTCCTTCTTTCCTTACACAGAACCTTTGGGGTTGATCCTGCTGGTCCCCACTCCCAGATGAGGACACCGAAGCTCTGAGAGACGGGCACAAGTATCCAGTTCTGCTCACGTGACTTCAGTTCCCTCCCTCTGCAGCACTGTCGGACCTAGAACTGAGGTGTGTGGCTGTTCATTGCATCCAGTGCTGAGGATGCAGCTGGAAGATGACATTTATGAACCAGAAAGCGGGATCTCGCCACACACTGGACCAGCCAGCATCCTGATCTTGGCCTTCTGTCTCCAGGACAATAAGAAACACATTTCTGTGGTTTTTAAGTTACCCAGCTCATGGCGTTTGTTATAGTGTCTAGACAACACAGTGGAGTATAATTCCGCTGTGAAAAAGGGAGGAAATTCTGGGCTGGAGAGATGGCTTAGTGGGTAAGGCACTTGTCTGCAAAGCCAAAGAACCCAGGTTCAATTCCCCAGGATCCAATGGACAAGGTGGCGCATGCGTCTGGAGTTCATTTGCAGGGGTAGAGGTCCCGGAGCATCCGTTCTCTCTCTCTAACTGCTTCTCTCTCACTCTCTCAAATAAATAAAACAAACAAACAAAAATTTTTTTTTTTAAACTTAAGAAGGAAATTCTGGGATTGAGATGGCTCAGCAGTTAAAGGTGCTTGCTCCACAAGTCTGCTGAACCGAGTTTGATTCCCAGAACTCACATAAAGCCAGATGGCGAAGTGGTACATGTGTCTAAAATCCTAACCTGCCATGGCAATGAGAGGCAGAGCCAGGAGTGGCAAAAAAAAAAAAAAAAAAAAAAAAAAGGGAGAAGAAAAAGAGACCCTGTTTCAAAAACAAGGTGGGAGGATAGAACCAAGACCCCGAGGTTGTCCTCTGATGACCTCCATGGGCACACAGTGGCATGAATGAGTGTGTGTGCACAAATACACAATATATATATATATATATTCTGACACTTGCTGCATGGATGAAATCTGAGGATTGTATGCTGAGACAAGCCAGCTGCAAGGAGACAGAAATGTGAATTGACGTACATACTCTCTGAGCTTAGTAAAAACAGGACCACAGAACGAGAAAGTGGCGCAGGGGTGGGGGGGGCTGTGGGGTGGGGGGAGCGGAGAGCTGTTTGATGGAGCAGTTTCAGTCTCCCTAGATCAAGGGTTCAGGGGATTGTTTGCCCAGCAACACGACCACGCTTAACCCCGTTGAAAACAGTGAATAGATAGTTACAGTTCTCTCAGTTAACACAATTATGCTGTAGTAAGCATGCCAACCTTGGGTAGAGTTTCACAAGGGCACACTTGTGTGACCTGCCACCAAGATGGAGATGGAGCCTCTCTGAGTTGTGAGTCTTTGGGGTGCCAGGGAAAGACCAGATCTTAATTTCCTTGGCACCAAATACCCCCAGGGACTCAAGAGGACTCCAGGCTTGAGCTTGCCAGTCAAGAGGCAGAGAGAGAGAGAGACAGAGAGAGAATGGGCACGCCAGGGCCTCCAGCCACTGCAAACGAACTCCAGACGCATGTGCCCCCTTGTGCATCTGGTTAATGTGGGTCCTGGGGAATTGAGCCTCAAACCGGGGTCCTTAGGCTTCATAGGCAAGCGCTTAACCGCTAAGCCATCTCTCCAGCCCAGACTGCGACATTTTCTAAGCACAAAGCACCCTATGGCTGGGCCCAGGGGACTTGTAGTTTAGCGTCCCAGAAGGGTCTCGCCACGGGGTCTGGGGAAAGGCCAGCTATGAATGACTTTCAAAGTCCTTTTGGCTTGCATTTCACTGCCTTTTGAAATCATGAAGCAACTTCCCACACGTGCTGGGACCTGTCTCGGGACAAAGGCTTATTCCCTTGCTGACCTCTGACCTGGGGTGCAGGAGGACACAGCTGCCTTCATGAACACACAGCAGGGGGGTTGGGGTTGCCTTCTGTTCTAAGTCAAAAACCATACGGGCTCTTCCCCACCTGTGTTTGCGGCATTTTTGTCTTGATAGCCTCACATCCACACCCCAGCACAGACGTCTCTACTGCTACACTGGAAGAAGGAAGGCGCTTTAGGGAAACTGAGGTCGGCACCTGGAGTGAAGCACAGCTGGAAGGGAATTCTGGTTGCTGGATGTGCCGCTGTTTGCCACTGGGGCTGTGCAGCCCCCCCCCCCCCCCCCCGGCTCTGCTCTCAGGACCTGCAGCTACCCCAGGGTGCAGTTCGGGAGCAGTCCCCCACATGACCCTCTTGTAGCCGCCAGCTGCCGGCACCAACCACAGAGCCAGTGCGGGGAAAGTGCAAGTGAACCCCAGCTGGCGCCTGAGTTTCTCTTTCCTGGCAGCAGCGCTTTCCTGCTGCGAACGTGAGCGAGCAGGGACCACGGGAGCCACCCAGGCTGACTCGTCCCTAAGGGACGGCGTTTGCCTAATAACATTCACGAGCCACCAGCGAGCTTGGTGACGACGGTACACTCACAGACACTGCTCAATTCAAGACCTACGGCACCCAGTTCCAGAACACTCCTTCCTGCTCCCAACCCACCCACCCTAAGAGCCCCACCCACACCTGGCATCCTGATCTGCCATCTACAAAGTTCACATGTTCTTTTTCTTTTTTTCTCTTCTCTTTTTGCTCGTGTGTGGGCACGTGCGTTGGTATGTGTGCATTCATATGTGTGCATATATGTGAAGCCCAGAAGTCCACATTAGGTGTCTTCTCCAGTCCCTCTCCATCTTATGTTTTAAATTAAATTATTCATTTGAGAGGAGAGAGAGAATGGGTGCACTGGGTCCTCTAGCCACTGCAAATGGACTCCAGACACATGTGCCACCTTGTGTGTTTGGCTTTATGTGGGTACTGGGGAATCTAACTTGGGTCCTTAGGCTTTGCAGACAAGCACCTTCACAGCTGACCCATCTCTCCATTTTTTTTTTTTTTTTTTGAGAGAGTGACAGTGAGAACGAAAACGTGAGAGAGAATAAGAGCTGGTGCAATGGAACTCCAGATGCTTGCGTCACCTAGTAGGCATGTGCAACCCTGTGCTTGCCTCACCTTTGTGCATCTGGCTTACGTGGGATCTGGAGAGTCGATCATGGGTCCTTAGACTTCGCAGGCAAGCGCCTTAACCACTAAGCCATCTCTCTAGTCCTTCATTTTATTTTTTAGAACAGGGAATCTCACTGGACCTGAAAACTCACCAGTTGGCTACACTAGCACCCGGCCATCAAGCTCCCCCGAATCCTCCTGTCTCCACTTCCCCAGTGCTGGGATTACACGTGTGTACCACCACACCCGGCTTTTACATGGGTACTAGAAAACAAATTCATGCCCTCTTGCCTGCATAATACACACTTTGCCAGCAGAGCCATCTCCCCTGCCCTTATATATGTATACACATATATTGGTTTTTCAAGGTAGGGTTTCACTCTAGCCCAGGCTGGCCTGGAATTCATTATGGAGTCTCAGGGTGGCCTGGAGTTCATGGTGATCCTCCTACCCCTACCTCCCGAGTGCTGGGATTAAAGGCGTGCACCACCACGCCCGGCTCCCTCCCCTGATGTTTTAACCCAGAGCCTCACTATTGTGGCCCAGGCTGGCTTCAAACTTATGATCTTCCTGTTTTGTTCCCAGAGTTGTGGAATTATAAGGGTGAGCCCGGATACCTATGTTTTATTGTCTGTTTTGCGAGACAGGGTCTTACTCTGTAGCTCAGGCTGGCCTGGAGAGGAATGTAATCCTCCTGCCTCAGCCTCCACTTCATGAACCTGGATGTTGGTTTTCCTGTTCTTTCTGTTAGGGCTAACGAAAATGGCTCTTGGTTCAGAGAAGAGCCTCCGTCTCAGAGAGACATGCAGATGGGCGATGGAGCAGGACACTCGTTCTCCGGCTGCTGCAAGCTCCCGGGGTCTGTGCACACCTGGGCACATACATGCATACATCATACACACCACACCACACACACATATGCCAGAAGAAAAAAAAAAAGTAAAACAACACAACCCAAAAAGCTTAGATGTGGATACCTGCCTTTTACAAAGTGATTCACGGAGAAAAATAGAAGTTCACAATGCGAGCCCCCAGACACCCCACATCTTCTCGGGAGGAGAAACACTGCCTGAGAGGAGGGCATTTGGGAGACAGTGATGGGGTTTGGGAAGGCGTGGGGTGAAGGCTAAAATCTCTGAAGCCACTCGAACAGACAAGCTCCAGGATGGCAGGTGGCAGGAGCTGTAGCCCTCAAGGCAATGGGTGGGAGTTGGCACGGGAGCAGGGTCATACTTAGCCACTAGCCATCCAGACCTTCCGGTATCCATTACTTTCCATCACCATGACCAAGTATCTGAGGGAAGTGGAGGGAGGAAGGATTTATTACGATTACACAATTTTTGTCCGATGGTTGACTTGGTCCTACATGCTTGGGTGTGACATCACAATAGCAGAAGCACATAGGAAATGAAATTCTTTTTTTAAATTTAATTTTTATTAACATTTTCCATGATTATAAAAAAAAATCCCATGGTAATATCCTCCCCCCACCCACTTTCCCCTTTGACTTTCCATTCTCCATCATATTACCTCCCCATCTCAATCATTCTACTTACATATATACAATACCAACCTATTAACTACCCTCCTCCCTTCTTTTCTCTTCTCTTTATGTCTCCTTTTTAACTTACTGGCCTCTGCTACTAAGTATTTTCCTTCTCACGCAGAAGCCCAGTCATCTGTAGCGAGGATCCACATATGAGAGGGAACATGTGGCGCTTGGCTTTCTGGGTCTGGGTTACCTCACTTAGTGTAATCCTTTCCAGATCCATCCATTTTTCTGCAAATTTCGTAACTTCATTTTTCTTTACCGCTGAGTAGAACTCCATTGTATCAATGTGCCACATCTTCATTATCCACTCGGAAATGAAATTCTTCACTTCGCCTTAGGCAGGAAGCAGGGAGAGGGGGCATATAAGAGAGGGATGCCACCTCAAGGTGCTGCCCCTCTATGAACCGCTTCCTCTAGCCAGGCTCCATCTTGCACAGCCTTGTCATCTCCCGATAGTCTGTTCAAATTCTGACTCCATCGAGGGTCGAGCTGTCCACCGCGTTGGGCCAGAGCCCTCACTGCGCCGGAAACTGCCCCACGCACGCTCCCAGAGGTGTGCTTGGCAAATTGCCAGGCACCCACCTCTCCGTCTCGTCAAGATGAACAGAGATAACAGGTACTGATCTTGCTCCGTGAGCCAAGAGGAAACAGCAGTGGCCCACAGCGATGCACTGGCACCCACATTGCTAGCTCCAATGACACGGTGACTCTGAGGCCAGGCCAGGGCACACAAGACGAGCCTGCAGCAGCTTGTACAGTCCCCCGGGAGGACATGCTCAAAACTGGACGTGCCTCGCAAGTCCATCAGCCACTGGAACCATCTGAGGGACAAAGAAGTCACACCTGTCACCGTTTGAATGTGACTTGTCCCTCAAAGGCTCCAGGTATCAGTGCTGTCTTGGAGGTTGTGGGACCTTGCAGGTTGTGAGCACGAGCCTCGACGGCACACGAGGCCACTAGGGGAAGGCTTTCTGAAAGTCATACCCGCCTCTGGTTCTGGTCCAGGTCTCTCTGCTTCCTGTTCTGTCAAGATGTGGAGAAGCCCCGTGTCCCAAGGTCCAGCTGCTGCAGACAGCCTTCCTCACCAGGCTGGACTGACACCCCCTAAAACCGTGGGCCCAAATACCCCTCCTTCCTTGTATCAAGTATTCTGTTCAGTAAAGAGCAAAGCAACACCAACAATAAATAGCCCATGGTATGAAACAGCCACAGTGGAGCCCATCGTGACAGAGATGAATGAATGACTGAATTTTTTGTGTGGGTGTATGGGAGGAGCAGGGAGGTCTCCAAGGTGAAGGATTCCAATGAGTGGTGAAGGTGCACTACCCAAGTGTAACATTTATCTATGGGCTCTGAATGGGGGACTGTGGTGGTTTGATTCAGGTGTCCCCCATAAATTTAGGTTCTGAATGCTAGATTCCCAGCTGATGGAGATTTGGGAATTAACACCTCCGGGAGAGGGTGTATTTTGGGGGGTGGGCTTATGGGTGTGATAGCCAGTTTCCCCCTGCTATTGTTTGGCACACTCTCCTGTTGCTAAGGTCCACCTTACGTTGGCCAGGGGGTGATGTCCACTCTCTGCTCAAGCCATTGTTTCCCCTACCATCGTGGAGCTTCCCCTCGAGCCTGTAAGCCAAAATAAACCTCTTTTTCCCACAAGCTGCTCTTGGTTGGGTGATTTCTACCAGCAATGGGAACCTGATTGCAACAGTGACCTTCCAAAGAGACAGGAGAACTTGAGGAAAACCTGGTGATGCTGCCTCAGCATTGGAGACCGAGGGTGGAGGCACCAGGGACACGCTTCCTGGAGAGCACAGGGCTGGGGAGAAGGCTCCTGACCTGTGTGGTGACCCCCAGAGAACCCCAGCCTTGTTGTTACTGCTGTGTTCCAGATGGTAGAGCTCCTCAATCAACCTCAGCACTGTGTCTTGGCTTTTGTCCAGTGAGACTATGGAACAATACAGAGATGATATCAAAATAGAAAGGGATTCTGTTGCAGTTACTGTCTCACTGCTGGGAGAAAAACACCCAGCCAGTAGCATTGGGGAAGGGTTTATTTTTTCTTACAGTCTTTTAGAAGTTCCATCTTGGGCAGGGAAAGGGTGGCAGAACAGAGGCTGGGAAAGTGGGGGAGAGGAGGGAAATACCATGGTTGTAAGTGTAGAAGTTGTCAATTATATATATATAACAGAGGCTGGGACATCACATCTTGTCACATCAGCTGGGAGGTAGCCAAGAGTGAGCTAGCTCTGAACACCCAGTGGGCTGGGCCAATAAACCTCAAGGCTCGCCTTCAATGATACACCTCTCCCTGAGAGGCTCCACCAGCCGATTATGGGGCGTGAGGCTTCATTGCAAACCCATGCGGCTCTGGGTGACATTTCACAGCCAGACCACCACAGATGCCTTCCCCGCTGTTAGTCAATGTATCATCATATGCTAGACCTTTACATCTACCGATCTGGTAATTTCCAAATGGTTTACAAGCATGAATCCGCCTGCATTTTAGTAACTTGCTTGTGTGGACACATCATGGGTCTTGGCCCACAGCACTCCACGGCTTGCCTTGATTGGCTGTGATCTGTCCCCGTGTGGATGTAACAGTCCCTTAGCAGTGTTCCCATGATGCACACTAGGTCACTTCCATGCCTCCTCAAACCATGATCCACTGAAGACCCCAGCCCACATCTCAGTCAATACATGGGGATTTGCTGTGATGGTTTTGGGTGCAATGATACATTTAAGACATCACCTGATGGCCACAAGTCCTCTCATTATCCGAGAACTAACTGCCTGATGCTACCTTTCCCTGAGGCTCAGGAGAGCATACCCTCCCATCCTTACCTCTCTGGCATCCTCTCTCCTTGACCAAGGTGACTGGTGAGGGTGGCTACTGTGACATCACAGATGTGCGGGGCCGGGGAAGCTCTGGGAGTTCAGAGGACAGTGGTGAATGTCCTTTGGTGATCCAGTGAGAGCTCTTGGCATCCCTGGAGTGGGCTGGGGGAGATAACGCCTTGAAGACATGTCATGCCCAGCAGGATGGGATTAAAATCCCCATTCAAATCCTAACATGGTATCAGGACTTGAGCCTGGGGAAGTGATCAGAGTTTTCGCTCATGAAGCACCAATTGCCACCCTCCCACCCACCCGTTGACATAGGCCCCTGAGAGGACATCTGCATGGCACAGTGCGGGCACCCTTGGCTCTTTCCCGTCCATCAGCTCCCACCTTGGGTTACTTCTTCAATCATGCATCCTCCCAGCAGCGCAAAGGAGCCCCCTCCTCCCCCATCACATCAGCCAACTGACTGGGCCCCAATTTTGTACATATACCTAAAGAAATAGAAGGAGGGCTGGAGAGATGGCTTAGCGTGAAGGCGCTTGCCTGCGAAGCCTAAGGACTCGTGTTTGGTCCTCCAGGTCCCAAGTAAGCCAGATGCACAAGAATGTGTGCGAGGTCACACATGCGCACAAGAGGGCAAATGCATCTGGAGTTCGATTTCAGTAGCCGGAGGCCCTGGCATGCCAATTCTCTCTCTCTCTTTCTCTCTGATCAAAAACAATTGTTATTATTTTTTTTTTAAAAAAAAAAGGTTAATAAAAAGAAACAGAGGGAGAGGGCCAAGAGAGCAGATCATGTGAAAACAGAATCACTCAGAGGAGCAGCTGACATCCATTTATTCATCCATCCATGACAGCGCATGGCCACCCTCTGTCCACCAGTGTGTGTGTGTGTGTGTGTGTGTGTGTGTGTGTGTGTGTGTGTGTGTCCAGAACCAGCACATTAAAGGCCTCTGGCATCTTCCAGAAAGCATAAGCCTGCTCTCTGCCTCCATACCACTCAGTTTTCTTTTCTTTCTGATGTGGGGTTGTCGGTCAGAGGGCAACCTCTGGGTGTCTGTACTTAAATCTTGTTTGAGACAGAGTCTCTGTTTGCTGCTAGGCACCCCCAAACTAAGCTGACAAGTTGAGCTTTAGGGTCCTCCTGACTGTACCTCCCATTGTTGTAGGATGTGCTGGGATTACAGATTCCTGTGCCACGGGGCCCCACTTTTAGGTGGGTCCTATGGAGTGCCAGACTCAACTTGTCAGGCTTCTGTGTAACAAGTTGCCAAGCCCCAATTCTTTTTCTTTTAAATTTTTTGTTTATTTTTATTTATTTATTTGAGAGCAACAGACAGACAGAGAGAGAGAAAGAGGCAGAGAGAGAGAGAGAGAGAGAGAGAGAGAGAGAGAGAGAGAATGGGCACTCCAGGGCCTCCAGCCACTGCAAACAAACTCCAGATGCATGCGCCACCTGTGCATCTGGTTTACGTGGGTCCTGGGGAATCAAGACTTGAACTGGGGTCCTAAGGCTTCACAGGAAAGTGCTTAACCACTAAGCCACCTCTCTAGCCTGCCACGTCCAATTCTAACTGCCACTCTATATTCCTAAAGTTCACAGGAGCATGGACAGGGGAGGCAAAGCCCAGAGTGGTCTCGTCCCGTCCAGGCTAATTCCCCATCACGGCTCCACTCACCTCCCTGGCCTCCCTCCCTTTGCTTCCTCACAACTGCCAGATACTTTTTGACTCCAAGCTCTTCTGTTTGCAGGTGAGGTGCAATCTACATAATGGGAAATTCACCAGAGAGCATGTGTTCAGTGGCATTACAACCATTCCCAACATAGCACATATTTCTCCCCTGTCGAGTGACATCAAACACTCTCCTCAACCCAAAAGCCAGCCTCTACTCAGTCACATTCACACCTCATGTGCCCAACAGGAACAGAGAGCCCCCATGGAAGCCATTCCCTCCTCCAACTCTGAGACTCCTCTGGGTTTGTTTTCCAGCATCCCTTTGGGTGTTCCTTAGCCTCTGAGAAGGCCAAGTCTCCTCAGTAAACATCCTCCAAGAAGTTTAAAGGTATGTCTGTATGATTTTTCACAATTCTGGTTTTGATTGGTAAAGTCATTACCTATAGCTGAGTTGAAATGTCCAGCCCAGAAACTAGCATGTAGTAGGTTCTCACCGGTATTTAAAATATTTTTTGTAGCCGGGCGTGGTGGCGCATGCCTTTAATCCCAGCACTCGGGAGGCAGAGGTAGGAGGATCACTGTGAGTTCGAGGCCACCCTGAGACTCCATAGGGAATTCCAGGTCAGCCTGGGCTAGAGTGAGACCTTACCTCGAAAACCAAAAAAAAAAAAAAAAGGAAAAAAAAATATTTTTTGTTTATTTTTATTTATTTGAGATCGACAGAGAGAGAGAGAGAGAGAGAGGGAGAGAGGGAACACACCAGGGCTTCCAGCCATTTTAAACGAACTCCAGGCACGTGCGCCCCCTTGTGCATCTGGCTAATGTGGGTCCTGGGGAATCGAGCCTCGAACCTGGGTCCTTAGGCTTCACAGGCAAGCGCTTAACTGTTAAGCCATCTCTCCAGCCCTCACTGGCATTTAAAAAATATATATTTGCCGGGCTTGGTGGCGCACGTCTTTAATCCCAGCACTCAGGAGGCAGAGGTAGGAGGATCACTGTGAGTTTGAGGCCATCCTGAAACTACATACAGAATTCCAGGTCAGCCTGAGCTAAAGTGAGACCCTACCTCGAAAAACCAAATATGTATATGTATATATATATATTTATTTATTTAAGTGAGAGAGAGAAAGAGGTCGGGGAGGGGGAGACAATGGACACACCAGGGCTTCCAGCCACTGCAGACGAACTCCAGATGCGTGCTCCCCATTGTACATCTGGCTTACTTGGATTCTGGGGAAGAGAACCAGGATTCTTTGGCCTTGCAGGCAAATGCCTTAACCACTAAACCATTTCTCCAGCCCAAAATGTCTTTTTTTAAATACCAGTGTGTATATATATATATATATATGTGTGTCTAGTGAGATACGGGCCATCTCTCCAGCCCCTCGTTGGCATTTTGTTAGCTGAATGAGAGGGTGTCCTTGTCACCCCTTGACTGTGACACAAGCCCCGAAGCCAGTAGTGGGCCTCCCCTTTTATGCCCATATTTGGACATGGTGAAGGCCAACTCTGGCCATGGTCTGTGAGGTCCTGGCACTCGTTAACCTCACAATGCCCAGGGAGAGGGGGCCCCGAGTCTATATAAGGAGCAGGGTGCACAGGCCCCTGCTGCAGCCCAAAGTTCCACCTGCTCACAGGTTGGCTGGCTCAACCCAGTTGGTGCCCCCTGCTCTGTGCCAGCTCCCGGCCAAGTCCAGCACCATGGCCAGATACAGATGCTGCCGCAGCCCAAGCAGGCGCAGATGCCGCCGTCGCAGGCGCAGATGCCGCAGACGGAGGCGGTGCTGTCGGCGGAGGCGAGCCAGGAGTGAGTTGGGGACCCGCTGGGGCTGGGGCTTGTGGGGTCTCGGTACAGCCTGGGGTCTCTTCTCTTAATTCTCACTTTCCCCCACTCAGGGTGCTG
The DNA here is from genome assembly GCF_020740685.1 of Jaculus jaculus. NCBI lineage: Eukaryota > Metazoa > Chordata > Mammalia > Rodentia > Dipodidae > Jaculus > Jaculus jaculus. Next base: position 102,695,198 of record NC_059112.1, read on the forward strand.
CCGCCGCACATACCTGAGGTGTAGAAGATACTAGATGAACAAAATAGCACGTCCATCACACTCCTGCCTAATTTTGCCAGACTTCAAGACCCTCGTACCACATCTTGAAAATGCCACCGTCCGACGAAAGAAAAACAGGAGCCTGCTAACACACAATGCCACCTGTCAATAAATGTTGGAAAATCATTCCATTTGTGCCTCTCGGTCTGTGGGTCAGGGACGGGGCCTGGGAATGGGGAGGGATCAAGAGTGCAGCGATGCTAGGAAGGGGGTCCTGAGTGACGCTGGGCAGGGGGCAGAGCAAAACCAAGTGGCGAGGAAGAGCTACTCCTCAGGGAATGTGCAGGCTGAGGGCCCCTAGGCCTTTTGACCATTCGGTGACAAGTCTTGAATGGCTGGGCGGCAGGCTTTACCATCAGGCTTGGCAGGTATGAGGGCGGCCTCTGTCTTGAGGGACCTGGGGCCCCTATCCAGTTCATTTCCCAGTTACCCCAAAGTACCACATAGATTATAAGTCCTATCCAAGCCCCCATTGGGGTCCAGTGTAACGACTTGTCTTTGTATCAGGCGAGCAGTGCTTTTAGCAACACAGTCAACAGCTCCATGATGGAGGTGAACTCTGTCACCAGGGTTAACATGAGATAGTATGCTCAACCTAAGAGGCACACCGGGCCTACAGCCAGTGACATGTGGGCTGAGGAGAGATGGCTCAGTGGTTAAAGGCACTTGCTTGCAAAGCCTGTTGGCCTGGGTTCGATTCCCAAGTACTCATGTAAAAGACCAAACAAAAAAGTGGCACATCTGTTTGCAGCGGTAAGAGAACCCTAGTGTGCCCATACACACGTGAAAGTGCAAATATTTTTTAGAAGGACTGGGGATAGGGCTGGAGTGATGGCTTAGTGGTTAAGGCACTTACCTGTGAAGCCTAAGGACCCAGGGTCGATTCCCCAGTACTCATGTAAGCCAGATATACAAGATGGCACATGCGTCTGGAGCTTGTTTGCAGTGGCTAGAGGCCCTGGTGAGCCCATTCTTTCTACATATGCCTCTTTCTCTCATATGATAAAATTTTAGGAAAAGCCTTTAAAAAAAGAGCCGGGAGAGTTGGAGACATGACTCAGCGGTTAAAGAACCTGCCTGCCTGAAGCCTAAGGACCCATGTTCAACTCCCCAGATGCCACATAAGCCAGACACACAGGTGACGTAAGCACAAGGTCTCACGTGTGCACAAAGTGGAGTTTGATTGCAACAACCGGAGGCCCTGGTGTGCCAAATCTTTCTCTCTCTCTCTCTCTCTCTCCCCCCGCAAAATTTAAACCTGGCGTGGTGGCGCATGCCTTTCATCCCAGCACTTGGGAGGCAGAGGTAGGTAGATTGCTGTGAGTTCGAGGCTACCCTGAGACTCCATAGTGAATTCCAGGTCAGCCTCAGCTAGAGTGAGACCCTACCTCGAAAAAACAAAAAAAAAAAAAAAAAGGGTTGGGGAAATGGTTCAGTAGTTAAAAGCCCTTGCTTGCAAAGCCTGTCAGCCTAGGTTCAAACGCCCAGCCACCCATGTAAAGCCAGACTCAAAAACATATACGTGTCTGGTATCCCATTTGCAGTGGCAAGAGACCCTGGTGCAGACACACTTCACACACACACACACACACACACAAATACACACACACATGCAAAATAAACATAAGTCCCAGTAGGTTTGTCTGAGGGTCTGTCATAGACTCTGGGTCACATTACACATCAGTAACTAGTAGCTCCAGGGCTCACTTCTGTGAAATGCTCCTCAAAATGCCTTTGTGATAGGCTCTCCAGCTTCACAGTGACACTGTCAGGCTGCCGTCATTTACTTCAGGTGGGGTCACTGTCCCCAACCCATTGAAAACTCCATTTCCCTGTCGTGGAGAAGAAACCTTTGCCCCAGGGATGCCTGGGTACACTCATTGAGCCCGTGGCCACGTCACCAAGCATTGTAAGGAAGTCTTTGCAATGTGATTAGGGTCAGGGTCTTGATCAGCGAGGGTCCAATGCAAGAACAAAGATCTTTATTTTAATTTAATTTTAATTTTAATTTTTGAGAGAAAGAAGCAGAAAGAGAGATAAAGAGAGAGAGAGAGAGAGAGAATGGGTGCACCAGGGCCTTCAGCCACTGCAGATGAACTCCAGACACGTGCGCCCCCTTGTGCACATGTGCGAAACATTGCCCGCTTGCATCACTGTGTGTCTGGCTTCCGTGGGACCTGGAGATTCAAACGCACATTCTTAGGCTTCACAAGCAAGCACCTTAATCACTAAGCCATCTCTCCAGCCCAACAAAGATCATTTGAAAAAACCAGGAGGCTTGATATGGCTGACACATCTTATGAATGAACTTTTTTATTTTTAGTGTACGTGTATGTGTGTGCGCAGATACACGTGCCCCACGCACACATATGCACTGAGGCCAGACAATATCAGATGGTAAATACTTTAACCCCTGAGCCATCTCCCCTGCCCCACCCCCACACATCCCTTTGTATTTATTTATTTGAAAGAGAAAGAGGTAGGGAGAATGGGGGGAACTCCAGAGGCATGTACAACCATGTGCATTTGGCTTATGGGGGTCATGGAGAATTGAACTTGGGTCTTTTGGCTTTGCAGGCAAACACCTTAACCAGTGAAGCCAGGTCTTCATGCGTGCCCAGCAAGTGCTCTTACCTGCTGAGCCATCTCCCCATCTCTTTTTGTGTTTTTTTTTTTTTTTTTAAATTTTTTAGAGCTATTCATTTAAGAGATAGAGAAAGAGGCAGATAGAATGAGTGCACCAGGGCTCCAGCCACTGCAAATGAACTCAAGATGCATACGCCACCTTGTGCATCTGGTCTATGTGGGTCCTGGGGGATTGAACCGGGGTCCTTTGGCTTTGCAGGCAAGCCATCTCTCCAGTCTTTCTTTTAGTTTTTATTTATTTATTTTTTGTTTTTCAAGGTAGGGTCTCATTCTAGCCCAGGCTGACCTGGAATTCACTACATAGTCTCAGAGTGGCCTCAAACTCACAGTGATCATCCTGCCTCAGCTGGGATTAAAGGCGTGTGCCACCATGCTTGACACACTATTTTTTTTCCCCCCTTTATGTTTTTAGCAACTTTTGACAGTTTGCCTCCATCCTCAGCACAGAAACACAAGTTTGTTGTAAGAGTCCTGTAAGGTTGTACTTGCTTCTCGGGGCCGCAGTAACAAATCACTCCAAACTTTGCAGTTTTACGCAAATTTATTACCTCCTTAGCATCACAGGTCAAAGTTTTTTTTTTTTTTTTTTTTGAGGGGGTTGGTTTTCAAGGCAGAGTCACTCTAGCCTCGGCTTATCTGGAATCCACTCTAGTTCCATTCTGGCCTCAAACTCACAGTGATCACCCTACCTGTGTTTCTGGAGTGCTTTGATTAAAGGTGTGTACCACCATGCCTGGCTTTAATTAACCATCTTAAAAAAAATTGTATTTATTTACTTGAGAGAGAATGGGTATTGGGTATGCCAGGGCCTCTTGCTGCTGCAAAAGAACTGCAGACACATGCACCACTTTATGCATCTGGCTTTATGTGGGTGGGAACTTGGCCTGTACCTCCTGTGTCCACCTTCTGAATGCTGCGACTACAGGTGTGCTCCCCCATGCCCTGTTTGAACCCAGGGCTTTGTGCATGTTAGGTAAGCCCTCAACCTACTGAGCTATATCCTTAACAACTCCCCTCCCTCCCCCGCCCACGACCAAAGAGTTTTATAAAGCTAAAATGAAGGTGTTAGCAGGGCTGCTTCCTTCTAGAATTCTCTCTGGGAGAAAAGCGACCTGTCCCTCTGGCCTTTCCTAGCTTTCAGAGGCCTGGCATGCATGGTGACATGGTCGCAGGTTCAGGGATTAAGATTTGGACATCCCTGACAGATGGCTTTATTTTGTCTGGAACCTTCAGTGGATACAAGGAACTTGATGTGGTCATGTGTGGAAATGGCCCACGGCACAACATTAGTATGGATAGCCTGTTTGTTTTTCTGGTGTTGGGGATGGAACCCAGATCCTTACACATGCTAAGCCCCAGGATGGACCATTTTTATGATTTTAGGAGATCACAGTTAAAGTCATTGTGAGCCAAAAAAAAAAAAAAAAAAAAGTAGAGGTAGAAGGATCTGAAGTTCAAGGTCATCCTTGGCTATATGGAAAGTTCGAGGCCAGCCTAGGTTACATGAGACCTTGTTTCAAAAAGGTACCCCTGTAAAGAAAAAAAGAAAAGGCCATAGAGATGGCCTAGCAGTTGGGGCACTTGCCTGTAAAGCCAAAGGACCCACGTTCAATTTTCCAGGACCCACATAAGACAGATGTACAAGGTGGCACATGCATCTGGAATTCATTTGCAGCAGCTAGTTAGAGGCCCATTCTATCTGCCTCTTTCTCTCTTAAATAAAAGTATAGACAGGAGTCAGGGAGATGGCTCAGTGGGAAGTGTGCATGCTTGTTGAACAAACATGAGGACCTGAGTTTGGATCCCCAACACCCAGTTTAAAGCTTGTAATCTTAACACTGGAGAAGCTGAGACAGAAGGAATCTTAAGCCTTGCTGGCTAGGTAATCTAGCTGAATCAATGAGCTTTAGGTTCAGTCAAAGACCTTTGTCAAAAAATAAGGTGGAGGGGCTGGAGAGATGGCTTAGCGGTTAAGACTTGCCTGTGAAGCCTAAGGATCCCAGTTTAAGGCTCGATTCCCCAGTCCCACATTAGACAAATGCACAAGGGGGCATATGTGTCTGGAGTTCATTTGCAGTGGCTGGAAGCCCTGGCGCACCCATTCTCTCTCTCTCTCTGTCCTCCCCTCTTTCTCTCTCTGTCTATCTCAAATAAATAAATAAATAAGAATAAACAAACAAAAAAAAAATAAGGTGGAGGCTGGGCATGGTGGCTCACGACTTTAATTCAAGCACTCAGAAGGCAGGTAGAAGGATTGCTGTGAGTTTGAGGTCACCCTGAGACTACATAGCGAATTCCAGGTTAGCCTGAGTTAGAGTGAGATCCACCTCAAAAAACCCCATAATAATAATAATAATCATAATCATAATAATAAGGTGGAGGGCTGGAGAAATGGCTTAGTGGTTAAGTCACTTGCCTATAAAGTCTAAAGATCCAGGTTTGATTCCCCAGAACCTATGTAAGCCAGATATACATGGTGGTGGATGCATCTGGAGTCTGCAGTGGCTGGAGGCCCAGCACACCCATTCTCTCAATCTCTCTCTCTCTAGATAACTAAAAATAAAATTTAGAAAATTATAAAATTAAGATGGAGAGTAAGGAAGACATCTGCTGACAAACTCTGGCCTTCATACATGCACACATGTGTGCCCACCCACATGCAGACATTCATTCACACATATACATGCAGAAAATGTACACAGAGGGCTTGAGATATGGCTCAGTGGTTAAGTAGAGATCTGGGTTCAATTCCTCAGTGCTCACGTAAAGCCAGATGCACACGGTGGCACATGCATCCGGAGTTCATTTGCAGTGGCTAGAGGCCCTGGTGTGCCCTTTCTCTCTCTCTGTCAAATAAATAATTTTTTGTTTGTTTGTTTTCTGAGGTAGGGTCTCGCTGTAGCCCAGGCTGGCCTGGAATTCACTCTGTAGTCTCAGGCTGGCCTCAAACTCATGGTGATTCTCCTACCTCTGCCTCCCGAGTGTTGGGACTAAAGGCGTGCGCCACCATACCCAGCTTTTAAATATATATTTTTTAATGTACAGAGAAGCATTGGGTGGGAGAAGACCCATCTTTGGGTAGAAGTGTGTCCTGGGGCTGGAAAGGAGTGGGGGTACAGGCAATGGACTCTGAAGCCACGTTGTCTTCAGCTGAACTCTGACCCCATCTGACCACTATCAACAGAGTGACCTTGAGAAATTTAGTATCTTTTTTATGTTTATTTACTTATTTGAAAGTGACAGACAGAGAAAGAGGCAGAGAGAGAGAGAGAGAGAGAGAGAGAGAATGGGCACGCCAGGGCCTCCAGCCACTGCTAACAAACTCCAGACGCATGTGCCCCCTTGTGCATCTGGCTAATGTGGGACCTAGGGAATCGAGCCTCGAACTGGGGTCCTTAGGCTCCACAAGCAAGCACTTAACCGCTAAGCCATCTCTCCAGCCCAAATTTAGCATCTTAATAGACAGATGTCGGGTATTCATGAGTGCGTGGTACAATTGTGCTGATACAGTTGCCATTTCATTCACGAACTGTCCTCACGTGCCAAGAGGGTAAGAAGCTTCTAGAAATGACTGGCAACATGAAGGCAGGGATACAAAAAATAAGCTAGTTATTGAAGTCAGGCACGGTGCAACACACCCCCTTAATCCCAGCTCTCCAGAGGCAAAGGTAGGAGGATCTTCATGAATTTGAGGCCAGCCTGGGCTTACAGAGTGAGTTTCATGTCAGCCTTGGCTAGCGTAAGACCCTTCCTCCAAAACAAAACAAAATAAGGGCTGGAGAGATGGCTTAGCAGTTAAGGCATTTGCCTGAAAAGCCAAAGGACCCAGGTTTGATTCCCCAGGACCCACGTAAGCCAGATGCACAAGGTGGTGGATGCGTCTGCAGTTTGTTTGCAACGGCTGGAGGCCCTGGTGCACCCACTCTCTCTCTCTCTCTCTCTCTCTCTCTCTCTCTCCCTCCCTCTTCTCTCTCAAATAAACAAGTAAAATATTTAAAAACACAAAGCTAGTTATTGACATTGGCTCAGTTGGTAGCGTGCTTGCCTAGCCCATATGAAATGAAAGGCTTGAGCTGTAGCACTACTTAAACCAGGTGAGGCAAGGGGTTTCCCCTTCCTTCCTTGGGCTACAGGCCCTGCGCTGAGCCACCCTTACAGAGGGCCCGGGCCAGGGTGAAGACAATCAAGGGTGGGCCATCGGGTCATAGTGGGGCTGCCCCTTTATATAGGAGCCCCTGGGAAGCCCCCCCACGCCAAACCACCATTACCACCAAGAGCAGGTGGGCAGGCCTTAGTCCTCCTTTTCCATCCCAGACCAGCTGCAGCCTCCTGATCGGCCGGCACCATGGTCCGCTACCGTGTGAGGAGCCCCAGCGAGCGTCCGGGGCAGGACCGTGGGTCTGAGGGCCAGGAGCAGGGGCTGAGCCCGGATCGCATGGAGGCCTACGGGAGGACACATCGAGGGCACCACCACCACCACAGACACAGGCGCTGCTCTCGCAGGAGGCTGCACAGGATCCACAGACGGTGGCGCAGGTCCTGCAGGCGGCGCAGGAGACGCTCCTGCCGACACAGGAGGCGGCATCGCAGAGGTCAGGCCCTGCCAGCCCCCAGCCCCTTTGCCATCAGGGCTACCTATGCCCAAGCGGGGAGGGAGGAAGGCTGCCCCTCCCCCACTCCCACGGGACAGCCTCCAAGGGCTGTCTCTGACCCCAGGAAAAAAGGAACTCCAAAGGCCCCATTCCCAATGCAGACGCCCCCGGGCACCCTTGAGAACCAGAGCTTTCTCCTTCCCACAGGCTGCAGAAGGTACAGGAGGAGATGCAGGTGCCGAAGACGCAGGCGGCACCACTACCACTGACCCTCCCCCCGACCTGTCCACCCTGCCTGAGAGCCAAGGAAGTCACCTGCCCAAGGAACATCACGCGAGGCCACACCGCCGTTCCATGTTGATGCCTGAACCCTGAGCTGCCAACAAGCCATGAGATCTGATGAGCAAAAGCCACCTGCCAAATAAATGCTGACCCGAGACCCGCTGACTGCTGTGCCTCTTTGTGCCAACGCCACAGATGGGGGAGGGGGTGATTCCTACCCAGTGCCCTGCACCGTGGCCACATTCTGCCAGGGAACGCCCGGTGTCCCCCCCCCCCCCTGCCTCCTGGTCCATAAAAGAGGAGATAGGGTGAAATGCCACCTCTCTCCATTTTCCTGCCCAAACACGAGTCCTAAGACTCGTAAGAGGGTAGGGTACAAGGGATAGGAGTGAGGGAGGTGTTGGTCCTGTGGGTGCTGGCAGCCCCAGGGGTGGATCCCATGTGTGACAGCACAAACCAGTGTCAGGGGAGGAGAGTAGAGTAAGAGATACTTACAGCGGGGATAGGGTCGGGAGGACCCTCCTTGGCTTCTGGTAGACTTGCGTCTGAGGTCACCCCGCCACCCAACCAAACTTTTTCCCACATTAGGAAGGGTGGATATCATGTTGAGGGGGAAATTCCCCTCCGCCTATGTCACTGTTAGCAAGGCTGCGTCATAACCCCCATCTTAAAGACCTTTGATGCCAGGGCTGTAGAGGTAGAAAGAAGGCTTGCCTGGCATGCACGCTGAGGGCCCTGGGGCGTACTCTGATCTCCCTCAAGAGCACCAATTAGGAGCTACAGGAAGTCATGTTGGAGGACCATGATTTGATCGGGGGAGTTCTGGCGTTGGAGGTTGAGCTAAATACTTGTCAAAGTAGGTCGGGCAGCTCTATCCCTGCCAGTCCAGTCTGACCCCCACTGGGCAACAGCTCTTGGGTAGTTTCTGGGTCATGGAGATTGCATGGAGGCCTACGGGAGGACACATCGAGGGCATCACCACCACCACAGACATAGGTGCTGCTCTCTCAGGAGGCTGCAGAGGATCCACAGACGGCGGCTGAGGAGTCCATTGCCCTTTTGGCCTCTAAGAAATAACCTCCCCCACAACCCTCAGCCTAGCTCAAAGGAGGACTTTCTGGGGGCCAATGATGCACCCCCTGAATGACGGCTGCATTGGGGGAGGGTGGTGTCAGGAGCCCCTTTGTGAGGTCAGTGCCCCGCCCACTGGCCTCATAGCCACTCCCTGGGCCCTCAGTTCCCTCCTTCCTAGTCCAGAGAGAAGGGCCAAGGGAAGTGGGCCATGGGTTCCCACTGCACCAAACTCAGCACCAGCCACAGTTCGGGCCAGAGCACTGGCCACAGCCGCCGCCGGGAGTCCTCCCTGAAAAAGCTCGTGGCCTGTGTGAGTCAGGACAACTTCTCCCTGTCATCAGAGAGTGAGGAGGAGGAAGAGGAGGAGGAGGAAGAGGAGGAAGAGGAAGAGGAGGAGGAGGAAGAGGAAGGGGAAGAGGAGGAGGAACAGCAGCAGCTCCGGGTGCAAGACAAGCTGCTCCTGATGGAGCCCGTGCAGCCGGAGGAGGACTTGGAAGACAAACCCGCGGCCCCGCCAAGCTCCGAGCCCGAGGAGACGCGCTCCTGACCCACGACGCCTGCCCTGCGGAAGATGCCTGCCGCTGCTCCGGAGGGGCCAGGACTGAAGACTTTCAGAAAATAGTCAATAAAACAGTCTCCAAGGAGCACAGCCCTCCTGGTTTCCCTGCCTGCCTGTGGGTTCTCTGCATGTGTGTGTGTGTGTGTGCGCGCGCACGCGTGCACGCGTGCAGCTGTGCAAGGGGCTCTGCTGGGGAGTCTCAGAGACTCCCGTCTCTGGGCCAAGAGGGGTGTCTCTGTAGATTCAGGAGTCAGCCCCACTTTGCAGCTCTGAATGTGGGCAAATGTGTTCACTTGAGGCTAGGGTCTCTAGCAGTGCATGCAACAAAGCAGAGTGGGGTAATTCACGGGATCCTAACCCTGCGCAGGTAGAGGGAGGAAAATCAGGGGTTAAGCTCAGCTACATGGTGAGTTCAAGGCCAGCCTGGGTTACATGAGACCCTGTTCCCTGTGCCCCTGGGGGGGAAAAAAGTGCTGAAACGGAGTTCAGCGTACCTGGTTTCCAGTTTCTTTTCTGCCAGTTGTGTGACTTTAAATCCCTATTTGTCTCTGAGCCTCAATCAACCCTTCCAATACCTAAAGGTAAGTAAGACTTAACTGCTGGGTCAGGGTTGGAGAAGTAACAAGTGCTGAGTGGGATGAGGCTTCACACCAAACACGTTTCTGGTGCTTGTTTTTAATTTTTTGTTTGTTTGTTTGTTTGTTTTTGAGGTAGGGTTTCACTCTAGCTATAGCCCAGGCTGACCTAGAATTTATTATGTAGTCTCAGGGTGGCCTCTAACTTTGTCTCCCCAGTGCTGGGATTAAAGGCGTGAGCCACAATGCCCGGCTTGTTTTTTAACTTTTTTTTTCAAGGTAGGGTCTCACTCTGGCTCAGGCTGACCTGGAATTCACTATGTAGTGTCAGGGTGGCCCCGAACTCACAGAGATCCTCCTACCTCTGCCTCCCGAGTGCTGGGATTAAAGGTGTTCGCCACTACGCCTGGCTGATTTTTTAAGAAAATATTTTTGAGAGGGGTTGGAGAGATGGCTTAGTGCCTGCTAGGTTTGACTCCCACTGCCCACGTAAAGCCAGATGCACAAGGTGGCATGTGCATCTGGAGTTCATTTGCAATGACTAGAGGCCCTGGCATGCCCCTTCTCTCTGTCTGTTTGCTTGCAAGTAAAAATAAAAATAATAAAATGTTTTTGAGAGAGGAAATCAGAAAGACAATGAGATGAGTGCACCAGGGCCTCGTGCCACTGCAAACAAATTCCAGACACACGTGTTACTTACTGCATCTGGCTTTATCTGGGCACCGGGAAATTGAACCCAGGCCATCAAGCTTTGCGAGCGAGTGCCTTTAGCCACTGAGCAATCTCTCCAGCCTTGTTTCTGGTGTGCTTTTAAAATAGTTTTTTTTTTTTTTGTTTGTTTGTTTTTAGAGACAGGGTCTCCCCATGTGGCACTGGGTGACGCACACTGAGCACAGCTCTCCCAGGAGCCGTGGCGAGGTCCTACTGCTGGCTGCTTAGCCTCCGGGAGCCTAGGCCCCTTGTCCCCTGGGTGTAGCACAAGCTCAGAGTCTTCTTTTGGGGTGCGGCCGAGCACAGGTTTGCCGCCTGGGCAAATTCCCACACACTGCGTGGCTTAAGCAGCATTCTCAAGGTTCTGCAGACAAGAAGTTTGGAAGGCAGGAGCTGTTCACAGCGGCTCCAGGCGTGAGGTCCATACAGGACCTCAACCTCCATGTTTGAGCGGTGCTGGGGACCAAGCCCAGGGCCTGGTGCGTGCCAGGCAAGTGCCCTAGCACCTGATCATCCTCCAGCCCTCAGTGTCACCTTTGTGTGATGAAGCTTCTCTTGTCCATGTATGAGAGCTCTTCTGAGGACATTTTCTAGTGGACACTGGACTCATCCAACTGGTCCCGCACTGTCTCATGATTTTTGTGTGTGTGTGTGTGAGGTAGGATCTCGCTCTAGCCCAGGTTGACATGGAGTTCACTATGTAGTCTCAGGGTGGCGCCTCAAACTCACAGTGATCCTCCTCCCTCTGCCTCCCAAGTGCTGGGATTAAAGGCATGTGCCACCATGTCCGGCTCTGTCTCATTTGTTTTTAAATTATTTTGTTCATTTTTATTTATTTGAGAGTGACACGGGGGGGGGGGGAGAGAGAGAGAGGCAGGCAGATAGAGATTGAGAATGGGCACACCAGGGCCCTCAGCCATTGCAAAAGAACTCCAGATGCATGTACCCCCTTGTGCATCTGGCTAATGTGGGTCCTAGGGAATCAAGCCTTGAATCAGGGTCCTTAGGCTTTACAGGCAAGCACTTAACTGCTAAGCCATCTCTCCAGCCCTCTGTCTCATATTTTTAAAAATTTATTTATTTATTTATTTGCAAGGGAGAGAGAAAGAATAGGCACACAAGGGCCTCCAGCCTCTACAAATGAACTCCAGATGCATGCGCCACCTTGTGCATCTGGCTTTACGTGGGTCATGGGGTATCAAATCTGGGTCCTTAGGCTTTGAGGCAAGCACCTTAATCTCTCCAGCCCAGTGATTCTTGGTTAAAATACATCCATGAAGACCCTTTCTTCTAGGAGGTCATATTGGCAGGTCCCACCATAGGAGTTGGGGCACGGACATAGATTTGGGGGATCCACCATTCATCCCATTGCCTGGGGCTGGGAGGAATCCAGGCAAAACTGCCTGTTAATAGTGAGTAGATGGGGCTCAGTAAATGAGGCGGTTTTCATTGTGAGCATCTGACATGTTTATTAAGTGAATTTGGAGCTGGGCGTGGTGGTGCACACCTTTAAACCCAGAACCTATGAGGCAGAGGTAGGTTTGTTGTGAGTTTGAGGCCAAACTGGGGCTATAAGAGTGAGTTTCAGGTCAGCCTGGGCTAGAGTGAGACTATGCCTCAAAAAAATAATAATAATAAGAGAAAGAAGAGGAGGAGGAAAAGAAGGAAGGGGAGGAGGAGGAGGAAGAGGAGGAGGGGTTTTGTAGCAGCAGTAGTGGTGGCTTTAGAGCTGGGTTTGGAGGTATACGCCTAGAATCCCAGCACTTGGAATGTGGAGAAGGAGGATCAGGAAGGAGTTCAAGGTCATTCTCAGCTATATAATGAGTTCAAGACCACCCTAGGCTACCTGTGTCAGAAAAAATAAAAGAAGTCAACTTGGACCAAAGGCCAAGGACAGCAAATGCTGGTACTGTGGCGAGAGCCAGTTGTGCCCAGTGAGGTGGAAGCTCAGCCAGTGTGAGCAGGGGAGGATTTCCGAGAGCAAGGCTGGGGAGGTCGAAGACTGGCGGAGAGAGCCTGAGTGGCTCTGATGGAATGACACCCAAGGGAGCAGGAAAGCCTTCCCCAGGGATCCCCTGAGGGTCAGGGACCAAGTACTGAGTCTAGCTGCTGGAGAAGATGGGTAGAGTCAGGAGGTGTCCAGGACCCAAGGACTGGCCTCACAGGCCCATAACAATGCCAGGGGAAGAGAGAGGACCTTGGGATCTACTGTGTCCCACACCCAAGATCACAGCTTAGTGCAAACTAGGATTTGAACTTGACTCTCAATTTGGAAAGGCTGCTGGGGAGGCAGGCTTGCCAGTTGGCCTTGGACTCTTGGGAGGTGTCCCAGTCACTCTGGTGGCTTAATCCATCCAAGATGCCAAGCTACCTACTTGCCCTCTGTATGACCTGTGACAGGGCCAGGACCGCCCATCACTAGGTGGCCCCAGTGGAATAAAAAGAGAGCTGCTGCTTCTGTCAGCTGCTCCGATGGACAGCTAAATGAGGGCTGGGCTTGAACTAACTGCGTGGCATAATGCCTTCAATCCTGCCCAATTCCCTTCCAGGTGGGTGCAATTATTGTCCCTATTCTGGAGAGCTGGGGTGACTGGGCTGTGAACCATGTGAACCTGCGAATGCCAGGGCTGAAAATGAGAGAGGGGCAGATCTGAGGCCTGGGCTAAGTGCAGTCTCAACCCACAGATGGGACAGCCCATAGAGCCATGAAGGCTGCCCCACCCTGGGGTGAGGGCAGTGGGCAGGGCTGCTCCACACCGGTCACCCTCTGTGGCCTGTGCCATCACAATTGGCCCTAGCTATATAAACTGGGGCCGCCGGGGACTTTCCAAAGCTGGGCCTGCTGGGAGAAGAGGAAGAGGAGGAGGCCACTGCCCCTCTGAGTGTGCCCTCCCATGGACACCAAGGCGCAGAGCCTTCCCACCACCCACACCCACAGCACCTCTCGGCCTCAAGGCCACTCGAGCAACTGCGGCCATCACTGTCGGAGTTGCAACCCCTCTGGCCACGCGAGTTCCAGCTCCAGCCCCAGCCCTGGCCCGCCAGCGAGGCATCCCAAACAGACCATGCACTCCCGCTACGCTCTCCAGCGGCCCAGCCACAGCCGCAGCTTCCCCAGGAACAGAAAGACCTTAGAAGGGAAAGTGATCAAGAGAAAGAGGGTCAGGAGGGGCAAGCGGGCTCGGACTCAGCGGGCAAAGAGGCGGACCCCAGGTACGCCTGGTGAGGGACGGAGCCTGGGAGTGGGGCAGGCCAGGCCAGAGGGGAACCATAGGCAGGGCCCGAGGGTGGCTGACTATCTGATGTCCACAGTGCGTTGACTGGTGGCTTCCTGGATGTGGGTGGCTGAGGTGGGGGGGAGAGTTCAGGTCTAGGGGAGCGCAGCAGCTGTTCAGGGTCCTCTTCCCCACTCTTAACCCTTTAGGGCGCAGGTCCAAGTGAAGCCGTATTCCTGGGATTGTTCCTGTGTCGGTTTCACTCCAAGGAGACGAGCCATCACCATGGGAACGCTGGGACAACGTCCACCTTCTCACAGGAACATGTTACAATGGCAGTTTCTATGCAACAAGGATTAAAGCTTGTTCCCTGGAAGACAATCCTTGAGTCAGCATTTTTTTTCCCCCACTAATAAAACTACTGTGTCCAGAGCTGAGGGTGTGGTTTAGTGGACAGAGCGCTTCTCTAGCATGCACGAAGCCCTGGGCCTGATGGCCAGCATGACATAAAACCAGAGGTGAAGACACACACCTAGATAACCTTAGCGCTTGGGAGGTGGCAGGAGGATCAGAAGTTCAAGGTCATCTCAAGCTATATAACCCGTGAGACCAGCCCCTGGGATACGAGACCCTTTCTCAAAATTTAAATAAAAGGTGCCCATAAGGCTCCATCCACAGCCACCCTACATTTCTCTCAAACTGGCAATCAAATTTGTCACAAACGTGCATACCCAGCCGCCTCAGATATACCATGTCCCTTTGCACACATGCAGGCATGGCATGCACGCAGGCTGACATGTCTGTACAAACACACACAGGTACACAGGCGCACCAAGGAAAATCAGCCACAGTTTCATTCATTGGCCCATTGGAGTCTCAAAATCAGAAACTATGGGAAGGGTGCATGGGTTTCGAGGGCGGTCTTTACTCTCGGGCCTCTGGAGAGTGGGGTGCTGGTGCGGGCCCCCAGCAAGGGTCTCATGCAAGCCCAGCCTGACCTGGAATTCACCATGTACTCTCAGGGTACCTCTGCCTCCCAAGTGCGGGATGAGAGGCATGCGCCACCATACTGGGCTGGTCTGAGGGGAAAGACACACACACACACACACACACACACACACACACACACACACACACGCACATAGAGCCTTGATTCAAACAGGGGGACTCTGCTGCCAGTCTCCTTCCTGGTCCCTGACCATATGCTGGCGGCTCGGAGTTTGCCTTGGGCAAGGACTTCCCTTGGCAAAGGCCCCTTTCCTCTTGTGGTCAGCCATGGTGGAGGAAACATGGCTGAAAGAGGTCTGAGAGCCCGGCGGCTTTGACTGATAGAAAGGCATCCAGCGAGGGCTTCCATGAAGCCGTAGGGCGCAGGGGGTAGGGGGTGGGCAGCTGGTCTGGAATGTGCTTCCTGTCTCTCCTGTTTTGCCAGTTAGCCTGTTGTCCCTAGCTCCTCACCTAATCTTGTGTGAATGTTCCTTCCTTGTCCCCTGGGGATTCCTGTCCCTAGGCATGTCTCTCTTTAGATTCCAGGTAAGGCAGTGGGCAGACACTGTCACTCTGAAGAGCAGATGTCTCCACACCTAGGAGTGCTGTTGCTCCACAGAGGAGCTCAGTGTTTCCTATTTGGGGGGGACTCCTTTTTGGAGGGGGATTTTTTTTTTTTTTTGGAGGTAGGGTTTCACTCTAGCTCAGGCTGACTTGGAATTCACTATGTAGTTTCAAGGTGGCCTTAAACTCACAGCGATCCTCCTGCCTCTGCCTCGGATTAAAGGC
Organism: Jaculus jaculus; assembly: GCF_020740685.1. Taxonomy (NCBI): domain Eukaryota; kingdom Metazoa; phylum Chordata; class Mammalia; order Rodentia; family Dipodidae; genus Jaculus; species Jaculus jaculus. The sequence continues at coordinate 102,710,688 of NC_059112.1, forward strand.
ATGTGTGCCACCACGCCCAGCTTTTTTTTTTTTTTTTTTTTTTTTTTTTTTTTTTTTTTAGATCTCACTCTAGCCCAGGCTGGGCTGGCCTCAAACTTGCATCGATCCTTTTACTTCAGCCTTCTGAGTGCAGAGATTAAAGGTTTGTGCCAGGCTCAGGATGTCTTTTTTTTTTTTTTTTAATACTTTAGAAAGAGGCAGGGAGAATGGGTGTGCCAGGGCCTCTAGAAACTGCAAACAAATTCCAGATGCATGTGCCACCACGTACATCTGGCCTACAGGGGTACTGGGAAATTGAACCTGGGTCCTTGGGCTTTGCAGGCAAGCACTTAACTGCTGAGCCAACTCTCCGGCCCTCAGCCATGCCTTTCTGAGATGAAATCTTATGTTGTAGCCTAGGGTTGGCCTGATCATAGGATCCTCCTGCCTCAGCCTCTTGAGCACTGGGATGGCATGCCCATGGCTTGTCATGACTGCCAATCTCTACCCTTACTCTCCACCCAATAAGGCACTGAGCCCTGGGCTTGAGCCCCCACATTCTCCTCTCTCCACCAGGTGTGCTGGTTCCTTTCTGACCACCAGTCACACCTGTCACCCTCACCACAGTGCCTCTGCAGTGGGGGTTCCTTCCTCCTGGGTCCTTGGCAAAGACCTTGATGCTGTGTTTGTCACCTTCAAGACACCCTGTCTGCCATATCCAATCACCCCATAAACAGTTGCTCCCTGTCTCCCACATTCTTGTAGGTACCTAGCATGATCAGAAATGATCACATGAATTTACCAAAGACTCCTTTTGTCTTCATAAGTAGCTGCTGAGTGCTATAGGAATGGAGATGTTCTCATCCCCATCCTGGCACTGAGGACACTCGGGCTTAGCAAACACGTGAAGTTTGCCCATGGCACATGTTTAAAAGTGACAGATTGCGGGCTGGAGAGATGGTTTAGCGGTTAAGCGCTTGCCTGTGAAGCCTAAGGACCCCGGTTCAAGGCTCGGTTCCCCAGGTCCCACGTTAGCCAGATGGACAAGGGGGCGCACGCGTCTGGAGTTCGTTTGCAGAGGCTGGAAGCCCTGGTGCGCCCATTCTCTCTCTCTGCCTCTATCTGTCTTTCTCTCTGTGTCTGTTGCTCTCAAATAAATAAATAAATAAATAAATAAATGTGACAGATTGAGGGACTGGACCGGGGAGATGGCTTGTTGGCAAAGCCTGCTGGCCTGGGTTCAGTTTCCCAATACCCACGTAAAGCTAGATGCACAAAGTGGTTTTTGCATCCCGAGTTCATTTGCAGCCTGGTGCATCCATCCTCTTTCTCTCCTTCCCTCCCTCGTTCTCTCTCAAATATATACTTTTTTGTTTTGCAAGGTAGGGTCTTGCTGTAGCCCAAGTTAACCTGGAATTCACTATGTAGTCTCAGGGTGGTGCTGAACTCACCTACCTCTGCCTCCTGAGTGCTGGGATTAAAGGTATGTGCCACCATACCCAGCTTAATGTGTTGTTGTTGTTGTCGTTGTTTTCGAGGTAGGGTCTCACTCTAGCTCAGCTTGACCTGAAATTCACTATGTCGTCTCAGGGTGGCCTTGAACTCATGATGATCTTCCTACCTCTGCTTTCTGAGTGCTGGGATTAAAGGTATGTACCACTACGCCTTATTAACTACTTCCATGATTATAAAAAAATATCCCATGGTAATACCCTCCCTCCCCCCACTTTCCCCTTTGAAACTCCATTCTCCATCATATCCCCTCCCCATCTCAATCAGTCTCTCTTTTATTTTGATGTCATGATCTTTTCCTCCTCTTATGATGGTCTTGTGTAGGTAGTGTCAGGCACTGTGAGGTCATGGATTTCCAGGCCATTTTGTGTCTGGGGAGAGCATGTTGTAAGGAGTCCTACCCTTCCTTTGGCTCTTACATTCTTTCCGCCACCTCTTCCGCATTAGACCCTGAGCCTTGGAAGGTGTGATAGAGATATTGCAGTGCTGAGCACTCCTGTCACTTCTTTCCAGCACCATGATATCTTCTGAGGCACCTAGCAATAGAGTGACAGATTGAGACCTGCCCAGCAAACAGGCCCTCTCCCACTTTGGGCTCCAGTGGGTGAGCCAACCAGGGGCCAGAGGAGCACTTTCAGAATTACACACTCAGACCATGGACTGCTCTTCCCAGCAAGGTTGCCAAAGCTGGAAAGAGAAACCAAAACACACCCCAGAAGCAGGATCTGGCTCCCCTCCCTTCCCCTGCTGCCAGGGCACGGAGGCCTGTAGACTCAGCTGCAGCCAGGAGCAGTGGTGGATGCCTGTGATCCCAGCACTTTAGCGAGCAGGAAGACTGTTGTATAGCAGTTTTCTTCACTCACAAGAGTCTATCTCAAAAAACAAACAAGTAGGGCTGGAGAGATGGCTTAGCCTTTGCTGGCAAAGCCAAAGGACCCAGGTTTGATTGCCCAGTACACACACAGAGCCACATGCACAAGGTGGCACTCCCTTCTGGAGTTCACTTGCAGTGGTTGGAGGCCCTGGCATGCCCATGCTCTCTCTATCTGCCTCTCTCTCAGATAAATTAAAAACAAACAAACAAACAAAACATTGAAAAAGAAGCCATCCTGCGTGTCTTGCACTGAGGCTGTGCAAGGCACACGATGTCCAGGGCCCCACGTGGCCCAGTAGAGGCATCGCCACTCAGTATCTTTCTGTTTCCCTTTGGCATCTGGATTTGGTTTCATTTTGAACTCAGGACTTCAGAAAATGAAACCAACGCTGAGTAACTCAGTGGTGGCTGTGAGGAGAAACGTCTGGAGGCTTGGCCTGATTCACCGTGCGTTGTGCAATGTAGTCAGATGTGAGGAAGGCACCACGCCCATTGAACTGGCCAGGAAACTGAGGCTGAGGGCTGGAAGGCACAAGGGGAAGGTGGGGAGTGGGACTTAGCTGCCAGACCTTAAGCTTTTCTAAGCTTAGGAATGTAGGAAAGCCAGTTCAGGACATCCAGGGATTACTCCACTTCCTGTGCAGCAGACAGACCAACATGGAGACCACCAGAAGTGGGAGAAAGGGAGAAGTGCATGGCATATGGCTCAGTTTCCACATCTGTCAAATGGGCAAGTCGTGTCATTGGGCCAAAGAACAGCTTAAAGAGCATGAAACAAACACTTAGTCCGTCAGCTCAGGCAGACTGGTCACAGTGAAGTGAAGGTGGGGCTGGGTGGGACATGGTTCCGTCCTCTCCCAAGAGTCTGTTGAAGCTGCCAGTGGGGGACAGAAGGGACTGGGGGACACTCCTCCTGCAAAGACAGGCCAAGGAGCCTGAGGTCTGCAGGAACCCAGCCCAGCCAGGCCCACCCACCCCAGCACAAGCCCTCCTGATGCCAACTCTCAGGGGCTGCTGTAACCCAACAGGATTCCTTCCTCCTCTATCTAAGCTGCCTCTCCAGAGAAGCCTTGGGATCAGAAACCCCCACCCCAGTCTGAACACAGTAGGGCTGGGGGGATGTAGCTCAGGGACATAGGGCTAGCCTCGTATGTACGAGGCTGTCGGTTCAATCCCCAGTTCCACAGAGAGAATGATAATAAAAGGGGCATACAGGACAAAGTCAGTCGCGTGTCTGTGTTTCCACAGGTTGCCTCCCCCAGGGAGAACAGTAGCAACAGGACAGGAGCAAAGCCCACACTAGGGAACTGCTTTTTTCTTTCTATCTTTCCTTCTTTTTTTTTTTTTTGAGACGGGTCTCATATTGCTCAAGCTCACTATAGAGTGGAAGATGACCTTGAACTTCTGGTTGTACTGCCTCCGCCTATAGAGTGTTGGGGTTACATGTACATGGCCCACCAAGCTCAGTCTATAGGTGCTGGGGCTCGGATCCAAAGCACTCTGCCAACTGTGAGCTACAGCCTGCGTGATTTTTACCCACCGGGCACTGAATGCCCCACAGATGCAGAACCGGAGGCAGAGGGACAAGGAATTGCATGTCCGATATCACCGGCTAGCAGGGGCAGAGCTGGAGGCGGACCTGGGTTCTAAACCAGACCTTTCTCCTCCTTCATTGCATCTGAGTCCTCCCATCACCTGCTAAGGCTGTGACCCTGCCGCGCCCCCCCCCCAATCAAAATCTCAGCAATGGCCACAGTTGCCTGACCCCTGGCAAGCATAACCTAGCATCTTTATTCCCAACCCCTTTATACAGGCCTTACCAGTGACCACCATGAACCCCAATCACACAAAATTCAAGGAACCCAAGCTAGGCTGGTTCTGGAAGGAAATGTAGGGTCAGGGGCTCGGTCTGGGGAAACTGAGGCAGTCTCTGAATAGAGGGAGAACCGCAGGCTCTGGCCTGGCTCTGTTCAGGCTTGGAGTAAGAAAGAAGCCGCCGGGCTGCGGTCTGACAGCCCCGCTGTAGAGGGCGCTGAGCGCCGGTGTGAGTTGCGGAGTCGCTTGCATGGGAACCTCCAGTCTGGGCTCCCAACCCGCATTCATTCACAACCACCGCCAGCCAGGCAGCTACTCCACGGCCTTCTAGGACAAACAGTAGCGCTAAACCACGCAGTGTCCAGAGGGCATCCCTGACTGCGTCCCCATCCCGGCCCCAAAGTGTGCGGAGCGCGCGGCAGATGTTGGCTGGAACCTCCCCAAGGGCGCCCATAAAGTAGGGATGAGCGGGTGAGGGGGGGATGCGGGGCGTTTGCAGTCACAGATGAGAGCGCACCGCTTTGGGGGTTAGGGGGAACTGGTGCTGGGTTCATCTGGAGGCGCCCAGCAGCCCTTGCCCCCCCCCCCCCCAGCTCGAAACAAAGCGGGTGAGAACCATTTCTACAGCTCCGGATCTGCCAGCCACTTAGAATCACAAGCCCCTTCCTGAGCCTCAGTTTCTCCAGCCGCCCCATAGTAGAAGCGCAGAGAAGGCTGGGACAAGTCAAGGCCGCTGGGTACACTGCCCAGCCCCACCCGGTTTCCGAGGAACTGGGCCCCGAGCGCAGGCACCCCTCCCGCGCCGCCTCTGGCTTCCTTTGAAGCCTGTGGTCTGGCCGCCGCTTCCTGGGAAGCCCGAGCCCGGGCCAGGCACGGCGGCCGGCGGGAGGGGCGCGCGGCCCCCCAGGGTGGGTCCAGGACTGGCCTGCGGGCGTGCCGAGGTGGGCTGGGCTGGGGCCCGTCGGGCTTTTGAAGGATGCTTAGCCGGGAGGACCGCGGCAGGCAGGGAGGAGCTTGCTGGGAGTCGGGGGCGCTGGCTCGGTGGAAACAAGGCCAGAGCCCGGCCCCGGAGGGCGTGGACACACCTGGAGCGGAGCAGGAGTGTCTGCGCCGGTCCCGAGCGTCCCGAAGCGCCTGGCTGCAGGAATCTGGGACGAAAGTAGCGGGAGCAAAGGGGTGGAGGGAGGGGGGAAAGGAGGGACGTCCGAGTCCCGGCAGAAAGATTCGGGGCGGAGCCAGAGCCCTCGGATGCAGAGGTGCCAAGGCAGTCCCGGGTAGATGACCTCCCCTAGGAGGGTCGCGGAAGAGTGGAGAAAAGGGAGAAGATCGAGTCGCTCCCCAGCCCGCGCGCCACGGAGGAAAGAGAAAGCGAAAGTGGCCTGGGGGCGGGGCTCGGGGCGGGGCTTCTTTCCAGGCCAGTTTAAAAGCCTGGTGCAGAGGGGCGGGCGGCAGCAGAGCGAGCTGCGGCCGTGGCAGCTGCACGGCTCCCGGCCCCGGAGCATGCGCGAGAGCTGCCCCGGAGCCCCCTGCCGCGCTGCTCGCGGCGCCCCGCGTCCCGCCGCCAGGTGAGCGAGCCAGTGGGCGAGGAGGCGGGAGGGGACGGAGGTGTGTGTGTGTTGGGGGGGCGTCCACAGGACAGGACTGGACTCGGGGACCTCGTGATGGGGTCGTCGCGGCCACCACGCCCCTGGCCCTTACCCATCTCCGCGCGCGCTCGCGCGCGCGCGCTCGCGGGTCTCCCGTAGCGGAGCCTCACTGCCCAAATCGCCCAGCCCGGGCACCAGTTCTCGGAATGCCCAGCAGGCGGCGGCCTCGGGATGGCGAGCTGCGGGCTGGGACGGCCGGAGTCCGTTCCCTCTCCACGCCCCCCTCTCCGCGCGATCCTGAGGTGGCACTCCCCGCCCCCGGCCCCCCTCCACCGGCCTCGGAAAGGCCTCCACGGACGGAAGAGCCCATTTTTCAGATAGGCCCACCGAGGGCTCCAAGGCGCCACGCGGACCTGGTTGCCCCGCCCTCGTCCCCGGGCTCTGGTCTTCTCTCCGGAGCCTGCTTGGCGTCCCCTTCTGGCCAGCGCCCCCGGGACGCTCGGCTCACTGCTTCTGTCTCTCCCCCTCCACCCCATCAGCGCAGCCTCGGACGCTATGGCCCACCCCTCCGGCTGGCCCCTCGTGTAGGATGGTAGCACGCAACCAGGTGGCAGCCGACAATGCGATCTCCACGGCAGCAGAGCCCCGACGGCGGCCAGAGCCTTCCTCCTCCTCCTCGTCCTCTTCTTCCTCCTCCTCGTCCTCGGCCCCCGCGCGCCCGAGGCCCTGCCAGCCGGTCCCGGCCCCGGCCCCTGGCGACACGCACTTCCGCACGTTCCGCTCGCACGCGGATTACCGGCGCATCACTCGCGCCAGCGCGCTCCTGGACGCCTGCGGCTTCTACTGGGGACCCTTGAGCGTGCACGGGGCGCACGAGCGGCTGCGCGCCGAGCCCGTGGGCACCTTCCTGGTGCGCGACAGCCGCCAGCGGAACTGCTTCTTCGCGCTCAGCGTGAAGATGGCCTCGGGCCCCACGAGCATCCGCGTGCACTTCCAGGCCGGCCGCTTCCACCTGGACGGCAGCCGCGAGAGCTTCGACTGCCTCTTCGAGCTGCTGGAGCACTATGTGGCGGCGCCGCGCCGCATGCTCGGGGCCCCGCTGCGCCAGCGCCGCGTGCGGCCGCTGCAGGAGCTGTGTCGCCAGCGCATCGTGGCCACCGTGGGCCGCGAGAACCTGGCGCGCATCCCGCTCAACCCGGTCCTCCGCGACTACCTGAGCTCCTTCCCCTTCCAGATCTGACGCGCGCCCCCGTCCCCCAACCTTGCCTCCTCCCCACCCCCGGGCCCGCAGCATTAACTAGGGCGCCTTATTATTTCCTATATTAATTATTATTATTGTTGTTGTTTGCCTGGAACCCATGGGAATCCTCCCCCGCCTGGGTTGGAGGGAGTTGGCCTGGGAGACGAGGCGCCTCCCGCTCTCTGCCGGAGACCCCTCCCCGCCTCTCTGGGGGGGGGGGGACCTCTCCTCCTGGTGCTCCCTCCGGGTCCCCCTGGTTGTAGCAGCTTGTGTCTGGGACCAGGACCTGAACTCTACTCCTACCTCTCCATGTTTACATATTCCCAGTATCTTTGCACAAACCAGGGGTGGGGGAGGGTCTCTGGCTTCATTTTTCTGCTGTGCAGAATCCTATTTTATATTTTTTACAAGCCAGTTTAGGTAATAAACTTTATTATGAAAGTTTTTTTTTTAAGGAAAAGGAAAGCCTCACAAGGTTTCTCTTGGGAAGTGTGCTTTGGATAACTGTTGTCCTGGGATGGTGGACAAGGGTCTGGGAACTTTTCCTGAGATGCTATGGGGGACACGCGCTGGGAGGTGGGCCGCCTGAGGGCTCCACCCGCCGCTCTGGAGGACAAAACTGCTGGGCTAGTTTTGCTGTGGCTGAGCGTGCGTGCGTGTGTTTGTGTGTGTGTGTGTGTGTGTGTGTGTGTGTGGTGTCCTCTGCTTCAGCTAATCCCACGGAGACAGCCCTGTCAGCGGGGATATTGTCCCCACTGTAGGGAGGAGAAAAGTGAGGGATTGATTGGCAAGAGGCCACTCCTGGGCCACAGACCGGCCTTTTTGGCAGTCCACCCAGCATCTGCTTGAAATGGGTGACAGAGAGGAAACTTTTTTTGCTTTTCTGACCACAACTACTTCCAGGAAGAGGGCGGGGGCTCGGGCTGGGGCTCCTCGAATTTTGGGAAGGAGTGGCCCGCTTGTCTAGCCATTTCAGAGGCGAAGAAGTCTGCCACCTTTGCTTCTTGCTTCCCACCCCACTGTCTAGTGTACTTTTTTTTTTTTTTTTGGAGCCAGAAAGCTGCGTTGTGGTCTGTGGTGGCAGAGGCCCTGGTGGCGCTGATGACTTGGGCAATTCCCTTTGCTTCCCTGGGCCTCTGAAACCGGAGTGGGGTGGGGGGTGGCTCTGTCAGAAGCCCAGGGGCGAGGGTTGCTCTAGGATGCTGTGTGGGCCACCAGGAAAGGTGCAGGGCACACACTTTGTGGCTCCTCCTGTGTCTGCCCTGGATGAACGGAGTCACAGCTGGGTGAAGCAGCCTCGTGGGCCCAGCCCCACTTCATCTTCAGGAGTCCCGGTGGCTCCTGCAGCCTGGGACCTGCTCCTTTGTGGATGTGCTAATGTTTAACAATACCTTTCATCTGCCCAAGAGCGTGGATGCTGGGGAGGCCTGGGCTTGTCTTGGGGATTAGGAACATTGAGGCCCTCTGGGGGGTGGGTGGAAGAGGAGGTGATGTCTTCATTGCCTTCCAAGAAATAACTGCTTTTCTTTCCTTTTACGTCCCCCCCACACACACCCTAGGGTGGACTAATGAGGTCCTTCCTTGTTTGTTTCTCACTACTTGGAAAGAGGGGGGGTAACTGAGCAGGGCTGAGCGTGGGGACAAAGCAATAGTACTAGTAATTACTGACGATTCTCAGTGAGGGCTTCCTAGGTGCGCCATGCCACCCCCAAAAGACCCAGCTTGACATCCCTGTCAAGACCTCAAGCTCCTCTTGTGGATGGGAAACAGGTCCGGGAGGCAAATGGGGGCTCCCACTCAGGATGTTAGCCTCACACGATTGGGCAGGGTGAGGACCTGGCCTGCCCTATACAGAAAGGACCCCCAGCTCCTCTGTCTGTCATCTCTTTAAAGCATTCGATCTTTGCCTGCCTCCACTTTCTGATTTCAGTACTGTTAACACCCCCATCTTATATCTCTAGCCCTCCTCTAAGTAGGGATGAATGGGGAAGGGGGGTTTCCTAACCAAAAAAAAAAAAAAAAAAAAAGTTGACAAGTCCTCCTGTTTTTTATCACCCAAGTGCTGGATCCACTAACCCACTCCTTGTACAAAGCCTGAAGCCGCAATGCTAGGAATGAAGGCCCCAGAGCTGGCCTCTTCCTCACTTTATGAGTCATGTACAAAAAAATCCATCCTGACACACAGAAGGTGAAGTACAAGACCCCAAGGGCTGTGCTCCAAGCTGTGTGCTACTGAGATCTAGTATAATGCCACGGCAAGGGGAGGCTGTGTGTGTGTGTGTGTGTGTGTGTGTGTGTGTGTGTGGCGCCATGTGGCTTCCCAGGGTGCAGATTGTATCTCACTCTCAAACCTCGGCTTCATGATTCAGCTGCACTTACGTCAATGCACAAGAATGAAAAGTGGAGGGGGGGGGGCAGGAGAGATGGCTTAGCGGTTAAGCGCTGGCCTGTGAAGCCTAAGGACCCCGGTTCGAGGCTCAACTCCCCAGGACCCACATTAGCCAGATGCACAAGTTTGTTGGCAGTGGCTGGAGGCCCTGGTGTGCCCATTCTCTCTCTCTGCCACTCTCTCTCTCTCTCTCTCTCTGTCGCTCTCAAATAAATAAAAAAATTTTAAGAAGTGAGGGGGGGTTGGCCTGTGGGAGGGACGGAGTGGGGGGTCCTGGTGTGGTGGTGTGGGGCTGGCAGAATGAGAATGGAGCCACTTTCTAGAATGATGAGGACCTTGTGACCAGTCTTGCGCCAGCACTTGGTCCTCATCTTACCGGGAAGGAAGTGGAGATTCAGAGAGGTGCAGCCATCCACCGAAGGTCACGCAACTCCAGAGTGACAGCCAGGGCTTGGGCCAGCTCTATCTTGCTCTTATCAAGACAGATTTCTTAAAGAGTAGGGGCCTCCCCTTGGCCTTCAGTAGGTCAGGAAGTGGGACCGGCACAAAGCACTTGGCACAGAGCGTGGCATGTCGTAGGTACCAAATCTGTGCATGGCGAGCTTCTCAGTAAAGGGTGATGGAAGTTCAGATAATGAACAGTGGAGGAGGAAGGATAGACAGCTTGAGGGCAGCCTTGGGCAGAGTGAGCAGCCAGGAGTGAACAGACAAGAGGGGGGTTGGGCCCCTTCCTTCAAGGTGTCATTGGCACAACATCCGTTGAAATGAACAACCTTTCAACAAGTGGCTGTGCCCAGCTGGGTAGGGCAGAAAGGAGAAGGTCACAAAGGCCTGTCTGGGATGACAACGAGGCTGTCCCTGGAATGACAGATATGAGCCAGGCAGGAAAGATGGGTGACGGGCATACCAGGCAGATGGAAGAGCACAAGCAGTTGCCCTGTGGCATGAGCTGGTTCTGCCCAGCAGAAAGTATGGATGAGAAGAAGTGTAGGTCCTGGTGTGGAAATGTAGATTTAAAGTTGGATGGGGGAGGGGCGGCACTGGAGAGATGGCTTAGTGGTTAAGGCGCTTGCCTGTGAAGCCTACGAGCCCAGGTTCGATTCCCCAGCACCCATGTAAGCCAGATAGATGCACAAGGTGGATCATGCATGTGGAGTTTGTTTTCGGTGGCTAGAGGCCCCAGTGTGCCCAATCTCTCTCTTTTTCTCTCAACTTAATAAATAAGATGTGTGTGGAGATACGACTTTAAAAAAAAGAATGGGGGTCCTGGGTGTGACCTCATCTAACCTGTCTTGGGCCACATCCTCTGGTCACTGGGTAGAGAGGAGGCTGAAGCAGTGAGTCCTGCGGACATGGCCTTGGGCTTGCTATGTGAAGGCTGTCCTGGCCAGACCTCTTTGTTCCCACCGGTCAGGTTAACAGTCTCTGGCACCTCCCTGGCACAAGGCCAAGGCCCAGCATGGACCAGGCCTGGAATGGCCATATGTGGGCAGCTTCCATTAGAACCCTCAAGTGGGAGCCTCCCCAAGCGTAGGTCATACGCATGACAGCGAGGGGACACGCCCCGCAAGCAATGCTCTCCAGAGCGGAGCTGGCCTCAACTTTGGGAAAGGGCTCACGGGAGCAGGAAGGAGATGGATGGGGTGATGGTGGGTGTGGTCGGAGCAGCCAGAATGTCTGATCCGTGTGCCCCTCACCGGGGAAGCCTCTGGCTAGGCCTCCCATGGACATCACCCAGAAAGAGCCTAGAATAACTTGGGGAGTAGGGCTCAGTCTAATTTTGGAGGAGCCTCGAGGTCCCTTAGCAGGGCACTGTTTTCACCAAAGCAAATTAAGATATGGACGATGCTAAGGTGTCACCTTCTACCTGGCCCTAGAACCTGACTGAAAGTCCTCATGGAAACTGTGGTCCCCACAGTAACGGGTGGGGGGCAGTACAACATCCTCTCACCATGCTGTCCCTGCCCCACACCCAGTTTGGGAGCAGCTGAGCACCTTCCAACCCCCATGGCACAAAAGCTCACACCCAAGAGGACCAAGAAGTACCATCTGGGCCTTGCCTCTGGCGGTTCCTGGGCTGTGTGCATAGTGGGCGCTGGTTGCCAATAAAGAGGTGAAGTTAGAAGTATTGATCCAAGTGATGCCAGTTTTCCTCCAGCTGCACGCTGATGACATCACGCACGAGTTCCACGGTGCCCCTCTGGCCAAGGACTTCCTCCTGGCTGCCATCCATCCCACTGGGCTCTCAGAAGACCCTGAGAGCCCCCCCATCCTCCCACTCCCCCATGCCAGCAAGGCATATTGCAAGATAACAGATCAAAATTATGGTAACTGGCCTTTCTCTCCTTATCCCTCTTTTTGAGACAAGGTCTCTTACATAGCCCAGGCTGGCCAGGAACTCACTTGATAGCCCATATGCTCAGCTGGAGTTTGGGATTGTTAGTGTGGACAGACCCCTTTAATCCTCAGAAACCTTACACCAGGCTACCCTGATCTTGCCTGTCCTAGATCACACCACCATTTGGTCTCAAACTTCTTTTCTTTTCTTTAAAAGTTTTTTGGTTTATTTTTATTTATTTATTTATTTGAGAGTGACAGATAGAGAGAGAGAGAGAGAGAGAATGGGCATGCCAGGGCTTCCAGCCACTACAAACGAACTCCAGACGCGTGCACCCCCTTGTGCATCTGGCTAATGTGGGTCCTGGGGAATTGAGCCTTAAATGGGGGTCTTTAGGCTTCATAGGCTAGTGCTTAACCGCTAAGCCATATCTCCAGCCCTCTTTTCTTTTTTTTTAATTTATGAGAGAGAGAAAATGAATGGGCATGCCAGGGCCTCCAGCCACTGCAAACAAACTCCAGACACATGCAACACCTTGTGCATTCGGCTTATGTGAGTGCTGGAGAATTGAACCTGGCTGCTTTGGCTTTGCAGGCAAGTACCTTAACCACTAAGCAATCTCTCCAGCCCCCAAACTTTTTTTTTTAAAAAAACATTTTTATTGACAACTTCTATATTTACAGACAATAAACCATGATAATTCTTTCCCCTCCCCTTCCGTCTCCTTTCTCCCACTTTCCCCTTCACAACTCTGCTCTCCATCATATCCCCTCCCTCTCTCCGTTAGTCTCTTTTATTTTGATGTCATCGTCTTTTTTCTCCTATTACGCGGGTCTTGTGAAGGTGTTGCTAGGCCCTGCGAGGTCATGGATATCGAGGCCCATTTCTGTCTGGGAATTTGCATTGTAGGGAGTGGTCCCCTTTAACATTCTTCCCACCACTTCTTCTGCAATGGACCCTGAGTCTTGGAGGGTGTGATAGAGATGTTTCAGTGCTGAGCACGCCTCTGTCACTTCTCAGCACTATGTTGCCTTTGGGTCAGCCCAGTGGTCACTGCCATCTGAAAAGAGAAGCTTTGCTGAACAGAAGGGAGAGTAGCATTAATATATGAATATGAACATTAAGTGTAGTGCTTTCAGGGCTGTTTGTTGAGAGTATATATATAATATATGCATTTATCCAGACAAGAGCAGGCTTTATATCCCTAAGGCTCATGACCTCCCCTGCCATAGGCTTTTGATTCAGTTTTCATACTGGGCATGTATTCCCTCCCATAGAGTGGGCCTCCAGTCCAACTAGAGAGCAGCTGGTTTCCCCCAGAGCACACAGGCCACTACTGCACTCTTTCAGTCATTTGGCCTGTCTGGCCAAACTTGAGGCTTCCACTGTCCACTGTTTTCAACGCTGATGACTTCTGTCTCCCATAGGGCTGCATACAGTGCAGCTTTTTCCAGCTTTCAGTTGGCTGGTCTACAGGGAGAAGGTGTTTTAGCTCAGTCCCAGCTTGATTACCTTGCTGCCCAGGCACGTGACGTTTTCATCAATAGGGTCTTACCATCTATTTCTTGTGGGAAACCAAGGGCTTTGGCAATAGCCTATATTTTGGAGGCAACAAACTTCTTTACTTTACCTGTAAATAAGATTAGCTGCCAACTCCATAGGTGACTTTATGTTACAAAAAAATCCTGCCAAGTGTTTAACACAAGGGTCTTTCTCTGTAGCCCAAGCTGGCTTCAAACTCATGGTCCCCCTGCCTCAGCCTCCTGAGTGCTGGGATTACTAAGGTGTGCCACAATGCCTGGCTGTCCTTTTAGATTAATGCCCATGCATTGAGCACCTACTGGGAGCTAACACTTGGCCCAGGTTCCATCGTGAGGCACCGGAGGCTCTGAAGGGCTGGACAACGGTGTCTATTTCTGCTGTAAACAGCAGGGTCGGAGTTCATGCTCAGGTGGTCCACGTCGGGGCTGGGGGGTGTCCAGATCCAGGGATCCAAGCTCCACCCCCAGCAAGGCAGGCTGGCGGTACCTTACCTGCGAGGCTGCGTAAGATTCCAGCCTGGGATAGCTGCCAGACCTTCCTGGTCAGAAGGGAGCTAGGTGGTGGGGAGGTCACGGATGCAAACCAGGATAGGCCAGGATGGGGAAACCTGAGGCAGATGTGGATCTCCTGCAAGGGCAGGGCTCAGCCGGGGAACCTGCAGGGGCCTGTTCGCCCTCCCACAGCCGGGTGCAGCTACGAAGGAGGGGCAGCCAGGCAGGATGAAGGAGAGGAGGGGGTGAGGCAGAGCCCAGGTGAATCAGCTTCGGAGGCCCCTGCCTGTGGCATTCCGCTCTGGGAGGCAGCATGGAGGGCAAGGGAGAGCCAGCCTCAGACCCGGCTCTGTCCACGGTGTGGCCGAAATGGCTTCTTTCCCAAAACGAGTAGCAGCATCTCCATTCTGCGCTGCTTTTGCAAACGTGTCACGGGCACCGAACAGGGTGAAAACAAAACGCATCACCACCCAAATATAGGAAATAATGATTATTTTGCCTCCCAGGCAGCTGCTCAGATGTCTCCGAATCAGCATAGCCAGGAGGGCAGAGGAGCCAGGCCCCCCCCCCCCACCGTCCTTGCCAGTGGAAGCAGCGGCTGCCCGCTCAGTCTTGCCCAATGCCCTGCCACGCCAGGCGCTGTTCTGAGTCACGGAAGCACCGTATCCCAGGTCACCCTCACGTGAGGCGGGCGTCACCATCTTTGTCTCATTTCCTGAAGCCCAGTAAGTCACAGCAGGTCGTTCCTATGACACACACCTCCTCTTTGCATAGGCTGTCACGTGAAACCTCCCCAGGCCTCCGTTTTATGCTGTTTTGTCACATCAAGCCAAGTTACACCTGTACTGCTATTCAGTTCATTTTTTTAAACATCATTTCAGTTGGTTGTCTTAAGTAAATTTTATACCAAGGGTGCTATATTATGACCTATGTGTAAGGCCAGAACAGAATCACCTGCCACAAAGAAAACAGTACTGGTTATTATTATTTTTTTAACTTGAGAGAGGGAATGAGGCAGAGAGAGAGAGAGACAGAGAGAGACAGGTTGGTGGGGGGAGAATGGGCACACCAGGGCTTCCAGCCACTGCAAACAAACCTCAGACGCATGTGTCCCCTTGTGCATCTGGATTACGTGGGTTCCTGGGGACTCGAACCGAGGTCCTTTGGCTTTGCAGGCAAGCGCCTTAACCACTAAGCCATCTCTCCAGCTCTGGCTGAGTTCTGCCTAGCTATTTGGGCCTTGCTGTCTGCCTGAGACACAGCAAGAAGTGGAAAAAGCTGAAAGAGGCTGGGAGATTGCTCAGGGGGCAAAGTGTCTGCTGTGAGTTCGCGTCCCCAGCACCCACGTGAAGGCCACTCTCAGTGGCTGGCGCCTGTAATCAGAGGAGACCGATCCCTCGGGCTTGCTGGCTTGATGAGTTTAGGCTCACTGCTAGACCTTCAAAAGAAATCTCAAAAGCGGGCTCTGTGTGGTGGCATATGCCTTTCACCCTGGTACTTGGGAGGCAAAGGTAAGAGGACCACCATGAATTTGAGGCTGGCCTGGACTACAGAGTGACTTCTAGTTCAGCCTGGGCTACAGTGAGACCCCACCTGGCAGACAAAAAAAAAAAATCTCAAAAATAAGTTAGGCCCTCAAAAATAGTTCCCAAAAAAAACGAGGTAGAGGTAGGTCATGGTGGCGCACGCCTTTAATCCCAGCACTCGGGAGGCAGAGGTAGGAGGATCACCGTGAGTTTGAGGCCACCCTGAGAATATAGAGTGAATTCCAGGTCAGCCTGAGCTAGAGTCAGACCCTACCTTGAAAAAAAAAAGAAAAGAAAAAAGAAAAAAAATGAGGTGGAAAGTATCTGGAGATGACACCTGATGTCCAGCTCTGGCCTCTACATGCATGTACACACACATGTACCCCACACACATGCATACTTGCTGTACACATACTCATGCTATAAAAAAAGATACATAAGACAAAATGAAAGAAGGGCTAGAGAGATGGCTTAGCTGTTAAGGCACTTGCTTGCAAAGCCAAAGGACCCAGGTTCAATTCCCCAGGACGCACGTAAGCCAGATGCACAAAGTGGCGCATGCGTCTGGAGGTTGTTTACAGCAGCTGAAGGCCCTGGCACACCCATTCCCTTTCTCTCTCTCTCTCTCTCTGTCAAATAAATCAAATTATATATAAAAAGTTTTTAAAGTGAAAGAAATGAGACAGATATTAGCAAGCGTTAGAAAGGTGGGGGGAGGTTCCATTTTTGTTTGAGACAAAAAATCTCATGTAGTCCAAAGCTGGCCTTAAACTCACTGTGCAGCTATAGCTGTCCTGGAACTCCAGATCCTCTTGCCTCTACCTAATGCTAGGATTACAGGCATGGGTCACCACACCACCACAGTCCCAGGCCTGGTGTTGACACAGCACTACCAGAACACACTGCCTGACCCGGGGAGGAAGCCCTACAATGAAAAGAAGAGGGGCGTGTCGGAGCAAACTCCGCCCACCATGACATGGGGTGGCCCGCTTAGAGGGGTGTGGAGGACTAGGGGAAGCGATCCTCAGCAGCCCAGCACAGAGTACAAGCTCCATTAAGTGGGCCTTGTGTCCCCACCTCCAGCTTGGGCCACTGAAAATGAAACCTCTTCGTCCTCTCCACGCCCACCTGGGGACAGGAAGGCCCATGGTTTACAGAAACCGGTTCAAAATGAAAGTCCACAGATCCATTGCAGGGGTGCAGAGGTCCCTAAGCAGGTGGGCAGGGCCTGGGGCAGAGGAAGGAGTGACCCTGACCTCCAGGCAAGTCCCCTTCACTGGCGTCAACACAGGGAAGCTGAGGGTGAATGCAATGGGCCACATGGCCAGTGATGTCACCCCATTTCCTCTCACCTACACAGAGTGCTCACCAGCAGATGCCATAATCGATAATCGGCTGTTCCACACAGCAGGGCGTGAGGCCGGGAGAGGCGAAGGGCCCAGTCTGGGTGCCATAGCTCGTCCAGACAGAGGAGGAGCATTTCAACCTGGCAAGGTAACTCCAGAACACTCCAGAGAGCAATCAACTGCCAGGTGCTGTAACAGGGCTCCTTCCCGTGGGACTCGAGGCCCTTCACCATCTGGCTGCCATGTCCACTTCCTGTCCCCTTTGCTCCTGTTTCTACAACCTCTCCTCCAACCCTTCATGGCCCTCTAGGCCGCCTGAGCCCCCTGAGGAAGGCCTCCGATATTTTTCCTTCTCCCCTCGGAAAACACCTGCTCCACCTTCCATACTCAGC
The DNA here is from genome assembly GCF_020740685.1 of Jaculus jaculus. Lineage (NCBI taxonomy): Eukaryota > Metazoa > Chordata > Mammalia > Rodentia > Dipodidae > Jaculus > Jaculus jaculus. Next base: position 102,727,718 of record NC_059112.1, read on the forward strand.
TCAGCCGTCACCTCTTCTAGGAAGGCGCCCCGGACCCAGCTGAGGACTGCTGACACCGTTACTGGCTGGGAGGTGGTCAAGAGGCTTGCTCTGTATTCCAGACTGCGGGCACCATCCTGTTAGCTTATCCTGTGTGGCGCAGGTAGGTTCAGTTAACCTCTGTGCCACAGTCTCCCCGGGGCAAGAGCGTTGATATCTGCAAAGTGCTTACACGTATGATTGGCTCAAAGAAAGTTTGCCCAGGATAAGATACTGACCCACATTGAGTTCAGCTCATGGGCTAATCTGAGGCAGGAGAGGGAGATGGGGGGGGGTGAGCAGAGGGGAGCCAAAGCATGAGGCTGAACAAGACACAAACACCCCAAAGATGCAGGTGTGTCCCTCTGCCCACCCACAACCAGATATTAGGGGTAAGGCTCTCACACATACCTTTACTAAGTACACGTTTATTTCAGTGTGATTTCGGAGACAAATGTATCACTTGGAATCCGACATTTTGTTTCAAAAGTTGGGTGGGCACAGTTGGCTAAAAAACACGGATAAGGGCTGGAGAGATGGCATAGTGGTTAAGGAGCTTGCTTACAAAACCTAAGGACTCAGGTTACCTAAGGACTCAGGTTCAATTCTCCAGCACCCACCTAAGCCAGATGGACAAGGTGGCGTATGTGTCTGGATTTCATTTGCAGTGGCTAGAGGCCCTGGCGTGGCCATTCTTTCTCTTTCCCTCTCTCCCCCCTCAAATAAGTAAAAATAAAAAGATATAACTTTCTTAAAAAATATGGATAAAAATTGTTTCAGACTCAGGTGGTAGAGTGCCTACTTAGCATGTATTGAAACTCTGGGTTCGATTCCCCCATTCCACATAAACCTAGCAAGGAGGCACCCTAGCATTCAGGAGGTGGAGGTAGGAAGGTCAGAGGTTCAAGGTCATCCGTGGCTACTTAGCAAGTTTGAGCCAACCTGAGGTGCATGAGACCCTGTATCAAACAAACATACATACATCATCTATGGGGAATAGTGAGGTTTGACGAAAGCCAAAGAGAGAGACAGAGAGAGAGATTTGGTGAAAGGAGTGCCATATGGGCAGAAGCAGGGGAAAGAGAGAGAGGAAAGGATGCTAGAGAGGGGGGAAGGTTTGAGAATAAAGGAGAGGAAGCGAGGGAAAGTGATGGAGAAACAAGGTGGAGGAAGGGAGAGGAATGGCAGAAGGTAAAGTGGGGGGCCTGGAGAGACGGCTCAGCCTTTAAGGTGCTTGCCTGCAAAGCCTGACGGCCTGGGGTTCCATTCCCCAGGACCCATGTAAAGCCAGCTGCACAAAATGCTTTTGGAGTTCATTTGCAGTGGCTAGAGGCTCTGGTGTGCCCATTCTCTCTGCCTGTCTTGTCTCTCTCTGCTTTAAAATAAATAAATAAAAATAATAATAAAAATTTTTACAAAATGAAGGAAAGAGGGCTGGAGAGACAGCTTAGCGGTTAAGGCATTTGCCTGCAAAGCCAAAGGATCCTGGTTCGATTCTCCTGGAGCCACGTAAGCCAGATGCACAAGGGGGCACATGCATATGGAGTTTGTTTGCAGTGGCTGGAGGACCAGTCTCTCTCTCTCAAATAAATTAATAAGTAATATATTTTAAAAAACGCAAGCCAGGCGTGGTGGCGCACACCTTTAATCCCAGCATTTGGGAGGCACAGATAGGAGGATCTCTGTGAGTTTGAGGCCACCTTGAGACTACAGAGTGAATTCCAGGTCAGCCTGGGCTAGAGCAAAACCCTACCTTGGAAAAAAAAAAAAAAAAAAAAAAAGGAAAGAAAGGGAGGCAGAGACACTAACCATAGAAGAAAGAATGCAGAGATGGGCTAATGAATGAGTTAATGAATGTGGAAAGAAATGACTGATGGAGGGCCAGGGTAAAGTCAAGGAAACGCCAGGCCAGAGCCAGGCTGCAGCCCTCACCATCCACAGCCCACCTCTCCTGCCTATGGGCTGTATGGCTAGCCCCAGGGGCCCTGGGTCCAAGTCCTGAGGCAGTAAGTGGCTGTGTCTGTGACTTCATGAGACAGTGGCCACTGCACCACACAGACGAGAAGCCTGGGTACCTGCTCCTCTCTGACCGCAGAGAACTGAAAGCAAAAGCCACCCCCAAGCGCTCCTGCCCAGTCTTCCTGTCCCTCAGATGGTTTCTTAGAAATCAGTGGCCTGTGCTTCCAGTGGTGGTCTGGACTTCCTCCCCTCCCCTGGACTCCTCCTTCTGGCAGATGTCTCTGTGCCAGCAGAGGCCACTCCTGGGGTTGGGTGGCCCCCAGCAAGCTCAGAAGTAATACATTGCGTCCTGCGTGCCGTGTGCTGGGCACCCAGTCTATTCACAGGGTTAGAGGGAAGGGGACCCCCTAATGCCACCCAGGAAGTGTGGGAGATGCAGGCCGGGTGAGTCTGCAGGGAAGGAGTCCCCCTGCCCCACTGTAGTGAAGGGGATGCGGGCAGAGGGAATGGCGTCAGGGAGGCAGCCGGGCTGCGTGATCTCCAACCCTTTCCAGGTAACCGCCCAGACAAGCAGTCCACTTCTCTACTTTTTGCACGTGCAGAGACGGAGGTTAGAAGTGCCACGGTGTGTGGCACACAGCTGCCTAGCTAGAGGACAAATGCCCTCAACCGGTGTGCTCAGCTTCTCTGGCAGGGATTCCGGCTGTGCCTGGGGTCCCACTTGGGCTGGCCTCGAACTGTCGGAGATCCTTCCAAGTGCCGGCATTAAAGGCGTGCGCCACCGCACCTGGCTCACCTCTCTTTCTTTCTTTCTTTCTTTCTTTCTTTCTTTCTTTCTTTCTTTCTTTCTTTCTTTTTTTTCGAGCAGGGTCTCACTCTGGCCCAGGCTGACCTGGAACTCACTATGTAGTCTCAGGGTGGCCTCGAACTCACAGAGATCCTCCTACTTCTGCCTCCCGAGTGCTGGGATTAAAGCGCCACCATGCCCGGCTTTTGTATTTTCTTTTCTTTCTCTGTCTTCCTTTCTTCTCTCCTTTTCTTTCTTTCCTTCCTTCTTTCTTTCTTTCTCTCTCTCTTTCTGTGACTCAGTGAGTTCAACTAGGGTTGTTTGCAAGAGCATGAATGAAGGAGTAATTACAGGAACGTGGGCAGTTTACCAGCAGCCCTATACCCTGAAGAAAAAGTCTGTCTCCCTGCCGCAGTCAGCTTCGTGTTATGGGGACGAAACTCCAACCCAGACAGTTTATGAAGGGAGGAAGAAGGGAGTTGATTTGAAGTTTACAGAGCCAGGAAAAGTTCCCTAATGGCAGAAGAAGCTGGCCCCTGTGAAAGGTCCATGCAGAGAGAAATGCCAACCACTACCAGCACTGTGAGCCAGCACACCCCAGGGCCCCAGGCGTAGCTCAAGCACCCTGTGTGTCTTTAGACTAGACTAGAATTCCAGACCTGCCCCCACACCTTAGGGCTGAACCCTAGGATCCACCCATGGGGATGTCAAGTTACAAGCTTGAATAAAACTCCTGAATTGGCCTGGAGAGATGGTTTAGCATTTGCCTACAAAGCCAAAGGACCCAAGTTCGATTCCCCAGGACCCACGTAAAGCCAGCTGCACAGAGTGGCACATGCGTCTGGAGTTTGTTTGCAGTGGCTAGGAGGCCTGGAGCGCATATTCTGTCTCTCTCTCTCTCTCTCTGCCTCTTTCTCTCTCTCTCTTAAATAAATAAATAAAATACAATAAAAAATAAACACAACTCCTGAGTCTATTGGGGGCATCTATTCAAACTACCACACTCCCCTAGCAACCTGTAACTCTCAACAGAGCCCCAGGGTGAGTAGCACTTCCCAAGCCCCTCCCCCATCTCAATGGCCTGGTGACAGACCCGGTCCTGGGCAGCTCTTGTGCAGGTGGCCAGAGCTACAATGAGTTCAGGAGTGCAATGGCTTTCCTGTTGAATTATTATTATTTTTTTAACAACTGCCTAGTTTGGGGGAGGCTGGCAGTCCATGTGCCAAGATAGCCAGAGAAAGGACATAGATTAGCAGAGATCACTGTGTGGGCTCCCGCACCCAGCCATGCCTGAAATCCACCCCTTGACTTCCCCACACGACATTTTCTTCATTGCTGACACTGGTCTAGATTATGTTTCTGTCACTTGCAAGCCAGGCTTCCAAGAAATCAGTTTACAGAGCAGCAGAGATGGCCTGCCTGGCTTGTTTGTGGAACTAAGGCTGAGCCAGGAAAAGAGGCAAACAACCTCCTGGGTCTGAAAGAGCCAAATTCCTTAGGCTGCTGCTGCCTCCCCTCCCCCGCCCTGCAGCTGCGCCCAGAAAGCTGTGGCAAGCAAGCCAAACGCAGCCTTGCCCTTTCACACTCCATTCAGCAGATGTTGTCAGCCCGAGGTATTCCCTCTAGGACTGGGGACAGAACCCAGGGTCCTGTGCGCCTCGCCAAATGCTCTGCCATCAGCTACGCCCCAGCCCTCTTTTGACTTTTTTATTTTGTGACAGAGTCTCACTAAGTTGCCCAGGCTGGCTTTGAACTCACTCTGTAGTCCAGATACAACTTGAATTTGAGACCTCCTGCATCCGTAGCCACAACGATGGGCCTGCACCACCAGGCCTGGCTTGCTTGCTTCTGGCTTATTGTTGTCTGGGGGCCTTTTACTTTGTTTTTGTTTAGTTAGTGTCTCACGACATAGCCCAGGCTGGCCTGGAACGCTCTGTCTTCCTGCTGAACCCCCTGGTGTGTTGGGATTACAGGTGTGAACCACCATGCTCAGTTGATGCAGTGCTGGGGATTGAACCCAGGGCTTCGTGCATGCTAAGCAAGCACTCTGCCAAACGAACCACATCCCCAGACCCCTCTTCATTTATCTTAAAATAAAAGCCTTTAGTTATATTTAGAGAAGCTTCTGGGGCATACCAAGTCTGAAAGAGGGTACCTGATTCCCATAGACCCCCATCCCTCCCCACCTCCCCAATGTCTCACATGGACCCTTTTAACTTTCACATCTGTTTTCAAAAACATTTTAGGGGTGGAAGAGATGGCTCAGTGGTTAAAGACACCTGTCTGCAAAGCCCGAAGGCCTTGCTTCAATTCCCCCTGCTTGTAGATTGATATGTAAACATGATCATACCTATTGGTTCACTGAGGCAGCCCAAGATCTAAGCAAGGGCCCAGTGTGACCTTGTAATGACCTTCATTTCATCAAATGCTCTTAACTATCCACTAGGATCTTGGTCTTCTCCATGGATGGGGGAACTGAGGCTCAGAGAGAGGCAGTCACACTGGCCCTGGTGCCCAAGTCTTTGAGCAAGGTGGTGAATGAAACCAGATATGCACCGGGGGCCTCTGCCTCACTCGCCAGCGGGCGATCACTGAGGACTTCTGAGAGCCATCCCACTCAGAGACATTTTCTGCCTCAGCTCCGGTAGCTCCTGGGAGCCAACACAGCGTGAGTTCCACATGGACAAGGAGTAAGACCCTCTTGTCCCCATTTCTCAGAGGAGGAAGCTGAGGCCCAGAGAAGTGAACTGACTCACTCAGGGTCACCTGGCTAACTAACCCATCTGAAACTGTCCTTCAGTGTCATGTCAAGGTAGACAGTGGCAACAGTAAGTTTGGTCTGTGACACATGATCAAAGGTGGAGAGGTCTTGGGTGATGTGCCACAGGGCTCTGTCATGAGTCTGTCCTTCCTTCCTTCCTTCCTTCCCTTCAAATATTTTTATTTACTCACTGGAGAGAGATAGACAGAGAGAGAGAGGAGGCAGATAGAATGGGCACAGCAGGGCCTCCAGCCACTGCAAAAGAACTCCAGACACATGAGCCACCTTGTGCATCTGCCTTATGTGGGTCCTGGAGAATTGAACCTGGGTCCTCTGGCTTTGCAGGCAAGCGCCTTAACTGCTAAGCCATCTCTCCAGCCCATATCTTTCCTTTCTTCTTCGTGTATTCCTACATCAGAAGCCAAGCAACCTGCTGATGGCAGGGACGCGGAAGTCACCAGGCAAGAGTTAGGATCCTAATGACACTCAGTGAGTACAAACATGAAATATAAGAAATTAGTGGAAAAAAAGAGGGAAATTCATGCAAAGTCCTACACTAGGGTTAAAAAAGTCACTTGCTCCATGAGCTAGGGAGATGGCTCAGTGGTTGACAGCCTGGGTTCAATTCTCCAATACCCATGTCATGCCAGGTGCACAAAGTGGCACATGCCTCTGGAGTTTGTTTGCAGTGGCAAGAGGCCCTGGAGTGTCCATTCTCTCTCCTTCTCTCTCTCCCCACCCCCCCCCCACACACCCAAGTTAATTAATTTGTTCATAAAAATTAAAAAAATAGCCCGGCGTGGTGGCGCACGCCTTTAATGCTCCAGTACTAGATGATTTGTGGCCTTAATAGACCTGTCAGATGGGAACTCAGGATTAACCAGGTACAGTGTGCCCTGCACAAGCTAATCCAGCAGGTACTTGCCAGCAAGGACATTCAGAATAAGAAGTGTCTCACACGGGAACACGGGAACACTGGCTGACGTGCCTGGGGAACCTCAGCTAGAAGGCTGGCACCCGCGGATCCTGGAGGAGGGGTCACTGAGCGTGACCAAACAGAGTCGATGCTGCTGTCCCAAGCATGTGGCGGGAGCTCAGCCAACGGAAGGTACACAGCCAACGGAAGCAGCCACCGCCCAGTTGACGGAACCCAGACGGGTTTGACAGGGCAGAAAGAACTTGGCACGGTTTCGTGTCATTTTGTTTATTTAATTGAGAGCGACAGACAGAGAGAGAAAGAGGCAGAGAGAAAGAAGGAGAGAGAATGGGAGCGCCAGGGCCTCCAGCCACTACAAATGAACTCCAGACGCGTGCGCCCCCTTGTGCAGCCGGCTAACGTGGGTCCTGGGGAATCGAGCCTCGAACCAGTGTCCTTAGGCTTCATAGGCAAGCACTTAACCACTAAGCCGGGCCTCTTTTCTTATCGAGCACTTTAGAGTACTTCATTTCATTTTCGAAACAATCTTCAGGGTGGATCACTGGAATGCCTGTCTAGGATTTCTGGCTTGTAGATCACAATCCCAAGGCAAACGTCAATTTCATATAGTTTCATGTAGTCACTTGTTTCCTAAGAGATGAGGAAACCCAGAGAGACTGTATCTTAGGACGGGCATTGCAGGGCCTGGAGCCTTTTGTTTTCCCAGAGGGTGTGCAGTTTTTCCCTGATACCACCTCTCTGCTCCCTGTAGCCCCAGCCCCAGAAGGCCTATAACTAACCACCTGGGTGTCTGTGAACTGGAGAATTGAGAGAGACCCCTATTCTCATGTCATCACAGCCACACAGAGACAGAAGATGAGGCCTGAGGGCCTGGGCTGCTGGGTCGCCCGGCCTCTGTCAGAAAGAACCTGAAAGTTCTTGTGGGCTTGTCTGAGGCTGCTGCCTGGCTCTTGGGCTAGATGGATTGGGTGTGGGCACAGGGGCCCATTTCTCTGACAGTAACGATGCAGCCAGTCTGTGTTCCCCTGGACACTGTGTACCCTCTTCCCCAAGTGGTCTGTCCTGGACACTGCACTCTCTTCCCCAAGTGGCCTGTCCAGGGGGCACAGAGGTGGGTGGGTATCTTAGTGCCCAGGGATGCTGACCTGGTCGGGCTGGGCCTGAGCCTCCCATGGGTGGAGGAAGTAAACCCTGGGCCAGCCCTTGCCCCACCGAGGCCACTTGCATGGTGTCGGGCTGGAGGATTGTGCGTTTCCAGGTAGCTGGATGAGCTGGCAGCTGCGGGGGCAGCAGTGGAGGGAGGAAGAGGGCAGCCTGGTCCCCCGCGTGTGCAGCCCGCCCGCCCGCCAGGCACAGCCGGGCTTCTTCGGGGAAGTCACCGAGCCGGAGTTCCAGGAAGCGATAACGCTTGTTGAAACCTCTTTTTTGTGGCCTGGTCTCGTCACACAGCTTGGTGGGGACCCACGTCAGGCAGTGCCACAGGTCTAGGCCAGCTGGAGCCCTGGCAGCTGCTGCCACCCCCTTGCTGTCCCCAAGAGGGTAACGAGGGCGGAGCGGGCTGGCCAGGACTGGAGCTCAGAGCTCTTTGCACCCCAACAAGAGCCTGCACAGTCTGGTCAGCCTCACCTCTCCCGCTGGCAGAGGCACCAGGGGCTACGCAGGCCGTAGCAGCGTCTGGCTCACAGAACTGGGGGCTCTCTACTCCTTCCCGGGAGGTCATTCTAGAGCCTAGCATCGTGACCCTTGGGACGTTTTCTACTTCTTTTTCTTTCTTGAAACAGGGTCTCAGTCTAGTCCAGGTTGACCTGGAACTCATTCTGTAGCCCAGGATGGCTTCAAACTCATGGTGATCCTCCTACCTCGGCCTCCCCAGTGCTGGGATGAAGGCGTGGGTCACCATGCCCTACCCTCAGGGCTTTTGTCCCGGGGGACATCCTATGCCTTGTGGGACGCTGCAGAACACCCCTGGCCTCCACCCGCTTGGTGTCAGTAGAAGCCACCCTGAAATGGCCCCCAACATGGCCAGTGTTCCTTGGGGGCAGAACCCTGGTTTGGGTTGCCATGCCTGGCACCCAGCAGGTTCCTCAATGGCAGAGCATGTCTGGGTCATTTTGATACCCCATGATCCAGCATTATAAGGGTGCCAAGGGTAACTTGAGAGGCTCTTAACTCACTATTCTTCTTCTTTTTTTTTTTTAAGATTTAGAGGCAGAGAGATGGGGGTGGGAGAGAGAGAGAGAATGGGAACGCCAGAGCCTCCAGCCACTGCAAATGAACTCCAGACGCATGCACCACCATGGGCATCTGGCTTACGTGGGAAATGGAGAGTCAAACCTGGGTCTTTAGGCTTTGCAGACAAGTGCCTTAACCGCTAAGCCATTTCTCCAGCACATTTACCTCTTTACTCTTGATCAGCACCTTTAACAAATATGCTATCTTTTTTTTTTTGGGTAAGAGAGTCTCATGTAGCCTAGGCTGACCTCAAACTCGTTATGTGACTGAGGATGACCTTGAACTTCTTTTTTTTTTTTAATTTTGTTTTTATTTTTCAAGATAGGGTCTCACTCTAACTCAAGCTAACCTGAAATTGACTCTGTAGTCTCAGGGTGGCCTCGAACTCACGGTGATCCTCCTACATCTGCCTCCCAGGTGCTGGGATTAAAGGTGTGCACCACCACACCCGGCTGAGCTTGAACTTCTGATCCTCCTGCCTCCACCTCCCGAGTGCCAACATGACAGGCGCGTGCTGCCGTGCTGGATGTATGCAACGCTCGGCCCGGAACTCAGAGCTTCCTGCTTGCTAGGCAAGAATTCTACCAGCTGCATTACATCCTCAGTCTCCACACATGCCGTCTAAATGAACACTGTGCTGGGGGTCTGGGCCTTGAAGAAAGCAGACCAGGTAGAGAGAAGGTCAGTCCTGAAGCAAGGCCGCACACCCCTCAGTGAGATGTCCCTGTTGGGACCCAGAAGTTGGTAACCTGTCACCGCCCCACCACCCCAAAAGGTCGCTTGTAGAGTCATCGTAGAGGACATCACAGATGCTGATCTTGGGATCCTATGATGACAGACAGATCCACACAGTCTTCCATGTCCATGCATCCTGTTCTGTCACGGGAGCCCCGAGACTGTGCTCAGTTCCCGGCCCTTCAACATGAAGTCACAGCTGGGATCGCAGAGCCCTTGAGGAAACCTTGTGAGGCGCAAGTCCAAGATCAAACTCAGCAGAGGGGGCTGGGAGACGGCCCAGTGGTGGGGGGCTTGCTGCACCAACCCGAGGACTTGAGCTTGGATCTCCAGCACCCATGAAAATTGCCTGCTGTAGTGGTGTGTGGCTGTAATCCCAGCACTGGGGAGAGGGAGACAGGAAGATCCTGGGGCTTACTCGCCAGCTAATTGAGCTGAATTTGTGAGCTCTAGGAACAGTGAGAGAACCTGTCTCAAAAAATAAAGTCGAGGGCTGGAGAGATGGCTTTAGCTGTTAAGGTGGTTGTCTGTGAAGCCTCAGACCTAGGTTCAACTCCCCACGACCCATGTAAGCCAGATGCACAAGGTGGCGCATGCGTCTGGAGTTCATTTGCAGTGGCTGGGGCCCCTGGCAAGCCCATTCTCTTTCTCTCTCTCTCAAATCAATAACAACTTAGAAATTTCAAAAAGATATTAAAAAATAAGGAGAATAATTAAGGAAGACACCTGGTGTTGATCTCTGGCATCCACATGTACCTGCCCACATACATGTGTAGCCCCCACAAACATGCATGTCACATACATGTGCACACACACATGCACAACACATACATGGGAAAAAACACACCAAAAAAAAAATCTCACAGAGGGAAAAAAAAATTGCCAAGAAAATGTTGCCAGTACGGGAAGCAGGCAAAACCTTCTGAAAACAAAAAGTCCTCAGAGAACTAAGATGTTGCATCTATGAAACAAGAACAGGGGATGCTCTGCAAAAGGAAGTGAGCCTGGCGTGGTGGCGCACGCCTTTAATCCTAGCACTTGGGAGGCAGAGGTAGGAGGATCGTCGTGAGTTTGAGGCCACCCTGAGACTACATAGTGAATTCCAGGTCAGCCTGGGCTAGAGTGAGACCCTACCTCTAAAAACCAAAAAAAAAAAAAAAAAAAAGGAACTGTCAGAAAAGAAGAATGAACTAGAGAACTGGAAAGATGATCCAAGAAGCTAAGCGTTGGAACACAAGACTGGGGAGAGCTCGCTGAGGGAGGGAAAAAGGAAACAAGAGGGAAAAGATAAGACAATGTCAGGTGTGGTGGAGCATGCCTGTACCCCCAAGCCCCTGGGAGGCTGAGGCAGGAGGAAGATGAGTTTGAGGCCAGCCTGGAGTGCATATCAAGACCCTGCGCCTCCCCGGAAAAGCACTTGAATCTGTGTCCCCATCCCTAGAATGTGGCTGTGTGGGCCAAGAGGGTAACATGGGTGTGGGACTGGGCTGGAGCCTTCTTGTCTGGGCCTTAAGGGGTGTGTGGCTGCTACCCCAGTTTCTCAGAACTGCAAACGTCACAAGTATAAGCCCACAACAGCCTCTAGAAGATGCAAAGCCACACAGAGACTCAAGGGACCTGTCAGCTGAAGCCACCCCACGGACCAGCCAAACTCCGGTGACCCGTGGGCTAGCTCTGGGGGGTAATGGTGGGCCGGTGGAGCTCAGCCTGGCCCAAGATCACCCAGCTGCCCCTTGGGCTCATGAGCTGTAATTTAATGCCATTGGTTCAAGCTGCTCATTAGGGATGATCTGTTACATAGCCAAGACCACCTCACACAGGGAGCTACTCCATAAAGGCAGCCGAGAGTGGGAAATGCCAGTCAGGGCAAGCCTTGTGCTAGATTTACTACACCGATTAGAGGCCTGGCCCTGCCTCTGGAAGCCCCTAACCTGGAGGGAGCTGGACTTAGGAGCTGTAGTGCACCTCAGACGCCTGTGGCCTTTGATGAAAGCCAATCTGCCAGAGGTGGAGCCATGCTGCTGGTTTCTTTAGACCGCTGTCCTCCCTCCCCACCCCAGGGCCTTTGCATGTAATTGTTCTCCCTACCACTGCTCTCCTGTGAGACTCAGCTCAGCTCTCTCCCAGGGGCAGCCCTGTGCCCCGCTTTGTTAGCCTGGGCCAAGGGTTCTCTGAACTTCCTCTAACCCCAGCCAGCATTCACCCTGCGAGCTGTTCTTTGGTCCAGCTGTCTTGTTTACAGAGGGGAAACTGAGGCTCAACGAGGGGAAGCAGGCCTTGACCAAGATCATCCTATGCAGACGTGTCGCGGCGACACCTTACAGGTCTGTGTGTGCTTGCGCACGCACACATGTGTGCGGGCGTGTACGGAGGCCAGAGGTCAAAGTCGGATCTCTTCCTCGGTCACTCTGCATCTCATTCTTGGTGACAAGGTCTCTCCCTCAACCCGAAGCTCACTGATTCCGCCAGCAAGCTCCTGTTTCCCCTTCCCCGGGTCCTGGGATCTGAACTCAGGTCCTCAGGCTTATGTTGTAAGTAAGCGCTCTGCTGCCTGGGCCATCTCCGCAGCCTCTACCCTTTGCAGTTTTTGGTCTTTCTTTTGCTCGGTGCCCCCCAGGCCACGGGAGCTGCATGTGGCTGTGCAGGGGCAGAGCATGCTCACTGAGCCCTGAGTGAAGATGTGGATCCTGGGAGAGACCCCTCCCCCTCACAGCCCCAGCAGATGGGATGGGCAGCACCTTCAGACAAGGAGGCAGGGCTCCCAAGGTTGGGCTAAAATTCCACAGCTAGGGCTGGAGAGATGGCTTAGCGGTTAAGCGCTTGCCTGTGATGCCTAGGGACCCCGGTTCGAGGCTCGATTCCCCAGGACCCACGATAGCCAGATGCACAAGAGGGCGCATGCGTTTGGAGCTTGTTTGCAGTGGCCTGAGGCCCTGGCGCGCCCATTCTCTCTCTCTCTATCTGACTCTCTCTCTCTGTCACAAATAAATAGATAAAAATAAACAACAACAACAAAACCTTTAAAAATTCCACAGCTAGAAACAGGCAGCAGTGGATTTGAATCCAGATCTCCACGTGCTCTGCATCCAGAGCCGGGGCCAGTCTCAGTAACAGGAGGCCAGGCTGCATCTGGGGCAGGCCAGGAGGAAGCCTCCACTTGGGGGAGCCAGGGACGGTGGGGAGCCGCCAGCCCGGAAGAGCAGAGCAGAAAGTGAAAGGGAAGGAGGCCTACCTAGAACAGCTGTGGGTGACGCAGGAGTAGAGAAAAGGTGGGTGCCCACTCCCCAGGAGGCAGCTAGGTGAACCCCCCGTGGCAGGGAAGAAGCTGGGGAGGAAGGCTGCTTGAAAAGGAGGGAATTCCTTCCAAACGTTACTCTGCCCTGCATGATTTCGTTGAGCTGACAACACACACACACACACACACACACACACACACACACACACACACACGGGAATGGCCCTGCAGAATGTGTAAACAGGGACTTTTTTCATATTATGTCTATGTCTCCAGGGCATACAGTGGTGCCTGACATAAATGATAAATGTATGTAGGAAGAATTGGGGAGGGGGAAGGAGAGAGAAAGAAAGGGACATGGAGAGGGAGGGCGAGGAAGCAAGAGAGAGGAGGAGGGAAAGGGAGGAAGGGGATGATCCAGATTCAATTCCCCAGTAATGTAAAACCAGATGTACAGAGTGGGAGTTTGTTTGCAATGGTGGAGGCCCTGGTGTGCTCATTCTCTCTCTGCCTCTAGTAAATTAAAAATTAAAAATATTTAAGAAGCCGGGCGTGGTGGTGCACGCCTTTAATCTCAGCACTCTGGAGGCAGAGGTAGGAGGATTGTTCAAGGCCACCCTGAGATTCTGTAGTGAATTCCAGGTTAGCCTGGTCTAGAGTGAAACTCTAACTCGAAAAACCAAAATAATTTAAGAAGAAAAGAAAGGGAGGAAGGAAGGAAGAAGAGGGAGAGAGGAGGAGGGGAAGCAGAAGGGAAGAGGATGTCAGAGGAGGAGGAGGAAGAAAAAGGAAGGGCAAGGGAGGTAGAAGGAAAGTGATTCTTCTCTTCCTCCATTTTAGCTCTTATTCCCTGTGCATCACCTTGGTCAACTAAAAGCAGAAGTTTTGGGCTGGAGAGATGGCTTAGCAGTTAAGGCGCTTGCCTGAAAAAACCTAAGGACTCAGCTTTGATTCCCCAGGACCCATGTAAGCCAGATGTGCATGGTGGCGCATGCATCTGGAATTCGTTTGCAGTGGCTGGAGGTCTTGGTGTGCCCATTTTTTTTTTTCTCTCTCTCTCAAATAAATGAATAAGATACTTTTTTTTTTTTTTCTAAAAAATGGAAGTTTCCAGGGATGAAGGGCAAGAAGGCAATCTTGTAACTGTGCCAAGTCTTTCTGCTCAAGACACTTCCATCCCTGCTTTGGGGGGCCCCAGAGAACTTAGCCTGCAGGACTGGGGCTTTGTGCCCCCCCTCACCCTTACCGGGTGACAGGAAACTCAACAGAACAGGGCTGTTCCCAGCCTCAGAGCTATGTGGCTCCACCCCTCTCTCAGAGGAATGTCACCATGGCTGGGTGGGGACCTTGGCCCTGGTCAGGGTATCTTGAATCAGCTGCTCTGGTCTCGAGGAACTCTGCCCGCTGGCTTTCCAGGAACACTGGGTGCTGGTGGCTCTCAGCCCAAGCCACAGGCTGTGCCACCTCGGACAAGTCACCCTCCTCTGTGGATCTTGGCTCCCTCAGTCCCCTCTTACCCATTCCTCCCCTCCCCTCTCACATCTCTCTGAGGCAGGATCATATGTAGCCCAAGATGGTCTTAAACTCATTTGTGTACCCTAGGCAGAATTTGACCTTTGTTTGTTTATTTAGTTGTTTGTTTGTTTTTTGAGGTAGGGTCTCACTCTGGCCCAGGCTGACCTGGAATTCAGTATGTAGTCTCAGGGTGGCCTCAAACTTGTGGTGATCCTCCTACCTCTGCCTCTCAAGTGCTGGGATTAAAGGCGTGCACCACCATGCCCAGCTTGAACCTCATTTTTAATTTTTTTGTTTGTTAGAAAGAAAGAGAGAAAGAGGGGAGAGAGAATGGGCCTCCTAGGGCCTCCAACCACTGCAAATGCACTGCACATGTGCATCCGGCTTACATGGGTTCTGGGAAAACGAACCTGGGTCCTTAGGCTTCATAGGTGAGCGCCTTAACAGGTAAGCTATCTCTCCAGTCTGGACTTTGAACTTCTGATCCTCCAGTCTCCAACTCCATAGTGCTGGCAATTACAGGTGTGTCCTTCCATTCCTGTTTTCTGGGGTACTGGGAATGGACCCAGAGGTGCTTGTATGTTAGGCAAGCCCTCTACAATTGAGTTACATCCTCAGCCCCAAAAACGTTTCTCTCTAGCCCCAGCTGATCTTGAACTCACCATCTTCCTGCCCAGCCTCCCCAGCACTGGGATGACAGGTGGGCATGCCCAGTCTTTGGTCAGCTTTCACATTTGAGTCCGGAAAGCCTTTGCTGAGGCAGAGCACTACCCGTTCCATTACACGTGCTCACCTGCAATGTCCCAAACCCTGAGTCTGACATAAGAGTCCACTGTGGACCGCTTCCCTCAAGGAGATGCAGGACATTTCTGGTATCTAGAGGTTCCCCTGAGTCACCCTGTCCTGCCTCTCGGCCACAGGTAGTCAGTATCAAGGTCTGTGTCATGATTGCTGCGTCGAATGTCGAGCTTAGGTGAGTGGAATCAGGTGGGGTATGACTGCTTCTGCCTGGTTTGGTGGTATATACGATCCCAGTGCTGGAGAGGTGGAGACAGCAGGGCTTGCTGGCTAGCTAGTCTATCTGAATTAATGAGTACTGGGCTTTGTGAGAGACCCTGTCTAAGAAATAAGTTGGAAGCTGGGCGTGGTGGTGCACGCCTTTAATCCAAGCACTCGGGAGGCAGAGGTAGGAGGATCACTGTGAGTTCGAGGCCACCCTGAGACTACATAGTGAGTTCCAGGTCAGCCTGGGCTAGTGTGAACCCCCATATCGAAAAACCAAAAAAAAAAAAGGAAAAAAGAAAGAAGTTGGCTAACAGTTGAGGAAGACACCAATATCAATCTCTAGCCTTCATACATAGGAGCACACAGATGCACACCACATGCACATGCAAAAGATACTGAAACAAAGAGGCCTGGAGAGATGGCTCAGTGGTTAAGTGTGCTTCCTACACAAGCATGAGAGCTTGAGAGGGCCTGAGACTGCCGGAGTTCGAATCTCCAGATCCCACATAAACAGCCGGGTGCGGCCACATACACCTATTACCCCAGTCTCACAGGACAGCAAGAGACCCAAGAATTAACCATAAGAAACTCTGTCTCAAAAGACAGGTCAGGGGCTGGAGAGATTGCCCAGTGGTTAAGATGCTTGCCTAAGGACCCAGGTTCACTTCCCAAGTACCCACGTAAAGCCAGATGCACAAGGTGGCACATACGTCTGGAGTTCATTTGCAATGGCTAGAGTCCCTGGCATGGCCGTTCTCTCTCTTTGACTCTTTCTCAAATAAGTAAATAATTTTTTTTTAAAAAAAAAAGACAGGGTAGAAGAACAATGGAACAGGGCATTCACAAGTAGGTGGCCCTGGTGACCCCACTAGTAACTGCAAAGGTGGTACACACCCCACACACTAGTTCTCATGTGAAGTTTTTAAAAAAATATTTTATTTTTATTTATTTATTTGAGAGACAGAGAGAGAGAGAATATGAGCACACCAGCTCCAGCTGCTGCAAACAAACTCCAGACACAAGAGCCACCTTGTGCTTCTGGCTTATGTGGGTTCTGGGGAATTGAACCTGGGTCCTTTGGCTTTCCAAGCAAGTGCCTTAACCACTAAACCATCTATCTCATCTCTCCAGGTCCTTATGTGAATTTAAAACAGTTGACAAAAGCATCTGACTCTTTCCAAATTTCCACCTCCCGGGCCTGGGCCAAGTGCTTCAGAGACACGACCTCGAACCCATCCCAGGAGGTCGTGTTATCACCCATTTAACCGAGCGGGGACTGAGGCAACCAATGTCACGTAAAGCCCAGGCCACCTTGAGGGCAGAGCAGCATGGATCCCAAAAAAGGACCTCGGCGTAGCCTCAACTGTTGAGTGCCTAGGGACAAGGGCCACTGTTTTGTGGTCGAGGGTCCTCAGCAAGTGTCCCTGGAACTCTTTTGCAGAAAGACACAGTGTTTGGTTCTGGCCCATTCACCCCCAACACACACTCACACACACACACACGAATTTACAAAACTACACCTGTGTACTCATGTATTTGCACCCACGTGGGCACGCACCTCACACACGAGCACACCATACATTCCCACGTTCTCTTGTACACATTGACACACTTGCACACCCCTACCGCAATTTACTCACGCATGCACACGAATGTGCTCACAGCCTTTAGAGGGCAAAGACTACCTGGAGCACCTTTGTAAACAAAGGTTGTGCCAAGGACAGGCTTTTGTTACTGCAGTGCTGACCTCATTTCCTGCTCCTCCTGGTGACATCTGACAAGGGGCCCTGGGAAAATGTCCCACTGGGTGGCCCTAGTGACCCGCTGGTGGCTCTGTGCCTGGATGACCCTGTAAGGAAGGATCCTGTTTCCTTGGAAATAGAGAGGCTGAGGTCCAGAGCACAAAGTCAGTCTCTAGCTCAGGGTCACAGCTGGCCAGGAGCATGTCTGTCTGACATTTGCCCTTTTGCTCTTAGATTCATCCCCTGACTCAACTCTCTCAGGTCGCCTTGCCTGTCAGGGGACGGATGGAAGTGTTGTGGAAGACCTGAGGGCTAGATAAAGCAGGGTCTCTCCTCTGTTCCAGGTCAGCCGCTTAGCAGCAGCAGGGGCTCCCATGGCAAAACCCCTCACTGCTGGGCTGGAGAGATGGCTTAGCTGTTAAGGCGCTTGCCTGCAAAGCAATTCCCCGGGACCCACGTGAGCCAGACGCACAAGGGGGCACATGTGTCTGGAGTTCCTTTGCAGTGGCTGGAGGCCCTGCCGCGCCCATTCTCTCTCTCTCTCTCTCTCTCTCTCTCTCTTGCTCTGCCTCTTTTCCTCTCTCAAATAAAAATAAAATATTAAAGAAAAACACAACCCTCACTGCTAGGTGGCACCAGGCTGTGGCCTCTGGGAAAAATGGCACGTTCTCCTCCCAGGGTTTCTGCTCCCCGCGGGTGTCCAACCCCACCATCCTGTAACCTGTTCTTCGTTAAATGCCTGCAGTGGTTTCTGGGGCTTCAGTGGACCCTCACTGCCACGTGGCAGGGCTGGAGGTCAAACTCAGCTCTGCTCCCCGTGCTAAGCTACCTATCAGCTGAACCCCCACACTCCAGTGGCTCCCCAGCTCCAACAATGGCCCCCACACCTGCGCCTTCTCTCCTCCACTTGTCTAATAGAGCTGAGTTGCAATACTGCCTGCCACCAGCAGGAGGCGCCTCGTCAGAATTCCATGATTAGGGCTGAGGAGGTGGCTCAGCAGTTGAAGGCCATTGCTGGCAAAGCCTGCTGGTCCTGGCGCAGTTCCCCAGCACCCACACAAGTGGGTTCACACCAACATGATGATGGAGCCACTGATGCGTGTGTGTCCTCTGGCCCGTCTATGGGAATCCTTAGTTCAGTGGGAACCTAACTTCTCCATAGTAGATCTGAACTCTTTTTTTTTTTTAAATTTATTCTTATTTATTTGTTTGACAGAGAAAGAGGGAGAGTGAGAGAATGGGCACCGCAGGGCCTCAAGCCACTGCAAACAAACTCCAGACATGTGCATCCTCTTGTACATCTGGCTAACATGGGTTCTGGGGAATGGAACCTGAGTCCTTTGGCCTTGCAGGCAAATGCCTTAACCGCTAAGCCATCCCTCCAGCCCAGATCTGATGAGCTCTTAGAAACACTATGCAGAGTATATTCTAAGTTGGGCATCAAGACAATGCAGGCTTTTGTTCATAACTCTGCCAATACTTTTATTTGGAGGCCTGTTGCCTTTTTTTGTTCTTCTGTGAAATTTTTGTTGCCAAGGAAAGCAGGATTACAGGTTGAGATGATGTAGTATATTATATTCAGTTATCAAAATACTCGTGTAGCTTGGAGTTTTGAGTCAGTGAATGTTCACAGTGTGTGTTGGTTACTTAAATGGAATGCTGTGCACACATGCAAGGCCAAGGCGTCCATGTCCAACTGACCTGCCTGTGACAACACGGCTGCTTTTTGCTTCCTGTTATTTTGTTTCCTGTAAAGCACACGTTAAAAAAAAAAAAAAAAAAAGCCAGGCGTGGTGGCGCACGCCTTTAATCCCAGCACTCGGGAGGAAGAGGTAGGAGGATCACCGTGAGTTCGAGGCCACCCTGAGACTGCATAGTGAATTCCAGGTCAGCCTGGGCTAGAGTGAGACCCTACCTCAATAAAATAAAATAAAATAAAATATAAAATAAAATAAAATAGGAAACGAGAAGAAAGAAGAAAATGACTGAGCACCAGCCTCCATCTCTCTCTCCCTGCTTCCTGACAGATGCAGTGTAACCAGCTGCCTCAGGATCCTGCCAATGCGTCTTCTTTGCCCCGCCAGCCTGTCCCTCCCAAATGTAAGCCAGAAACAGTCCCTGTCAGTCTTTCCTTCCTGCCTGCCTCCCTCCTTCCTTCCTTCCTTTTTTTTTTTTTTTGAGGAAAGCCCAATAGACTGGCCTTTTTATTTTTTTTTAAATGACAGAATTGGCATGCCAGGGCCTCCAGCCACAGCAATCAAACTCCAGATGTGTGCGCCCCCTTGTGTGCATGTGCGGCCCTGCACGTGTGTCACTTTATGTGTCTGGCTTATGTGGGACCTGGAGAGTTGAACATGGGTCCTTAGGCTTTGCAAGCAAGTGCCTGAACCGCTAAGACATCTCTCCAGCACCCCCTGTTTTTTGTGACACCCAACTGGTCTGCAACTCACCATCGTGATTCTCCTGCCTCAGCTTCCTGAACTCTGGAATCATGGATATGCTCCAACACTCCTGGTGTGGAAATCCTGTGTTTAGAAAGATGAACTAAATGTCAGACGAATAAAAACAAACAAAGTGCTTGACACAATTGGGCAGCTCCTCCAGCAGCTGGGATTGGTCCCTCCACAACTATTGCTCAAGCTGCCCAGAGCTGCCCTTGGGCATGTGCGGCTGAATCTGCAGCCCATGTTTATAAAGAATGGGAAAGGTGGGGTCACAGGCACCGAGGAGCCCCCATGGATGGACAAGCTAGCTGTGTGTTTAGTTTAGGTCTCTTGACCTCTCTGGGCTGTGGTGTCCTTATGCGAACAGAGGGCAGAATCAGTGCAGGCATAAGCCCAGGAGGGGAGTGAGTACTTAAAAGCCTCGGCTGTCGTTATTAGCAGGCTGGCTTCGAACTTGCTAAGTAGCTGAGGGTGATCTTGAGCTTCAGCTCTTCCTACCTCCACCTCCCTGAGCGCTGTCCCACCATGCCTGGTTTGTGTAGTGCTAGGGATCGAACCCAGGGCTTTGTGCATGCTAGGCAAGCTTTTGTAAAAAAAAGGATATTTTCATTTTTATTTATTTATTTATTTGACAGAGAAAGGGGAAGAGAAAGAGAGACAGAACGGGCATGGCCAGGTCCTCCAGCCACTGCAAACGAACTCCAGACGTGAGCGCCCCCTTGTGCATCTGGCTAACGTGGGTCCTGGGGAATCGAATCTGGGACCTTTGGCTTTGCAGGCAAATACCTTAACCACTAAGCCATCCCTCCAGCCCAGCATTTTATTATTATTTTTTTTAACCTACTGAGCCACATCCCCTGGCTCTGGCGATGAGTATTAACAAGGGTCAAGGTAGGGCTGGAGAGATGGCTTAGCGGTTAAACGCTTGCCTGTGGAGCCTAAGGACCCCGGTTCGAGGCTCAATTCCCCAGGACCCACATTAGATGCACAAGGGGAGCACACATCTGGAGTTTGTTTGCAGTGGCTGGTGGCCCTGGCATGCCCATTCTCTCTCTCTCTCTCTATCTGCCTCTTTCTCTCTCTATTGCTCTCAAATAAATAAATAAAAATAAATGAGCAAAAAAATAAATAAATAAAACAAGGGTCAAGGTGAAGAGAGCCCTGGGCTCCAGCTTTGGGTCTGCTGGTGTAAGCAGCTCTTGGTTTGCAGCTGCCTCAGCCTCCTCAGTGCTGGGATCATAGACGGATGGGCTCTGCCATGCCCGGCTTGGAAACCCTGTGCTTAGAAAGATGAGCTAAATGTCAGATGTATAAGAACAAACAAAGTGCTTGACATAATTGGGCAGCTCCTGTGGGTGACACAGTAATGACACCTGGAGGCTGTAGTGGGGAGACTCCACCCAGAGTCTTCTGCCCCCAGCGCCCTCCTACCTGGGGCAGGGTGGGGTAGGATGGACTTGCCTAGTGGGCAGGTGCCACGGAGGACAAAGAGAGACAGCTTCTCCTGAGCCCTCAGAGTACCCACAGTAGATGATACCTGCTCCAGGACTCAGATGGGAAGGGCCCAGTAAGGCCTACCAGTCCCAAGGTATCACCTGGATGAGTAGGACGGTCCTGAGTACCCTGGGTACAGGACCGTCTCACTCCACTATGTCGGGAAGGGACATTTAGATGACTAATGCCCACCTACCAAGACGATGCTGGAACAAGCAGGAGGTACTGGAGACCTGGGAATTGGCCAGGTGAGTAGAAAAGGTGTCAGGAAGCCAAGCGGCACTGTGGGATATGGTGTGACCTCAGCACAATGCTTGTCCTGATGAGCCTCGCGCCCCTCATTTGTCCTGAGGGTCTTGTGGGCCACCAGGCATGCGGGCAGAGATGGGAGGAGGGGCCCCTGAGGAGGTGCCTCCCATGCCATGCTGCTGGGGGTGTCTTTGCTCATGACTCACACTTTCAGGACTAGCTTTGTCCGCAGGGAGACGGCTGCCAGGCAGGCCTGATCTGGCCCCATTGCCTCAAGCACGTGTCCCAGCCTCAGCTGTGCCCAGCTTCATCCAGGAAAGGGCAGGTCAGCCCTGGGCCCCGGCTGGGAGGGAAGCTGGGAGATAGGTTGGGAGAGGAGCTGGGAAGGGAGCTGTGAGGGGATCTGGAAGTGATGCTCAGAAGGGATGCTGGAGAGGGATCCAGGGAAGGGATGTTGAGAGAAGAACTAGGGAAGAATGGGGAGAGGATGCTGGAGGTCATGTTGGGAGGGATGCTGGAGGGATGACGGGAGAGGATGCGGGGAGGGATGCTGGAGGGATGACGGGAGAGGATGTGGGAGGGATGCTGGATGGGATGATGGGAGAGGATGCAGGGAAGGATGGTGGAGGAGATGTTGGGAGGGATGCTGAGATGGGGGCCTGGTTCTGAATGGTGAACTCTGTCTGTGTTCAGCTCCATCTTCCTCATGTCAAGCGGCACTTCTGACCACATGCAACCAACACGGCAACTTGTCCCCGAGGAAACTATCTTAGCCCCCATTCTGGGCCCCCACCTCAGGACTGGCCGCCCTTGCACAATCTCTGACCTGTGTCAGCGACTTTTCATCGTCTCTCACAACCTTCCGCCCCATCGTTCACTATCCGCCCTCAGGTGGCTTCCCCAGAGTGGCCCTGGGTGAGGGCTTTGAGACAAAGACTCAGTGACGGCTGACTGGGGGGGGGGATCTGCATGGGGGTGGGGGGGAGATAAATTGGAGTCTTTTCTTTTCTTTTCTTTTCTTTTCTTTTCTTTCTTTTCTTTCTTTTCTTTTTTCTTTTCTCTTCATCTCAGGGTGGCCTCAAAGTCACGGCAGCCCTCCTATCTCTGGCGCCGAGTGCTGGGATTAAAGGTGGATGCCACCACTCCCCCTAATTGGTAAAGGATTCCCCACACCCTTCCAGGGGTGCGTCAGGCCCTTTGGGGTGCAAGCAAAGCTGGTTCCAGCAGCCCACAGGTGACGCCGGAGCCCTGCAGGTGCCCTCTGCTAGTCCAGAAAGTTCCTTGGGAGGGTGACAAAGGGGTGTCCCCAAGGAAGCCGGGCGGGGCCCCGCACACCAGCAACAGCTCCAAGTGCGTCACCAGTGACCTCCGGTGGTTGCTGGAAATCGTCTGCCTCTCTCGTCCCGGCCGCCTCCCCTCATCTCCTGCCAGGACAGCAGGTGCCTCCTCACCAGCTCCCCTTGAAGCCACACAGCAACCCACGACAGCCTGGCTTCTACGTGGCCGTGGGTGGCAAACACCGTCCTGCCCGGCATGCGGGGCGCAGAGCCGGCGCCTCGCGGGTACCGGGATGACGGGACGGGAAGAACCAGCAAGTGCACAGCCCACCGCGGGCTTCTCTGTTTGACAGTCACGGGCTGAGAAACCCACCTCCGGTCCAAGGTGACCACATAAGTATGATGATTGGCATACATGGGATCAATCAGAGTGCGTGGCCCAGCCCAAGGCAGGGAGCCACAGCCTCTGCTTGGCTCCAAACTGGCTTCCTAGTCGGCTCTGTACTAACTGAGGTCCTGGGGCTGGAGGGCCAAGGGAGCCGGGACAGATGGACGTGAAGACGGGTGGTCTGGGCGGTGGAGGGGGTTGAGAAGGACACGGCTCTGGGCGCTAGGCTGATGGCAAGCCAGTGGGGTGAAGGAGGAGCAGTGTGGGTGTCCCCAGTCATGGCCCTGATTGCTGGAGAGAAGAGAAGGGGCCAAAGGTGGCTCTGTGGATGGTCAGTTTAGGGAGGAATGAAGCGGTGTGGACGCGCTGGGTGGCTGCGGTGGAGAGAGATGGAGGGCGTGACTCATGTCGCGAAGGACAGAGCGCGGCACAGGGAACACGCACGGTCAAACCTCACAGGGACCGCCCAGTTGAGACTCTTGGGGACCATCCATTTCGGGGGCCCCACTGGCTGGTACTCTGTGAGGTCCTGGGCTACGTGCACAAAGATGGCTCCTCGTTGCCCTAGAGCTGCTGGGGAGGTGGGAAAACCCAAACTGGGGGCGGGGTGGGGGGTGTCAGAGAGGTGCCACCTCTGTTCCCGGGTTTGGGGAGGCAGAGGTGAGAGAATCACTGTGAGTTCGAGGCCAGCCTGGAAGTACAGCGTGAGTTCCCACGTCAGCCTGTGCTAGAATGAGACCCTACCTTGAAAAACACCAAGACGGAACGGAGCCCCGGAACCCGGTCCCCTGCAGTCCCTTTGCAGGCCCAGGCTGTTAGACTAGGGAGGGAGGGACCAGCCCTGGTCGTTCCTAGTGTTCCGCAGGGCTTGGCTCTATGGTCACAATGCTGTCACTTCCTCAACACCCGTCTGTCTTCCCCAGGAACACGGTTCCCAGCAGCTAGCCTATGGAGGGGACGTCCCAGGACGTTCTGAGCATCCTCCGGGCACAGGGCCCAGAGCTTTCCCGGTCACATCGAGAAACAATACACACAGCGAGGTCCGGGATGACAAATCCCCCTCGGTCCCCTCTCATCCTGGGCTGCGCTTGTCTTCTAAATTGTGTTATTTGGGGGGCAAAGAAGAAAACCAGTAAGTACCTTGTGCACATCTGTGTCCCAAGCTCACACCCCTGAAGTGGCCTCTAGGGAAGTCCAGATACTCCTCCCCACACTGAGGGACCAGCTCTGGGGACTTTTAGCGCTGCTTGGGCCTGAGGAGGGGCTGAACCTTATGCCTAGCATTCATTCACCTCTGCCTTCTGGCCAGAGCTTCCTACCTTCACCCAGCCAGCCAATCCGGGGCTGCGGTCAGGGGACTCCTGGACAGTGGGGTGCCCCACGTCTCTGCTTTCTGTTCTCCCACACCCTTGGACTTTTCCTTACTTTTGTCCACCCCAGTAACTCATTGAACTCCTCCCTCTTTCCTTTTCTCCCTCCCTTCCTCCTTCCCCCTTTCCCTTCTTTTTCTAAAAAAAGTATTTTATTTTTATTTATTTATTTGATAGAGGAGAGAGAGTGAGAGAATGGGCATGCCGGGGCCTCCAGCCACTGCAAATAAACTCCAGACACGTGTGCCCCCTTGTGCATCCGGTTAATGTGGGTACTGAGGAATCAAACCTGGGTCCTTTGGCTTTGCAGGCAAACACCTTAACTGCTAAGCCATCCCTCCAGCCCCTTTTCCCTTCTTTTTTTTTTTTAATTTTTTTTTTTTAATTTATTTGAGAGAGACAGACACAGAGAGAAAGACAGATAGATGGAAAGAGAGAGAATGGGCGCGCCAGGGCTTCCAGCCTCTGCAAACGAACTTCAGACGCGTGTGCCCCCTTGTGCATCTGGCTAACGTGGGACCTGGGGAACCGAGCCTCGAACTGGGGTCCTTAGGCTTCACAGGCAAGCGCTTAACCGCTAAGCCATCTCTCCAGCCCTTCCCTTATTTTTTAAGACAGGGTCTCACTAAGTAGCCCAGGTATCCAGGAATTCGCTACCCTCAGGTCTCAGCTCCTGAGTGCTGGGATGACGGTGGAGACCACCATGCCAGCCTGAGTTCCTCTTTCCAGGCAGGCCTGGCCCTCGGGCTGTGCTTCTCCTCTGGAAATCGAGGCAAGGGGCACTCTTTAGCACAAGGAGGGGTCCACAGACCTGCTGGGCTCTCCCAAAACCTATCTGGAAGTCTGTGTTAGCTTGGCCGTAAGGCACTCAGCACAGAGCAGTCCTCAGGGAGGGGACTCCAGGGCTGCCCAAAGATGAGACAACAGAGACCCCCGTGGAGGCAGCCATGGGGTTCACGCGTCCGTCTCTTATGTTCTTGTCACACTGACCTCAGTGGTTCCCCCCTGCCAGCTATGAATCTCAGCCCTGCTTGGATGGCTGTCTTCTTTATAAATTAAACTTAATCAGTTTATTTATTTTACTCAGTGATTTATTTTACAGAGGAATAATGGGCACGCCAGGGCCTCCAGCCACTGCAGACAGATGCATGCGCCACCTTGTGCACCTGGCTGACGTGGGTCCTGGGGAATCAAACCTGGGTCCTTAGGTCTCACAGGCAAGCGCCTTAACCACTAAGCCATCTATCTCTCCAGCCCCTGGTTGTCTTCTTTCTGACCACCAGAGCCGTGGGCTGGAACTACTGCCATAGTTTCTTGCCTGCTGCTCTGCTCTCTGGCTTATCCCATCTGTAGAGCTTTCCCTTAGAAGCTGGTTAAGCTTTCTGAAACAAATCGGACCACACGGGTCTCCACTGCCTGGAAGACGGCGTCCAAGGCTGCTGGTCGCCTAGCAGTCACCATCTTGAGTCTGCTTCCTGAACTCTCTGCTCCAACCCGGGGTACAGTCATCCCCCATGCTCCTGACCCTATCCTCAAGTCTGACGCTGACCCTGGTCAGCTAGCCTCTAGACCGCAAAAGTTCTTCTTGTCTTTTCTGCCCACGTCTCCCATCAATCAGCCCCCTAAAGGGCCGAGGCCAACGGGGTCCCAGAGGAGTCTGCAGAGTGACTGGTCATACTGGTCATACCAGTAGAACCCTGTAGCAACACTCAAAAGAGAGGATTAATAGGGCTTGAGGAGACGAATCGGCAGTTAAAGGTGTTGGCTTGCAAAGCCGGATGGCCCAGGTTCAGTTCCCTAGTAGCCACATGAAGCTAGTTGCACGTGGTGACACATGCATCTGGAGGTCGTTTGCAGTGGCAACAGGCCCTAGCATGCCCATTCTCTCTCTCTCTCTCTCTCTCTCTCTCTCTTTTTATGGTTTTTCAAGGTAGGGTCTCCCTCTAGCTCAGGCTGACCTGGAATTCACTCTGTAGTCTCAGGGTAGCCTCGAACTCACGGCGATCCTCCTACCTCTGCCTCCCGAGTGCTGGGATTAAAGGCATGCATGTCCATGCCCGGCTCGCATTCTCTTTCTTAAGTAATTAAATATTAAAAAAGAGAAGGATCATATATGAAACCAATATTGGGGTGCTCACAGAAACTCCCCTCCTCAGGAGAGCACATGAAAAGGCAGGCAGGAGGGACAGGCCAGCCCCCAGCCCCCCAAACTCCTCCTTAGCTCGTCCAACAATGCCCCACTTCCTCATAGCCCACCCCCCAGCTCCACAAGGAGTTAGGGCTTCCAGTTCAAACTCCAGAACGGCTGGCTGTGATCCGCTGAGCCTGGTCACGGACTAGGCCTAGCTGCCAGAGAAGCTGCCAGAGTGAGTGTGGACGATTTGTGCCCCTTTCCCCTCCCCCCGGAGGAAGGCTTGGCTTTGCCCTGAGTTCCTCTGAGGGCAGTTTCCAATACAGGAAGAGTTCGGGTGGAGAAGGGGTTCAAAGTAACTAAAACTCTGAGTTGCCCCGATTCCCATCTCGGGAGAAGCACAGTCAGTGGACTACCTGGTTACTAAGTCTTAGCCTAACCCTCCACCAGCCCAGCTGGTTGAAGCCTGTGTGTCCTGTGCCCATTGGCATCTCCCCCTTCTCTGCCAGCTCCTACCCAGTGGGACAGATGACAGAAGCGCTCCCAAGGGCCAGGATAGCTGGCGTTTATTTTTATTTATTTTAGCTTTTTTTTTTTTTTTTTGAGGCAGGATTTCACTCTAGTCCAGGCTGACCTAGAACTCACTCTAGCCCCAGGATGGCCTTAAACTCACAGCCATCCTCTTACCTCAGCTTCCCGAGTGCTGGGATTAAAGGCGTGGGTTCCCATGCCCGGCTGTGGCTGGAGTTTTTCATGTCATGACGGAGTCATAAGTACAAGTTGATGTAAGCGCCGGGAGCAAGCCCAGCAGGAGGGAGATTCAAAGCCAGGCGGGCCGCGTCACAGGTGACAACCAGAAGCCAGGTTCCCAGAGGTGCCACACTGGGAAGAGAGGCCTGGTGCCCACCGCTTCAGAAGACTACCTTGGCACTGGGCTAGATGCCACAGGGAGGAGTGTTGGGGTCACACACATATTTGGGAATGACCCCTTGGACAACTCACTCTGGAGGAGCAGCCAGGGGTGTGGTGAGTGTCCCAGCCAGCGAGACAGTGGGGACCCTAAGAAGAGGCCAGAAACCCCATCACCCACTGCTGCTGGGGCAAGCCTGGGCAAGAGGTTAGGGAGGCAAGATTTGGGCAAGTCCCTGGCGAACTCCGTTTCCTTGTTTGTAAACAGAGGGATGTTGCAAGCCAGTGAGGCTTTTTTCTTTCTTTCTTTCTTTCTTTTGATTTTTTTGAGGTAGGGTCTTGCTCTAGCCCGGGCTGACCTGGAATTCACTATGGAGTCTCAGGGTGGCCTTGAACTCACGGCGATCCTCCTACCTCTGCCTCCCTGAGTGCTGGGATTAAAGGCGTGCGCCACCACACCCGGCCCTAGACCTGCACCCATTGTGACGGGTCTAGTGGCCCAGGTCTGGGCCGCAGGCTCCACTTGGAGACACACTTGGAGGAAAAGAAGAGAGCCAACTGTTTGCAGAACCCCCGTGTGGCGGCGAGGCCAGCCCCTTGGGGACTAGGTTTCTCAGGACCATCGCTGGCATCATTCCCGGAAGTCAGGTCCCATCCATTTACATAGCCACAGTTAACGGGAACAGGGAGCTCATTGCCTTATCAGCATGGGCTGGGCTACCAGGCTGAGCTGGGGCTCAGCAGGGCCACCCCAGTATGGGCCATGTCCCCAGACTGGCAGCAGGAGCTCCATCTTGGCACCCCATCCTCAGTAGGCAGAGAGGTGTGGGACAGGTTGCCAAGGGTGTCACATGGAGGCTCCAAGTGACCCAGCTGCACCTCAAGGAAGGAAGGGGGGCTGCTGACAGGTGCATCTAGGCCACTGCACTGGGGTCAAAGTGTGCCATGCTATTGCTGAGCAATCCAGGTTCCCAGAAGTGACAGAGGTTTTCCTCCTATAGGAAGTGTCCCTGTTTGCTATCTGGTCCCTCTGTGTCCTTTCCAGTCCCCTCTGGGCCTTTCCAGTAAGTCGGACTTTGAACAGGAAGCCTGGGTCTCTGGCCAGGTGCAGGGTGCAAGGACTCCATGAACTGAAGCCAGAGATGGGGGCTCCGTTTTAACTCTCATCCCTCTTGGGCCCCAAGCTTGTGGGGGCTGCTGCACTGGGGCCCTCCTAACCTCCCCCTCAACAGGGGTAACTGCGGGGGAAGGTGTCTGAGGAATGGAGGGATTTAGTCTGTGCACCTCAAGGGAAAACACTTTGGCCTCTGTGTGTGTGCACGTGTGTGTGTGTGTGCACGCGTGTGTGTGCACGTGTGTGTGCACACACGTGCGCGTACACACATGTACACTCGTGGGTTTGAATGTAGATGCCAAGGTGAGTGTGTGGAGATCAGAGAGCAGCCGCAGGTGTTGGCTCTCGCCGTTTGCCCAGCTTAAGGCAGGGTCGCTATTCTTCACCGCTACGCTGTTTTCGCCAGGCTAGCTGACCCACCAGCTTCCTGGGGATCCTGTGATCTCTGCGGCTTCCTATCTCTCCGCGGATTACAGGAGTCGCGGTCGTCCTCCCGTGTGCGACTCTGCGTGGGTTCTGGGAATCTGAACTCAGCTTGGGACACAGTCGCAGCAGGCACTTTAACCATTCGGTGATCTTCCCAGCTTCCCCGTCTCTGAGTGGAACTCGAGGATGGTCCATATTCCTGGGGCTGAGGTGAGCGTTGAGTAGTCCTGCATGTGTGGACCTCCTAGAGGAAGGGGGGCTGGAGCCTGCCAGAGGAATACAGTGCCCCTCTGCAGGAGGGGAGGCGCTGGGGCTGCATTTGTCAACTGCATGCATTGAATAGCCCTCCCAAGATGTCAGAGCACAGGGCAAGCCCTGTAATAGAATCCAGAAGGGCTGCGGCAGGCACGTGCCTGGCTTGGCCATCTGGAAGGCTTCCTGGAGGAGGGTGTGTCAGAGCTGGCGATAAGGATTTACGGGATTGGCACCCAGGGTGGAAAGGAGGCATGTCAGGTGAAGACGGGACGAGCAGAGCCCCAACCACACAGAACCCTAAGCTCCTGGGCCAGCACGGCTGGTCTTCGTCACTCGGTGTCTCCAGGCCCCTTTCTGTGGGGACACCAAGGACATGGCGAGTCGTCATCCCAAAGTGGGCAAGGTAGCTTGGCAGCGTCTTGCCTGTGGGCTCGACCCTGCCCTTCCTCTTTCCAGATGGCTGCTGCCAGCACTGTAATATACAATTATCTCCTGTCACTTCTTTTTTAAAAATTATTTTATTTATTTATTTGAGAAAGGCAGAGAGAGAGAGAGAGAGAAAGAGAGATAGAAAGAGAGAGCGAGGGAATGGGTGCGTTAGACCTTTCTGCCACTGCAAACAAACTCCAGACGCATGCGCCCCCTTGTGCATCTCTGGCTTACATGGGTCCTGGGGAATCGAACCTGGGTCCTTTGGCTTTGTAGGCAAGTGTCTTAACCACTAAGCCATATCTCCAGACCTTCTGTCATTTTCCTTTTTTGTTTTGTTTTGTTTTCTCAATTTTTTTTTACATTTTTTTAAAAAAAATTTATTTATTTATTTATTTGAGAGCAACAGACACAGAGAGAAAGACAGATAGAGGGAGAGAGAGAGAATGGGCACGCCAGGGCTTCCAGCCTCTGCAAACAAACTCCAGATGTGTGTGCTCTCTTGTGCATCTGGCTAACGTGGGACCTGGGGAACCGAGCCTCGAACCGGGGTCCTTAGGCTTCACAGGCAAGCGCTTAACCGCTAAGCCATCTCTCCAGCCCTGTTTTCTCAATTTTTATTAACATTTTCCATGGTTATAAAAACTATCCTATGGTAATACCCTCCCTCCCCCCACTTTCCCCTTTGAAATTCCATTCTCCATCATATCCCTTCCCCATCTCAGTCTCTCTTTTATTTTGATGTCATGATCTTTTCCTCCTCTTATGATGGTCTTGTGTAGGTAGTGTCAGGCACTGTGAGGTCATGGATATCCAGCGTTGTAAGGAATCCTACCCTTCCTTTGGCTTTTAGATTCTTTCCACCACCTCTTCTGTATTAGACCCTGAGCCTTGGAAGATGTGATCGAGATGTTACTCAGTACTCCAGTCACTTCTTTCCAGCACTATGATACCTTCTGAGTCATTCTAAGGTCACTGCCATCTGAAAAGAGAAGATTCTCTACCCAAAGTAAGAGTAGCATTAATATAAGGGTATGAATATTAAGAGAAGTGCTTACTGGGCAGTTTGATAAGCATAGTATATACACTTATCCAGACATCAGCAGATGTTACACCCCTAGGGCTCATGACTACCCCTGTTTTAAGATTTCAGTATCAGGGATGTATTCTCCTCCCCACCCCCAAGGAGCGGGCCTCCAGTCCAGTTGGAGGGCAGTTGGTTTCCACCATGACAGACGTGCCACTAGTGCACCCGTGGGCTCATTTGGCCTGGCTGGCCAAACATAAGGCTTGCAGAGTCCACTCTTCAGTATCTTCACTGGTGATTTCTCTCTCTCCCATTGAACTGCATGCAGAATGGCTTCTTCCAGCTTTCTGTCAGGTGGTCTACATGGAGGAGGTTATCAGCTCAGTTCCAGCAGGATTTCTCAGTGGCCTTGCAGCCCAAGTATGTGGCGTCTTCAGCAATATTCTGTCATTTTTCTATACAAATTGTTTCTCTCTTTGTGTGCTCAGATGGAACCCAGGGCCTTGAATATGCTAGGTAAGTACTCCACCACTGAGCTATACCTTAGCCTTGTGAAAATCTATTTCTTTTTCTTTCTTTCTCTCTCTCTCTCTCTTTTTTTTTTTTTTTTTGTTTTTTTGAGGTAGGTTCTCACTCTAGCCCAGGCTGACCTGGAATTCACTATGTAGTCTCAGGGTGGCCTTGAACTCACAGCCATCTGCCTACCTCTACCTCCCAAGTGCTGGAGTTAAAGGCGTGCGCCACCATGCCCGGCTTTATTCTTATTTTTGACAACACATTTTGTATGAATACATCATGAGTTTGTACCCTCTTTTCCACAAATTTTGTTTTAATTTTTTTAATTACTTATTTGAGAATGACAGACAGCGAGAGAAAGAAGCAGATAGAGATAGATAGAGAATGGGTGCACCAGGTCCTCCAGCCACTGCAAACGAACTCCAGACGTGTGCGCCCCCTTGTGCATCTGGCTAACGTGGGTCCTGGGGAATTGAGCCTCAAACCAGGATCCTTAGGCTTCACAGGCAAGTGCTTAACCACTAAGCCATCTTTCCATCCCACCACAATTTTTTTTAAGTGAACAAAAGGGGGGCCATGTTTTTCAAGTTTCTACAGTCTATGTTCTCCTTTGAGAATTTCCATGGACACTTTCCCACAGAAAGCAGTACTCTAATATACATTTTGAAGGGATGGAGGATGGACCAGGCCATGGTGTAGACGACAGTAATAAAGTCATCAAGATTCCAGGAAACATTTCTTTAAAAAAAAAACATTAATTATATTAATTAATTAATATGAGAGAGAGAGAGAGAGAGAGAGAGTATGAGCCTGTCCAGGGTCTCCTGCTGCGGCAAGCAAACTCTAGATGCATGTGTCGCTTTGTGCATCTGGCTTCACGTGGGTACTGGGGAATCGAACCTGGGCAGTTTGGCTTTGCAGGCAAGTGTCTTTAACTGCTTAGTCTCCAGCCCCCAACAACTATCTCTTGAACCATCTGCATTGTGTATAGCCACACGTATGAGGCCCTGAATTCTTGGTTCTGAGTTTTCATCCCGGCTCAAATTTCCTAGACCTGTGGGACTCTGGACAAGCTTCTCTGCTTATTTGGTCCTTCTTTGGTATCTGAAGGCTGGGGACCGAGCAGTCCTTCCTTGTTCATGTCTTCTGGGCGTGACTCCCATGCCACCTACACGTGTGGCCCTTCTTTAAGCACAGTGTCCTGTAGATAGGACATGCAACACGGATGAGCCATGTTGTCTTGTAGCCCCAAGATCCTAGGCTGTGGCATGAGGGGCTCACACAAGGTGGCCCTGAGCATCCTTAGGCAGGGGCTCCCGTGTGATGATATGAGGCAGGGGGTCCAGGCCCAGTGCCCTACGAACAAATCCCTATCTCTTGCAGGTGGCCTGGGCTCCACATTCGCTGAGCCCTGTGGGGATGTGGGCCCCACTGCCTCAGGTCTGGAGTCCCAGCAGCTCCAGAAAAAGGCCACTCTTGGGTTTTCCTGATTCCCCACCTCCCACTTGATTCCTTGCCCAGGGTTCAGCGCAGTCCTCTCCTGAGGTCCTTTGTCAGACACAA
Organism: Jaculus jaculus; assembly: GCF_020740685.1. NCBI lineage: Eukaryota > Metazoa > Chordata > Mammalia > Rodentia > Dipodidae > Jaculus > Jaculus jaculus. The sequence continues at coordinate 102,760,236 of NC_059112.1, forward strand.
GTCAACGGCCAAGAGAGGCTGTGTAGACTTTTCTGGTGACCACTGGATGAATCCAGGCAAGAAAGCTCCTGTTTTGCCTCCAAGGCCGCAAAATCCCCAGCACCAAATTCCCCCAGCCTGGGGATCCCCAGGAGCACTCTGCATGCCCCAGTCAGCACCTGCTCCTCGGTGCCTTCTTCCCGGGTACCGTTCGACTCTGTTCAGAGTCTGCCCACCTGGCACTCCCAGCTTGGGCATCTCCGAGGCCTCCCTCAGCCCTCCAGGGGACACTGATGCCACGGGAGGTGATGTAGGAGAATGTTGCTTTCACAGATGAAGACTTGGTGGGTCACTAGCACCGTGGTGGTCACCGGGGCTACTCGGCTCTGGCTGGCAGATGGGCATTGCGTGCGGAAGTGAAGACACACCCCTTGGCACGGGGCCTGGCTCTATAAATGTTTCACTGTCGGCACGATTATTGATCGTGCTGGCTGGGGCCGCCCCACCCCCCACTCCGGGGACCTCCAGCCCAGTAGCCTTCCCCGACCATGTGCCCCCACTGTCCCCATGCCAGACACTGCTGGGTCTCTGCTCTCGCCACCCCTGCCAAGCCCTGATTCATGGTGGGCCTGGCACTGGGAGGAACTGTGAGTGGCAGAGCCCAGGGCAGACTGGAGGAAAGATGACTCAGGAAATTCGCGTCAGGTCCCCGGCACAGCGCTGGGGCTGAGTCAGTGTGGCATCACACGTGTGTGCTGTGCGCCTCAGGTCGACAGCTGCCTGACCTCTGGCCTCCTTCTGAGCTGACTCGGGCTCCAGCTGACACTGGCAGCTGCCAGATTCTGATGGGTCATTCATTCATTCATTGATTCACCCATTGATTCATTTCTCCACCTGTCCATTCATCACTGCACCAGATCCACCATCTGTGGCTCACTGTAGTGACTCCTTGGTAGGTCCAGCCCTTCATTCATTAGTTATCAGCCTGGTGGCTGTTGGCTTGGTGTCATCTGGGCCATGTCCTACCTGGGCCTCTGGGGGCCTGAAAGAGGGGCTGGCATTATCCCATTACATAGAGGAGGAAACCGAGGCACACGGCATGGGCAGTATTTGAACCCTTGCCTGATGGTCTCCGGAGAACGAGGTGAAGGCCGCTGCTTGGGGAAGCTGCGCCTCTCCCGCCGGGCTGGGGATCTGTCTCCCATGTTCTCACATAGCTCCTCTATGCCAGCCACGCCGCCAGATGTGACTCACGAGGACAGGAACCTCAGCTGCCCATCTATCCTTCTGCCCAGCACAAGCAGCTGTCCCCTGAGACTGATGAGGTTCCCCCCCCCACAAGGGTCCCTGCACAAGGGGCTGGGGAGATGGTTTAGCGGCCAAAGGTTCCTACTTGCAGGCCTGCTGGCCTGAATTCCATCAGCAGCACCCACAGGACCACCTGTGATCCCAGCACATCTTTGGGAAGAGGAGGCAGAGCCAGGAGCAGCTGGAAGCTGTGGGCCAGCTAGACTGGTCCATGCAGCAGCAGAAGAAAGAAGAAGGAGGAGGAGAAGAAGCCACCACTGCCACCACCAGGTGTGGTGGCACACACTTTCATTTTTTATTAATTTTAATTTATTTGTTTGAGAGAGAGAAAGAGAAAGAGGCACATAGAGAGAATGGGTGCACCAGGACCTTCAGCCACTTCAAATAAACTCAAGATGTATGTGCCACCTTAGGCATCTGGCTTACATGGGTCCCAGGGAATCAAACCTGGGTCCCTTGGCTTTGCAGGCAAACACCTTAACCACTAAGCCATCTCTCCAGCCCTAAATTTTCTTTTTTTTTTTTTAATTATTTATTTATTTATTTGAGAGCGACAGACACAGAGAGAAAGACAGGTAGAGGGAGAGAGAGAGAATGGGCGCGCCAGGGCTTCCAGCCTCTGCAAATGAACTCCAGACGCGTGCGCCCCCTTGTGCATCTGGCTAACGTGGGACCTGGGGAACCGAGCCTCGACCGGGGTCCTTAGGCTTCACAGGCAAGCACTTAACCGCTATGCCATCTCTCCAGCCCCTAAATTTTCTTTTTAAAACACTGTGAGACCCTGCCTCAAATAAGGTAGAGAGGACACCCCATGGTTGTTCTCAGACCTTCACAAGTGTGCTGTGATACACACATATTGCATATATATACATGCATACGCATTCATTTAAAAAATATCCTGGCATATGGAATCTATAAAAACTATATTCCACAGAAGTTGAGAATAGAACAATGTTTCCCAGTGGATGGGGATTAAAAATATTCCCTGTGGGGGTCTGGAGAAATAGCTCAGCAGTTAAAGGCACTTGCTTGCAAAGCCTAATGGCCTGAGTCAATCCCCCAGTATCCATGGAAAGCCAGATGCATAAGTGGCACATGAATCTAGAGTTCATTTGCAGTAGCAAGAGGCTCTGGCATGTCCTCCCTCTCTTTCCCCTTGCAAATAGGTTAAAAAGGGGCTGGAGAGATGGCTTGGCAGTTAGAGTGCCTGCCTGAGAAGCGTAAGGACCCAGCTTCCATTCCCCAGTACCCACGTAAGCCAGATACACATGGTGGCACATGTGTACGGAGTTAGTTTGCAGTGGCTAGAGGCCCTGGTGTGCCCATTCTCTCTCCCTTTCTATTTACCTCTTTCTCAAATAAATAAAAATTAACATATATATATATATTTAAACAAATAAGTTAAAAAATATCTTAAGAAAATCACTACAAAAGTTCTTCCCGCTGGGGAAGGACAGCACTCCTGTCTAGATGTCAGGGAATGTCCGAGCGTGATGGCTCCTGAGTTCCCAGGGATGTATGTGCCTTGTTTTTATCCTCTGCCTCTTTGGCTCTGTTGGTCCCTGCATGTTCACCACCTCATGTGAACAGGGGACCTGGGAGTCTCGCTGACATAGACCCCTCTGCTGTGCCTGCAGCCACCTAGACTGCCGCCTCTCCTGCAGGAAGGGTCTCCTCTGATGGTCCCTAAGCCAGCTGTGAGCTCTTTTTAGAGGACAGACCATGTACAGTAGGTGTATGTTTCCCACAGGCCTCGGCGTGACACATTCCCAACTCAAGTGGAGGGTGACACTGGGGTGAGGGGTGGTGGGGAGGTCACCAGCTGAGGACTGTTTTATCCTGGATCTGGCATAGAATCCATCCTGACTCCATGCCCCACGCCCACTGCCCCATGGCTTAAACTCTTCCTCGCCCAAGAGACTTCCTCCCTCTGCTTGCTCTGTTGCCCGTCTCCCTACACTGGGGGCAGCTGGCTGTCCTTTCAAGGATAGGTGGCCCTCCAGGGTCTGTCTTCAAGTTGGGTCTTGCATTCCTGAATGCCACCACCTTCTGGCCAAAGGCCACCTTCCCAGGCCCTGGGTGGGCAAGAAAGTCACGGCCTGAGGTCACATTGGCTCTGATTCCCTGTGATTTTCTTTAAGTCACAGCTTGTCCGGAAACAGTCGGCCCAGGTTATCTGTGGAGGGGCTGAGATCCTTTGGTTCCCGCAGGCCGGGGTGGAGCTTAGCGGTCAAGTGCCCACCTGGCTAGCAGGTGCCAGCCCCTGGGCACTGTCCCTAGCACCGCAGCAAGGAGCTGGCACACTCAAGCCCATGCAGCCCTTCTGAACCGATGTGGCAGCCACGTCCACGGGACTTCCCCCATCCTCTGCAGGGCATCGCCTGTGGGCCCCAGATGACGCACGATGCTCACAGTGATGTGAACACCATGCAAAGAAGCCACACTGCTCTTGTGGACGACAGTGGTGTGGAAAGGATGAGCCCAGGGCCGACGTCTTTTCCCACACATTAAAGGAATCGTGCGTGTGTGGCGGTCAGAGGAGAAGCTCCAGGGGTCTGTGTTCCTTTTCCACCATCTTGAGACGGGGTCTCCTGCTGCTACAAAACAAATGCCAGTCCAGCCGGCCCGCCACCTTCAGATTCTCCTGGCTCCACCTCCCTTTGTCGTAGGCTTGTTGGGATCACGGACACGCAGGCTGCTTTGTGTCTGCCACGTGTGGACACTGGGTGGGATGGAACTGGGTTTGCATGTGTTGCAGTCTGGTTCGCATTGCTGGTAGAAAGCACCCAACCAAGAGCAGCTTGGGGGACAAAGGGATTTATTTTGGCTTACAGACTCGAGGGGAAGCTCCACGATGACAGGGGAAACAGTGACATGAGCAGAGGGTGGACATCACCCCCTGGCCCACATAAGGTGGACAACAGGGACAGGAGAGTGTGCCAAACACTGGCAACTGGACACTGGCTATAATACTCATAAGCCCGCCCCCAACAACACACTTCCTCCAGGAAGAGTTAATTCCCAAATCTCCATCAGCTGGGAACCTAGCATGCAGAACACCCAAGTTTATGGGGGACACCTGAATCAAACCACCACAGCATGCTTGCCTGCAAACAAATCATCTCCCTAAACACTGCCCCCCTTTCAAACATATTTGATTGGCAGCTGGTTGAGACTATGATGTGGACCTTGTATATTCCAGGACCAAGTTATGTGTGTGTGTGTGTGTATGTATGTATATATATACACACAATATATATATATGGTTGTATGTATATATGTATATATGTGTACACACACACACACACACACACACACACACACACACGCACATATTCACACTGGGTTAACCATCAGTTAACGTAGTTGAGAAATTCCCCAGAGTTAGGGTGGGTATTCCCAACTAACCTTCAGTTGACCCAGTCTAGAAGCTCCTCACAGACACGTGCAGAGGTTTGACTCCTGGGTGATCGGGATCCTGCCAGGTTGACAATCACATGAACCGTCACAGATGCCGCTAATGACGCTGAGGATGGCAGAGGAGTCGAGGACGGAGGAGGTGAGGGAGACAGTGGTGGGGTACTAGGCACACTTCTCACTTTAACTCCAGCACTCGGGAGACAGAGGGAGGAGGACGGCTGTGAGTTCGAGGCCAGCCTGAGACTCCAAAGTGAATTCCAGGTCCACCTGGGCTAGAGTGAGACCCTTCCTTGAAAAATAAACAAACCAACAAACAAAGGCCGAGAAGATGTCTTGGCAAGAGCCAGAGACAGCTGGTCACAGTGCATCCACCGGGAAGCAGAGAGAGATGGATGCTGGTGCTCAGTCACTTTCTCCTTGTTTTCTTTCTTCTTCCTTCCTTTTTTAAAAATAATCTTATATTTTTATTTTTTTGAGGTAGGGTCTCACTCTAGCCCAGGATGGACTGAAATTCACTATTCCAGTCTCAGGCTGGCCTTGAGCTCACAGCAAACCTCCCGAGTACTGGGATTAAAGGTGTGCACCATCATGCCAAGCTAAATTAAAAAAAAAAAAATTTATTGATCTATTTTTAAGGATAGAGGGAGGGAGGGAGAGAGTGAGAGAGAAAGAGGAAGGGAGAGAGAAAGAGAATGAGAATGGCACGCCAGGACCTCTAGCCACTGCAAATGAACTCTAGTTGCATGTGCCACTTTGTGCATCTGGCTTTACATGGGTTCTGGGAATCGAATCTGGGTCATTAGGCTTTACAAGCAAATGTCTTAACCACTGAACCATCTCTCCAGCCTTCCCTATCCCCGTTTCCATTTTTATTCAGTTCATGAGCCCAGCCCATGGGAACAACCTGCCTACATTCAGGGTGGGTCTCCCCACCTCAGTTTCCCCATTGTCACTCTTTCATACTGCCAGGTCTGTGTGCCAGGCCCACGTGGCATGTGGATAGCCACAACCTGTGGTCAGAAGCCCGCAGCTCATAGCACATGGATGGGCAGTGGGGTCCCTGGCCTGTTCATACCTTTTTTTAAAAAATTAATTTTCTTGTTGTTTGTTTTTCAAGGTAGGGTTTCACTCTGGTCCAGGTTGACCTGGAATCAACTATGTAGTCCCAGGGTGGCCTTGAACTCACGGCGATCCTCCTACCTCTGCCTTCCGAGTGCCGGGATTAAAGGCATGTGCCGCCACGCCCGGTTTAACTAATTTTTTTTTCACTTATGTATTTGAGAGAGAAAGAGATAGAAAGAGAAAGAGAGAGAATGGGCACACCAGGGCCTCCAACTGAAATGAACTCTGGATGCATACACCACCTTGTGCATTTGGCTTTACGTGGGTCCTGGGGAACCAAACCTGCCACCTTCGGCTTTGCAATCAAGTGCCTTAAACATTAAGCCACCCCTCCAGCCCTGTTCATCTGTCTCTCTCTCTCTCCCTTTTTATTTTATTTTATTTTTTAATTTATTTTTTTTTTTTTCGAGGTAGGATCTCACTCTAGCTCAGGCTGACCTGGAATTCACTATGTAGTCTCAGGGGAAGCCCTCGAACTCTCGACAATCCTACTTCTGCCTCCTGAGTGCCAGGATTAAAGGTGTGCCCCACCGCACCACGCCCGGCTGTGTTCAGCTCTTTTATCTTCCCTTTGCCACCTACTTCCCAGTGACTTGTACAGAATCTGGTGTCCAGCAGGTGCTCAGTAAGTTGGTGGAATAAAGGCTCAAATGGTGAGGGGAGCCAGAGCCTCCCTTCTAGTCCTTCTAGGGAGGGGCCAGCATACAGTCACCTGCTGTGGGTGACAGACGCCACCAAGGCCAAGGTAAAGAGAACAAGCGCCCCAAGGCACTTTGGCAGTGGCTCCCGAGAAGGACGGTGGCTGCCTGGGTAGATTGCCAGGAAAAGCCAAGTGAATCAAGTGTGGGAGATAAGAAACTTCAAGGGAAGATACTAGGCTGGACGAGCTCCAAACGGTTCCTGGGAATTGCCTGCAAGCAAGGGTGGGGTGGGCAGTGTCTGCTGGGCAGCAGAGCCGGCCATGGGTGACGTGGGCTTGGGGCTCCACACTGTGTGGGACTTACGCTCTGAGAAGTCAGGGACCAGGGCGTGGAACAGAGCAGCCTCGCAGACTCGCTCTGGGGTGATGGGAGCTGAGCCAAGGCTAGGCGTGGAGATGTTTGCTGCTGTTTCTGCGTCTGCTTAGCAGCTGTGTGACTTTGAGAAAGTCACTAGGCGTCTCTGGTCTGGGCCTTCGCTGCCCTTCCGCAGAAGAATCTAATAGTGACCTCCTAGATCTTGGGGAGGCCTCCTGGTTCTGGGAAACAGGGATGGTGGGGCCTCCCTGGTTTAGGCTCAGTACCTGTGATAGGCTGGGAGCCGGGAATGTCAGGGGCAGAGGCGGAATCCCAGGAGGCCTGAGAGAGGAGTGGGGTTTGAGCTGGGAACCAGAGGCTATAACAGGATGAGAAGATAAACAGCTCCCGCCTGATGCGCTGTCAAAGCAACAGGGCCTGCGGTCGCCTGGCTGGAATTTCAAATCAGGAGCTGCAGTAAAGCATTTTGCTTTTTTTTTTTTTTTAATTTTGTTTTTGATTTTCAAGGTAGGGGCTCACTCTAGCCCAGACTGACCTGGAATTCACTATATAGTCTCAGGGTGGCCTCGAACTCATGGTGGTCCTCCTACCTCTGCCTCCCGAGTGCTGGGTTTAAAGACGTGCGCCACCACGCCCGGCCTGTTTTGCTTTTTCAGTTGACTGCTTTGGCTTTTTATCATGGTAACAGAAAGGTGGCTCACGTAAAGCTGGCTGGTCATTGCGGGCTGAGTTAGAACAGTGTGGAGGCAGCGTTAATCTGCATTCTCAGGCAGCAGCTAAGAGAGGGGCATGCCCCTGCCCCACAACTTGTCACGCTCTTTGAAGAGGGAGTTTCCAGTGACAGGGCCATGCCGACACCCGGAGCGAGCGGGCTATGAAATGCCACCCGCTCTGTTGTCAGTTGACAAAATGCTTACAGAAAAGCCCTGCAAGGAAATCTACCAGGTGTCAGCGTGGTTTGTCCCTTGTTGGTGAGATCATGGGAAGCACCACCTTTCTGGATGTTTCCATACTTCCCCAGAACTATATGATCTTTTGGCAGATGGTAGAAGCAGGAGAGCCCAAGAGAAACATCTCAGCGAGAGGCGTCCTCTGTTTCGGCGGGTGATGGGCGCAGGGATGCTCATAGACCCTGTGCCAAGCCACAGGCCAGGCCAGAGCGCAGAGCTGCCTCTCCCCCATCCCTCATGGCCGGTCCCATCAAGCCCATCACGAGCCCCTGTGTTGTGGCTTGTCTCTGTGTGTGGCACGGGGTCTGTCTGGACACTTCTCCTGTAGGTCCAAAACCTTCTCTCTCTTTTTTTTCTTTTTTGAGGTAGGTTTTCACTCTAGTCCAGGCTGACCTGGAATTCACTATATAGTCTCAGGGTGGCCTCAAACTCATGGTGATCCTCCTACCTCTGCCCCCTGAGTGCTGGGATTAAAGGCATGTGCCACTACGCCCTACAAAACCCTTCTCTTTTTTTTTTAAAGAAAAAAATTATTTATTTGAGAGAAAGAGGCAGCTAGAGACAGTTATAGAGAGAGTGGGCATGCCAGGGCCTCTAGCCACTGCAAATGAACTCCAGATGCATGCGCCACCTGGTACATCTGGCTTATGTGGGTCCTGGGGAATCGAACATGGGTCTTTTGGCTTTGCAGGCAAGAGCCTTAACCACTAAACCATCTCTCCATCTCCCCAGCCCCAGAAACTTCTTGTCATGTAAACCTGACCACAGTGTTTGCTCAGGCTCCTTCCTCCTGTCCCGCTGATCTCAGAACCAGGGCAATCTCCCAGGTAGCTTCAATAGCACTGAGCGGCTGGTTGCGGGCTCCCTGGGTGCCAGGTCTGTGTGCTGCTGTGTTCCCGCCTCCTCATCCCATGTATGCCAGACCTAGCTGGCACCAGTTCCCCAGCTGCAGTCTGGAGCCTCAGCACCACGTAGACCATGCAGCAGAAGAGGCCAGGAACCAGAGGGCACGAGATGGCCTATCTGCCCTCATCAGAGCCATTTTCCAGATGAGGATGTGGAGGCCTGAGGAGGAGGGGAAACCACTGCTCTCTGATTGGATTTGAGGGAATCCAGTGGGAATCCAATCTATGGGAGGGGATTCCTGCTTGATACTGAAAACCCAGTCAAAAGCCTCCCTTGGCTGGGGAGGTCCTAAGTCCTAGATGGGAAACTTCTATTGTTGTCTGGCTAAATGCATATCAAAATTATGTCTACCAAATTGCCCTCTAAACACTTATGTTTATGCCCATGAATTGTTGCTACTGGTACTTTTTGTTATAGAAGCTTCTCTCTTCAGATGGCTCAAGATGCACCACAGTGCTAAGAAATGACTGGAGTATTCAACACTGAGAGAGAGATCTCTATCACACCCTCCAAGACTTCGGCCATTGTGGAAGAGGTGGTAGAAAGGACGTAAGAGCCAAAGGAAGGGGAGGGGTACCTACAATGCTGTCATCCAGACATAAAGTGGCCTTGATGCTCATGACCTCACAGTGGCTGATGCTACCTCCACAAGACGTGCGTAACAGGAGGGAAAAAATGATGACATCAAAATAGAGAAGGGCAGATGTGGTGGCACACGCCTTTAACCCCAGCACCTGGGGGAACACAGGTAGGAGGACAGCTGTGAGTTCGAGGCCACTATGAGATGACATAGTGAATTCCAGGACAGCATGGGCTAGAGTGAGACCCTGCCTTGAAAAAACAAACAACAACAAAAACCAAACAAACAGAAGAGAGGCTAGTTGGAAAGAAGAGATTCAGGAGAGGGGACTTGAGAAGAGAGGGTGGTGGAAGGGGGTTCTGATCATGGTATATTGGGAGTATTTATGGAAGTTGTCAATAAAAAAAGAGGTCATTTGCATGAAATGCCCAGGACGGGCATATTCTTGAGCAGTTGTCATTTGCTTGGGGACAGGGGAGTGACTATTTTGTGTGTCAGGGGTCTCCCTTTGGGATGATAATCATATTAGAATCACAATTGAACTTTTTCCTTTGAGACTTTTGCTGGCCTTAAACTCATGGATCTTCCTGCCTCAGTCTCCCAAGTTCTAGGATGACAGGTGTGTGTCATCCCAGCCGGCTTTCCAGTCTGATTTCCACAGTGAAGCCAGAAACCTAGACACTGGCTTGATGTACCCCACTTTTAGAAAGTCTTGGCTTCAAGGTTTTTTTTTTAATTAATTAATTAATTTGAGAGTGACAGACACAGAGAGAAAGACAGATAGAGGGAGAGAGAGAGAATGGGCGCGCCAGGGCTTCCAGCCTCTGCAAACGAACTCCAGACACGTGCGCCCCCTTGTGCATCTGGCTAACGTGGGACCTGGGGAACCGAGCCTCGAACCGGGGTCCTTAGGCTTCACAAGCAAGCGCTTAACCACTAAGCTATCTCAGGCTGGATGTGTTTTAATGTGTGTGGCCAATGTGTTTGGGGTCAGAAAGCACCTCTCTGCCTCTACTCCATGTTTCTGACCCCACTAGCCCTTGGCGGCTGGGTCTCCAAGGTTTCAGCTGAGGGTCTCTCAGGAGCCATCTTGGCCCAGGCAGGGCAACTTAGGAGGTCCTCAGTGGCAGGGTTGGGGAGCCACTGCACACAAGCCGGACTTGTCCTTCCCACTTTCCAGAGCTGAGTCTGAGGCAAGGGTCCCCAGGAGGGCTGAGGGCCAGGTCCTCTGCAGAGACCAGCCTGCTCTCTGGATCCCACCCCTTCCCTCCTGGCCCGACTCCTGCTGTCTGGGTCTACCTCCACTGAGCCCTGTCCTCTGGGACCTCACACTGTCAAACAATGGCACTTTGTAATAAGCGAACAATCAAAGAAACAAAAACCCTTTGAGGTATGAGAAATGCCGGGAACTAAATGGGTGGCCTGGGGACTCTTGACTTCAGAACAGCCTCTGGAAGGTGACACATGCTATGGCCAGAGGAGGAGAGGGGGAGGGAGGACAGAGGGCAATTAAGTCAGGTGCTAAGGTCCTGGGGTTTTCCAGGCCAGGGTCCAGGATCCAGGGTCCAGGGCTTGGGCACCACAGGGAGGCAGGTGTGGCATTGGCTGGGATGGGCTGCAGAGTGGGTAGAGGGGCTCTTTCCTATTGTCCTTCCTAAGAAGCAGCTGGCTGGTGCACATGCGCGCGCGCGCGCACACACACACACACACACACACACACACACACACACCCCTCACTACTGGGCGAGGAGCCCTGTGAGCAGCCACCTGCAGGCCAGAGGCCCAAGAGAGCTGCTGCGGTCAAGTCGGCCCATGCTCAGAGGCAGGAAGCACCAGTGTCCCAGCTCAAGAGGGGACAGTGACTTTGTTCTTACCTGAGACCTTTAGGACACTGTGGGGATTTGATTCAGGTGTCCCTCATAAACTTAGGTGTTCCGAATGCTAGGTTCCCAGCTGATGGAGATTTGAGAATTAACTTCTGGAAGCAGTGTATTGTTGGGGGCTGGCTTATGGGTGTTATAGCCGGTTTCCCCATGCTAGTGCTTGGCACACTCTACTGTTGCTATCGTCCACCTTATGTTGGCCAGGGGGCGATGGCCACCCTCTACTCATGCCATTGTTTTCCTCTGCCATCATGGAGCTTCCCTACCAGTATGTAAGGCAAAATAAACCTTCCCCTTCCCCTACCTCTGCCTCCTGAGTCCTGGAGGCATGTGCCACCATGCCCAACTTCTGGTGACCTTTTAACAGACAGGGAAAGCCCAGTGGCTTTGTAGCAAGTTACACCCCACCTGAGGGGTCAGGATGTAGAGAGACTCATCTGGAGCTGAGGCAGATGCTTCCTTCCTGCTGGCTAGGTCAACGAGGGTCCCAATGTGCTCTGCAGGCTGCTGACAGAGTCAAGTCATCAACAAGACCACACAGAGAAGAATCCTGTATTCTACAATATGGAGCCTCCAGGCAAGATGCGCCTTCCAGTGTATAGTGGAATGGAGGTTACTGGGGTAACTGATAGCTCTATGATTGGATTTGAGGCCTGCTCCACATGTCTGGAACTAAAACAAGGTCAAAGGCTCACAGCTGGGGGCAATGTAGGCCCTAGGAAAAGACCTACTGTTGCTGTATTGCTAAAAAGATGTATTATAATTTCACCTCCTAAATATTTATATCCACAAGCCAGTTCTCAGTCAGCCGTGCTTGGACAAGTTCTTTTGCTTGTTTCTTTTTCTTGGGAGCGGGAGGAGTCCATGCAGAGTCAAAGCTGAAGATCAGTGACTGAGGAGCGCTCAGTACACAACAAGACGTGCACACCATCCCCTCCAGGGTGCGGGGGATGTTGCAGAAGACGGGATGGAAAGAATGGACAAGCTGGCGGAGGGGGAGGAGTGCTGTGGAACTCTGGCATCTGGACCTGACAAGGACATTGCATGCACGAGCTCGCACCAGATGTGGTCACCTGCACATGATGGAGCCCGTCGTCATTCTGTTATAGGTGGGGGAGGGGCTTATGGGGTCACCCCCCCTCCCTGATGAATTAATGATGGCTGAAGGTTCCCTTCTGTGGCATAGCCACTGGAGAGTGATGAGGACAGTGAGACTGAGGGGGAGAAGAGATGGTGATGGAGGGGTGCATAGGATCAATATATATATATATATATATGCATATATATATACATACATTTATAAAAATGTCACAAAAAAAAACAACAGGTACAAAGATTATATAAGCTGTATGTGGTAGCTCCTAGCACTCAGAAGGCCAATTCTGAGTTTGAGATCAGCCTGGGCTATATGGTGAGAGATTTACTCTCTTTCTCTCTCAAAAACAACCACCAAAAAATCCCCACAAGGGCTGGAGAGATGGCTTAGCGGTTAAGCGCTTGCCTGTGAAGCCTAAGGACCCCGGTTCGAGGCTCAGTTCCCCAGGTCCCACGTTAGCCAGATGCACAAGGGGGCGCACGCGTCTGGAGTTCGTTTGCAGAGGCTGGAAGCCCTGGCGCACCCATTCTCTCTCTCTCCCTCTACCTGTCTTTCTCTCTGTGTCTGTCACTCTCAAATAAACAAAATAAATAAAAAAAAAAAAACCACAAAACTAACCCCCTATCTGGGGCTAGGGAGATAGCTCAGTTGGTAAAGTTCATGCTTTACAAGCATGAGGCCCTGACATTGGTCCCTAGAATCCATGTGAACTTGGGGTGTGGTGGGTACGTCTAATCTCAGTTCTGAGGAGGCAGAGACAGGAGCATCCTTGCAGCTCACTGACCAGTCAGTCGAATGTTCCAGGCCATGAGAGACCCTGTCTTCAAAAAAAAAAAAAAAAAAATGGAGCTAGAGAAATGGCTTACCAGTTAAGGCACTCACCTGTGAAGACTAAGGATCCAGGTTTGATTCCCCAGGACCCACGTAAGCCAGATGTACCAGGTGGTGCATGCATCTGCAGTTCATTTGCAGTGGCTGGAGGCCCTGGCATGCCCATTCTTTCTACCTGCCTCTTTCTCTTTCACTCCCCTATCTCTCAAAATACATAAAAAAATAATTTTTAAAAAGAAAGAAAAAGGTGAATGGCATTCCGGGAGAATAATACCAGAGGTAGTTCTCTGCCTCCCCCCACACATATGTAAACTTGCATACATGTGCATTTGCACACACATTAAAAAAATCAACTCAACTCAACCCAAACAAAACAAAACAACCCAACAAAACCAAACACAAAAGCAGGAATTGTGGTAGGCCTTTCTCATCCCAGCCCTCAGGAGCAGGAGGCAGGATGGTCAGTTCAAGGCCATCCTCAGCTATGACGCAGGTCTGAAGCCAGCCTGGGCCATGTGAGACCCTGTCTCAAAAGCAGCCAAACCTAAAACAAAGAAAACAAAACAGAAAGCAAGCACAAATAAAAGCAACAAAAAGCTCCAAAAGTTAATGTTTAAATGTTAATTACATGGAGATATATATTTTTTTTTTTTTGGATTTTCCAGGTAAGTTCTCACTCTAGCTCAGGCTGACCTGAAATTCACTATGTAGTCTCAGAGGGGCCTCAAACTCACAATGATCCTCCTACCTTTGCCTCCTGAGTGCTGGGATTAAAGGCATGTGCCACCAGACCCAGCCACATGGATAGATTTTTCATTGTTTTGGGGTGTGTGTGTGTGAACCAGTGAGTTTAGTTACCTACAGAAGCGTGGTGGGGTGACTCAAAGGCAGTTGCATCACTGTCTCCCCACTTCCTGGATGTCGAGCTCCTGGAAGCCGCACCGTGGAGTTCCCCCATTGTGCTGGTTTATGGCCTTGTTCATATCTGGCAAGTGATGGTTCTGAGTGTCGACTCTGAAAGACGTCCATGTCCCCACCTCTGGCACTGTGGATGTGACTGCTTGGCCTTGGACTTCACAGATGTCCGTATGTTAAGGGTTGCATGAGCTCATCCTGGATAAGGGTGGGCCCCACGTCCCATGGTTGCTATCTTAGGAACAGGGTGATGAGGGCAGAGACCGAGGAAAGATCATGTGACCACGGAGGGAGGCATGGCCTGGTGACTCACCCACCAGGATACAGAGAAAGAACCAGGCGTGGTGGTGCATGCCTTTAATCCCAGCCCTTGGGAAGTAAGATTTCTGTGAGTTCAAGACCAGCCTGGAACTAGAGTGAGTTTCAAGGTCAGCCTGGGCTAGAGTGAGACCCTGCCTTAAAGAACAAACAAAAAAACTGGGAGAGGGCATGGAATGACTCCTCCCTGTCTCTGGAAGGGGTCAGATGTGCAAGCCTTATGTTTGTACTTATGGCCCCGAGAGCCGTGGGAGAATCAAGCCCTATTGCTTGAAGCCACTCTGCTACTCAGCATGAATACGTGCTTGAACGACAAGGACAGGGCTGGTGGTCTTCTATTCCCAGCACAGCCTTCCTCTTTGATAGACTCAATTGCAAAGGGGAGTCCAGGGGCTGGGAGACAGTTTAGTGGGTAAAGTGCTTGCCTCACGTGCATGAGGGCCTGAGTTTGATATCTTTGCTTTTGTTGTTGTTTTTTCGAGGTCGGGTCTCACTCTAGCTCAGGCTGACCTGGAATTTGCCATGTAGTCTCCAGGTGGCCTCGAACTCACAGTGATCCTCCTACCTCTGCCTCCCGAGTGCTGGGATTAAAGGCATGTGCCACCATACCCAGCTCCCCCACCCTTTTTTCTTTAGAGAGAGAAAGAATTGGCAGGCCTGGGCCTCAGTCACTGAAATCAAATTCCAGATGCTTGCGCCACCTAGTGGGCACGTGTGGCCTTGTGCTTGCCTCACCTTTGTGCAGCTGGCTTACGTGGGTTCTAGGGAATTGAACTTGGGTTCTTAGGTTTTGCAGGCAAGTGCCTTAACCACTAACCCATCTCTCCAGCCCCCTCTGTTTTTTTTTTTTTTTAAAGCTGTATGATTGAGATAGCATTGTTGGAAAGCAGTCTACTTCTGAGTCCTTTGGCAACTGGTAGAAAGATTACTTTGATTTGCCTTCTCGGAGTGGAGGTGCCCATAGCTCATCTAATTGCACAAACAAACAAACAAAAGACCCCACATGTGTAGTTGCACGTGCTTGTAATCTTAGCACTGAGAAGGTGGAGAGAGATGGATCCCTGGGACTTGCTGGGCCCAGCCAGTCTAGCCAGAACTCCCCTGGTGAGTTCCAGGTCAGTGAGAGACTGTATCAGTTACCGTATTGCTGCTGGAACAAAATACCTGGCAAGGGGAAACCAACTGCCCTCTAATTGGACTGGAGCCCGCTCCATGGGAGGGAATACATCCCTGATACTGAAAACCCAAACCAGGGGTAGTCATGAGCCCTAGGGGTGTAACGTCTGCTGCTGTCAGGCTAACTGTATACACTATGCTCACCAAACTGTCCAGTAAGCACTTGTCTTAATGTCCACACCCTTATATTAATGCTACTCTCACTTTTTCTTTAGAGAACCTTCTCTTTTCAGATGGCAGTGACCTTGGGATGACTCAGAAGGCATCATGGTGCTGAGAAGAAGTGACAGAGGAGTGCTCTGCACTGAAATATCTCAGTCACACCTTCCAAGGCTCAGGGTCCATTACGGAAGAGGTGGCAGAAAGAACGTAAGAGCTGAAATGGCCTGGATATCCATGACCTCACCGTACCCACCGCTACCTGCACAAGACCATCGTAGCAGGAGGAGAAGATGATGACATCAAAAAAAAGAGAGACTGCTTGAGAGGGGGAGGGGATATGATGGAGAATGGAGTTTCAAAGGGGAAAGTGGGGGGAGGAAGGGAATTACCATGGGATATTGTTTACAATCATGGAAGTTGTTAATTATAAATTAATAAATAAAAAGGAAAAACAAAAAACAAAATCCCTGGCAAAATGAGTTAAGAAAGAAAGATGGGTCACAGCCCATCGCGCAGGGGCGGCGAGGCGACAGGAACTTGAGGCAGCCGCTCACCTTCGGTGAGGGAGAAAGCCGAGGTGAACGCTGCTGCCCTGCCGGCTCTCCTCTTTGTGGAGTGCAGGACCCCAGCCCACGGAACGGCACCCCCGCACCAAGCTAACCTAATCTAGATCACTGGTCACAAGTCATTCTAGGTCCTGTCAAGTTGACAATCAATATAAACTATCACAGAGACCCTGTCTCAAAAAAGTGGACAGTGCTGGGCGTGGTGGCGCACGCCTTTAATCCCAGCACTTGGGAGGCAGAAGTAGGAGGAGTGCTGTGAGTTCGAGGCCGCCCGGAGACTACATAGTAAATTCCAGGTCAGCCTGAGGTAGGGTGAGACCATACCTCAAAAACAAAACACCCCCCTCCAAAATAAAGTGGACAGTGCTCAAGGAGGAATGACACCCAAGCCTCCACGTGTATGTGCACACATGTAGACACATAGAGTGAGTGAGAGAGAGAGAGAGAAAACAAGAGAGCGAGGGAGAGCCAAGATGTCAGGCAGATGTGTGTCTGGGTGGGCACAGCTGTGATCAAGATGGATGCCTGAGCTGGGGGGTTTGGCATCAAGGGAGGGGCAGAGGCTGGGCCACTGGGCCAAAAGGGAGTGCCTGGAACCCACACAGCTGCAGGCTCCAGGTGGGTGTGGGTGGGTGTGTGTGCCATGGTGGTTTAGGCGATGCAGTCGTGAGCAGGACAGGGAGCCTGTGACCTGCCAAGGACACACGTGCCTTCCACTGGCCATTGTGAACCCCGAGTGAGCCCCCAGGAAGTCCTGTGTGTGTCCAGTGACCACAACCTCCCTTTGGAGAAAAACACCTTGGGGCACGCAGGGCTCTTTCCCACTACTTGGAGTAGCCACGCAGGAGCAAACAGGAGTGGAAGGGGATTTCCACAGCCAGCTGCCCCTGCAGGGCAGGATGCAAGCTCGCTGGCATGTGTGATGGCCTCCCCTGCTCCCCTCTTCCCCTGCCAGCTTCCAAGACACCAGGAGACCCGTCCCCTCAGGCCTCATGTCTCTCTTCTCCTCAAGTGACCCTTGCTATACTGCAAGGAGGCAGTGACAGCAGATGACACATGGCTGGTGAATTCCATCTGGGGGTCAGGCACAACGTGAGAGTGGGAAACTTGCATGGGTCAAGTGAGTGGGCTCCAGCCACTGGACAAACCACAGGTGGGTCCTCGGTTTGAGTTGGGGGTGGGGGGATTTGCCAGGTTTCAAGGACTGTAACAAATGGAGAGGCGATAATAAATTTATAAAGAGGAAAGGTTTATTTCGGGCTCATGGTTTTGAAGCATTCAGTCTGTGACCCCACTGGCTGTTGCTTTGGGCCTGTGGTGCTACATTGTGGTGGGAGGGTCAGGGTCCAGCAAAGCCAGTCACCTCATGACCGGGAATGGAGGAGAAAGAGGGAGAAGAAGGTGTGTGCCCCTAAGAACTTAGATCTCCCCTAGCTCCCGCCTCTTACTGGGCCCCACAACTTCCCAACAGTGCAGTGCTGGGGACAGGCCTCAGACACATGAGCCTCTGAGGAACATTCCAGATCAAGCTAGAGCATCTGGGAAAGCAGCTAGAGACACTGCCACTGAGCAGTTCTCATGCCAAGAGTCTCACAGTCCCTACGATCACGAAGGTCATTGTGTCCTTGGGTATGGATAAGCCAGCCCAAGCCGACGGGGGCCCTGATCCCGGCCACGTACCGCTCAGGGACACACCAGGAACACCCTTGGCTCCAGACTTCACCTTCCACAGAAAAGATGAGCGAGGAAGGAGAGAAAAGTAAAATAAAAGCTGCTGTGGCTGGCCAGGAACCCTTCTGGGACACATCCTTCCAGCAACAGCCTTCCGTACAGGGAGGTCGTCAAGATGTGGGAAGGGCCGCACACCTGAAGCAGGGCTGCTGGGCGTGAGGAGGCTGTGGGGGTTGGGGTGGTGGCGGCGGCCGGGTGTCACCTGCCAGCAGCCAGCCAGTGGCACCCACGTCCCTTTATAGAGCAGGCTGCATCTCTCCATGGCTGAGTACCGATGGTATGTTATCTCTGCTAGACACTGAACAGCTCACTGACTAAGTCTGAGGAGCAGTTCTGGGTATTGGACATGAGTTCTGGATGATTCCAACACCCACCCATGCCCCTTCTTCCTGTCTCAGCCTGGGGACGCGTGCCTCTCCCTACCGTGTGGGTTTCAGACCAGCACAAAGAACACGTGAGCCTGGGCTTGCAGGCAGAGGGCCTGGGCAAAGCCATGGACGCCACGCCTCGCCTATGTAGGGATACCAGGAGGCAGGGGCATTCTACCCTCTACCCAAGTGACCCTACCGTCAGGACCTGGGCCTTGGCTTGGAGCGCTGGGATGGGCACAGGGGTAGCCGAGCCTGCAACTGCTGCTGTTCCCTGACTCCACCAGCCTCAGGGTCCTTGCCATCTTGCCTGGGTGCCTCCTTCCAGCAAGTTCCCTTTCTAGACTAAGGCCATGTGAACGTCTGTGACTCAAAGCAGGGCTGCTGTGGGATGAAGAGGGCCGCAGGGGTCCCTGGCAAACAGCGCCAGCGACGGCCACACCCAGTGTAGAGCAAGATCCAACCCGACACTTTGCAGTCCCAGGCCTCATGGTAGGACTTCCAAGGAGCTGGGAAAACACGGCTGGGAAGAGAAGGGCCCTGCTGGCTGCCAGGGCACAGCTGGGCTTCTTCCCTCAGCCCAGCCTCAGGGTGGCGCGGGCACCCGGCTGCTTGTTTTGGGGTTTCTCTCAAGACCCTGGAATTCTCAGGTATTTCTGGACTAGGTACCAGCCGCACCTATGCTATGATCGTCTTTCCAGAGACTACCAGGGCTCACACAGGTGCAGGTGGGCACGTCCCAACACTGTGGCTCCCCCAGTATGCCACATGACCGATTCTGCCTCAGGTGCGGAGCCTCTGGGCCCAGCAACACGAACGCAGTGGCTGTCGGGCAAGCAGGAGTGGCACACACATAGCTTGAGGCTTGCATGGGGGCACGGGGCATCTAGAGGCTGCGGGAGGCGGAACCAACCCAAGCTCTGGGCCCTGGGCAGGACGGACTGCACCCAGAGACCTGCCGCCCCTGGGTGCGCATAGGGCTCCAGTCCTGGTATCCCGCGGACCCGCCCGAGCGGCAGGGACCGAGCCTTCCCCAGGGCCGGGCCAGGGCCTCCCGCCACAGTGTTGAGGAACAGCAGGCTGCATTCTTGTTCATTTTTTCCCCCCACTTTTATTGCCAAGTTCCAATTTACAAGGAAGTTACAGTTTTCATTTCCACCCCTGGGTTCAGTCCCTAAGAAGCCTGAGTCACAGTGGCCAAAACAGGTACTTCCCGAGGCTGGAGAGAAACGCCGGGCTTCCCGGCCCCCACTCCTCTGCGCTGGGAGGAGAAGGCGCGCCACGCGTTCTGCCCATCGCGGCCGCAGGAGAGCTCTCGTTTACGTATTGCATCTGGACAAGATAAGTGGACTCCCCGTGAATTTACAGCCATGCTTCTCAGAGGCCGGAGAAAGCCAGTGCTGCCCTCAGGAGGGGCGCTGTCACCCAGCCCCGTGGCACCTGGCACTGCAAACGTCTGGGTGGTCGTCTTCCGCAGACGGCAGCCAGGCTGCTTGGTAGTGGAGGTGGGTCTACTGATGGAGGACCCCCCCCCATGCATGGGCCCTGCTGTTCCTACCCCTGCCATCTGGGGAGCTCACTGTCCCCCGACAATCCGGGCCTCTAAATTGAAAAGGAACATGGGTGTCCACACACCAACATCCAAAGATGAGGTTTGGAGTCTGTGTGGCCAGCGTTGGCCACTCAGGCCCCTGCAGGGACCCAATGGTGGCTGTGGGGAGGCAGCTGTGGTACTCGCTATGGTGATTTGGAGGTGGGGGTCCCCGGGCCAGAGGCTGGGCTACGGGTTCTTCTGGGCCTGCTTGGAGACTCCTAGTTGTCTGGCTAGGCCTGCCTGGTGGAGCCCACCAGCAGGTTTGCAGGGTGCTCCTGAAGACCCAGGTGGACTCACTGCTGTGAAAACGTGGGTTCCTGGGTGAGGAAGGGTCCCTTTTCAGAGCCCTAGCCAGCTGCCTCTTCTAGGCATCTGAGCTCCAGCACTAACGTGCATGCCCCTGTTCACCAGTGACATGGCCAGAATCCCCACTTCCACCTGGAGGGGTCCTTAAGGCTTCCAGCTACAGAAAGCCCTTGGGGACCATCTTGCAAACCAGCCAGGGGACAGAACCGTCCTTGGCCAGAACCAGAGGGTGGAAGCCTAGTGCCTAGTGTTTTTCGTTATTCAGTGACTGGCCCTGAAGGCTTGCTACCTACCCTAACCACAGCCTCTTACTGTGCTTGCCCAGTAACTAGGGGCACAGTGGGTCAACCTGGTGGTGGTCGGGGAGGGCCTGGCCCACTGGCACGGGCACAGGCAGGCTAGGGTGGCTGTGGGCTCATTCCTCACAGCTGCGCTGCAGGGCAAGGAAGCTGCATTTTCACATTTCTGCTGCCCTAGGGCTGTCATTTCAAAACCAGAAGTGCAGAGCTCTGCTGAAGATGGGGCTAGCCTGCTCCTATGTCCTCTTCTCCCCCAACTGAACAAGCACAACACAAGGGCTGGTTCAGGACCTGGGAGCCCCTCTCCCGAGCAGCCACCACTCCCCTTCTCCGATGGCCTCTTCCTCCCTTCCCAGCGACTCTGCTGATTTGGTGGCTTATCTTTTCTTGCTGGGGTCTTTGGGACTTCCGCCCACAGACCCGCAGGCCTGGCCTCCTCTCTGCCTACTCTTGTCTCTTATGCCCTGTTATAGTAAAAAGAGGGTGGGCCTGTGCCCAAGGGCACCACTGCTCTCCTGGCAGGGGCATTCCTGGTTTCTCCTCAGGAGGCTGAGCTCTGGCCTTGAGCCTGTAGGGAAGCCAGGTGGACAGAAGTGGTGAGGGCCATGCTCTGCTGACCAGCAGATGGCAAGAGGGTGGCATATCTCCAGGACAACTCTCGTGGCCACAGCTGAAGGAAAGCTGTAGCTATTGCTGTGCAGAGGGGGGAAGAGATGCTGTGAGGAAAAGGAAGGGTTGGCATTGGCGTGGGACAGAGCTGGGTCCTTGTCTGCACATGTCCGACTGGGAATGGGGCCGTGGGGTTTCCACATCGGGGCTGGGTCGCGGTGGCACCAGCAGCTGAGAGGAGAGGGGCACACTTGGCCTTCTCGGGCCCCTGCCTTGCAATAGATGGCTTCTCATATCTTTAATCCTTCGATTCTCATCATGGCCACTGAGTCCGGGCCTCCATGTCCTAAATGGCTCTTTCTCAGATGAAGAGAGATAGCGGCAAGATGGTGCTGGAAGCCATGCTTCTGTGGTGCTGACATCTGCTCCCAGGACCCTGAGCCCAGGGACAGCACAGAAGCTTCCAGCCCTCTCACTCCATGTACCTGAGAGTACATGAATCTCCCTGGTTTCTTGGTGAAAATTCATCTTAGCATTTCAGGAAGAGACTATCATTCCACAGGCTCACGACCGAGAAATAAGCATCATTTAGGAAAACAGAGAAAGTGTCACCCGGAACTCTGAAAACAGAACACCAAGAAGTTCAAAAGAAAGGGAAATAAAGTTCTGACAGGTTCATATGCTTTTAACACGACATCAAACCTTACGGTTGAGAACTGTTTTGGAACTCCCCCCACCCATAGATGCTCTTTAAATAAATCTTTTCATGTGCTGCCAAAACCAGAAAATAAATAGCCCCAAAGAGATGTTTATCTAGGTTTGCTTTTCTACAGATTTCTACCCAAAGTGACCTCGTCGGCTTCTTCTATGCACGCTGGGAGTGGAGACAGATGCCATCTAAAAGAAGGATGCCAGGGCTGAGGCTGTCGGGCTCAGAGACAAGGGCCTGGCTTCCTCCATCACTGTCACCTGCATGCAGCAGGCTGTCGCTAGGGCTGCCAGCCTGCTCTCAAAGAGATCAAATGGAGAGTGGTTGTCCTTCCATGCCAGGGGTGCAGGATAGGTGGCTGGCCTTGCTGTCAACTGTACTGAGGTCCCTGCCAGCGGGCCACACATTTAAGGGGAGGCCCCGTGTCGGCTCAGTGCTCTGGGAGGCCTGGAGGCTCTGCACATGCGTCCTCGTCATCTCGAGTCTCTGGGCACTCTGCTGCTGGTGCGGGAGCCTGGGGGATGCCAGTGAGGGTGCGGAGGCTGTGGGGATCAACTGGAGGGACAAGGGTCAGCGACTCAACGCTCAGCGTGTCAGCACTGTCCTCATAGAGCAGGGAGATGGCGGGCTGCTGGGCTGGGAGGAGGCTGGGGGACAGGTGTGCGGTGTCCACCTCCGTGGCCCTGGTCAAGTTCTTGCTGGGTTTGGGGTTGGCTTCTGTTTCGTTCACGATCACCAACTGGTCAGCAAGGTGAGGCTGAGGCTGTTCAAGACTGGTAGGGGCATCTGGATGGGAAAGAAAAAAACAAGGACGCTTAGCCCTGGTGACATGGTGCCCAGCTAGCACCCTGATGCTCCTGTCCTCAACTGAGGCTGAAATCTGGGTGGGAGACTGCTGGCGTGAGGGGTGTGACCTCGTTCCGCTCACAAACTGCTAAAGTTCGTCTTATGTATCCCCGGGGAGAATACTCAGGGCCCAGGGTCCTTGACTTGAGACAGCAAGGGAAAACTTAGGTCTTGTGGATTATCAAGGTGAGGTTCCTGGGTGCAGAGACCCGGCCCAGGCAGGCTTTGTGTATGGGCAAGTCTGGACTAGCTGCCTGTTGGTGTATGCATAAAACTGGGAAGTAAACGGGCTTGGGTATGCCTAGAATTCCAAGCCATTTCCAGAGTCCACACATGGATGTATTTGCCAATGAGGAACCCAGTGCAATATTTAAGAGAGGAATTCAGAACTTTCCATTTTACAAATCTTTGGTCTGTGGATTACCTTGGCCTGCTCCGGACACTGAATTGGCACCCATGAAGGGGGCAGGCTTGCCTGCTAGCCTCAGTTTCCATAGTTGGCCATACAGAACAACCACCAGGTCTACTAGACACAGACCTTTTCAGAGTGCCTTCCTTCTTTCCTCCCTCCCTTCCTCCTTATCTCCTTTTCTCTTTCCCTCCCCCCCTCCCTTCTTCCTCCTTTCCTCCCCCATTCTCTTTTTGGTGTTTTCAAAATCCTGCATTGGTCTGGGGACAGATGGTGGCCCATTTTGTTCATCTGTTTTCCAATGGTGAGTCAGCCTGGAGTGAGTGGAGTTCAAGGGGAATACCCTCTCGGATTGCAGAGTTCGGGCACTTGGTGACCCTGAGAGAAGACACTGGGTGTTCTGCCAGGGCAGCGAGTTCTTAATTGCATGGATGTTGGGAATCAATAGGCGTCTGAGCAGAAGGTGCCAACTATGCCCACAACTATGCTAGGGTAACTGCACAAGCACCCGGGGCCCCTGGAAGAGAGATGGGAGGTGGCTGCCGAACACTGTGATTCCAGTTGAATTTCTTTCTTTCTCATCTAAGCCAAAATAAAACAGAAAGGCAAACTGAACATAGAGCAGAGAATGGAAAAACAAGGAGCAAAATAAAACCAGGCAACATAAAAGATGGGATGAAGGAGCAGGGCAGACTCTGCAGGGGAAGGACAGGCGGCACACACTGGCACCTCCAGGGCACATGCTGACTCCTCTCTTCCCACAAGGCTCCCTTGGGGAAGATGGGTTCTGGAAGGTTCTAAGTAAGTCCATTCGAGGCCTTTTTATTTATTTATTTTTGCAATGCAGGGCCTTGGACATAACATTAGCCAAGTGCGCCACCACGGAACCCCAGTCTGGCTTTTTTTTAAAAAAAAAAAAAAAAAGAGGAGAAAGCATGCATAGGAGACAGGGCACAGAGAAAACCATGGCCTGGTGCTTTGGGCCTGTCCATGCTTGAGGGGACCATGGGCGCCAGTCTGTGAGAACTGGTAGGAAAAGCGTTGGGATGCGAGCTGATCCAGGCAGTGCGGAGCTCACACTGCTCATGAATGCTGCGCTGTGCAGGTGCCTTCAGCTCTGGTCCCTGTGTGCCCTCACACCAGCCACCTGCTGTTCACCACAGCTGGGTTCTCCAGGGAAGCAGGGCTCACCAGCCCGGTGACCACCAGGCAGGCTTCTATGGGCCTGGCTCATCCAGAAACTCCTGCACATGGGCCACAGCTGATGAGACAGCCTAAGAATGACTAATCTTCCAGGCAGAGCCACTGCCCATCCAGGGACAGGAGGGTCACACATCTCCTTCATCTCTTCTCTCCCCGCTCTTCCCTAGCTCCCTAATGGCTTTTTTGCTGATGAGAACAAAGAATGTGGGATAGGTCTAGTCAAATCCATTAAAAAAAAAAACAACAACTCCCTTACAAAGCTTATTTCTTCTTTAGGAAAAGGAGAATGAAAGGGTTGGGCTGTCCCTCAAAAACAACTCTTTATTTTATTTTATTTTTTCTGGGCTGCCCTTTCTTTTATCTCGTGGTGCTGGGGATTGAACCCAGGGCCGCAAGAGCTGCTACCACTAAGTTATTTCCCCAGCCCTCTCGCTGTCTTAACTGGAAAAACAGAATGCGCTCATGCCCACCTCTGCAACACTCACCATCTCTCACACTGCTAAGAATGACTTCCTGAATGTGGTCCTCCATCCAGCTAAGCGGAGAGCAAAGGGTGGCAGGTCCCCCCTACCCCGGGAAAAGCTACCCAGCCCTGCCATGCTCTAGGCTTTTGATGGCAGAACTGTAAAGGTTACCGTGGGGCCTCAGTTTGCACGCTCTTTTGGGGGTTTCAAGCCCACGGCCATAAACTGGACTCAGGAAATGAGGGTTCTAGAAAAGCCCCACTTCCTGGCCATGTGCTGATGAGGCACAGTCAAGGGCAGAGTGGTAAGCAGTGTCTACGTTTCCATGAAAGCCGACGGGCCGCTGGGCCTGTGGCCTGTGAGGACTCCACGGCAGTGGCCTCTCTCCCAGGCCGATGCCCTCAGAAGTGCATTCTCAGCTTTGGGCAGGGCCTCGCTGGGTCCTGTCAAGTGAGCGGTGGTTTCAGAGACAACACAGGTTGGCTGTGCGTGGGCTGGACAGGCAGGCGGGTGCCGCAGGGCAGGCAAGGAGAGCTCTGCATAGCAAGCTGAGGCAAAGCTTGGCAGGACAGCCGGCAAAGAAAAAAGGCAAAAGGTTCCTGCTGACAAGCAACTGCCACCATGAGGACGATCAGTAACCAGGAGAAATGTCACAGGAGGGGCAGAGGCCCTGGCTCTCACAAAGCGAGCTCTCCAGTGACATTTAGTGTGAGCAACGAACCTTGGAGGGGGCTAATGGAGTCCTACTCACTGATGGTCTCTCTATCAGGAAGGTGGTCTGTGGCACTGGGCAGGGGCAGGAGAAAAGAGAAAGGCTGCTTTTTACAACTGCCCGGCTCTCCAGCAAATAGGTGGCCTGAACCTTAGTGGCTTGTGGAGACACACTGGGACAGAGCCTCCAGCTCAGGGCCAGCTCTGTGGCGGTCATGCTGAGCCTGATGTTGGGTGGGATTTCGGGGATAAGAACAACAGCGTTCTCTGGGGTGCTCAGGAAGGACTGGGCTGAGGGCAAAGGTGCAGGAATGTGGTCTTCAGTCCAAGGACAGAAAGGGCAAGGCTGGCTTCTAGGAGGCTGAGAAAGTACTGCCATCAGGATGTCTCTCTCTCTCTCTTGGCCTGGAGCCTCTCTGGCGTGGCCTGTGCCCCACCCTGCTTGTGCCAACCCTGATGTGTGCAGCAGGGGCACGGTGGCCCACAGGGGCTCCTGAAAGAGACCTGCCTTCGTGGATTGCGCACGAGGTGCCGTAGCAGCTGCCGGTCGAAGCACTAAACCCAGTGGCCGCCGTGACTGCCGGCCTCGGACAGGCTGAACCCTCGCCGGCGCGCTTTCCTGCCACTCCTGACTAGAGGGAAACACAGCGACAGATCATAGAGAGCCGTTAACAAGGGGACAGCGAAGGTGACGTGCAGAGAGGGACACAGAGCAGCGACGAACACCAAGCACCGACGAGGGAGGGCAGCAAGGCTGTGCCCAGTGTGGGCTCCTGGACGCTTGGGCCCGCACTGCCAGCTCCTCATGCAGATAGGATACTCCTGCACTGCCCTCCAGAAGGAGCCAGGGCCAGATGTAAGGACCAGACTGTTTACTCATGCGACAGTTAGGGACAGAAATCGTTCCGTCCTGTTGGAAAGGAGAGGTTTGGGTCAGCTTCGGGTCCTGGTCAGAAAGCTCAGGGCCTGTCAGTGTTACCTGAGTCCTGCCGTAGACTGGAAAATGCAGGCCAGGCAAAGGAGGGCAGGATGCGTGACTGGGGGATGGGAGCCAAACCAGCCAAGTGAACCAGGCAGGTTTCTGAGCCCACGGAGGGAGCCCTGGGTGTCCCGGCCCCTCCCTTGGCCCACACGGTGACACCCAGGGTGAGCTGGTGTTCCTCACCTTGGAAGCCCAAATCTGGAGCACAGGAAGGGCGCCCAGTGGCTGAGCAGGCACTCGCTCTGGCACAGCAACATGGGGTGGCTCCTGGAGTGTGCAGGAGACGTGCTCTCTGACAAACTCAGCCAAGAGCAGAGCTCAGAACAGTGCCACGGGGCACAGCGGGAGTGCGCTTAGGCACCACGGACCATACCCTGAAAGTGGCCACAGTGGCACAGTTCGTGTTATGTGCATTTTGTCACCCTTGAAAACAAAAACCACTCTACAGGGAAAACCAGAGAGAAGAGAACGTCTTTCCCTCAGAGTTTCTTTCTGTCTTTGAAGTCTCCCTGGACTGGAAACTGGGGTTCAGTGAGGGTCAGGCTGCCTGGCCTTCAGGGCCAGACAGGGAGTGTAGGGGTGTTCAAAGGAAGCACATGAGAGGGAATCGGAGGCCGGACGATGCAGGGGATCTTGAGGCTTGCCCCACAGGAGACAGCTCCTTATTTCTTCTTGTTAGGCCAATGGTGACAGTAGCTTTTAGTGGCCTGATACACTCCAAAACGGACATTTAGAAGCGCAGACTGACCTGTACTCTGACATCACTTCCCATGAGCAATTTTTTTGCTCTCCTCCTTAAAGCAGTTTACCAGGAAGCTGTGCAGTGGCTGAGACATGTGAGATATCCGAAGTAAGGAGCTGGGGGGGGGGGGGTCACCAGGACAGTTTCTTATCGGGATTCCACGCAGAGGCTGGCTGTGGTGGCGGTGCCTGTCATCCCAGCACTCTAAGGCTGAAGTAGGAGCAACTTGAGTTCCAGGCCAGCCAGACTCTGTCTCAAAAATAGAGCCAGGTGTGGTGGCGCACGCCTTTAATCCCAGTACTCGGGAGGCAGAGGTAGGAGAAGCACCATGAGTTCGAGGCCACCCTCAGACTTCACAGCGAATTCCAGGTCATAAAAGTTAAGGGAGGACATGCTGATTCCAGCCCTGTGATTTTCTCACTGGAGATCAGGCGGAGGCCCATCAAGTTAGTTGCATTTATTCACATGGTGCTTGGTTTGTGTACACAGAACTACAGGGTGCCCAGCTCTTGCCAGAAGGTGCCAACTGCTCCAAAGCACTTTCTTTAAAGGGCAGTGGAGTTGGACGCCAAGGCATCTGCATGTAGCCCCAGCACGCTGAGGTGGATGGAAGCAGGAAGATTGCTTAAGCCCAGCCTGGGTTATATGGCGAGACTGAGCTCAAAATATTAAAAGTGCCATCAGCAGGGCAGTGTAGTCAGACATCATGGCACCTGCACAGCCCACTACTCGGGAGGCTGCGGCAGGGGAATGGAGAATGCTCCCAAGGCCAGTCTGTGATACACAGCGAGATCAGACAGCCCAGGCTAAAGCAAGACCCTGTCTGAAAGAGCCAAAACACAAAAGGGGCAGTGGGTAAACAGACTGAGTGGCGAATGGGGTGCTCAAACAGACCACTCAAATTTCCTCAGATGTAACTTTGAACAGGCCAAAAATCTGACTGGGACACAAAGCCCTCACTCTTGTCTCTCTCAGATCCTTGAGTCATCTGGGAATTCGGTTTGGGTGCTCTTTCAGTTTTGGGTGTCTCTGGGCCCTCAGTTTGAGCACTTACTAAAAAGCCACTTGCAGCAGCCAGAGGCTATGGCACGGGGGGCACTCAGGAGAGCGTTCGGCTAACACAGCCTGGCAGTGACTCCTCAGTGACCCCCCTCCCCAGCAGAGTACGCCTGCCTGTGCTGCGCCTGCAGACCCTGAAGCCCTGGCCCTGATGGACATGGGGACATTTCTCAGACATGTCACCCCCAGTCTGTGCTCAGAAGGGCACAGTTTGCAGGGAGGAGGGTCCTAAGGAGAGGTTCTACCTGTCTTCAGGAAGGCAAAGAGTTGGGCCCTGGGGTAGGCAGCACACATTCCTTGGCTCGTCTCCAGTGGCACCCAATGCAGGAACCCCAGGATCCTTCCACAGTGGTCTGTGCTTTCCAATGAGGCACATGTCTCTGTGGTCATCTGATGGGCCTTGGCTGCTCCTGCTGAGATCCCTGCTTTGCCAGCTGGTGTCCCTAAAACCTGGGATGGCAGGTCCTCAACACAAGCTTTTTTGCTTACAAGAAGTGTGTGTGTGTGGGGGAGGGCAGCCGAAGTCAGTCTGAGAAGCTCCATGGAGATACCACTAAGAGGACCGAGAAGCCAGAGAGGGTCTGGTTAGCACACGGAGCACTTGGGTCAGGCCTCAGGACCAAGAGGGACAGCTTGAGTCATTAACTCCTGGGAGCTCAGGCTGGAAGCTCTACAAAAACCTAGGGACATCTGTACTGGGATAGATGTGGTGAGAAACATGAGGCCCTCTGAGCTTGGGCAAAGTGGGGCAAATAACCCACCACTCAGTTTGAGTTCTAGTTTGACTATCTGGGGTCCACTGTGCTGCTGTTTGTGAGGCTGCTATCCTGTCCCTAACCAGAGTCCACTCTGCCCAGCTGTCTACTGCCTGGGGATGTACCAGACCCCAGGCTTTGATGGCCGGGCTGTTTTGTAGCTGGGGTCATAGACTACTGAGTGTGTTGAAAGGAATGCTGTGCATCACAGCCGTTATAGTCAGATCCTAACCAAGGCCTCGGGCCCTGGGACACCTCTGGAAGTACCCAAGAAGGACTCAGGAGAGGTGCCTGAAATTCTGCTGGGTAGTTTTAGCATGCTCTGCAGTTGCCAAGGACAGGATTCAACATGTGCACTCTCTTGTTGGCTAGCGGCATCATGGCGCACAAGTTCCACGGTCTTCTGGAGCTGCTGAGTTTCCCGGTGTCCAGTGGGGGACGGAGCACAGCAGGCCTCAGTGAGGGTGCGTCTGTGCCCAGCGCACGGCAGGATGGGTATCTACTGTGCTGCCCAGTGCACACCAGAGTAGTGTGTGGGGGCTGGGCAGAAGCTCACGCTGACTGGTGGTGCTCAGGCCATGGGGATGCTAGAAGAGCATGAGTCAGCATGAGATCCTCAAGTTTTAAGCTGACCGCAATTCTTCTGTGTCTGTGTTTGTGGGATATGTGTCCTGAGTTCGTGGTGATCAAGTCAGGGCACTAAGATTTCCAGCACTCCAGACACTTATCATTTCTCTGCTTAGGAACACTCAAAATTTGCTCTTCCAACGATCTTGAAATGGACAGCAAGTTTTGCTTTGTCTTATTTTCAAAACAGGGTCTTGTGAAACCCAGGCCTTGAACTTATTATGTAGTTGAGGTTAGTTTTGAACTTCTGATCCTCCTGCCTCCAACTCCCAAGTGCTGGGATGACAGGCACATGCCACCATTCCTAGCTTGAGACTGTCGGCACATGACTGGGACCCAGTGATGCTCTGCCCTGCTGCAGCCTTGGCCCTTCATCTTTCCACTTGGCTGTCTTTTTGGGAAGGGCCTAGGCTTACTGATCGCCTTGCACGGTCTGAGTACGCACAGCCACGGAGCACAGTAGCAGGGCAGTGGGTCTGTCTTGCCACTGGTGACGGCATCGAGTGAGCCCCTTCCTGAGCAGACCACTGACGCGCAAAGTGTGCTTTCAGTGGCAGAAGCCCGTGGAGCTTACCATCCTGGCCTCAAGGGGCCTGAACTCTGGGAGGCTTCATAAACAAAGGGTCAGAAATGCTTCTGACCTCATGCTGTGTCCTCGAGACCCATGCGGAGGAAAGCGGCCCATGGAAAAGCCATGCTTCCCTGGGCAGAGAAGGTGGACAAGCTGCAGGGAGAGGCCCCTCTGGGGTCAGCCTGTTGCTAGTGGGTCTTGTGAGGATTCCACCTCTGGCTGACTGTGGGAGTCATTGGCTGGTGGAAAGTCTGGCCAGCAAGCCACGCTGGGGAGCCCTCCCTGAGTGGAAGCCTAAGCACTGGGCAGTGTCAAACCCAGCCACTGGCAGAGGGGCTCCCACCCCCTCTTCCTGGGTCTCCCTCTAGTGCAGGCAAGGGCGCCAGGCCGAGGCCGAGGCTCTGGTCAGACCCACCCTGCAGGGAAGCAGCGCGCGCTTTGATCTGGATGGATGGGAAGGCCGGAGTGTGGCCGGAGGCAAGGTGGAGGTGCTCACTTGGCTCCAAGCTCTCCTCGCGGGATCGATAGCCGCATCTTAGGGCATCAGCTCCCCACCAGGGAAAAAGCGCAAGTTACAGGCCGGGAGGTGAGTTATCTCAGTGTGTGCAGAGGGAGACTCTGGGCTTTTACTGTCATGGTGCATAAAAAATGGGGCCTGCCTGCTTGTCTCTGCAGGCCTGCCGGGGGTGCAGTGAACGGGAGCAGACACCTCAGAGCTCCTGACCATCCCTTGTCCCCTGGAGCCACCTGCCGCCCGACAGCAGGGCCAATGGCTCCTGGGTTTGTGAGACAGGAAGACACGCTGTTGGCAGCAGGCAGGGAACGGCGAGGACAAGGACACAGGGGCTGGTGCAGGCCAAGGCGGGGAAGCTACACACGCTGGCGGGTTGGTGTGATAATGGGAGCTTCTCTGGTTTCAGTTTTAAGGGCCGAAGTGTATGGCCATCTGCGCACTGGGCTGTTGGTTGTGATCCTTAAGAAATGGAAGGGAGGGGGCTAGGCATGGTGGCCAGCCTGGGCTACAGAGTGAGCTTTAGGTCACCCGGGGTTAGAGTGAGACCCTGCCTCAAAAAAACAAACAAACAAAAAGACCTGGGGGGAGAAAAAACAAGGAAGACAGGCAGTCAAAGCCACAAAAAAGATTTTCCTCCCCAGGAGTGCTGGCAAACAGAGGCATCTGTGTGTGTGGGGAGACACAGCAGGGCCCACACGCGCCGGGTGTGCACACGGCCTGCATGGCCGAGGAAGGACCCTACGCACCGAAGAAGACGGGACCAGGACCAGGAGGCTTACAGGGGCCATTCTTTGCTCTGAAGGAAGACCTAAGCTCTGCGAGCTTGGGGACTGCCGGAACCTGGACCCCACATTCACCGGGGTCCTGGAGTAGGCAGAGTTGGAAGGGCTCCTGTGTGATGAGCTGGCTCTGGTGAGATCTCATGGAAACAGGGTTTCATGGGGGCTAGGATTCCCCGGGCCATGGATGCAGGCTGGCTTAACCCTTTGCTCAGAAGCTGAGAGCACGGGACAGGAAAGTGGGACGCTCAAGGGGTGGGGGCCCCAGGGCTAAGGTGACGGGGCAGAGGCGCATGCCTGGTGTGCTTTCCCCATCTTCCTTCAGCCCAGAACTGGCTGACAGGAGGGCCAGGTGCCCTGAGGTGTGATGGGCAGGGCTCTGGTCAGACTCTGTGGGAACAGAGACATGGAGGGCCCCAGCTAGGGGTGGGGTGGAGACATGGGGCCCTGCAGACCCCATGGGGCAGTGCAGCTGGAACCAGACACAGCACAGCCCTGCGCTCGGGTACAAGTGGCAAGAGGTGGTCCAAGATGAGGTGGGGGGCCATGGGGCATTCCAGTCTTATCAGGCCTTGTTAACTGGTGAAAGTTAAAGGATCGTGGTTTATGACTCCACCCATGGGGTTTGCAAGGTGTGCTCCTAGTGGGACATCTGGAGGGCACCAAATATCGAAACAAGAAGCTGGGACGTTGGGGGCACTGAGAAGGATACAGTTCTTTCCCCACGCTTCACCAGTCACCTCTGGGAGCCTCTTCCTGGTGACACCTACAACTTGAACTGAACCTGGTTGGTACCCACCCCCCGAGTTCTGTGGTCAGAAAGCAAGAAGGCCCTACGGTAGAGCAGCTGAGATGGTACGCTAACCCAGCTGGCGGGGGATGCCATCTTGGAGAGCAGTGTCCTCCAGACACCGTGATGAAGTGGAGCTGTGGGTCGGCGGTCATGGCGGAAGCGAGGGTTTCCCAAAGCTCACCCCTAACCAGTCCCAGGACCAATACCTGCTGGGCTCTGGGCTGCTGAGGGCGTGGAGGATGAGGCCCCGGAGTCGCAGCGGCCGGTGCTCGTGCTGGTAGATGGCGGTGACGGTGGCGACAGGGACGGTGAGCTGTGCTGGTTTATGCACTGGGCCACAGCAAAGCCTGCGGGACAACAGCACATAATGTGATCGAGCAGGAGGACGCTGGCAGGCCCGCAGGAGCGTGCCCCCCCCCCCCGCCCCATGCAGTGTCTGAGACACACTGAGGCCACCTGCCCCCACAGGCAGCAGGGGTGGGTGGAGCTCAAAGTCAAGGCAACCCTACTGATCCTGGCTCCCTGTGAGTCTTGGCTCACTCTCTGGAACGAGTGACCTTGCTGGTCAGGGCCTGACCTGGACACGTGTGAGGCTTGTTCAAGGGGAAGGCTGCAGCCAGCTGCTGGGCCAGGGCAGGGCTGGTACTGCCACAGCAACATCTGGTGGAGCCTGGGGCTTCCAGGGTTCCCGGTGAAGCTGCTCATGCAGAGATGCCAGCATCCTTGGGGCCTCTGCCAAAGGGAGGGTACCAAGCCCAAGCTGGCAAGTTCCCAGGAGAAAGGAGCGCTCCGGCTCTTGAGTTTGTGGTTCTGAGAGGCTGGGTCACACTTCCCAACTCCAGTCCACTCTGGAGCAACTCTGGGACTTGGAGGTTGTGTGGTCATCTGACCCAGGGAGGGGACAATCCCTTAGGTATTCCGTCCTGGACCGTGAACCTTGATTTCCAACTTGGACGCAGCAAGGCGTGTAAGTGGCTGAGCCTACCTGTGAGCTCTGGGGAATTTTCCCAGCTCTCATAGCCCCAGTGGAGGGGAGGGGAAGGGGACAAGTGCCCATCAAGCGTGTTCTTTCTTTCTTTTTTTAAACATTTTATTTTTATTTATTTATTTATTTTGAGAGAGGGAAAAGGAGAGAGAGAGAGAGAGAGAGAGAGAGAGAGAGAGAGAGAGAGGAGGGAGAGAGAGACAGAGAGAGAGAATGGGCACTCCAGGGCTTCCAGCCACTGCAGACAAACTCCAGATGCATGTGCTACCTTGTGCATCTGGCTTACGTGGGTCTTGGGGAATCGAACCGAGGTCCTTCTGGCTCTGCAGGCAAGCACCTTAACCGCTAAACCATCTTTCCAGCCCCAAGCATGCTTGCTTACTTGCTTTCTTTTCTTTCTTTTATTTTAAATATTTCACTTATTTAATTACTGTAGAGGGGGGAGAAAAGAGAGAGAGAGACTGAGCAGGCCAGGGCCTCCAGACACTACAAATGAACTCCGGGTGCATGTGCATCTGGCTTCTGTAGGTACTTAGGAATTGAACCTAGGTCCTTAGGCCTTGCAGGCAAATGCCTTAACCACTATGCCATCTCTCAGGCCCCAGCACACTCTTTCTGACAAAGCTCAGCCCCACTGCCAGCCCAGGCAGCCCAACCCAGGGCATGCGCTTCCTGCAGAGCAGGGCTTCTGCCCTTTTCCATTCTGCTCTTCCAAAGAGCCCAGGAGTCGGAGTTCATACTCTACAGACACAGGGACGCCCAAGGGACACAATGCCTCCTCCTCCTCCTCCTCCTTCTCCTCAACCCCAGGAGCCCGTGCAGAAGCCAGGTTACAGCTCCAGCCCATGGCCTGAGCAGGACCTGTGGTGACGGCATTCTGTGGACCATGCTTCCTCCGCCTTCTAGTTCAGAAGCTGCCCCAACATGAGACGGGGTTGGGGGCCAGTCCAATCAGCAGAGGGGGACCGTGAGCCTCCTGGCCACTCCTTGAGTGAGTGCACTTGCTGCCATGGCCCTGACCCCACCTCCTGCACTGCCTGGAGCCTGAAGTTCAGCTCTGACTGACCCTTCCTCCAGGAGGCCCTTCAGGCCCAGCCTCACTTTCTCAGGATGCAGGAAGGCAGGAGGCGCTGAGAAGAGCTTGGCCAACTGTGGCCAGCTGCTGGCTGTTTGTTAAGTGAGACAGTTAATCTTCACAGTCAAGCTGAGTGGATTTGGATTCACCCATGCACACAGGCATGTCTATGAGGGCGTTTCCAGAGAGGCTTAACTGAGGAGAAAGACCTGCCCTCAGTGGAGGGGGACCACCCCTGGCCTGGGGTCCCAGACAGTAAAAAGCTGCATTCCTACTCCTTGCTTTCTGACTGTGGGTGCAGTGAGGAGACATGTGTCCTTTCCTTCCCTGCTGAGACTGGACTTCAGGTTCTCAAATAAGCCAGCACCTTTCCTTCCTTAAAAACACACACACACACACACACACACACACACACACACACACACACACCTTCTATTTGCCAGGTGTGGTGACGCACACCTTTACTCCCAGCACTCAGGAGACAGAGGTAGGTGGATCACCATGAGTTCGAGGCCACCTTGAGACTATATAGTGAATTCCAGGTCAGCCTGAGTTATAGCAAGACTCTACCTTAAACAAAACAAAACAAAAGAATCCCTTTTATTTGTACATCTGTTTTGTGTGTATGTGCGTGCACACACGCACATGTACACCAGGGTCTTTCGTCACTGCAAATAAACACCAGACTCATGGGCCACTTCTTGTGTCTGGTTTTACATGGGTGACGGGTGTTGGGGAATCAAACCCTGGGTGACAGGCTTTGCAAGCAAGCACCTTTAACCACTGAGCCATATTCGCAGCCCTTAAATTGCTTGTATCAGGTATTTTTGTCACAGCAACCAATGTGACTAACACAGTAAGTAGGGTTTTAGGGGAGTCCAGTCATGTAACTGGGCTGGTGCAGAGCGGGGCCGCTGCCATGGAGACAGTGTGGGCCTCTGGCCCTGCACAGGAGTGCGGTGCTCAGCCGAGTGCAGAGCGTGCAACCAGCCCAGGCCCCACAGAAGCCTGGGCACTGACCCTCCCTCACCTCTTCGCCTACAGATGGGACCAGCGACTAAGAGGCAACCATTCGTGCTAATGTTTGTGAATAGCTGCCATTGTCAACTGAGCCATCGGGAACTCCCCGGGGTCAGGCAACACACATTAAGGCCACTATGCAGGGATATGGCCTGGCGGCCAGCACATCGCCAGGTATGGCAGGAAAGCTCAAGCATGGGCTCTTTTTTGGCAGTGGATACTTGCCACCCTCGGGTACTACTTATCTTGGCGGGCTGCTTACAGGGGGAATGGCAGGGCCACCTTTCAGGAGAACCTGGAAGCGGCACTGTGTGAGCCACTGTCGGTGGCCGAGATCCCATCAGAGGAAAGGCAGCCAGCATCAGGCGGATCCCAACACCACTCGGGAAAATTCCATGGGGACAATCTGCCGCAGCCTCATGGGATGCATTTTATAGCTGCTTACTTCTTAATCACCAAGAGTGGCAACCCCCGCCCCCCTTCCCCCGACTTTACAAGCTGTTTACTTGTCTCCGCAAATGAATTACCCTATAACAAATCAAAGCGTGTGTGGGGGGGTGACTTTTGGGAGCTGCCCATTCACCAGTGGCACTGTACGGCACAGCGCAGGGCAAGTATGGAAATGGAGCTGGGGACAAACCTTGTGCGCTCCTGAGCCGATGAGTGGCAAGACACCGACTCCGGTGGTCTCTGAAGACACGGGCCTTCTGTTCCTGCAACGCCCCCGGGAGGGATGAGCGTGGACACTAACGCTCTTTCATGAGGGCCGGGCTGTGGCTCGGTGGTAGGGCACCTGGCTGGCATGCAGAAGGCCCTGGTTCTATCTTCCAGCACAGGCAAAGGAAAAATGAAATCAAAGGAAACTTCCCACATTTGGGAAACGGGCCTGGAAATAAAATTTGCACCTGGCAAGAATCAGACAGAGAAGGGACATCTCCAGCCTCCAGCAGTGCCATCGTTTTCGGAACCTGGCTAAGCACAGGCTTTGAGTACATACCCTCTCCCACTCCTCTCCTGCTCGCGTCCCCGGTGAGATGGCACCAGGGCTCAGAAGTCAGAGACCTTGCCCACTGGAGGCCGGCTGCAATCTCAGGAGGTCCCATGCCTCCTTGACTTGCCCTGTCAGGGAGTGCGGGGGACGGAAAGAGCTGGGGGTGTGTGGCTTCGCTTTCTTGCTTCACCCTGGCAAGGCAGTTCTGGATA
Source organism: Jaculus jaculus (assembly GCF_020740685.1). Lineage (NCBI taxonomy): Eukaryota > Metazoa > Chordata > Mammalia > Rodentia > Dipodidae > Jaculus > Jaculus jaculus. The sequence continues at coordinate 102,796,818 of NC_059112.1, forward strand.
AGCTATCTTTGGCAAAGGCGACAGAGGCCTTCTGGGCCTATGTCAACCCACACAGACTGCCAAGTCCTTGCAAACAAACAGACAAGATCATGGGATGCAGGCTCTCTGGCACCTTCTCTGCTGCTAACAAACTCGGCTTGCCCAGGGTATGTCCCAAGAAGAGCCTGCAGGATGCATGCCAAAGGGACGTGTGTGCCTTCTGACTGGATGGCATGTGGGAAGTTATGCTGTGGAAGTCACTGTGGGTAGAGCCACACGCTCAACTCTCAGGCTGTCAGGGTGTTCGAGGCACCGGTATGTAGCCCCGGCAGCTGTCCCATGCTGGGGGATGGCCAGTGACTTCTGACCTAGCCAGATGATGAAATCCTTCCCCTGACAAAACATGCAGACATAGGGGAGACTAGTGTCCAGGGGGGTGTTCAAGATGTGGCACAGGCTGAACGAAAGTGCGTCTGTGTGTTGGTACTGAGAAAAATTCCGGCTCGCCAGGCTTCCGCCTCTGGTCAGAGAAGGCAGACTGCAGAGACCGGCAGAGGCAGTGGGTAGTGTACGCTGACTGTGGTGAGCTGTGTCTTTTGGGGGCTTATCGGAGTTTTCTAACTTTCCTAATATGAACGTTATTCAAAACAAATCAGTTGAAGGAAGAACACAGGTGGCCTGGGAATTGGGCAGACTCACCTGTTCTGGGCACTCCCCAGGACCTTGACATGCCTCCCCAGAGCTGGGCTAGGCATGACCTTCGGAAGTAGGTGACCCTAACACTGAGACATGTCCCTTTGCTTTCCAGGAGCCCTGGGCTGTGTGGGGTGGTCTGGGGTCCGTCTGTCTTCCTCTGCCCCCTCCTCGTTCTGGGAGCGGGATAGCTCAGTTCTCTGGTCTTTGTCAAGCACAAAACATACCACAAAAAGGACAGCACTGGGCAGAGGCAAAAGGTCAGGTTCGAGTCCAAGTCACGCACGCTGGCTTGGAGTCCTCAGCCCAGCCTCCCTCTGTGGGTCTCTGTGTTTTTAGCACTCGCTACGGAAGCCAGGTTACAGTGTGACTCTGCAACCAGAGCTGTGACAGCAGTCCAGGCACTTGCCAGCCTGCTTGCACTCTATGTCATATGTGTGTATGTGTTTGTTGCAGTTAGCGGTGTTTAAACAGTGAGATTTTTACACACAAATCCACACTTTTGTCTCCTTACAAAATGAGGAACCTGGCCTGCTGGGACCATCCTCGTGGGGCTGGAACCGGAGGGAGGTGTCAAAGCTGCTTCCTTCCCACATCTGGACCTGCCTCTGGGGCAGGTCAGTTTTGTCTCTGCTTCCATTTTTAGGGTCCTGGTTGAATCCGCAGGACTCGGGGTAGTTCTAGTCCCCCAATACTGTTTGAACAGGTCCCTCCTTAAACTGCAACCGCATCAGGTGGAAATGGAACCCCTCTTTTTCAATAGCACAGACTGACCCTCAGACCTATGGACACACACCACTTGCTTCCTGCCTTTGTCCAGCTGTTCCTAATTCCTTCTTGTTTCCTTTCTGTCTGCCAATCCCCCCACCAAGTCCTGGGGGGGCTCATGTGCTGGGTGGAGCTTGGGCAGAAGTTTCTGCAGCAAGATGCTGTTCTCGCCCTGTGCCCAGCTGTCTGCTCTGTCCAGGGCCTCAGCAGCTGTGTGAGATTCTACCCATCTACCCAGTGCATGAGAAATGACCACAAAGATACCAAGGCATCTTGTGAAGTAAGTTTCATTACTTTACTAGCTAGTGCCTGTCGTGCTCTGGGGCTAGAGGTTTTGGATGTGTTTCTGATATCTCTAGCTATTTCTCAGTGTCCATCCATTCTTCCTTCATCTGCAGTTACAGAACCTGGCCACTAGGCATAGCCATGCATTGTAATTACCTTCTTGTCAGGACAAAGCACCCAACCAAAAACAGCTGATGGGAGGAAAGGTTTTATTTTTGGTTTACAGCCTTGAGGGGGAGCTCCCTGAAGGCAGGAGAAAGCATGTCACGAGCAGAAGCTGGACATCCCCTCTGCCACAGCAGGTGGAAAACAGCAGCAGGGGAGTGAGCCAAATTCCAGCCAGGGGGAGCTGGCTATAATGCCCAAAGCTCACTCACCCCCAACAACAGCCCTCCTCCAGCAAGGCTCCACCTTCCAAATTGCCATCAGCTGAGAACCAAACACATGTATTTACAGGGGCATGTGGTTCAAACCACCACATTCCATCTCTGGCCCCCATAAACTGATGCCCATCCATGAGGTAAAATGAAACCAGACCAACTTCCGTGTTTGTTTGTTTTTTTAAATCAATCTCATACTGTTCAAATATCCCGATAGTCTAAGGTCTCTTAACTGTGAGCCTGTAAAACCAAAAACACATAATGACACAGAGTAAACATCCACACTGCAAAAGATGGCATTGGGCACAGGAAGGAAAGACTGAACCAATGCAAAATCTAAAAGAAACAAGGTAAAACTCAAATCCTGCAGTTCTAAGTCTGACATCTGCAACCAGCAACGAAATCTTTGGGGTTTCAATTCTGCTCCTTCAGCTAGGCTGCTAATAGCTTGGGAAAATGTCCATCCAAAGCCAGCAACTGTCCTTGGTATTCATCCCATAGTCCTGCATTTCTAAAATGCTCTGGGGTCTCCACTTCATCCTCATGGCTCCACTGGGGCTCCACACAGGGACTCCAACAACTTGGCTTCACATCACCCAGAGACCACTTCCAAAATACTGCATTGTAATTCCAATGACTCTTCCTCTTTCCTACATTGGTTACACTCCCATAGCACCAGGGAGACTTTGCTGCCAAATTGTTAATCAGGAAAATGCCATCAGCATTCTTCCTTCAGGATCCCCACTTTCAAAACGGTCAGGTTTTTCCTACCGTCCCAATGCAGAACAGCTGGTCCAGTCTCAGTGGTGGAAATCCATCAGACAACTGCAGCTAAAGCAGGCTGATGTCTATGGCTCAGAACGTTTCTTTCTTTCGGTACCCTCTCCATTTGCTCAAACCAGCTCATTTCTTCTGAAATGCAACCCTGCTCGTGTTCTCAGGACACAGGAAGAGGACAGCCAGCCTCACACAAACTGCACCTAGCCCAGCCTGGACAGAACTCTCTTTTCCTCTCATGATCCATTTCTGTTATAAGGCTCCACCTTATAGTTACTGGGACAAAGCACCCGACCAGAAGCAGCTAATGGGAGGAAAGTTTTTATTTTGGCTTATAGCCTTGAGGGGATGCTCCATGACAGCTGGGAAATCATGGTAGGAGCAGAAGCTGGACATCACCTCTGCCACAGCAGGTGGAGAGCAGCAGGAGAGGGAGCCAAGCTCTAGCAAGGGGGAGATGGATATAGCCCTCCTAAGTCTGCTTCCAGAAACACAACTCCTCCAGCAAGGATATACCTCACAATTTGCCATCAGCTGGAGACCAAGCATTCAAATACACGAGTTTATGGCAGACATCGGATTCAAACCACCAAACCATGTGACAGACACATCAGTGGCATGTGGTATTTCTAAGGCTCTTCTACAGGAACGGGGTTATGTTCTCTTCCATTCTGCTTCCCAGATATGATGGCCAGAAGGAATCAGGAGGGCTAGGGGGGTACCCCTGCTCACAGCCACACATCTTTAGAAAATGCTCCCCCAATTTCCCTACATGGTGCACATGGAGTTTTTGGTAGAATCCAGTGAAGGGAGTGAGTTTCCCTCTGAGTTCACACCAGACCTCAAAGATTACACATGCAGGCCAAAACCTTGAAACTGAGAACCGTAAGAGACTGCATGCTGGGCAGGGGTATGTGCCAGTTAGAAAACTGGGGGATGAGGAGTGGGTGAAATGAAGGTTTCCAAACCCTCCAAGAAAGCCACTGGCCTGGGCCACTTGTTCAATCTGGGCCTTGTGAGTGTGACTGACATGCAACTGTATCAGGTTAAACAAAACCTACCCTTTGGGAGATGTGAAAATGGCTAGTCTATGTGGGGGGATTCCATGGGGACCTCTCAGAAAGTGAAGGGGAAGGGCCTGGGGCTCAGGATTCACTCCCTGGATTCCCCATACTGTGCAGCTCAGTCCTAACCCTGCACCCCGCCCAGGGCTCACTCTCCCAGAACAGATCGGTGCTGCTTGCTTTTTTTAAGACCAAAGCCATTGCCAGAGAGACAACAACTGAGGCCCAGTAACAAAACCAGCGGATGTCAGGCCAATATCAGGGTGCATTTCAAGTGAAAGTGACATCAGGAGAACTTCCAGCCAAGGCACATTAATGTCACCATTAGCTTCCAGCTTCCCAGGAAACAAAGGCTACAGGAAAACCACACCATATGCCAAGCGCCCAGGGACGTACCCTTTACCTGAGAGCCTGGTGCCCCTGGAAACAAAAGCAGCTTTAGGGGAGACCTAGCAGCTTGCTGGGAGAGGTCTCATTCTCACACGGTGGCCTTTGTTATCTTTCTTTTCTAAGTGACGAAACTGACTCATACAAGAAGGGAAAAGAAGTGCTCTGTCTGGTACAGGGCTTTGCCAGGGAGGGGTTTGCCTTCTTCTTTCCAGATACTTCTGAGGATTCCATGGTTAGAAATCACAGACCTGGCCAGGCGTGGTGGTGCATGCCTTTAATCCCAGTACTCAGGAGGCAGAGGTAAAAGGATCACTGTGGGTTTGAGGCTACCCTGGGACAGTGAGATCCTACCTCAAAAAAAGAAAAGAAAACAACAACAAAAAAAAACCCACAGAGCCCAGAAGACTGGATGGCTTGTAAGGTAAGGGAAGGAGGAGGGTGCAGGAGTGAGCCAACTGACTATGCGCCAACTGCGTTCCGCTTCTCCACAGAGACCCATCTCTGAGAAGCCTTACACTTCTCCCAGGAAAACATGGTGCAGCTGAGCGAATCCTTTGAGGTCTGTGTTCTCATATGCCACAGGTTCCTGTCTGCCTGTCACCAGCCTCTGCTTCTTGGCCTAAAGGCTGTCCTAGGTCCCTGGGATTCCCTCAGCTGCACCATGTTTTCCTGGGAGAAGAGTAAGGCTTCTCTCTGAAAAACTTTCTGAATTTTAAAAATGTGGATACTGGCCTGGAAAGATGGCTTAGCGGTTAAGCACTTGCCCGTGAATCCTAGGGACCCCAGTTGGAGGCTCATTTCCCCAGGACCCACGTTAGCCAGATGCACAAGGGGACCCATGTGTCTGGAGTTCGTTTTCAGTGGCTGGAGGCCCTGGCACGCCCATTCTCTCTCTCTCTCTCTCTGCCTTTCTGTCTGTGTCTGTCACTCTCAAATTTAAAAAAAAAATGATAAAAAACTGTGGACACTGAGGACTTGAGAGATGGCTCATTCATTAAGGTACTTACTTGCCTGTAAAGCCTAATGACCTGGGTTTGATTCCCCAGTACCCATGTAAAGTCAGATGCACAAAGTGATGCATGCATCTGGAGTTGGTTTGCAGCAGCTAGAATCCCTGGCATGCCCATATTCTCTTTCTCTCTCTCTCTCTCTCTGCTTGCAAATAAATACATAATCAAAAAACTCATTACAATAAAAATTTAAAGAAAACTTAAAGAATATAAACTACCTCATTTTTTTTTTTCTATACTGCAGATTCTCACATGCTGGACAAGCACTCTCCCACTGAGCCACATTTCCCCCAGCCCTCAAGTTCTTTTTCTCTTCTCTTTCTCTCCCTCTCTTTGTAGATAGGGTCTCATGTAGTCCATGCTGGCCGCAAGCTCCTAATGTAGTTGAGGAGATCCTGGAGCTCCTCATCTTCCTGCTTCTACAATCTGAGTGCTAGGGTCACAGACATGAGCCACCATACCTGATCTAGGGTGTTGTGAATGCTAAGCAAAATCACTCTACCAACCGAGCCACATCCCCAGCCTAAGCTCCCAGATTCTTTTGAAAAAAAAAAATTCAGTATATATATTTTTTTATATGTGGGGGGGGGGGCGGAGAATAGGCATGCCAGAGCCTCTAGCCACTGCAAATGAATTCCAGATGCATATGTCACCATGAGCCTCTGGTTTACGTGAGTTCTGGGGAAGCCAACTTGGGTCCTTAGGCTTCACAGGCAAGTGCCTTAACCGCTAAGCCATCTCTCCAGCCTTCAAAATCTTCTGTAAAAAGAAGTGGGCTACACCAGGGGATCCAGCGTCAGTGTTCTCCTGTCTGTACTGTGTATCCATCTCCAGCTTTATCTAGCTTTAGCGAGCAGCGTGGTGGCTGGCGGCTCTGCCGGAGCTCGTGAGACGAGTGAGTGTGAGTCTGGAGCCTGGCTAAGACAGCTCAGATGGAACAGAGGTGCTTTTCCACAGACCTCTGGGCAAGAAGCTCTCAGATCTGCAGCGACTCCCTGCCTGCCTCCCAATAGCCAGTAACAGGACCCGAGTATGCTGAGGGTATCTGGGGAACCAGGGTGGCCCTGCTGTGAATGGGAAACAGGCTGCCCAAGTTGCTTTTCATTAGCAGATTTACTCTGAGGCTGCAGCTCAGGTTCCAGGCCAGGCAGCATTCATATTTTCTCACCATGCGGCCAGCGTGATGCTGGGAAACAGTAAAAAATCAATCGGCCCTGTGACCTCGCGCACAAACCCGACAGCCAGTGTGCTGCAGCCTTGTTCCTCTCTCCTCCCTCGCTGGCTCCCTTCTCAGCTCTGCCCTTTGCCTCTGCTATTGCGTGCCGGGTCTTCTCCTGGGGGGGGGGGCAAAGTGTGTGTGTGTGTGTGTGTGTGTGTGTGTGTGTGTGAGAGAGAGAGAGAGAGAGAGAGAGAGAGAGAAAGCGCGTGAGCACAAGCGAGCGCCTGGGACTTCAGTCTGCCATGGATCTGGATAACGCTGCTTATGAGGTGAGGAGAGGTGGTGACCAAGAGCTTCCTTGTCCTTGTGTCTGACCCGAGGTGTCCCCAGAGCCCACCTTGGCTATGACGAGAGCAATGGCAGAGTGGGGAGACTGGGAACCACTAAATAGAGCTACTCCAAAAAAGACATCATAGGAAAAAACCACCAACATTGTTCAAAGAGCCAACCGGGGGGGGGGGGGGGCAGGTAAAGCCCGAGTGTGCATCTGGGTGCTCGGAAATCTAAGCAGAAATGAAGGGTGCACCAACACATGGGCAGAGGCCCCACAGCAGTGACCCTCAATCTCAGCTAGGCTTGGGTCGCAGACAGCCAGATGTTGACACATGACCTTCCTCCCTGCCTCTCTTTAGTGGGTCTAACACAGTTTCAGAGGTGTTGGGCACAAAAACCAGGCTTTGAGGGCATTCTAAGGCCTGGCATCCCATCACTATAAAAGCCACTTCCAGGATGAGAATGTAGCTCAGTTGGTAGAGTGTTTGCCTAGCATGCATGAAGTCCTGGGTTCAAACCCCAGCCGTGCATCAATCAGATGTGGTGATGCACATGTATAATCCTAGCACTCAGGAGGCAGAGGCAGGAGGATCAGGAGTTTGAAGTCATACTTGATTACATAGCAAGTTTGAGGCTAACCTGGGCTATATGAGAACTTGTCTCAAACAAAAGAAAAAGCCACATCATTGGCCATAGTGGTGCACACTTTTCATTTCAGCACTTGGGAGGCTAAGGTAAGGGGGTTGTTGTGACTTTGAGGCAAGCTTGGGGCTTCAGAGTGAGTTCCAGGTCAGTCTGGGCTAGAGTGAGATCTTGTCTTGAAAAAACAAACCAAAAAGGCACTTGTGCAGCCCAGAAGGTAGATCTGTAATCCAGGAGCCCAAGGAAGGGGGAATCTTACAGAAGCTACCACCCACTGCTTCCTGACCCTCATGATGGGAGATTCCCGATTCCTGGACTGGCTGCATCTCCAAATGTTTAAATACTTTTTATTTATTTATTTATTTTAAAATAAATAACATGCAAAAGTATCTGGGAGCTCGTGGAATATTTTAGCGTATAGCTCTTTATCCATTGACCAATCCTCTTGGATTTTTAAGAACTATACTTGAAAACCTGCAGAAAAGAGAAAATGGTCTTTTCAGTATTTCACTCTTTCCCTGTGCCAGCTTGTCCTACCTGAGGTGACAGAAAAGGTTTTGCCCTTGGGTGAGGGTCCCTTTTGGTGCTAGGGGGCATCTGGGCTATGTGGCTGTTGGGAAGGCAGGAGTTTCTTCCTGCCTTGGACAGGAGCACTGCTCCAGGCTACAGAGAGTCAACTGGCTGGCATCTGGAGGGCAGAAGGCCTGGCTCTCTGAGAGGCTCTAGAGGTGGTACAACTTGCTTTGGACTGTTTAAAACTGTAGGGTGCCAGGACCCTGGCTTTATCCCTAAGGTGCCTGGGTCCTGCTGAGCCCAGCCCCTGCCCTCTTACAATGGCATTACCGTCTGTACATGAGTAAGCAAAGGGCACCACAGCAGTCTCTCAGCCACGGCACTAGAAAGCTCGCTAGCGACCATCTCGGCTGCCTGGCTACTGAGGCAGTGAGTGAGGCTGAAAGAGCAGAGAGGGAGGTGGTTAGACTGCTTTCAAGCTCAGGGGCATTCCTGACCCAGGAACTCACAGGGAGGGTGGGCTGGCTACAGGCCACTTGCCAAGGACAGCCTCTAAGCTTGCAGTGGACCAGGAGTGCTTGACTGACCTCTCACCAGTCCTGTTGTGGGAGGCACTGAGTAGAGCCCCGAAGAGTAGCCACCCTAGGGAAGGTACTACCAGCACTGTTCAGAGCCCACCCATGGCCAGGCAAAGTCCGGTGCTTGCCCGGGGCACCTCAGAAGTCAAGCAAGAAGGAAGGAGCTATGGCACACGGGCAGGTCTCTGATGGCAGTGGCCTATGGCTGATTTGCCTGGACCCCTAGGCTTGGATCCCAGGGGCAAGTGTCTGGGCAGGATGGCCACACTGAGCGGATCTCACACTGATGTGGATGCCCAGCCCTGAGTGTTCTGCAAGGCGGCAGCGTACAAACGGGCCAGGCTGCGGAAGGCGCGTGGCACTGACGCCCACTTAATGCGCTCCCACGGCAGAGCCCTGTGCCTGGGGTCCAGTGCCATCTGCTGGGGTTTGCCGGGATGCGGGTCTGCAGAGCAGGGAGGCTCACTCCTGCAGCGAGCCAAAGTCCCTGCGCCTCTCCTCCTGTGTATGTCATGACTGGCTTGGGCCTGATGTCAGATGATGGCCTCCTTTGCCACATCAGCTACTGAAGATGCTATCTGCAACAGTGGGGCTCAGACTGGGAGTGCACGGAACCACACCATGGCCGAATCAGGACTTAGCCAGCACCAGCTACGGGGCCCATAGCTGCTACTTGGTGACAGGGCTCTGTGAACTTCTGTTTGTAGCCCTGTGAGATCTGACTATCAGGCCTTTGTGTATGTGGCTTGGAGCCTGGCTCTTTAATGTGGTACAGGACCCGGGGGAGGGGAAGTGCTGAGGGGTTGGCCTGCCCCCATGGACACGTGGCTCAGGGGGCACTTGCTCGGTCCGCAAGCCTGTGTTGTGCACACTACTCCTCGTGGGCATGTGGGCATGCCCACCACACCTAGCGGGGCTCACGAGGACTGCAAGCGTTAGTGTAGTCGAAACTGCAAGCAGTCAGGCTAAGTGGCCACTGTTTTGACCGTTGACTTGGAAGCTGGCTGCCTGCACCTTTGTCCCGGTGAGGTGAGAACCAGGGTTTTCATTTCCAGAAGTGACTGTAGACACATGGCTATGCAGCAGAGGATACAGCGCCACACGGAACAGGGACCTTCTCCATGCCACCCACTGTGACCCGGCGCTTTACAAGCTAATAGTGAACTGTGGAGAGTGCTTTCCTAAAGCAACTTGAACTGTCTAAAATTAAAGGATTTATAACAAAACCCTTTCTGAGAAAATGGAATTCTTGTTATTTTCACCCAGATTCCTAAAACCTCAGCTCATGTTGCTTTCAAGCCATGCAGGCCTATTCTGCCTGTCAGCGTTTGACAGAATTGTGTGGACTAGGCTGAAATGGAGGAAGACGCTAAAAATTCAACCAAGCTGACCTACAAAAAGAGCCACTCGGTAGGCTTCAACCTTTAAAGGCTCTCCTGGAGTAAGTCAAGGAGGAAGGGGCAGCTGTGTGCTCACACGAGTGGCCTTACTATCCCCTGCTTCCTGTTGTCCCCCGCTGTCAGGCTTGGGTGTGCCTGAGTGTGTGTACACACACCTCTTGCAGGCTCGCTCTCCGGCTCTTCCTTTTCCCAGATTGCCTGCTTGGACAGCGTGGGGGGCACTCCGGCGCATCAGGGAGAGGTGTATGCCTTAGAGGCCGGGCAGGGACTTCACAGGGCCTGCAGCGGGCTCTATTCCTCCAGCTCGCCTGCAAACACTCAGCGAGTGCCCGTACCACTGACATCACCCTGCCTCTTCTGCACTGGTAGCTTGGACTTTTTATTTTTTTTTTTTAGGATGATTAATATTTCATCATAAAAGTATTGATTTCCTTTAACTAAGAGACTTGAAGTTTGTTGCCTCCTTAAGCATGATTTTATTATGTCTAGAGCCAAATGTTTGCTTTTCTCATCCCCCCAAAGAATGCTTTTTCCTTTGATAGAATGTGTGTCAAGAAGGAAAGAGGAATTGATTCACAGAATTCTGCATTCCAGGCAACTTTTAAGGACCATATCCAGTTTATACACTTGGACAGATGTTTCTGACACGCGGCTCTGTTTCGTTAAGGCTTTCCATATCTGTGAGAGCGCCAACTCGCAGATAAAACAAGACAGCAAAGGAACCGAGAGAACTAACACAGTTCTGAACATACACTCCCCGCTCCTGCTCCGGGCTCACTTCCTTCCTTTATAAAAGACTAGAAAACAAGAGCTTCTGCTAGTTTGGGGGCTCCCCCAAAGCCACCATCTCTTCCTCTATGTCACCTGGTGGCAGAGGCCAGTGCTGGAGTGGGGACAGTGCTCACTTTTCCAGAGCCATCCAGGAAGCGGGTGGAGGGCAGTGACGGGCAGCGCCACCGAGCGCTCTGCAGTGTTTAAATATTGAACACCCTTTCTCTTTCCTCTGCATTTATTATTGACTTGGACCCGCACCACTGCGCGCATCGACTTCATTTCTTCCCAAGAATCCAAGATGCAATGGCCAATGCCCAGGGGCTGGCCAGGGGGTGGAGCGGAGATTTGGGTTTCTTTCTCTTAAACCCTCACTGGAAATCCTTTCCGGTCAGCCCTGTGTTTTTAAGAGTCACAGATTCCTGGAAGTGCCTCAGCCTCTCTGTGACCCCTGGTGCCCAGACATGGGTGATTAGTGCCCCAAACAGTGACAGGCTGGACTTGCTGCCCCTTCCCAACAAGGGAGCAGAGGCAGTGAGGCCACCAGGGAGGCTGGGTGTCATCTCTCCAGGTGCTCTGTTGTTTGCGGCTGGCTGGACCCCAGCCCTGTCCAGGTGAAAACCATGTCAGGCTGTCACATGAATAGAAGTACTTGGCCACCAGACGCCCTTGGCTTAGTTATCAGACACTGGGAAGGGGACCAGGGACTGCAGGTGTTAGGACCCGGGCTTGGCCCTGGATCATTCTTCCTGATGATACATGTATGAAAAGAGAGACTTAGCAAACATATGAGGCAGCGCCTCTTCTTGGCAGCAGATGGGGAGCGCAGGGAATCCTTCCCTCAGGCCACTAGGGAAATCTGTTGCCCTCCCACCAGGAGGAAGATCCTGGGGCCTGGCTTGGCCACCAGGTCGAGCTGGCTACCAGCTAGGCTTTTGTCTGTTCAAGGGATTTGCCCCAATGATCAGCCTACAGCTTCCACCTGCCTTTAAGAGACAGCGTTACATTTGAGATCGATGTTTCCCTTGCATTGTGGGCTAAATTTATCTTTCTCTGTATCCTTCCTGCCTCGGTCTCTGCGCTGAGTCTCACCATGCTGAGTTAGGCGTCTGCTGGCCAACGCCAGTTTCTAGGCCGAGGACTTAAGCACACAGCCCTGACCTTCCATTCTCTCTCACAAACCCCTCTGGTTCTCCAAGGGGTCCCTCTTGATGATGAGCTCCCTTCCCAGGCTCTTTAGCAACCCTGGCTCCCACAATCTATCCTAAAAAGCTGTGGGGTTGGACCCCCGAGCGGCTCGAGAGCTCTTCTGCCCTGTAAAGTGGCTGAGTGCTCATGTCTGATTGCCTCTCTCTGCAGTGGGATGTGGTGGGCAGCCTGAACTAAATCAGAAAACTTCGTTCTCCTGGTCTCACTTGGCAAGCTGCCCTGGCAGAGAGATTTCACTGATGGATTTAATGCCTGATGCCCAAAGGGCCTAATATTTCTGAAGTCTCTATTCGTCCATGTGGTTGCAAGAGAATGTGCCCCAAGTAGACATTCTGAGATATGGCATCTATTCCGCCGTTAACCTGTGGACTCTTTCTTTTTGGCAGAGAGGAGAAATGAAATAAAAGCGTGACATGAGACAGAGGGTGTCTGGGCCAGCACTGGCGAGTGTGCGCATGCACGTGCAGACCAAGCTGACTGGCACCTTTGCAGAGCCAGGTTCTAAGAGTCCAGACCCAGGTGGGGGATGGGTAGGCGTCACCACTCTGCTTTCTGGAAAGAACCAGGAAGGTGACTGTCAAGAGCCTTGAATATGGGCCCCGAAGGAATGGGTGGCTTTGTGCAGAGTAACCAGAAACATGGAGTGGGGTTTCATCAGGGGACGTTCTGTAACACACGAGAACCATGCAGGCAGCCAGTAGGCGCAGGTTCAGTCCGTGCTGGCTAACCAGACATTAAGGATTGGACTGTGACCCTCCTCACGTTCTTAGGGTGAAGCTCTAGCCCTAGTCCTCGAGACTGTGACCGGATCTTCCAGCAGGTCATTCTGCAGATGTAACTGGTGAAGACCAGATCATCAGGGTGGGCCGAAATCCAGCACAGCTGTGTCAAAGAAAGTGGGACTCTGGGCATGGACACATGGACACTTAGGGCTTAGGTGTGAAACAACCCCACCGAACTCGTGTGCTCCAGACGTGGTCTCCAATGCAGTCCCCAGAGGTAGGCATTAGGAAGGGACTGGATCATAAGGCCCCTAACCTCATCAACTGATGAGCCCTCTGAGGGACCAGTGATGGGATGGCATCGCTGGAGGGTGATGGGAACTAGGAGGCAAGGCCTGGAGGATGGAAAAGGTGTGAGCCTGAGGGGTGGGCTTTGTCCTCGCGTCCAGCTTGTTCTCTTTCTGCTACTGCTGCTTCTTTTCTTTTCTTCCTTCCTTCCTTCCTTTTTTTTTTTTTTTTAAATTTTAACCTTTTTTTATTTGTTTGAGAGAGGGAGGGAGAGAGAAAGAGTATATGTGCACACCAGGGCCTTCAGCTGCTGCAAATGAACTCCAGATACATGTACCACCTCGTGCATCTGGCTGACGTGGGTCTTGGGGAATTGAGCCTGGGCCCTTTGGCTTCACAGGCAAGTGCCTTAATTGCTAAGCCACCCCTCCAGCCCCATCTTTCTACTTCTTGACTGCTTCAAGGTGAACAGCTGTCCTCCATCGCACCTTCTTTTTTTTTGAATATTTCTTCTTTTGCAAGCAAAGAGAGTGTGAGAGGGACAGGGTGCGCGCGCGCGAGAGAGAGAGAGACAGACAGAGAGAGACAGAGAGAGAGGGAGGGAGGGAGAGGGAGTGTATGGGTGCGCTAGGGCCTCTTGCTACTGCAAAGAAACTCCAGACACATGTGCCACTTTGTGTACCTGGCTTACGTGAACATTGAGGAATTGAACCTAGGTAGTCACACTTCACAAGCAAGTGCCTTTAACCACTTGAGCAATCTCTCCAGCTCCTCCATTGCACCCTGCCCGGTGAGTTAGAAAAAATACTTTGGTGGGCAGGGGAAATGGCTCAGTGATTAAAAACACTTGCTGCACAAGCTTGGTGAGTGGAGTTCAGCACCCAGCACCCACATAAGGCTACGCATGGTGCACACGTACTGTAATCCCAGTGCTCCTATGGCAATGGGGGGGGGGAGGACATAAGAGTCTTGACGCCCCTAGGCCAGCTAGTCTGGCATTTGCAGCAGTGAACCAGACAGACCCTGTCTCAAACAATGTGGAAGGTAATGATCACCACTGCGAGAGTGTCCTCTGACCTCCACAAGTGCCATGCACATGTGTGTCCAGGTGCCTACGTGCACACACAAATATTTTGGCTTTCAGAGCTGTTTGGATATAGAGAAATGAAGATGAGGCTTTGACCTGGGCTGTGAGTGTTCATATAGAACACAGCAGCCCACGGTGTGTCTGGGAGGGATGGGCAGAGGACTTTAGCTAAATTTGTAATGTCTTAATCTTTTTTAATTTTGAGGCAGGGTTTCACTATAGTCCAGGTGGAACTTGAACTCACCCTGTAGTCCAGGCTGACCTTGAACTCACAGTGACGCTCCTACATTAGCTTTCAAGTGCTGGGATTAAAGGTGTGAGCCACCATGCCCAGTTTTCAACCTCTTGTTTTGTAGTGAAGAATTGATTTCCCCTGTTTCTTAGGCAACTAATTTTTTTTTTTTTGCTGTGTTGTGTGCTTGCGTGTATTGTGTGTGGTGTTCACACATATGTGTTTATATATGTTGCCTTGATCACTGTCTACTTTGTTCTCTGAGACAGGCTCTCTGAGACAAAGCTAGCCAGTGAGCCCCGAGGATCCTCTGCCTCTGTCTCCCCAGTGCAGGGATTACAGATGCAAGCCACCACTCTCAGCACTTTTCTGTGGGTGCTGGGATCTGAACTCAGCAAGTGCTCCCCCTCCTTAGCCATCTGCCCTGTCCTCAGTGGTTTTGAATGAGAAACAAGAACCAAGAGGAGGCAGGAGTGATAACCGGGCTGCAATGGTAAGTTGGATTCCTTCTGGAGTCGGGCACATGGGCGTGAGCTCTTCCTGCAGCTGTCTGGCTCCCATTTATAACGACCCATGTCCATGAACTAATGCACAAAAATTAATGCCGTGGGTCTACAGTCACAGCAAAACAGCTGACTGGTTCATCTGTTCCTGTGATGTCAGCTCATCCCAGGCTTGGTGACCTCCAGTCACCTGCTGCTGAGCCTGGAGTGCTCACATACGGGTGGCTCTGGTTGACAGCCACGGCCCCACCCCCACCCCGACAAAATATAGCCCCTCCCCCAGCTGAGGTGAGCACCCTCGGCAATCACATTCGCAGCCTTGATTCATCATCTCTCCTCCGCTCTCAGTCCTTTATTTTTCTGCCCTCTCTGGCCTTCGATTGCTTTTCGGGAGTTTATCATATTGAACTCTTATCCCTTTCCAGGAAACCCTATTATTTTTTCTTCCCTCTCACAATTAATAAATAATCGTAAGAGCACATCTTTGAGGAGAAGCACATCCTGTCTCCTCGGAGCCATGCTCCTCCTTGGGGGATCCTCGGGGGGGGGGGCTGTCACCTGTCAGGGTGGAGAGGACAGAGGCTTGTCGCTACACTTGGGGTGGTGCCAGCTCTTTTTCTCATCATCTGAGCTGCTGCTGACCCTGGGACAGCTGTACTGCCATGGCCACCTTCAGCAAGGGTCAGCGTCAGGTTAGGAGTCCCACGGTGGAAGCAGACAGCCAGTGGGAGAAGAGTGCTCTAAAGACACATATTTGAAGGCTTGGGCCCAACGGGAGAAGGTTCAGAGGTGACTGAATCACGGTTCGCTGATCTCTGTACTGGACCAATCCACTGATGGTTCATATCATCCCTCCTCACTTAGGAAAGCACTGTGAATTCATGCCCTGACTGTGGGCAGCACCACCTCACAGGCTGGGGTCCCAAATGGGAAAAAGGGGGGAGGGGAGGGAAAGCACTCTCTCTCTGCTTTTTAGCCACCATGATCTGATCTGTTCTGCTCTGCCACGTCCTCCTGCTGTGGAAGATGGAAACCTCTGAAACCATGAGCAAAATGGAGCCTTCCTCCCTTCACCTATGCACAGGTAGTTTTTCCACAGAGATGAGAAAGCTAACATGGACCTCATATGCACTGTGAGCATGAGGTGAGGTCACACCCCTGTGTGTGGCATGCAATAGCTGCTGGCAGTGAGACCCAGTGCCGGTGACGGCACCTGTTTCTCCCCCCGCCCCCCACGACCAGGCCTAACAACTCTGCAAGACAGACTATCGAGGTCATTCTTTGGAAGCTTCTGGCCTACCTTGGAAACAGCTGCTGGCACACTGTCTCCAGGCATTTTCACCTATGTTCTGCCCCCAAACCTCACCACCAACTTTTTTTTGGGCACACTTCGGAGGTTTCACCAGAGTTCACGGCAATGGCACTAATTCTTTCTTTCTCAGAAGCCACGATTCTGAGGTCAGACCACAGACACCAGAGCCTTCTGGAAAGGTCTGAAATGCAAACTTATCTCACGACTTACAGGAAAGGAGAGGGAACAGGAGGATCTTTCACTATAACAACAGGAGTTTTCTTCAGAGTCAAAAAGGAATGGAAAAAAGGGAAGGGGAAAGGTGCCGGGTGAGCCTGCATCGTCTCAAGACTCCCATAGGAGTCTGGAATGTGGTGCAGGTTCCAAGTGTTTTTTTTTTTTTTTTTCACATTTGGACGTCTTTAAGGAAAATGTGGCATAAATTGGTTGCAAGTGAGGTAATCCTCTCTTTTCGTGCTGCTGGCTGGCTGGCAGCTTTCTAACAGCCTTGACTCGTTGAATGGTATTTTCTGACACTTGTTTTGGGGGGTGGTTGAGACTGGGTCTCACCTGGCAATCCAGGATGGTCTCAAGCTTTCATTCCTTCCTGACCCAGCCTCCTAATTGCTAGGATTACAGGTGTGAGCCACCACAGCCAGCTGACAACGTTCTGACTAAAATGTAACCCTCATCCGGTGCAATCGACTCATTTCAAGTTGATTTGAACCAGTGAGAGACCCCACTGGTTCTTTGATAGAGGTGGCACAACCAATACCATTACCAATTTTCATCTTAAAACATATTTCTTTATGTTAGTTACTTCTTTTTGGTATGTATATGTGTGGATGTGGTGTGCCACAGTGTGTGGGGTGTGTGTGTGTGGGGGGGGTCAGAGGACAACTTTTGGATGTTGGTCTTCACCTTTCACCCTGTTTGAGAAAGCTCTCTCATTGGTCACTGCTCTGTTTGCCAGGCTACTTGGTCCATGACCTTCTGGGAAATTCTCCCGTCTCTGCCTCTTCTCTTGCCTTAGATATGCTGGGACTACAGAAGCCCACCACAGCTGCATAGGGTCTGGGCGGCAAATGCTTGATCCACTGAGCTACTGGACCAGCCTCATTTTCTTTGTTTATATTTTATTTGTGTGTGTTTGTGTGTGTGTGAGAGAGAAGATATGGGTGCACCAGAGTCTCTAGCCACTGCAAACTCCAGATATATGCACTACCTTGTACATCTGGCTTATGTGGGCACTGGGGAATCGAACCTGGGTCCTTAGGCTTCACAGGCAAGCACCTTAACTGCAAAGCCATCTCTCCAGCCCCTAGCCTCATTTTCAACATCCTCTGGGAAGCTCTGGTTCTAACTCATTTTGGGGGCTGTAAGTGCTTGGCCCCACCTCTGTGAGCCAGTACCTTTCCTCACGAACCCCTTCTACTCTCAACTTTGCTCTGCATTCTTTCCCACTTAGCACAAAGCAACTCATTCTTCAAATCAAGCCGGAGCCCAGGAGTTTTCAACTGGATTCAGCACAGAGAGCTGCCCAAGGCCAAAGCCCTCCTGCCAGGCTCTAGGCTGAAGGGGAAGGAGGGGCACAGGGCAATCCCCTGCTTGGCAAATAAGACTAAGTCTTGACCCACTGCTCAGGCAAAGGGAATCTATGTCCAAGCAAAGAGGTGGCAAGCGCCATGTGGGCGGCGGTACTTTGGTTTGTGGGGATCCAGGCAGCCTATGGGCTGAAGCCAACAGTGCTCCTGTCTGAGGCGCCCAGTGTGGGGGACACGCTGCCTGGGTCCGGATCTGTCCCTCCTCCTCACAGTAAGTCCTCCAGGATCCCAGCTCCAGGCCCGCGCGCAGCACCACACACTACCTCTCTGCAGGGCAGTGGTCACAGTGGACAGCTCTGGACCCTCTGTGGCAGCCATGGGAGCCTGGGGCTCCAAAGCCATTTGTCTATCCAGCCAGCTCCCGAGTCCACGCTAGCAATGCAGGCACCCAGGAGGGAGAAGTACAGCTTTTCTGACTTTTTCCCCTCTATCCATCCACCCATCTCTTTGCCTCTATATCCATCTATCTATTCTTCTCCCTCCCTCTATATATACCCTCTCTCTATATCCATCCATACCTCTTTTCCTCTGTCTACCTCCTTCTTTCTCCATCCATCTGCCCTCTTTCTTTCTACATACCTCCCTCTCTCTATATGCACGTATCTACCCATCCCTCTCTTCCTCCCTCTATATCCATCTACACTCCCTTTTGTCCACTACTCTTTCCCTCTATATACTTCGCTCCATCTATACCCGCATTTTCTTTTTTCAAGGCAGGGTCTCACTGTAGTTCCAGGTGGGCCTTGATCTCACAGTGATCCTCCTACCTCTGCCCCTTGAGTGCTGGGATTAAAAGTGTGCACCACCATGCCTGGTTTATATCCATATGTTCATCCATCCCTTTCTCCCTCCCTCTATGCAACACCCTTCTTGTATACCCATCTGTCCCTTTCTTCCTCCCTCTATATCCATCCATCCACCTCTTCCCCTTTCCTCTCTTCTACATACCTCCCTTTTCTCCATCCATCCATCCATCCATCCATCCATCCATCCATCCATCCGATATTTACCAAGATCACCTACATGCCTGGGATAGCCCAGGAGCTAGAATTCAGCACTAACCAAAGCTTGGCACCTGCTGTCTGGAGTTTACCTTTGAACAGTAGTATGGGGTGTGTGGTGGTTTGATTCAGGTGTCCCCCATAAGCCTAGGTGTTCTGAATGTTAGGTTCCCAGCTGATAGAGATTTGGGAATTAATGTCTCCTGGAAGGAGTGTGTTGTTGGGGGCAGGCTTATGGGTATTATAGCCAGTTTTCCCATGGCAGTTTTTGGCACACTCTCCTGTTGCTACTGTCTACCTTATGTTGGCCAGGGGGTGAGGTCCAGCCTTTGCTTATGCCATTGTTTCCCCCTGCCATCGTGGAGCTTCCCCTTGAGCCTGTAAGGCAAAATAAATCTCTTTTTCCCAGAATCTGCTCTTGGTTGGGTGATTTCTACCAGCAGTGTGAACCTGACTGCAAAAGGTAGGATGGAGGGAGAGGAGGCAAGGAGGAAAGAGGCGATGCCCAGGGAGCTGAGTGCAGCTGCTGGTCTGTACCGGGTCAGGAAAGACCTCCGGTGAGGGTGCGGACTGAGGGTGACCTGAGAAGTGAGAACAAGGGCACATGTATGACCAGGGGAGTGAGGACTGACCCTCAAGCCCAGAAGGAGGCTGCTTTTGGACAGGCTGAAGGACAGTGGCAGGGAGGGTGTCTCTCTCAGGACCAATGGAGGGACTGGACCACGCAGGATGTCAGACACTGAGAGATGAGAGCCAGTGATGGCTTCCAGTATGTGACACACAATCTGACTTAAAAAGATCTTTCTCGCTTAAAGGAGCAGCTGAGAAGCGGCGGGATGATTTCGAAGCTATTGACACAGACCAGATCTGGCCAAGGTGAGGAGACCCAATTTGGTAACCCACCCTCCGTTTATATCAACGACTGACTGAGCCCCGCCAGCCACTCACTCACAGAACAGGAACATCCCTGCTTCTGGCTATTGCAGCAGTCATATTGTGACAGAGGTGATATGACCTAAAAAGCCTAAAAGATATACGACAATCTGCTGCTTTGAGAAACAGCCAGGGCCCTAGCATGGGAGGTGAGGGGTGGTGGTGAGTAAGGAGCCGGTGTGGGCAGCATGGTTGGGGGGAGCCAGGGAGCCAGGGGCAATACCCCGCTGTGGTCTTCCGCCCAGTGAGCGGGACTGCTTTTCATAGGGACATGCTCTGAGCCGCCTCATCTCTGCGGCTACGGTGGGTCATCAGGGACCGTGGGCAGCTTGGCCCAGGTCTGGGCTCTGAGGCTGGGTGACTTTCAGCCTTGTTTGGCCCCCAGCAGCTTCCTGGGCCTCTGATAGGCCCAGGATGGTTCGTGAAGCACAGGAGCCCATTCCTGTGGCTACCACCTCCCACACCTTGAGGACCCACCTGCACACATGTCTGTCATATCCTGGGCATGCCACCTGCCCACGTGGCTTAACCTGATTTATCATGTAAGAGCCCCTTTCTAGATCTTTCTGTGCCCTGGGTGTCCACCATCTCAGTGCAGGTCAGACTGCTGCCGTGTAGCTTAGGAGTAGCTTTCCCAGGACACCACGAACGCCTGAGGGCAGGGTCTTCTGGAATCTCTCTCCCCAGTGTTTGCAATAGTGAGTGCCCAGTCACCAGGAACCCAATCTGTGAAGCCACCTAAGAGAGAGTTAGTGAGCACTCTCCATCCTGTTCTCAAGCCTGGACGGACATGAGAATGACCTGACCAGCATCCAAATCCAGCAGGGACCCTCTCCTCACAGCCTTGCTTGGGCTGGGGCTGGGTCTTTTCAAAAGCTTGGCTGGCCTGGTGCACAGCTTCAGAAAGTCCACCCGGCTGGGACTCTGCTTGTTCGTGTTGTGTGTGTGTGTGTGTGTGTGCACATGTGTGTGCATGCCTATGGAGGACAGCCTTGGATGCACACTGTTCACTGAACGGGGTCGTTCATTGGCCTGGAGCTCGCCAATCAGGCCGGCCTCTGGGAAAGCACTGGGAGGAGGAGGCGGGGCATGAGCTCCTGAGCCAATCAGGCCGGCCTCTGGGAAAGCACTGGGAGGAGGAGGCGGGGCATGAGCTCCTGAGCCAATCAGGCCGGCCTCTGGGAAAGCACTGGGAGGAGGAGGCGGGGCATGAGCTCCTGAGCCAATCAGGCCGGCCTCTGGGAAAGCACTGGGAGGAGGAGGCGGGGCATGAGCTCCTGAGCTGGCTCCCTTTGCTAGCAGCCTCAGGGGTGCAGGGCCTTGGGAGCCTGGCTGAGTGCTTACCCCTCTGGGAGAGGAGCCATCACCACGGAAGAGGATGGGGAGGCTTTCCAGATTCCTCACATCCTGCGGGCACTTGTGGACTAGAACCCAGGGTCTGACTTCTTGCCATGTTCCCTTGAAGGGGACAAGACACCATGTAAGCAGCACAGTGACATACTTGCGCAGAGTGGGCACCTGCGTGGCAGTTGCCTGGAGCTGCTAAGTCTGGCACCCTCAGGAGTGCCTCCTGCTGGCCGGCCCACAGGCCACTCTGCTGGACGGGGAATGGGAGCTCGGGCTGGATTCTGCACCTGATCTTTGCTAGGAGTGGAGGAGGCCGGAGAGCGGGTGCCATGGGCGGCCACAGTCCCCACCAAGCCAGCAGCATGTCAGGACAGGAGAGTGCTGCTCTCACCCATTCCCTTGGGCTTCAGGCTGGGAATTTACTTTTTAAAAAAAAAGTACACTTTTTCCACAAGACTCGGGATTTTATAAATGTCAACTACTCAGAATATTTTCCATCTTACTAAGGGTGATGGGGCTGTTTGGGGAAAGGCTCATTCCTTCAACAATGGCTTTTCCTGCCACCTTGCTATCTCCAGGGTTTCTGAGGACATCATCATCCCAGAGGCTGGTTGGTGTGTGTGAGTGTGTGTGTGTGTGTGTGTGTGTGTGTGTGTGTGTGTCCCAGCATCTGGGGCCCAACTGCCACCTGTGAGGTCACCACACTCAGAAAACCACAACAAAAAGGCGCTTTTCCTCAGAAGCTCTGCAGGGCTTTTAAGCCAGCTTCCCGGGAAAGGAAAGAGCGCGGAGAGAGGTCGATGCTTCGGAGGGGGTGGGAAGGAGGACAGAAGCAGCTGGCCCACCCCCAGATGGGGGCGAGTCACGTGGCTTTCCAAATCCTGTGGCCCAGCTGCACAAGTGGGACTGATAAGGACAGGATCTCCATATTGCTCTCCTCAGTCTACGCAGCCTAAGCACTCAGTGCCCAGCGCAAAGCTGACCTGCACAACGCGGGTTTTACGCAGTGACGTGAGCGCTGTGCGCACGTGCGCCGCATTCTGGGCTTTCTGCTCACTGGTGAGCACCCTGTGAGGAGTCGCTGCAAAGCTCCGCGCAGCCTAGTATGGCACGGTTGGAGCAGCTGCTCCCAAGATCACACCTTGAATTTTTTGTCCTTTTTAAAAAATGTTGTTTTGAGGTACTGCCTCACTACAGCCCAGGCTGACCTGTTACTCACTCGATAACCCAGGCTGGGCTAGAACTCGGCTCTTTGAGTGCTGGATTCTAGGCTTGCACCACCATACCTAGGAGTCCTTTTATGGGAGGTCAAGCATGTGGATCAGAGGACAACCTCAGGTGGCGGTCCCTGCCTTCCACTATGTCTGAGTCAGGGTCTTTCTTGTCCCCATGCATACACCAGGTGACCTGGCCTGTGAGCTTCAGGGGTTCACCTGTTTCTGCCTTCCATCTTGCCACACAGGTGCACCAGGATTACAGATGTGCACATCCAACTTGATGTGGGTGCTGGAGATCTGACGTCCAGTCCTCATGCCTGTGTGGCAAGTGCTTTACCCACCAAGCCATCTCCCCTACCCCTTTTCCTTTCCCCTCCCTCCCTTCCTTTCTTCCTTTCATTGGACTTCTGAAACAGTCCCACTTTGTCGCCCGGGTTGGCCTCAAATGCGTGACCCTTCTGCCTCAGCCACCTGAGTGCTGAGGGTTCATCATGAGCCACCACACCTGGCCCATACTTTGAATTTCTCTCACTCAACATGGGAACTGAGCAGGTGCCTTTTGAGTACCTGAGCTCACCACAGGGCTGATGGAGAATGGAAAGTAGTATACTGGCCCGAGCTGATGGGTTCTGGGATGTTCTCTCCCTCTGAGGATGAAGGAAAGAGGCTGCTTAACTGTGGCAAAACAGCTGTTCTCATAAGGCTGGGGTAATACTAGTACTGATTTTTGGCAAGCACTTTTAACTGTACAGTCCTCTCACACCTGCCTGCCTGCTCGAAGAGCCCTGCAGTCTTCTCTGTAGGTCAGGACAATGTTCAGTGGCCTTATGAAGTGCTCAGTGACTCTTTCCTATCCTCACCCTGGACAGCACACTTGCCATGTGACTTCCTTAGAATTTAGTTTCTTCTGAAACTTCCGGTCACCCTTTTCTCCTACCCTGGCCTTCTAAGGCATAAAGGGACATGTGAAGCCTGGCATGGTGGTACACTCCCTTAGTCCCAGTACTCTGGAAGCTGAGGTAGGAGTTTCACTATAAATGTGGGTCCAGCCTGGGGCTATAGAGTGAGTGCCAGGTCAGCCTGGCCTAGAGTGAGACTACCTTTAAAAAAACAAACCAGTCAAGGACTTTTGCCTCTTGACTTTGACCACTCTTATTGCCACTTCTTGCCTGTTGTTTTTTCCTCATTCTTAACGAGTTCCTCTGAATTGTGACTCTCCTCCAGCTGCAGCCACACTCAGCAACACTGCTTACTCAGCACTTCCCACTAGCGTGGATGGCAAAGGTAGGTATAATGACTAGTTCTTGGGAAATGGTAAAGTGGTTTTCAGTGCCCGTTCCAGAGGGCATGTGGAGTCCCTGGAGCTAGTCAGAGACAGTCCAAGGCAAAAACAAAGCAAAAACAAAAACAGGCCAGGTGAACTTTTGTCACTTCACATGTAAAAGCAAGGGCTGGGTTGTCTCTGGGTTTACTGCCAACAGTGAACCTTCAACTCTTTGTGTTCTCACTTGTCTGCTGATTAGAGTGTGCCCTGGATAAAATGGCTTGGAAACAATACCTTCATATTGCCGCACAAAGCAACCAGCCCAAAACAGCTGATGGGAGAAAGGGTTGATGAGCTTACAGACTCGAGGGGCAGCTCCCTGACCAAGGGAAACGATGGCATGAGCAGAGGCTGGACATCATCCCCTGGCCAACATCAGGGGACAACAGGAACAGGAGAGTGTGCCAAGCACTGGCAATGGAAAGCTGGCTAAAACACCCACAAGCCTGTCCCCAAGAACACACTAGCTCCACAGAGGTTCCTCTTCCCAAATTGCCCTCAGCTGGCAATCAAGCATTCAGAACACAGGAGTTTATATAAGGGGGACATCCGATTCCAACCACAACAGTGAGCATCAAAAAGAAAAGGATTCCCAACGTTGTCTGGCTGCTCCCTGGCCCTGATGCATTCCTCACCCGTGCTGGCTATGTCGCTCGCTGGTTCCACCAGGGAGTGGACTGCCAAAATTCAGCTGCACCCTGCCCCAGCACCTTCAGAGCGGGGTGGGAAGCAGACAGACTTGGTAAGGAACCCCAGGCTGGCCACCTGTCAGCTGGCTGACATGAATTTAGGAGATTTTCTACCCTGGGCACAGGCTTTTCACTGCACACTTGGAATGACCCTGGCGAGGACCAGAGCTGTTATGACGGTCAAAGAGGACAAGGGGACACCCTGGAGCACGGTGGCAGTCAGGGTCACACACAGAAGGCAGGCTGGCAGCCTTAGAGATAAATCTCCGCTCTCTCCAGTGCTGCCTCTGCGAGCCATGACACCGTAGGCAAATCTGTGGTTGGGTAAAGGTCCTGTATGAGGAGGAACATTCACCTCTGTCAGGCCTTACTCTCTATTGCTGTTGGCTGGCCTTGGAGACTGAACCCAGCTATACCTTACTGTTTTGTAACCTAGAGAAATCATGTCAGAAAAGAGCACTCTACACTGTGCGGAGTGTCATTTACCATAGGTGGGGCTATTAGGTGATCAGTTGTTAGTAAGTCTGAATTCATAGGTGGAGGCAGGGCATGGTGGCACATGCCCTTAAACCCAGCACTCAGGAGGCAGAGGTAGGAGGATCACTGTGAGTTTGAGGCCAGCCTGCGACTACATAGTGAATTCCAGGCCAGCTTGGGCTAGAATGAAACCCTACCTTAAAAAAAAAAAAAGAAAAAAAAGCTGAATTCATAGGTGGGAAGAGAACTTAGGAGTGCCACAGGCTACCCTTGTCCCACAAGGCACCTGGGAGGACGCGTACATTGTGCACTCAGGTAGATGAACTCATTTTGGGCACACAAGAGCCCAAGAATGTAGGTGATTTTTTTTTTTTTTCCAATTGCAATGTATATACAATTTCCCATCTTAGCCATTTCTGGGTGCACAGTTCGGCACTGGCAAGCACACCCACACTGTTGTGTATCACCCCAGTTTTATATGAACTAACTGAGGCCTACAGAAGTGACCTCATGGGCCCAAGGCCCTGCAGCAAGCTCAGCATGGAGCAGGAGGCTGTAACTGAGCCCAGTGCGTAGACAACACCGGGGAAGCAGAGCCACTAGCTGAGCCACCAGCTGACACAGGCCTGTCCTGCTTGGCCAGAGAGGCTTGCCCAGGCCAGCAGAGATCAAATGCCAGGCAATAGAGTTCAGCCTCTTCTCATACCTCCTGTATGTGACGCACAGTCATAACTAACAAGGCTCTTAGGCATGGCCATTTGGGAGGTCTGAGGTAGGTCATGCCCTTGAGCCTTGAAGCAACACTCACTTCCTGGGAACTGGGCTCCTCCCCCCTCCACCTCCTAGGAAAGGCATCTGCCTGAGGCCTGAGGGGGTGCACTGCTTGCTGGGTGGAGTGCCCACATGGCACTCACAGAGCTGGCAGAGCATCTCTGGGGGCTGTGTTCCATGTGGGGGAGCACATGGCTTCTTCAGGGCTGCACCCCTTCCTGAGCCTCAAGCTTTCTCTTCAGGGCAAGCATGACAAGTGTGCAAGAGGCAAGGGAGGCCTCGGGGTTATAGTTAGGCCTTGATTCTCTCTCTCTCTCTTTTTTTTTTGGTTTGTCGAGATAGGGTCTCACTGTAGCCCAGGCTGACCTGAAATTCAGTAGGCAGTCTCAGGGTGGCCTTGAACTCACAGCGATCCTCCTACCTCTGCCACCCGAGTGCTGGGATTAAAGGCGTGTACCACTACACCCAACATTCTCTCTTTTTTTAAATAACTAAACACAAACCAAAAAAATTTTTTTTTTTAGCCAGGAGTGGTGGCACACACCTTTAATCCTAGCACTTGGGAGGCAGAGATAGGAGGATCACCATGAGTTCAAGGCCACCATGAGACTGCCTACTGAATTCCAGGTCAGCCTAAGCTAGAGTGAGACCCTACCCTGACAAACAAAACAACAACAGAATTGAGACAGGATCTCATGAGACCAGGCTTGCCTCGAACTTCCCATATAACCAAAGATGACCTTGAACTGATTCTCCTGCCTCCACCTCCCCAGTACTGGGATTACAGACATAGAGCACCACACCTGGTTTATGTAGTCCTGAGGATCAAACCCAAGCTCTCCTGCTTGCAAGGCAACTACTCTATTGATTGAGCTGCACCCCCAGACCATAGGCCTTGATTTCTTTAAAAGCAGGACAGAGCAGTTCACTTGTGATGTGTCAGACTTAGGGGGTAAGAGGCTCCTGGGGGGGGGAGGGTGAAGTATGTTTGGTTTGACCTTGGGCAGGTCACTGCCTCACATGCACAAGGGGGAACTACAGGAGCTGCTGGGAGAATAAAGTGAGACTAATGCATGAAGTGCTTAGTGGCTCAATTAATTTTGCTTTTAAAACATTTTAAAAAATTGGCCTCAGTGTGAGAATGGAGTTTCAGTCACTCACTGGCCCAGGTCAGTGCTGAGGCTTGAAAGAGGTCAGCTGGCTGGGCTGGTGGGCTGCAAGGTGGCAGGTCTCCCTCCTTCCTGTGTGACTTCAGGGAGGGTATTTTTGCCCTGGAGAGCTGGCAGGAGAGTTGGCTC
This sequence comes from Jaculus jaculus, assembly GCF_020740685.1. Lineage (NCBI taxonomy): Eukaryota > Metazoa > Chordata > Mammalia > Rodentia > Dipodidae > Jaculus > Jaculus jaculus. The sequence goes on from NC_059112.1 coordinate 102,823,553, forward strand.
GGTTTTATAATGGGAAACAAGAAAAATAACAGGCCTAAAAACCTCCCTTCTGGGAAGCCACATGAGATGACATTAGCACCTCGTCCACCACCCTCAGGGGTGGGGAAGTCAGCACTGACTCTAGGGCTTGACACACTTGCTCCCAGCAGTCTGTCATCTTCCGCTTCCTCCGGGTTAATCAGCTGCCAAAGGCAATGGCTCTGACTTTTCCACAGAACTACGAAGTGTTCTGGGCCAGACCACTGATAAGGCCAGCTGTTTGCCTTTGATACAGATAACACATAAGCAAAGCTGCCCTCCTCCCCCACGATCCTCTGGGACAAGTGTCTGCTGTGATTGACAGCTCCTCAAGCAGTTGGGCCTGGAAGGGAGCAGAGCATAGCCTGGTCCTATGACACCAGGCTGGCCTCTCCACTGGCACCCCAGACCACCACCAATCGGTGCACTCAAGAATCACACCTGAGCATGCCAGAAAAGCCCGGCCCGTGGCAGGCTCATCCGCTGCCAAGACAACATTCCATTACCTGGGCCCCATCCACTGAGCCCTGCTCACTCTGCGTCAGCAATGTCCAGCCAAGTGGCACCCCGCCCCCCCCCCCCCCCCCGCTGCCCCAAGTGCCTTCTGTTCTGGTATCAGACCATGGCCCAAACAAGAAAATCAACACAGCAATTTCAGCTAAGGGCAAGAACTGAGAAGACTGGGAAAACAACTTGGCAGTCCTCAAGACATTGAATTACCATTTGGCCTAGCTTCCACTCCTACGCACACGTAGATCCAAAAGAATTGCAAGCGAGTGTTGAAACAAAACCCATACAGGAAGGTTCACAGCGGACTATCACAGCAGCCAAAAAGGGTGCAAACAGCCAGGGGCCCATCAGTGGGTGACAGAATTAGCAATGTGCAGTCTCTCCATGCAATGAACATTGTCTAGCCAATACGACGAAGCAGTTCTAACGTGCGCTGCAGCACGGACGGACACTGAAAGCCTGTGGACCGAAAGACACCGGGCACAAGGACCACGGGTGGTATGGTTTGTATGAATATCCAGAATAGGTGAGCCAGTTTCTCTTTTCTTTGTCCCTCCTCTCCAGGTAAGTGCTGTACCACGGAGGCCCCGGCCCCGCAGGCCCAGTCAATCTGTAGGAACGGCATGTAGCTCTGTGGCTGTGGAGAGGAGAGGCGGGGAAGAACTGCTAAGGGCTTCGGGTCTGGTGTTGTGGGGCAGAGGATTGAGTTAGTGGCGGTGGTGAATGGTCTATTTCATGTTATGTGAACTTGACCTCTAAAATTGAAAACAAGAAAGGTGGCTGCCCTGCAGAGTGGGCCTGTGGTGGCCTGGAGGGGGGATCTGAGCCGAGCTCTGAATGCCAGGGGCTCCAGCTGAGGGGGAGACAAGACAGCCCTGGGGCGGGGTGCACTTGCGTGGTCCAGGTGAGGCTGGTGGCTGAAAGACTGAGGGACAGAGCAACCAGGGGCTCACAAGTGCGTGCGCACAGGACTGTGGGCCCTGAGAGGGCCGGCGCTGGGAGGCACTGGGGCTCGCGGCAGAGGAGGGCACCGTGGCAGAGGTGAGCCTTGTCACCATCCCCAGGGTTAACAGGCTGGTGCGATGTCACTCACTCCCCATCAGAAAGGGCCAGAAGGCATTGCCTGCCTGGTGGCTCTGCTCTGGGTTGGCAGAACTCCACTTCACCTCCTACCAGGGGAGGCCCTGGAGACAGCCTGGGGGCCAGAAGAGGCAGGACTAGAGGTCAGAGCCCTGACCCTCAGAATGGAAGCTGTTGCCCAGGATACCCAGGGTGGCTGCCAGGGAAGCGCTTCCGCTCCGGGGTCTGCCAGGAGTTTACAGAATGACCAGCTGCAGGGCTCGTCACGGCCGTCCTGCCCACCATGGCAGACGCTGGAAGCACTGCTGCTACCAGGCCATGGGACGCTGCCCACAGGAACACAGCCCCACTACGGGCAAGAGCTAACAGAGTCCAGAGCTGGCACTGCTGCCGCCCTGCATCCGGGCTGCCATTCCTGCCCTCCCTGGCTGGTGCACACACGGCCTCCCTGGGAGCTGGCATGGCAGGAGTCTTCCACATACAGCAACAGAATCGCTGACTGGTGGTATCTCCTCAGCCAAATGGACTGAGAAAATAACTAAGGGTGGCTGCCACCTACCAGCCCTGATTTCGACTCCACTGCACTGTTTCGTCCATGGAAATGAAGCGAGGCAGTCACAAATATGATCACTTACAGCTTCCAAAGGACAGCATGGTGGCCTGTGACCATTACCTAGGCCACAGATGCCATGGGTAAACGTGTCCTAATGAGGCCAACTCCATGCCATGCCGTCAAAGCGGGTATCTTCTCTGTGAATCATTCCTCAGGCAGAATTCCTCAGCCTGGGTTCAGTCAGAACATGGGCTACATACAAGGGACGTCACACAAAAGGTGGCAAGTGCTGTGCCCGGCACCCTCGGGCCCTGGAAGGCAGCTGCGGGGACTGCACTGTGAAGCCAGTGACCAGCCCTCTGCCCAGCTCCCCATGGCAGTCCTTCTGCTCCTGCAAACACTGGGAAGGAGGGCAGCTGAATCTGGGAACGTGCAGCCACCCCACCTGGTCACATGGGCGCCCTGCCCTGCCCTGTATGCACGTTTCAGTAGGTGACAGAAGCTGAACAGAGAAGCACTGCTTCAGACCTGGCCCTCAGTGAACTGGCCAAAGCACCACAGACTCAGCCACCAAACGCCTCAGGTCCCAGAGGGGTGGACTGTCCTTGCCCCTCTGGTGTGCAAAGGAAAAGGCGTGGAGGGGCCCTGCTCCAAGGTCGACTGGGAATAAGTGCAGGCTCACTAGACAAATGCGGAATGAAGCCACCCCTGGGTGCAGAGTGCAGTGGAAGACAGCTGCTTCCTTGCAGTGACATTCTCCATGAGGAGAAAGCCGTACCTATCTGCCAGTCCCACGGGGACCCAGAACCACAGAGCCATGGGGAAAATGAAGCAGGCCAACAATGGAGGGGACAGTGCTACCCTGGGCAGCAGGGTGACCATAAAGGTTTGTGTTTGAGCAGTGCATGGGAGGCCTGGACGCAGTGGTGCACAGCAACGGTCTCCAAGTGTGTTTTGGGAATGCTGGTTTTTCCCTTTTATTTTATGTATACATATGTATCTATGTGTACGTGCGGCATGTGCATGTGAGTGTACAAGTGTGCGCATGTATGCACAGGTGAGGGCCAGAGTCTGTATCAGTTTCCTTTCTGATTGCTTTCCACCCTATTCTGTGAGACAGTTTCTTCTCTCTCCAAACTCAGAGCTTACTGTTCACTAGGCTAGCCAGTGAGCCCTAGAGAGTCTGTGAGCACCTCCCTAGCACTGGGCTTGCAAGCACGTGCCGCCATGCCTGGCACCGACCTGGGTGCCAGTGAGCAGCATGCTAACCACTGAGCTATCTCCCCAGCTCCCTCTTCCCTTTGAGTCCTCTTCCCTGGGCTGTGTAGAGGAGCTTCCAGGGCCACAGAACGGCTGCTCTCACGAGAGCTCACAGCAGAAGGGTGGCCAGTTGTTTGTTCTGGAGGTAGGCATTAAAAAGGTAGTCAAAAATTGGGCTGGAGAGATGGCTTAGTGGTTAAGCACTTGCCTATGAAGCCTAAGGACCCCGGTTCAAGGCTCGATTCCCCAGGACCCACATAAGCCAGATGTACAAGGTGGCACATGCATCTGGAGTTCATTTGCAGTAGCTGGAGGTCCTGGTGCACCCATTCTCTCTCTTCTCTCTGCCTGTTGCTCTCAAAAAATAAATAAAAATAAACAAAAACAAAACAAAAAAGATCACCAGAAATATAAAACCAGAGCTGAGGAGATGACTCAGCGGTTAAGAGAACTTGCTGCTTAAGCACAAGGGCCCCTTGGTCCAGAGAACACCCAGTTCAACTCCCTAGAACCTACGTGGTGTGTGCACCCCATGTATGTGTGGAATGCAGTCTGAAGGGTAGGTGGCAGAGGACAGGGGAGAACAGCTGGCACTTGCTGACCAGCAGCGGGTCCAGGCTGAGGGAGAGACCTCATCTCAAGGAAAGAAATACGCAGATGACCAATGAGAGGATGTCAGATGTTCTCTGGCAGCCACATGCATACGCGTGGGGAGTGTACATCTGCACACACACACATGTACATGTACCTCACACACACATGCAAAAAGAGTAAAACCATTGTTTTGTACTGGCAAACAGTTACTGTTCATAGAAAACTATACATTTTATGTTTACAATGAATTTGTTAAGTAATTTGTACAAGTATTCCTTAGTTTTGATTTCTAATACCATATATTTTTTTCTTTAAAGTTTTTATGGGGGCCTGGGGAGATTGCTCAGCAGTTAAGGTGCTTGCCTACAAAGCCTAACGATCTGGGTTTGATTCCCTAGTACCCACATAAAGCCGGCTGCACAAAATGGCACATGTGTCTGGAAGCCGTTTGCAGTGGTTGGAGGCCCTGGTGTGCCCACTGATTCTCTCTCTCTGCTTGGAAATAAATAAATAAAAATTAAAAAAAAAAACAAAACAGTGTGCTGTGTGGAGGTCCAAGAACAACCTCAGGTTGGGCTGCTGTATTCAGGAGCTCACTAAGGGAGCTCCAGCTCCGGTCTCCTGGCCCTGGGACCAGCAGCAGGAGACAGGAAATCCTGGCTGTCTTGACCAGCCCTGCCCAGTGCCCTCACACAGCCCCTGAAGCCAGATGGGGAGGAGGCAGGGAACAGGTCCCCACACAGAGAACTGACATGCGGATGCTTCTGTCTGCCCTGTCACACCCACCTGATTCCAAGGGTTAGGGTAGACACAAGGCCTGGGTCTTTTTCCTTTAGCAATTGCTCCAGATGAAAGAAGTACTCTTACAGAAAGAAGGGATTTCTTTTCTTTTCTTCTCTCTCTCTCTTTTTTTTTTTTTAGAGGTCGGGTCTCTAGCTCAGGCTGACCTAGTCCACTATGTAGTCTCAGGGTAGCTTTGAACTCATGGTGATCTTCCTACCTCTGCCTCCCAAATTCTGGGATTAAAGGCATGAGCCAAAAGCCTAGCTTTTTTTAAATTAATATTTTGATTTATTTATTTGAGATGAGAGAGAGAGAGAATGGGCATGCCAGGGTCTCCTGTCACTGCAAACCAACTCCAGGCACATATGCCACCTTGTGCAACTGGCTTACGTGGGTCCAAGGAATCAAATCTGGGTCCTGAGGCTTCACAGGCAAGCACCCTTCACTGCTAAGCTATTTCTCAAGCCCCCTCTTTTTCTCTCTGTGTGTGTGTGTGTGTGTGTGTGTGTGTGTGTGTGTGTGTGTGAGAGAGAGAGAGAGAGAGAGAGAGAGAGAGAGAGAGAGAGAGGACGCAAGTGAGCATGCCAGGACTTCTTGCCTTTGTGTAAAGGAATATCAGATACCTATATGCTTGTGCCACTTTGTACATCTGGCTTATATAGGCAGCTTGGAAAATGAACTTAGGCTGGCAGGCTTTGCAAGCAAGCCTTTAAAGGTCTGGACTATCTTCCCAGACCAAAGGAGGAATTTCTTAGAGGGCCACACTATAGTACCTGATCTGTACTCATAGCTGGGATCTGTGTTTACTGAGCAGCCCTCACTCCAGAGCATGAAGCATCCTAGAGAGCTTTATTTATTATTTTGTGTGTGTATATGCATGTTCAGTATGTATGCATGTGCAACCTATGTATGAAACCAAACATGCAAAAACATACATATGATGCACACGTGTCTTGCATTTTATTGTATCTTATTGGATTTAAGAATATGAATCAAATCAAAGAGTGAAAGCAGAATAAATCAGGGGTGGTGACAGCTCTTGGGTTTTGGGCAGGTCTGTGCCTTGATCAACAACTGTTTTGAGAACATTTCACAACACTTGCCCTGAACAAAGTGAGGTTAAATGGTAAAGTGGTGGGGAAGAGAGGGCCAGTTTTCTAAGTTTTGTAATAAAGAGAAAGTCTCTGTCTCTCTCTCTTTCGAGGGACAGGGGGATTGGATGCATATGGATGTACTCAAAACCCACATGTTAAAACAGGAAGGGAGAGATGCTCTTCTGGAGAAGTAGCTCTTTTGCTCTGCCAAAGTGCCCATGAACTTTCCCTTTGGGGAGGGCTGGAGACAGTGGGAAGAGCTGTGCCCAGTGGAAGGAGCAGATGGGTCATGACAGGGGGACTTCCTCCAAGTCTCCCCTCTTCAGGGTACCAGGAATCATACACTATCTCCTTGTAGTCATCTCCCATGGAGGAGGAAACCACTCTCTCACAACCTCATTACTAATTATTCAAGCATTTCCAAGAAATTTCCAAGAAACTTCACAGTCTTAGTTCTGAGAAGTTCCTCTACAAGCCTAACACACCTCTGGAAGACCAAAGCCAGGCAGTGGAAGAAAGAAGGAAAGCTTGTGTTCTGAGAAGCCAGAACCTCTAGCAACCTGGGTTCTGAGAGGAAGGGCCTCCAGCAGGCCCAGCAGAAAGAACTTCCCTGGGCCCCTACCAGGAGGGGCCGGCTTACCTGGCACCTTGTCCACCGATGCAAACACAGAGCGCTGTACCGTGGGGTCGCTGCTGCCCCGGCGGCCCTGGTCATAGAACCGGAAAGGCAGGTGCTGGGTGGAAGCAGAGCCGAGTCCAAATCCCAGGACTTCCGTGGTTGGCTGGATTGGGAGGTCCAGCAGGGCTACAATCAAAGAGCACCATGGTTCATTTTCAGCATGGGACCTGGGGACAGGCAGGTGAGGAGACACAGAGGGCGTGGGCTATTGTGACTGTGACCTGCCAGTGTGGCACTTAGGAGACACCAAGCCTTGAGCTGGAGACACCAGCAGAACATGAAAATCCATGAAATTGGAGGGGTCTAGTGAGGGCTGCAGGAGGCCAAGGTTGAGATCAAAAGATAGGGGTCAGGCCTGGCTCCTTCATGGAATGGATGCTGGACCGATTACCATCTTAGACCCTTCCCAAGGGCTCAGCTTCTGGAGCAGTTCCAGACCCTAAGCAAGTGAAGCCATTTTGCCCTTAAAGTTCACACACATATGAATGAGTGATCCCTTGGTCTCTACAAGGGCTCCTCCCCCAATCAAGGACACCAAATCTGGAGTTCAAGTTCTTTATAAAAAAATGGCATTGTGGTTCAGAGAGACAGCTCGGCAGGCAAGCATAAAGACCAGAGTTGGTTCCCAGCACCCACATAAAATCTGGGTGTGGCTGTGCATGCCTGTAACCCATGTGCTGAGGGGACAGGAGAATTGTTGGGGCTGATGGAAGCTAGCAGCTCCAGATTTAGTGAGAGACTCCGTCTCAAGGAAATAAAGCAGAAGAGGGATGGGTGAGGACACTGGATGTTCTCTGGTCTCGGCACGTGTGTGCACAGGGCATGCACATCTGCACACACACGTACACGCAGGCACCACTTACTACACATACACAAATAAAAAGGTATTGTATGTGCACATAGCCTAACATGGAAAAGTCTGTACATACTTGGCACAGATGCAGGGCTTTTTTTCAGAGTATTTTCAATCCCTAGTTGCCTGAGCCTGGGCTGCAAATGCGTGTTGGGAGGCATGTGCAAGAAAGAATCTGTCTGCATATGGCCATGTGCATGTATGAGTGCGTGTTTATGTGTCGTACCTGCTATCTTTCCTTCCGTAAATGAATTTCATGATGGATCACTTTGGAGGGGCTTTTTAAAATCAATTTCAGAAACACCCAAGGCGTTCATTCTAGCCATCACTCTACAGCATAATTCTCAATTTTCACATGACATATCTGGCCTTCATGCCAGTGGTGAGAAACTGCTTTACATTAAGGGGGAAAAAGTCTGAAAATAAATCTTGGAAGAAAGGGCTGAATGATTTATGTCACTTTGCACATTACAAAATGCTTCTGTAATGATTCTGTAGGCTGTTTCAGCTAAATGAGAAATAAGAAGGGGACGACGCAGGCCACAGGTTGGTTCAGATCACGGAGGCCTATGGAGCACGCCATCCGACAGCCTCCGCGGGCTTCATTTTAGGTGTGCCCTGACAGAGTGGCCCTCCAGCCACACCAAAGGGACCGCTGCAGTTGGAGCTAAAGGAACTCAGAATCTTTTTCTTCCTTTCTTTCCTTCCCTCCTTCCTTTCTCTTTGAGACACATAACCCAGGCTAGCTTCAAATTTACTATAGTTGAGGATGATCTTGAATTCCAGATTCTCCTTCCTCTGCCTTCCAAGTGTTGGGATTACTGGCATGCACCACCACACCCAGTGTATGTTGTCCTGGGGATTGAACCCAGAGCCTCATGAATGCTAGGCAAGCACTGCATGAACTGAGTTCTCTCTCTAGCCTGGCACTGGGAGCCTCAAAGGAGAGGTTGGTGGTGACAGTTCCAGGTGGTGACAGACACAAGCTACATCTGTCCCACCTCAGGAAAGCACCCTTGCCTCTGCCTCATGAAATGAATGGAACCCCCTACCCTCATCTCAGGGCTTTCACTCAGAAATCTTGGGCCTTCCTAGCTATGTAGTACAAATCCCCACATGCCTGTGGAGTATGAAATGACCTCTAAATTCAGTGCTGGGCAAGGGCTCCTTGCTAAGCAGGAATGCCTGTCCAAGAGCTGGGAAGGGCTAAGCATTAGAGAGGGACCCTCTGGGGAGCAGCCAAGTGACAGAGCACCTACCTGCCTAGCATGGTAAGACCCCAGGCTCCATCCCCAGCACTGTGAAAACAAATAAAACCTGGTCTAGAGTTGGAAGTTCTGTCAGCTTGTTCTCTGGGTGACTGGCAAATCACAACCTCAGTCCCCCCCCACCCCGCTGTAAAATGGGCAGAGGAAGCCCTACTAATGCAAAAGATGTTTTGGGGATCCAAGGTGTAGAAGTATTGTCAAAGTGCTTTGTGACTGTAAGTATGAGCACAGCTGTCCCCACCATCCACCTGTTCCTGATCTCTAGCTGGCTAGGGAGGGTGCCTTTCCCTTCCATGCAAGTCCTAGAAATCTCTGGAGTTAAATACTTGATTCTCCCATCCAAGGACTAACCAGGCCCGACCCTGCTTAGCTTCCGAGATCAGACGAGATGGGGCGTGTTCAGGGTGGAATAGCCGCAGACCTAAATACTTGATTCTCATTCCCTCACAAAGCACGGTGAGTGCTGACACCCTCCAGGTCGGCTCTGGGCAGCCTGCAGCTGGCCACTCACCTGCTATCCTCTGCACCTTCATGCGCCTCGCCTGGATGCGGCCTTTGGCCAGGCGCTGCTTGGCGATGATGCATCGGATGTGGTCAGAGAAGACGAAGGTGGCCTGCAGGATGGGGAAGGGCTTGGAGTGCGGGCTGGAGGCTGGCTTGTGGATGGTGATGTTCAGGGCGCGGCTGTCATCCTCCACACCCGTCACCTGCATGTCCTGCATGGGGAGGAGGCAAAGGGAAGGTGCTTGTTAGGCTGGCTGGAGGTGAGGTGCCCTCTGCTCAGCTAGAAAGATGCCCATGTTGACTCTGCTTTTGCTCTGATGTCTCCAAGTCAAGGATGGGTACAGACTATCCCAGGCCCAACAGATGGAAGAGGCCACTGCTGGGCATGCTGGCTGATCCTTGGTTCCATAAGGACTTGGGATGCCTACGGAATAAAGGGCACACAAGCATCTTTTTTTTAAATTTAACTTATTTTTTTAAATTTTTTATATATATTTGAGAGATAGGCAGATAGAGATAGAGATAGAGATAGAGATAGAGATAGATAGAAAATGGGTGTGCTAGGGCCTCTGGCCACTACAAACAAACTCCAGATATGTGCACCACCTTGTACATCTGGCTTACTTGGGTTCTGGGGAAATTGAACCTGTGTCCTTTTGCTTTTTGCAGGCAAGGGTCTTAACCACTAAGCTATCTCTAGCCTAGATCCACAGCAACCTCTTTAAAGATTTTATTTTTATTTACTTATTTATTAGAGACAGAGAGAGGTGGGTTGAGAGAGTGAGAATGGGCACATCAGGGCCTCTAGCCACTGCAAATGAACTCCAGATGCATGTGCCACCATGTACATCTGGCTCACATGGGACTTGAAGAATTGAACCGAGGTCCTTAGGCTTTACAGGCATGCTCCTTAACTGCTAAGCCATCTCTCCAGCCCCACATCAACCTCTTCAAAGGCCACTAATGTCACAACAGACAAACTCCGGCAATTCTTACTTCTGGGAAATGCGTGTCACCTTCTGGCATGACCTTAATGCAACCATTCATCTCTTTGCATCCTTTATAGATCTTTGAGGACCACCCATGAGAGAGGGCTAGGAAGGCCATCTGCCAGGTTTTTTTTTTTTTTTTTTTTTTTTTCTGAGGTAGGGTCTCACTGTAGCCCAGGCTGACCTAGAATTCACTATGTAGTCTCAGGATGACCGCAAACTCACAGCCTCCCGAGTGCCAGGATTAAAGGTGTGCGCCACCATGCCCTGCCCAACTGCCAGGTTTTAGGAAGTGCATATAAAAGGTAGAAAAGAGACCAGTGAATAGCAAATAAAATAAGAATTGGTCCCATAAAAAAACCTCAGAATGGAACTGGGCAGAGTCTTCTTCCCAAGCTTCAAGGACATGCAAGATAAAAGCAAGAGAGACAAGAGAAGGCCCAAGGGGTCAGGTGCGCTAGAGGAGGTAGGAAAAGGTCCAAAAGGAAGACAGCTTCAGCTCTCAGGCACTGCTTCTAGCATGTTCTTTGGGAACAAAGCCTGCATCAAAGTGTGACAGTGAGGACAAAGCTGTTACATGTTTAAATCAGGGAGCTTGGTACGCAGTAGCATCCTGACAAGTAGTATGGTTGCTGTTGGAAGATGACCAGAAAAACTTAAAAAAAGAAAAAGGTTTGTGTGGCTTTCATTATCTGACAGAGGATAAGTATTAATCCTTCAGGGGCAAAAAGCACTTTCCTGACACTAAATTCTAGGGGAAATTGATCATATGCCTGGGGAAATCAGATGCATAAGTCACCTCATGAACAATATTTACATGGAAGTCTTTAACATAAAAGATCCTCTTATAGTTGATTCTCCCATCACCCGTGCTGAAACACTTACAACAACAGCTCCACAGAAAGAGCCTGAGACAGAGCAGGCGGCAGCAGTGTCTTCACCTACGGGTGCTTCCCGGGGAGGGTGAGACATGGCTGGAAGGTCAGTGCTGTGCTGAGGAGCTGGGTCTCCCGGGCAAGGTCTTTCCAGGAACCAGAACTACACAGCAAGGAGATGGATTTCCTCCACGTAGGGCTTGGGACACATCTGCTAGGAATTCAGCTATGGGGTTCGGCAGCGATGTGAGCTGGGAGGCAGCTCTTGACCCTGCTCATTCTGTTTCATGGCTTGGCACTAGTCACCTCGCAGGTTGACAAATACTGAAAAACCCCTCCACTCCAGCTTGCTTATGGGCAGCGCTGGGCCGTGCTGTGCTGGAGAGGGGCGATGAGAAGGAAGTCTCATCAATGGCTGGTGGCAGCTGTGGTGTTAGAAGAAGTTGGCAGTGTCTCTGAGTACTTAAAATAGATCCATCCCATCTTCTTGGTTATCTGCCTAGGGAAATCCTGCCCAAGGGCAGGAGGAAGTAAAACCCCGAGCTCCCAGAAGCTTTGGCTGGAAAGGTAAAAGCTGGAGACAGTCAGCAGGGCTCCCACCCTGGCGCAGACATGCAGCCATTCACAGGAGTTCCAGCAGCTCTACGTGTACTGACAGGGCTAGACACAGTTCACGGCACCCCAGTGGGTGAAAGAAGCCAAGTCTAGAATAAAGCCAATGTGGGAGCATAAACACACTCTCAGAGATGTGTGCAATTACCCCTTGGTATCCAAGGAAGATTACTCTAGGGCCCCTGCCTACACTATCAACATCTGCAGAAGCTCAAGTCCCCTCTATTAAACGGCATGAAGCCGGGCGTGGTGGCGCACGCCTTTAATCCCAGCACTCGGGAGGCAGGGGTAGGAGGATCGCCGTGAGTTCGAGGCCACCTTGAGACTACGTAGAGAAGTTCCGGTCAGCCTGGGCCAGAGGGAAACCCTACCTCAAAAAGCAAAAAACAAACAAAAAAAATGGCATAATATTTCCATGTAAACTACACACATTTTCTTATAGACTTCCCTCTCTAGATAACTTATAAAACATCATATAATATATCTGTTATATAGATAATAGTTTAAGGGAATAATGAGAAGAAAAGAGTCTGTATATGTGTAGTATAGACACATTCTTTTCTGAAGATACTCTGTTTTTGTTTGCTTGCTTACTTTGAGACAGGGTCTTGCTATGCAGCCCTGGCAGACCTCTCTCTTCCAAGCGCTGCCCTTAGAGGCGTCTGCCCCTCTGTCTGGCTTCTGGTCCAGTATGGAGGACTGACTGCACACTAGTTTTTACAAGTCACACGTATGTAGTACAAGCATTCGGCAGTAGAACAGATTTAGAGGGACCAGCATGAAATGAAGTAGCAAGGAGGAGGAGGTGCAAGAAAGGAGGGATTTGGTCAAGGGGAATTTAGCTCTTACCTGTCATGCTCTGGCTTTTGGCCACATATTCCTATGTCATTGGAAGATGACTGTAAGGCTGATAGAGACTCTGGGGCTCTTGGAATCTCACCTGCAGAAGGCCTGCGAACTTGACCACTCCCCAGCCAAGGCGGGACACGTCAGGTTCCACCAGGCTCATCTGGTAAATGTCCACAGCCAGGAACCGCTGGACCATGCCGCCGTCCTTGGTGATCACCGTGCAAGCAATCAAGTCGCTGTTATCTGGGAGGAGAAAGCAGAGTGAATGAGGCCCAGGCCTGGGGGACATTCTCCAGCTGCCTCGGGAGGGGCTATGTGTCACCCAGTCCAGCTGAGCAAGTCTCTCCATCTCTCTGGGCCTCAGTCTCTTCATCTGAGTAATGTGCATGCACTCAAGACAATGCTTGTTAGGACTGACAGGAAGTACAGAAACTATTAGCCCAACACTTACTGCATATTAAGACACAAACCACAGCTTAACAATAATCCAGATAGTTCATTCAGCAAGCATGAGGACCTAAATTCAGGCACACCAGGGCTCCAGCTACTGCAAATGCACTCCAGACACATGCGCCTCCTTGTGCATCTGGATTACATGGGTCCTCGGGAATTGAAATGAGGTCCTTTGGCTTTGCAGACAAGTGCCTTAACTGCTAAGCCATCTCTATAGCCTCTAAGTTCAATTCCCAGTTCCCATGAGAGTGTGGTTCTTGCTTGTAACCTTAGTCCTGGGAACACGAAGCTAGGTGGATCCCTGGAACTTGCTGGCTACCTAATCTAGCATAAGTGGTGAGCTCCAGGCTAATGAGACCCTGGCTCAAGAAGAGGAGGACACCTGAGGCTGTCCTCCACATGCACATGGGTCATATATGTATGCACAGATGCATGCCACACACAAACACACATGCACGCACGCGCAATTACAAAGAAGAAAAATAACCGACCAAAGGCAGGCTAGGACTCCTTATAATGCACTCCTCCAGATACAAAAAGGCCTGGATACCCATGACCTCACAGTGCCTGGCACTACCTACACAAGACCATCATAACAGGAAGAAAAGGTGATGACATCAAAATAAAAGAAAGTCTGATGGAGGGGGGAGGGGATATGACAGAGGGCAGAGTTACAAAGGGAAAAGTGAGGGGGAGGGAATTATCATGGTTTATTGTCTGTAATTATGGAAGTTGTCAATAAAGAAAATTAAAAAAAAATAACCAACCAAAGCCTGGCATGGTGGTGCACACCTTTAGTCCCAGCTCTCAGGAGGCTGAGTAAGGGGACTGCTGTGACTTTGAGGCCATCCTGGGACAACAGAGTGAGTTCTAGGTCAGCTTGGGTTAGAGTGAGACCCTGCCTGGAAAAAAAAAAAAAAAAAACCCAAGACAAATAAATAACCTACCACTGAGTCGGGGTGTAGCTCACTGGCATAGCATGCATGAGTTCATGCCCAACACCAAAGCAACTGCCACCCAACAGCTCAAATCCCAGGAACATGTCAGTGCTTCCTTGTGGGCCAGTGCATTTTACAGGTGTGATGGCACCAGCCTAGGTGAAGAGGGGAAGGCAGAGCCCTCTGCTGTCTGGAATAGTATCTGCGAGTCTACTTGGGGTCTGACAACTCAGCTCTCATTACATGATGTGATCCTGGGCAATGTCCTTGGTCCCTCTAAAGCATGGTTTTCCATCTGCGAAAAGGGAAGGCCCTTATCGTGGCATGTTCAGTGCAGCAGATGAAGAGTATTCAGAAAAAAAGTATTAGCATGGAATCTGGCACGCAGGAATCCCCAGCCCACACCAGCTCCCTTCTGCCTGGAATCTGCGATCTCGTTCCATGCATGCCCTGACGATTCAGAAGTCTTCTGCGCAACACAGGCATCTACAGTCCACTCTGAGTTCTCACCACTGAAGTTCTCTTTTATTAATGTTTTCAATGAGACAGAAAACACCCAGAACGTTCCCAAATGAGGGAACAAGTTAAATTTGACTTTCCCCCCATCAGATGGAAAATTATAAACCCATGTAAATGTTATATTAACCAAACTGTGAACCTTGGTTGCCTTTAGGGAAAGCAGTGAGAATTTGGAGTGTGAATGTATGAAGGGGGAATATTAGGGGGAGATCTTTGGGGAGGGCAGTGAACACAGTGTGAAGAGGGTGTGTTTGTAGGAGACCCTTCATTTTTATCCCATGTATTAGTCTATTGTTTGCAATTATTTTCAAGCCAGAAGGTATTTAAGACATACTTTTGAAAAACATTTAAAAAATCTAAAGTAAAAAACAGATGTCCATGGGTTTGGGTGATTAGCTCAGTGGAAGAACACATACACCAGGTATAAAGCTCCGGGTTGATCACAAGCACCAGAAAGGAAAATCTACTTGTAAATAAGTATAATGGTAGTGGGAAACTACAATTTTAAATTAAGAAGGTAGAAATGTTAATATTTTTGAGTTTGAGATGTTACAAAAGTATCTCTGTAAAGACATGTAACCCGAGTAATGTATGAGAACATGAGCCAAGGTCTGATAGAAGAGTGGGTGGTGTGAGACTCCCCACTCTCTAACGACTTTATTTAGAGAGTACAAAATTCTAAGGGTGCTGTGAGAGTTTTAGTAAGTTTACAATTATATATCACTGCTTTCCATTTGTGGGGTATTTCTCAGCCCATCATATTTTGCTGGGTGCACTTTACCCACGTGTTTGTTTTAAATTTACTGGGGGAAAAGTAAAATAACATGGTCAAATTGTAGTCCCCCACACACCAACAAAATTGGACTTGGGTACTTTTGTTTGTTTTAGAGGCAGGGACTCACTCTAGCCCAGACTGACCTGAAACTCATTCTGCAGCCCCAGGCTGGCCTAGAACTCAGAGTGATCCTCCCACCTCTGCCTCCTGAGTGCTGGGATTAAAGACACAAGCCACCGCGCCCGGCTGGGCTCAGGTCCTCTTTGTGTGTAGCCACACACGAGCATGAGAAGGCCAGTGGTGACATAGTTGTCTCCCTCTCTTCCTTCCCCACATCACTCTTATGAGACAGAGTCTCTCACTGCCATGGGAGCTCATCAATTGCTCCAAATAAACTAGACAGCAAGTCCCAGGGGTCGTGTGTCTCCGCCTCCCCAGTGCCGAGATCATAGGCACATGCCGCCACACCTTGTTTTTGTGTGGGTGCTGGGATCTGAACTCAGGTCCTCATGCTTGTATGGCAAGTGCTTTACCCACTGAACCATCTTACCTGCCCTCTCAGGCGTACTTTAAGGAGACCACCCGTCCTCCACACCACTCTACACACATCACACTTTCACTTTCCACATGGCCTAAGAATGAGCCGGAAACTTCTTTCACTCTCTCTTTAGGGCACAGCTCAGTTCAGTCCTCTGAGGGCAGAAGGTGCCTAGAATTCTGGCTTTTATGTGGATGTCTCCAGACCATTCTCCTCCTCTCTATAGCACAGAAACCTGGGGCAGCCAGATACCCTGCAGCAAATGCAGGCACCAAACAGCTGAAACTGCCTGGACTTGTCTTCTCATATTAGCTATGGCAAGAATCTCTGTATGCCAGGCGACCAGCCAAGAATTTTACAAAATGTTACACATACGTACAGGACATCCACACAGATATATATACATATAGTACATATGCATATACAATCTGTTTCATTGTATTCGAGACCTGGTCTCCAACTTCCAGCGAGCCTCTTGTTTAGGCTTCCTGAATACTGGAATGGCAGGCCTGAGCCACCAGGCAAATTTTATTTGAACTTGGATTTTTAATTTTTGCATTACATGGATTTCTCTGGACATTTGGACTGATTTATCAGAAGTTTAAGCCATTTTATTCATTCTTAGAAATACATTTTTGTGGTAGGGATGCTTGACTTAAAATTTTTTTTTTTAATTTATTTGCAAGCAGAGAGAAGTGAGACAGACAGAATGGATGGGCCTCCAGTCACCGCAAGATGAGCTGAGGTTATGTGGGTACTGAGGACTCGAACCTGGGTGGTTAGTCCTTGCAGGCAAGTACCTTAACTATTAGATGGCAGTCTCTCCAGCTCTAATTTTCTTTTAATGCGTGTGTTGGGGGCGGGGAACGGACAGAAAGGAAGAAATGAATATGGGAACACCTCTTGCTGCCAAAAACTCCAGACCCATGCATTAATTTGTGCATCTGGCTTTACACGGGTGCAAGAGAATCAAACCCAGGTGGGCAGACTTTGCAAGCAAGCACCTTTAACCACAGAGCCATTTCTTCAGCCCTGGTTTATTCTCTCTCTCTCTCTCTTTTTTTTTTCTTTCTTTCCTTTATTTATTTATTTATTTTTCAAGGCAGGGTCTCACTCTAGCTCAGGCTGACCTGGAATTCATTATGTCATCTCAGGGTGGCCTCTACCTCACGGCAATCTTCTTACCTCTGCCTCCCAAGTGCTAGGATTAAAGGTGTGCACCACCATGCTGGCCTTTTTTTTTTTTTTTGGACATTTTAAACTGAGAGTATCTTCTTTTCTTTCCATTTTTTCCCTTCTCCCTCCTCTCTTCTCCTCCCTTTCACCTTTCCTACTCTGTCATCAGGACAACGCAGCTTCTATCCTCCTATTTTCATTAGAGTTGGTCCAAGGGTCGGGACCTAAGAATGTAGATAGTGATGTGCTCATGGCAGTTTGGGGCGTGGTGGGGCTCGTCAAGCACGCAGCCTGATTCTCATAAAGCTGACCCGTGTCCGGGCCTTCAGGGGAAGATCTACCACCTACACCGCAAAGGAAAAAGAAAGGAAGAGCAACCCCAAAGCAGAACAGCACTCAGGGAGAGATGTCACTGAGAAGAAACCACAGGCTGTGAGCACATGGGGAGGTTTCAGTGAAATGCAATGCCTTGAGGATGAGGGAACCTCTGCTTCTGATGTGGGGGGTGCAGCTCAGAAGAAATGAACCTTGTCCAGAGACTAGGAGAGAGTGCCATGCTCAGGGAGATCAGGAAATGCTGGTGAGGAGGGTCTCTCGTCACTTTAGGAAACTCCTGTACCCCTTGGCCGCCTCACACATGGGCTACAGACACTCCTGTGTAAAGTGCAGACGGCTGGGTGTCCTGGAGTCTTGTGAGCAGGCGGAGCCCAGAAGCATTGCTGAGTGAGCCATACGCTCTGGGGGGGGGGGCACCTGAGGTATGTGGGGGTTCTGCCTGAAGTCACATGGAGCTCTGCTGGGTCCTGTAGGAAGGGCCCATTGGCAGGCGTGGTCAGTGCAGGTAATAGGTCTCATGAGGCCACCTGGTTATCTTCTGTTGCAGTCAGGTTCACATTGCTGTCAGAAATCACCCAACCAAGAGCAGCTTGTGGGAAAAATAGGGTTTATTTTGGCTTACAGACTTGAGGGGAAGCTCCATGATGGCAGGGGCAAATGATAGTATGAGCAGAGGGTGGACATCACCTCTGGGCAAACTTCAGATGGACAACAAGAGAGTGTGCTGAACACTGGCAAGGGGAAACTGGCTGTAACACCCATAAACCTGCCCCCAACAATACACTGCCTCCAGGAGGATTCAATTCCCAAATTGCCATCGGCTGGGAACCTAGCATTCTGAACACCTAAGTTTATTGGGGTCACCTGCATCAAACCACCACATACCTCTACCTTTTTAATTTGCTGTGCCCATTTCACGCTTCTGGCCCCTTCCCTACTGTACTTCAAAAGGGTGGGGTCTAGGATTCCCACAGAAAACACTGCAGAAGCCAGGCCTGTGATGCCAGCTTTGGGAGACTGAGATGGAGAATCGCCAAGTTCAAGGCCAATCTGGGGAACTTTGTAAGACCCTGTTGCAAAAGAGCACATAAAAAGAGGGCTGGTTTGGGCTGGAAAGATGGCTTAGTGGTTAAGTGCTTGCCTGTGAAGCCTAGGGACACCAGTTCAAGGCTCAATTCCCCAGTACCCACATAAGCCAGATGCATAAGGCGCATGCATTTGGAGTTCATTTGCAGTGGCTGGAGGCCCTGGTGCGCCCATCCTCTCTCTCTCTCTGCCTCTTCCACTGTTTGTTGCTCTCAAATAAATGAATTAAATTAAAAAAAAAAAAGGGCTGGTACCTTACAACTCAAAAGAGAAATACCGTAGAGAGTGATCAGAAGATAATATAAGAGAACAGCTGCATGATCTAAGTGGGACGAGATGAACCAGGGAAGGAATGTGAAATCTGGAGTGGAGGGAACGGGGACAGCCCATAAACAGAAAGGTGTCCATCCTCGTGAGAAGTCAGGAATCAAATCAAAACAAGATATCTTCTTCCACCCACAGGGCTGGCAGAGAGGAGAGCTTGATAACATCATGTGCTGCTGAGGATGCACAGAACTTGCTTTTCAAAAGTAGCTGGTAGAATACATTTGCATGGCTGTTTTTTGAAGGGCAAATGTACACTGCTCAATAAAACTGAAAGTTTCACACCTCATGACCTGGCAATTGCTATGTTCCTAAGAAAGACACTCAGCTGCACAGGCCAGGGGCTGTGTCCTGGGATGCCAAGAGCAGCCTTGAGTCTGTGAGGACCCAAATGTTCAGCAACAAGGAAGAACCTGTATGGTTTCATTCATTTGGTGTGAAAATGTGTGGCAATGATAAGAAATGGACTGAGAACATACTGGTAGGTGGAGAAAGCAAGCTGCAAAGTAAGTTTAGTTTGAATGTAGAGTTTGGATTTTCCAATGGGAAACACATATGCTGTCTGCATACTGAAAACAGAGTGAAGCAGGCCAGGCTTGGTGGTTTAGGCCTGTAGTGCCTGGCAGTTTGAGGCCAGCTTGCGCTACATAGCAAAACTCTGGGGAGAAAGAGAACGAGAGGTTAAGGAAAGGAGACAGGGAGAAAGGACAGGGAATCTCTCCACATCCTGACAGGAAGGGCCTTGGGTCCTTCTGGGGACAACCGAAAGGTGGAGAACACGCAGCCTCCACTGATCTGTCCATCTGGACTCTGCCTGGTCACAAAGGCAGTGGCTGACACAGAGAGACAGGTGACAACAAGCAGTGGAAAGCTCTCAGCACCACCTCATGTTTGTGTCCCAAACTGCCAGGCTGGGGAGCACAGGCGTGGCCATTCGCCACATGTGCACATGGGCAGAGTCCTCGCTAGGCCGGGCCCTGCTCACCGGGCGGCCAGCAGGCAATGAAACTCAAGAAAGAAGCTTGGAGCTCAGACTCCAGCAGAGAACTGGGTTCCCATGGGGACCAGAAAGGGCCAGGGAACAAGTCTCCGTTCTGAAGAACTAGACCCTGTGGCCGAGCAGATGGGACGGCAGGTGCGCCCGCTGTAGCCCAGGTCCCTTTACTGCTCAGCACTGCTTCAGTGCATGGGTTCCTTGTGATCCGTCCCCCGCACGCTTCCGAGTGCTCCCTTAGCTGCGTGTGCACCACCTATGCTTTCACTGGTGCCGTGTGTCACATACACCGAGCGGTGACTCTGCCACTCAACTGTGTCCCCTGGTGACACAATGCAGGATGTCACCTCGAGTGTTTCCATCGCCACCTCCTCTCTCATGGCAGGTAGAGCTGCAAGCTCCCTAACGAACCCGCATCGACCTCACACTCCCTGCTGTATCGGACAGGACCGGAGGGCCCTGCCAAGCTGTCCTCACGGGTTGTCCTTTCCAAGGACACAGCTGACTGGCCTCTGCTCTTCTTACGATGCTGCTCTGACTCACTTCCTACCATGGGGTGGGATCTTTCCCTTCCTTAAATCTGGGGCTCAGCACTTGTCTACGCCAATGAAGTCCCCATGCTACCCCATTTCCGAGGTGAGTTCATAAGAATCCTGATCTTGGAGGCCCAAGAGTCACAGGGACACTGAAGAGGGAACCAAGGACCCAGGCCGATAGCACGAGCCCCACTGGCCCTGTAGAGCCCAGACGAGGCACCGTGGCTGACTCTGCGGCAGAGACAAATGAACAATTGCCACGGGGTCCTGGGTTAACATTTTGAGCAACATGAATGACCGTCATGGCTTAAGCCACCGAGTCAGAGGGTGGCTTGCAACTCAGAGGTGGATTATTTGCAAAGGTGATTTGTTTGAATTCTGTGCTATACCAAGTTCCACTTAAAACCCTCAAGGTAGGGGTCAAACTTAGAGCCTCTTGCTTGCAACACTCTCCACCGAGTTCCACTGCAGCCTTGGTGCTGGCCGCTGCAGACACTCAGGCCTTACGGGCTTAAGCAGGAGGAAGAGAACAGTGAGCCATTTCCCACCAGAAGACTGCGTGGTGGGGAGCCGGGACAAGAGGAGCAAGCATGAAGGCCACCTTACTTAAAGTGTGAGACTGGAGCCACCTGGCCTGGTAAAAACAATTTGGGCTTCAGCGTCTTGGAGGCAAGTTTCAAACCCCAATGCTGCCATTAATAATGTGACCCCGAGCACGTCACCTCCTTCTCTGGTTCCTCACTGATAAAAACAGACTTAGGCTAGGCATGGTGGCACACGCCTTTAATCCCAGCATTTGGGAGGCAGAGGTAGGAGGATCACCATGAGTTTGAGGCCACCCTGAGAATACAGGGTGAATTCCAGGTCAGCCTGGGCTACAGTGAAATCCTACCTCAGGAAAAAAACAAACAAAACAAAAATCAGACTTAGGCATAGTGATGTAGCTCAGCTAGCTGGTCAAGTGCTTTTCTAGACCGCATGAAGCCCTGGGGTCCACTCTCGGCACTGCCTAAACCAAGCATAGTGGCGCATGTCTGAAATCCCAGCTCCTGGGAGGCGAAGGCAGGAGGATCTGGAACTCAAGTTATCCTCAGCTATTCCGTGAGGTTGGGTTTGAAGCTGCTGCAGTCAGCTCTCTGTTGCTGGGACAAACATCCCACCAGACATAGTTTTTGGAGGAATGGGCTTATTTCAGGGGGAAGTTCCGTCAGTGGTGGAGGAGAGGCTTACTCCCACAGACGCAGGCGGAAACCAATGCCGGAGCGAACACCCACACCAGCAAGTGCGAATGCCAGAGCTCAAACTCTCAGCTCCGCCCCCAAGCACACCTTAGGGCCAGACTCCAAGATCCACCCCCAATAAAACCTGGGCAGTGTCCGGAACTGAATGAAGCATTTAGGGGTGCAATGGAGGACGCTCACATGTTCAGCTCCTCCTATTTGAGGCCCTGGATCTTTCAATCCACTGTGTACTTAGTCCCAGCATTGCCGCCCTCCTCTGACAGGCCGTAGCTCATTGTCTGATTGACTTTTGCTGTAGTTCAATGATCCCTTCATAATAAAATATGGATGCCACTATGCACTTTAGTTCTTGGCGCCTGTGGCTCCAACTACATTTAGAACCAGGAAGTCTTTAGCCTTTCAGCAGGTCTCTAGGCCAGTGGAATTCCAGGGCTGTACAACCTGATACTGCGGGTAGCAGGTCTAAGCTAGCTGGGTTCTGAGTAGCTACGTAGTCAGCACCCCCAGTCTTTCAGAGTGTGCTGCCAGTCAGAGGTCTGGAAGGGCCAAGGACAGGGTATGCTGACTCCTTAGAGGAGGCAGTCCAAGGCTGCAGGGTCCCAGCCAGACCTCCCAACAGCCAGCAGACCACAAGGCCTTTGACCGTTTCCAAGGGCCACAGGTCCTCAGCCCATCAGCACATCTAGCTAAGCTGACTGAGTTTCTCTACACACGGGCCAAGGATTACTGACAGGGGAACAGCAGGGGTCTGCGGGTGGCTGAGGGCAGTCCACAGTGAGGACCGCTGATGCTCAGCGGAGCAGGAGCGCAGTGGTGTTCCAAGCCTTCTTCGAGCCAGCCCTGGAGGATGACAGATGCTGGCTGGCTCTGGATGAAGACGAATGACTGACTCACACTCTCAACAGGTAGTCCCAGAGGCTAGGGACCCGAGCCACCTGCATGCTACTGGGCTGCCCTTGGCAAGGTCCCCTCTTCACTGGGGATGCAGAACCTTCTCCAGCCGGCAAGGCTGCTGGTCTCCCACTCTTTCTTTCCTTTACTTCTTGCAAGCAGGGTAGGTTGGACAGCTACTGGCTCTTTCCAGATGCTGAGATACAGCACTAGGCAAGACAAACCGGGAAGGCGGGCTGGGGAGATGGCTCAGTTGGCAAAGTACTTGCTATGCAAGTAGGAGAGCCTGAGTTTGCCACCCACAACCTATGCCAAAGCTAGGTATGGTGGCATGTGCCTGAAGACAGAGACAGAAGGGTTCCTTGGGCTTGCTGGCTAGCTGGTCTAATTGAATCAGTGAGCTTCAGGTTTAGTGAGAGATCCTGTCTCAAAAAATAAGGTGGAAAGTAATTGAGGGAGATACCAATGTTGACCACTAGCTTCCACATGTGCGTGTGCATGCACGCGCGTGCACACACACACACACACACACACACACACACACTGCTCCCTCCCCCCAAGACAGAATGACATCTTCCTGCCTCAGCACAATGGCAGCCCCGTGGAACTACCTGTCTGATATTCTGGAAACATGCCTCAATGGGAAGATGGCATTTTGTGGCATGGAATAATGCTGGCATATAAGAATAACAACAATGGCAAATCATGGGAAAGTCAGCTTAGCATGGCACCCTGGTGACAAAATGTGATGGCGGGAGGTGGCTGAAGATCCAAGGATCCAGATATGGCACAGTGGGGGATGGAGGGCAGAGGCAGGCCTGGGCTGCAGGAAGTCTGCTGCAAGGCCACTGGGAGGGTACAACTCCAATTCACCCCAGAATGAAAAGGAGCGTAAGAAAGTGCTCCTGCCGTTCCGTTTTGCGGCAGTAGCTATGGAGTGTCTCTTGTAGGCAGCCTGAGATGATTCTAATGCAACCCGCCGAGCTGCCAAGACAAGGTCCAGGTCCTGTCTACAGACCACAAGAGAATAACTGTAGGCACGGCACTCAGACCTCTGGGAGTCCCAAGGATCACTTGGGGGTGTTGTGTGTGTGTGTGTGTGGGGGGGGGGCACACACAGCCCTGACACCAGGATGGTTAGCAGTGAGGTGTGAATGGGCACACTCAGTTAGACCCGTGCTTTCCCCTGACAGTCAAATCAATCCTTGAAGAAAATTAAGTAACCATTTCCCCCATCAACCCAGCAACAGCTTATGGGTTATTTGCTGCAAGTAGCAATCAATTACTTTGTCTTCTTTGAAGCTCCCTAAAGCATTCCTTCGCAGCACAGAAGGGGCCTTACTGCAGCGTGCAGTGGGCCCGTCCCCCTGGGACGGAGGGTGTGTCTGGCACACTTCTCTTCGTGGTCGAGGGAAGAAGTGTGCAGCTTCTTCTCCAGCGTTCCTCGGTGCTATAAAGGAGAGCAGCGACTAGCTACGCAGACAGCGGGCTTGTCTGCTGAACTCCAGGCACCCAGGGGAACTGGGACCTGGAGCTTGGCCCCAAGGTGTCCACTGCAATCCCTGGGGCTACCTCGCTCATGTCCTGGCCTTGGCCTCCTCTCCACCCATCAGTGCCCACAGTAGTCGCTGCCAGTACCACTAAATAAAATATAAAATACAATACAATAAAATAAAAGGGGTTGATGGATGTATGGGTGGAGAAGCAGATAGGTGGCCAGGCAGGGAGAGTGGACTATCATGGTAGACGGCAGGAGGCAGGTACACAGTGTTTGATGCCTTCAACCTGGTTGCATGCTTGAGGTGGTTTCAAACTAATTCCCTGGGAAAGGTTGGTCTCCCATGTCAGGCTGTTGCGAACTGCAGACAAGTCATGGCAATGCATAATCCCAGGCATGTGTACCTGTGCCATGATTAGGAGTTCTATGTCTTTTTTTCCACCATGTGTATGTCTATGTGGGGTGAATGCATGCTTGTGGGTACAAGTATGTGTGGGTGATTGTACAGTGTGTGTGTGTGTGTACACACTGGTGTCTTCCTCAGCTGCTCCCCACCTTATTGTTGGAGACAGGGCCTCTCACTGCCCCTGGAGCTCACTGATTCAGCTGCACTAGCCAGCGAGTAAGCCCTGAGGTCCTCCTGTCTCCTCTTTCCTGGCGCTGGGATGACAGCCAATGTGCTACCCAACCTAGCTTTTAAACGGGGTGCGAGGGGTCTAAACTTGGGTCCTCATGCTTGTGTGGCAAGCACTTTGCCTGATAAGCTATGCCCCTAACTGGATTAGGTAGGGTCTCGCTCTAGCCCAGGCTGACCTGGAAGTCATTATATAGTCTCAGGGTAGCCTTGAACTCATGGTGATCCTCCTACCTCTGCCTCCCGAGTGCTGGGATTAAAGACGTGTGCCACCATGCCCAGCCCCTTGGATTTTTTAAGACAGGGATTGCATGTAGTTTAGGCTGACCTCAAATGTGCAATGGAGCTGAGAATGACCCTCGGATTGTTTCTCGTCTGCCCCGAGAGCTGGCACACTGCATTTATGTGGTGCTGGGAATGGGACCTAGAGGTTATGCATGCTAGGCAAGTACTTTAGCAAGTGAGCCATATCCTCAGCCCATCACTTCTTTTAGCACCTTTTTCCAGTGCTGGGCATAAAACTAGGCCTCATGCATGCTAGACGCGCACTCTATCACCACGCCGCAGCCAATTAGAGCTTTGCATGCCACTTTTGACATCCGTTTGGTTCCCAAGTGGGAGTAGCTGGGAGTTTGGACCCAGGGAACTGTCACCTTAGTCCCCAGAGTTGTTTTCAGGGCCACCTTGGACACTGTATCAACACTCACTCTGTGGACACAAGCAGACCTTTGTCACTTGCTCTCTCCACAACTATATGATAGAGGAAGGGGCACAAATTCCGACCAGCAGCTGAAGGACTAGGAGATCAGGCGCTTGGAGCTGGGATGACACTGGGCTGGCCTCAACTCGAGCTGTCTCCTCAGGCGACACTTTCCACAACCACTTTATTTCTCTTAGTTTAAGACATGCATGCTGGATCTAACACAACATGCGGCCAGTTTTCACAGTGGCCAAGGAACCCTGTCCCATATTCATTTCCCCTTGGGGAAAATTTCCAGAGACCCTTCTTGGAAGAAGGGAGTAAGAACTCTCCTCCCTGCTCCCTCGGGCTGCTTGGGTCTGCAGAGCTGGGTGCTCCCACAGCACGGCACCAAGCTCACAGCCAGCCAGCTCTGCACAAATGCAATTACCAGAAGCAAGATCTGGACAGGCAGCGTTTCCAAGTAGAGCATGGCACATCCCCTTATCAGGTGACACACAGCCTGCCACCAGGACACAGATCTCATCTCTCATGCAGTGGTGACCACACTTATCTCTGTACTCCTCTCAGAATGGCGCATTTGCATAGCACATTGCATAATTTCCTCTCTGAAACATGGCCCTGTTTAGCATGAGTAAATGAAGTCACTGGAGCTCTTGGGGCAGTGAAAGGACAGCATCAGAACCCCTCAACACTGCTGTCATGCCAGGTGGGGCGACAGCGTCTACGGAGGATTCTGATGGCTGGTCACCAGGAGTGGGTCCCCTAACCTGTCTCAGCTCTGAGCCTCTCCATGAGATGTGGTCAGAATTGGGTCATCCTGTATGTGCCTGCTGAATGCCACATGTCAGGTCCTGGGCCCCAGGAATAAAGGGGACAGGTGACCTTCTGGAGCCTTCATTTTCTACAGGGACACATGGAAACACCTGTAATCCTCAAGTTTCTCCTATATCCCTGTGGTTGGAATATTCTTGGAGACAGACATACACCTTCTTTTTCCCTTGCATTTCCTCTCAAGTTTGTCATAGGAAAAGAGCGAGGGGCTGGAGTGACAGCCACAGGACTTTCCTCTGTGCTTGCCATAGAGTCTGCTATTTGGAAAGGGCTAAAGCCATGTCTGGCACAGAGGTACCCTGTGAGCTCAGCCCGGGCGGAACACATGGGTTTTGTGGGGACCATAGTGAGTACGGAGTGAGAGGGACTGAGGTCCCACTGAGCCACCTGATAGGCTCCTCTGCCCCTGTTAAGGCAACGTCTTTTCTGGGGTGGCCTTGGTTGGTTTCCTTGTCTCTCAAACTAGGCGGGTGGGACCAAACCACATGCCTCAAAAGATTCTGATGGGAAAGAACATCTAAATTTCGTACCAGGGGACACATTTATGGCTGTTTGACAGAAATTAGTTCACAGAGTGAATGCTTACTGGCATAGCAGTCTGATTTTTAATTAGCTTGTGGGAATTCAGTATACTTTAAACATTAACAGTAAAATATGGGAGACCTCTGGTGGAGACAGGCCATACCTTTGGACTTAAACAAAAGCTGAAGACTTCACAAACCAAATTTCCTGCTTTCAATTTCTAGTGTTCAAATTAATTACCAATAAACTGTTGGCACTGGAGCCATACTTTAAATTCATATGGTTAATATAAAACCAGACCTTATCAGCATAACTATGTACAATACTACACCCATTCAGATGACCTTTCAATTATTAAACTATGCCTCCAGCATGGTCAAAAGTGAGTATTTTCTTCCCTTAAAAATGAACTTGTCTCAGTGGTCGAGCAACTTGCCTAGCATGTACTCACCACCTAGATATGATCCCTACCACCAAAAACAAAAAAAAAAAAAAACCAAGTGACAGTGAGGTGATGGAGGGCCACAAACCCAAGTGCTGCATGTTCTCTCTCCTATGTGGATCCTAGCTACAAATGTTTGGACTTGTATGTGAGTTGGAATAAAACTCAGTAGCAGAGGTCAGTAAGCTAGAACAGGGCTATAAGGGAGGGAGGAGAGGGGAGAACTTCAGGGGATGGTTCTGTATATACATAAGTAGATGAATAGACTACTGCAGGTGGAAAGGCCTAAGTGAGATCAGGGGAAGAGACTGAGTAAAGGAAGGGTCAGGGGAGGGTTAATCAAAATCTAAGAGGGTATGAACAAGTCATATGTAAACCTACTATTTTGGACAATGGTACACACAGAAGCCATAGACTGTTAGTAGAAAAATTTCAGTGTCAGGGATGGGATACCTTCTAGAGAGTTGTTGGCCAGGGAGGTCCTTGTTGCCCCCAAAACATTATAGGCCATTGCCAAGGCTCTTGGTTTCCCACCAGGAATAGATGGTAAGACCCTACTGCTGAAGACTCCACATGCTTGGGCTGCAAGGTCACTGAGAACTCTTGCTGGAGCTGAGCTGAAAACCTTCTCCCTGTAGACGAGTTGACAGAAAACTGGAAAAATGTATGTTGTATGCAACTCTATGGGAGAGAGAGAAGTCATCAGTGGAGGAAAACTACAGTGGATACTGCAAGCCTTAGCCTTAAATACAGCCAAACCAAATGAGCTAATGGGTGCAATGGTGACATGTCCGTTATGGGAGAAACCAACCACTATCTAATTGGACTGGAGGCCTGCTCCATGGGAGGGAATACATGCTTAATACTGAAAACCTATGATGGGAGGTCATGAGCCCTAAGGGTGTAACACCTACTGCTGTCTGGCTAAATGTACATACTATACTCACCAAACTGTCCAGTAAGCACTTCTCTTAATGTTCATACCCATACATTAATGCTGCTCTCACTTTTGGTTAGAGAAGCTTCTCTTTTCAGATGGTGGTGACCTCTAGGATGACTCAAAGGCACCACAGTGCTGAGAAGAAGTGACAGAGGAGCACTCAGCACTGAAACATCTCTCTCACACCTTCCAAGGCTTAGGGTCCACTGAGGAAGAGGTGGCAGAAAGACTGTAAGAGCCAAAGGAAGGGTAGTACTCCTTACAATGCACTCTTCCAGACACAAAATGGTCTGGATACCCATGACCTCACAGTGCCTGACACTACCTACACAAGACCATCATGATAGGAGGAAAAGATCATGACATCAAAATAAAAGAGACTGATGGAGAGGGGGAGGGAATATGATGGAACTTATAGTGGAGTTGTAAAGGAGAGGGGGGAGGGCAAATTATCATGGTTTATTGTCTATAATCATGGAAGCTGTCAATTAAAAAAAAAACACCCAAGTGAGGCAAGCATGCACATGAACTACTCTATTAAATTCATGAAGAATAAAACATGAAAGGAATGACCATGCTACATTGCTTATATTTATGAAGTCAATAAAAAGTTAAAAAAAGGGAACTCCACTTTCTCACTCACCCATTTCGTTTATTTGTTTTACTTCAGCCATTAAACCTTTCTCTTAGCTGGGTGTAAAGGTATAATCCTGACTTTGGGAGGCTGAGGCAAGAGGAATGCAAACTTGAGGCCAACTTGGGCTACCTAGCAAGACGGGGCCAGTGTGGTCCACACAGCAAGTGTTCACTAACACTGGTGGAGGACAGAAGTGCCTGCTTTGGGCAGGGTGTTGGTGATGCTGTGATTGCAGGCTTGGCCCCTGCTCTCCTGGAGCTCACGGGTCAGTGGAGGGGAAACTGAAGGAAGGAGATACAGAGTGTGACAATGAAGGACAGGTGGCAGCTAAGGCTCCTGGGCCACAGTGTGTGAGGGGTCCTACCACAGACTTACCAGCCATGTTGAAAGGAGCAGGAGGAGGCCACCTGCACAGGCAAGAGACAATGAGGCAGGCTGGGAAACTTCTGTCCAGTAGGAGTGAGGTTGCAGAAGCAATGTCTCAAGGAGTGAAAGCAGATTGCCAGAAACTGGGGAATAGGTAAAATCATCATGGCAACTGAAGGAATTTGCCTGTGGTTACTCACTGAATTATTTTGGGCCTCTAGTTAGAAGACTTTTTATTTTTAAAATTTTTTTTGTTTATTTTTATTTGAGAGCTACAGAGAGAAAGAGGCGGATGACAGAATGGGCGTGCCAGGGCCTCCAGCCACTGCAAACGAACTCCAGATGCATGCACCCCTTGTGCATCTGCCTAACGTGGGTCCTGGGGACTCGAGCCTCGAACCGGGGTCCTTAGGCTTCACAGGCAAGCGCTTAACCGCTAAGCCATCTCTCCAGCCCTTGTTTTTTAATTAGAAGGTTTTAGTTAAGACTCAGACTAGAACTTACACATCGACAAAGGTGTGGCTAAGGACGTGGACAAAAGCTGGTGAGGTTTCCCATTCCTTCCCTGATGTGTCATTTTATCAAGCAGTTATGGTGACTCTGCCATGGGCCAGGTACTGAAGATGCAAGGTGCAGTGAAGGTCCTGCCCTCGTACGGGCACAGCCTTCACGGACATATAGTGTGCTGGCACCATGAGAAAGACGACTGTGTTATTAACGCTCCAAAAGGTGAGTCGTAAATCCTACAGAGGCTGCTTTCACAAATTCTATCCATATACAAAGGTACACATATGCTCACTTCCCATCAGGCACCAGCATATTGGGTATTTCATGGGCACCGGGCAGTGCACTATTTCACTCAGAGCCATTCACAAGGTACTGCTACCTGCACCTGAGAAACCCAGGACCCGGATGGGCAGCAGCTGGCCTGTGACCCCGCTACTGCTATCACCATCTTCCCAAGGGACCCCAGGAGACAGTAACCATTACAAGTCAAGCCCAAGTTCCTCCACACACACTTTCAGCCAAACTCCCACCTGGCAAAGGATTCTGTGGGTCACACGAAGTCAGATGATGCTGGAACAACCAGGGAGAGAAAGAGAAGATTAATGAGACAGGAAATCTGGCCATGATCGTGAGAGGAAATAATGGGTGGCAAGAAAGTCCAGCCTCCAGGTTGCTGAACTGCCTAAGGACTCAGCTCCTGACTGGTACGGCTGACGCCCCGTGCCCAGAGGCCGGCTCTCAGTGTTAAGACGTGACTGATACAAAGTTGTTAGGTCAAGAAAAGAGACAGTCTGGGGGCGGAAAGACAGACAGCTCACTGGATAAATGCACTTATTTGCAAAGCCTGCCGGCCTGGAGTTCAGTTCCCCAGTGCCCAATGTAAAGCCTGATGCACAAAGTGGCACATACCTCTGGGGTTCATTTGCAGTGGGAAGAGGCTCTGGCAAACTCACACTCACACACTCTCCCTCTCTCTCTCTCTCTCCTTGGAATGAATGAAATACTAAAAAGGAAAGAAAAGAACTAGGGGGCTATTCAGCTCGGTGCAGCCACACCTAACAGACCCCCAGGCTAGATAGGAAGAATCACAGTGCCCAGGGTTTCTGCTTCCTGCCCTACGCTGGGTGCTTCTAAACAGCCAGCTCTGGCCCTCCACTTTGCCCCTTACAAACAGGGGCGATACCACTTTCGGCTGCCAGGCAGTGGAGGAGGGAATCTGCACGGTCAGCGTCCAGCGGACACCTCTGACACTGTCCTCATACTCTGCTTCCTCCTCCTGTCAATTGTCACCAGGATGACTCCCGCCTCCAGGTGGAAGGGATGGGCACTGGGGCTCCGGAGGGTGACTATAGGATGGGCAGGCAGGTTGCTGTGGATGCTCCAGTGAGGAGCTGGGATTCTGAAAGACTCCAACATCTTCTCCTTTCCTGTCGGAATCCCACCTGCCAGGCAGCGCTGCCCAGCAAGGCTTTCTGCACCAGTGGAAATGTCCACCTGCAGGTGTATGTAGTTCAGGAGCTGTAGCCCATGTGGCGGTTTCCATTTCAATTAGTGAAATTTATGATGCTTTTCATGGCTATGAGGCATTTGAACTATGGTTCACTTTCAGTCGTTTAAATTTAGGTAGCCACTGGTTCCAGGAGAGGGCACTGGACAATTCTTCTGGGAGGACTCGGCGGCGACGCCAGGGGGATGGGCCTGCGTCTTTTCTGGCCGTGAGCTCTGGGTGGCATTCCCCCACGCAGGCCTAGGAGGAATGAGGGGCTCGGCCACATGCATGTGGCATGCCTGGTGTGGGACTTCGTCTCCATCTCTGCTGGGTCACCTTGGTCAACAGCCATGCCCCCAAAGCAAGCCACATCCCCATCATGTCGCGTTTGGTCAGAGAGGCTTATAAGCAGGTGGAAACGGTGGGACAACACCGTCCTGAGGACTGCACGGGTCTCAGTGGGTGGGCCTTCTGGGAGCACCTGCCTCTCCCACCCAGACCCTGAGGACAGCAGCAAAGGCTCAAGAATGTTCGGGAAAGTTCCTCTGGCACCTCCAGCACCTGGGTGGGGAGCCTGTGGACAACTGCAAAGGCCAGAGCCCCTATATATGGAATTGGGAGGCAGGAGGGGTCACTGCCAACTAAGGCCCCCACACTTCTAGGGTGAGGCCTAGGGCAGCCTGTGGACACAGGCTTTGGAGACCTGCTACTCCAGATCACACTGAAGCCCAGCTCTCTTTGGGCTTCAGATATGCCCACCCAAGAAAGGTGTAGGCTGAAGGCTACTGAAAACGAAACACAGAATCCTCTTCCTCCTCCTCCTCTGTGGCACAGGTGTCTCAGGCCATTCATAAAATGTCTGTCCAACAAGGTAAGAACACTGCAGAGGAGATCAGGCTCTGGGAGAGACCACTGACAAAAGCCCTATAAACAGGCCCAGCCGTTCCAGGCCTGACGGATTGCTGCCCATGTCCTCTTCCTTGGGAGTTAACGAGAATGGCCCTGAGCAACGAGGTCCTACGTGTCAGTGTTCTTTGCCATTAACGACTCAGGTGAAGAAGGATGTGAAATAATAGGGCAGGGAAAGAAATTAATTGAGCTCAAGCCTTTTAAAAATATTTCTGATACATCAAATCCTAATGAAAGATTAACACACACAATGGAAATACTAAAAGGCACTTACAGGGGCCCCCAGAACACAGGGAGAGCAAGAAACCCGTCCAGGGTGAGACAGCTGATTAAGTCCTGCAGATAAAGGAATTGGTGAGGTTATACTTACAGCTGTGAATTTGAAAACAAGCCCTGGTTAATCACCCAGCTGCTTTCAACACAAGGGAAGTCTTCCAAATGGCTTGTCCTGAGCCCTCAAGTTCACTCTAGAATTAAATGCAAAGCGCATCCTTGAGGATGGTGGAGAAAGGCGGCTTTGGGGAATTCCACACTTGGGGAGGGGGAGGCTTCCATGGAGAAAAACTCGCAAACAGAATCTCAGTTATATTTTGGCTGCAGGTCACAGAAAACAAGGTGGAGCTGAGCTGGAAACCTCCCGTCTACTGTCAGGATGCTGGGAAGAGCTTTGCAGCAGGCAGCCTTTGGGAAGAGAAGCGTCACCCCAGTCTTAACTTGCAAGCTTTATGGCTGGCCAGCCAGTCCAAATGCACCAACTGGTGAAATGGTGGAATGTCTGTTTTGGGGGAACCAATTGCTCACTGGTTGGATGTGAGGCCTGCTCCACAGGAGGGAATTCCTGCCCGGTACTAAAAACCTAAACAAAAGTCTATGGCTAGCCGGGCGTGGTGGCACACACCTTTAATTCCAGCACTTGGAAGGCAGAGGTAGGTGGATGACCATGCGCTCGAGGCCACCCTGAGATTACACAGTGAATACCAGGTCAGCCTGAACTATCTCGAAAGACCAAGAAACAAAAACAAAAACAAGCAAAAAAAGCCTATGACTGAGAAGGTCATAAGCCTTAGGAGGGAAAAAAATACTGCTGCTGTCTGGCTAAATGCATATAATCTGCCCACCAAACAGCCCTCTAAACAGTTATGTTTATGCCTACATATTAATGCTGCTATCACATTTTGTTTGTGTTTTTCAAGGTAGGGTCTTGCTCTAGCCAAGGCTGACCCCTGTAGACTCAGAGTGGCCTTGAACTCATGGTGATCCTCCTACCCCAGCCTCCCAAACGTTGGGATTAAAGGAGTGAACCACCATGCCCAGCTATTCTCACTTTTGATTAGAGAAGCTTCTCTTTTCAGATGGCGGTGACCACTGGGATGATGCAAAATGCATCAAAATGCTGAGAAGAGCAGACAGTGGAGTACTCAGCCCTAAGTGAGATATCTGCATCACACCCTCCAAGACTCAGGGTCCATTGCAGAAGACAGGGCAGAAAAAATGTAAGAGCCAAAAGAGGAGGAGGGCTTACAACGTGGTCTTCCAGACACAAAGCGGCCTTGATATTCACGGCCTCACAGTGGCTGATGCTGCTCACACAAGACCTGCGTAATGGGAGGGAAAACGACATCAAAGTAGAAGAGAGGCTAGTTGGAAGGGAGAGAGGGATGTGATCATGGTATACTGTCTATATTTATAGACGCTATCAATAAAAAGAGAAACTGAGTCACGGCAGAAGCTCTGATGGAAGGAACACTACATAATCAGTTTCGTTTGCTCCTTTGCTGGGGAATCAAACCCAAGGCCTCTTGGATGCTAGACAAGCATTTTGCCACTGAGCCATACAAAGAGCCTTGGTCAGTTGCTGAAAAGTGCCGTTGAAAACGTTTCTGTGTGTACTCAGACTGGCCTTGAACTCATGGTGATCCTCCTACCCCAGAGTACTACGTGCTCTGATACTTTCTTTAAAATATTCTTTCAAAATTTTGCTACTTAAATTTATTTTATTTTATTTTTTGGTATTTTTATTTATTTATTTGAGAGCAACAGAGAGAAAAAGAGGCAGTTAGAGAGAGAGGATGGGCACGCCAGGGCCTCTAGCCACTGCAAGCGCATTCCAGACGCATGCGCCCCCTTGTGCATCTGGCTAATGTGGGTCCTGGGAAATTGAGCCTCAAAACATGGTCCTTAGGTTTCACAGGCAAGCGCTTAACCGCTAAGCCATCTCTCCAGCCCCTTAACTTTACTTTAAAAAGACACTTTGGGCTGGGGATGTAGCTTTCTTTGCTGGTAGGTGCTTAGGTAGTATGCATCAAGCCCTGGGTTTGATTCCTGGCACTGCGTGAACAAGGTGTGGCATTGCATACCCGTCATCCCAGCAACAGGGCAGGAGGCATCAGAAACCCAAGGTCACCTTGGTTACTACTTGTTGAGCCTGAGGCTACCTGGGATGCATGAGACCCTGACACATACAACACATTTTTGTAAAAAAAGAACGCTTTGTCCATAAGTGCAAATTTAGCTATACAACCGTTTACACAGACAAAATATTCACACACATGCCACCAAAAGTTGGGCTGATGACAAGGCCGGTTATCCACAGGGCTTGGTGTAAAAAAGGGGGTCACAGAACAGCATGCACAGGGTGACCTCATTTTTGTAAAATGAACTCATGTGGTTATCTCTGGGTTACGGTATGGTTACAAATGTGTTTTAAAAAATGTTTGTCTCTAGTTGCTTACTTGTCTACAGTAAACTGACAGTATTTTTTTTTACTATGAAACACTGATTTCGAACACTGGCGGTATGAGTGCTCCCATGGCTCTGTGTACTTCCTGGTGGACAGGCTTGGAGGGAAACAACCCCATTGTGATCACACGCATCTGGGAAGGTGAGGAGCTGGAGAAGAACTGGCTGGTTTGGCTTTCTTTCTTATGCGGACGAGGCATTTGGACTATTTGCTCGATTAGCAGGTAGCAAGAAGCCCTGGCTTTCACGGCAAAGGTTCTGCCTTGCTTTGGGCCCCTCTCCAGCTCAGCCACCCAGGAGCTGAGGCAAACTTAAGGCATGCCAATTTGCCTGGCCTCTGCTTTCCGAAAGCCTCTGGCCAGCGCACAGCTCAGCCATCCTGGCTGTGGACCGAAATGCCAGGACAGATTAAGGGGAAGACGGAGAAGTGGGAAGAACCCAGGACCCAGCGGGAGAACACACATGATGTCAATGTGGCCAGGCTGGTTAGGGCCTTGATAGCTTGATCCCATCTCATTCCTTCCTTTTGTATTTTTGAAGTGTGTTTGTGCATGTGCACATGTACGTGCATGTGTGTGTGTGGAGGCCTGTATCCTCAGGAACACCTTCCACCTCCTTTGAAATGGTCTCTTACTGGCTGGGAGCTCACCAGGTAGGACAGGCTGGTTAGCAAGCCCCAGGCATCCTGTCTCTGCCTCCGTAGCACTGGGATTACAGGCACATGCCATGAGTTCTGGGCAGCAAACTCAGGCCCTCCTGCTTTCAAGGCAAGCACTTGACCCGCTCAGCTCTCTCCCCAGGTCCCTCTGCCATGCACGTTATTTCTTGTTCACTGTCCACTTTCTTTCTCTGGTTGCCCTTTTCTGTCTGCTTCTCCAGATCTTGCTCTCAAAGCATGACCTAGAAAAGGCAGCCTTTCCACCTTCCATAACATTACCGCCCACTTTTTCCTGCTACTCACACATCAAAGATCCCAAGCTCACACATTTGAAACAGAGTGTCAGTTCAAAGATTACCCACTTATATTTAAAAAGATTAGCAACTGTTCAGGGAAGAAACAAGTCATGGAAAATGTGACTTTCACTCTGGTCTGCTTGATCACACCTCCTAAGAAACTAGACAGTTCAAAGGCATCCCAGGTTCTGAGGAGCCCAGAACTACAAAAGGTTAAGTGCTGGGTTGGGGCTGATCCATTGTGGACAACTTTTTCCATTATGTGCTTCAAGGCCCATGGCTCCTTTAAGACAGGCCCCACTTCTTCATAATAATGATAACTTGATTCATTCTACAGACTTTATTGATTTAAATGTGATTCATGTAAAATTCATGGCAGCTGTGCAAAGCTAATTTTTCACATTTGAGTTGTATTATGAACTGTACAGCAGAGAGAGTAGAGAAAGAAGACACACACACACACACACACACACACACACACACACGCACACACACGCACACACGCACACGGGCAGCAGGGTCTCAAGAAGTCATGCCGAGCCCCCAAGAAAAAAGGGAAGGGGTTTATCTTTTTCTAGAGAACTCAGATGCAAAAGGGCCACATAAGGTCAGTTCTTAAGAAGGGAACTGCCTGGTGTGGCCTGGAAAAAGTGCGGGGGGTGGGAGGTGGGTGGGGGTGGGGCATGCAAAGCCTCCCACTCTAGAGAGCAAGGCCTCTTGGGGCTCTCGGCTGCCCCGTCTGAGCAGCTGGAGCCACGAGGCCCGTTCAGCCTCAGCCCCCGTCCTGCGGCCTCCGCCACAATCCCTTGCATCTGTGGATGGAGCTTGCACTGTCTCCAGATTGCTCACCATAACCACACTTTGAGCCTCGAAACTTCAAAGGCTGGGCCTCCACGCCATTGGCAAGAGGCTTCTTGGTCGGGCCTCTAAAGTCCTGACTCATGCCACCTTTCAGTCTCCCTCTGACCCCTGAGCCTGCATCTTCTGTTACCCAACAGTGACACAGCAAGGCGCTCATTAGGACAGACATGGCTAGTAAGTACTGGGTAGAGCCGTTGAGACGGGGCACCACGGAGAAGCGGGGTGGCCCTGCTTTCCAGCCACTGCCACAAAGGAAGACAGTTGCAAGTACAGTGAGACCTGCCTGTCACCCAAAGGTCTTTACCATCCCTCCCCAGTGGAACTGCAACTTTGTCCCCACTGTCCTGTCCTAGCAGCTCACTGGGGTTGGGACACTATGTCCTTGTTCTATGTCCGGCAGGAGAGACAGTGTTTATTTTTATGTTTTTCTTCTTCTTCTTCTTCTTTTTTTTTTGACATAGGGTCTTACTCTAACCCAGGCTGACCCAGAACACACTCTATATTCCTAGGCTGGCTTTGAACTCACAGTGATCCTCCTACCTCTGTTTCCTGAGTGCTGGGCTTAAAGGTGTGTACCACCACACCCTCTAGGCATGAGATGTGAGTGTGTGTGTGTGTGTGTGTGTGTGTATGTTTCCAAGGTAGGGTCTCATTGTAGCCCAGGCTGACCTGGAACTTACTCTGTAGTCCCAGCTACTTCTGCCTTCTGAATGCTAGGATTAAAGGCCTGTGCCACCACACCTGGGAGATGGTGTGTTGAAGAGAGATACTGAGGCTCCCCAAAGAATTAAAATTTCCCCAAGGGATCCCATGTTGTGGGAAGGAAAGGCTGATCCCCAATGCCAACCAGAGGAGGAGTTCACTTCCTAGGAAGAGATCTGCAACAGTTCAGACAACTTATTAGACCTCCTTGCAGGAAAGGAGACACTGAGGGGTCAGCGATGGGCAGCACCGCACCCTGACCAGGCCTGCTCAGTTACGTATGCTCCCCGCCTTTGCTTTAAACGTAACCCTTATGTCAGGACCCTGAAGCCTGCATCTCTTCATTTCTTCTTCTTTCCAACTGACTCCTTCTGCACTGAATGAATCTCCTTTCTCTCCTCTTCATTATTACTTGTCTCTAACTGACATGCTGGGAATGGTGGCCAGGCCCAGATTATTGGCACTGTCAGGGCTCAGGCTCCGACCCTAACAGCTCTGGCAACACTACCAGGCCCTGCTTCCAGTCCTCCTTGCCAGTCATCTCAACCATGCAGTGGCAGTAGCCTTCTGGGAGTTGTTTGAGGTCCCCTTTCCTTACCTTCTGAAGGTCCTCTCTCTCTGTTCTGTGTCCTCTGCTCCGACTTGCACCCTGGCCCTGGTGTCCACATCCTTTCCTTGGCACCTGCCTTCCCACCCTCAACCATGCCTGGCTATGTTGGCTTCTAGGAAAAAAAGTTCGCTTTGTCTCAAGAGATACTTCCCTGGCAGTTACCTGATGCCAGTCTACATAGGTATGAGTGGAAAGGTGATCTGTTACTGCCTGCCTTCAGCAGAGGGGACCAGGGAAGAAAGAAAACACATGGTTGGGCAAAATCAGGCTTGCAGTTACAAATAGATAAACCTGGCACTCAGAAGACTGAGACAGGATTAAAAGTTTGAAGATGGCCGGGCATGGTGGTGCACACCTTTAATCCCAGCACTCGGGAGGCAGAGGTAGGAGGATCGCTGTGAGTTCGAGGTCACCCTGAGCCTACATAGTGAATTTCAGGTCAGCCTGAGCTAGAGTGAGACCTTACCTCGGTAAAAAAAGTTTGAAGCTAGTCTAGACTACACAGTAAGTTCCAGGCCAACCTGGGTCACATACAGGGGACCTTGTCACAAACTAAAATATCACACCAGGCGTGGTAGTGCATGCCTGACTTAATCCCAGCACTTGGGAGGCAGAGGTAGGAGGACTGCCGTGAGTTCGAGGCCACTCTGAGACTACATAGAGAAGTCCAGGCCTGGGATACACTGAGACCCTACCTCAAAAAACCAAAAAACAAAAACAAAAACAAAAACAAAAACAAGGGCTGGACAGATGGCTTAGCGGTTAAGCGCTTGCCTGTGAAGCCTAAGGATCCCGGTTCGAGGCTCGGTTCCCCAGGTCCCACGTTAGCCAGATGCACAAGGGGGCGCACGCGTCTGGAGTTCGTTTGCAGAGGCTGGAGGCCCTGGCGCGCCCATTCTCTCTCTCCCTCTATCTGTCTTTCTCTCTGTGTCTGTCGCTCTCAAATAAATAAATAAATTAAAAAAAAAAAGATGAATGAGGTGGCACATGCCTTTAATCCCAGCACTCGGGAAGCAGAGGTAGGAGGATCACCGTGAGTTTGAGACCACCCTGAGACTACAGAGTGAATTCCAGGTCAGCCTGGGCCAGAGTGAGACCCTAGCTCGAAAAACCAAAAAATAACAAGTAAACACACAAATAAATAAATGAATCAAACATCGCTAATGTGTATAGCCAGACATGCCCCATGGCCTCCCAGAATGCACTTATTTATGCCAGGCTCACTGCAAGGGACGGGCTGCACCAAGATGGGAAACTAAGGGAACATGCAACACAGAGAAGCCCTTATTGGAAGCTGCCTTGGAGCCAGAAACTTCTACACAACTGATAAAAATCAAAACTGCCTAATACATATATACATACATATATATTTTAAAGGAATAGAACGATGGCTTTGTGGTTAAGGCACTTGCTTGCAAAGCCAAAGGACCCAGGATCGACTCCCCAGGACCCATGTAAACCAGATGCACAAGGTGGTGCATGTGTCTGGAGTTTGTTTACAGTGGCTGGAGGCCCTGGCATGCCTATTCTCTTTCTCCCTTTCTCTCTGTCAAATAAATAAATATAAACGTATTTTTAAAAATATATATCTCAATATTTTATTTATTTATTTGACAGAGAGAAAGAGGGAGAGAGAGAGAATGGGTGTGCCAGGCCCTCTAGCCACTATAAACGAACTCCAGACGCATGAGCCACCTTGTGCATCTGGCTAAGGTGGGTCCTGGGGAATCGAACCTGGGTCCTTTGGCTTTGCAGGCAAATGCCTTGACCCCTAAACCATCCCTCCAGCCCCCCCTTTTTTGAGGTAGGGTCTCACTCTAGCCCAGGCTGACCTGGAATTCACTATGTAGTCTCAGGGTGGTCTCGAACTCGTGGTGATCCTCCTACCTCTGCCTCTCGAGTGCTGGGATTAAAGGCATCCGCCACCACGCCCGCCTCCATCCATCCATCCATCCATCCATCCATCTATCTATCTATCTATCTATATATAAAATTCTTTTTTAATAAGCTACCTACAACAGACAGTGCTTGTCCTCCTGAAGACATGAGGCAAGGAAGGTCAAAACAAACACAGTGTGCCCAGGGCAGAATGTGTGTGGCTTTGAGAGTCATTCTGTTAGATAGCCCTCTCACCTCTGGAGCTACACAAAGCACCTTAGAAAATTACCTTATGATTTTTATTTACAAAAGGATTTTTTTTTTTCCCCTAGGTAGGGTCTTGCTGATCTGGAATTCACTATGTAGTCTCAGGGTGGCCTTGAATTCATGATGATTCTCCTACTTCTGCCTCCCAAGTGCTGGGATTAAAGGCGTGCACCACTTCGCCCAGTCTACAAAAGGAAATTCTTGTAAGTGAAATAAGTAAACTAGCTTGTTTATGATCTTTATTTAATTTTAAGCTCTACTTAAATTTAAAATATTTATTTGAGAGAGAGAAAGAGGCAGAAAGAGAGAGAGAGAGAATGGGCACATTAGGGCCTGTAGTCACTGCAAATGAACTCCAGACTCATGTGCCACCTTGTGCATCTGACTTTATGTGGGGTACTGGGGAATCAAACCTCGGTCCTTAGGCTTTGCAGGCAAGCACTTTAACTGCTGAGCTCTCTCTCTCCAGCCCTTCTATTTAATTTTTAAAATTTTGCTTAATATTTGAACTTTGTTGAAAAGTACATTCTTTTAGGAATGTAACTTAGAAAACCATAGGATCCTGTATGTGTGTGTGTGTGTGTATGTGAGCATGCGCATGCACGTGTGTAACTGAAGACATATAAGCTGGGCATGGTGGTGCATGCCTTTAATCCCAGCACTCAGTAGGAGAGGTAAGCAGATCATTCACTGTGAGTTCAAGGCCACCCTTAGACTACAGAGTGAATTCCTGGTTGGTCTGAGCTAGAGTGAGACCCTACCTCAAAACAACAACAACAAAAACGAAAAGACACACAAGCAGTCCAACTTTCTCTCATCTTGGATGCGTACTGTAATTTTCCTAAGTGCTCCTCAGTGCTCATGCTTAGGCGTGTACTGTTCCTTGTCTTAATAAACTCACTGACTTTGCTTCAGTCTGGCTCGTCCTAAAACTCTTTTATGCGATGTAGCTTTACCCGAGTGGAGGTCCTTAAAGGGGAAAGGCACTCCTACGTTGCAATGGCTGTTAGCCCACCTCCCTAGTGCTGCTGACAGAATGTCAGTGAGAGGTATGTTCCTGTTGGCATAACTT
This sequence comes from Jaculus jaculus, assembly GCF_020740685.1. Lineage (NCBI taxonomy): Eukaryota > Metazoa > Chordata > Mammalia > Rodentia > Dipodidae > Jaculus > Jaculus jaculus. Next base: position 102,864,442 of record NC_059112.1, read on the forward strand.
CATCCTACCTATGTGGGCGTCTTATCTCTTTCCCACCACTGTGGTACAGAGCAGATCTAGCTGAGGTTGGCAACATCTGAGAAGAGAAAGAGGGAAAATTGAGGTGGCATTCAGGCTGGGGGCTCTGGGACAGGTATGGGGGGATGGCCCAGATGAAGATGGCATTCTAACTTGGTTCTTTGCTCTTTGGGGACCTCGGTACCTTGGTAGGGCAAGATTGGGATCTGCCTGTCTCCTACTAGACTGGGGACCTCTATGACAATGAGGGTGAGAATGGCACCAGACCAAGCATTACTTTTGATGTAATTAAATTTGCACAACTACCTTGCTTTGTAGATGAGGACACCGAGGCCTTCAGAGCTTCAGAGCGGTGCCCAAGGTCATAGAGCTGATGGAGAACAGACTTAGTCTTCAAACCCCAAGAGGTTCTGACCCCAAAGCCTTGGCTCTCACATGGTGCCAAGAACAGAAAGGAAGGGGGGAGGCCAGGAAGGAGAATCTGAAGGCTTTAGTGGGCAAGAACTAAAGTCAACTATATCTAAGTTTCCATTTGCAAAGTAACTTTCAGGGAAACCCTGGGACTCGTGGAAATGAGGGGATGGTTCAAGTGTTCTCAAAGAGCTGCTTTCCCCGGGGCTACGGAAGGCTCCTGCCTGTGAAACCCAGGCAGACCCTGCAGAGGGACCACGAGCTGCTGGGAAGCCTCCAAAGCGAAGTCATGGTAGTTGGGGGTGATGTCGCAGCCCCAGGTGGTCACAGCCCTCTGCACAGGCCAGCTCAGGTGAGCACCTGTGTCTTATGAAGAGAAGTAGGGTGGTTTAGAAGGGGATGTCAGGCCTGAGCCTCACCAGGGGAGTTCACCTCAAGTGACAGCTCTCAGAGGTCTCTGTGCACAAAGCTTCAAGCCAGGGTCCCTATTTTCATAGATAAAGGAAGCCCCAGGCTCCATCTCCCTCCGTGCCAGCCCTCCCTCCAAGGTGGGGAGACGCTGAGGAAGGTATGGGAGCCAGCCTGCTCAGGACACAGCTCCACCGCCCCCCAGCGGTCAGGTGGGAACTGCAGCCTTGGGAGCGTGCAAGTCCTCTGCACCGGGCCAACAGACTGGAGCTTCTCTGGCAAGTGTGGCCAAGGACTGACAGAGCCTGTGAGCTTTTACTGAAAGCCACACACAATCTCCCTTTTACCCCGCACAGTAAGTGACGTCTTTCTCAATGCCTCTTATCAATCTCCCACTGCTCTGAATAGAAGCAGTTCACAGAGCGAGTGGGGGCAGATATCAACAGGGAAAACTGCTTGCCTCAGGATTTTGCAGAGAAAGGCGGTAGGGTGCTTTAAAAGTAAAACCTACCCCAGCCTCCTGACATGGGATTACAGATTCTGTGGGAGTTGAAGGGGGAAGAGTTACTGGAAGAAGTGAAGTAATAAAATGTACCATTGTGGGGATGGGAGCTTCACAGCCATGCCACCTGTGCCCATCACCGTCACATTCTGCTGCCTCAGGACATGTCACTGTGGAGCTGCAGTTGGGTTGCCCATGGTCCTTTTGCTGACTGGCCCCTGAGCCTGACTCAGTGACTCCATAAACCCAGCAAGGGAATTAACCTCTTTCCAGCTCTTCCTCAAGCCAAGAATTTCAAAGGGATTCTGAGGCTTTGTCCTGAAAGGCAGGTCCCCTGCCTGAGGTTCTTTCAAGGGACCATGACTTATGTAAATGACATATTCTTTGATGTAATGAAGTGTCTGACCAAGAACGAAGTAACAAAGCAAGCATGTTTCTGGGATTATTTCAAAATAAATGACTGGGTGGAGGGTCAGGAATGTCTAAACAGCTCTTCTGAGGGTGGAGGATGGTGAAGGTCTGAGGGAACACAGCTGCTGGCCACTAAACATGTGGTCATGATGGAGGCAGACTGCTCTGGTAGCTCCTGGACGAGTCCAGGTGGAGCTGGAGAATCAAGCGTCACCCAAGGGTCACAGGACTGGGGTGAGTCTAGCAGTGGCTGGGCGCAGCCATGCAGGTGGCTTTGGCCTTCTGATCATACCATTCCCTGAGCTGGACCCCTTCCCCAGGCCGCCTGGGCTCTGGCAGATGGGATCAACACAGCCACTGTGACCAGCTACATCGACCCCAGACTCTCTTGTTCTTCATACTGACACAAGTGACAGAGGTGGCCAGTGCCATTTGTGAAGGGTGGTTTGAAAAGAGCTGCCACTGACTTCGCAAGCCCAGATGCTGAGCTGAGCCATGTGCCAGGGGCGAATCCCTTCCACCAAAGCACCACGCCAGTGAACAGAGCTTCCCACAGGGCCGCGCTCCGGCTCCTCAGGTCGGGCCTGGGGCCAGGCCGCTGGTAGGGTGGCTGCACTCAGAACAAGACTCAGGCACCTCCAATGACTGGGAGCAGGCTCTACCCCTGCATCCTCATGCCGGAAAACCCCACTTTAAAGTGCCAAGACTCAACTGCAGAACAAGTTGGTATGGCCCCACCTGTGTAAACCCTCTAACTGCAGTCATTCAGTCAGTACACATTTGCTGAGTGCCTTCTAGGCACCAGGGCTGGGGTGACGGTGCTGGGGCAGGCAGGCCAAGTCCCTGCAGGCAGGTGGGCATAAGTGTATTGAGGTGCATGCTCTGGCAGAGCTGGAGAAGGCGCTGCGCAGGGAGGGGACGACCTTCACTTCCTACGGGACAGACTGTGCAGTGTCGCAAGTACACCTGTCGACAGCAAAGGGAAGTCAAGCCATGGTAGGCTCAGAAGCAGGGCTCTACCTCCACTGCACCCAGGATGAGTGTACACCCTAGCGTGGGTGAGAGGCAGAGACAGCATTACAATGGAGCCAACCTTCCAACTTGAGCCACAGGATAGACTGAGCTCACTTCCAGGTCCTCTGGGAAGAACAGGTTTGCAGACACACGCCCACTTTGTGGAGGAGGGTTTTCTCAGCTGCGGCTGGGGGTTGTTGGTAACTCCAGGCCCAAGACTGCGTATGACAGCAAAAAATCTGACTCCCGAGAGTGCTGAGCTTCAGCCTGCCCCTCCTGGTGGCAGGGATGGAAACCCAGGGGTGTGGAGGGCCCTCCTCCTCCCCACAAGGCTCCTTCCAGTCCCAGCTGTAACTGAACCTACAATCTGGCCCCAGAGCATCAGCCTAGGCACTAAAGACAGGCACCCTTGGGACCCTTAGCTAAGAGTACCTGGTGCCTCTAGGTGAGACCCAGGGCAGAGGCTGGAGGTGGAGAGAACCAGAGGTACCAGAGCAGGTGTCTAGGCCTCAGAAGGCCGCTTCTGCCTGTCCTGAGCTGCCTTGGGCTGCACAAGTAGACTTCTCAAAGCCTAACCCGTAAGCTGGTCGCTGCTCCACAAGTGCAGGAGGGCTCCACGGATTCTTGCCTCTGGCAGAACAGGGGATGGAGAGAAGCCAGGTAGGAGGAAGATCTCACAAGCTAGCTGGTAGAAAATAGGCAGGAAGCTTAAAAGGTCTTTAGGCCCTTAAGGTCACATGCACCAAGGGGTGCCTTGACAAGCTTCTTGGACCTGTTGCTCAAAGTTCAACTGGGAATAACACCCTTACCTCATTGGTAATCTGCACAAGTCCTCTGCCCCCTCCCACTTCTGTGGGCTTCAGGGTACCCATGTCAAAGCAGACATCAAGCTTGCTCACAAATGTAGTTTCCACACCAGTCTGACTACAGCTAGGCTTTAAGAAATAGGCATTTTAATGCCTATCTCTGGTGACAGTGATAGATAATCGATTTCAATCTGATTCCAGCCTCTCTGGGCCAAGTGCTGATGGGAGAAAGAGAGACCTTTCTTGCCTGGGCCAAAAGTATCTAAGGTTGAATCTTACTCTACCCAACTCAGAGCTTAACCAAACCTCCTAGACATATGTTCTATCAGACAAAAATCAATGCATACTTAGCATCTATAGGCCATAAAAACCAAGTAGTTTTGACTCACTTCATAAGATAAGATGACAATACTGAATATTAAATATGAATCTCAAGACCACCTCATCCTCATCCTGTCACTGCCATACGATGGCAGTCACAGCTGGACCTGGGGAGGCAGGGCTCCCTCCTGGGCAACAGAGCAAGCCCTGACCTAAGACCAGCTGAGGCCTTGACGTGGACTAACAAGTACACTTTAACTCCAGCCACAGGGGCCCCAGAGATGGCGTTACATGGGACACGTCCGTCACTGTATTTACTTTCAGAGGTAGTGAGACAATAATGTCGGTGCCTTAATGGTCCCATCATTTTGTGGGTGTAGGTTAGGACAGGCCTAACCAACCACCTTGTCCTGAAGCAGAGGGAAAATCCATGAACGAATAAACTCAAAGAAAAACGTCAGGCCATCACACAGTCGTCTCCTAGCATGGCAGACACCTCAACGGTCTCTACACGTGGAAGTAACAGTTCCCGGGCCCAAGGTGAGCATCAATCAAAGGACAGGCCAGTACTGACTTCAGAGGTGACAGCACCACCTTCTGGGCAGTGGAAGTTACGTGCCTTGGCTCCCGCTACCATCCCCGGGACCCCCACATTTCACGGAGGCTCTGAACAGGGAACAGCTTACTTGATACCTGACTGCGAAGGATTTACACCGCAGTAGGGCCCAGGTCAAACCAGATGGACAGGTTCTCACAAGGGGGAAATGGCTAGTACCTCCAGAGTACAGACCACGTTAGGTCGCTTGACCAGGACATGAAGACAGCAAGCAGAGGACTCGAGCCAGGGCAGCGAACCATTCCTTGGGCCTCACCCTTGGCTTTGGTAATTGTGTGCACACCCCAGAGTCCGAGGACAGCAAGGATCCTTGGATGGAGACATCACCCAAAGCAAGCACAACCACGCAGTGACAGAGACAGGTGCTCCCCCCACGGGGCCTGTGCTCAGAGGCTCATCTTACTGCACCTCTCTCTCTGGGGAGCGGCCGCTCTCCATTCTCCCCCAGGAGGAACTGGTCATGAGAACCAGGTTACTTCCCATGGCACACAGATACCAAGTGTCAGAGGGCACCTGGGTCACCTTCTCTCAACACTCTGCAGCCCCAGCCAGGGCTGCAGCCCAGGGCAGCTCTCCTGCCCCTCCCCTCCCCTTGCACGCAGCACCGTTTCCTAGGCTCCCTTCTTTTCTGGGATAGGGGAGGTGAGGACAGCAAGGTAGCAATTCCTGAAACTCAAGAGGCATTTCTGGGCAGGGACACAGGCATTTGCAAATCAACCTCTGCTCCAGCCAAATGGGCTTGTCCAATATTTGCCTAATGTTCTGAAATCAGTCAAGTGGAGCTTTCCCCTTCCTTTTCAGTTCCAGCCTTTGTGCCTTAGATTTCATGTAAGTTCCTCAGATTTCTTCCTGCCTGGGGGCTGGGACTAGGTGCTTAGGCCTCCATGCCCCACACACGTCAGCTGCAGCAGAGCTAACAGACTCACTGGGGAAGGACAGGGAAGAGTGCTCACCAGCGCGGGGAGCCGCTCTCTGCTCGCTGCCCCAGCTACTTTCCCACCCGCTGACAGTCTCCCGGGCTGAAGTATAAAGAGCTGGCTGGTGGCTCCCAGCTCCTTCCGCTTTCCTGGCCAGGGGCACTGGGAAGGTGAGCATGTACCAGGTCCTGCTGACCCACATAGGAGGGCGCAAGTAGCAGGAAAGAAATCTCTGCTGGGTTAACCCGTGGGGAGTTCAAGGTGAAACTGCCAATGGCAGCCCAGCCCGTCCTGACAAACAGAACCCATGGCACAGTGTGACTCAGGCAACGGAACGGGGCTGTTCTTAATCTGGGGCAATCCCAGCCCACCACTGGAGAATATCGCCTGCCGAGGCTTGTCCCGGGGCACACTCTCCCACGTGCTCCACATGCCTCTTCTGGCCAAGCCTCCTCACCAGCTGCACGCTGCCCAAAGACACGTGGGAAGATGACGGGCAGCCCAGGCCACATGGCCAGTGGCAAGGCTTGAGAACTAGCTGTGCGCCTGTGGTCCCCAAGGTCAAGTCCCCAGTAGGCCGTGGGCACTCAACTTGAGGCCAGCAGGCTTCTTCTCAGGAAAACCATCCACCTTGTTTCCCACAAGCTACTGCTGTGCCCTCCGGCCATCCAGTTGAGGCTTGTGGAGGGGAAGTGGGGCTGTCATGCTTTGTTTAGAGAGGCTGGCTAAAATCCCCTCCCGTCGTCATCCTGGTACAGAGGCTTGTGGCCCCATGCAGAGTCATGGCTGGTGTCAGAGACGGATCTTACAGGCCCTCAGCAGTTGACAGCCCTGATGGAAGGAGAGGCCCAGCAGCCGGCTTCCTCTCCTGGGCCTGACAGTTGCCTCCATTATCTCCACACGAAGGCTGCTGGTGTAGCTGCGGAGCCAAGGAGAGCTTCCCCAAGCCCAGCCCACAGGCTGTGAGTTCTTCCAGCCAACTTGCAGCCATCTAGACGCTGGCCTTTTCTGCCTTCAGGACTGATGGCAGGGCATTCCTTTTCTTCCAGGGAACTGTCATCCAGCAGGCCACTTCTTCCTCAGCAGCAGGGTGCGGATGGAGGGTTTTTCAAGGACCGGGAGGGCACTAGGTGGCAAGTGAGTGATTTACTTCACCATGACTATCACTGACCTTTTAGAGGTTCAAATTGCCTGCCTCGACCATGGAGATGACTCACACAGTGGACAAGTTCAGGACACTGATGTGGGCCACACATCAGTCTTGATCTCATTCCAACTTCTCTGAAAAAACACAGCCAACCCAGGCAAGGAGCTTTGTTAGAGGAGGGTCAGCACAGCTGGTATCACAGGTGTGCCCTTGGGGTCCCTGTTTCGCAAACAAGGGACCCTGTCTCCCTCTCTGGGCTCCTTCCTGAACCTGCTCTCTTCAGGGTTTCCATTCCTTCACCTACTGCACTGCCAGGGGTTCAGCCCATGTCCAATGACCACACTAAAGTAGGGGATAACACTCAGGGAGAGGGGTGGGGAGGGGAGACGGCTCAGCAGACAGAGTGCTTGCAGTTAAAGGCGGAAGTACTTGAGCTGGGATCCTCAGACACCAGGTGAAATCAAGCCAGAGGCTGTGGTGGACACCTGTAATCAGCACACCTGTGGCCAGATGAGTTGCAGCGACCAGAACCTGCCCAGCTCAGGGGCCAGCTAATCTAGTGAACAGAGCCATGCACGTTGAGAGATCCTGCCACAGAGGACGCGGCAAGTGAGGACCAACACTTCAGCGTTGTCCTCTGGCCTCCACACGCCTGCATGCATGTGCCTACAGACACTCATAGCACATACACACATTCCCCCTCAAAAAAAGACACAGCAGGGCTGGAGAGATGGCTTAGCGGTTAAGCGCTTGCCTGTGAAGCCAAAGGACCACGGTTCGAGGCTCAATTCCCCAGGACCCACGTTAGCTAGATGCACAAGGGGGCGCATGCATCTGGAGTTCATTTGCAGGGCAGAAGCCCTGGCCTGCCCTCTCTCTCTCTCTCTCTCTCTCTCTCTCTCTCTTTATCTGCCTCTTTCTCACTCTGTCACTCTCAAGTAAATAAAAGTAACAAAACAATTAAAAAAAAAATAGACACAGCAAGGAATGCTGGGAACTAGTCAGCTGATCAGAAAAGAAAGGTCTTGCTAGGGGAAGTGACCCGCCTGTAGAGGCTGAGGAGGTCAGGGAGTCAGCCATGCACAGGTCCCTTGGGGACCTGCAGGGATCGGGCCTTTGCCCGGCTAGCTGAACACAGTCCAGCAATGAGGAAGGCCTGGGGCTGGAGGCAGCTGAGATCCACACAGGGCTGTGCGCTTTGGCCCCTATCTCCTAGAGAGGATGAGAAGCTTGTTGCTGGTCTCCAACGGGCAGTGAACAGGGTCAAGGGAGAGCAGAGCCATCCTTCTCCCTCCATAAGGCAACGCCAATGGATTCCTTGGCTGCCCTCATCTGCCCTCTGGCTGAGGCAGGCAGCAGGAGGCTGGAAGAGGCTGGCCCAGCTTGGGAAGGAAGCTGGGACAATTTGATCACTCTGGGATCCTATTCCCCCTCCTAACTGGGGCGGGGGGGGGTATAGCTAAATGTGTTCCAAGGTAGAAAATGGCTGTGAGATGCAGGGATGGAATGAGAGGCAGTGAGACTTGAAAAATAAGATCAAGGGTGAAGAGAAGGACTGAGCTCAGGCCCTGGCTCCATCCCACCACCTGGAGGTCTGGATATGTGAATCCTCAGCTGGTAAGTGGCCAGTGAGGAATGGCTCTTATCCCTACAGTCCAACTGGCCAGCTCTGTGCTTCAGGCCTTCCCAGAGCCTTTGCAAAGCGAGGCTCTCTGGGCTGGGTGGGGTGCTACTGCAGGAATGGGGCTAGCAACATAAGCCTGGAGACCTGCTGGGAGAAGATCCTCAACGGGCTGCATTCCCCAGTTTCTCTTGAGCTGGGTGGAAAAGCCATGGATGGGCCAACTGTCTGCCTCTGATTATTTCCAGTGCTAAATATAACCTCCCACCCATGCACAACCAAAAAAGTGAAACTAGGATATGGATTCACCAAATATGGCAACTGAAACTTTATATCCTGGACAGGAGGAACTGGCTGCTTGAACCCTCTGCTCAATGCAGTCTTGGGAAAAACCAAAAAAAAAAAGACAACCATTGCCTTTCCTTCTCAGAAAAGGAGAGAAGCTGTAGGGACACAGCACAAAGGAGGACCCCTCACCTCTATCCGCAGGGCCCTTGGCTAATGGTTTATTTCCAGTTCAGCAGTAAATTCTGCTGGGACTTAAGCCTCATCAAATCTCCTTTTTTTCTTTCTTTCTTTTTTTTTTTTTGAGTTTGAGTCTTGCTCTAGTCCAGGCTGAGCTGGAATTCACTAGGTAGTCTCGAACTCACAGTGATCATCCTACCTCAGCCTCCAGAGTGCTGGGGTTAAACAGTGTGTGCCACCACGCCCAGCTAAGTTTCCTTTTGAACTTCGTCCAGACACCGCTGCCTTGTGTTTGGTCCCAGGGACACCTTGCACATGCTCTGTCCCTCAAGTACTGCCCTGGCTCCGTTGGCCCCAAGGTTTGTGTCTGGCCCTAGCGACAGACCCAGCACCGTGTACATGTTAAGCACATATCTATCGCTGAGCTAACCCCCCAGGTTTTAAGCAAACAGGTTTCTGTGTGATGTCCCCATGGCACATACAGAATTTTCAAGAGAAATACTTTCTTCACAGTGGGAAGACTAGTGAATAGATCTGGGCCTCCAGGGGGAAGGGCAGCCCAAGGGAGTGTGGCAGCCATCCAGGAGCCAGTGGCCTACATGGCTGAGTTAAGATTAGCTGGCAGATTTGAGTTTCTTGTAAGCAAATTATTGTCGCTTCCCGCGTGTGCATGTGCATACACACACACACACACACACACACATACACATACACACACACAAACACACACACAAACACACTCACACTCACAGGCCCAGGTTCTAAAGCCACTATGGTTGTTTTTTTTTTTTTTTTTTTTTAACAATATCTGTCAAAGGTGAGGGGTGGAGTAGCAGATCTTGAAAGATTTTGTACATATACTCAAGGCCTGAATCAGCATGCTTTCCTATCATGGTTGACAATGTTCTCATTTCTTGAAAAACAAAACCCAAAATATCTTGCCACACTTTTTTTTTTTTTTTTAAATCTGACCACTTTAGTCAAACACTAACATTTTGCAACAGACCAATGAATGACTGGAACTTTAATCCTTTCCTGGAGAAAGGCTCCTTTCAAAACCAAACTTGGATTCTGGTGTATTACAAGTCCTCTTGCTCCATTCAGCTGGCAAATCCCACCTGCCTCTGGCTCAGAACAGCCGGCCTTAGTCCCTGTGTGTGAGGAGAGAGGCAAGGGGCCTCTGGCTGGGGGCCTCGAGCACGTGTGGCATGTGGGGGATAGGATGGCCATAGAAGAGCTGGTGTTTGCGTCTTTTAGGACAAAAAGGCAAGGACGGTGTGGGGAGCAGACAGCTGAGCCCCTTGTGAGGAGGCAGGACCCAGGGCTGGCTAGAGAAGATGGGCAGGAGGGCAGGACAAGGAGGCTGGGCGCCCACGACTGGGGAGGCAACTTCAGGGTGGTCGGTGGGCAGAGGCAAGGATATCCCCAGGCACTGGTGTGGGAGGAGGCAGCTGGGAGAAGAGCAGCAACTGCAGCCAACAGAAGGTAAAGACCCACGGCACCAGCAGTTTCTGAGACCCAGGGGCCTGCAGGGCTGGCCTCAGACCTGCAAGGGTTTGCTAAAAGGTAGGTCAGAGGGATTTGCAAGGCCATGGAAGGAGTCCAAGTCACATGATCCCAGAGTGTGTGGAGGCTGGCTGTCCTGGCCTGTTCATCTGCCATGAGTTCTCTGGGGCTCCTCAACTGTGGTGTGTCTGAGCCTCCACCTGCCTCTCAAGCCCCCTACATTGCCAGTTTCCAAATCCCAGGTGGATCGAGCCCTACTCTCTGAAACCTGAGACTATATACCCTTCTAACGGGCCTTCACAAGTGTGATTAAACGGAAGACCCTAAGGGACTAGTAGACAGCTCAGTGTTTTGGTAAAGTGTGTGCTTGCAAGCATGAGAACCCCAGTTTGGATCCTCAGCACCAATATAAAACCCAGGAACTGTGGTGCATCTGTAATCCCAGTACTGGGGAAGGGGGACCCCAGGGGGACCCCTAGGGCTTGTTGGCTAGCTAGTATAACCGAGTCACATGTCTCTGCACACCACACACACAAATACATGCCTCCAAACCCTCTACTAAAGACCTTGAAATTGGGAGACTACCTTGGGGTTATCTGAGGTGGGCCCAATCTAACAGGAAGGGACCCTTCAAAGGCAGAAGAGTGGGTCAGAGTGCCTCTGCAGATGGGCGAAGAGCCAGGAGCCAAAGAATGTGTGTGGCCTCTGTAATCTCCACAAGGAAAGAGACCAGCTTCTCCCCTAGAGCTTGCAGAAAGGAAGCATGATGGACCCATGCTATTCTCATGGGTGACCCCAGAACTGGAAGATGACATGTGTCTGCTTGAAGCCACTGAAAATTTCCATGGATTTTCTAGGCAGCCTTGTCTGATGTGCTAGACATGGGCTGCTGGCTGCTGGCCGGGATGGCCAGTCTATCTCTGTGCCTCCACTTTGGACAGCTCTCTTCCTGGAGTCTCCTCATCTGGCCTGCCTGCCTGTTGAGCAACCATGAAAACACACTGGGCACAAGAGCTTAGGCCCCCGAGCAATCCTTGTCCCCTCCACCCCAGCAAACCCAACAACTCCCCATCTTTCCTGTTGCATCCTGTACCTGTGTGGGGGTGAGTCTGCTCCAACTGGACACCACCAGCCTCCTGAAGGAAGGAGCACTGAGCTTATGCTTTTCTGTATCTCTGACAAGGGGCACATAGCTCCTCCCCATATGGCCAACAGCAGACAGGCATCTCAGGGTGAGCAGAGGCCAGAGATGCCTGAGCCTGGGCCCAGAGCGCAAGTGCACTTTGAGCAGGTTATTGATCTTGAGCTTGTCTTTGCTTCATGACCCTCATGAGCAAAAGGGAAGGATAAGAGGATCTACTCTGCCAGCCTGAGAGGGTTCAGTAAGTTTCAGGCATGTGCAAGCTAAGATCCGCAGGCCTCATGCAGCCCAGGAGAGCTAGAAAGAGGCTCAACACAAAACTCATGAACTTAGGCCAGAGAGAGGACTCAGTCGTTAAGATGCTTGCCTACAAAGCCTAAGGACTGAGTTTGATTCCCCAGGACCCATGTAAAGCCAGGTGCACAAGATGGAGCATGTGTCTGGAGTGTGATTGCAGTGGCTGAAGGTGCTGGTGTACCCATTCTCTCTCTCTCTCTTTCTCTTTCTCTCTCAAATAAATAAAATATTTAAAATATCACAAACTTACTTAAAATATTATAACTTTGTGGCTTTTGTTTTGTAACTCGATTGCACAGTTCTCAAGTGTGAACTTGGTAGTGTCACAATGTCAACCAATGGGACATGCCTGATACCTGCCTAAAATGCCACCAACAGTGCCTGACCTCATGACTCAGGTCCCTAAGTGCACCCATGATCAGTACTGGGTGACAGCATGTACAGCAGAGCATGCCATGGCGGGAAGGGAAGCAGCTGAAACCAGGGGTCTGGGAGACCCCAGGAAGTACCAGCACAGGGCCATGTGAATCAGTCCAGAAGCCTCTGCTACCATAGCTACTGCTTGAGACTCACACTGCTGCTTCCAGCTTCCTCTGAGAGCCCAGTCCAGGGCATCAGTGGAGGGAGGTACAAAGAGAAGAGGGGAGAGAGAGAAAGAGAGAGAGAGAGAGAGAGGGAGGGAGGGAGGGAGGGGAGGGGAGGGAAGGGAGGGAGGGAGAGGGAGAACGAGCTGCAAGTTCCTCACCAAATTCCCAACCCCGGGAGAGTACAAAGCTGAGCTTGGGGACAAGCAAGTGTTATAAGACACTAGTTAAAGGCTAAAGGTTAACAGGAGTCATTTAAATGACATGCATTATTTCCTGGTTTTGTATAACTCTGGAAAACCCCGATTGCATTTAGCAGAATGCAAAACATGTATAAAATGCAAAGAGCTGGGTATGGGTAACGGCAAAGATGAATGCAAGAGGTAATTTGGATATACCAAGGACCAGGAAGCTACATGGGGTTTATCTGTATGAGAAATTGGTGGCGGCGGGGGGGGGGGGGCAGCAGGGAGAAAGGTCTGTTTAACTTGGAATAAGAAACAGTGGCCCCCAAGGGGTAGAGGAGAAGGAGAAATGGGAATTCTTCACTATAAGCAAATGGCTTAGTGGAGCTGTGAGGCCAGGCCAGTGTTGCCCTGCCCAGCCCAGCACTGCCCTGCCCTGCCAACTGCTGAGCCGCCCTGGCCCCGCGGTGTGACTCCAGCTTGGACAATCAGATCCTAGGGCATTCACATGACCTTGTCTGAAACCGAGAAGGCTGCTTCTAGGACTGGCACTGGTTCAGGAGGAGCAGGACAGTTGGGGCCAGCTGGGGTTTCACAGCAGGCAGCTGTGAGCTCTGGAAGGAACCCCTCCTGCAGGCCCAGGTCTTTGACTTCTTTTTGTTTATTAGTTATTTATTTATTTGAGAGTGACAGACAGAGAAAGAGGCAGATAGAGAGAGAGAATGGGCCAGGGCCTCCAGCCACTGCAAACGAGCTCCAGACGCGTGCGCCCCCTTGTGCATCTGGCTAACGTGGGTCCTGGGGAATCGAGCCTCGAACCGGTGTCTGTAGGCTTCACAGGCAAGTAACCAGTAAGCCATCTCTTCAGCCCCAAGTCCTTGATTTTAATCAAGGACAAGCACGGCCTGAGTGGCTGCCAAAGCACTCACATATGGAGATGGGGAGATGGGAGGGGGAGGAGACAAGCCAAGCACCCCCTGTGTACAATGCTTGTCCCCACCACACCTTACACACCCTCCTCCTCTGCAGACTGCTTGAGGTCAGGCACCACTGCAGCCCAGCACTTAGGACCGGCTGTGTGCAACTCACTGAGGGCGTCACATTCATGATGGAGACTGGGTGACACCTCCCTGAAGATGTCACCCTGCTTCTTCTGCCCAGAGCCATCTCCCTAACATCTGGCTGGTCTTTGGGTAAGCAAGGAGTACTCCCAGGGGGAACTGGAATTCATTAAGGCTAAATTCTAAAACCTTCCTCACTCTGCATAACCCCACAACTCTCAATACTGGCTGTGCAGTGGAGTCCTCTAGAAAGCACGTGGACGCCAAGGCTCAACCCCAGAACCTGGAAAAGGGCCTTGCTCAGGAGTTTTAAAGCTCCCGAGGTGACCGTAAAAGCCAACCTGTGTTGAGGCTCTCCCTGAAGCCCTCTCGGATGCAGAGCCACCAGCTTCCGTCCACCCTCCCGTCAGCCCGACCCTGGTTCAAGGCGTCTAGGGTGGAGTCCATGCTCTTCAGTAGCTCGGCCATGAGGGCAGCAAGCAAGCCAGGGCTCACCTTCGTTTCCAAGCAGGGGAAAGCAGACGTGACAACTTAAGCCTGTAGATTCTCTGAGTTTAGTATTCTGGACCTTTCTTAAGATGCCTAGGCTGTTCTTCCTTGTGGGGCAGGGATGGGCTACAGGGTGAGGCTGGGCTGAAAGCACTTTGGGGATGGTTAGCAGGTGCTTTCCTGTACTGAGAGAGCAGAGGCACGTGGAGGCGGCCCTCTTCTGACTTAACACCTTTCTAAAGGTCGCAGTGTCTGTTACTGGTTTGCATTCCTCAGATACCTGTTCTGGGTGCTCTGTGGTTGACTGTAGATCAGGGCCACAAGCCAGCCCTCTCTCTTGAGGCCTGGGCTGTCCTTGGATCCTGTGTCATCCTTTTCTGCTGGGCTGGAGGAAGTGGGCATGTGGTGGGTGGGAAACTGGCATCTCTGAGGTCTAGAGGCCTGTGTAGGCAGAACCCCAAACAGTAGGCTAGACTGGGGGACAGCTTGAAACAAACTCAACGGTAATTCTCAACCTGGCTCCTCCACTGACTCCTGTTTCCTGTGGTGGCTCTCAACTGCCATCTTCTCCCACCAACCATATGTCAAGGTGGCCTGCTGCAGTGGGCAGTACCACAAAGCAGAGCACAGGCTGGGGGCCACCGGGGTCATGGCAGCCCAGGGCAGATGTCCCCAGAACTTTGAATACCTGGGCAGCACAGTGACCGACAGATGGAGAGGTGTAGATCATGCACGCAGGGCCTTGCAGGTGACCCTGAGACAGACAGGAAGACTGTGCCTCTGAATGACAAAATCGCCCTTGTCAGAAGACTGTCCTGTGGGTCCTGACCAGGACAGAGGAAGTACGGACAGTGGAAAGGACCCAGGCCCTCCACCCACCAGAGCACCTGGCTGCAGGAGGGGGAAGAGAGGAGACGGGGTTCCTCAGAGGCTTTCGCATGAGCATGTACAGACAGAATTTGCACTCGCTGGCTGGAAGATGGGGTTGAGGAAGAACTGAGCCTGCTTTCTGGCCTGCTAGATCTGAGGGCTTCTTGGGCAGCCTTTTGTGCACTGAGCTCTGTGAAGTCATGTCACAATTGTACTTGGCACTGCCAAGTGGTGTCTTATCCCGTCACAGCCCCTAAAGCACAGCCACCAAGGAGTGAGGGAGGGAGGACAAGGAACACGCCCAGGGCAGTGGCTCAGGATGCTGAGATGAGACTGGCACGACCCAGCCCCCACCCAGCTTCGCCCCGGATGCTGGTGCTCTTTAGGCAACCCTAAGCCAGCTCCCATCCTGTCTGAGAAACAGGCCCACCTTCAACAGTGTGGGAAGAACTGGGCTGTGGCAGAAACACGCAAATGCCTTCCACAGAAACAATGTATTTTCGTGTGCTGGGCGTGTGTGCATGTTCCCATGTGTGGGCACAGGTGCGTGCATGTGCACGCGGAGGCTGAGGTTGGGCATGGCTCTTTATCTTGCTTACCGAGGTCGGGTCTCTCACTGCCACCCACAGCTCACCCACTTGGGTAGTCTAGCTAACCAGCTTCCTCCAGGGATCTTGCTTCTGCCTCCCAAACTCGGGGATTACATGTGAGCTATCATGCCCACCTGGCATTCGTGTGGGTATTGGGTATCTAAACTCAGGTCCTCATGCTTGTGTGGCATTCTACCCAGTGAGCCATCTTTCCAGCCTTTAAACACTAACTTTAATAGACAAAGAAAGGCAAGGCTCGAAGCCCAGTCTCTCCTGTCCAGCCTCGCGTCCCCACTGATAGACTGGAGTCAGGAAATCCTGCTTTTTTTTTTTTTTTTTTTTTGTCTCTTGTCTTGTTCAGAACTGTCCTAGATAACTGAAGAGGGCACAGTCATTAGGTGACCTTGTGATCTCAGCAGAACATGTCTCTCTAATGTAGCTCAATTATGATCGCCAGTTTATAAAACAGGGAAAGATTACAGGAATATACATTAAACCACATCAATGAGCGCTACCGAAAAAAAAAAAAATAGGTCCAGCAGACAGGTACCAATCAAATAATCAATACTCAGGAAACAGCTACATCACCCTGCTTTAAGAGAACCAAATCCTGCTGCAATTGGATTTACTCAGAAATTTTCCACTTGAACAAAACTGACAGCTGTATTATAATCACATTTCCAGTCAGTTTATAAGATACAAATTTCATTTCTCCATATTTCTACTTCATTTCTGAAAAGTGGCCAGCAACATTATTCATCAAGCACACGGAGAAGAAGTCTAATTCATAGAGAGAGGGGAAATGTCGTTAATCCATGTTTTCCATTTCCTTAGAACGGGGTGGGGGGAGTTAATTCAAAAAAAATTATATTATCCACCCATTGCAGAGCTCTAGTTTCAAAGCAGAGTAAGGAAGAAGAAAAAATAAGGAAGGTGTGGAGGAGAGACAAGGAAGGACAGAGAGAGAGAGGAAGGGTTTTGGCATTGAAAGCCAAAATGACTTTTGGTTGCTCAACTTCAAATTAAAATAATCCATAGTTTTAGAAACTAACAAGGAAGGGGGTGTAAGGTTCTTGGGAGACTTCACTGGATGTGGAGGGGAGTCTGCACCAGAAGCCTGGCTATTCAAACATGCATAACAAGGAACAAATGTCATTCTTCTAACCCACCATCCACCTACTTTAAGTTCCTCCAGCAGGGCTGCGAGCAAACGCTTGAGCACTTAATACGCCGCAGCAGCTGGACAAGCCCCAGAGCCACCCAGGTGCGCACTGCGCGCTGCGTTCTGTGCCCAGCACCAGGCGCTGCGAGGGGCAGCCCGTGGAGGTGTGCTCCATGCTAGGGGCTGTTCATTCCAAAGTCTCTGTCTACTGGGCGTGAAGCGGGGTGTTTCCAATGGCTTCTGTCTTGAAATCCACAGACTCTAGAGGCAGCCTTCACTAGCCCCAATTTACCTAAGAGGAAGACAGGCTAGGAAAGGGAAGGAGTCAGTCACACAGCTGGACTTGCACCCGGGCTTTCTTGAATCAAAGGCCTCAGTTTCTGAACATCACACACCCCATTTACTGAAGGGTATATTTTCAAGGGGTCGATGTTCCTCTTGCCTCTTCCTTAAATTTTTATCTTGAAATTTTTCCAACTTCCATATAAACTTAAAGGCTATTCCAATACACTCATGTGCCCTTCATCCGGATTCACTGACTGTTAACTGTACTTGCTGCTTCTCTCACATATCCACACACAAACACACCTGTTTTCTCAGTCATCTCAAAGTGGCAGGTGTCAGACACTGGGTTTCATGTGAAGCTGTCCTTGCTAAGAATAGAACCATAACACATCACCATGGCCACAAACACAATATTTATCTCAATTACCTGGTCCAATCACAAATCCACATGCAGATTCTCCCTTGCCCTTTGTTTAAAGTTGCTTTGAAATTCTCTCTCTGATCCATTTGAGGGTGATTGTTGTCTCTTTAGTTTCAATTATCTAAGAACAGTACCTCTGTACTCATCTTTTTTTGGTGGGGAAGGGTTGGGTCTTCCATGAATTTTGTTTGTTTATTTATTGGAATAGGACCTTACTGGGTAGATAAGGCCAGCCTGGAATGCTGAATTCTCCTGCCTCAGTCTCCCGAGTGGTGGGCTTACAAGCATGCACCAACACACTTGGCTTTCTTAGTTGTTTGACTTACTTGTGGTGCTGGGGATTGAACCCAGAGCCTTACACATGCTAGGTAATCACTCTCACTTTCTGTCCAATGAGAACCAGCACTTCATTGAAATTTAACTGGTAACATGAAAATTCTATAATAACTTGACACTTTATGAATTTCAATACATGCACATATATATTGTACAGTATTAATTAGTTTAAACATATCTCCTCAAACATGCTTTATTTCCTATGGTGAAAACATCTCACATGCTTTCTTTCCTCTAGCTTTGTGAAGGACATTATCCTTACCTACACCCCTGCTTTGTAACAACATACCAGAACTTCTTGTTCCCAACTGTAATTTAGTATTTAGTCATCAACTTCTTTCTTCTCCTAGATTAGGACCCATTCATCAACTTCCTTCCCCCTTATATTACACCCACTCAACCTTCCCTTCCCCAAATATTAGTACCCATTCATTAATCTTCCCCTATATTAAGAACCAATTTTAGAAATTAAGAACCATGACATCATGGTCCATGACTGTGATCCCAGCTACCTGGGAGGCTGAGACAAGAGACTGGCAAGTTCAAGGCCTGCCTGAATAATTTAGCAAGGCTATCATTAAGTAAAACAGGGCTACTGATGTTAGCTTAATGGTAGGGTACTCTGTAACATGTAAAAGGCTGTGCGTTCAATCCCCAGTCCTGGAGAGAAAAACATGATAAAAGGGAACACTGATGGTGACTGCACATAAACATGCTTAGAGCTCTGCAGGCCTTTAAAGTTCCAGATGGTGCTGAGGTGACAGGGAACTATAATATTTACACCCTGAAATAGCAGAGGCTGGCATGGTGGCCCACACCTGTGAAGCACAGGATTTCAAAGCTATCCAGGGACACATGAAATTCTGTCAAGCAAGAGAGAGAGGGGATGGAAGAGAAAGAAGAAGGAAAAAGGAGGGAGGGAGAGAAGGGAAGAAGAAACATAGAAATGAAAGAAGGGGCTGGGGAGATGGTTCAGCAGTTAAAGATGCTTATTTACAAAGCTTACCAATCCAGGTTCAATTCCTCACAAATCCAGACACAAAAAGGTGCCTGGTGTTGGTTTGCAGTGGCAAGAGACCAAAACACGTGCATGTTCTCTCTCTCTCTCTCTCTCTCTCTCTCTCTCTCTCTCTCGGAAATGGGAAGATGGCGCGGTGGTTAAAGGTGCTTGCCTAAAAGCCTGACAACCCTGGTTTAACTTCCCAACCACTCACTTAAAACTAGATGGGCATTCATTTGCAGCAGTAAGAGATCCTGGCACACTCATACCCATGCACATAAATGCAAATATATAAATTTAAAAAAGCATGATGGTGCATGCCTTTAATCCCAGCACTTGGGAGGCAGAGGTAGGAGGAACGCCATGAGTTCGAGGCCACCCTGAGACTACATAGTGAGTTCCAGGTCAGCCTGGGCTAGAGTGAGACCCTACCTTGGAAAACAAAAACCAACAATGACAAATAAAAAAGGTCAGCTTCATTCTCGTTTTGTATCAAGATGCCTCCATGTTCTG
Organism: Jaculus jaculus; assembly: GCF_020740685.1. NCBI lineage: Eukaryota > Metazoa > Chordata > Mammalia > Rodentia > Dipodidae > Jaculus > Jaculus jaculus. The sequence goes on from NC_059112.1 coordinate 102,883,539, forward strand.
TATCTGTGACTAATGAACTGCTGTAGTGGTAAGAATGGGACCCAGGGCAGGAAATTCTCCACTAGCCCAACACTGACCCTTCTGAGAGCTTAGGCCAGTCTGTCCCAGGATACCACAGTCTGGCTTTGCTTTTCACCACCTTCATTATTTGTGTGTCTTTCTCAAACATGCCAGTATGAGGCACACGGCCATGACTGGGCCACAGCAAAGTGAACTTAACATAGAATTGTTCAGAACTGACAGGCAGGATCATGTAACAATCACTGGCTTTGCAAGACAAATCAATAAACTCACATTTTCACGGACTTACGATCAAACCACACGATCTGTTTGGGGAACTTCAGGACACTTTTGCTGGAAACGCACCTCCCTGCAATTGGATGAACATGGCCGGGGGCACCGCTGCTGGCTCCAGGAGCTCTTGTTGGCAAGGGACTGGGGCAAGGAACTGGGGAGGGCGGGGGAGCACTGCAGGGTCTTTTAGGACATTCACAGAGGGCGAGGGACTCAGCTCCGTGGTAGAGTGCTTGCCTCACATGTGCAAGTCCCCGCAACCAGTCTCTAGTGCCACCAAAAGTCACATGCTCATTCATCAGCACAAGAAGGGGACTGGGGACATGGACCAAGAATGTGGAGGCCAGTGTCACAGTGACTTCCCTGGGCCTGAACTGCAGCACACTTGTTATGGCGGGTGGGGGAGCAGACCTGGTGAGATGGGGGGGTGCAGTGGGGGTTGAGGTGGAAAGGTGCCAGCATGCCTGAAGAACAGGAAGCAGGGGTGCCAGAGGACGCTTGGCCTCAAGGCCACCAGGCTCTCTGCTAGCTGTTCAGGCTGTGATGGGAGACACAATCTGACTTCAGGTTTGAAAGGCTGACATTGGTGCAGGGGATGGTTTGTGAGGAAGGCCTGGTCATGCAAGCCTGAGGACCTGCTTCAAATACACAGAACCAGATGAAAAGTTGGGCCCCGCCTGGAATCCGGCCCGGGGAGGCAGAAATTGGCAGATACCTGCGGCTTGCTAACCATCTGACCTGGCCTAGCTGGTGAGCTCAAGGCAAGTGAGACACTCTGCCTTAACAAAAGGTGCATGGAAGCCGGATGTGGTGGCGCACGCCTTTAATCCCAGCACTCGGGAGGCAGAGGTAGGGGGATCACCAGGAGTTCGAGGCTGCCCTGAGACTACACAGTGAATTCCAGGTCAGCGTGGGCTACAGCAAGACCCTACCTTGAAAAGCCAAAAAAAAAAAAAAAGATGGATGTAGTTCCTGGGGACGATATCCAAAGTTCTCCTCTGGCTTCCACATGCACCTGCACACACATGAACATGTGCACGCATGATGCATACCACACACGCACACAGAACTGGATCCAACGGGCTGTGTCTGCGTGCAATCAAGAGCCCCTGCACTCAGGCCACAGAGCCAAGGGCACTGCCGGGCAGGCCAGCAGTGTGTGATCTGCGCATGGGTGTGGTCTTGCAGACTAACCTGGCTGTGGTGCCAACCGACCCACAAATCCGCTCTCTGTACTGAGGCCTGTTAGGACTTTCTCTTGCCTTGGCCTCTTGCCTAGCACGACAGGGGCATACCATAAAAACCTTGTTAGAAAATACAGCCATGAGGTCTCGGGGAGATGGCTCAGCGGGTAGAAGCACTTGCCGTGCAAGCAGGAGGACCTGCGCTTGACCCCTAGCACCCTTGTAAAAAGCTGGTGTGGCCACAAATGCCTGTAATCCCAGGCCTAAAGGAGGCAGAGACAGGAGAATTGCTGGGGCCAGCCGGTCAGCCAGACTGACGAAAAAGCAGCAGTGAGACTCCAGCTCAAGAAAACAACTCAGAAGAGCAACAGAGAATAGAGAATCGCCTATTCTCTGGCCTCTGCATGTGTGTACATGGGGTATGTACATTTGCACACACATACATACAGCACACATACACAAATCAATAAATAAAATTATTTTAAATTTTTTATTTATTTGAAAGCAACAGACAGAGAGAGAAAGTGGGAGAGAGGGGGAGAGAGGGGGAGAGAGAGAGAGAGAGAGAGAGAGAGAGAGAGAGAGAGAGAGAGAGAGAGAGAATGGGCATGCCCGGGCCTCCAGCCACCACAAATGAACTCCAGATGCATGCGCCCCTTGTGCATCTGGCTAACATGGGTCTTGGGGAATCGAGCCTTGAACCAGGGACCTTAGGCTTTACAGGCAAGTGCTTAACCGCTAAGCCAGCTCTCCAGCCCAGATAAAATTATTTTTAAACATGGCTACTGCTGGGGAAATGACTTGGTGTATAAAGTGCTTGCCACCCAGCACCCAGGTCAAAATACTGGGTGTGGCAGTGTAGACTTGTAATGCCAGCACTGGCAAGGTAGAAACAGGAGGTCCTTATGGCTTGCTGGCTAGCCTAGCCAAATTGGTGGCTCCAGGCTCACTGAGAGATACTGTACCAAAAAGTGAAGCGAGGGCTGGAGAGAGGGCTCAGCAGTTAAAGGTGCTTGCTTTCAAAGCCTGATGGCCCAGGATCAAATTTCCAGTATGCACATAAAACTAGATACACAAAGTGGCACATGCATCTGGAGTGGAAAAAGGCCCTGATGCACCCATTGTCTCTCTCCCCTCCACTTGTAAATAAATATTTTTTTAAAGTTAAGGAATGCCGTGGTACATTCTTTGTCAATATATATATATATATATATATGTATGTATGTATGTATGTATGTATGTATGTATATATATATATATATATATATTTTTTTTTTTTAAGTAAAGTGGAGAGAGATTCAGGAAGACAGTTGATGTTGTCTGGCCTCCACATGCATGCTCACACACATCTATATGCACCCTCCCGAGGCTCACACACATGAATATGCATATATACATACACATGCAAAAAGTAAATATGACTACTTGTCTAAAAAATGTTGTCCATCTGGTCCCAGAAGCTCTGCTCTGAGCTGGTCCTGGGCAGTTAGCCTGAGCTCTGGAAAGAAATGTACTATACTGGGACAATGCATTCCAAGGCCTCACCTACGGAGCCTGGAGCCCAGGGCCATGGTCTACACACACATACCCACCTTTGGAGGCTCTAGCAACCTCTGTGTGGTAATGCCAGGCAAAGGTGGACCTGTCTGGCAACTGAAGGATGGCTATGTGTGACCTCATGCTCCATGGAACAGGCTCCTGATCTCCAGCGCTCTGCAATCTGTAGAACGTGCACAGAGCTGCTTTGGAGGGCCACCTGCAGGCCACCAGACCTGTCCTGCAAATCCTGTGGTATTCCCTCACTGTGCTTCCCACCCCAGGGAGCCAGCTCCTCCCCAAGACCTGACCCTTGCGACGACCTACAGAGCCACCACCCTTACTCATCCTGATATTGTTCCTCCCCACACGCAAACAAGAGCCCCAAGGGCGGAGGCCAAGCTGGCCTTTGCCATGATCACATCCCGCTCCTGAAACTGTGCTCAATAAATAGCTGGACAGAGAAATGTTTTATTTTTTAAATTTTATTTATGAGAGGGGCGGGAGGGAGGGAATTGGCAAGCCAGGCTTCTAGCCACTGCAATCAAACTCCAGACACATGCGCTACCTTGTGCATCTGGCTTACATGAGTGCTGGGGAGTTGAACCTGGGTCCTTAAGCTTCGCAGGCAAAGTGCCTTAACCACTAAGCACCTCTCCAGCCTGACAAATGGGTTTTAAAAAATATTTTATTTATTATTTGCAAACAGAGAGAAACAAAAGAGAGAGAGAGAGAGAATTAATATGGGCATGCCAGGGCCTCCAGCTGCTGCAAACTCCAGACACACATGCCACTTTGTGCATCTGGCTTTACGTGGGTACTGGGGAATTAAACCTGGGATTTTAGACTTTGCAGACAAGTGCCTTAGCCTCTGAGCCAACTCTCCAACCCCAACAAGTGGGTTTTCATTGACTAAGTTTTCACTGAATGGGTTTCATGCATGGATTTTCAGTCAGAGTATACAGTGTGGTGGCTCACACCTGTGATCCCAGAACATGGAAGGCATAGTAGTAAGACCGCATGAAGTTTAAGCCAACCTTGGCTGCCCAGTAAATTCCAGACTAGCCTAGGCTACAGAGTGAAGTTTGTTACAAGCAAAGTCTGACTACAAGAACTGATGGGTACAGCATATGCTGTGGTGAATGCAGGTGCTCTTCTTCTGTACAGAGCAGAAAGGAAACTGGAAATTGAACCCTCTTGGGTACCTGGCACCTCTTAGTATGCCTGCACAGTGGGTGAATCTCCTCAGTACTATGATAGCCTAAGGTTCCCTGGAGACAGGCAGTAATTCTCTCAGAGGCTGCCATTTCTCCTCTGAACCAACTGGTCCCCAGAACAATCTGGATCAAAGGCTCAGTGGAGTGAGTCCCATGGCGTGGCAAAGGGAAGGTGGTTTGTGACCTTCCCTCCCACCAAAGTGGCCATGACTATCTTTCAGCCCCAAAGTGCTTCATTGCACAGTGACAAACTGGCTGGAACACCTTCGGTTACACACTTAGTGCCACCCCTTGGAGCATAGCAAGCTGGTATGTCACTCACTCAGCATCTACATAGAGCAACCCCACCAGCACTTCGTGTGCTGAGCATGGCAGAGCGTGGGCTAGCTGAGCCCTCACCTGACCTTCCCGACAGCCTTGAAAACCCTCAGAGCCATTTCAGAGGCAAGACCAGAGCCTCACCAGCATGACGGCCCGGGAAAGGTCACAAGGTGGCCGGCTCCTGACTCCAGCAGTAGCAGTGAGGCAGGCAGGAGCACAGAGGAGCACAGGCCCACCTCAGCCACGGCAGCCAGTGCTGAGACACCTGGGATTTGCCATGGACAGCAACCCACTTGATTAAGAAGAGCACTACAAAACGCGCATGTGCTGGAGGTGTGGCGAGGGGTGCGTTCTCATCCTCTAACACAGTGGGTGGGTGAGGACGTAGTTTAAAGACAGATGTGGCCAGAAGACACACATGTAGCAGATCAGTAATAACTACTGAAGGGACCTGGGGATTGGGTGAATCACGATGGCACTCTGAAAATCTCACTTTCCTTGTTTCTTTTCCTCCTGCTATCCCAGGCCATGCTCATCTTCCGAAAATGCAAAGCAGCCTTTGCTTTCAGAACTCAGTGAGTCTCTTTCCTGGTGTGACTTGCTTTTGCCGCTCCTGGGGTTCTAGAACCACGTTTGGAGGTGCTTGCTGCATGGAGCGTCAGACTTGGGACTGCATAGCTGACTCCAGGCAGGCTTGCTAATACATGTCCTCCATGCTGTGGGCTCCTTCTTAACAAACTTCATGTCACCACTTCCTGCTTTGTGGGGCTCTTTTCATTAAATCTGCCAGACTTTATCACTGGAGATAAGGCTGGACCAATCCCAAATTTCTTGCCTTATGTCAGCCTTTTTGAACTAATCAGGTATAAAAAAATAGGTGGACAGAAACAGTTCCAGCTGCCATCCCTCAGCTGTCCCCAATCACTTCACATTTCAGCCGTACTGAGAGCGCCCTGTGCACTCAAAGCATGGGGATTTGACCCAGGATCTACACAGCATGGTGATCTGTCACCATCTACACAGCATGGTGATCTGTCACCATCTACACAGCATGGGTGATCTGTCCACCATCTACACGGCATGGTGATCTGTCACCATCTACAGAGGATGGTGATCTGTCCACCATCTACACAGCATGGTGATCTGTCCCAGCATCTACACAGCATTGTTATCTGCCCCCAACATTTACAACCACCAGGAGTAAAAGAAAAATAAAAGAAAGAAAATGCTAGCCAGCCAACATGCTAGCACCATGTGCTTTTAAAATCTATAACATTCGGTGTTTTTTTTCAATGTCACCCTCTTTAGCAAAAGACATAATTTGCCATCAGACTGAGTAAAGACAGCCAGCCATTACTTTCCTAATGGCCAACTACCCAAAAAAGCTCAGTTAAGTGATCTCAACTAGCAATCTAATCAATTAAAATTGATAAGCGAAATACTTTTAACCTTTATTTCAGCAGGCTATTCCTAGAGGGAGGAGGAAAGGAATGTGAATTCCCAGCATAAAATTTAATTTCATTTCACGGATATAAACACTCTTGCTGCCCTGCGGAGAGGCCCCCATTAAGGCTGGCTGTTTCCCTTTCTCTTCATGGATTCAGGGAAAGACTGAGTCCAGCTGACTCGATCAATTCCAGCCCTTCCAGAAATCACTGTGGAGCATTTCTCAAGGGTGAAAGGGCCAAAGGAGATGGACATGGCTTCTCTCTTCTCCTCAGACAGGGAAAGATGAAAGATCACCAACACAAGGGAGACAGGAAGACTCGCCACCAGGTGACAGTCGTCATGGTCACTTATGGAGAAGCCCCTCCTACTCAGCTGAGCCCAGTTACATGCCAGGTAGTATCAGCAGTCACCACACATTTCCTATCTCTCACTCCATACTTTAGACAGACCCCCACCTGGGCCTTGTTCATGATATGTGATTGCTTTCCCACTGAGCCCCAACCCCATTACATGCCCATTACGTGGAGCAGGGAATGGAGGCTGTGGAGTTTCTGTCATCTCACGGACACAGGAAAGCAGGAACAACTCTGACAGCTAGCACTTATAGTTTCTGTCATGACAGCTGGTTACTCAAGGATTTTGCCAAAATTCATTGAATTACACTCTGAAGCTTGGTGAATGTTACTGTAGGTGAATATACCTCAAAGTCATCAGACAACAGAAAGGCCCGCACCTCTTCTTTGAGATCATCCTCTGAGGGCTCCCCTCCTCACAGTGGGGCTGAGAAGGAGCTGGTACCACCACCCAGCTCTAGAGCTGACCCTGTGATTCTAGCAGGTGTCCTGGTGTTACTGTGACCACTTCCTGGCGTGGAGTGAGAGCTCTCCTCCAGACTTCTAGAATGCTTTCTGTCAGGCCTACTTAGCCGCTAGAGCAAATGCTGGGCTGCTGCTAGCCCTCTTTCCACTAGCTGAGGATGAGGCTAGAACAGAGCAAGCAGAGCCAAAAGACGGCAAAGGGCACAATCCAGCCACTGCCTGAGGCAGGACTACCTCTGGACTTTCTGGTGAGGGATTAACCACTTCACCCCAGCCACGCCTGAGGCACAAATACCCCTGGAACTTCTAGTGTGCCATTAGCCAGTTCTCCCAGCTTTCCTCCCCTATAAGCCACTCTGGGTTGGGTTTCGGTCTCTTAAAAGAGTACATGCCTGCATGCCAGCACTAAGAGACAGGCAGGATGATCTCGAGTTCAAGGTTTGCCTGGAGTACATAGTACCATCCTTTCTCAAAAATATTAATAAATAAATCTCAATGGGAGGGACACAAGAGGCGGTTTCGGGGTGAATAAAAAATACACATTATACACACACACACACACACACACTATATATGTATGTCCAAAATTGTCAAAAAATAAACTTTTAAAAAATGAAGCACAGGGAAATATAAATAGCAGCTTCGTGTTGCAGAGAGGGATAATGAGACAATGATGGTCAATTAAGGGGTTCAGGGTTAAAGGCCGAGCACAGTGCTCACTGGTCTCTACGGCCTACACACTGGTGACTTGCCTTGTGTTTGGTTGTATCCACCCCTTCAGCCACCCACCCACCCCTTTTTGGAGACTTGCTTTTTACGAGATTCCTTTTAGTAGTGGCAGAATTCTTTTGTTACAGAAAATTCTTAGTGCAAAATGCTCAGTTGAGCCATGTGGGGGGCTATGCTCAGGACAGGGGCCTGGCCCGGCGAGCAGGAGTGCAGAATGCATGCTGTGCGCCTTCCCTACCCAATAGTAGCACGGGTGTCAGTAGAGAGTGTCCCGTGTCCCTCTCCCCCTGCCCAGTGTGACGTAGCGCAGCAACTCACTCAGGTCCAGGACGTCATCGGTTTTGATCAGGTCCTCCTCCCGCGTCAGGGGCAGCTGGGTCTCGGGTTCCCCCCGCAGGTGCAGCGACAGAGAACGCAGCATGAAGAAGACGCGGATGGCCTGCACAGAGGGCAGAGAGCACAGGGCAGTGGCTTGCAGCTGTTCCCATGAGGTGTTCACATCAGGACACGGCACAGGGACTCCTGGTTAACCAGAAGGAATCAGGAGGGACAACACAGCCTGGCCTTGCAGCACTGTGTTCTGGAGCTGCCACAGTAAGAGGGGAGCCGCCTATTTCAGTCCATCACAGTCCAGGCTTGGGTCACCTCACCTCTACCAGGTATCTTCCAGAACTTGTCCCAAGGGATACATGCCCTTAGCTCACGTCCCACCTAGCAGCCAGCCCATGCCACAGCCAGGCAAGCGACCAAGGCTCAGGGAGGCAAAGAGGCCTGTCCAAGGCAGTGTTTCTAGAGAGAGCTATGCAGCCCACCTGCCTCTCCAAGGAGCCAGTGGGGCCAGGAGAGGCATGTCACCAGGGACATGTGTATGGGAATAAGTGGATGACATGCACGTGAGACTTTTCAGCTGGTGAGACTCACTTAACAGCTCTGTCTCCAGTCCTGGCTGAATCCTTCTATCCCTTGGGCCCTGGCCTTAGGCATAGTATATCAGAGACAGGGTGAGAAGTTCACGGGCCCCTCAGGCTTTCTCAGTCCATTCTCAGACAGTCCTGATCCATGGAAGAGTTGTCAGCCACCAAGAATTTCCCGAGAGCAGAGAAAAAGCCGCATTCCCAGGAGCCAGTGATGTCTATGTGCAAACAGCTCTCAGCCCAGGAAATAAGCTTGCCATCAACCAGAGCAGAGCAGAGCAGAGCAGAGCAGAGGTCAGGCCACAGTTGAGTGCACCTGCGTCTCTTCTTGACACACAGTGAGGGGCCTGACTTGAGGACGTAACTCTAGAGGCACACAGCGAAAGTCTGAATGGGCTCTGGGGCTCCACTGTGCCAGGGAAGGCTCTATCTTCTGAGAAGCCACCTTCATTTGTGAATTAGCACAACAATTTGTATATCACCAGCTCTGTGACAGCCCTGAGATGAGGTGGGAGGCAGCAGCCAGAAAAAAGGAGTGGTCACCTAGTCCCTAAACAGGTGCCATGTTGGACACAGAGGGGCATGGTGATGAACCACTGTCACCACTGCTGAGCTGCACACAGATGAATCCCAGGGCACCCTTGGGCCTTATTGTTTGTGGAGCTGATGGAGACAATCTTGGCCTAGGTGAAAGGGCCACACTCACCAAGGGTCTCCCCAGAGAGGGGATAAACTCTGCCTACAAGGGCTGAGCTGCCACTGCCCCTAATGGCCCACACACTGAGCACCTGAGCAGCTAATGAAACCCTCATCCTAACTGGGCCCCGAATGGTGATAGGTTAAAACTGTAAGAGTCCTCCGCTCTCTGGCCTCCTCTGAAGTCACATAGCCTTCTGTATAAACCCAAAAGCAGTGGACAAAGGTGGCTTCAACACTGCAACAGTGGGGTGGCCAGAGTATCTTCCCCTGGGCTGGAGAGATGGCTCAGTGAGTAAGGGGCTTGCCTATAAAACCTAACAACCTGGGTTCGATTCCCCAATACCCACATAAAATCAGATGCACAAAGTGGTGCATGTATCTAGAGTTCATTTGCAGAGGCTGGAGGCCCTAGTGCACCCATTCTGTCTGTATCTCTTCTTCTATCTCTCTCTGCTTACAAATAAATAAATATAAAAAAATCCAACAAAACAAGAAAAAAAAAAAAAAAGAGTATCCTGGAGCTGGAGAAGTGGCTTAGCCTTGCCTGTGCAGCCTAAGGGCCCAGGTTTGATTCCCCAGTACATATGTAAGCCAGATGCACAAGGTGTTCTGGAGTCTGGAGTTGGTTTGCAGTGGCTGTAGGCCCTGGTGTGCCATTCTCTATTTGCCTCTTCCTTCTTCTTCCTCTCTCTCTCTCTTTCTCTCAAATAAATAAATAATTAAAATATTTTTTAAAATATCTGAATGTCTTTAGCAGTTTCTAAAGTACAGCCTGCATAAAGACATCTGCACCAATCAGAAGAATGAGGCACAGGTCCACGTCTAACAAGTACCTGCTACGCAGGAGGAAGAACAGGAGTGACCTCAGCCCATAAGCTGCTATTGGGTTGAGCTGAGGTTCTGCAAGTTCATGTCACACAGCCTAGTACACCAGGAAATGCCAAACCAGACAGGTACTCCAAGACAGAGGGCCACTGGGACTCGGCAGGGTGAACTCTCCAGGAGTCATGATGTCAGGGGCAAGGAGATAGATCAGGTCCCCTTCAAGGGACGGCTTCATGTCTATGCCAGCTCCATTCCTGGAGGGGAGCACAGAGACTGCCTAGCAGGAGCAGCACTTGGTGGACAAAAGAAGCTGAGGCTGCTTTCCGCAGCCCATCCGCAGACAACCTGAGGCTTCCCAGTGGGCCTCCGGCAGAGGGGAGCTTGGCTCTCAGCACACGCCTTTTGGTAAAACATCTGCTGTTGCTCTGCAAGCGACAAATGGAAGATATTTCCAGGAACACAAACAAATAAAAATAAAGTGATCTGAAGTATGAGATAGAATATAAAATGTATAAAATGCCATCTCAATACTCTCCTGGCTCCTGCCCCAACTTCCAGGGGAAGGCAGCACCCACGAGAAGCCCGGATCTAGGAATGGGAGATGAGTGGCACAAGGCAGGGTGCTCCCCATTCAGAAAACCAGCTCCCAAGGGGCTGCCAGGCATGGGCACCTGCCCACCGCTTCCCAAACCAGCAAAGAAGGGAAACCACGAGGATGGGGGCCACACAGTTCACCAAACACTGACAACGGACTGGCATCTCACAGCACTGTGGTAGGCACTATGGGTGCTTCAAGCCTCTTAGTGACCCTGTGTGACCCCCATTTTATGGACAGAAACCAAAGCCCAGGGCTGCTAGTCTGCTTGCCTACATTCACCCAGTGAGTCTGTGCTCCAAAGCCTGTGTGCCTCCAACCCGACGCCTTGGCCTTTGAAAGGTTCAGGGCTTAAAAGCCAGAGTTTTAGTAAGTACTTTTTCTTTTCTTTATGAAATCCAGATGTAGGTTTTAAATGTGGTACTAGAAAGGAATTAGAAACTATGACTTTTGCATTCTTCCATAGAATACCTGTGAGGCACAAGGCCAAGTTTTGATAGGGTACCCTGCTGATCAAGCTCAAATACTAAGAAGGGACCTCAGTTTCTTTGCCCGCATGAGTCTGGAAGGAAGCCTGGTTACACTCAGGGACGTGGCCATGAGTGAAGGCATCACTGGAGGGGCAGGTCTGGAGTGAGAAAGACCTTGGCTCCAGTTGGGGCCAGGTAAGTGCATGAACTCCCTGAGTTTGGGCTGGGGCTTTGGGGGTGAACTGCCATGGGATCCCCAGTGAGGGAGTAACAACATGGCACAAGTAGTATAGCGAGCCTGGGGCTGGACATGGGACAAGTGGTCACTCCTCACCTCCAGCTTCCAAGCTGCTTGGGTTGGGTGACAGTCGTTTCGGTTGGAAGCCCACTAAGGCCATAGGCACGCATCCTGAGAAAAGAGCTGAAGCAGTTTGACAGGGGCCGCGCCCAGCGGGAACGCAGCGTGGCCATGTGTGGGGAAGGTACGACAACAAAATCATCCATACCCTTTGAACTAGAAATTCTGCTTCTGGAAACTTATCCTAAAGAAATAATTCAAAAGAAAGCAAACACTGTATTCATGAAATGGCTCTATGCAGTTTAGCTGAAAGGCGTGGAACAGTGGAAGCATCTGAAATGTCAACTAACAGGAAAATGCCTACATAAACTATAGCCAAAGACACCAGAGGACCCTTCATTCAATCATAAGAAATCAGACTTGCTCAAACTGTAGTTGGTACATGACTATAATCCCAACACTGAAGGTGGAGACAGGCAGATCAAGAGTTCAACATTAGTCTACGCTGCAAAAAGAGTGCAAGGACATCCTGAGCTACATAAGACTCTGTCTCAGAAAAACCAAAAGCTGGGCTGGAGAGATGGCTTAGCACTTAAGGCACTTGCCTGCAAAGCCAAAGGACCTCAGTTCGACTCACCAGGACCCATGTAAGCCAGATGTACAAGTGGCACATGTGTCTAGAGTGAGTTTGCAGAAAAACTGGTGAGTCCATTCTCCCCTCCCCCTCCCTCTCTGTCTTTTATATAATAAATAAATTAATTAAAATAAAAAGCATTAAAAAACCCAAAACTAAGAAGCCAAAACACAAAAGAACTAAGTCACGAGTTTGGGGCATGGCTCAGATGTAGCATGCAAGAGGCCACGGGTTCTATACCCAACACGTTTTCACTGTGGTAGTGAGAAACTACCTCATGCTACAGAAAAAGGGCCAGAGGGAGGGGAAGAAAGCAAGACTACAGCAAAGATGCTCTTTCCCTCGTGAGATGAGCTTGGACACGTGGAAAGAAGGAGAGACAAGAATGTCACTTGTTATGGGCCAGAAAAAGACATTACAGTCCCTTTCCTCACTTTTGAAAAGTTTGATGCCACTGAGTTTTCTTTAATGTGCAATAAATAGTCAAAGAAAAAAGCAAAATATTCCATTTTCTCAAAGTCAACAGTGACAAACACAGAAATTGCTTGTGGTTTATAAGAAACAAGGAAATGGGATATGGAGACAAATAAAAACCTAGCACCAGCTAGGCTCTGACAGTGCACATATGTAATCCCGGCTACTTGGGAGGCTGAGGGAGGAGGAGCACAAGTTTGAGGCCAGCCTGGGTTACATAGTGAGACACTGTATCAAAATAAAATTTAAATAAGAGGCTGGGGGTGTGGCTCTGTGGCAGAACACTTGCCTAGCATGCACAAGGATATAGGTTCAATCTCTAGTACCCAAAACAGAGCAACACCCCCCCTCCGCCCCATCCTTGCACAAATATTTATTTCCTGATGGCTTTCAAGATGACATACAAAGATGGTCAATGCTTACATTCAGGTTTGGATTTGTCCAAGTCCTGCCACTAAGCGTGAGCCTTGGGACAGTCAGATGATTAAGAACCTCTCTCTTGCCCACCTAAGATACTGGCATCCTCTACTATGCCAACCATCTTTGGGCACTGTCTGCCAGGAACCTTATAACCACCCTCCCAGCAATAGCTGAGTGGTGGACGCAAAAAGGAAGAATTTCAGGCCCAAGGAGGCTAAGTTATTCCCTCAAGGTTACGGAGCTAGCTAGCCTCACCTCCACTGGTTGACTCATGAACTTGTTTTCTAACCACCTCTTTGAACACCCCTCTATGCTATGGGTGGGTGGGGACAGCCCAAATCCCAAGTTGTGCTTCAGTGTTCTCACTGGATCCCAAGAGCTCTGGTGACTTCCATTTCCACACGGACTTCCCTCTGGACCAGCCTGACTCTTGCTACGTTAGTCTTACTTTTTATTACTTGTTCACTGTGGGATCCTTGTATCTTAAACAGTATCTAGCATGTAGTACAGGCTCAACAGACCTGTCCAGTGAAAGAACGAGTGGTGTAATTGATAAGACATGAGAGGGAAAGTGACAACTGTCAGATGCCTCCCCAGGGCCTGCCAAGTCTAGGGTCCTCTTCTCCTCCTCCTTGCTGGGCCCTGCTCCTTGGACACACCTAGTCTCACACCTCAGGACTCTACGTGGGCTGCTTGTTCCTGCAACGGGCCTCTGTTAGCTCTCTGCCCGTCTGGTCTCTTCTACCGTCCAGGTTTCTGCTCACGCTGCTGCTCACGCTGGTCCCTCCCTCCCGCTCAGCTGCTGTGCACCAGGCCACCACTCCCTGCTTCCTCAGCAGCGGGCTTTCACACTTGCTGCTTGACTACTTCATACACTTGACCTCCTCAGGTAAAGAGGGGGCTGGACACAAGGACTTTTGCCCCACTCACTGCCACACCCCCATGACTGCAGTGTCTGGCTGCTCTTTGGTGAATGTGGGACCTAATACTTTGCAGGTTAGCAGACAGGCTGGGAAGGGTTGTTTGAACTTCTCTGATAGTCCTTAAGGAAAATAAAAGGTGGGATTTCCAAAGAGAACTGACCTAAAATATGAAACGTCTACTTGATGGAAAAAGAAAGAAAGAAAAGCAAGCAAGCAAGAATGCATGCATGCAAGCTAGCTAGCTAGCTGGGTGTGGCAGTACACTCCTTTAATCCCAGCACTTGGGAGGCTGAGGTAGGAAGACTGCCATGTGTTCAAGGGCAGACTGAGTTAGAGGGAGTTCCTGATCCAAAATAAATGAACTAATTAAATAAGTAAATATATAAATCTATCTATCTCTGAATCCAAAGGCAATAAAACAATATTTTATGGATATAAGAAAGAAAAAAACCTTGAAAGTAGGGCTGGAGAGACGGTTCACTCTTTAAAATACTTGCCCCCCAAGAAGAAAGACCTGAGTTTGGATACTGAGAACCCATGTAAGAAAAGCTAGAGGCAGATGTGGTGGTGTGCGTCTTTAATCCCAGTACTTGGGAAGCAGAGGTAGGGAGATTGCTGTGAGTTCGAGGCCACCCTGAGACTACACAGTGAATTCTAGGTCAGCCTGAGCTAGAGTGAGACCCTACCTTGGGAAAAACAACATCAACAACAAAGCTAGGTATGGTGGCATACGCCTGTAATTCCAGGGCTGGGAGGCAGAGATAGTAGGGTCCCCAGGACTTGCTGGAAGGCTAGTCTAGCCACATCTGTGTCAGCATCATGTAGACAGCAACTGAGGAAGACACCTGAAGTTTACTTCTGGATGCTACTCATGTGCACATACATGTGTCTGCACATACATACATACGTGCATACAAAAAAACAAGAACTTGAAACCAACCAGCCACACAAGGCTCATGTGCTAAACTAAATATACACTTCCTACAGCTCCAATTCAAAGCCCACTGTTGTGTTCTGACTCCTGAAATGGGCTTGAAGGGCTAAGCTTCTGCATGGGTCTAGACAGCTGCCTCCCAATAGGAACTGACTGAGGTGAATGGCCAGACTCCTTAGAAACTGATTCTCGGAGTTGTAAAAAGCTTTTTAAAAGTGATTGGTGGGCCCTACCTGGTTTACATAATTCTGCTGCCCAGGGGCTCCAGAGCTGCTTTTGTGAGCTGGACAAACAGAGAGAAGCCGGGCCAGCACCCTGGAGGCTCCGTCTGTGCTGCAGTTATGAGCTTATGTCCGTTTGGAGCCAGCATGGTGGTGGCCCAGCCTGGGAGGAGGGAGGGGCAGACAAGAGAACGACTCAAGGAGGGTAGTCTTGTGTGTGCCTCCTAGTGAGTCCTTGGTCACTGCAGAGGAAGGCACCATTCAGCTTTGCACATGAGACGGTGGCTCAGAGTGGACACACAAGCTCCTCTCTGCCACACCACTGACAGTGCACCCTGATCACTCCCATTTCCTGTCTGCCCCAACCTGGCAGGGCATGGTGTCATAAAACGGTGTCAGGAGATGGTGGGGGCTGGAAAGATGGCTTAGCAGTTAAGGTGCTTGCCTGGGAAGCATACGGACCCAGGTTTGATTTCCTAGTACCCACATAAGTCGTATGTCTGGTGTTCATTTGCAATGGCTGTAGGCCCCAGTTCATTCTCTCTCTCTCTCAAATAAATAAATAAATAAATAAATAAATAAATAAATAAATAAATAAATAAAATATAAGAGGGGATGGCTGAGGTCCTCACTGGCCTCCAAGGTCCATGATCTGGCCGCTACCAGCCCTGCCTCTCTGACTTTATTTTCCACTTAGCGTCAGTGCTTGTATGAGCCAGAGTGGGCCACATTGCTTGGATCTCTGCGTCTCCCAGCTGCCCAGCCCTCACACAAAGTTCAAGAGCTGGTCCTCCGTGCCAGTCCCTTCACTGGTGGGATCTAGACAGCCCCAGGCTACTTTGGTCATGCTGGTATGTGGACTGCACTGCCTTTCCCAGCCCAGCCTTTAGCTGGCCTCTTCAGTGGGGGCTGGGTAGGCCCTGGTCACTGTGCACAGTGCACAAGGCAAGTAGATACGATGTGGTGGCACAGGAAGTGGGGTCAGAGGCTGCTAGCCTGGGCTCTTGGGACCATACTGCCTAGATCAGGTCTCAGCTCAGCTCCGGACACCTAGGTGATGGAGCCAACCCCTCACCTTTGGTCTCAGACACCTGCTCTGGGAAATGGGATCCCAACAGCACCATGTTCCGGGGGTGCTGTAAAATGAGAGGAAACCCATGCAGAGAACTGAGGTAAAAGAACTAGGTCAGAAAAGAGGCTTTACCTTCAGGGCAGGAAGAAAACATCTGGGGACCAAGAACCGCAGGAAGGCAGACCACATCTGGGGCAGGAGCTCTTGGCTCAGGACCCCTGTACTTTCTGTCACCTTCTGTCACTGGCGTCAGGACTACCTCTGAGGCAGCGCATGGGCACTTGCTGGAGGTTCACTGGGGAGCACCTCTTGGTGCTCAAAGACTCAGTGAGCTGCCAGCAGGGAGGAGTGGCTGACTTGGCAACCACTCTTCAGAACTAGCCTTCCGGTGAAAGCTGGTGCCATGGATACCCAGTGCACACAGTGCCACCCATCAACAAAACCCTGTTTCTAGCTGGTGGGGCCATGGCCCTTGCCCAGCACAAGGAGAGAAGGCTGGCTGCAGCTGCTAGGCAGGGCTGGCCCTGAGGTGGGGTCTGTGGTTTGCTCAGACAGCAGGGAATGTGCATGGCCTCCAGACACATGGTCCACTTCCTCTGCAGTCCTTCAGCACAACAGGGTGGAAGAAGATCACAGGTGCCTCTTATTCAGGGCCCACATAACAGGTCACCCCAGCTTCCTGAAATCCCCAGCCTGTACTGCTTGATCACACCCGGAGCAAGAAGAAGGTAGGCTTCCTGCCATGAGTGCCTTTCACTCATCCACTAGCATTCACATCTCCCGAGAATGACTTTCTAGGAAAAGGCAGCATTGCTTTCTAAGAAAGAAACCAAGATCTTACGCAGAGATAAAATACCGTGAAGCGCCTGCGAAGGCTCTTCCTAGAGCGCCGGCTCAGAAACCAGTGCTGATAAGGGGAGCAAGCACACACTGATGCTTCTGAGAACTGGGCGCTTCTCAGGCCTGCTGCAGCCCTGCGAGCATCACGGCCTCACCCTTGGGGACCCGTGCCCACAGCCACCAGACCTCCTCCCCCATCATGGCCACTGGAGGTCCTGAGGCCATGGGGGGCTGAGATTTCACACCAGCCTCAGCTGCACTGGATGTTCTGGGCTTCCCAGCCCCCCAACACACACGACATACACACGGCTCACAGGAGCTCGGGCCCCATGGCTCCCGCCCACAGAGCTCAGGGTTCAGGTTCAGGTTCAGGTTCAGGTTCAGGTTCAGGTTCAGGTTCAGGATGCACTCTGCACTGGCCTGATGGCAGCTGAAAGCGGGGCCATGTGCCATGGATTCCTAATTCCCAACTTCCAAAAGCAAAAAGCATTGAAAAGACGTGTGGTGGCAGGTGTGTGTGGAGCATGGGAGAGTGCGTTCTTTCAGTGTCTAGCTGACCCCAGGCCCTTTCCCCTGGCCCAGGAAGGAGAGGGCCTGGTGACGGACTACCAGGGAAGAGGCGGGGTCAAGCTCACTCACCCGCCGGGTCTTTTCCACGTCGCCACACGGCAGCCGCTTCACGAAGTCAATGCCTGTCAGTGGTGTGCCCGTTGGGGGCAGGAGGATGGAGGCATCCATCATGAGGTATTCCACATTCATGGGCTTCATCTGGGAGAGATGGCATAAGAAACCTCAGAACAGGGCCTCCCGTGTGAGGAGGAAAGCCACGGCAGGTGCCAGGCTATCCACTGGCGCAGTCCTGTGTCCGCCGAGCTTACATGGAGGCCGCCCTCCCAGACAGACGGGCACAAGGCCTTCCCACTCGCCCAGTCGCAGGCTGTCCCTGCCTGAGCCTGGGCCGCCCGGCCGCCTAGCACAGGCCGCGCTGCTCTCTTTCAGAAATCGTGCTCTCTGCACAGACCTGACCCTGAGCCCAATCCCTTCACTCCAGGGCAGAGGCGGCAGAGCCTCGTACCTGCCCCAGGCTGCTCTGGCAGCAATGCCTTCTCAGCATTGCCCAGCTATCTCGTGGCTCTCCAGAGCTCCCCCAGTGAGGCCCTTCTGGTCTGCCATGGGGAGATGCAGCACCCATTCTACCTTCAGCAACAGGCCCGAGGCCTTGTCAAACCTGAAGCCTGGCTTCAGCCACCTCCACATGCCAGAGCGGAACAGCACTCAGGCCTGTCCCATCTCGGTTGGCGCAAAGGCTGATTTCCTAAGGGCCAGTGGAGGACTAAGTTCAGATGCAGGGCCCAAGGTGTGTCGCCTGAGTATTTCAGGAGAATGGCAAGCACTATACAGGACATGCCATAAATGAAACAAGAGAAACCCAAGGAGATCCCGTGGTGGGGGGAGAGGAAACACTGGTTTTTAGCATATGGATTTCACAGGTGGCAGGCTACTGGGTTATTTCACATCCAGCCACGGCAGAGCATGGGCCGCCCTGCAACGATAAAACACACCCAGGCTCAGGATTTGAGCAGCCTGCCCCAAGGACATACAGTGACAATAAAGGGAAGCTTGCATTCCCACTGTGCAGAGTTACCCTGCAGGATGGGAGACTGTAATGAGAGAGGTTAAATGCCAAACCTGCAGCATGCTCCCTGCTCTAACTGTGGACCAAAAGTAGACTCTCCTAAAAAATGATGGCAGTTGGGCTGGAGAGATGGCTTAGCAGCTAAGCGCTTGCCTGTGAAGCCTAAGGACCCTGGTTCGAGGATCGATTCCCCAGGACCCATGTTACCCAGATGCACAAGGGGGCGCACGTGTCTGAAGTTTTTGTAGTAGCAAGAGGCCCCAGTGCACCCATTCTCTCTCTCTCTCTCTCTCTCTATCTGCCTATTTCTCTGTCTGTCGCTCTCAAATAAATAAATAAAAATATTTTTTAAAAGTGGTGGCAGCTGTGTGGCTCAAAAGAAGCCAGGTACAGCCATGGCATCCTGCATGTCATAGGAGAACTGGCTTTGTAAAGACCCCAAGGAGGCCTCGGGTGCGCAGTGACAGGGAGGGGACGGGGCTCTGCTGAGCAGAGCTCCCGAACAGCCAGGGAACCACTTAGCTGCGCTGCATGCCTTTTTCTCCGTGACACTTTAAACACTTGGGTGCAATGTAAACGCCCCCATCACTTCTCTCTTCAGTGAGGTGATTTTAGCATCTAGCTACTGTGCGCTACCACGGCTGGGGCACAGCAGGTGCTGCGCATGCAGGGGGATGACCAAAACAGAGCTGGTCAGGTTAAGCTAGCTGCCTACTGGAGGGGCAGCCTGTGCTGGTGTTGCCTGTTGGAACATTCTAGAGGAGCATCAAAGAAGGAGTCAGTACAGCACAGGGAGATGGGCAGCAGAATGAGACGTGGACTGCTCTGCTGGTGGAGCAGGCTCTGGTGGGACAGAATGGGGACAGTGCTCAGCCTCCCATTTTCCCCATCAGCAAAGAAGAGATGACAATAGTCCCATCCACTAATGCGGACTGAAATTCTTCAGAAGAAAAAAACAAAAACAAAAAGCAGCCACCCCAGGCTGGAGAGATGGCTTAGCGGTTAAGCGCTTGCCTGTGAAGCCTAAGGACCCCGGTTCGAGGCTCAGTTCCCCAGGTCCCACGTTAGCCAGATGCACAAGGGGGCACACGCGTCTGGAGTTCGTTTGCAGAGGCTGGAAGCCCTGGCGCGCCCATTCTCTCTCTCTCCCTCTATCTGTCTTTCTCTCTATGTCTGTCGCTCTCAAATAAATAAATAAAATATGAACAAAAAATATTTAAAAAAAAAAAGCAGCCACCCCTGTGCTCAAGACCCTATGAAGCTGACTGATGGGTTAGAGCTTCCCGAATGCAGAGGTGGAATGTGGCAGGACCAGAGTCTAATGATTGGGGCTATTTGTAGCCCCTTAATGGCCACTCGTTAACCAGCTCTGTGTCTCGCCTATCATCCTTGTCACCATGAGGTAAAACCCCTCAGGATGTGTCAACTTAACAGACCACAGGCTGCCACCAACCCAAAGACCAAGAGTGTCATCAGATGGTACCTGAGACCTATGGCAGAGACTTCCCCACTATGCTATGACCTGCCTATCGGATGTCCCCACCTAAGTATTTGAAAATGCCTTGCTTTCTGGCTTTCTTTTGTTTTGTGACTATCACAGCTTCATTAGGCCATTTCCCCATGTGTCTATGTCCCCACAGTCATTCATATTTGGCTGTCTTATTCCCTTTGAGGTGAGGGCTGTGTTTTGTGCTAACAGGACTGAGATGTAATATACTCAACATGTTTCTTACCCTGACATGGAATAACACCTCAATAAAAAGATATATCTGGGGTTGGAGAGATGGCTCAGTGGTTAAGGTACTTGCCTACAAAACCCAATAACCTGAGTTTGATTCCCCAGTTCACATGTAATGTCAGATGCACAATGTGACACATGTGTCTGGAGTTCATTTGCAGTGGCTGGAGGCCCTGGTGCACCCATTCTCTCTCTGATGGGTGTGGTGGCACATGCCTTTAATCCCAGTACTCCAGAGGTACAGGTAGGAGGATTGCTGTGAGTTCAAGGCCAGCCTGAGACTGCATAGTGAGTTCCAGGTCAGCCTGGGTTACAGCAAGACCCTACCTCAAAAAAAAAAAAAAAAAAAAAAAAAAAAAAAAAAGACATGTCCCACTCTGATTCATATCCAGGTGAATCCTTCTGATCCAAATTACAGATATGGCCCACAAAAAATTTCAGTGGTTGTGGTGATCAAAAGACTCCACCTCCAATTCTCCCAGCAGTCTTTACCACCTGACTAGAAAGCCTCGGATGAGGCAGAGCCCTGCGTGGGCGCAGGGGCACACAGGTGCGTGCCAAGCTGCGTGTGCTCTGGCCCCGTACTTACTGTCATGCTCCTGTACTCATCTTCAAACATGTCCAAAAAGATCTCTTCTCCCTACAAACAGGGAGAGGAGAGAGAGGCTTGTTCCTATTTTTTCCATAAACACAGTATATAAATACTAGCCCTCCGCTTTTGAGGCCATCTGTTTCTTATTAGTGACTTCTCATGAATCACCCCAAAGTGAACTACACGTGTGAACAGGAACGCTCAGGCTCAAAGACCAAGTGTCAGATTTCATTAGGCCCGGTTTTCCCACTTTTAAAAGCATACTGAATTAAGAGTTCTGTCAAATCAGTTCATTAGAAAGCAACAACAAAAACAGCATTATATGTAATTAAAATGTGGAGGAAGTTAACATTCCAAGTGCTTAACATGAGCTATTTGTCGAGAGTGGTTGGAGAAGTGGGAAATCCTGGTTAAGTCACCATGTTAAAAATGTGAGGCCCACACCTCTGGAAGGAAGAGTAACTATGAGTGGCTAACACTAAAATTACATGGTTCATTTTTGAGGAAAGCCTTCAGACACTAAAATTATATGGCTTGTTCCATTTGTTTTTGGGGAAAGCCTTCAAGGCCTTGTTGCTAGGGGCCATGACTACCCAGGATGGCCCCACAGGCTAAATGAGCACTACCTCTGACAGCCTTTCTGGATCTCGCTGCAAGAATGGGGCGGCAAAAGGTGTGTGAGGGTGGGGGGGGGTGGACAAAACAGGGTCCTGTCTGCTAGGCCACCCAGAGTAAAGGAAAAAGGAGCCAGTGCACATGAAATGCAGGGAACAGAGCCCATGGCGCGGGTGGGGCTGAGGGAATGTTAGCTCTGTCATTGTAATGTGTCTTGAGAAGTGTCCTATCTCCTAAGTCCTAAACTTGAGCATTCTTGTAAGGAATAAGTGGTACTCACAAAATAGCCCCTAAAAAATGTCCAGAATTTCTGCAACATTATACTTACTGTTGACACGGTATAGAATAAAAACAAGAGAAGTCTAGAGTGGGAATGACTCCCTTCCTAGGAACAAGAAGTCAGACTGTGGGAAATGCCTCTCTGTGTGCCCAGCCCAGAAGCTTGCACAGAGAGTACAGACAGCTCTATGCAGAGATTTGAAGAGGACGAGAGTTTCTGCTTTCTTCTGCGCTGGCTAGAGGGAGCATGTCCCTACTTAAAAGCCAAATGTGGTTTGGGGTGCTCTGTGGAGAGCTGGAATTTCCTCGCCAGTATGTGGCAGACCACAGTGGTGCCCCCTTGTCTGGGCATGGCCACTACTGCAGCTGGATGGACTCAGCTGGGCCTGAGCAACATGGACATCTAGATTACAGGACTGGGCTTTCTCTCATCACAAACCGACCACAATGGCAGCAGCTCCAGAGTCCTGCGGAACAGCAGCAGTTAAAGCAAGGACAGATACGGAAGGCACGGGTGACAGCTGGCACACCAGTAGGCTGCCATCCTACCCTTTCCAGAATGAGAACCAATACCAACAGGGTTAGCAGAGATCTGCTTCAGAGACCAAAAAGATTAGAAAGTTACTACAACTACTGGACACATGGATTGACCCATTATGGCTAATAAATGATGGGCCTTGCCAAGAGGAGGGTCAAGTCTGTATGCTTGAGTACCCCCACAAATTTATGTCTTAAAGCCTATCCTTAGGGTGACAGCATTAGGAAGAAGAGTTTCTGGGGGCAATAGGGTCAAGAGGGTGGAGTCCTGATGAATGGGATTAGTGCCTTTAGAAGAGTCTAGAAGGAGCTTGCTAATCCTGTACACCACGTGAGGACATGGTGAGATGGTGGGTCCTCACTCACCACACACCAGCTCTGCCTCAATCTCCAGAATCGTGGGAAATAAGTCTCTATTGCTTAGAAGGCACCCAGTTGATACAGCCTGAATAGAGTGAAACATGCCTTCAGGGAGGAGCTAAACAAAATTATCACAGCTGGGGATGGAGAGATGGTTCAGTGGTTAAAGGTGCTTGCTTTCAAAGCCTAATGGCCCGCATTTGATTCCCAGTACCCACATAGAACCAGATGCACCAAGTAGCACGTGTGTCTGAAGTTTGCAGTAACGGGAGACCATGGTGTGCCCATTCTCTCATGCTCGAATAAAAAAATTATTTTTTAGATTATCACAATAAAGTACTTTCTTTCAAATGCCTCATCTGGAACCTGAAGATTAAAAAAAAAAAAATTCGACAAATGTTTTAGATCTTGATGGTCAGGGTGCTTTACTTTATGAGGTTTAATGAAATGTAATAATAAGACTTTAGAGGCTGCCGGGCGTGGTGGCGCACACCTTTAATCCTAGCACTCAGGAGGCAAAGGTAGTAGGATTGCTGTGAGTTCGAGGCCAGCCTGAGACTCCATAGTGAATTCCAGGTCAGCCTGGGCTAGAGTGAGACCCTACCTCGAAAAACAAAAACAAAAAGACTTTAGAGGCTGGCCTGATAGTTCTTAGTATGCATGTCTACAAATATCATGCCTGTATGTAACCGATAAAAATAGGACATTCACAGTAATTTTCTTCTATGTATTATCATTTATAAGGAACATAAGTTCACATATAATTTACCCCAACACATGATGGCTAGTTTACCTGTAAATTCATAAACTCCTAAAGTAACTGACAAGTGGTCACAAGTCAGAGTGAGTCCTTAGAATTTTTACTGTTTTTCTGGCAAGAAAAGGTCAGAGAGTGCTAGGGACTGTGAAAATGGTGCTTGCACGTTCGTCACAGGCACACACAGCCCGTGTGATGCGCCACAGTCCCATATTCTATAAGGCACCCATGCTGCTGTCCACCTGTGTCCAGTACCTTGTAGAAATGCCGCACGAGGTGGACGCTCTCTTCTCTCGCACCCTGTTGAAAGAGAAAGAGAATGTGAGGGATGCAGGTCTGAGGGGAGAGGGTGGGTGACACAGTGTTATGAAATGGTTAATGCACATGAGGTAGAGGAAACTGGTTCTCAAATATGGCTATTATGGCTCCAGTCTAATGAAAAAAATTATTTTGCTGCATGTAGATGTGTGTGTAAGAGTGAGTCTACAAATACACCCAAGTGTCAACTACAGTGGTTGCTTTTTATTTCTGTATTTCCTAAATTTTCTATGAAGCATGAAGGGGGCAGAAATGATAAAAGATACTGACAACATAGTAAATGGATACTTTACACAAAAATGTGAGTACGTCTGTGTCTGTATGTGTACAGAAGCTCTGTAACCCAAAAGGATCATTTCAGAAACCCTGGGCACCCAGAGCCAGGTGGCTGTAAGAAGCCACAGTAGCACAGAGGAAGCAGGTCTCAGCAAGTACCTTCTGGATGCTGGAGGCGGCAGCAGGGGCACCTGCAGCCTCCCTCTGACCTCTTTACTGGGGGAGGGGAGAGGGAGAGGGAGGGGGAGGGAGGGCAGGGCCTCACCTCCAGGTGGGGAGGGGAGGGGAGCGGAGGGGAGCGGAGGGGAGGGGAGGGGAGGGCAGGGCAGGGCAGGGCAGGGCAGGGCCTCACCTCCAGGCAGGCCAGGTGCACGTCCTTGACGACACAGCCCGCGCTGGTCTGCACTTGCTGCTTCAGGAGCAGGCAGCTCAGCTCCAGTGTAGCCAGCCGGATTCGCCCATCTGCAGAGCACACAGGGGTCAGTCTAGCACCTCCAGGGACCAGCGGACACCCTAAACCCAAGGCTCCTTCCTGTTCTCCACTTTTGAGGCTGTCAGCTGAACAGGCAGGCTGCCCAAGCCCCCCATGCAGCAGGGATGCACAGGGAGCCCCTGTGCCCGCTCCTGTGCCCCATCATTACAAGTCCATGCTTCCAGCTAAGCCTCTCAGCCCACATCTGTTCTGAAGTCCTTACAGGTAAGGACAAGCCGGCAAGGCTGAGGAGGCAAAGATGGCAAGAGGCCCGGGTAGAGGCCATGTGGTCACTGCGCCCATCCAGCGCCTCCTTCTTCCAGGCATGGCACAGAGCCAGCAGTGGGATGTGGCAGAGCTGGCCTCCCTATCCCCCTTCCAAGGTAGGCCCACCACCCAGAGGGGTGCATTGAACAGCTCCAGGCCCCGCTCACAGAAACCAGTCAAGAATAGGCAAAGGAGCTCACAGAGCCAGAGAAGTTCATTCCTATGATGGGCCAAAAATGCTGAGCACAGGCTCTGCTGGCTGGGCTGTGGGGAGGACAGGAAAACTGGGGGTCCTAAGTGGACCAGCACCATAACCACCCTCAGCCGCCTCCCTACCCTCACTGGTGCTGTCAATCATCACAAGGTGCTTTGCAACCAGAGCTTGCAGATCTTTCTCGTACAGGCTGGGTGTCTCCCACAGAGCAGTAAGAGCCCCAGAAGGGAAGGGATGGCTGCAGCCCTAGCAGTTACTACGCCAACCTGGATGGCAGTAGAGACAGTCTTGAAACATTTGAACCCCTGGATTTCGCCATGCCCAAAGCCAGGTTCCCCAGCAGATTTCTATTGTTTTTTCCAGGTAGGATGACTCTAACCCATGCTGACCTGACACTCGCTCTGCAGTGCTAGGCTGGTCTCGAGCTCGCAGCGATCCCTACCTCTGCCTCCTGCGTGCTAGGATTCACCACACCCAGCCTCCCTCCCCCCCCCCCCCCCCGATTTCACAAGCAAGTAGTTGCGGCACTGTCTCTGTACAGTGCAAGGGAGTCAAAGTTGGGTTTCTGATAACTGTGATCAGGTTCTGACTAAGACCTTGGACTGTGCTGACCAGCTGGAACCTAGGCCTGGAGCCCAGGTGCTGGAAAGCACCCTGGGAGGAATCTCTACAGACTGCCATTGTGGTCACTGCTCGGAAGAAAGGTTTAGAAAAGCTAATTGGTTTGTCTAGGCGTCACAGTTGTGCAGTGACCACACCCGGCACTCTTCCACAGTATTGGTAACATCATATGACCGAAGGCCAACTGCTTCTAAGCAAGCTTGCCACAGAAACTTGATGCTTACTTCCAAGGAAGGTGGAGGTGTAAACCCTCAGAGCAAACACACCTTTCACCTGCCTCCGTGCTAATGCCCTCTACGTCACAGAAACAAGATGAGCAGGGGCTCTGGGCTCACAAGTGACAGCTGTGTACCCACAAAAAGGTCTTGCTGGGCATGGCCAAAGAGACCAGCAGGGGAGAGGTGGTTCCTCTCCACTCATTCTGCTGGCTCCAGCCCTAGCCTCAAGCGTTCCAACCTGACAGCCTCCCTCTCCTCCTGGTCCCGTCGGCCAGCTCTGACCCCACTACACTGTCGCTGCATGTGCCATCACCTCACACACTCCTGCTGCCTTAAGGAAAGGGGAATGTGACTTCCTGGCCCAGACCCTGCCGGGGAGCTGACCTCTCTCCCTGGATCCTATCCTGGATGAGAAGTGAAGGGCCAGGAGGTCCCTCCTTCCCCGGCACAGCTCTCAGACTGTGCCTCTGCGCTGCCTCAGCCTCCTCCCTTCAGCAGCTCAGGACTGCTCTGGGTGGCAACCCCAGGGGCCTACAGGCCTCCTGATCCAACACCCAGGCCACACACACCTGCCTCAGTGGGCCCTGTCCCTGGCACCATCCTCGGGGATATGCTCTGCCTCCCTTGAGCTCAGTAGAGTGACCCCACTGGGTGCCCTCTGGCCCTGAGTCACAGGTTCCAGGGTTGTCTGTTCCTCTTCGTCATCTCTGGGCACAGGCAGTGTCCCGGGCCTCCTCCTCTCCTCTAGTGGGACTTTACCGGCAGTGAATGTGTCTCTGGGTCTTCTGTGCTAGGCTTTTGTCCTGCCCTCTTCTCCACACAGAGTCCACAGCTTTGGGGGCCTCACAGACCGTCAGCGGTGGCTCCTGGCAGGGCAGGAACCTCATGCAGCCACGCTGCACTCTCCCCGCTCACATGGTGGCTGGCATGCAGAGGTACTCAAAGAATCTGCTGGTGTTATCACACGCCAATGCCTCCTGACACCCTGGGGTCTCAGGCCCAGTTCTCTAGGCGCCTCTACTTGTTCATCAGCACAGTCACACTCTGCCCTGGCCACTCCTGGGCCCCAGTATCCAGGGACTATCTACCCAGGCCCGGCACATGAGGCTGTCTGACCGCAGTCTCTCCCCCAGGGCAGTAGGTAGTCAGGCCCTTTCCCACATGCTCCTCATTCTGTTGGCCTCTCTCCTGCCTTTGCAGAGAACTTGCCCAGCAATCCAGTTCTCAACCCTGGCCAGCCCTGCTGATGTTCTGGGCTAGCTCGTTCTGTGTTGTGGGAGGCTTCTATACGCCAGCAGCATTCTTAGCACTGATGGTCAAAGCTGTCTCCATACACTGTCAAGAACCCCTTAAGTCAAAATCACCCCAGTTGGGAGAGCCTATGCTAAGTGCTTCATACTCTACTTGCTGTCTGTAGCACTACTCTGGCCACAGATGAGTCACCCAGAATAGTCATGAACACCTCTGGGCCTTGGCCCCTCGCTCAGACTCCAGCCTCGTTCATTTGCACAGCACAGCCTGGGTCCACCCAGAAAGGAAGCCTTGGCAAAAGAGGCAAGGGAAGGGCTGCAAGGAGAGAGAGCTGGCCACCACTGGGGGCTGGCAGCGCTCTAGAGGCAAAGGGCGGATGTAGTAGGAGGGTGGCCTGCTCCCTCCGCCACCCAGGCGGCACCTGGCTGGGCGGCGTTGCTCATGATCCTGATGAGTCTCTCCGCCAGCAGGTGGTTGTAGGTGGTCTTCTCAGCGGCACCTGGCGCAGGCAGCTGGATGCGTGCTAGTTTTTCGGGATCCATGCCTGGAACAGAGAAAGAAGAGAGACACCTACTGGTTGGGCAGGTCCAGTGGAAGTCGTCTTCCTTTTTTAAAAAAACTATTTTTGTTTTTATTTATTTATTTGAGAGAGAAAGATATACAGAAATAGGCAGGGTAGGGGAGAGAGAGAGAGTAAATGGGTGCTCTAGGGTCTCCAGCTGCTGCAAATAAACCCCAGACACATATGCCCCCTTGTGCATCTGTCTTACATAATAGGTCCTGGGGAATCGAACCAAAGTCCTTTGGCTTTGCAGGCAAGCGCCTTAACCACTAAGCCATCTCTCCAGCCTGGCAGTGTTCTTCCTAAAGATCCTGCAGAGTGCAGCCCCCTAATGTTTCTCCTTTGTGAATCCGGTCAGGAGGCCTGGCTGCTGCTTTGCTGTAGCTTTATGTCAGAAGTCTCTGTACATCAAATTGCATGAATATTTTAAAGCTTTCTTTTTTTAAATTTTTATTTATTTATTTATTTGAGAGTGACAGACACAGAGAGAAAGACAGATAGAGGGAGAGAGAGAGAATGGGCACGCCAGGGCTTCCAGCCTCTGCAAACGAACTCCAGACGCGTGCGCCCCCTTGTGCATCTGGCTAACGTGGGACCTGGGGAACCGAGCCTCGAACCGGGGTCCTTAGGCTTCACAGGCAAGCACTTAACTGCTAAGCCATCTCTCCAGCCCTGCATGAATATATTAAAGCACACATTTTTAGGCAGGGAATGTAGCTCAGTTGGTAGAGTACTTGCCAAGTATGCATGAAGCCCTGCACCACATCAACTGGGCATGATGGTGCACACTTGTTATCCCCACACTGAGGGATAAGAGACAGACAGAGCACACATTCAAAGTCATCCTCAGCTATATAGTGACTTCGAGAACAAACTAAGATACTTGAGGCCCTGTCTCAAAAACACCAAACAAGGCTGGAGAGATGGCTTAGTGGTTAAGGCATTTGCCTGCAAAGCCAAAGGACCTCAGTTTGATTCCCCAGGTAACCATGTAAGCCAGATGCACAAGGTGGTGTATGCGTCTGGAGTTCGTTTTCAGTGGCTGGAGGATTTGGTGCACCCATTCTCTCTCTCTCTCTCTCTCATTCTCTCAAATAAATAAATAAAATTAAAACAAACCCAAACATACAAAAACCCATACATTTTCTATTTTTACTTGTGAATGGGAATAGCACTGATACAATAACTAACAATCACAATAAAAAAAAACAGAGCAACCAATGTTTTCACACTCCAGCCAATGACTTTATGTTGACTGTACTCACTGTGGCCTAAGGTTCTATTAGAAAGAGAGGCTTGCTGGGCGTGGTGGCACATGCCTTTAATCCCAGCACTTGGGAGGCAGAAGTAGTAGGAAAGCCATGAGTTCAAGACACTATGGAGTTCAGGACTCCATAGTGAATTCCAGGTCAGCCCGGGCTAGAGTGAAACCCTACCTTGAAAAAAAACCAAAAGAAAAAAGGAAAAAAGAGAGGCTGGCGAAAACCTAGCAGTGCTGAGGACAGACAAGCCATGAACAGTGACCCCCACTCCCTCAAGACACAAAACAACGACTAGAAAAGCAACAACTTTGCCGTAGAGCAATTCACTGTCACTGTGCCAGGGCTGTGTGCCACTGAAGGCAACCCTGCATTGGTTTCTTCCCATCTTTGGGGAGACAGACACACACGCTTAATGTCTCACAGTGAACTCGAACTCAAAAAGCCAGGAGGGCTCACAACCCACGGGACGGGCTGCTCTGGGCGGACCCCAGCCCTGCCCGAGGAGTGAGCAGCAGAGAGACTGAGCTAACCCTCAGATCACCACGTGCACAGACGATGCCGGTCACAGAGCAGCTCTGCCCCATCAAGAGACAGAGGAGTCGCTCTTTCCTCCAGGGACAACTCAGTACTTGGTGACACAGAAGATGGGGGCAGGGGAGGACTGGCAAGGCTGTAGCTGGGAAGCACATTTTATTATTTTTCCCAAAGAATCCAGGAGCCAGGCTTCAGGAAGACCTGGCAAGCCTACTCCAACAGCGCAGGCCTGGGGCAGGACTCTGCTAACTCAACTCTTATCCTCCCATCTAATGTACGCTTGCAGAAGTAAACACCGCTCTCCGCCCAAGCGTGGAGACCTCCAGTGGACGGTTTGCGCCTGAAGCATGGCTCTTATCGGAACTCTTGAAATAAGGCCCCCTGAGTACCAAGTGGTGCTTCATCTAGAACCTTCACAAGGCAGGGAGGCACGCGCCTGTTCTCAAGGCACCCCTGCAGCGCACTGATGTCACAGACCTGTCTTGCTGAACTGAACTGACAAGGGAAGCAGAAGAGGTCCCACGGCTGCAGTTGGAAGACTCTCACACCCCACAAGTGTGGCTTTGTAAAGACAAAACAAAAACCTCTGACTGCAGTGCGAGACAAACTTGTGGATTCCACATCACATCTTGATGCCAAATGCGCAACTCTGAAGCACTGGCTTATTAACTGGCAGGAAGAATGACAATCTAACCTTTCTGGCATTTGCTTTTTCCAGAGATGTCAAGAGTGTCCCAGTATCTCTGATCTTTCATATTTGGCCCACTGTGAACTGCTGCTCAGTGCTAAGGGCGGGGTGGGGCAGCTTCTCTTCCCCCAGGCCTATCTCACCCAGCTTCACACCACCATCGGCCCCTCCATTCCAAAGAGGGTGGTGACAAGCCCTGTTGCTGGCAGTGGCCTGCAGGGCCAGGGAGAGGAGGAAGCATGGGGTCAGGCTTGAGTTTCCAAGGTGAGGTGGTGGTCTCATTCCTAGAACTGCCCCTTCCCTAGCTCCTTGGGCTTTCTGGAAAATGAAGAAAGCTGTAGCAAACATCCCAAGACAGGAAGAAGCCTCTGAGGATTTTGCTTTCACAGTCCTGTGTGAAGGAAGGGTCCCGGTGCCCTGAACACCTTCAATCTGGAGCAGACTGCAAGCCCAGCCCCTGATTTAAGGAGAAAATAAAGGCTCAGAGTAAGCACTTTGCCAAGGTCACACAGCAAGGTAGAGGTTAGAGGCACACTTGGGCCACCTTTAGATAACTTCCAAAGATTGGCAGAATCCAGACAGGGAGGGCTGGTGGCACCACCCGCAGGGGAAGCCCACTGTGAAAAGGGTAGCGAGGCGTGTGGCCTCTAGGGTGACAATCGCTGCCACCAACAAAGCCTCTTGGTGCCCTTGAGCTGGCTGTCTCCAGGGGAGGAGGCTGGCTGCAGGAAAAGTGAGAGGATGGGCAGGGACAGGGACAAGCAAGGGTTGGGAGCTAGCATCCTCAAGAAGAGGTGGGTGGAGAGGCATTTGGCACGAAGGTGACAGGCTCCGGTTGTGCTCTGGCTGGCTCATATGCCTGTCATGCTCTAGGGTGTCCTTCACTCCCCAGGCTGCTCAAGGTGGCCTTTGCGCCACACACTGTGGCCCTGCACTGCCCTCCATGGGAGGCACTCTAGCATCAGCTAGAGGCGATCTACCTTCTCAGAACCAGCCTCTACATCATCGCCATTGTTTTCCTGAGTTCCTTCTGAACCAGGTGCCTCACTACCTCTCCCCATCCCTCTTCTTCCACCACAGCCGCTCCCCAAGTCCTGCTCGCAATGGTGTGCAGCAATCCCAAGTACCCCACAATTCTCTGCTCCAGTGATCTGAAAGCAGCTGAAGGTCTTGATCTCCAAGTGTTTCTCAAAGCGCCTCATCACTCCTTACTCACCAAGTCCCCACTTCCAAACAACCAAACAATCAAAAGCCAAGTTCTTTAGGTAGACAGAGTGCACTGGGGAGGAGGGAGAGAGAACTGCCACCCAAGAGACCGGAAAGAAACCATGAAGTCCTCAGCAGTTCAGCCACAGGCAAGTAGGAACTTGGTTGCATTTCTGTTTCCTAGAACAAGTAAAATGTCATTGTCATTGTTCTTAAGAAGACATTTAATGTGTAGGAAAAAAAAAAAAACCAAACCACTTAATTTGGGTTAGAAACTACCTGCCTGAAACACAATGGCACCTGACAGTCCTGCATGAGGAAGGTCTGTGATGACGTCCTCACTGTTCACCTGACAGTCCTGCATGATGAAGGTCTGTGATGATGTCCTCACTGTTAACCTGACAGTCCTGCATGAGGAAGGTCTGTGATGACGTCCTCACTGTTAACCTGACAGTCCTGCATGAGGAAGGTCTGTGATGACGTCCTCACTGTTAACCTGACAGTCCTGCATGAGGAAGGTCTGTGATGGCGTCCTCACTGTTAACCTGACGGTCCTGCATGAGGAAGGTCTGTGATGACGTCCTCACTGTTCACCTGACGGTCCTGCATGAGGAAGGTCTGTGATGACGTCCTCACTGTTCACCTGACGGTCCTGCATGAGGAAGGTCTGTGATGGCGTCCTCACTGTTAACCTGACAGTCCTGAATGCATGAGGAAGGTCTGTGATGGCGTCCTCACTGTTAACCTGACAGTCCTGAATGCATGAGAAAGGTCTGCGATGGCGTCCTCACTGTTAACCTGACAGTCCTGCATGAGGAAGGTCTGCGATGGCGTCTTCACTGTTAACCTGACAGTCCTGCATGAGGAAGATCTGTGATGGCGTCCTCACTGTTCACCTGACAGTCCTGCATGAGGAAGGTCTGTGATGACGTCCTCACTGTTAACCTGACAGTCCTGCATGAGGAAGGTCTGTGATGACGTCCTCACTGTTAACCTGACAGTCCTGCATGAGGAAGGTCTGTGATGGCGTCCTCACTGTTCACCTGACAGTCCTGCATGAGGAAGGTCTGTGATGACGTCCTCATTGTTAACCTGACAGTCCTGCATGAGGAAGGTCTGTGATGACGTCCTCACTGTTAACCTGACAGTCCTGCATGAGGAAGGTCTGTGATGGCGTCCTCACTGTTAACCTGACGGTCCTGCATGAGGAAGGTCTGTGATGGCGTCCTCACTGTTAACATGACAGTCCTGCATGAGGAAGGTCTGTGATGATGTCCTCACTGTTCACCTGACAGTCCTGCATGAGGAAGGTCTGTGATGGCGTCCTCACTATTAACCTGACAGTCCTGCATGAGGAAGGTCTGTGATGGCGTCCTCACTGTTCACCTGACAGTTCTGCATGAGGAAGGTCTGTGATGACGTCCTCACTGTTCACCTGACAGTCCTGCATGAGGAAGGTCTGTGATGGCGTCCTCACTGTTCACCTGACAGTCCTGCATGAGGAAGGTCTGTGATGGCATCCTCACTGTTAACCTGACAGTCCTGCATGAGGAAGGTCTGTGATGACGTCCTCATTGTTAACCTGACAGTCCTGCATGAGGAAGGTCTGTGATGGCGTCCTCACTGTTCACCTGACAGTCCTGCATGAGGAAGGTCTGTGATGACGTCCTCACTGTTAACCTGACAGTCCTGCATGAGGAAGGTCTGTGATGGCGTCCTCACTGTTCACCTGACAGTCCTGCATGAGGAAGGTCTGTGATGACGTCCTCACTGTTCACCTGACAGTCCTGCATGAGGAAGGTCAGTGATGGCGTCCTCACTGTTAACCTGACAGTCCTGCATGAGGAAGGTCTGTGATGACGTCCTCACTGTTAACCTGACAGTCCTGCATGAGGAAGGTCTGTGATGGCGTCCTCACTGTTAACCTGACAGTCCTGCATGAGGAAGGTCTGTGATGACGTCCTCACTGTTAACCTGACAGTCCTGCATGAGGAAGGTCTGTGATGACGTCCTCACTGTTAACCTGACAGTCCTGCATGAGGAAGGTCTGTGATGACGTCCTCACTGTTAACGTGACAGTCCTGCATGAGGAAGGTCTGTGATGACGTCCTCACTGTTAACCTGACAGATTTTTTTTTGGCAGTCTTACTCTGTAGCCCAGGCTGGCCTTGAACTCATGGCTATCTTCCTTCCTCAACCTCCTAAATACTCAGGAAACATACCTCTGGACATGCCTTTGAGGGTGTTTACAGAAGGGTTCAATCCTATTGATGGGGTTCCAGACTATACAGAAAATGGGAGGGTTAAGAAAGCCAGCTGAACCCCAGAATTCACTTCTGCTCTAAGGACACAATGTGTGTGTGCCTGCCACCATGCCTTCCCACCTTGATGAACCACACCCTCACACTGTGAGCCCAAGTTTCTTCCCTTAAGTTGCTTGTATGGGGTATATTGTCACAGTGTAACAGGGACGTGTGTGTGAAAGGCAAGATGGCACACAAGTGTGAGGACACGCCCATCCACTGTGGTTTTCAGTCACAGAAAGGTGGGTTCTGTGGCAAACCCATTATAGCTCCTTTGCCAGTCATTTCCCTACAACTAAAAGAAACTCTGTGGATAAGATACCGTCCTATTTGCTCAACACTTAAGTGCCTGGTGACAGACCATTTCCAAAGAAACCCTCATATGCTACACAGCCCACCAGATGCCATGCTTTGATAACTTCCAGCAGCATAGCTTCCTTGTTCCAGCCTCCAGCAGATCCAAACCTTCCTCGTTCTCACTTCCAGCAGCCCAAGCTTCCTCAATCTCTTATGCAGATTGCAGCTTTCCTCAATATGACTACCAGCAGGTCACAGTAGATCACAGCCTTCCTCCTTCTGACTTCAGCAGGTCACAGTAGATCACAAGCTTTCTCCTTCCAACTTTCAGCAGGTCACAGTATACCACAGCCTTCCTCATTATGACTTCAGCAGGTCACAGTAGATCACAGGCTTTCTCCCTCCAACCTCCAGCAGGCCAGTTTCCTTGTTCCTTTCCTGCCAGCCGCTGGATGTGTGGGATGGGACCCAGGGTCACAGCTGCGATGCTCAGGAATCAGAACTGGTGTCTTCTCCCCTCCATCCAGGATTGGGGAACTCCCAACTAACTAATTCAAAGAACCCAAAGAAAAGACATGGTTTGAAAGTAAAACATCCCCCACTGGCTCAAGTGCTTGAACACCTGGCCGCCAGCCGGCAGCACCAGTGGGAAGGTACCAAACCTTCAGGAGGCGGGTCCTGCCTTTCAGTCTTTCTCATACCTCTCAGTCATGTTCCAGGAACGTCTCAAAACAAAACAAAACAAAACAAAATCAAAATCAACCCAAAAGTCCAGGATGCCCCCTGGAGAAATGGGGAAATGGAAGGGGCAGGAGAGGGGTGGTTTCCAAAGCACAACCTCCACCCCAGGCCCACTGGGCTCTGAAGATTGGACCCAAAGCAAAGGCTGCATTTTCTATGACAGAGATGAACCGGAATTCACGATGTGGCCACGCTGCATCTCGGCCCCGCCCTCCTCCACCAGGCCGTCCTTCCACTGTGGGCTGCTTGCTTCATTGCAGCATCTAGTCTATTATGATTTACTGGAAGGCCTGAGCTCACATTTGGTTTCTATTAACATGGCTTTTATGTTGAAAATACCTTATGAGGGAAAAAAAAAAAAAATCTATGGGGAAGAGACTATCTCATTCAGGGGCTTGCTTCACGGAGAAGGATCTGGAAAAGAGGCTGTAGATCACCAGAATGTGCAACTAACCCACCAAACCCCACCCAACATCGTCCCTGTGCCCACAGGATATCTCCTATGTGGCATCCCCAAGGGACCTGGCTCCTGGGTGTCAAGCTTGAACTTTCCACGTTCTCTAAACCTGCTTCATGGCCCATTCCTGCTGGTTCTCAACACTTCTTGTCGTGTTAGTGATGAGGGTCAGGAACTTGAGCAGCATTCAGATCTCCCACCCGCCCAAGTAGGAAGCTGCTCTCCAGCCCCACGCCTGTCCTATCTCCCTCTTAGTGAATGACACCATATGGCCCTCTAGGCACCCTGTGGGAGTCATCACTGATGCAGCCTCTCCCTGACTCCCACTTTGTCTTTCAGCTCCCCTGCAAGCCCATTAGCACATCTGGGCTCTAGTTCTAAAACCTATCACTGGTCCTTCCAGCTCCCTCCTCTGGACCGCCAGCAACCCAATCCAACCCACATTATCTAGGGACTATAGCAACAGCTTCCTGACAGTCTCCCAGCCTCCCTCTTCAAGGTCACTCCTCTGCCCACGCTCATCTGCTCTCCACCCAGTAGCCAGAGGTCTGACCACGTCACTTTCCTACTTAAAAATCTTCTAGTCATTCCTACTGCACTTTGCATGGCCCCAAGGTCCTTTCTGATCTGGTCCCCTGCTCCTCTGGCCAAGTTCACTTTGGCCTGCCTTCTGCTTTCAATTCCAAGTCCTCTTCCACTACAGGCCCGGAGCCTGGAGCACATTTGCACTGGGCCTTGCAGGGCCAGCTCCTGGTCACTCTTCAGGCCTTGGTTAAGTTTCTTCATCAGAGCAGCGTTCCCTGGCTTCCCTGGCCAGTAACCCTACTGAGCTGCCTCCGCCAGCACTGATCACCTGGCTCCACCATGCTCATTTCCTTCTTCCCTGCCCCATCACAGTTTCTCTCCTTATTTACTTGGGTGACTGATCTAACTCGTTTCAGTGCCTACAAACAGTATCCTGCACCTAGCAAGCACTCAGCAAACATCCACTGAGTGGCCTCTAGGGCCCACCTCCTTACATTGCTCATGCCTCCCTGAAGCTCAAGTCTTCTGGCTGGACTGACCGGGGCCCCCAAGCCGAGGGCACTGCCAGGCTTGTTCACTGAGTCCCTGAGGAGGTTGCTCATGATCTTCTTGACCTCGTGTTTTGGACCAAGTGCTATTTCAGACACATGGTCCCTTTCAAAAGAAGGCAAACATATAGACCCTGTCCAGATTTGATGACCCTGGTTTACCAAAACCCTTCACACCTTCTTACTGCATGGAACACAGCCCAAGACCCTCTCGGGTCAGCGCTCCTGCCAGGATGACTCTGCACCCGTGCTGTGTGTCGACACTGACCTCTTCTTCTCCTGCCGCTCTTGCCCTGCTCGGTCAGCTCATCAAGCCTGTGCCACCTCTCATGGTCACCTCTGCCCTCAGCCTGCCTCATCTCTTCCCTATTTTATTTTCCTCGCCTCACTGTCCACTGTATGGAATTATTGCCCTCACTGGCTAGTAGCTGTCTGTCTTTCCCATCAGAATGCAGACTGTACAAACACGTCTGACTGATTAGTCACTGGATCCCCAGTAGTTTATTTCCAGTGACGGAGCCGAACCTCAGGCCTTATGCTTGCTAGGCAAACTCTATTGAGCCAATTACCCAACCCATGCGGCCCCAGTACTGATCACAGAGCTTGGATCTAATAGAGACCTTAGAAATATTTTCTGATAGGTAAATGGAGTAATTGTGAATGACTCAACACATGACTGGCATTCTCAGGAAGTGGAAGAAGGGACTGAATTCATGTGAATAGACAGTTCCTAAGAAGCAGCTCCCGAGAAGAGAGGCGGCTCTACAGGCGGCACAGGAGATGGGGTCTTTGGGGACGTCACTGCAGGAAGACGTGGCAGGACACACGTGCAAAGCAGGCTTCTCTCCGTGGCACAGCTCCAGGCCCCGAAGTCCAGCTCCCAACCAATGAGGAGCTTGCCTGCTATTCCCAGAGCCTGTCTACCTGTCACAGAGGGCCTGTTCCTTACAGAGGAGGCAGGTAAAGGAATGAAGAAACTGAGCTCCCGTGCCCGGGTGGTAGTGTGTAAAACTGCACAGGCATGTGGAAAGTGGACGAGCAGCTCCTTTAGAAAAGTGCATGTTCATTTGCTAGTTTTGAGACTGAGTCTTGTAGCCCAGGTTGGCCTCAAATTCACCATCCTCCTGCCTTCATTTCCAGAGTCCAGGGATCACGGGTATACATGGCAATGTCCAACTAAAACCTTTACAAAGGCAATCCCATGCCTTCCATGTGGTTCTCCAATTTTCTTTCTAGGTATCTGCCTAAGAGAAAAGGAACTGAACTATATATCCATACAAAGACCTGCAGACAACATTCATAGCACAATGAATGAATATTATGAATAAGTTTATGACAGTGTATCTGACAGCTTACAATTTAGATAAAATAACAAATTCCTTGTAAGATACAAATCACCAAAACTCATGAAGAAACAGCTAAGCTTCAATAGCCCCACTGAAGAAACTGAGTCCTTAAAAACATACCAGTGTGGTGGCGCACGCGTTTAATCCCAACACTGGGGCAGCAGAGGCAGGAGGATCACCATGCATTCGAGGGCAACCTGAGACTCCACAGTGAATTCCAGGTCAGTCTGGGCCAGAGTGAGCCCCTATCTCAACCCTCGCCCCCCCCAAAAAACGTTCCTTCAGCTGGGTGTGGTGGGGCACAACTATAACCCCAGCACTTGGGAAAAGGAGGCAGGAGGATTGCTAGCTTGAGGCCAGCTTAGGCTGGGTAGCCTGCCTCACGACAACAAAAAATTCCCTTACAGAAATTTCCTTCACAGAGCCTCGCTGGTTTAAGGAGTATGTGAAGAAAAAAGAATAAATCTCGTTCTTCCAAAGCTCCCAGGAACCCAAGAAGGAGAGGATTTCCCAAGTCATCCCATGAGCCAGAGAGCAAAGGCCAACACGAGAGAAGACTGAAGACCTGTATCATTCATGAACATGGAGGCAGAAACCCTTACCAGTGGGGGCTGGCATGGAACTCAGCTGGCAGAGTGCCTGCTTAGCATGCCATCTCTGGCACTGCATAAGCTAGGTGTGGTGGTCATGCCTATAATCCCAGTACTTGGGAGGCAGAGGGAGGAAGATCAAAAGTTCAGGTCATCCTTAGCCACACAAAGAGTGGGACATATGAATGACACATGCTCTCCAAAAAAGAAAAAAAGTAACAAAACCTTAGCAGATCAAATCCAGCAATGTGTATAAAGTGTCACATTAGATGGTATTAACCCAGAGGTCATGTCACCTGGCGGGACTAGAGAACTTCTAAGAAGGTGATTTCTGGGAGGAACCCTGATAAAGAAGCAGAAATACCACAGGTGGTGATGCCGAGAAGAGAAAAGAGTGGGCACAACTGCCAAGTGAGTGCCAAGAGGCTCTTGGGAACAGGTGGCTGTGTTGGTGCCAGCAAGGGTTACTGGGCTTCCCAACAAGCTCCTGATCTTAAGTCCTAGACACAAGGCTGCGCCCTAAGACTAGATATGGACTATGTGACCCTGTCTCCCAGCCAGCGCTGACAATTTCAGAATTGGACACACCTCAATCTACACTCACTGGATTTCATGTACAAGAATCTGAAACTAGAATGTTGACAGACTCCCAGCCGAGGATATGCTGGGACCAAATCAGAGGCCTGGAGGAAGGCCTATGAATGTTTGCACATGAGGTCACCAGAGCTAGTCACTGCCAGCCCTTCCCCAAGCTTTTCAAGGACTTCTTGAATCCTGTGAGCTGCCCAGAGGCCTTCTTAAAGACATTCCCTTTTCTTTTGGCTTCCCTCAAGGAGAGGGACTTTCAGTTGCTTGCAACCTCAGGAACATTATTCATTCAGTGAATGTGGCCTGACAGTTGTTCCAGGTTATGTCCACTAAATAGACCCGTTGCTACATAGAAATGTATGGATGCCTAGTCCAAGAGTGTGTGAAGGGAGTTCTAGGAATCAGACACAGGAGGAGAGGTGGCACTGTCTAGATCCTCCACGTGACAGACACAGGAGGATGGAAAGTACAGGAGGTTGGGAGCGGGCGGTGGGAGGCACTGTGATTCCTGAATGGAAAGCACACAGCAAAGTGGTCTTGGTCTACGTCAAGGAAGCCCTGATCCTGCTGAGAACAATAACCAGCAGGCCTGAGACAATGAGCACAGGAATAGCAGCCAAACCTCACTTGCTTCTGCCTCAGTCCTACCTCCATGCCGGTTTACAGCCAGCCCCAGGCACCCCAAGAGTCAGCTGATCAGTAGATAGGCCAGGCGGGGAGACCCGACAAACCAGCACACAGCTGGCTAACAGTCATGACACTTTCAACTCCTGTTGGCAATGTCAACCTGCCCACTGAAACAGAACCCGCAGGAAGTGAATGCAGTGTTTCAAGGTGGCTCCAAGGTGTTCCTTGGAACAGTGGGGGAGGGTGCAACCTCAACTGTAGAGCCTGCCACCTGTTGGCCACCAGTACCAGAGGGTGTCTTTGTGCCTGGTGATGAGTCAGAACTGGAGGCGATTACAGAAGCCAGGGAAGGGAAGGAGACTGAGGAAGAGAACTTAAGCAGAGAATGGAGCCTGTCCTGCTTCTTTTATTAATTAACTCTTTATTTATTTATTGAGGTAGAATCTCATTAGCCTAGGCTGACCTGGCACTCACTCTGTAGTCCCAGTCTAGCCTCGAATTCACAACCATCCTCCTACCTCTGTGCTGTATTAAAGGCATGTGCCACCAGCCCCGGCCCACCATGCTTCTTTGTGGAGACTCAAGCTGGGGGACTGGGGTGAAGCTCAGCAGTAGAGCATCTGACAAGCATGGTGGGGCTCTGCGCTCCATCCTCAGAGCCAAGGGAGATGGAGGGGCAGAAATGAAGTGCTGAGGAAGAGGGGACCTAGATCTGATACACCGTGGGCACAATGATTTACATAGAACACAGCTGTCAAGATGGTCTCAGGAGAGGAAAACTGATTCCATTCTCATGAGCAATGACTGGAGGGTAAGTGAGTGCTTGGTGTGCTGTGCTCCAATGTCTCTAGCTAGCCAGGGACTGTCTTACTAAAACAGCGCTTCCACTTCCCCTGTAATATGCTTACTGACACTGTCATCTATGCCAAGGCTAGGAGGAAGTCCTGAGTTCTTTGAAGAGATGTTCACGTAGAAGCTTCCAAGCATGGCTAGGTGGGGCTAGGTGGGCAACAAGAAAGGGCTCTCCCAACAGCGGGCACCGAGCACCGAGGGAGGGAAGGAAGCGTGGTCGGTGAATCATGGCTCCGCGGGAACTACGCAGCCGCAGCAGGGAGAACCACACCTCTCTTCAGAAGGGAAACCTACCCCCGCCCGCAGTCTATTTTAGCTCCAAACCCACAGCAAGAACACCAAGTACTATAAATAACAAAACCAAGGTCACCATTTGACTGGCTTCACCTGGGTGTTAGGAAAGTGGTCGTTGGCTAAGTCAGTTGTGAAGCAGAAAGGC
The DNA here is from genome assembly GCF_020740685.1 of Jaculus jaculus. Taxonomy (NCBI): domain Eukaryota; kingdom Metazoa; phylum Chordata; class Mammalia; order Rodentia; family Dipodidae; genus Jaculus; species Jaculus jaculus. Next base: position 102,924,122 of record NC_059112.1, read on the forward strand.
GTCTACAGAAAGCCACACAATGAAGCCAGTCTCACTGGTCTAGGCAGCCACACTCAAACCTTTCCCCACAGTGCCTGAGTCACCAGTGCCTGTGGCTTTGGTCCATAGAGAAAACACCTGAGGGGATGGAGAGATGGCTTAGTAGTTAAGGTGCTTGCCTGCAAAGCCTAAGGACCAAGGTTCAATTCCCCAGAATCTAAGTAAGCTAGATGTACAGAATAATCACTGGGACCTCATGAAATTACAAAGATTTTGCACTGCAAAGGACACAGTGAAAAAAGCAAAGAGGCAACCTACAGAATGGGAAAAATTCTTTGCCAGCTATATATCTGATAGAGGATTAATATCAAGGATATACAAAGAACCCAAGAAGTTAAATAATAAGGAATCAAATAAGCCAATCAAAACATGGGCTATGGAGCTAAATAGAGCATTCTCAAAGGAAGAAATATGAATGGCATATAAGCATCTAAAAAATGTTCTACGTCACTAGTCATCAGGGAAATGCAGATTAAAACTACATTGAGATTCCATCTCACTCCTATCAGATTGGCCACCATCATGAAAACAAAGGATCATAAATGTTGGCGGGGATGTGGAAAAAGAGGAACCCTTCTACACTGCTGGTGGGAATGCAATCTGGTCCAGCCATTGTGGAAATCAGTGTGGAGGTTCCTAAAACAGCTAAAGATTGATCTACCATATGACCCAACTATAGCACTCCTAGGCATATGTCCTAAGGACTCATCTCATTTCCTTAGAAGTACGTGCTCAACCATGTTTATTGCTGCTCAATTTATTATAGCTGGGAAATGGAACCAGCCTAGATGTCCCTCAACTGATGAGTGGATAATGAAGATATGGCACATTTATACAATGGAGTTCTATTTAGCGGTAAAGAAAAATGAAGTTAAGAAATTTGCAGAAAAATGGATGGATCTGGAAAGGATTATACTAAGTGAGGGAACCCAGGCCTAGAAAGCCAAGCGCCACATGTTCTCCCTCATATGTGGATCCTAGCTACAGATGATTGGGCTTCTGCGTGAGAAGGAAAATACTTAGTAGCAGAGGCCAGTAAGTTAAAAAGGAGATATAAAGGGAAGAGAAAGGAAGGGAGGAGGGTACTTAATAGGTTGGTGTTGTATATATGTAAGTAGAATGATTGAGATGGGGAGGTAATATGATGGAGAATGGAATTTCAAAGGGGAAAGTGCAGGGGGGGGAAGGGAAGGTATTACCATGGGATATTTTATATAATCATGTAAAATGTTAAAAAAAATTGTGAAAAGAAAAAAAAAAAAGAAAAACACCTGAGAGGCTGGAGAGATGGCTCACTGGTTAGGTGTACTTCTTGCTCAAGCATAGGGGCCCGAGAATGCTAGAGTTTGAATCTCCAGATCCCAAGTAAATGGCTGGGTATGGCCCCACGTGCCTGAAACCCCAGTCCCACAGGGGAGCAGAGACTCAAGAATGGCTGGAGCCCCACTAGCTGAGGAATCAGTAGAGCCTCTGATTAGAAATAAGACTGGGGATCCTTTTATTGGTTCATAAGCGTGATGATTGGGTGTTCACGCTCTTGCGTGACGTGTGCCTCCCACTAAACCTTGTTACGCTCTGGCACATAACCCGTCTGACGTGAAAAAAAAGAAAGAAAGAAAGAAGACTGGGCAGAAGACACCTGACATTCCCCTGGGGCGACTGTAAGAGAGCACCCCCTGCCACAGGCAAGTGTCCGAGGCACCACACCACACCCGCACGTCACCACACCATACATGCACAGCAAAGAGGAAAAGAAATAGAAGAACACCTGAGAAATTCTAAATTCTAGCCAGGCTGAAGAGAAGCTCTGTGGGAGGCTGCCCTGGAGGCCAGCAAGGAAATTCCTCCCCAAAGCACCCATGCAGGGGAGGCGAGCTGCTGCCAACAGAGCGGCCCACCCAGTCTGGCGCATGCCTACCTTTGTTGTGAGACATGGCATACAGGAGGCAGAGCACGAAGAGGGCATGGTAATCATCGTCAGGGCTGTCCAGGGCGTGGTACACCATATCCAGGAAGGGTCTGAAACAGACAAGGGAGAGAGCGTGAGCACACACTGGCACACAGTGTGCATCTTCCCCCTCCCGCCTCACCACGGGGGCCAGCTGCTCTTGCCCGCCACGTCTCTGTGCCCTACAAGGCACTGGTGTGTGCTGAGTCCAGTGTGTGTCTTCTCTGGCGTCAAACACTGGGGACATCCACACAGAGGAGAGATGGAAAGCTGCTATCCAGAGAGGAAACTGACCAAAGAATAGATCACTTAGTCACTCAACAGTCATTCACTGGGTGCCTGCCACCCTAGGGATCACCGGTACAAAGTCCCTGCTCCTTGGTACTCCCATGCGAACAGAGCGAGCACAGACAGACAGACACCATCACTTCAAAGGAATGAAGGACAGAATGAAGAAAAGAGCAGCATGAGACACTGTGGTGGTGTGACTTAGATGCCCCCTATAAATTCATGTGTTCTGAATGTCTGAGCCCCAGGTGATGGCAATTTTGGAGGTGGAGCCTTGCTGGAGCAGGTGTATTGCTGGGGGCAGGTGTATTGGTGTTATAGCCAGCTCCCCCATGGTAGTGTTCAGCTCACTCTCCTGTTGCTGTTTGCCACCTGAGGATGACAAGCCTCTGCTCATGCCATGCTGTCCCCTGCCATCATGGAGCTTCCCCTCAAGACTGTAAGCCAAAATAAACAACTTTCTTTCCACCAGCTGCTTTTGGTCAGGCGCTTTATGCCAGCAATGGGAGGGTAACTACAACAGTAACTGATATTGAGAAGTGGGGTCGTTGCTGCTGGAAATCTGACTATGTGGCTTTTGGCCTTTTGGAACTAATTTGTGGAAGGATATGAAACCTTGGATTAAGAGACGTCTTGCACAGTGCTAAGGCAGAGTTTGATGGATGACACTGGTCAGAGATGAAAGACCTAACTACAGTAAGAACTGTGGACTGTGAGGCTTGGCTTATGAAGAGAAAAAGAGCTTTAACTAAGCTAGAGGCAGCTTGTGTGAGAGGCTAGCTGTGCTTGTCCTGTGTCCTAAGAATTTGTGCACAGCTGCATTGCAGAGAAATGGACTGATGTGAGCAGAAGGATATGGCACGGAAAGAAATGAAGTTACAGGCTGAAGACAGCGGCCAGTCCCCTGTGACTGTTTAGAGATTATAACCATTGAGACTACGCTAGTTGTTCTACACTGGGACAGCAGGAAAATGTTGACTCTTGAACATAAAACCCTGAAGGCCGAAGGAGTGTCCTGCTCTTCAAAGTCAGCTTTATTCCTCTTTGGATTAACAAATTTTGTAGCCCACTTTGCTGTAAAGAAAGGGTCACTGGATATACAGTGCGGTTTTGTTCTTTGGAAATGGCTGCTGGATGATATAAAGGAGGCTTGCTGGATTCCCTGCACGGCAGCCTGATGGAGTCATGGTATGGATGAGCCATGGCTTGCGCCAAAGATACTGTGGATATACCAGGACTGCTGCATGACGTTCACAGGGAGCTGTCAGCTTGGGAGAGTTTTCCTCTAGCAGTACGTAGCCCAGCTGGAGGGACAGAATTGGAACCCGAGAGACTTCATCACTGGCTAGAGATGTAGGGTTTGATGTTTGTCCTTTCTGTTTCAGACAAGACCAATGTCATCTTGTTAGTGTTGTCGTATTTTGTTTTTCAAGAGGTAGGGTCTCACTCTAGCCCAGGCTGACCTGGAGTTCACTATGTAGTCTCACACCGGCCTTGAGCTCCCAACAATCCTCCTACCTCTGCCTCCCAAGTGCTGGGATTAAAGGTGTGCGACACCACGCTCAGCTGCCATCTTTTGCAATGTGAATGTTTACACTGTGCCATTTTGTTGATGTTTTTACAGGCTCATGGTTAAGAGACTTTGGACTATGGGGATGTTTGAGCAGTGTTGGGATTAATAAAAACTATGGGGACTTTTAAAGTTGGACTGAATACAATACATTTTACATCATGGATGATCATCAATTTATGGGGGCCAGAGGCAAAACGTGGTGGCTTGAATTAGCTATACTCCACAAACTCATGTGTTCTCAATGCTTGGTTGCATGATGATGGCGTTTTGGAACGGGAGCATTGCTTTAGGAGGTGCGCTGTTGGGGGCAGGCTTAGGGGTCCCGCAGCAGCTTTACCTTGCCAGGGTTCAACCCACTCTCACGCTCCAGTGTTCCACCTGCTTTGGCAGAGGTGATGTCCAGCCTCTGCTCATGCCACGCTCCCCTGCCATCATGGAGCTTCCCCTCCAGACCGTAAGCCAGAATAAACTGCTTTCCTCCTATCAGCTGCTTTTGGTTGAGTGCTTTGTACCAGCCATGAGAAGGTAACCACAACATACAGCCATGCCACTGCGCAAGGCATGAACAGCAACGTAAACAAGAGCACGAATCCTGGAATCAGACTGCCTGGCTTCTAACACTGACCCAGCTTCTTCCTGCCACAAACTCCCTGGCAAGTTCCTTCACCACCTGACTTCCCCATCTATATGAAGGCATTTGAACCTAGCAGGGTGACTACAAAGACTCAAGTGCAAGGCCTGGGAAGGCCCATGACTTTATTTTAGCAGGGTCTTGGCTCAGCAACTTCTTGACCCAGCATTCCCTGACAAATACTGGATATCCAGGTCTCTCCTCTCCTACTCTCTCTGGGTAGGGTGTCTAGAATGGTTGTAGTCGGGGAAACCTCACATCCCAAATGCTGCCCTTCCTGGGGCTTAGTCTGGCAAGACTTCTTGACACTAGATAAGAGAATATAAACAGAGCTGGTTTGGAGACAGAAGGGTCTGATCCCATAGCCACTGCTGGTTGCCCCTGTGAATGCCAAGCTGAAACTAAGGAAGCAGAATACCCAGTGGGTGATCAAGGGTGCATTTAACTCCTAGAAGGACATATACACAATTGTCAATGCTATGAAAAGGGGAAATGAAGGGCTGGGATAAGCCTTAGTTTCAGAATCCTAGTACCCACATAAAAATCCAGAAGTTGTAACAGACATTTTTTAAAAATTATTTATTTATTTATTTGAGGGCGACAGACACAGAAAGACAGATAGAGGGAGAGAGAGAATGGGCGCGCCAGGGCTTCCAGCCTCTGCAAACGAACTCCAGACGCGTGCGCCCCCTTGTGCATCTGGCTAACGTGGGACCTGGGGAACCGAGCCTCGAACCGGGGTCCTTAGGCTTCATAGGCAAGCGCTTAACCGCTAAGCCATCTCTCCAGCCCCGTGACAGACATTTTTTAATCCCAGCCATCCCCACGGGCAAGAAGGGAGGCAGAGATAGGAGAATCCACTGGAAGGCTGGGGCTAACTAGTGTAACGAAAGCAGCAATGAACCATGTGAAACCCTTCCTCAAAGGAGCTTAAAGGCAAGAACTGAGAGCTGAAGGCTTCCTCTGGCTTACAAACATCTGGACATGTGTGCGCCCACTCCACACCGCTCACGCACGCACACGTGCACAGGGGAAATGGGACTGTTTGGCTGAGACTGTTCATTGCATGAGCTGTCATACATTATGAGTTCTGTACCTTTCGTTTTTGTTGTTGCTCCCCGCTGGGCTAGAACCCATGCCTGCCACTCTACCACTGAGCTACACCTTCAACCCACTTGGAATTCTCAACTCTACAAATGTGCCATCCGTACAAAGTATTACAATAAAAAACTGAAGCGAAGTAACAAAACTGTACTTGTCTTAACATTTCAAATAAGCATGTGACACGCAAACATTCCAAGACAGCCCTTCAAGGGAACACTGGCTTTCAGCCTCTGCTTCTCTGGTGTCTGGGTGGGGTCCACCTTTCAGATTCATGGCTCTGCCACATGTAGATCTGGGTTTCTGAGAGCTTCTAGCAACAACTTGGCCAGACTTGGGAGAGGAGAAAGTAGAAAACATTTTCTTGTAAACCAGTTGCTTGAAAGTTTGGATTTTATTTCCACTTGGGAATAATATGAAAACCAAGTACAATAACAAGAGAGGGCTGGGTGGATGAGCCATGTTTTATGCATGAGGTGAAGTCGTAGGAAGCCACTAAGCATTTTGTTTACTCAAAGAATAATAAAGTGAAAAAGATGCTTGGATTGATATTAAATAGTATAAAGGAGAAATAAAAAATAAGCACGCCTGGAGGGAGGGGTGTGGGAGGTGGGTAGGCAGAATTCCCAGAAAGCTAGCATTGAAAACATTTGTAAGAAGTCATCAAATTGGGGCTGAGGAGGTGGCTCAGTGGGTAAAAGCACTTGCTATGCTAGTGTGAAGACTGGAGTTCAAATCCTCAGAACCCAAGTTAAGAAACCAAACACAGGAATAAGTGTCTATGATCCTAGTCCTCCTATGGTGAGATGGGAGACAGTCACAGGAGAATCCCACAAATTTGTGGGCCAGCTAGTGTGGCATATACAGCAGTGAACAAGTGACCCAGTCACTCTCAAAGAAGATGACAGGTGAGGACGACATCTGAAGTTGTTCTCTGACTGCCACACGTGTGTATGTACGTGCACAAGCGCACATATCCACAAAATTTTAAAAATATTTATTTTATTTACTTATTTGAGAGAGAGAATGGGCACACCAGGGCCTCCAGTCACTGCAAACAAACTCCAGACGCATGCGCCCCTTGTGCATCTGGCTTACATGGGTCCTAGGGAACCGAACTGAGGTCATTTGGCTTTGCAGGCAAATGCCATAACCACTAAGCCATCTCACCAGACCCCCAATTTTTTTTAAAGAAATAATATCAACTTGGATCATGTAGATTTTTATACTTGTGAAGAAGTTTCACATTTTCTTCACCGATCTCATGTTCACATTCTTCTAAAGTCTTTTGGGTTGTTTTGTGTATACAGGTGGTGTGCACCTGTGTGTGTTCCTATGCATGGGAATGTACGTGTGTGTGTTCACGTCAGCTGTCTTCCTAGTTGGCTCTCCCCTCTATTTCTTGAAACAGGGTCTCTCATGGAACCTGGAGCTCACCAACTTGGCTGGACAAGCCAGCCAGCAAGCCAACAGCCACCTCCCTGGTGCTGGGATGACAAGCACTCCACCCTGCCTAGCTTTTACATAGGTGCTAGGATCCAACCTCAGGTCCCCATACACAACAAGCACTTTACTCACCAGCCCGTCTCCTCAGCCCCTAAAGGCTTTTCTTGTCTTGAGGCAAGGTCTCAGCCTAGCCTGGGTTAACCTGGAACTCACTCTAGAGCATAGGCTGGCTTTTATTCATGGCAATCCTCCTACCTCAGTACTAAAATTATACGTGTAAGCCACCATGCCCAAGCCAAGTTTTGTGTGTGTATGTTTAGAGAAAAGAAACGTCACTTTGATTGTTTTTGGTTTTTGAGGTCTCCATTTGACCCTGAGTACAGACTGGGCCCGTCAAGTACAGCACATATGGGATTGGGTCCAGCTTTGACTGTGCCATGTCTCTGGACAACTCATGTCCTGGGGAACAAATGCCACCACACCCTTGGCTTACTTAGCCTCAGACCTGGGAAGTGGGGGGAAAGGGCTGTCACAGTCTCTGGCCCTCTGCAAAGACACAGCTCTCCAGCTGGCCACGTCTTCCCTGACTTTTAGGCACAGGGACAAGCAGAACCTGTCCTACAGTTCCCCAGGCCTTCAGCCTCCAGATAGTCACCCAAGGATATAAAGAGCCTCTGTCAACTCTAAGAAAACCCCTCTATTCCCCAAAACACGGGAAAAATATGTCAGCAACCCCAATAATCAAACAGAACATTCTGGTCTGCTTCTTATGGTCGAACTGTGTCGGGGGGGGGCAAGATATAGATATTTTTTCTGACTTGCACAAAGCTACGGTATTAGTACATCACAATAAATGTGTGCTCCGTTTACTGTCAAGCTCTCATGTGTTGGCTTGTAGGAACCAACTCGTCACCACAAGGAGCAGCCAGAACCAAAAAAGTCCATACATCCTCATCTGCTTAAGCGCCCTCCCCTGTCAGGTTCTAACCAAGGCTGTGTCGGGCTGGGAAAGGGTCTCCTCTACACTCAGAATGACCTCCTCAATTTCCAGGGCCTTGGGAGTTACATTTTGTTCTTGTTGTTAAGCAAAATTTTAAAAAGTCTTTATAGGTTGCAACACCTGACAGCCCCATGCATACGTACTCCAAGGTTTTTTATTTAACAAGAGCCAAAAGTGGCTCTTGCACATCTGCTACAAATTATTCCCCTCTGTCAGACAGCAGAAGCATTTGCCAAACAAAAGGAAAAACAAGAACTGGGAGTGTAGCTCAATGGTAGAGCATCTGCCTAGGCATGAGGCAGGCCCTGGATTCCATCCCAGGTACCACCCAAACAAAACAAGAAATATGTGGAGAAAAGAATGAAGAAAATGTGCTTCAATGCCTCACTTTAAGTGACTAGGGTAGGGGTGTTCCCATCCCCACCCTGAGGCTTCAAAAAGGGAATGTGTCACGGGCGACAGAGCACCCAGGGCCTGCACTAACACTACGGCACGTCCACAGGAGGCTGGTGCAGGCAGCCTGGCAGGGGCCACCTGACAGGCCACAAAGCAGCCCTGCAACGAAGGCGCTTCTAGCCAGCCTGTGCACACTCTGCGAGCACTGCCATGCTGGAGATGCAGGTGACACTCCAGCAGCAAGGTTCCACTGCCAAGGTCTGGGACAGGCAGGTTTGCAGGCCATCACTCCTGACCATTCTGCACCCATGCAATGGTCAGGGTGGAGCGCAGCAGCAGTTCATGCTGACTAAGTCCTTAGGGCCCTGCAGATGATGGTATCCATGGCGCTGAGCAAAGGAAGTCGGGAGCCTCACACCTAACTCTGGAGAGGACCCCACCTGGAGCAGCCGAGGGAGGCAGGGCCCATAGTCTTTGGATAGGCCCAGCTGCCACGTGCTCCAAAGCCCTGGCCTGGCCTCTTTCCAAAAGGTGTGGGGCCAGCTCTGTCAAGTCCTTTGTGAGCCATTGCCTCCGAGTAGCCAGAGGCTAGAGAAGAGGGGACAGGGAACGTGTGTTGAAGATTAAGGTCGGGTGGGCAGAGGGACGCCCACGAGACACTCGCCACCTACCTGTCCCACGGCACGCTCGCAGAGCACGTGGCGGCCGCGCTCTTCTCCTCGTCCGTGGTGTTCTGCTCCCGCACCGAGGTGCCGGCAGGCAGCTCCGAGAGCGCGCTCCGCTCCATGATCACCATCTCGATCTCTGCAACGAACATGGAGGCCCGGTGAGCCACTCAGCACCACGGCCTGAGACGCTCGAGTTCAGACAGTGAAATATGTGCGAACTGTTCAGAACACACCAAGCAAACGCTCAGCCGCGGGACCCCGACACCAGCAGCACCCAGGGCACAGCCAGACCTCTCTCTCCACCAGCCATGTCGGCACCACCATGACACAGGGCCACAAAACCTAAGTGTAATCGTCTGTTTTCTTTCCTGACTTTAATCATATACTTCACTGTTGCCGCAAACATGTCCTTCCTAAAGGATCAGAGGCAGCTCGGGAGATGTGACCTGCCGGTTAAGACACAACACAACTAAACACTCACAGGCTGTGCACGCTTCAGAAACAGGGACGCGATGGAGGCCTCGCTCTCCTGTCTCCATTCCCACTCACAACTTCTGGGAGGCAGAGAGAGGTGGGCCAACTTATTTTGGCTTTTTCCCAATTAAGGAAAAACAACTTACTCAACTGACTTAAACATGGTATGCATCAGAACAAGTTAGGAACCACTGAAGAAAAACACCTGGAGTTCGTCAGAGTTCTTGTTATGTGGCTGAGGCAGCCGCTGGAACATTCTTCCATCTCTGGGATATGTAATGGGGGAACCACTGTAACAAGGGACCAGGATGAGGGCCCAGGAGATGGCTCAGTGGCTAAGATGGCTGGCCATGCAAGAATGGGCCTAGGACAGTCCTGACTTCCATACCCAGCATCCACATAAAGCGCTGGGTGTGGCCATGTGCATTACTAACACCAGTCCTGTGTGAAGCACAGAGAGAACTGCAGGTCAGCCAATCGGACCGAAAGAAAGGGCAGTTCTATATTCAGTGAGAGACTCCACCTCAAAGATGACAGGACAAAAACACCCCCTCGGCCACCACAGTCTCCCAGGTGGCCTCCACTGCCTCCTGCCGTCTTCATTTGTTCTCTACACCACCTGACTGTAAATGGAAATTAGCTCACGGCCCTCTTCTAAACAATACTCCCAACATCTCATCACATGCAGAATGACATCGCAATGGCACACAATACGGCCTTGACGTCTTCCACGCCTGACCCCAGCCACCTCTGACCTCACCCCCTGGCTTCTCTGCCTCACTGGCTCCACACACTTTGGCCATTTCAGGCTTCTCACTGGCTCTTAAATGACCCAAGCTGTTTCTGTCGCAGGATCTGAACTTGGGCAGTCTCTCTGCCTACACGATGGTCATCTCAGGCCTTACACCCATGAAGGTCAGCTGAAATGTTCCCTCCTTAGAGACGCCTCTGTCATCCTCCATCTGAGTTTCTCTTTGCCTCTTTCTAGGGGAGTATCGACTCAAGCGATACTTGGTTCAGAGCTCACTCCCCCGCCCCCCGTGTCCCTCTCCATCCCTGGGTCCTGTTAGACCGAGTCTCCATGCTCAGGCTCTGCCGGCTTGAGACAATTTCTCAGAATTTCCTTGCTTTAGATGACTCTGACATTGTGAGGAGTGTCCTGCTTACAGATTCTGAGGAATCCCTTGACTCGTTTGTCTATTTTTTTTTTTTTTTTGGACTACTAGGCTGGGGCTATTGGTTTTGGAGAGAGTGACCACACAGGAGGTGTCCTTCCCACAGCACCAGAGCCACAGCGCACACTGCTGACATGACTGATGCCTGTGTCAGTCCTCAGTGCCCCTCAAGGTTTCCCTAAAGCTCATCGGGCTTCTTCAAAGTCAAGTTACTCTTCCTCCTTCTTCCACACTGCTCTATGGAAGATGTCATTAAGCACAGGCTGGGCTTAAGCCTGCTCAGCAACATGCTCTTCCACTGCGCTACGCCCGACCTCACTGCACAAAGTTTCCACATCACTCGGAATTCTACACAGATCTGTCCTCTCGCTGCCCTCACTTTGACTGCACTTTACAGTGCCACCAGGATTTTATCTTCCTCCCGCCCTCACAGGCTTCCCAAGTGGAATTACCTCATCTTCTCCTCTGCGTCACCAGCACCTAGCCCTGCCTGGCATGGAGTAGGTACACAGCATATACCTCTTAACTGAACCAATGTCACTGCCTTGGTCTGGCCCAATGTAGGAGGTTTTGACAGCAGGGAGGACCAGCAGTGGGCTGTGGCAGCTATGTGATACAGCAGGGGTGGTCCACAGTCCCACAGTTTACAACGGACATATGCACAAAGTGCCCTCAAGGGGAGGTGTCTCACCCTGCTGTCCCCAGACTCTGTTAGCAGGGTTATGTCTGTAGGCAGGCTCTGGCATGAAGGAGTACACCCAGACATGTCCACATGGGACCAGGATACCCAGAAGCTTACACTTTTCTTAAAAATATATTTTATTTATTTATTTATTTGACAGGGAGAAAGAAGGGGGGGGGAGAGAGAGAGAGAGAGAGAGAGAGAGAGAGAGAGAGAGCAGGCAAACCATAGCCTCCAGCCACTGCAAAGGAACTCCATATGCTTTTGCCCCCTTGTGCATCTGGCTTATGTGGGTCCTAGAGAATTGAACTGGGATCCTTTGGCTTTGCAGGCAAATGCCTTAACCGCTAAGCCATTTCTCCAGCCCAGAAGCTTACTCTTGAAAGGCCCTGACCCTTCCCATCTGACCTGAAGTAAGATGCTAGATCAGAGCCTCCCACAGGGGTGGGTGCCATCACACAGGAACTGGCAAGTGATTTTTTTCCAAGGATGTGTGAATAAGCATTCTGTCTGTATGCTTTTGTATATATAACTCAAGATGCATGCGCCACTTTGTGCATCTGGTTTTACATGGATACTAGGTAATCAAATGCAAGCCAACAGGCTTTGCAAGCAAAAGCCTTTAACTACTGAGCCATCTCTCCCATCCCTTTTGTGTATATCTTTTTTTTTTTTTGGATTTTTGAGGTAGGGTCTCACTCTAGCCCAGGCTGACCTGGAATACAGTATGGAGTCTCAGGGTGGCCTCGAACTCACGGCAATCCACCTAGCTCTGCTTCTGGAGTGCTGGGATTAAAGGCGTGTGCCACCATGCCCAGCTTTGTGTATATCTTAAAGGACATTAGAAGGAAAGTCTAGCTGCACAGGAATCCTTTCCTTTGTGCACATGATTGCTAGGACAAGGGTGATTGAAGAACCAAGGGCTGGGGAAATGGTTTAGCAGTTAAGGTGTTTGCCTACGAAGCCTAAGGACCCCGGTTTGATTCCCTAGGACCCACGTAAGCTAGATGCACAAGGGGGAGCATGTGTCTGGAGTTCATTTGCAGTGGCTGGAGGCCTTGGCACACCCATTCTCTCTCTCTCTCTGCCTCTTCCTCTCTCTCCATCAAATAAATAAATAAAATATTTTTAAAAAAATAAACAAATCAAGGAGTCAGTTCACAAAGCTGCTGAGTACAGAACAGACACGTAGGGCGGAAAGGTGGTGCGGCAGTTGTTATAAAAGTTCTCTTCCTATCCTTCCATGTCCCACTAGCCCCCTTCAGCGCCCGCCCCTTCCCAGCCACCCCAGGCTTCTCCAGAATGGGGTGCAGGAGCCTCAGTAGGGTACCAGGTAGTTCATTGGGTGGCTGATTGTTTTTTCTCCCTTAAGCTACCTACTTTGCCTGCCTTATAATGCATGCAATTTACTCCTGGGAGATGGAAGCTTAGTTTTACATCTGCTTGCGCTTAGTGACAAAGCATGCTATCAGAGGCATTTGCCTACCAGGGACTGTGATGCTGGCCTCCTCCTTGCCTCAGGCCTCTGCCTCCCCCCATGCAGGGAGGTCACCCATAGCACAGCTCCACCCTGCCTGGCTGACGTGGTGGGAACTCAACTCCCAGGACTCCCTGAGGTTGAAGAGCCAAGTCCCAGTGCCTGGAGTAGAAGCCAAGTTGCCACAACGCAGCTGTCTCCTTTCCAGCATTAAAACTACATATTGTACTGGGCTCGAGGGATGGCTTAGCACTAAGGCACTTGCTGCAAGGCCAAAGGACCCAGGTTGGATTCCCCAGGACCCACACAAACCAGATGTACAAGGTGGTACATGTATCTGAAGTGCATTTGCAGAGGCCGGAGGCCCTGGCGAGCCCATTCTCTCTCTCTCAAATAAATAAATATTTATGAAAAAATATTATTTATTTATTTGCAAGGGTGGAGGGAGAAGAAGAGGAAGAGAATGAGTGCCAGGCCTCTAGCCACTACAAACAAACTCCAGACACATGTACAACTTTGTGTATCTGGCTTCACATGGGTACTGGGGTATCCAACCCGGATCCTTGGACTTTGCAGGCAAGTGCCTTAACCACTAAGCCATCTCTCCAGTCCCTTTCAACCTTTTACTGCCCCTGGACACCATCAGGATTCTGGAGCAGAGAAGAGGTTAAATATAATCCTATGTACTATTCATAAAAAAAAATAAAAATAAGGGCTGGAGAGATGGCTCAGCAGTTAAGGTGCTTTCCTGCAAAGTCTAACAACCTGAGTTCAATTCCCCAGTACGCACACCAAGCCAGATGCACACGGTAGCACATGCATCTGGAGTTCATTCATTGTATCCCATTCTCTCCTTCTTTCTCTCCCTCCCCTTCTATCTGCCTTTCCTCACTCTCTCAAATAAATATAAATATTTAAAAATTAAAACAGTACAGTAATTTTTAAATTTATTTTTATATTTTTGTGTATGTGTAGGTGTGTACAAGTGTGCATGCAGGTGCAGGTGGAGGCCAAAAGTTGGCAATGAGATGCACCCATCTTTTACATGGGTGCTGGCAGTTGATTGGGACTCATGTTTTTAAGTACTTTTTACCAACTAAGCCATCTCCATCTATTAATTAGTTTTCTGGGAATACTGGAGGTCTAACTCAGGGCCATGCACATGCTAGACAAGCACACTACCACTGAACCACAGCCAAAGAATATATATATATATTTTTTTTCCCAAGGTAGGGTCTCACTATAGCCTAGGCTGATCTAGAACTCAACTCTATAGATACAAGTTGGCCTTGAATTCACAGATCTTCCTGTTATGGAAAACTGAGTCACACAGAGATGGCATCAGATATAGAGTAGAGAATCAGAAAAGTTATTCATGGGCTGGAGAGATGGCTTAGTGGTTAAGCGCTTGCCTGTGAAGCCTAAGGACCCCGGTTCGAGGCTCGCTTCCCCAGGTCCCACGTTAGCCAGATGCACAAGGGGGCGCACGCGTCTGGAGTTCGTTTGCAGAGGCTGGAAGCCCTGGCGCGCCCATTCTCTCTCTCTCTCCCTCTATCTGTCTTTCTCTCTGTGTCTGTCGCTCTCAAATAAATAAATAAATAAATAAATAAAAAATAAAAAAAAACAGAAAAGTTATTCATGTCAACATGGACCCAGGGGAATAACTTCCAAAGTCTGAGTACTGAGCTCTGATGGCTCAGAGGTTTTATAGACAGTATGGCAGGCAGTCTGACATCATCATGAGTTCTTTATACTATTGGTGGGTTACAAGTTTCTAAGGATATATGATTTGGGGGCATGAGCAGAAAATTCCTTAGCAATAAATCAGTGATAAGAAAGTACAAATATAGAGCAGAAAGCTGTTCGCTCAGGGGTATTTGTACCATGGGCTGCACTAATCAGATAGCATACAAGCAGGGTGTAGCTACATAGATAGGGAGGAGACCAAGGGTCATGCTGTCTCCCCAGTAAGGGCCTGTACATAGAAACTGTATTTTATAGTATCATCTGAGTTTGGTTTCTTTGTTAAATTTCTTCTGCTACACTCCTATCTATGCCTTTGGAGTGATGGCATTGAGGGTGTACACCACCATGCCTGGCTGTTTTATTTTATTTTATTATTTATTTCTTTTAAATTTTTTTCACAATTTTTATTAACATTTTCCATGATTATAAAAAATATCCCATGGTAATAATCTCCCCCCCCCACTTTCCCCTTTGAAATTCCATTCTCCATCATATTACCTCCCCATCTCAATCATTCTACTTACATATACACAATACCAACCTATTAAGTACCCTCCTCCCTTCCTTTCTCTTCCCTTTATATCTCCTTTTTAACTTACTGGCCTCTGCTACTAAGTATTTTCCTTCTCATGCAGAAGCCCAATCATCTGTAGCTAGGATCCACATATGAGGGGGAACTTGTGGCGCTTGGCTTTCTGGACCTGGGTTCCCTCACTTAGTATAATCCTTTCCAGATCCATCCATTTTTCTGAAAATTTCATAACTTCATCTTTCTTTACTGCTGAGTAGAACTCCATTGTACAAATGTACCACATCTTCATTATCCACTCATCAGTTGAGGGACATCTAGGCTGGTTCCATTTCCCAGCTATAATAAATTGAGCAGCAATAAACATGGTTGAGCACGTACTTCTAAGGAAATGAGATGAGTCCCTAGGACATATGCCTAGGAGTGCTATAGCTGGGTCATATGGTAGATCAATCTTTAGCTGTTTTAGGAACTTCCACACTGATTTCCACAATGGCTGGACCAGATTGCATTCCCACCAGCAGTGTAGAAGGTTCATCTTTTTCCACATCCCCGCCAACATTTATGATCATTTGTTTTCATGATGGTAGCCAATCTGACAGGAGTGAGATGGAATCTCAATGTAGTTTTAATCTCCATTTCCCTGATGACTAGTGACGTAGAACATTTTTTTAGATGCTTATATGCCATTCGTATTTCTTCCTTTGAGAATGATCTATTTAGCTCCATAGCCCATTTTTTGATTGGCTTATTTGATTCCTTATTATTTATCTTTTTGAGTTCTTTGTATATCCTAGATATTAATCCTCTATCAGATATATAGCTGGCGAAGACTTTTTCCCATTCTGTAGGTTGCCTCTTTGCTTTTTTCACTGTGTCCTTTGCAGTGCAAAATCTTTGTAATTTCATGAGGACCCAGTGATTAACCTGTGGTTTTATTGCCTGAGCAATTGGGGTTGTATTCACAAAGTCTTTGCCAAGATCAATATGTTGAAGGGTTTCCTCTACTTTTTCCTTTAGCAGTTTCAGAGTTTCAGGTCTGATGTTAAGGTCTTTAATCCATTTGGACTTAATTCTTGTGCATGGCGAGAGAGAAGAATCTATTTTCATCCTTCTACAGATATATATATATCCAATTTTCCCAACACCATTTGCTGAAGAGGGTGTCTTTTCTCCAATGAGTATTTTTGGCATTTTTATTGAATATCAGGTGGCTATAGCTACCTGGACTTACACCTGGGTCCCCTATTCTGTTCCACTGATCTACATGTCTGTTTTTGTGCCAATACCACACTGTTTTTGTTACTATGGCTCTGTAGTATAGGTCAAAATCAGGTATGGTGATACCACTAGCCTTATTTTTGTTGCTCAGTATTATTTAGATATTTGGGGTTTTTGTGATTCCAAATGAATTTTTGGAGTGTTTTTTCTATTTCCATGAAGAATGCCTTTGGAATTTTCATAGGGATTGCATTAAATGTGTAGATTGCTTTTGGTAAGATTGCCATTTTCACAATATTTATTCTTCCAATTCTGGAACAAGGGATGTTTCTCCACTTTCTAGTGTCTTCTGCAATTCTGTTTTATTTTTATTCCCACTAAGTGCTGGGGATGGAACCTGGGGCCTTACATATGCTTGGCAACACTACCAATGAGTCACATCCTCAGCCTACCAAAGAAAATTTGATGGCAGCTTGCTAGGACTCTATACTGTGGGTGTCAAGTGAGCACAGGGCTGCTTCCAAGTAAAGGTGGGTCACTCAGGTACTCCACAGTGTTCGCTTCCTGGAATTCTGGAACCTCACAAAAAGCTGCCTGAAACATGCTCATTGGTTCAACCCTAACTGCTCCATCTGAGGAAAGACTGATGGGGAAGTTTACGCCTCTAGACAAAGCTAGAATAGCAGCAGCTGCCAGACAACTTCTGCTCAGATCAGTTTTCCAGATGACTGTCAACTGGATTTTGAACATCCAAACAAGGTTTCCCTCTTCTTTTGAACGATTTTTACCCAAGCAACTTTTTTGGCATGTGTATGCATGTTCACGTGTGTGGGGGCACACACTGCAGGTGTGTGTGCATGGGCAGAGGCAGATACCTTCCTTTTTGACTGTCCACCTTACCTCCTGAGGCACGTTCTCTCACCTAAACCCAGAGCTTGGGGACTTGGCAAGCGCAGCTAGCCCCCTGGGCCAGCTTCCCCGGGCTGGGATTACTGGTGGACCAGCACCCCCGTCAGCGTTAGTGTTGGGCTCCCAACTTGCCATCTCACATGGCGAGTGCTTTGTCTACACAACCACTGCCCCAGCTGCCACTCAGGACACTCCTCAAATGCCCTCTCCTGCCTAGGGTCTGCCAGCTCCTGACACTGCATGACAATGCCATCTGGCCACAGCAGCTGAAATGGCTTTGGGGACATAGGCCCCCAGTTGGTCACTAAATGGACTCCACAGCCACCTTTAAAAGAAGGTTCTGAAGAGGACGTGCCCTGTCCTGAGGAGTCGGGTCACAACGACCCTCTCCATGCCACAGCAGAGTGCCTAAGGGCCTCTGTGCTGCCTTCCCACCCTGCTCCTGGCTGTCCCTGCTGACAGTGCCTGTGTTGTGGTGCCCAGCCTCCCTCCCAGGGTGCATGTGCCACAGTGCCGACACAAACTAAGCAGCCTAGTATGTTCCTGTGGACAGACTGCAACCAATGGTCATAGACTCTGCGGATGGAATCTCAGGGGCTCCCTCTGAATGTCACCAGCCAAGCTTCTGTTCTGGGGTTTAAAGGGGTGGCAGCAGATCCAGCCTTTCAGCATTGCTTTGCTCCAGCATGTCATCTGTTTGCCTTTCTGACTTCTGTCATGTATGTGCTGCCTATATTCCCTGTCAATGTCTCTCTCTTTGCGGGGGCGGTGCTGACTCGGGTACTTGCTCGTGCTACGTAACTGCTTCATTACCGAGTCACACCCCCAGTCCTAGGTGGCCACATTATTTGAACTTTCTCACTCTTTAAAATTACATATAGTTTGAAAGGAACGCTGAAATCACTGTCACAACCTTGAACCTTGCATCCTGCTTACAGAAGTGAACCTGGAAGCCAGCCCTCTCAACACCCAAGCACACAGGACAAGGACAAGGGCAAGGACAAGGACACGAACTGTAGCATTTCCGTAAGTCCAAAACACTGGAGTTCCTAAAATGCCCACGTGGGAGGTACGGGAGGTGAAGCGCAGTGCCAGTACGGTGCGGCTGCTCGGGGAAGGTGGACGAGCAGGGGAATCACAGCGGGGCTTCAGAGCGATGGCTCAGTGAAGAGAGCACGGTGCCAGGGAGCACGGAGAGCACACTGCCCAACTGCCCACGTGCAAGAAACAAGAGCAAAGAAACACACAGCAGTCTGCTGGTGGTGATTTTTTTTTTTTTACGTAGGGTCTTGCTATAGGAGCCCAAAATGACCTTGAACCTACAATCATCCTGCCTCAGCCTCCTGATTACTGGGATTGCAAGCATGTGCTATCTGACTAAATCTACTTATTTTTACAAAAAGAAACAGGGACGATACTACAGCAAAGGGGGCAAGGAGGGATATGAAAGGCATGGGAGAGGGAAGGATCCTTTTTTCAAGATACCTTTCTAAACAGTTTTAAGGGTTAATACTCTAGCGTGCTTTAAAAGGAAAATTGAATCCATACAAACAACACCAAATTGAAAGGGGAAGTGAAATGATTTTACAATAAATACCACAGCTGCCCTGAAGGTGGGAAGGGAGGAAGGTGGCTATCCAAGTAGCACGTACATTCAAGCGTGGGCACCAGGAAGAAGCATCGCCAACGAACCCTCAATTCTTTATTGAACAACAGTTCTGAGGGGCAGTTGTGACGCTCTTCTGGCTGAATTAGAGGACTGAGCACACAACTATGTCGATTTTGTAGAAAGCAAGGGATTTCATTGCATACAGCTCTGGAACAGGGAAAGCCAAAAAATGTGAAAGTGGGTTAGAACTGGAGGTACTGGTGTGAACTTAAAATCCTCTGAAATTTATAAAAATGCATGTTTGTAAGTGCATGTATGTGCATGTTATGAGTAATCTTGCATAGATGTCCTAGCTGTCCACTGAAAGGAACCAAAACCAAAGACATCCCAGGCACAAGGAGACCACTGAGTCTCTAGATTTGATCTTTCAAACTATTGTCCATTGAGAGGAACTGGGGATTTTCAGAGAAATGGTTTGTTCCAGGGATAGCAAAGGAGATGCAGGATGAATATGGAATGAATATCTTCTTATTTCAGAAACCGCCAGGAAAAAATAAATGATGAAGGCTTATCACAAGGACACTGCAGTCAGCTTGAGAGGATTCCCATGGGCCAACTCTGGGACAATTTGGCCACCAAAGTAATTAAATATAGTAATGGAATAAAGCCATCAGAAATGGGAGTCCATGCTGATAAGATAAATCACTGTCTGGGGAGCAGGGGCCTTGCTTGCAGCAGAATGAAGGGCTGACTAAACACAGAGGGCAGCTGCTGCTGGCAAGCCAGCTGTGGGTCATGAGAACACTGGCTCCCACAAACACCCAGTCTAATGGGGAACCGGGTCTCCAAGTGTCTCTACAGGGACTGCTTAAGTTACAAAGAAAGAGAAAGGAATTCTTCAGTGGAGAAGCTGGGCAACACCTTAACCAGGCATCCAAACTGAACACTCAGGAGGAACAGAGGGCCATCATGTGTCTTCTGCCACGACACCCTAAAAGAACAGAACACTAGCAAGCAGTACCTCAGACCCATCACGGAGACATGTCGGACAGAGGCAAAAAGAGTATTTCATCCGAACTGAGGAGAGTCTACAATCTTCGCTTGAAAACAAAATGCTGGGCAGGGGTCTGGGTGTGGTGATGCACACCTGTAATGGCTGAATCCTGGCATTTGGGAAGCTGAGGCAAGAGGATCAAGAGTTCAAGGTGAACCTATGCTACACAGCGAAACCTTGTCTCATCTGCTTTCATTTCATTTACATATTTATTTTTATAATAAATAAATAGCCCAGGCTGACCCGGAACTCACTCTGTAGTCCCAGGCTGGCCTCAGACTCACAATGATCCTCCTACCTATGCCTACTAGATGCTGGGATGAAAGGTGTGTGCCACCACATTCGGCTGCCTGTCTCTCTTTTTTTTTAATATTGCTATTGTAGTTGAGCACGTGCTTCCACCTGCTGGAGGCTCTCAGTTCAATTCCAATCACCAAAATTAAAAAAAAAAATAATCAACCTGACACCGAAAAGAGAAAGCTAGAGAACTGTTTCACAAAAGCAGGCCAGAGTTATGACAACTGAAGGAACTACCCAATCCAGACTCAGACCTTGTACTGGAGGGGAATATGTAATAAAGGCCAAGAGACACAATAGGACCAGCGTAGGAAGGAAGTATGGACTGACTACTGTGGTCAAGAACACGCTGTTCTGAGCGAATGCATACTCAGACCTCGGGAGGACCTGCAGGATGTGACCTTCCCCTCCAAAAAGTGGGGGGGGGGGCATGTATGCAGGAGTCAGAGGAGACGTGAGCACAAGGACAGAACATGGGAAGCTGGGGAAAGACAAATGGGTGTTCTTTCCACTATTATTATTTACACAACTTTTTGCACTTTGGAACTTGTTTCCAATTAAGAAGTTTGAAAAATTACTACTATAAGCACAAACCCAGCACCCATATAAAGCAACTGTAAGAACATACACAACAACTATGCACTCACCAGACAGGTGCTTTAATCAGCTAAGCTGTCATGGAGCCCACACTAAACATGTGCATTTTGAAAAGGAGAAAAGGGGCCGGGCGTGGTGGCACACACCTTTAATCCCAGCACTCGGGAGGCAGAGGTAGGAGGATCACCGTGAATTTGAGGCCACCCTAAGAATACATAGTGAATTCCAGATCAGCCTGAGCCAGAGTGAGACCCTACCTCAACCCCCCCAAAAAAAATATAAATAAAGAAATAAATAAAAAGGAGAAAAGGGGCTGGAGAGATGGCTCAGCAGTTAAGGCACTTGCCTGCAAAACCTAACAAGCCGGGTTCAATTCCCCTGTACATATTCCCCAATATAAAGCCAGATTCACAAAGAGATGCATGCATCTGGAGTTCATTTACAGTGGCTACAAGCCCTGGCACACCCATTCTCTCTGTCCGTCTTCTCTTTATCTCTCTCTGCTTGCAAATTGATTGATTGCTTTTTAAATTTTTTTAAAAATGTTTATTTATTTATTTGAAAGTGACAGAGAAAGAGGCAGAGAGAGAGAGTGAGAGAGAATGGGCACTCCAGGGCCTCCAGCCACTGCAAACGAACTACAGACACATGTGCCCCCTTTGCATCTGGCTAACGTGGGTCCTGGGGAATTGAGCCTCGAACCAGGGTCCTTAGGCTTCACAGGCAAGCGCTTAACCGCTAAGCCATCTCTTCAGCCCTAATTGATTGCTTTTTAAAGAGATTAGCAAGTGTCAGAGATCAAGCCCGCCTCCCAGCTGGCTCTGCAAGAGCAGGAAGAGGCCTGGCTGCTACCACCATCTCAGCACCCCCTGTGATGCCAATACCCCTGGAAGGGACCAGAAATAGGCGGGCTGGCTCACCTTCTGGTCCTACCACCCACATGAAGATATAAGTACTGGCTTGCCTCCCAGCAAGAGCACAGTGTGCGCACTCTCCTCACCCTTTTCCCCGACATGCGAGGCCACATACGGGGGTTTTCCAACTATGGTCACGGTGTAAAGGTTTCTAGGGGAAAGATAAAGTTACCAGGAAGAGAGAAGACACTGCGTTTTTTCTGGCTGTGGTAAGGCTGCACAGCTGTGCACCAAAACACAAACAACGTCTGGCTGGTGAGGCAGAGAGAGGGGAGCGTGCTGCACGGACAGGAAAGAGCTTGGCATGACCAGTGAGCGGAGAATGGACACCAACCGTGCCTGTCCTGAAGACATGCTCGGAGAAGGTGACCCTCACAGAAGGCAGGAAAACAGGGAGCTGGGGAGATGGCACGGTCATTAAAGTACCTGCTTTGAAAGCATGAGGATCTGAGTTTGATTCTTAGCACCAAAGCCAGGTGTGGCGGCGCACGCCTTTAATCCCAGCACTCGGGAGGCAGAGGTAGGAGGATTGTCGAGAGTTCAAGGCCACCCTGAGCCTCTATAGTGAATTTTAGGTCAGCCTGGGCTAGAGCGAGACCCTACCTTGAAGACTTAAAAAGAGAAAGAGAGCCAACAAACGTGCCAGGTGTGGTAGCGTGTGCCTATGATCATAGCACTGGGGAGGTGGAGAGCGTTCCTGAGGATGACAGCTGAAGTTGGCCTCTGCACACACAGGTGTACACACATACACACAACTGTATCCACACACATGCTGTCTACCACGCAAAAACAAAACAAAAACCTGCCAGACAAAGTTGCACACACTTACAGCCCCAGTGCTGAGGAGGCAGAGACAGGAGGATCTTTGGGGCTTGCTAGCCAGCCAGTTGGAGAGATTCAGGCCCATGAGAGACTCTGTCTCAAGAAAAAGTTGGACTAAAAAAAAGAAAGAAAGAAAAAGTTGGATATATTCCTGAGGAACAAAAACACATGCATACACATGTATAGATACACATACATAAAGAACTTGAAAAGAGCTAATTTTTGAAGAAGAAAACAATCACAATCATCCTGTGACCAAAGACTGTTCTGGAAAAGATTCATTTCAGAACTTTCCTACAGAAGCTTCTTCATGTCTGATGGTTCCACGGGGATTTCTAATATCCATTTTATCCTTAAGTCAAAGCCATCCTGAAGATTGGGGAGCTAAGGGGCTCACTGCTGTTAACAACTGACCTCTAAGGAGGATGGTGTCTTTAAATGCAGGTGTGTGCCATCAGGTTTTTTTTTTTGAGCTCTATATCAGCTTCAGTAAATAGGAAATTTACAGTCACTTTCAAAGGCTTAAAGCTAAACCCAGCAGTTCCTGGGCTGCCCTGCTGACAATACTACATTCCATCCCCAGAGGCAACTACACAGGACTTTGGTAGCTGTTTGTTTTTATGCAAACATACATATTGTTTAAGTGCACACATTTCTCCCTGGCTGTGAATGTGTGTCTGTAATGTGAGTGCATGTACATGTATGTACTTTGTTGTGTGTGTGTGAAGACGCACATACATCACAGCGCACATGCGTGTGGCGGTCAGGTGAAGCTTCAGGTGCTCCTGTTCCAGCTCCTTTGAAGCAGGGTCTCTTATTGCTTGCGGCTGCTTTTGCCAGGCTAGTTGACCAGCAAATCTCTAGGAAATTCTTGTCACTACCACCCTTCTCGCCAGAGTCAGGCTGGGAGTATAGATGTCCCACAGATTTATATGGGACTGGGGAACAAAACTACAGTACTCACACTTGTGAAGCAAGTGATCTATGCACTGAGCCATCTTCTCAGCTGCCAGCCTACACATATTCCGTCCACTCCATTAATAAAGTGGTGAGGAGGGGTTCCTGGTCTCTATACCTCCCCTAACTTCTCCATTCAAAAAGTGGTGAGGAAGAGTTCCTGGTCTCTACACCCCCTCTACCTTCTCCATTCATAAAGTGGTGAGGAAGGGTTCCTGATCCCTACACCCCCTCTACCTTCTCCATTCATAAAGGGGTGAGGAAGGGTTCCTGATCTCTACACCACCCCTACCTTCTCCATTCATAAAGTGGTGAGGAAGAGTTCCTGATCTCTACACCCCCCACCTTCTCCATTCATAAAGTGGTGAGGAAGGGTTCCTGATCTCTACACGCCCTCTACTTTCTCCATTCATAAAGTGGTGAGGAAGGGTTCCTGATCTCTACATGCCCTCACTTTCTCCATTCATAAAGTGGTGAGGAAGGGTTCCTGATTTCTACACCCCCTCTACCTTCTCCATTCATAAAGTGGTGAGGAAGGGTTCCTGATCTCTACACCCCCTCTACCTTCTCCATTCATAAAGTGGTGAGGAACAGTTCCTGATCTCTACACCCCCTCTACCTTCTCTATTCATAAAGTGGTGAGGAAGAGTTACTGATCTCTACGCCCCCTCTACCTTCTCCATTCATAAAGTGGTGAGGAAGAGTTACTGATCTCTACACCCCCTCTACCTTCTCCATTCATAAAGTGGTGAGGAAGGGTTCCTGATCTCTACACCCCTCTACCTTCTCCATTCATAAAGTGGTGAGGAAGGGTTCCTGATCTCTACACCCCCTCTACCTTCTCCATTCATAAAGTGGTGAGGAAGGGTTCCTGATCTCAACACCCCCCACCTTCTCCATTCATAAAGTGGTGAGGAAGGGTTCCTGATCTCTACACCCCCTCTACCTTCTACATTCACATAAAGTGGTAAGGAAGAGTTCCTGATCTCTACACCCCCTCTACCTTCTCCATTCATAAAGTGGTGAGGAAGGGTTCCTGATCTCTACACTCCCACTACCTTCTCCATTCATAAAGTGGTGAGGAACAGTTCCTGATCTCTACACCCCCTCTAACTTCTCCATTCATAAAGTGGTGAGGAAGAGTTACTGATCTCTACACACCCCCTACCTTCTCCATTCATAAATTGGTGAGGAAGAGTTCCTGATCTCTACACCCCCCACCTACTCCATTCATAAAGTGGTGAGGAAGGGTTCCTGATCTCTACACCCCCTCTACCTTCTCCATTCATAAATTGGTGAGGAAGAGTTCCTGATCTCTACACGACCCCCAACTTCTCCATTCATAAAGGGGTGAGGAAGAGTTCCTGATCTCTACACCCCCTCTACCTTCTCCATTCATAAAGTGGTGAGGAAGAGTTACTGATCTCTACACACCCTCTACCTTCTCCATTCATAAAGAGGTGAGGAAGAGTTCCTGATCTCTACACACCCCCTACCTTCTCCATTCATAAATTGGTGAGGAAGAGTTCCTGATCTCTACACCCCCTCTACCTTCTCCATTCATAAAGTGGTGAGGAAGGGTTCCTGATCTCTACACCCCCCACCTTCTCCATTCATAAAGTGGTGAGGAAGAGTTCCTGATCTCTACACCCCCTCTACCATCTCCATTCATAAAGTGGTGAGGAAGGGTTACTTATCTCTACACCCCCTCTACCTTCTCCATTCATAAAATGGTGAGGAAGAGTTCCTGATCTCTACACCCCCCACCTTCTCCATTTATAAAGTGGTGAGGAAGAGTTCCTGATCTCTACACACCCTCTACCTTCTCCATTCATAAAGTGGTGAGGAAAGGTTCCTGATCTCTACACGCCCCCACCTTCTCCATTCATAAAGTGGTGAGGAAGGGTTACTTATCTCTACACCCCCTCTAACTTCTCCATTCATAAAGTGGTGAGGAAGAGTTCCTGATCTCTACACCCCCCACCTTCTCCATTCATAAAGTGGTGAGGAAGGGTTCCTGACCTCTACACCCCTTCTACCTTCTCCATTCATAAAGTGGTGAGGAAGGGTTCCTGATCTCTACACCCCCTCTACCTTCTCCATTCATAAAGTGGTGAGGAACAGTTCCTGATCTCTACACCCCCTCTACCTTCTCTATTCATAAAGTGGTGAGGAAGAGTTACTGATCTCTACGCCCCCTCTACCTTCTCCATTCATAAAGTGGTGAGGAAGAGTTACTGATCTCTACACCCCCTCTACCTTCTCCATTCATAAAGTGGTGAGGAAGGGTTCCTGATCTCTACACCCCTCTACCTTCTCCATTCATAAAGTGGTGAGGAAGGGTTCCTGATCTCTACACCCCCTCTACCTTCTCCATTCATAAAGTGGTGAGGAAGGGTTCCTGATCTCAACACCCCCCACCTTCTCCATTCATAAAGTGGTGAGGAAGGGTTCCTGATCTCTACACCCCCTCTACCTTCTACATTCACATAAAGTGGTAAGGAAGAGTTCCTGATCTCTACACCCCCTCTACCTTCTCCATTCATAAAGTGGTGAGGAAGGGTTCCTGATCTCTACACTCCCACTACCTTCTCCATTCATAAAGTGGTGAGGAACAGTTCCTGATCTCTACACCCCCTCTAACTTCTCCATTCATAAAGTGGTGAGGAAGAGTTACTGATCTCTACACACCCCCTACCTTCTCCATTCATAAATTGGTGAGGAAGAGTTCCTGATCTCTACACCCCCCACCTACTCCATTCATAAAGTGGTGAGGAAGGGTTCCTGATCTCTACACCCCCTCTACCTTCTCCATTCATAAATTGGTGAGGAAGAGTTCCTGATCTCTACACGACCCCCAACTTCTCCATTCATAAAGGGGTGAGGAAGAGTTCCTGATCTCTACACCCCCTCTACCTTCTCCATTCATAAAGTGGTGAGGAAGAGTTACTGATCTCTACACACCCTCTACCTTCTCCATTCATAAAGTGGTGAGGAAGAGTTCCTGATCTCTACACACCCCCTACCTTCTCCATTCATAAATTGGTGAGGAAGAGTTCCTGATCTCTACACCCCCTCTACCTTCTCCATTCATAAAGTGGTGAGGAAGAGTTCCTGATCTCTACACCCCCCACCTTCTCCATTCATAAAGTGGTGAGGAAGAGTTCCTGATCTCTACACCCCCTCTACCATCTCCATTCATAAAGTGGTGAGGAAGGGTTACTTATCTCTACACCCCCTCTACCTTCTCCATTCATAAAATGGTGAGGAAGAGTTCCTGATCTCTACACCCCCCACCTTCTCCATTTATAAAGTGGTGAGGAAGAGTTCCTGATCTCTACACACCCTCTACCTTCTCCATTCATAAAGTGGTGAGGAAAGGTTCCTGATCTCTACACGCCCCCACCTTCTCCATTCATAAAGTGGTGAGGAAGGGTTACTTATCTCTACACCCCCTCTAACTTCTCCATTCATAAAGTGGTGAGGAAGAGTTCCTGATCTCTACACCCCCCACCTTCTCCATTCATAAAGTGGTGAGGAAGGGTTCCTGACCTCTACACCCCTTCTACCTTCTCCATTCATAAAGTGGTGAGGAAGGGTTCCTGATCTCTACACCCCCTCTACCTTCTCCATTCATAAAGTGGTGAGGAAGGGTTCCTGATCTCTACACACCCTCTGCCTTCTCCATTCATGAAGTGGTGAGGAAGGGTTCCTGATCTTTACACCCCCCCACCTTCTCCATTCATAAAGTGGTGAGGAAGAGTTACTGATCTCTACACACCCTCTACCTTCTCAATTCATAAAGTGGTGAGGAGGAGTTCCTGATCTCTACACCCCCTCTACCTTCTCCATTCATAAAGTGGTGAGGAAGGGTTCCTGATCTCTACACCCCCTCTACCTTCTCCATTCATAAAGTGGTGAGGAAGGGTTCCTGATCTCTACACCCCCTCTACCTTCTCTATTCATAAAGTGGTGAGGAAGGGTTCCTGATCTCTACACCCCCTCTACCTTCTCCATTCATAAAGTGGTGAGGAAGGGTTCCTGATCTCTACACCCCCTCTACCTTCTCCATTCATAAAGTGGTGAGGAAGGGTTCCTGATCTCTACACACCCTCTACCTTCTCCATTCATAAAGTGGTGAGGAACAGTTCCGGATCTCTACACCCCCCAACCTTCTCCATTCATAAAGTGGTGAGGAAGAGTTCCTGATCTCTACACCCCCTCTACCTTCTCCATTCATAAAGTGGTGAGGAAGAGTTCCTGATCTCTACACCCCCTCTACCTTCTCCATTCAAAAAGTCGTGAGGTTGAGTTACTGATCTCTACACCCGCTCTACCTTCTCCATTCATAAAGTGGTGAGGAAGAGTTCCTGATCTCTACACCCCCCACCTTCTCCATTCATAAAGTGGTAAGGAAGAGTTCCTGATGTCTACATCTCCTCTACCTTCTCCATTCATAAAGTGGTGAGGAAGGGTTCCTGATCTCTACACCCCCTCTACCTTCTCCATTCATAAAGTGGTGAGGAAGGGTTCCTGATCTCTACCCCCACTCTACCTTCTCCATTCATAAAGTGGTGAGGAAGGGTTCCTGATCTCTACACCCCCTCTACCTTCTCCATTCATAAAGTGGTGAGGAAGGGTTCCTGATCTCTACACCCCCTCTACCTTCTACATTCATAAAATGGTGAGGAAGGGTTCCTGATCTCTACACCCCCACCTTCTCTATTCATAAAGTGGTGAGGAACAGTTCCTGATCTCTACACCCCCTCTACCTTCTCCATTCATAAAGTGGTGAGGAAGAGTTACTGATCTCTACACCCCCTCTACCTTCTCCATTCATAAAGTGGTGAGGAAGAGTTCCTGATATCTACACCCCCTCTACCTTCTCCATTCATAAAGTGGTTAGGAAGGGTTCCTGATCTCTACACCCCCCACCTTCTCCATTCATCAAGTGGTAAGGTACAGTTCCTTATCTCTACACCCCCTCTACCTTCTCCATTCATAAAGTGGTGAGGAAGAGTTCCTGATCTCTACAACCCCACACCTTCTCCATTCATAAAGTGGTGAGGAAGGGTTCCTGATCTCTACACCCCCTCTACCTTCTCCATTCATAAAGTGGTGAGGAACAGTTCCTGATCTCTACACCCCCTCTACCTTCTCTATTCATAAAGTGGTGAGGAAGAGTTACTGATCTCTACGCCCCCTCTACCTTCTCCATTCATAAAGTGGTGAGGAAGAGTTACTGATCTCTACACACCCTCTACCTTCTCCATTCATAAAGTGGTGAGGAAGAGTTACTGATCTCTACACCCCTCTACCTTCTCCATTCATAAAGTGGTGAGGAAGGGTTCCTGATCTCTACACCCCCTCTACCTTCTCCATTCAAAAGTGGTGAGGAAGGGTTCCTGATCTCTACACGCCCCAACCTTCTCCATTCATAAAGTGGTGAGGAAGGGTTCCTGATCTCAACACCCCCCACCTTCTCCATTCATAAAGTGGTGAGGAAGGGTTCCTGATCTCTACACGCCCCAACCTTCTCCATTCATAAAGTGGTGAGGTGGGGTTCCTGATTTCTACACCCCCCACCTTCTCCATTCATAAAGTGGTGAGGAATAGTTCCTGATCTCTACACGCCTCCACCTTCTCCATTCATAAAGTGGTGAATAAGAGTTCCTGATCTCTATACCCCCTCACCTTCTCCATTCATAAAGTGGTGAGGAAGAGTTCCTGATCTCTACACACCCTCACCTTCTCCATTCATAAAGTGGTGAGGAAGGGTTCCTGATGACTACATGCCCCCTATCTTCTCCATTCATAAAGTGGTGAGGAGGGGTTCCTGATTTCTACACCCCCTCACCTTCTCCATCATAAAGTGGTGAGGAAGGGTGCCTGATCTCTACACCCCCCCAACTTCTCCATTCATAAAGTGGTGAGGAAGAGTTCCTGATCTCTACACCCCCTCTACCTTCTCCATTCATAAAGTGGTGAGGAAGAGTTCCTGATCTCTATACCCCCCCCACCTTCTCCATTCATAAAGTGGTGAGGAAGAGTTCCTGATCTTTACACACCCCACCTTCTCCATTCATAAAGTGGTGAGGAAGGGTTCTTGATCTCTACACCCCCTCTACCTTCTCCATTCATAAAGTGGTGAGGAAGAGTTCCTGATCTCTACATGCTCCCTACCTTCTCCATTCATAAAGTGGTGAGGAAGGGCTCCTGATGTCTATACTCCCCTTGACTTTCCTTCTATCTTCTTCCATCTTCCTAAAGTGGCTCTGTGAGATATTTTGGTTCAGTTCATGTTTGCTTATTTTCTGATCATGTATCCCTTTACTTCAGGTATTTATTACATTTCTTCATATTTATGACTAAATCTTCCCATGCCTCCAGAATATGGTTAGATAGGAATAGGATTGTGGACATTTAAAATTTTCTAGGTTGTATATTTTTCTACTGTTCAAATAGTTTGTAAGAAAAATGCCCGTGTATCATTTTTTTAATTACTGAAATAAATAATACTTCCATTTAAGAAAAACAAAACCAAATAAAAAATGATGACAGCTACAACAAGACAAATACTGAATTACACTACGCTAAGGTGCCCATTCAGTTAGCTGCCATGATGGGAGAAGGGGAAATAGGGAGGTATTTAATGGGACAGCTTTCTAGTTGGCAAATGAAAAGAAGTCTGGAAACAGTGGCAATGTATGCACAAGGTGACTGCACCAAACACCACAGCACTGTACATTTGAAAATGGTGAAGACAGACTATTAGAGTATGTACAATAGTTTATAAGAGAAAACAAAGGAAAGGGAAGGAAGAGAATAAAAGAAATCAGGCAAGGTAAGGCCCTATCCATCTCCGCACTTGCCATCCAGCAAGAGGATCTGTTGGGGAGCCCTGTGCGTCAGGAGCAGGGGAAGACTGTCAGGATCCAAGAACGTTATGTCTGACTCTTGAGATGACAACTCGAGCCATATCTCCCAGCTTCCCAATCCCGGTGACGCGCTGAGATTTCAAGTAACAGCAATACTTCACTGCCTCGCTTGGGATGATGTACGTTCAAATCTGATTAATATTTGGTAAATAAAGTGCTTTTCAGGGAAATGGCAGGCATGACCTCCCCACAGTCTCTGACTTCACAGATCCAAGGATTTCCCCAACTATCCTCTGGGCTCTATATTCCAGAAACCAGAGCAAGACAGACAATGGAAGGGGGAGGGGAAAAGAAGGCTGCCTTCACTGGAAGGTCTAGGGAAGGGGGAAGATGTGCTGCTGGTTACCAAGGGAATCAGGGAGGGCAGTGTGTGATTGGATAGCTTGAGAGTGGAGTTTCAAGGTCCATCAGGCCACTGGCAGTGGCAGGAAGAGTGTACTGAGAATGCAGGTCCCCCCCCCCCACTTTTTTTTTTAAAGGCAAGCACCTCCAATTGACTTTATTTTATCTTTACAACAACCCTAAAAGATAAGACTATTAAATACCTCATTTTGTAGAGGATGAAAATGACATACAGAACTAGTAAGTTGCAAAGCCCTAATGGGAAGGTCCCCTTTTTTTAAGTGTCCCAACTGGGCAGAGGTTTTTCTGGGAAGCTGTTCTTCCAAGCATTTGTCCTCACAAAGTCCCGCCTTCCTTTTCAACTAGTTAAGTCCACGGGAAAAGGTGATGGCAGAATTTCCCTACCATAGTGTGGGGGCACTACGATCCTGTTCCTCCCCTCCTCCCACTCTCACACCCACACTCACTCATCTCACACATCACTGAGAAATGGGTCCCGCAAAAATCTCCAGGGGCTCAAGCCCAGAGTCTACCCCACCAGGCTCTCTCCAAGCTCCTGCCCTTCTCTCATTGTGTCATGAGCTAAACACTGCAGTGTGGGCATTCTCACATGACAACCTCAGGGCTAGGCATCAGAAAAGCCCCTCTACAGGAGGACAAGTGCAGGGGGCAATAGCTTGCTCAGAATCACAGGCTGTCCAGGGGCAGGGCTGGGCTTCAGGCCTCCCTAAAAGCCAGTCCCCGGCTCACGCAATCAGAACATGGCTGGGCTTTGCAGGATGAGTAAGAAACAAGGCCGGCTTCCAATTCATCTAGCAGAGACTTAAAACAAGGCAAAGCTGGGAGTCAGAGCCCTTAGGGATCCCTCATGCAACTGATTCGCAGGTACGTCAGTCCTGTTGCCTCTGTCTTCACCGCATGCCTTTTCTGGAATTCCAGGAAAAGAGTAGGCTCTGAAGTCAAGCTGGGCAACAAATGCCTACTTCATCCACAGGCCAAGTCAGCATCCCGGCCCAACTGTCCCTGGGAGGAGCTGCAGTGAGTCAGTGTCTGGCGTCAGGTCCGCTCAGTAAGTTATGGCTCGAAGTCACTGCAAAGGCCAATGACTTTCCCTTCCCTCTGACTGAAGGGCGAGCTCAGAAACAAGCATGCCCTGCGCTGATACCTGGGCAGACCAGATGGGACACTTTTTTGGCTGCAGGGAGGACGACATCCCTTGTCTTCCTTTTGACAGCCCATTTCTTCAGATTTAGAGGCTCTTTAATTTCGTGGCTTCAGAACAAAATTATGACTTGGGACCCAGGAGAGCTAAGGGGAAGCAGGCTTTGTGGCACAATGGGGAGGAGTCCAAGGACCTGGATTCATTCTGCACACCTTCTTGGGGCTTAGATGAGGAGGTGTGAGTTCTGGGTTCTGCGTTTATAGAAAACAAGTCAATGCCACATTCACATCACGTCACAGTAAAACTATGCCTTATGACCACATATCCTTTTTGGTTTTACTCTATTTCACCCTACCTTTCAAGGTAGAAATGTTGCTACTAGAATGGGGGCAGCAGAGATGGGGACAGATTAGTGAGAGACAGCATCCACGTCAGTGTCCATGTCAGTTACACTCCTTGGGGCGGCTCCCTCCTAGATCCTGGGACAATGAAAGCAGCTTGCTGGAGAAGAAGTAATGTGAAGCAGACAGTAAGCGGCATGTCCACTTCAACCCAAGAAGAGAGAAGGACGGCGCGTGAGCCTGACAAAGGCCGAACATCCAGAACACGCCCGACCTAGCACCCTGTCCCTGCTTCTCAGGAGCAAACCTCGGTGCTTGGGGAAAGAGCCACCATTGACTTGTGACCTCGGCCTGGCCGAGGGGCTGTAGCCTCCAGACACCCTTCGGAGTCACAGGGACTAACAGCTGGGGTTTTATTCAGACACAGATGGAGGGCAAGGTCAGAATACCCACCAACTGCCCTTCAAACCTGAGACCAGATCGAATACATGCTTCAGAAAGTTCCAGAATGGAAGTGAACTGGCCAGCTCTGGGGAAGCTGCGTGCATTTATAGCAAGCTGAGCAAGAAGATGACAGCTTATCATGTTTTGAAATGATTAATGTGTTCCAGAAATTACAAGGGCAGCTAAATGGTCATGGGGGTCACTGCTTGGCTGAGCTCTGAGGTCAGCACTAGCTGCCCAGGCAGGCCTCTGGGGAAACCCTAGGGCTGGTTGGCACAATGTAGCCACAAGTGCCTGGGAAAGCTGCTTTGCGAGGCTGATGACAACATCACCCCTGTTCCATGCACAGGGCAGAAGAGCTCGGTGCCAAGGAACCCCAACCCAATCCCAGCAGGCCATGTGGCCACGGCAGCTGTACTAAGCTGGCCTGCAGCCCCCCTACGCTAGGACAGGCTGCCCGGCCAACAGTTAGGTTAGGGCTTGGGGCCAAGCCTGCCCTGTCCAGACTGCTGTTAGTCACAGCAGGGTCTGGCTAGAGAGCATCCCATAAAAGGACTAGAATGAAATCAGGAACATCTTTCCAAGATACAGATTGACAAGAACACCATGTACAAAATGAAGTGAAGACATCCATTTTCCCCAGTGTGACTCTACAATGGCTGAGCCTAGAGTTTGGGTATACAACTTTCTTCCCAGCTAACAAAAACCCTAAAATGCCTGCAGAAATGGCTCAGCTTAGTTAAGGTGCTTGCTGGCAAAGCCTAAGGACCCAAGTTTGATTCCCTCATACCTGTGTAATGCCAGAAGTACAAGGTGGAACATGCAATCTGGAGTTCCTTTTTAGTGGCCCTGACATGCCCATTCTCTCCTCCTCTCTCTCTCTCTCAAATAAATAAATAAAATAAATATTTTTAAAATTTTTATTTATGAGAGAGAGAATGGGCATGCCAGGGCATTCAGCCATAGCTAACAAACTCCAGAAGCATGTACCATCTTGTGCATGTGGCTTATGTGGGTCCTGGGGAATCGACCCTGGATCTTTCGGCTTTGCAGGCGAGCACCTTATCTGCTAAGCCATATATACTTTAAAAAACAAACAAACCTAAAATCACCTTATGAGCAAACAAGCATGACTTCCCTTGTGGCTACCCTTCAACCTCCCCACCAAAGTGACATTTGCTGACAAAGGTTTCCCAGGCCCCAAACAAACCCCTAAACCAAAAGGCTCACTGCACATTGCACAGAAATAAAAGTAGGAGAGAGACACTGAGCCTCAGAAAGAGGCTGGAGCCACCAGCCCATATTTTGGTCATACTACTAACACTGTGACCTTGGAATTCATGGACAGCTGCTAAGACCATCACGATGGGCCGGTGGCCATGGCGGCATGGCTGTGTACTGGATGCAGAATAACAGACAGCCCCCAGAGGCTAATGAGCTCCCCAGCAGTGCCTCAGTCAGTGGCTCTGGGCTACAGCACCAGACACCATGGCCCAAGCAGGTCACAAGGTCCCTGCTGACAGGGCTGACCTGCAGTGTACCCTTAACCCCAATAGCTTGGGGCTGCTCAGGAAAGGAGGTGCAGGACCTTGACTCCAGTGAACAAAGCCCTGGCCCTATGGCCACCAAACAGTTTTTACCGCTACCAGCAGCACCTCACCCCAGTGCCTGGGCCATCTGCAGGGCCATGAGGCTGGTCCATGACTCAAGCTACTGGCCACATCAAGTGGGGTTTTTTTGTTGTTGTTGTTTTGGTTTTTCGAGGTAGGGTCTCACTCTAGCCCAGACTGACCTGGAATTCACTATGGAGTCTCAGGCTGGCCTCAAACTCTCAGTGATCCTCGTACTTCTGCCTCCCGGGCGCTGGGATTAAAGGTGTGTGCCACCACGCCCCATGTCAAGTGTTTTTGACCCCAGGGCAAATGATGTACAGTTCCAGAATGCTTTAGCCACTCCACAACAAGCAGGAAAAGAAAGTGAACTGGCTCATCCCTGGCAGAGCAAGAGAGGAAGGCAGGCTTCTGTGGACCAAGCACCCAGGCACCACACAAATGTACCTCACTCTGAACAGACATGACTTCAAAAAACCCAGAAAGAGAGCCTAAGAACTGTATTTGTTGGTGTGACTCCAAAAGCTCATAATCTATTAAAGGCACATGATCCTGGTGACACAGTCCTGCCTTCTTGCTGTTGTAATAGGACACAAGTCTAACCCAAGTTAATGGGAGGAATGACAACAGGGACGGCTGGGTGATGACAGTGTTAATGACGGCAGCAGCAGCAAGTGCTCAGGCAGCATTTATATGGGCCAGCCCTGTCCTCAGCCGATAAGGGATGGGATGCAGTAATTCTTGCAATGACAGCCAGACATGGGGCGCATGTCTTCAATGCCAGCACTCAAGAGGCTGAGGTAGAGGCCAGCTTGGGCTGCAAAGTGAGTTCCAGATATTCCAACGGCCGGGTTCCCTGGAATGAGGTACCCTGGTGGGCACTGGGGACGAGCAGAAGCACCCGCGGAGCATACACAGGAGCAGGAGGAGGACAGAGGACACAGACAGAGGCCTGCCGGCTGCGGGCAGGCGCGGGCGGGGGCGTCCGGGGTGCACTCACCTTCACGCTCCCCACTCGTCTTCACGCCTTTCGAACCACCCTCTGTACCTTTAGCCTTCTCGGCGTCTTCCGGGGCGTCCTCTGCAGGCCCTTTCTCCTCGTCGTCGTCCTCCCCAACATTTTTGTAGTTGGGTCTCTTTTGCGCCCGCCTCTTGCCCTTGTGCTTGTTCATCTCAAGGGACCGTTCGAGTGACTCAGTGGGCTTAATGAAGCACCGAATGCTGGGCTTGGCCTAGGAAAGTCCAACAACGACATTGGGGGATCAGGATGCAAGAATGCCAGTGGCTGCTCGCAGACTGCCCAAGAGCTCCTGGCTAAGAAGTCACCTCCGAAACAACGAATGCCACCTTGTGGGTGTCAAACTCTTACCAGGATCATCTTCCCCACTGTCAAGCAATAGTACCAGGTACTGCTCATAATGCCAGCTAAGTCAGAAGCTACCTCTTAGGCAAGCTTGGTCCCAGCTACCAAGGAGGCTGAGGTGGGAAGGATCCCAATTTCAAGGCCTGCCTGGGCGAGAGTCCTGCCAGGCTGGACAACCTTGTAGGAGGCTATCTCAAAACAGGCCCTTGGCTTCCCACCAGGAATAGATGGGAAGACCCTATTGCTGAACTCCACATACTTGGGCTGCAAGGCCACTGAGAAACCCTGCTGGAAATGAGCTGAAAACCTCCTCCATGTAGACCAGCTGACAGAAAGCTGGAAGAAGCCATTCTACATACAGTTCAATGGGAGAGAGAGAAATCACCAGTGAAGATACCCAACAGTGGATACTGCAGCCTTATATTTGGCCATCCAGGCCAAATGAGCCAACGGGTGCAATAGTGGCACATCTGTCATGGTGGAAATCAACTGCCCTCTAGTGGACTGAAGGCCTGCTCCATGGGGGGAATACATCTCTGATACTGAAAACTTAAAACAGGGGTAGTCATGAACCCTAGGGGTATAATGTCTGCTGCTGACTGGATAAATGTATATACTATGCTTATCAAACTGCCCAGTAGGCACTTCTCTTAATGTTCATACCCTTATATTAATGCTACCCTCACTTTTGGTAGAGAATCTTCTCTTTTCAGATGGCAGTGACCTTGGGATGACTCAGAAGGCATCATGGTGCTAGAAAGAAGTGACAGGAGTGCTCAGCACTGCAATATCTCTATCACACCTTCCAAGGCTCAGGGTCCATTGCAGAAGACATGGCAGAAAGAATGTAAGAGCCAAAGGAAGGGTAGGACTCCTTACAATGTGTTCCTCCAGACACAAAATGGCCTGGATATCCATGATCTCACAATGCCTGATACTACCTACACAAGACCATAATAATAAGAGGAAAAGATCATGATATCAAAATAAAAGAGAGACTGATTGAGAAGGGGAGGGGATATTATGGAGAATAGAGTTTCAAAGGGGAAAGTGGGGGAGGAGGAAGGGCATTACCATGGGATATTTTTTATAATCATGGAAGTTGTTAATAAAACAATTGAAAAAGAAATAAAGAGAGAGCTGGGGATACAGTTCAGTTGCCTGGCACGGGTGAGACCTAGGCTCCTTCCCCAGTTCCATGCATGTGTGCAGACACACTATGAAGACCAGTTCTCTCTGTGCCAGCTGTCCAAGCAGGAAAACTTCTAGCTCACGCTCAGGTGTGCTCTCTATGTTCCATTCACTGTTCTGAGAACTCAAAGACTACAGCACCCCACAGACAGTACTCATTTTTGTGTCAAGGAAGCTGCAGCTCAGAAGTTCTGAGCACCTTCCCAAAGTCACAGTGCCAGGAGGCTAGAGCTGAGACTCAAACCCACACACCACTGCCTCAGTTTGAATCACAGTGACAGGACATGCGTTATGGTTAGACTTTTTTAGTTTTTGGCTTGAGACAAGGTACTATGTAGCACTGGTTGGCCTCAAACTTGCTATGCAGCAGAGGATTACTCTGAACTCCTAATTCTCCTGCCTCTACTTCCCAAGTGCTGGGATTACTTGTGTGTATCACCATGCTGGGCTTTTAAATTTACTTTTTGTAAAATTTATATTAAAAGTGAAATGGGGCTGGAGAGATGGCTTAGCAGTTAAGGCACCTGCCTGGAAAGCCAAAGTCCCCAAGTTTGATTCCCCAGGACCTATTTAAGCCAGATGCACAAGGTGGTGCATATGTCTGGAGTCTGTCTGCAGTGGCTGGAGGCCTTGGCATGCCCATATTATCTCTCTGCCCCACGCCCCCCCCCCTGTCAAATAAATAAAAATAAAATAGTTTTTTTCAAAGTGAATGGTATGCCTCTCAGGAAATGGAACAGCAGCAGGCCTTGTTATAAAAGTAAATGAGGGCTGGAGAGGTGGTTTAGCAGTGACGGCGCTTGCCTGAGAAGCCAAAGGAGCCAAATTCAATCTCTCTCGCGATCTCACATTATTAGTCAGATACACAAAGGTGAGGCAAGTGTAAAGTCCCACGTGCCCACTAGGTGGCATAAGCATCTGGAGTTCAATTTCAGTGGCTGAGGCCCTGACATGCCAGTTCTCTCTCTCTCTCTTTAAAATTAAAAAAAAAAAAAAACTTAAAAATAAATAAGTAAATAACAAAAAGTAAGGGGAGGGCTGGGGAGACAGCTCAGCAGGTAAGAGCACTTGCTGTGTATGTATGCGGGCCTCTCCAGCCAGAGACCGCCATGTTTGACTGCTTAGAGCCCATGTATAACGGTCGGTTTGGTCATGCATGTCTGTAACCCCCATCCATGGGGTCCAGAGACTAGAGAACCACCGGGGCTCGCTGACAGACTGTAGCTCTGAGTCAAAGGAGAAACATCATCTCAAAGAAACAAATGAGCCAAAAAGTGATTAAAGGACATCTGACATTCTCCTCTGGCCTCCACACACATGCAAAGGCTGCACACATCTGCACACACCTATGCATACAACACACACACACACACATCTCACCTAATTCACATGCCAAAAAGAAGGAAGGACGGAAGGGAGGAAGGCAGTCAGGCAGGCAAATGCTCTGGACATAGATGTAGTCACACTGCCTCTTGTTAGAGGAAAAACAAAGACAAGCTGCCTCCAAGGGAAGACATTCTCCCTAGAGAGGGTGGGGGCCTCAAGGAAAAATGGCAAAGGCCCACACCAGTGTTCATGTTTCATATTCTCTGTGGTGGTTTGATTCTCATGTCCCCCATAAACTTAGGTATTCTGAATGCCAGTCTCCCCAACTGATGGCAGTTGGAAATTTCAGCCTCCTGGAGGTAGTGTATTGTTGGGGGCGGGCTTATGGGTGTTATAGCCAGTGTCCCCATGCCAGTGTCTGGCACATTCTCCTGTTGCTATTGTCCACCTGATGTTGGCCAGGGGGTGATGTCCACCATCTGCTCATGCCATTGTTTTCCCCTGCCATCATGGAGCTTCCTCTTGAGTCTATAAGCCAAAAAAAAAAAAAACCCTTTATTCCCCAAAACCTGCTCTTGGTCGGGTGCTTTCTGCCAGCAATGTGAACCTGACTGCAAAATTCTCCTATCTTCATCTTTATAACAACCATGATATGTAGGAATTATGGGTCCATTTTGCAGTTGAGAAACTGAGGCTCAGAAGGGGTGAATTTAATCCAGTGATCTCCAACTGTGGAGCTACAGAGCTAGAGCCTACCAAGTTCAAAACCCAGGGTTTCTATAGAGCTAGAGCCTATCAAGTTCAAAACCCAGGTTTCTATAGAGCTAGAGCCTATCAAGTTCAAAACCCAGGTTTCTATAGAGCTAGAGCCTACC
Source organism: Jaculus jaculus (assembly GCF_020740685.1). Taxonomy (NCBI): domain Eukaryota; kingdom Metazoa; phylum Chordata; class Mammalia; order Rodentia; family Dipodidae; genus Jaculus; species Jaculus jaculus. The sequence continues at coordinate 102,963,267 of NC_059112.1, forward strand.
AAGTTTAAGACCTAGGGTTTCTTTTACCTACAGCTCCAACGTGGTTCCATATTTGCAGCTCTACAAAAAGCATACACATAAACTGGGTGGAGATGCCTATTATCTCAACACTTGGAAGGTAGAAGCAGGAAGATCAGAAGTTCAACATCATCCTCAGCTATACAGTAAATTGGAAGCCAGCCAGGGCTATGAGGGACTGTAAAACAAAACAAAGTCAAAAGCATATATAAATGCTACTGGGTATGGAGCACACACCTATGGTCCTAGCTATTTGGAAAACTGAGGCAGGAAGGTCATTTGAGTCCAGGAGTTCAACGGCAGCCTGGGTAGCATAGCAAAAGCCCATCTCAACAAAAAGTATATACATATAGATGGACCATGTCTAGAAAGAAGCAAAGACAAAAGAAAATGGATTTGCTCAGGGCAAGTTGTGATTGAAGCATTCTTCTATTTCCAGACTCTAAACAATGTTCAGACATCAATTTGTCATTCTAAAAAGTTTTAGAATAAACTTTTCCATTATCTTGATATGGATTATCTATCTTACAAAATTTACCCCCAAAGAGCCAGCAATTACATGGGAGGCGGGGACTGTGCCTTGTCAATAAGTGGAATTTGCTCAAGAAACACAGATTAATTTCAATAATGTTCAAAACAAAACCCAATTCAGAGCTAAATTAGCATCCAAATCCAAGCATTCATTTTTATTTGCCCACTTTGGATTATTCAACCACAAAAATGACAGATAAATTTAAACATGATTGTACTGTCCAGGAAACTCAGACTGCACCCTGCAGGGCCTGCAGAGAGGGTGTTCCGGGCATGCATGCGTGACAGGCGGCGTCCATCAGAGGCACTCTGGTGCTGTGTGGTCGACTGCAGCTCTGGTACTGTCTTGCTCTCTCCTTAGGGAACCCGAGATGAAGAGACTTGTTTCCACCCATCCTCACCTACTCCCAGTGAATTCTGGGACATGCCACAGAGACAAACTGTCAGATATAAGAAAACTGTGACCAAATTCACAGCAAACACCTGTGCATGAGAAGTTATGGGCAGAAATTCACATGGATGGATATGGAAAGCCTTTCCTAAACTCTGCATGGACCCTGGTTCAGAACTGGCAAAATGGAGGGCAATGGCCCAAAGGGCCCAGGCTGTCAGAGCAGTGGTTTGAATGCCAGAGCAGCTGCCTCATCAGCTCCTTCCCAAAGACACTGCGGAAGAATTTAGGTCCTTGAGGATAGAGAGCCCTGACTGGGCCCCGGACTAGAAAACACACACACACACACACATACACACTGACAGGGCCCCGGACTGGAAAACACACACACACACACACACACACACACACACACACACACATCTTCAGAGAGTGATGAAACAGTCCACATTCAACACATTGCAGTTATGCTTCCATTACTAGCCTGCATCCAAAAAGAAAAGCAAGGAAAAATAGTCAGCTGGGGGCTGGGGAGGTGGCTCAGCAGTTCAAGGCACTTTTCTGCAAAGCCTTTCAGCCTGGGTTCCAGTCCCAAGTAGCCCACGTAAGACAGATGCAAACAGAAAGGCAACACAAGCATCCAGCATTCGTTTGCAAAGGTAAGAGGCCCTGGCACGGCCATGCACACATGCAAGTAAATAAGGAAGCTTTTTAAAAGTCACTGTCAAAATGAACTCAAGAACTTTTTCTCAGGGAATTTGCTTCTGGATAAACAGGTGTCTGGTTCTGCGGGGATGCCCTTTGGGAAAATTTCAAGCTTCTAAAATTCAGGGGAGGTTCAGGCAGAGGGAAAAAATAAAAAATAAACCCAGTGGAGTCACTTTTAGGAAAGCTTTTCAAAGGCTACAAGTGAAGGTAGAGACACTACTTTTCCCCAAAGAGGCACAAGACTGTATTTGTGTGTCCACATTTCATCTTTGGGGAATAAAGGTGCAATGCCGATAGCTACGCCATTTCTCAGTACACTTACAGCCTTTTCATTTCATTTGAATTTTCTTTTTTTGTTCTTAATGTGCATGTGTGTATGCATGTTAGTGTGTATGTGGGTGTGTGAGTGTGTGTGGGCATGTGAGTGTGTGTATGCATGTTCGTGTGTGTGTGTGGTGTGTACATGTTCATGTGTCTGTGAGAGTGTGTGTGTAGGCCAGGGCACAACCTTGGGTGTCATCCTCAGGAATGTCATCTGCCTGCTTTGAGACAGGGTCTATAATTGGCCTGGGGGTTTCTAATTATGCTAGACTGGCTGACCAGTATACCCCAAAGACGCTTCTGCCTGTTTCCCCATCACTGGGATGACAGGCATGTACCATCACTGGCATTTTTACCAGGATAGTGGGGACTGAACTCAGGTCATCATGCTCATGAGGCAAACACTTTATCAACTGAGCTATCTCAGTCCTTAAAATTTCTCATGTGCACATGTATTAATTTTTTTTTTTAATTCAGGAAGGTTCAGTTGGGCACCAGAGTTATATTTTTATTTCTCTCTTCTTAAATAAGCCTGATTCTACTTTCCCCTATATTAATTACTTTTTGCTACCTGACAAGGAACAACTTAAGGAAGGAAAGGTTTTTTTTGTTTGTTTTTAATTTTGTTTTTTTGAGGTAGGGTCTCACTCTAGTTCAGGCTGACCTCGAGTTCACTATGTAGTCTCAGGGTGGCCTTGAACTCATGGTGATCCTCCCCGCCCCGCCCTCACTGTGCTGGGATTAAAGGCGTGCGCCACCACAGCCAGCTGGCAGGAAGGTTTTCTCCCCGCTCACGGGTCCAGGTGACACTACGCCATGGCGGGGAAGGAATGGCGGCAGGAGTGCTCACATGCAGAGCGCCATGAACGCCAGCACCCAACCAGCGCCTTCCTTTTTATCCAGCCCAGGGCCAGGGCCTGTGGAACAGTGCCTCAGTCAAGGTGGGTCTTCCCGCCTCACTGAGATCATCCCCCACAGCATGCCCAGAGGCTACTTGACTCCGCGTCCTATCAAGATGACATTCAACAGTGACTAGCACAACCCCTTGTGGTGGTTTGAATCAGAGGTCTCCATTCACTAGTGTGTTTTGAATGCTTGGATTCTACTTGGTGGCAATTTGGGAGGTGGAGCCTTGCTGGAGGAGGAGCGTTCTTGGGGAACTATAGTCAGCTCCCCCTTGTCAGAGCTGAGCTCACTCTCTTGCTGCTATTTTCCACCTGCTGCGCAGAGGTGACGTCCAGCCTCTGCTCTCCCATCTTTCCCTGCCATCATGGAGCTTCCCCTGGAGACTGTCAGCCAAAATAAACCCTTTCCTCCAGCAGCTGCTTTTGGTTGGATGTTCGGTCCCAGCCACACTCTTAATATTAACACCATCAAAATCCCACTGTTGGGGGCTGGAGAGACCAGTGACGTGCTTGCAACGCAGACATGAGGACATGAGCTCGGACCCCAGCACCCACACAAATGCTAAGGGTAGTGGGGCAGGTGTGAAGCCCGATGCTGGGGATGCAGAAACAGGGAGGCCCTGGCGCTTGCTGGCTAGCTGGTCTGTCTGAATTTGTGAGCTCCAGGTTCAGTGGGACACCCTGACTAAAAAAATACGGTGGAGAGAAAGTGAGCAACACCCCTGACATTGACTTCTGGACTCCACACACATGTGCACACACACATGCACACATACCACAAACACATACACATATAACAAAAGTCACCTCCCCCAGTTATCACACATGCAGATGCAATCCACTGAATGGGTTCTCAGTGCCTGCTCAGCAGGAGGAAGCAAGGGCGGGCAGAAACCAAGACAGGAGACACAAGGACACCAGGCAGGCTACCCCAGGGAGAATCTCAGTTGACGCAGGACAGCAGGCAGTGGGAGAAAGAGACTGGTGGCCAGAGGTGGCAGGGAAAGAAGAGAGGTCACCCGGCCCTGGAACTCTGTGTGCATGGAAGGAACTGTGGCTCTCCCAGGCCTGGCCCCACTGGCCTTCTAGGGATGTACCTGGACTCCTATTCCAACAGCTCTGCTAAGGGATCACAAAAGATGGAGAAAAAGGTTCCCTAAGTAAGGAAGCTGGCCATGCTAATGAGTTTTGAGGCTCTGGGGCACCACATGCAGAACCAGCCCACTCAAACTTCTGTTCCTTCTGCAGTATTTGCTGTGCTGCCCAATGTTGGGCCATCCTCTCTAAGAACTGACAAACGGAGCCATGAGTGCCCTGGGCCAGCACTTGGCAGCTGAAGGGAGCTGACTGGGAACTCAAGGCTAGCCTGAGCGATTTAAAAGCCTCAACAATGAAAGGGCTGAGCCATGCATGAGTCCTGCTAATGGAAGACACTAGTGCTATGCAGACCGAAAGTTCAGTGAGTTGTTTCCTTTTTAAAAACATTATCGGGCTGGAGAGATGGCTTAGCGGTTAGGTGCTTGCCTGTGAAGCCTAAGGACCCCGGTTCGAGGCTCGATTCCCTAGGACCCACGTTAGCCAGATGCACAAGGGGGCACACACATCTGGAATTCGTCTGCAGTGGCTGGAGGCCCTGGCGTGCCCATTCTCTCTCTCTCTCTCTCTCTGCCTCGTTCTCGTCTGTCGCTCTCAAATAAATAAATAAAAATAAACCAAAAAAAAATTAAAAACATTATCTTTCGAGGCTGGAGAGATGGTTTAGCAGTTAAGGGCTTGCTTGTGAAGCCTAAGGACCTCGGTTCTTGGTTCCACATAAGCCAGATGCACAAGGGGGTGCATGCGTCTGGAGTTCATTTGCAGGGGCTGGAGGCCCTGGCGCACCCATTCTCTATCTGCCTCTTTCTCTCTCTGTCACTCTCAAATAAATAAAAATAAACAAACAAATAATAATATCTTTCTCTCTCACACTGCAAATAAATAAAAAAAATTCTAAAAAATTAATTAATAGGGGGCTGGAGAAATGGCTCAGTAGTTAAAGAAAGGCACTTGTTTGCAAAGTCAGAAGGCCTCAGTTTGATTCCCCAGTACCTGAGTGAAGCCAGGTGTCTGAAGTGGCGCATGTATCTGGAGTCTGTTTGCAGTAGAGGGAGGCCCTGGTGTGTCCACTGTGTTCCTTCCTTTTTTTCTCTCTCTTTCTCTCTGCTTGCAAATAAATAAATATATTTAAAACATAAAAAACAACTTAAAACTTATTTGTTTCTACATATGTGTTGTGTGTATGGGTGTCCAGGTCTCTTGCGAAAAATGAACACCAGAAGCTTGTGCCACTTTTTGCAGCTGGATCTATGTGAGTGCTGGGGAAGTGAACCTGCGCAGACAAGCTTTGTAAGCACCATCAACTACTGAGCCATCTCACTAGCCCCTGTTTTCTCATTTCTGGCTTTTTGTTTGTTGGTTGGTTGGTTTCAGCACGGAGCATGAAACTCACCCACACCAGGCAAGTGTTCAACCACTGATGCAGCTAAATCCCCACTCCTCACTTCACATTTTTATCTCATAAACCCAGGGACCAAAAATCACGCAGGTCACAGTGGCTCAGGTGTTCTACCAACCATAACCAAAGGCATCACGGCGTGTGGCTTTGCCGAAGGCTGTGAAGGGAAGCCAGGCTGACAGGTGAGGTAAAGCAAGCCTATTCTCGCTCTAGAACAAGGCGATCAGCAAGCAGACATCGCACGGCATGAACACAGGGGTGACGTATGGGTGCACACGTCCCGTGCCAAGCCGTGAGTAACATGGGGCTGCTGAACCGAAGCCCAACCACTCATCTGGAACACGCAAACAACAGAAGCCGCCCAGGACAACTTGGTAACACCGCCTGGCTCAATGAGGAAACAGAACCTACTGGGTGGGAAGTGCATAAAGGTAACCAGCATGTCTCCTAACAGCAGGCACGTGGGGCTTCAGCTGCAGGGGTAAACCCCGAAACACCACCCACCAGGACTCAGGACACACACAGCTTGTGGGGCTCCACAGTCTATACTCAGCCTTTCAGACAGGCAGCAGGGTGACATCCAGGCAGTACAAGCACTTCTTGGGAAGCACCCTCTGCTATGACCAGTCACTCCAATTCAAGCCATCTTCTCCCTCCCCCTCCTGGCCTAGTGCCTTACCAGATACTGTCTCTGGCATTCAAACAAAAACCAATAAGCAGGGTTGGGGAGATGGCTCAGTCAGTAAAGTGCATGCCTGGCAAGCAGGAAGACCAAAGTTTGATCCCCAGAACCCACATAAAAATAGCTGGTCTGGGTGGCATGTGTTTGAAATTCCAGCACTGGGGAGGCAGAGACAGGCAGATCACTGGGGCTTGCCAGCCAGGCAGCCAGCCAGCCTAGGCTAATTGGAGAGCTCCATACCACTGAGAGACCCTGTCTCAAAAAAGGGAAGATGCCAGGCGTGGTGGTGCACACCTTTAATCCCAGCACTTGGGAGGCAGAGGTAGGAGGATCTCCATGAGTTTTAGGCCACCCTGAGACTACATAGTGAATTCCAGGTCAGCCTGGACCAGAGTGAGACCCTACCTTGAAAAACCAAAAAAAAAGGAAGATGATATTTTTAAAGACACCTACTGAGCAAGGATCACTGTGAGTTTGAGGCCAGCCTGGAATTACAGAATAAGATCCTCAGAAAGACAAAAAAAAAAAAAAAGACAATACCTGAGGTTGTCTTCTGCCTTCCACAGATGCATGCACACATGCACCCACACCCCCTGACACACACACAAACCAATAAATACCTGTGGGATAAACTGTAAACTGGCCTCTTCAATCACATCAAAGAAAGTATGCCTAGGGCTGGAAAGATGGCTCAGAGGTTAAAGTTGCCTACTTGAAAGCCCAGTGGCTTGGGTTCAATTCCTCACTATCCCTGTAAAGTCAGATGCACAATGTGGGGCATGCATCTGGAGTTTGTTTGCAGCAGCAAGATGTCCTAATGTGCCCTTTCTCACCCAGCCCACCTCGGCCCAGGAGAGGCTCCTATGCCTAAGACAATGCACAGGACACTCCTGGTTTTTCCTTCATTCAGTGGGATCCTCTCATATGGGATCCAGAGCTACCATCCCAGTGCTTCTGCAGCAGGGTGGCCTGGAGCAAGACGTCCACTGGGGTCAGATCTGGGATGCACCACAATGGTCATACAAAAAAGGAGAAGACATCCCACGATGGAACTCTTTGATGGGAATGTGTGTGACTGCTCTATGGGTCTAACGCTTCTTTGGGATTCACAGCCCTCTCGCAGAAGCCTTGTGTGTCTTAGAGACATTCCCAGCTTGAAGAGCCTCTCCTACCATGGCACTCAGCACCTGGAAGAACTGTGCTTTTGCCACAAGCCCAGGTTGGAAAGACAGCTCTGCAGCAGGGCCATGGGGCCCCAAAACAGTTGCTGATGCTCTGAGCCTATAAGCCCACAGCCCAGAGACACAAGGCTGGCCCCACATACCTCCATCCTGGAGGAGTTTTCCACTTAGCAAAGGGCCCAGCCACTCAAAAGGTCAGGTGCTATGCACAGCAGGGTAGCTAACTAACACCTGGGGGGGACTCAGTCTTGAATCCACAGGGAATCACATGGGAAACGTCCTGAAGTGATGCCCAGAGGGATGGCCAAAGTCTGTAGTCTAGGATAGGCAAGCCTACTAGAACCCTTAGCCCCCAGTCTGGATTCACAGACAATGGATCTGGAAACACACATGAACAGTGAGATATGCTAGAGAAGAAATGTGCCCAGGAAGTAGGAAGTGGATGGAGAACACACAGACTGCCTAAAGCACACTGTCACCCCATGGCAGCATCTGGTCCTGCCAGTCTCTGTCAATGTGTCGCTGCTCCTCTAAGCCTCCTGAGGGGTACAATGAGTGTGCCTTACACTCGCCACTCCAGACCCCAGTACACTAGTCCAGAGACAGCGGTCGTTAAGTACAGGGTTGAGGTGACTGCACAATCTTAGAGCTAAAGTGACTGTTGTAATGGCTTTGGATGTCACTGCACTTCCGGGGCGAGGCTCTGGAGTCAGCGCTACGCATGGCCCTGAGCCTCTCCCCAACCCTGCATGTTGTTCTCTGGGTACAGGTGGGAAGCTGGAGCCTGGTAAGCTTTTTCGGCTGAGCAACAAGGACCTCAGGCACCCAGCAGCGTGGCTGTCCATGCAGAAGGGTACCACAGCAGCGCCCCGGCCCTGTTCCACACCGGCCTGCCCAGAGAAGCAGTGCTCAGAAGTGACTTCTGCTCTCAGGGTCCCCACAGCTAGGTCGCGAGAACCCTTGGGACTCTGTCCCCTCCGCCCCCTGCCTTATTCGTTCCTGCACCCATCACTTCCTGGGCCTATCTAGCAAGCCAAGAGCACAGATTTCTGTCCTTACCAGGATGGGAATCCAGTAAGGGGACAGGGTGTATCTTGGTTACAAGCCATCACATCCTTAGCATGTTTGGAATGGATGAAGGGACGCCAAGACTAAGGAAATTTTGCCACAGAAACTGAGGATGGAAAAAGCTCTTTTAAAAGCAGTATGCAGGGCTGGAGAGATGGCTTAGCGGTTAAGCACTTGCCTGTGAAGCCTAAGGACCCTGGTTCGAGGCTCGATTCCCCAGGACCCACGTTAGCCAGATGCACAAGGGGGCGCATGCATCTGGAGTTCGTCTGCAGTGGCTGGAAGCCCTGGCGTGCCTGTTCTCTCTCTCTCTCACTCTCACTCTTTCTCTCTCTGTCACTCTCAAATAAATAAAGAACAAAAAAAAAATTAAAAAAAAAAAAAGCAGTATGCAGAGCAAGGTAGCACACACCTGGAATTCCACACTCAGAGGTGGAAGTAGGAGGGAGGCAAATTTGAGGCCTGGATTACACAGTGAGAGGCCAGCCGGGCTACACAGTGACACACGCTGTTGTTGGGGGGGGGGGGTACCCGCAGATAATCGCGATTCACTCTGCAAAAGTTCTGAGACTGATTTTCGAGTTGGTGCTCTCTGGCTCTACCTCTCCAGTTGGGAAGCACTCCCCTCTCTGTGTTAGAATCACTTACAAGCCCTCAGCAGGAACCGCAGGATTTACATGAGCAGATGAATTTCAATTAGACATTTATCTGCCCATGCTGATGTGTGTTAAATTTAACCCTAAATTACAGCCCTGCAGAATAGCTCTGCCCTCCCCCTGCCTCTCTCCAATTTCGGTTTGGGTTTGTAAAGTTTGCTGGTCAAAATGAAGCAATACCAGTAACTTATCTACAAATTACGGGAAGGAGAAAGTAGGTTAAAAAAGACCAAGAAACTTAAAACAAGCCTGATCAACCACATCCGAGCCAGGCAGGAAACAATAGGAGACTGTTCTTGCTCACAGGGAAGGAGGGTGTGGCCCAGGACTACTGTCAAACAAGTCACATATGTCATTCACATGGTATCAAAACGGGCTTTGATCTTGCGCCTGGGAAGGCCTTCTCCCGGAAGGAGAAAGCTGCCTCACACTTGGACTTGGCAGCTCCTTCCACATTGGAATCCTGTTTTCAGTTCAGTCACTCCCCCAACCAGCACAGTGGAGGGAGGGCCCTTACCCCAAGAGGAGGCCACGGGAAGAAAGGACCAGTCTCCTGAGACCCTCTAATGGAGGTTCACTGAGAGGTGGCCAGTGACCACCTGCAATGTTCCCTTGCTCTAACTGCCAACGAGAGCTTATGTCAAGGACCTGCTTGAAACTGGGGCAATCTCTCTGTACTATTTCTCATGGCTACAAGCAAATCTACAATTATCTCAGCAAAAGATTTCTATCAAGAAATCTACACTCATGGATAAACAGGAAAAAGTAAGTGGACATGTATACACAATGCCGTATTATCCAGCCTTTTAAAATGAAGGCAGTTGGGTCATATGCAGCACACAGATGACCCTTCAGGACACCATTTTACATGGAAGAAGCCAGTGACAGAAGAAGAAATCCTGTGTGACCGCATGCACGTGGGGGCTAGGAGAACCACAAGAGGAGATCAAGAGCTGTGTCGGGCAACACTGGCTCATACACAGCAAGAACATATTACGCTCTTAGCATTTTGTCAAGAGAGAGGATTTCATGTTAAGTGTTCTTTTTTTTTTTAATTATTCATTTATTTATTTGAGAGAGACAGACACAGAGAGAAAGACAGGTAGAGGGAGAGAGAGAGAATGGGCGCGCCAGGGCTTCCAGCCTCTGCAAACGAACTCCAGACGCGTGCGCCCCCTTGTGCATCTGGCTAACGTGGGACCTGGGGAACCGAGCCTTGAACCAGGGTCCTTAGGCTTCACAGGCAAGCGCTTAACCGCTAAGCCATCTTACCAGCCCGCATGTTAAGTGTTCTTACCACAATTTAAAATGACCTGTGAACACCAGTGCCCCAGAGAACTCTGGGTTCATCTCTTGTAAGACAAAGCCTGCCTTCAGCACTGCAATGGAAAGACATTCTAGGAAGAGGTGGAAGCAGCTCTATCGGGGGCTGGGAATAACGTCAACAGTAACATTCAAAGGGACCCAAGACCTCTCACGTTGTTACTGCTGTAAATACAGCGTGGACTAACAACGGGCTGAGTGGGACACAAGCAAACTTAATGACAAACGCATGTCTCATGGGGGGGGGGGGGAGCTTCCTACACAGACGTGCGAAATGGGGACCAGAGCATCTGACTGGACCAGAGGCTCCAGGAACCTGGGCACATGTGAATTTTCAATGTAAATTTCAATACTGGCAACGCAAATAAGTTTTCTTTTGAATACTGCAGAGATGATCTAGGCAGCTACTTGCCGGGCACCTGCCATCTACCCTGTCTCCACCCCCCAGACAGCAGGGAAGCCAGGGTAAGACAAGGTCACCCAGCCGGCAGGCTCCCTGGTAGCGTGGACCCTGTGGGCTCTGCTGGCTCAGTATCGCATTACTTGCGCTCATTGGGCAAAGGTAGCTAGGAATGTCTTGTCTCCATTAACACTGCAGAGTCAGTGGCACATTTTCTAGATCTTGTGCTGTTGTAAGATGAGCAGTTAGCGCATCCTCCTCACCTAACACCTCTTACGGGACCCTGGGTCACCCTCTTACAAGCACTTCTTTTCTGAGCTCTTACACAACCTGAGATAGAATGGTCATCTGAATTTCTGAGCCATTTCTGTCACACCTACAGGACTGCAAGGCTCTAAGCAACAGACTACAACTTGGTGTACTGCAGAGCTAACATGAAAGCCCAGAGAAAGGGTGTGTTAAGCACTGGTGGGCAAATCAAGACCAGCACAGCCCACAGAAGGTCCCATCCAATGAGGACCGAATGCTTCTGGGAACCTTTGCAGAGGCTGTAACTCTCCTGAATTACAATATGGTCTGGTCAGACTACTGCACACTAGAAAAGCCTCTTGTACCCATCTTCCTGCAGTGACAGCGTTTCAGGTGCAGGATCCCATTTCACCCACACAAGCCTGGCAGCCTCACTGAATCATCAGGCCTCCTGCCTGAGCAAGGGGTGCGAAGATAAGGCCTCATCAAGCATCCCTGGCACTAAACGCTCCATGCTCCCCTTCTGCATACACACAAGCCCATGCTGCAGCAATGCAGTTGACAGACATGACACTGGCCACACAAAGCTCAGGAGGACAAACGCTTTGCCAAGAAGGAGCCAGGCACAAGGACTGTCTCGGAGCTGTGACTGTGGCGCAGGTCCAGGCACCAAGGCAGAAGCGCAGTAGAAGAGGGAGCTGGTCTAGTTCCCAGGCACTGGGGAGGTGATGACGGCATTGATCTATCTGCAGGGCCCAGCAGAAAAGCCTCGAGAGTCGCACCCCGACCTTCCTTCATTCAGGGGTCCAAGCACAACTCGAGCCTCCAGCAGACCACTAACATGGCTAGGCATGGTTTGGTGAACATCTAGAACCTGAAAGATTTTACCAAAAAATACTGACTTCCAAGCTTCTCAAGAACTGAGACAACTTGTCAAGACGACATCCGTGTTCCTCAGAACAGCTGCAGGCCAGGGGGGAACAGCAGCTGTGCACAAGGGAGGGGCGCCCTCCAGTGCCACAGCGCTCCGCTCGGCGTCGTTCATAGACGGCCACTGGCCAGCCTCTGTGAACATCTGCTTAGGTTCTTCTCTCATCTCTCCTCCTGTCGCAGAACAGTGTCTCACAGATACACGATTTTGTTTTCGGTTTTACTTTTAATTTATTTGAGAGAGAGAGAGAGGGAGTGAGGCAGACAGAGATAGATATATAGAGAGAGAAAGAGAGAGAGAATGGGCACACCAGAGCCTCTAGCTGCTGCAGACGAACTCCAGATGCATGCACCACCTTGTGCATCTGGCTTCTGTGGGTCCTGGGGAATTGAACCTGGATCCTTTGGCTTTATAAGCAAGTGCCTTAATTGCTAAGCCATTTCTCCAGCCCTGTTTTTGTTTTGTTTTGTTTTGGATTTTTGAGGTAGGGTCTCACTCTAGCCCAGGCTGACCTGGAATTCACTATGGAGTCTCACGGTGGCCTCGACCTCACAGCAATCCTCCTACCTCTGCCTCCCAAGTTCTGGGATTAAAGGCGTGCGCCACCATGCCCGGCTTAGGTACATGATTTTTAAGGACCAAGAATGTACAATCTATTAGTACCACACCACAGTTAACATCTGACCCAGGTTTGTCATGTATGCATTTGAAGACTGATTGGGCTCTTACATCCCTCACAGGTCATCACTGATATATAAAGGAATACTAGTTTCTGACTTTAAAAGCAGATATATTTAACAAAATAAGTAATACTTCTCACCAAGGCATAAGCACAGCCCAGAGAGACTTACGGAATTCCTCTGAACACCCTGTGCAGGCTTTGTATACGTCTCAGAAAGATCGCCATTCAGGATGACTTCAGCCAGCGAATTCACCAGTGCAGCATGATGGATGATGAGAAAGACCTGGTAACAAGGGAGGACAGGCTATTTACTGAAGAGCACAGCCCCTGGTCTCTTCCTTCCCCAGTCAGAACCACCGAGGAGGGACTGTCAGGCCAGAAAATGAGGCCATCTACCATTCTCTCTTCTGAGGTTGGTCTCTCCTCTGACCACTGTCTATCTGGCCAGCTACTCTTCCTTGGAAGGAAGACATTAGCTGGACTGTCCCTTGTGGCTGGGTGAAGCCAAAATTGCTCAGGTGGAGCAGCTTGACCAGCAGCCCTTCCCCTCCATGGGCACAGAAGTGCCAAATTCCAGGATGGTAAGACCAGCAGGCACCATCCTGATACTTTTGTATATAAGAAGGGGCCAGTGAGCTCTGTTCCCAAGAGTGGCTATGCTGAGATCCCACCACGGGGAATGGTCCCAGCACCTGTCATGGGTTTCAGCATGCTAGGAGTCCACAGCAGGGTCACAGGCAGAGAAAGTGGGGAGGCAAAGCCACAGGGGCAGGGAAGGCCCCGCCATGCCAGGACACAAAGCAGAAGGTTCCGGGCTGTTGGCGGGCTTGCTACTCCACCCTGTGCTCCATGTAGAGGAGTGGTTCTAGGAATCAAAGTAGTAAAAACAGACCTTTGAGGATAGCCTAGACACACCTGCCTACAATAAGATATAGCACAGAGTGGCAAGCTGAGTGTCGTGGCACACAACTGCCGTCTCAGTACTTGGAGGTAGAGGCGAGAGGATCAGCATTCAAGGTCATCTTAGGCTACATAATGAATTCAGGGCCATCCTGGGCTACATGACACCCTGTCTTGAAACAAAACAAAACGGAGTGTACGCACATATGTGCGTAGAATGAGGTTTCTCAATCTTGGCACTGTGACACTCTGGGCCCAATCCTCTGTCATGAAAGTTGTCCTGTGCACTGTGGAACATTTAACTGCATCCCTGATTTGTGCCCACTGAATGCCAGTAGCACCCCAACTCTTCATCACAGGTGCTACAAGTACCTCCAGAGCTCGCCAGATATCCAGCCCTTGGGAGAGCAAACCAACCCAGCTGGGAATCTCTGGCAGAAAATACCTGCAGAAGGACACAAGGATACTTTATAGCTATGTTTCTCAGGCTGGAAACCCAGGATCCTAAACTTGGAAAGAAACAATAAACTTGAGTTTTTACTTGGCTACTGAACCTTTTTAATTTTAAAAGTGTAAAATGAGGGCTGGGTAGATGGCTCAACAGTTAAAGGTGCTTGCTTGCAAAGCCTGCCTGCCTGGGTTTGGCCAGGGTTCAAATCCCCACCACCCATAGAAAGCTGGATGCACAAAGTTGCACCTGTGTCTCAAGTTTATTTGCAGAGGCAAAAGGCCTGGCATACCCTTTCTCTCTCCTTGCAAATAAATAAATAAAATATTTTTTAAGCCAGGTGTAGTGGCACACACCTTTATTCCCAGCATTCAGGAGGCAGAGATACAAGGACTGCCATGAGTTCAAGGCCAACCTGAGACTCCATAGTGAATTCCAGGTCAGCGTGGACTAGAGTGAAACCCTACCTTGAAAAATCAATACATACATACATACATTTATTTTTAAGTGTAAAGGGAAGTGGAGATATGGCTCAGTGGTTAAAGATGCTTGCATGCAAAGCCTGCCATCCTGGCTCGGGTTCAATTCCCTAGTACCCACGTAAAGCCAGATGCACTAAGTGGCTCATGTACTGGAGTTCATCTGCAGCAGCAAAAGGCCCTGACACACCCATTCCCCCCCCCTTTCTCTGTCAAATAAATAAATTTTAAAAAATTAAAAGTATAAAACATATATATAACGTGATGGCAGAACTAACATTGGATGTTCCTAGGGGATAGGACTGGGTCTCTGCCCGAGGATGGTCTCTGCCTGTGGATGGTTCTCTGCCTGTAGACGGTTCCTAGTCTGTGGACAGATCCCTGCCTGTCTGTGGATGGATCTCTGCCTGCCTACAGAAGCATCCCTGCCTGCAGACAGACCCCTGCCTGCAGATGGATCTCTGCCTGTGTATAGAGATCTTTGTCTATGGACTAATCCCTGCCTATGGACAGATTTCTGCCTGAGGACTAATCCCTGCCTATGGGCAGAACTCTGCCTGTGGACAGATACCTGCCTGTGGATGAATCCTTACCCATGGATGGATCCCTTTCTGTCTATGGGCAAGATCTCTGCCCAGGGACACATGCAGTGCTCATTTTCCTGACTCTGAACCAGGAAGATGAGACAAGTCCCCCACAGGAGGCATGTGGAATCTGGCGAAGCCAACCTATCCACACCATGCTATGAGCAGGAAAGACAGCTTAGCGTCAGGAGAGGGACAGCATCACGTGTCACACTACATGAGTGCCAGTGATGTGAGTTTCCATGGTTTCATGGCAGGTGTGCGTTAAGACAACTTGTAAGCATGTGTTGATTTATAATAATGCTTTTAGGAGACAGGGTTTAAATCTGAGTTCAGGTTGACACACATTTCATCAAAAAAATTATTGATTAATTTGAGAGAGAGAGAGAGGCAGATAGAAAGAGGGAGAGAGAATGGGCATGCCAGGGCCTCTAGCCGCTGCAAACAAACTCCAGACGCATGCACCACCTTGTGCATCTGGCTTATGTGGGTCCTGGGGAATCGAACCTGGGTCCTTTGGCTTTGCAGGCAAGGGCTTTAACCATTAAGCCATCTCCCCAGCCAGAGATTTCTTATCTTTAAAAGAGACCATTTTAGGGCCGGAGAGATGGCTCAATATGTTAAAGGTGCTTGCTTGCAAAGCCTGATGGTCCAGGTTTGATTCTCCAATGTCCATATAAAGCCAGATGCACAAAGTGGCAAATTTATCTGGAGTTTGTTTACAGCAGTAGGAGGCCCTGGCATGCCCATTCTCTCACCCTCTCTCTCTCAAAATAAACAATATGTGTTTAAAAAAAAGGGGGTGTTTGAGGTGCTCTGAATTACAAGCTATGCTATTTTTAAGACACTGAAAGGAGCAGATAACTGGGCTACTGATCCTTCCTTCACTAAGAAGAGGCATGTTCTCTGAGAAAAGGCTAAAGGACCAGCCACAAGATTATTAGCCATGCTCCTCAGGAGACCCTGCCTGTGGCGTCTCCACCAGCTGAGGAGTCCCAAGGCATACATGCCAGAGACTCCCATGGCCTGCTCAGATCCTACCAGATTCCTAGAATCCCAGCAGGGGATGCCACCAGGAGAGGCTAGAACAGGCCAAGCCCATGGTAGAGAAACACATTCAGTAGGAGCTCTGAGCCAACACAGCCTCTCCAACAAGGTTCCAGAATGCCAGTAGTGGTCAGTCAGGTCACGTCAGGATCCCAGCTGATCTCCCCACTGGGTGAGGTGGTGGCTGAGTCTCTCTTCTCATGCCAGCAGCACCCAACACTCCAAAGGCAGGCAAGGAAATCCAGTTTCTCATCAAAGCAAATAAATGCCAGGGCCATGGCAGATGTGGGGACAGAGCTCTGGGCAAATGTCTGACTACTTGACAGCCGAACGAGATGGCCCATGAGTCTGGACTGTTAGTAATAAAAATATTTTTAAAGTTATGTAACTGGGTTGCCATGGAGTTTTTCCCCTTCTTGTAAATATTACATAATTATAAAAAGGAAAAAGTTGTTTGAGGAGGGAGGCAGGCAAACTGCTTCAAGACTCAAATCTCTGAGCTGCAGCTACTCAGAGGTTCCATTCAGAAGGTGAACTGGGACTTTACAGAGCGCCTCAGCACGGGAGTGTCGGGCCAACACTGTGTGTCCTATCAACCAGCACTGGGGGGCTTATTTCAAAGTACTGTGAACAAAGCTGTGCAGCCCACATTTCTAAGTGAGTAAAGTACTTCACAGTTGTTTTGGGAAACCTCAGTCCCCCTAAAATACAAATACACAGGGGCCAGGAGCCATTTATTCTTCACTTCTCCTTAAACGTCCATCTTCTACCACGAGCAAGAGCCAGCCACCACCACTCCATGGCTGGAAAAAGGAACACACATTTCCCCCTCTTCTCTTTTGGCATGTGTGCGCGTACGGTGTGTGTATGCACAGGTACGTACGTATGTGCACACTCTGTGCTCAAGCACGTGGAGGCTGGACAGCATAGGTGTCCTTCTCTTCTGCTCTTCTGTGTTGTTCCTTGAGATAGTCTCTCATGGAGCCCGGAGCTGAGTTTTCAGACAGACTGGCTGACCAGTGAGCGTCAATGATTCTCTTCTCTCCAGCCCCCATAGGACTGGGGTCACAGGGGTGTAGGGCCCTACTCCACCTTTTCTGTGGATGTGGTGATTGAACTCAGATGGTCACAAGCTCTCTCAGGCCCTCAGCGAGCACTCTGACCTGAGTCGTTACCTCAGCCCTTTCTTAACCTACTGACTTAACTCTAAGATGGGGACACAAACACAGATGGACAAGCATCCTGGACATATTACAGGACCCTAAGTAGACAGGAAACCCTGGAGAGGTAGCAAACATACCTGGGATAGAAGATAGAGGGACACCGGCAGGCTGATTTTCGGTCGTTCTCCTCCCTAGTGAATGTCGGAGGAAAGAGAGAGGCCCAGGTCACAAAAGACAACCATGGAAAATACACAACACAAGCAGCACTCTGGCCCTCACTTCGCGCTTCCTGTGCTGGCACAAAGCTCATGCGAAAGAAGACAGGCATAGCCTAACCTGAGTCTATGGGGGCATCTCCTCCGAGAAATCCTACCCACAGCCCAGCTTGGAAGATGGCCAAGCGATGAGCCTGCTCCTGAAGTTACAGGAGTGCTTATTCACCAGCTTGGCATGGAGAACACTGGGAGAGAGGCGCCACGCCCGTTTGCAGGAAGGGGCCTTCAAAACACTGGGGAAGCCAGCGATGGTGGCACAGGCCTTCAACTGCAGCACTTAGGAGGCAGAGCTAGGAGGGCCGCTGTGAGTTCCAGGTCACCCTGAGACTGAATTCCAGGTCAGCCTGTGCTAGAGTGAAACTATACCTTGAAAACAAACAAACACACACACACAGAGGAAGGTAGATGTGGGGCGCTTTGGCCTCAATAAAGCTCCTTATTTGTACTCAGCTTCAAGGCGCTCCATGTGACATCGGCCCTATATGTGCTGCAGGGGAGGGGGCTTTTAGGCCCCTCACTTTATAGGCTTCCAAGAAAAGGGTCTGGAGGTTCAGTTTCTGGTCCAAAGGAGAAGCAGCAATGGACTCCAATCCCCCGCTTCGCCGGGGCCTCCTAGAGCTTTTCTAGCGCAGATGAGGGCTGCGACTTTCATTTATTGTGTGTGCTTATTGGTGGCCAGAATGTCCATGTGCCAGCTGGGCATGGTAGCACACACCTTTAGACCCAGCCCTCAGGAGGATGAGGTATGAAGAGCACCACAAGTTTAAGGCCAGCCTAGGGCTACAGAGTGAGATCCAGGTCCGCTAGGGCTAGAATGAGACCCTGCCTCAAAACAAACACACACAAGCTGTGTGTGGTGGTACACAGCACTCGGGAGGGTTAGAAGGGTCAATGTGAGTTTGAGGCCAGCCTGAGACTACATAGTGAATTCCAGGTCAGCCTGAGCTAGAGCGAGAGTCTGCCTCAAAAAACAAACAACAACAAAAAGAATGTCATTGATCCTCTCCAAAAAGGAAACACTATAGCCCTGACACATCTGTGGTGGGCTCCTGCAGGGTAACCAGGCTGGGAGTCATGCTCCTGCTGAGGCCTCTGCACCTTTTTGCCAGCCGCACCAACCCCACCCCCCCGAACTAAGGACTAAACTCTCAGGGACCACAGCACCCTTCCTTTTGTGAAGGCGCTCTTCTCCTAGGGCTCAGAATCCTACAGACAGGCTAGATCTGCAGATTCCCAGCCCCATGCCAAGGCCTCTGAACTAGAGCCCCAAAGGGAGACGGTGCCCAAGGATGCTACCACCCCTCCTCCCCAGGGAGGACTGTGATGCTGACAGCCTATGGTCTGGTCCCCAGGCTAGCTCCATCCCTTCCTATCCATTCCATACGCACATGTTGGAGCTGCCTGGCTTTTCTGCAAGGCGTCCGGCAGGGAGAACCAGTCTGTCTCGAAAGGTCTTTCCCTGAGGCTCCAAGTCTCTGTCGCCACTCCTCACCCCCAAGGTGGGCCCCACCCAGGCCACACTGGAGGCTGTCTGAGAGGCAGTGGCAGGCTGTGGACCCACCTTGTCTGGGTTCTCCAGTGAGTACACATAGAGCGGCAGGAAGAGCCTGTTGAGCAGGTGGTCAGTGAGCACATCGTTGAGGAACTCACAGTTGATGATCAGGATGTCATTGAGATAGTGCAGGTGATCCAGGTGCTCAGCCACCAGGTCACTCAGCTTCCCCCGGTTCCGGTGCCTGCAGAGAGAAGCAACCCCTGAGACTTTGGCCCTGAAGCCAGTGGCAGGAGAGCCTCGCATGGCTGGCGACGTGTTCACTGACGGCCAGCACGTGAGCTAGTCTCAAGCGGGGAAGAGAGACAAAGGGAAACAGGTCCACTGCAACCTGTTCATGGGGACTCCGAGGATCCCCATCACCCCAGGGCCTTGACACAGTTACCCCACTGCTATAGCTCCAAACAAATGGGAAGGACAAGGCGCAAACACAGAGACTCCCTCATAGGAAGCCACTGCACAGAGTAGCCACTAGTCAGCCGGCCTCCACCCCGACTCCCTAGCTGAGCAGTGCCAATGGAGCCAAAGATCCCGCCAAGTGACACACTCCGGAGGAGTTGTGGGGGGAAGCAGGCCTTACCAGCCAGGACGCATGCCCCTCCCCGCCTCCCCACCGCAGGCTGGAGGCCTCTGAGTCCTTGCAATTGGCCACAAGTGTGCTGCTTGGGTCCCCAGGGTATAGTCAAAAGGACAGTTAGGCTGGGAGATGGCTCAGTAGATAAAGCACTTGCCACTCAAGTCAGAGTACCAGAGTTCGATCCCAAGACCCCACATGAATAGTCAGAAACCCTGGAGGGCTTCTGTAATCGCACAATGGGAGGTGAAGACAGAATTTCCCAGAAGCTCGCTGTAAGTGCAGCAAAGAACAGGAGAATGAGATCCAGACAGAAAAATCCTGCCTGGAATGAGATGGAAAGGCAAGGAATGACCCAAAGGTGTCCTCTGACTTCCACACACGTATTGTGGCATATATTTGCCCACATTCACACATATGCAAACTCACATACATAAACACGCAACACACACACACTAATGAATAAAAATAAAATAAAGGACAACGGAGCTGGGGACACTTTTACCACCTGCAAAGCGGCAGGCACGGCAATGAACGCCTAGCTGGGGGAGGACGCTATCCTGGAGGGGGTGCCACATTACTACTCGGGTTACTGAGGGCTCTTTCCAAAGACAGAAGAGCGAGAACCAGCGCAATGGGAAAGAAGAGTCCGGTGGTACCACTGCTGACAGCCAGCCGGCAGGCACATTTGGGGCTGATGATCCTACAGACTAGTGTGCATATTGGGCTCTTCTCAGTCGAGTCACCCTAAAATTCGAGTGTTTCACATCCTTCTGGCCTTAAAGGCACCAAGCATATAAGTAACAACAGGATCCATCTGCTTCTCTCACGTAGTTTTGGATTCTTTACTGTAATTAGATGAGATCTTCAGTAAATACTGATAGCAAATACATGTTATATCTGTGAACTCACCTTCACCAAAGACCCAGAACTGTCATACTCCCCCTAAAGTACTACGGAAAACTGTCTTTAGTGTAGAACTTGACACACCTCATTTTAAGGTATACACATGGGTTTAGACACAAATAGTTTTGATCAGCTAAGGAAAGAGGAAGAAGGTGAGAGAGAGAGAGAGAGAGAGAGAGAGAGAGAGAGAGTATGTGTGTGTTATAAGGCACTGAGCCTAGAGCCTTAGGCATATGAAGCAAGCTCTCTACCACTCCCCAGCCTTCCTTTTACTTTTATTTTAGTTTAGAGACAGTGAGACACAGAGAGAAAGAGAATTGGTGTACCAGGGCCTCAACTACTGAAATTGAACTCCAGGTGCTTGTGCCACCTAGTGGGCATGTGCGACCTTGCCCTTGCCTCACTTTTGTGCGTCTGGCTTACATGGGGTCTACAGAGTCGAACATGGTTCCTTAGGCTTTGCAATCAAGCACCTTAAATGCACCTTAAAACCACTAAGCCCGCAGGCAAGCACCTTAACCACTAAGCCGTCTTTCCAGCCCTACTTTTTATTTTGAGACAGAGTGTCACTAGGTTGCTAATGCTTGCCCAGAACTCACTCTGTATCCCGGACTGACCGTGAAGTAGCGCTTGTCCTGCCTCAGCCTTTCAAGGAGCTGGATGACAGGCCACAGGCTGCTGAGGAGGAACCCTTTGCATAGGTGGCCCTTCCCATTCTCTACCCTCCCTTCCACTCTGCATGTAAGCCTTCCTTTTCAGATGCTCCCCACTGAGTCAGGGACTGGAGCTAACAGTGTGACAGTGTAGTAACTGCCCAGAGCAGAGCCCGAGGGCTGTGAGTTCATTTCGTTCCTCGTACCACACTGCTCTTCCTGGAGGACGGTGCCTCAGTGGCTCACATCGGGACTGGGCATACCCACACAGGTCCTTACTTCAACAATGCCCAGGCAGCCCAGTCACCTTGCTATTCTTGCCGTTTGCCCAGTGTACAATGCACTATTCTGTCTAGCTCCCTTTGTCTTAACAGCTCCCTTCCTGGTTCCTACAGTGTCTGACCCCAAAGCTGTGCCTCTCACCAGACCTAGGCAAAGCTATATGGTAATGTAAGGAGGCATGCTGCTAAATGACCTCCAATGCCCAGCTTGAAACCACAGCAATGCAAAAGCCATATTAAAAAAAAAAAAAAAAAAAAAAAAAACAGGACAAAGCCTCTATGAAACTTCCAGTCATCACTGTAAGGAAAGATCACCTTCATCATCTCACATTTTTTTTGTTGTTTTGAGGTAGGGTCTCACTGTAGCTCAGGCTGACCTGAAATTCACTATGCAGTCTCAGGGTGGCCTTGAACGCACAGTGATTCTCCTCACTCTGCCTCCTGAGTATTGGAATTAAAGGCATGTGTTACCACGCCTGGCTTAAATTATTTTTTTAATTAATTATTTATTTATTTGAGAGTGACAGACACAGAGAGAAAGACAGATAGAGGGAGAGAGAGAGAATGGGCGCGCCAGGGCTTCCAGCCTCTGCAAACAAACTCCAGACGCGTGCGCCCCCTTGTGCATCTGGCTACCGTGGGACCTGGGGAACCGAGCCTCGAACTGGGGTCCTTAGGCTTCACAGGCAAGTGCTTAACCGCTAAGCCATCTCTCCAGCCCTTAAATTATTTTTAAACAGACTTCTAGAGATGTGATTCATAGGCAATAAAGCTCACCCATTTGACCTATATAACAATGTATTTTTAAACAGTTTGTTTCTTCTTGGGATGCTAGGAATTAAAACCAGGGTGCCACCCACACTGGGCAAGCCCTCTACCGCTGTGCTACATTCCCACACCCCATGGTTTCGAGATGTTCATCACAACTGATGTGAGGGCATTTTTACCCCCTCTGCCAAAACCTGAGTATTCGTTAGTGCTCGTGCATGTATGTGTGTGCATGTGTGTATGTATGTATGTATGTATGCATGTGTGTACATGTGCATGTGTGCATGTGTGTATGCGTGTATGTATGTGTGTATGAATGCATGCTTGCATGCCTGGCTGGCCTTGAACTCCTGATGCACCTACTTCTACCTTCCAGGCACTGCACACAGGTGTACACCGCTGTACCCACTTTCATGTGCTGCTGGGGCTTCTTACATGCCAGGCCACCACTCTACCTGCACTAAATCCTCAGTCCAACAGGCCACATTTCTGACTATCTCTATATCTGCATCTCCTGGCCAGCTGGCCCTGTGGCCCCAGCTATGGGGGTACTGTCACCCCTGGGTCCTCTGGAGGCAGGGGCAAAGCTTCCAACTTGCCACTGTTCCAAGCAGGTGGGAAGAACCTTCTACAACCTACACTCTACCTACATGCAGGCAGGCAGAGCTCTGATTGTCCTCAGCGCTCTTCCACAGAAACTGCCTCTTCCACTGACCCCGCCCCCCGAGGCCCGCGTCACTCACTCCTCGTCGGTCTGCACACAGTTGTCCAGCTCGATCACGTGGCTCCCAATGAACCAGACCAAATTGGAGAAATAAGGGACAGCGGTTTTGTCTCTGATATAGTGCAGCATGGCCTGGTTATCCACTGAGGAAATTCACGAGAGAAAGGAAAAAAAAAAAAAGTCAAGCTACCAAAAATAACTCTGTGGAGATTAAAAAAAAAAAAAAAAACAGAAAGAAAAAACAACCAACCAACCAAAAAAACCACAATGAAAAAGCCCTCACTATAATCTGAAAATGCCTGTCTTTCCTGGAAATACTTGAAAATGTTTATCTTATTCATAAAACTAGATTCATCACTTTAGACCTCATGCCATTCTTAAAATTAATAAAATAAGTCAGAGAGCTAAACATTTTTATTGCACTGGAGAACCAACTTATCTGCAGTGGCCTAGGCCTGACTGTAGCAGGAGGGACGGCCTCCTGGAGCAAGTTTCCAGTGTTACATACATGTAAGGTAGGGAGAGGAGGAGGAACGGCAGAGTTAGTGACTTACATGACACTGGAATAAGGAACAGCAATCGGCATGGAAGGAAAGGCAAAAACAGACAGCAGTTAACAGGGTTAGGACCGGGAGGTGAAACAGCCCCGAGGGACAGACCTGGGGCAGGAGGCATCTAAACTGAAAAACATGGGTTAGAAGAGAGCAAGAGAAAACGGAGAGCAGAGGGCAGGGGCATCAACTGTGCCCGAACCAGGGTCATGAACTCAGAGCTGAGGTCAGCGGCTGGCACCACAAGGGGCAGATGTTTCTTTGCGCCCTGACCCTGTCCCGCGGGGCATGTGGGGCCCAAAATGGTCAAATCTACACCTTCAAGTCAGAAACTCAGACTTCATGGAAGATCGTCCAATTCTGAAATATGGGCAACAGATATATTTTTTAAAAACCCAAGGCAATTAAAACATGTCTAAGGGCTAGGATTGAGCTGGCAAACCTTCAGTTTGTAGGCTCTGGCTGGGCCCAAGTCGAGTCTGAGAAAGACTTAAATTTACTGTAATCTCAGACCTGAGCCCCGGAGGACCCCACCCCCACTGGATGTCATCTCAGGTAACACCATCTCACTTAAGCAGAGCAAAGCCTTTAATCCCCAAGAAACCTGAGACCAGTTCCACTGGGGTGACTTAAGGGAATTAGCCAGGCATTAGGCATCGCCTTAGAGGGCAATTCCAGTTCCGGAAACTTGCAGGCTGCCAGCCTTTGTGCCAGCACAGGCAGAGTGCCCTGGAAAGGGTTTTCTCCAGTGTTAAGAATATCTTGAAAGGAGGAAGACTTGGTTAGCGCAGGCCTTGGCAGCTGGCTGGGAATACAACACTGCCCCCTGCCGCTCACGACAGCAAATGCTTTTATAGATTATTCAAGGATAAAACAATAGTTGTGTTGAACAATACTTTAAGTTGTGTTGAACAATACTTTACAAGCCACAAACATTTAAATCTAAAATTTAAAAGATAGCCTTACTTTAAATAATTCTAACAAGGCCACTCCAAATCCCACATGGGCTTATGGGCAGCAGTATGGAGCAAGACCAGGACATGCAGGAAGCAAGCAGTGGCTCACAGATGTCCCCAAGGGACCAGCTAAGTCTCCCACAGCTGCAATCCCTCAAAGAGAAGCAGCCATGGCTTAGCATCAGTGAGCTCTCTAGTGACTGAGGAGCCGTCCGCCTAGGCACGTGTAGCCAAGTGTCACCGTCACTGGAGGCCTGAGTGCAGAAGAAACCCACCTTTATAGACATTCAAGGTGATGGTTCTCACAGCAATCCGAACCATGCTTTCTGGGTGATTGAAGAACTTGATGGCTTCCGTGTACAGGGCAAAATCATTGGTGTGCTAAAACAGAAGTACCCCGAGTTATAAATCCACAGGACAAGCGTGTTCCCTCCCTGGCTTCCTGAAAGCCACCAGACTGCAACAAATGATGCCGCCATGAACGCTGAGCCAGTGGCTCATTCCCAGAGAGCATGCAGGAAGAAATGGGCAGGCCAGACCATGGAGGAGAAAAGGGTCTGGGTACAGCATCATACATGGCTCCTGCCTGCCTTACCTACTTCTTAGCTGTGTGAGGGTGGTATTTTGAAGGATGCCTGCTCAGCCTGGCCCAGTGCCTAAGGAGCACCCAATAGTAGTGCTAGTGGGAGTGTGATGAGCCCTCCAGACCAGTGAAAGAGGGGTGCACTGGGCTAAGCTCAGTGTCTCTAGGGCCACTATCCTCTCTCCGTTGGAACAACGACCGTGCACACGTCATGCAGGAGGCAGAGGTTCCCGCAGTCCTCTGCTGTTCAAAAGGGACAACAGGACGTATGAGATGGCTCAGCGCCATAGCCACCCACTGCCCCAGTCTGAGAAGGCAGTGCACCCCAAGCCAACAGCCATGTCCTGCTGCCCTCCTTTCACCACTGTTTACAGAGAGTTCCAGAATCTGGCTGTGGAGCAGTAGGTGAGAGGCAAGAGCAGTGGGAACCTGCATACCCTCCCGTCCAGGCTGGTTGTGGGGACATGGAGGCACTCAATGACAACAGTCCAATAAGGATAGTGTCACTCTGAGGAGTGGATGTCAAGAATGCACCTGACTCATAGTATGATAGCTACCTTCTTGTTGTTGGGACAAAGCACCCAACCAAAAACAGCTGGTGGGAGGAAAAGTTGTCTTGAGGGGAAGCTCCCTGATGGCAGGAGACAGCATGGCATGAGCAGAGGCTGGTATCACCTCTGCCACATGTGGGAAACAATAGGAGAATAAGCCCAGTTCTAGCAAGAGGGGGCTGGATAGAACACCCTCAAGCCTACCTACAATTTGCCTGTTTGAGCAAGGCTCCACCTCCCAAACTGCCATCGGCCGGGAGCCAAGCACCCCAAACAAAACTTTATGGGGCATTGATTCAAACTACGGCACATGGCAACTACTGCTGGCTCACATGAAGAGGAAACTGAGCCCACCTCAGAAAATGGGGCTCCTGCTACACCTGGCATAACAAGGTCTCTGCTAGTGGCCTGGCACTGGCCCGCCTGGCCAGGTTCAGCCCCACTCCCCTGCGCTGGGGGACCCTAGCTCTCCTCGGGTCTGGCTCTTCTTTCATCTGGGAGCCTTTGGGTGAATGCTCACATCACCCGCCTGCTCCACAGACACATTTGCTGGCCACGTGCTGTGTGCTCCGACTGCACGTTGCCTGTGGTTCTCAGCTGGAGCTTCTTCCCGGACAGAATCAATGAGAATAGAGGTTCAAGCACCTGCTGACACATCATGCACAGAAAATAGGATGGATGTTGCCCAAACTGGGAAAATATTTGGGACTGTGGTCTGGCTTCAAAGACAGGCTGTGAACATGTGACCACCAGTCGGAAGATACCTGCTACACAGACCAAATGTGGTTTGTGGCTTCCTAAATGGGCTCCAGAGTCAACTGTGTCACACTCATGTTGTCCCTATCTACACAAAGTCAGGGAAGGCTAACATGACCATAGTGTGTGGTAACAGAACAGTGTGTGACTTTGGAGGCTGGGCCACAGAAGGCACCACAGTTTTCCATGGTCTCTTGAGTCACCTACTCTGGGGAAATCAGTTGCAAGGACCCTTGAGCAGCCCTGGAAAGAGGCCCTTGTGATGGAAGCCAAGGCCTCCCACCCAGAGCCAGCAGCAGCCAGCCACCCATGACAGCAAAACAGACCCTCCACCCAATCCAGCCTCCAGAGGATGTAAGCCTCCTTGGAGACTATCAGAAACAGTCCCAAAGTCCAGACGTACCATGAGGAATGTAATGCAATCCTGATCAATGAGACATGAGGGGAAGTCTAGGGACAGACTTTTCAGAAAGTTTTCTGGAAGTCAAAATGGGATACAGGAAAGCAAGTGATCCCATCAGAAACTCTGGCAGTAACAAATGAGCATGTGATGTCTGGAGCAGCTGCAGCCATCCTGTGACCACAAGGGACTGAACATGTAGACAGGTGCCAACTGCAGGAACAGAGCAGGAAGTTGGAAAGGTTTGGATCCTTGATAAAGGGGCTGAGCCCCAGGATGGAGCCACTCAGAACTGCAGCATCTGAACTTCTGTATTTCATGAGCAAAACTGACCTTACTGTTCAAGCTCTTTCTAACTGGGAGAACAGCAGCAATTTATCTACTGCAGTTGTTACCCAGGGACACCAGGACAATACCAAGAATAGCTGTGCCTGCTCCTCAGGGACCAGGCACAATGTAACACTTGGAAGGCATTATCTCATTTGATCCCTGACACCCTATAGCAATATGCTCTGCCTCATTTCCCAAGAAAATGGAAGCTCAAAGAAATACCGGATGTCCCCTGGAGTTACACTCTACGAAGTGGCAAACCCACGTCTGAATGGAGTCCCTGTTTTTCCCACATGGCGACCTCTAGACACTTCTCCTGACCAAGTATCATCCTCTCAGCACAAAGTGACTTTTGCTTTAAAAATGAAAGGGAGAGAAGCCAGCATCACCCTGATACCAAAACCTGGCAAAGATAGAACAAAAAAAGAAAATTACAGACCAATCTCTCTCATGAACATAGATGCAAAAATTCTCAACAAAATAATGGCAAACAGAATCCAAGGATATATCAGAAAGATCATTCACCCGGACCAAGTAGGCTTTATACCAGAGATGCAGGGATGGTTCAACATATGCAAATCAATAAATGTAACACATTATATAAATGGACTGAAGGACAAAAATCACATGATCATCTCATTAGATGCAGAAAAAGCATTTGACAAAGTCCAACATCCCTTCATGATAAAAGTCCTACAGAGTGGGCTGGAGAGATGGCTTAGCGGTAAGTACTTGCCTGTGAAGCCTGAGGACCCCAGTTCGAGGCTCGATTCTCCAGGATCCACGTTAGCCAGATGCACAAGGGGGCACATGTGTCTGGAGTTCGTTTGCAGTGGCTGGAGGCCCTGGCGCGCCCATTCTCTCTGTCTCTCTCTCTCTACCTGCCTCTTTCTCTCTCTGTCACTCTCAAATAAATAAATAAAAATGAACAAAAATTTTTTTTAAAGTTAAAAAAAAAGTCCTACAGAGACTAGGAATAGAAGGATCATATCTCAGTATAATAAAGGCTATTTATGACAAGCTACAGCCAACATATTACTAAATGGGGAAAAACTGGAAGCTTTCCCACTAAAATCAGGAACAAGACAAGGGTGTCCACTGTCCCCACTTTTATCTAATATAGTGCTGGAAGTTTTAGCCATAGCAATAAGGCAAGAGATGCACATAAAAGGGATACAAATTGGAAAGGAAGAGATCAAGCTATCCTTATTTGCAGATGACATGATTCTATACATAAAGGACCCTAAAGACTCTACCAGCAAACTGTTAGAGCTGATCAAAACCTACAGCCATGTAGCAGGATACAAAATAAATACACAGAAATCAGTAGCCTTCATATATGCTAACAACAAACACACAGAGGATGAAATCAGAGAATCACTCCCATTCACAATTGCATCAAAGAAAATAAAGTACCTTGGAATAAACCTAACCAAGGAAGTCAAGGATCTCTACAATGAGAACTTTAAAACACTCAAGCGAGAGATTGCAGAGACACTAGGAAATGGAAAAACATTCCGTGTTCCTGGATCGGAAGAATCAGTATTGTGAAAATGGCAATCTTACCAAAAGCAATCTACACATTTGATGCCATCCTCATCAGAATTCCAACAGCATTCTTCATGGAAATAGAAAAACAATCCAAAAATGAAAGGGAGGAACTGGGGAATGGTTCGGTGGCTGAAGTGCTTGTCATGATAGTGTGAGGACTAAGCTCGGATCCCCAGTACCCACATAAATACTGGGTAAGCGTGGTGGCTAGCCTATAGTTCCAGTGCTCAGGAGCTTTGAAGCAAGCTGGCTGGCTACACTGGCTGAAGTGGTGAGCTGTGGGCTCAAATGAAAAACCTTGCGCCTCAGTAAAATAAAGAGGAAACTGTTCAAGAAATCACCAGATGCTGACCTCAGGCCTCCACATGCACACGCATGCTGTGTACCCACACGCACATATGCCCATATACATGCACACCACACATGCAAACACCACAAAAAAATGGAATGGTAATTTGTTGAGTAAAATTTTTTCAAGCATGCTCAAATCAGTGTTAGTGCAGAAATCATGGCAGCGAGTCTGTGAGCGCTTTAAGAGCCAGCGTGACTGCACAGACTGAGGGCGCCGCACACTGGGCAAGTTTAACCCCCTCCCTCCCACCTG
Source organism: Jaculus jaculus (assembly GCF_020740685.1). NCBI lineage: Eukaryota > Metazoa > Chordata > Mammalia > Rodentia > Dipodidae > Jaculus > Jaculus jaculus. The sequence continues at coordinate 102,992,443 of NC_059112.1, forward strand.
CCCATCACTCACCTCATTGTAAAAGAAATGGACAGTGTGGTTATTGAGCTTTAACGAAAGTGTTTTCAGGAACGAGATGTAATATGCCATGATCTCCTCGTCAGAAAAGTCAAATTTATGGACAATGATCGAATTTACATAGTTATTAGACAGCAGATAATCTACAAGGAAAAAGAAAAAGCAGACAGGTTAGCCACGTTGGAGAACAAATCGAGCAAAGGCTGCCTGCCAGGTAAGAAGCAAAGGAGCACATCCATGTGTTTAAACCAGGTGAGCCTCTGGGTTGCTGGGATTCAAGTAGCAGGGGTGGCTTAACCTTCAACCAGCCAAGAACCACTTATGGGGCATCGGCCTTGGAAAGCCCACAGACAATGCCAGAGGAGAGGCTGCCCCCTCCCTTGTACACCAAGAAGAACAAACCACTCATGTGTTTTCACTGAGAAAACAGAGCTGGGTGGAGGGACTGGGTGGTGAGGGGTATCCGTACAGCCCAAATGAGCGTGAAAGCGCCAGGCTCTAGAAAAGGTCTGTACAAGTTCTGTGAAAGTTGAGCATGGAGCTGGGCTGGCCATAGTTTCCCATTCCACCATAGTGCTGAGGAGGCTCACGCTTCCCATTCTGCACATGAAGAAAAGCTCAGAGAGGCAGATGAACCCTGAGGACCCAGAGACAGCACGTCACAGAGCAGGGACTGAAGCCCAGGCCCGAGGCCAGAGCCTGTGTGGGATGCGCACTCATGGGGGCTGGCAGTGAACATCGGGTACTGAGGGCTCTGGGGCAGCCCCACAGCTCCCATCCCCAGCTCCGGGCCCTGTGGGGACACAGGACTGACATAGCAAAAGAAGCTTGGTTTAGTGTCACAGCTCCTAACCTTAAAATGCTGGCCATGGCATTGAGTACTTCTTTAAGGCATGCCACCCAGCGAGATCAGGTCTGCAGGCTAGCTGCAGCTTGTGGCTTGAGGTCTGAAATCTCGGTGCTGGGCCTATGGCTGGACAGGGTCCCTCCAAGTCCTCACCAGTCACCTCAAAGCAAGTGCTGCTGTCCCCACTGCCTGTCACTGGGCTGCCAGCATGGGTACTACTACAGCCCCTGTCAAGCGGCCAGAGACAGGATATGCTGGACACCTGACCTACGGGGAGGCAGTGGAGTACCCTGGCACTGGTTAACCATGCAGAGCCAGGCCCGGCCTGACCTGCTCAGCGAGAGTTCCCGAGAGTGGTGCAGCCCCTTGGGTGAACCTTCACAGATCCACCTTGCCATGTGCAGATCCCGTCTTGCCACTATCTGGCCATGTCCCCCTGGGCGGGCAGTCCAGGGAGCAGAACAGCACAAGCTTCCTCAGGGCTGTGGGGAGGACGGGTGAGGGTGGCGGGAGATAAGGCTCAACACACTTGGCAGCCTGGGTACAAAGTCAGTGTCAGGAACAGGCGTGACCGTGCTCCTGCACATCACGGCCACCACAGCCCTGGCCGGAGCATGACTGGCTTGGTGCATGGGAAGAAACCTATCAGGTGCAGTGAGGCCAACGGAGATCTGCTTCAGCCCATCAGAGTACTCATGGACATTCTTCCTGGGTCTTCAAAACAACCCCAGATGAACCCAGGAGCCAAGGACTGCAACAGCAGCCCCAGGATAGACTCAACACTGGTATCCTCTGCAGCTAGTTCTCCGGGAAGGTTCACTGCACAGTCTCTGAACAGGCAAAGCAGATGGGTAATACAGACAATAGTCTTAGAATCTCCTGAGTGTGGAGCTGGAGAGGTGGGTTAGTAGTTAAGGTGTGGTTAAGTGCTTGCCTGCAAAGGCTCATGACCGGAGCTCAATTCCCCAGGACCCACATAAAGCCAGATGCACAAAGTGGCGCATGCATCTGGAGTTTGTGTGCAGAGGCTGGAAGCCCTGGCACACCCATTTTCTCTCTCTCTTCCATCTCCCTCTGCTTGCAAATAAACAAATCTCCTTAGTGTAACAGTTCCTTGAGCCTGTGTGGAGGTTCCAGCAGGGGTGCCAGCTACTCGGATACCCTAGGCCGAAGAACAGTCGCTGCTGTGGGAAGCGTCACTGTCTCCAACAGAGCATGCAGCCTTGGGAGGAGCACACGTGGAGAGGTGAGACAGGAAGCAAACACCACCAGCCAGATCAGCTGAACCAAGTCTGGCCATCAGTAGGGTGACAACTGTCACAGCCAGTTCACCTTCACATTCCTGATTATGAAGTTTCTGAGGCAACTCTCAGAACAAGCTGAGGGAGAGTCCTAGTAATATTAACAGTTTTTTGGTGTGTGCATGTGTCTATCTGTCTGTCTATCTGTCTGAGAGAGACAGAGAGTGAGAGCAAAAGCACACAGGCCCATGATGTGGAAGTCAGAGGACAACCTCGGCAATCAGTCCTTACTTTCCACCAGTGTATACCCCAGCAGAGCTGGCCCATGAGCTTCCTAGAGGTTCTCTTGTCTCCACCTACCATCTCACCATAGAGACTGAGCTTACAGACACTTGTACTACTGAGTAAAACTTCCCTGGGGTTCTGGGAATCCAAGCTGGTGAGTTCTTTATCCACTCAGCCGTTTTCTTAGCCCCAATCTTAACACTTCTTGAAATGAGGTCACACATGTCTCAACTGCTACGGGTATAGTTTGTTCTATATAGAAAAAGAATTTTATGTATCTTACTTGCATGTACATATGTATTTGACACATATGGACGTATACTTCAGAGCTTAAGTGCCTGGCTTCAAGGGTGCTACAAGATGTATGCCATGGAGGTACCACTCAGATCTGACCCATTACATGGATGGCTCCCCAGAAGGCTCCCTTATATCTGGCCTCACCAGCACATCACCCCTAAGACAGGTCCCATTTTGCTTCCCAGTCTGCAAAGGCTCAGTGTGCCTGTTTGTGAAACACAGAAGAGAATCAGGAAGGTGTGCTGCCCGTGTGTGCCACCTGCCCAGTGGCACTGCTGAGAGTCATCATTTCTCTTTGCTCCCCATGCCCTCCTTCCTGCTCCCTCGTATTCTGTTCTTGAAACAGTTCACAGTTGCAGCCCAAGTGACTGTGGCTAGAGACATCTAGAGAGGGACAATGGGCTGACAGGACATCATGCTTAGTGCTGTGAAGATGGACTAGAGGCTCCTGGGCCACTAGCAGCACAGACACTCTGAAAGCAGTTTCAGCTGATCAGCATCTCTGGCTGGACCTGAGACAGCCCCAGACTTCTTACACCTCCCATGGAGACTTACTTTTCCAGGGCCTCCAAGAGATGGCTCTGTGAGGGTTAAAGGACCACTATGGGGACACTGGAGAACCTCTATTATGTGGCTGGGATTTTTCTACTCCCCCTCCCTGCTGTGTGGCTGGCTTCCTGTGGTATCCTTGATAATAAACCTGGGAGTCTATAAGTAATCTTGGTCTCTGGGGCCTCTGTCACTTAGATCACCAAGCCTACAGACAGCAGACGTCTTTGCGTAATGGCTGCCTGTAATAGTGAAAAGCTGGAAAGCACCTAGATGCCCATGATCAGGTTCAGTCGGTCACAGCACAGCAGGGTGCAGCTGTAAGTCAGACCAGGGAGGGTCCCACACAGGAGCAACAGAAGATCTGAGAAGTGAGGAGATGGGGCAAGAAGCAGAGCTAGAAAACTGTCAGGGTGGGAGGCTACAGAGACCTAGTTTTCTGTACTTTTGTAATGAGGTATTTAAATTTTATTTATTTATTTATATATTAGAGAGAGAGAGAAACAGGGAGAAAGAGGCAAACAGAAAGACAGAGTGAGTATGGGCACACCAGGGCCTCCTGCCAATGCAAATGAATTCCACATGCATGTGCCATTTTGTGCGTCTGGCTTTATGTGGGTACTAGGGAATAGAACCCAGGCTGGCAGGCTTTGCAAGCAAAAGCCTTTAACTAGTGAGCCATCTTTCCAGCCTGCTATAATGAAGTTTTGTTGTTTTACATGAAAACAATTTCTAGGATCAAAAAATAAAAATAAAAACAGCCAGGCATAGTGGCATGATTCTAAAATATCAACACTCTGAAGGCTAAGGCAAGAGGATCAAGAGTGTGAGGCCAGCTAGGGCTACACAGCTGTCTCACAAAATATATATTTTTTATTTATTTTATGTTTTTGAGATAGAATTTCACTCTAGTCCAGGCTAACCTAGAATTTACTCTGTAGTCCCAGGCTGGCCTTGAACTCACAGCAATTCTCTTACCTCATCCACCCGAGTGCTGGAATTAAAGGTGTGTGCCATCACGACCAGCTCAAAATACTTTATTATTTTTAATATTTTATTTATTTATTTGATTTATTTGAGAGAGAGAATAGTGTGCCAGGGCCTTAAGCCTCTGCAAATGAATTCCAGACATAATGCACCACCTTGTGCATCTGGCTTACATGGGTCCTGAAGAATTGAACCTGTGTCTTTTGGCTTTGTAAGCAAGAACCTTAACCACTAAGCCATCTCTCCAGCCCTAAAAAAACTTTTTAACAACTTTGCATGTATGTGTGTGTGTGTGTGTGCATGTGTACTTATGGGTGTGAGTGTGGGTACATGCCTGCCACAGAATGCACGTGGAGGTCAAAGGTCAACTTCTGGGTATTAGTTCTCATCTTCCACCTCATGTGAGGCAGGATCTCTTATTCTTATTGTTATTCACTGATACGCTTGCCCAACTAGCTGGTCCATAAACTTCTAGAAAATTCTCTTGTCTCTGACTCCCATCTCACTAGCAGAGGGCTAGGAATACAGAATTCTGGCTTTCACATGAGTTATGGGGATCCAAACTCAGGTATTTGGGCCTGAGCAGCAACCACTTTATCCACTGAGCTATCTCCCCATCCCCAGTAAATAAAGTTTTAAAAATTAAAACACTGGTCACTTCTCCTCCCTTACAAATTCTAGTTTTAGAAACAGCTGGTGATTTCCACTGTTTTGGCAGGACTCACAAAAGTCAAAGCAAGGGCTGAAGAGATGGCTCAGTGTCATCCTCACAAGCATGAGGAGCTGAGCTCAATCCCCAGTAAATGCCAGGCTTGGTGGCACATGCCTGTAATGCCTGTGCTTGGGAGACAAGAGATACATAGATCCCTGGAGCTCACTGGCCAGCTAGTAAACCCTAGTTGGTGAGCTCTGGGCTAAGAAGAGACCTGGTCCAAAGGAGGTAGATGGCATTCCTGAGGATGACATCTGAGGTTGTCCTCTGGTCTTCACATGCACACACATACACATGTGACCACATACATACAAAAAAATTGACAATCATAGCAGGAGGTTTGTCTTCCTGGGCTTCTCATGGCAGGGCGCCCTACTTATCCCAGTACTGGCAAAGCAACACATGCTACAGCTCCTTTGCATGTAAAGCCTAAGAGCCAAACTCAAAGCAGCAGAGAGCAGACGGGGTTGCCAGAGGGACCGAGACACAGCCAAGGTGACAAAGCCGCAGTTTTGCAGATGGCGAAAACCTGGAGTTCAATATGCCACCTTCAACACAGTGGCCTAGATAATGATGGCACTGTACTAGACAGCTGACATTTAGTAAAACTAGGAGACACAAACACACACACCCCACAGGAACTATGGAAGGTGATGAATATGTTAATTTGATGGTGGTCGTCATTTCACTAAACACATGCATCAGATCTTCAAATTGTACATCTTAAATATATACACAATAAGAAGCCAGAATTTTTAAGTACCGATTTTTAAACCTGTCATCCTGGGCCTAGCTGGGCTCAGAAAACATAACCAGTGGTAAGACTCAAGGGACCTGAACTAAACGACACAGCCCAATGCTCTGGAAGTTTCCCAGCAGGCTGACCAAGCAGTGTGTCAGCAGCACCCAGGGGCTCGTGGCTAAATGGGTCCCACCCAGCTCTGCTGGATCTTCCCAAACCACACTTGTTTCCCATGTAGTGAAACAGAAGCTGGTAACAGGGGAAACCACGTAGGAGACATGAATCACACACTTGTCAGCTTGCGGTCATGAGCACGGGAGAGAAGTCTCTAGGGCAGCAACACCATCTAGTGGCCAAAGCTGAGGACCACCACACGGCAGCTCCTCAGCTCCAAGAAAGCCCTCCTTTTGCCTACTAGACCCTTTCCCCAATTTGTCCAAACTTTGCTATCGCTACTCAGTCATTTGTTTCTCCTACTCCTTGTGGGCAGGGCCTGGGCTTGATGTCATCTAGGAATGACAGGTGCGTGACTATGTACAGGATTAGGAACCAAGCCAGGCTTGCGCACTGTAGTTGCCTGGGCTCAGCAGTTCTCTGTTGGGGACAGTCCTGCACACTGTGGGGTGATTAACAGCCCCCCTCCGTCTGTGCTGATACCCAGGACTACCTCTAGACGCTGTCAGGCACTGCTCTCACTTAAGGACCACTGACTCACTTTTCTTGGCTGAAATCCCTTTTGTACTCGGGCTTTGCTGTAACTGTTACTTTGAGCCCATGACTCCAACTTTCTTGGTAGCAAAAAAGAGCCTGCCTCTCGAGGGTGATAGTTATAGGTGAGCAAGTTTAGTGAGGGCTGGTGAGAGCCTCAGAGTCATACATGCACTTACTGAGAAGCAAAAATTAAATGGGAAGGTTGTGGCCAATGCCCACACTCTCCCCCTCATCCTGCCTCTTCCAACAATTCATAACTGGCTGACTAGTCATCAATCCAGGATTCAGTATCAAGCCAATGCCCCCAGAATTATTCAGCATAGGGAAAACACCTTCGCTCTCCACAGAACCCCATCTTGTCCCTCAAAACACACAGGATACATTCCTCACCTCTACTGGAATTACATGTGGAGACAAAGCTTTTGGGAGACATGAAGCCTAAATAAGGTCACAAAGATCCAACTGTGACAGAAATAACATCCCCTAAGAAGCAGAGACCACAGGTAGATCTCTCCCTCCCTTCTGCCTCCCTTCCTTTTTTCCTCTCTCATGTACACACAGGTGTGCATGCATACACACGTAGAGAGAGGGGGGCAAGGGTAGAGCTATGCACAGTGAGAAAGTGGCTGCCAGGGTCTGAGTATGGGCCCCATGTGTCAGAACCTCAATTTCTATGTGATAATGTTGTGAAGTGAAGCCTCATAGGAGGTGTTAGGTCAGGGGAGCAAAGCTCCCCACCCCCATGTCTTTAATTAATGCCTTTCTCACATGAATTTTCACTGGACTGTTACCTCAAGAGTGCACTGTTATTCTTGCTCTCATGGCTGGACTAGTTATCTAAAGAGCAAGCAGTTTTACTTGCTCTTGTGGCCTGAACTATTATGTGAAAGAAGCAAGTATTCTGTGTCTTTTGCATAGACCTTTCTTCTGTAAGTTGAAGCAAAACAAGACACTCACTATCTGTGGCCACCTAGTATGGGATTTTTCTGCCTTCTGGATCTTAGGCCAAAAAAAAGGGACATCATTCCTTCACAAATTATCTATTCATGTAGAATTTGGTATCACGACAGAAGGCAGATTACCTAGACAGTATCTGACTGCAAGCCAGAAAGACAGCCCTCACCAAAACCCAGCTCTGAGGCCAGCCTCGACTTGGAGTGCCCCCCTCCAAACAGTGAGAAAGTTTCTACAGTCCAAGCCACTAGGCTTGTGGGGCCTTGCTTGTTAGGGCAGCTGAGCAAACTAGCATACCTGGGAAGCAGACACATAAAATCATGCCAAGGGCTGGGGAAATGGCGGTTAAGGCGTTTGCCTGCGAAACCTAAGGACCCTGGTTTGATTCCCCAGGACCCACATGAGCTAGATGCACAAGTGGGCTCACGGGTCTAGAGTTCCTTGGCAGTGGCTGGAGGCCCTGGCATGCCCATTCTCTCTGCCTCTTCCTCCCTCCCCACCTCAAATAAATAAATAGAACATTTTAAAAAATCATGCCAAGATACACCCCGCTGAGTTGACACAGAACACTATAAAGGCAAGTGGCAAGCAGCGTCCTTACACAGTGATGTCTCGTGGCTGATGTTCTCAAACAGGATGTTCAAGGTCTGCAGCAGCTGGACACACACATAGCGGCCTGACTTCTGCCGCAGGATGTTCAAGAAGAAAACAAACATGTTCTTCTCCAGGAAGAAGCTGGGGAGAGAAGAGAAGCGGGCAGGGTCAGTGGTGGCACATCCCCAGCAGGCATGGGGACCTGCCCTGAAGAGCAGCAGAGAGCTTAGACCATGCCAATCAGACTGCCTCCGTGCTCATGCCACCTAGCTCCCACAGTGCCAATTGCCACTGAGGCTAGCATACAGCCTTCTGACCCCCTCTCTCCCTGAGAACGTGGTGTGAGCGGTGAACTAGATCCGGGGCTCTTTACTAAGTGATCACCAGCAGCCCGCACCTGTCCAACCACCAAGGAGCTCTTCCCACCGCCAGGGAGCGCAGGGCAGCCCTCCCTAGCAGCCTCCTTCCGGAGCTCCCCTACCTTGCGTCTAGGAAAACGTAACTGGAGTGCCCTGCGGAGGGGGCTCACGACACGAATACTAAGAACAACGTCTACTCTCCAAGTTGTCTCACTTGTAGCTTCCACATTTCAAGGAAAAGAACTGGAAGGAAAGACTGATGGTTGCTGGCATGGTGGGAGGAATCCACTCAGGAGGATTCCACCCCCTTGACCTCACCTACTCGGCAGGTTTCAGCCAGCGAGAGACCGTCTCAAAGACGTGCACGGTGCAGGAATGACGTGCAAGGCTGGTCTCTGGTCTCCACACCTCCCAGCAGGCCTTGCTTCCTACCACTACCACATACGGGGGTTGGGGTCCCGACAAATAACCCTTTGGGGAAAATACTCAGACCTTAGCCTTTCTCATGCAGACAGGATGTTTGCCTGCATACAGCCCGGGGGTGCTGGCCTTCGGGGGTGCGAGTCAGAAGCAGAGCCCAAAGCCTGCCTTCCCGATGGTTGGGGTGCAGAGTCTGAGCTGAGAGCAGGCGTGCAGGGAACCTCAGAAACCCCAGCGGTCCCGGGTCTACTGACCCCTCAGCTCGGGTGCTTCCCGCCCCTTGGCAGTCGGCTCCACAGCAGCGGACCACCACCTAGCTTCTGTTTGAATCCATGAGAGGATCAAAGAGTGAATAAAAATGACTGAAGACCCTCAGCTCTTCCTAATGGCTCCGGAGCCCAGGCGCCTGTAACCGCATTCGCACGACCTCCAAAGCAGCCGTCTCCTGAGCTGTTTACCTGCCTTGGCTTCAGGTTATATAAGTCTCACTCTCCCCTACCTCTGGCACACGCAGTGCTGCAGCGACCAACTTAGCAACCTGTCACAATATCTGCGGCTAGATTTTGCCTCAGAAGTGACTCAAAGTTATCAGGAAACTTCCAAGGATGGACTTTGAAAACTCCTAGGAGTGGCGGAGCTCCTTGGAAAAATGGTAGACTCTAAGGCCGCAGCAACAAAAACACAAAATGAGCCTGGAGGATGTAAGGGCATGGCTGTGACGTGTGTCACCCCACTGATGTCAGGCTTGATTCGGCCGAGCTGGCTGGCTAGGCGGGTGTCCCCTTCCTCCCTTACCGCTCCATGTGCGTCTCTCCCAAAGCTGTGCGCTCTGTCAAAGAGAACGACCTTCCCTGAACAAAGGAGGACTAGTCTCTGGTCAAGGGTATATGAGTAGCTGTGCTCCCTTTCTAGAACCTCCAAACAAGCTCTCAAAATGAGCCTGGAGTAACTTATACTACCAGGAAGTAAAGGAATGCTCAAAAAGCAGGGGGCAGGGGCGAGGCCATAGCTCAGTCAGTAAAGCACTTGCCTTGCAAACACAAAGACCTGAGTTCAATCCCAGAACACAATTAATAAAAAAAAAAAAAAAACAGGGCTGGAGAGATGGCTAAGCGGTTAAGCGCTTGCCTGTGAAGCCTAAGAACCCCGGTTTGAGGCTCAGTTCCCCAGGTCCCACGTTAGCCAGATGCACAAGGGGGCACACACATCTGGAGTTCATTTGCAGAGGCTGGAAGCCCTGGCGTGCCCATTCTCTCTCTCTACCTCTATCTGTCTTTCTCTCTGTGTCTGTCGCTCTCAAATAAATAAATAAAAATTTAAAAAAAAAAAAAAACCACAAGAGTGATGGCATGTGCTTGGGGAGGTGGAGACAGGCACATCCCTGAGGCACATTGGCCATTCAGTCATCCAAGCCAGTGAGAGACCCTTTTCCAAAAAGGAGGATGGCACCAGAGGAATGACAGCAGAGGTTGTCCTCTGGCCTACACATGCACACACATGAATACACTACACACACACACACACACACAAGTGGATGGGACATGCCAAAAGGACACAAAAGCCAACACAATAGACCCCAGTGTCCAAAGTGGGAGAAACCTGAGCAACACAGTATTGGAACACTGACCTAATGTATGAAAGAGCCATGAGTTCTTACTGTAGTAAACGACTACATAAACCAAGTGAGGGAGTGAAGACAAAACTTCCATACAGACTCTCCAAGAGTAAGTAGGTACTCTGCTCCTCTGGTGATCAGAGCTCCATCCTCGCTGCTTTAAGGCAGCTGAGACCGAGGAACACTTCTACAGAACAGTCTAGATAGCAGGGAACCCTGAGGAAGCCAGCCTACACTATTCAGCAAGGTGCTAGCTCAAAAACAGAAAGAAGCTGGGCACAGTGGTATATGTCTGTAATCCCAAAATGGGAAGTAGAGGCAGGAAACTCAGGAGTTCAAGGCCAGCCTCAGTGAGCTTGGGCGAGCCTGAGCTACATGAAATCTGTCTCAAAAAAAAAAAAAACAGACAGGAAGGAAGGGAGGGAGGGAGGCCTAGAGGGAGGGGAAAGAATAACTTTTGAGACACGTGGTAGAATGACGTGAGTCCAGTGACGAAGGTTAGGGTGACAGGGAATGTCTGGCAGCATCCTGCACCCTGCCATGATGGGATGAGAGGCACGTCACCACACTTCCCCTCTACAGCCCTCTCCACCCAAGCCCACCATCAGCACGAGGAAATCTTCAGTCTGCACATCTGGCCGGTGTTTCTCAAAACTGCCGAGGTTATAAAACATAAGGTGGCTAGGAATCCAGTGAGATGGATGACTAGATGCATTGTGGAAGCCTACATGGGATCCTGGAGTACTAAGAGGACATTAATGCAAAATCCAAGTGGGAATTTACTTAATGGCAATATACCAGTTCTGACCACAGACCCTAGTGATACAGGCTGTTAACAATGAGAGGAAACTGGGGATGGACAGGCAGGCGCCCTCTATACTGTGTTTGCAACTTTTCTGTAAATTTAAGGCCACCCCAAAAATTCAAAATACAATCAAAACAAAATTCCAGGGTCACTAGGACTCTTAAGATCAACACTTTTTCTTATCTCTTCTTTTTCTTTTTCTTTTCTTTTTTTTTTTTTTGAGAAAAACATAATATGTAGCCCAGGATAGTTTTGAAGGTCATGATCCTTCTGCCACAGCCTTCTAGATGCTGGGAGTCCAGGAATACGTCACCACAGCCAATGCTCAGCAGCTTTTCTAAGCTGACAGATGGATTTAGAAAGTCCATTCTGGGGACTAGAGAGATAGCTCAGTGGTTAAGGCACTTCCTACAAAGCCCAACGACCTGGATTGAATTCCCCAATACCCACGGAAAGCCAGATGCACAAAGTGGCACATGCATCTGAAGTGAAGTTTTTCTGCAGTGGCTGGAGGCCCTGCTGCACCCATTCTCTCTCTGTCTCTCTCCTTGCAAGTAAAAAATTTTTTAAAGAAAATTTAAAAAGAAGGCTGGAGAGATGGCTTAGCAGTTAAGGCGCTCACCTGCAAAGCCTAAGGACTCTCTAGGTCCCACATAAGCCTGGTGCACAAAGTGATGCAAGTACACAAAGTCGCACATGTGCAGTGCGGGGGGGGGGGGTGGCGGGCACATGGAGTTTGATTATAATGGTTGGAGGCTCTGGCATGCCAATTCTCTCTCTCTTGCATTAAAAAAAAAGGCCAGTCTGTTGGGCTTGCCTTAAAAAAGAAAAAAAGAAAGTCCATTCTGGTTAGAGGGGCAGGGAAACACAGTCTCTAGTCTCTAACCCAAGGGCCTGCCTTGTTTCTAGTAACAGTAACAACAAATGCATCAGTCCCCATGGACCCACAAAGGGAGCTAGTCCCACTTCTAGGCGACACTGCACTTCATTACATCCATGCTTCCCTTTGGGGCGGCTGGCCCATGTTTCAGGTTTCCATTTAAGGTCTGTGCTTTCCACAGGGAGCTTCGTTAGGCAGCTTCACTGATGAAAACAGAGAGCTGCCCTGCAAATCACATCAGGTGAGCTGGAAACAGAACCCTGTGTCTTACGTAGGGTGAAAATGTGTGCCATGCACACAGCAGACATTCCACCCCCCCCCCCAAAAAAAAGAGTAGCTCCGTATTATTGAGAACACACACACACAGTCTTCACTTTGACTTCAAAGTGGGGGGCGCAGGGCAGCTCCTGGGTGGCAGCTTTGGCATCTTAGCTACCCAGCAGGCACCTCTCTTCATCACCTGGTATCACCCACAAGCCCTGCTCTGTGTCAGGCACTAATCAACAACCCTTTCCTCAGGAAGACAAAGAGCCTGGCCTAAGTAAGACTGCTTGTCTAGGAAATAATGAGGATGGGGAGAAAGCCCCTTGTGAGCGGTTGCCTTCTACCAGCTACATTTGGGACATGATCAGCGCCTACATGTGGGGCAAAGGGAAGCCCACTAGGCTGTCTCCTCAAAGCTCAGCACAGTGCCAAGCCCTCAGGAAGTGCTAACCACTGAGCATCAGTGACACCCTCAGGGCAGGTGGCAGAGCACTACTTGGAAAATCATCTGTGACGTTTTCAGGTTTTCTAGAGAAGCTTATTTGCATAGCTCCTCCATTTTTGGCTTGTACTTCAGTGTTTCAAGGGCATCTGATAGAGAAATTTGAGCAAGACGGAATTAGCCTCGAGTCCTGACTTCATCAGGAATGACTCACTGTAGGCAGCTAGACAAACAAAGCCAGGAAGAGGGAGAATCCAAGAGCACAAGCACTGGAAGCCTTACTCAAACACTGAGCTGTCATTCTGATCTCCCCAAATCAGGATCTCGGTGATGGAACGGATGGTCTCCACCAGCAGGTTCCGGTTCTGTTCTGTGACTGTGGTGTTTTTGGTTAAAACGTGGTACAGATACCTAAGAAAAAGGGAAGGAAACAAGAGCTTACTGCCTGCAAGAAAGTCAGGTCCAAGGGCCATGAGCAGCGCTCAGGGACAAGACAGTGAGTGCTTTTTAAGGTTCCATTAGCACAATGTCCTAGTTAGAATTAGAACTCACCTCCCAAGAAAATGGACAGATGATGGTTTCACACATTACATACTAGGACACGCCATCCCAAACTGAAGTAAGCTTTGTGTCACCCCCTTCAAGTTGGCATTCTCAAACTTCAAGGTGCAAGAGCTGGAAAAAACTAGAACCCCTCCAAGAGTGTGTTACAGTCATCTCTTTGTTGCTGAGACAAACATCCAACCAGGAGCAGATTGTGGGAGCAAAGGGGTTTATTTCAAGCTTACAAGTTCAGGGGATACCATCAATGGCAGAAGAAGCTGGCTCACTTTCACAGATGCACATCAGAGAGACCATCAAAGAGTCAGGGCTCCAACTGTTCTCCACACACCTTAGGGCTAGGCTCCAAACCCAGCCCAAACACACCTCAGGGCTAGTCTCCAAGACCTGCCTCCAATGGCATGCTCCTTTCCCCAGTGGCTCTGCCCACTGGAGACAAGATTCAAGACTGAGTCTGTGGGCCACTCATTTAAACCACTACATGCAGCATCAGATTGGTTCCAAGTCCCCAGAAACCTGAAGATGCCAACCGACACATGTAGTCAGTGCCAGACATGGAACCCTCAGCAGGCTGATGCTGAGATTCCCAAAGGTTTAAGGATGGTGGACCCTGCAGCCAGATGCTAAGGCAAAAAAAAATAAATAAAAATAAAAAACTTAAAAAAGAAAAATAAACTACCTTTATGGGGCTGGAGAGGTGGCTTAGCAGTGAAGGCGCTGGCCTTCAAAGCCAAAGGAACTCAGTTCGATTCCCCAGTACCCACATAGGCCAGATGCACAAGGTGGAGCATGCATTTGGAGTTCGTTTGCAGTGGTTGGAAGCATGGGTGCACCCATTCATATTCTCTCTCTCTCTCTCTCTTTCAAATAAATAAATAAAAATATTTTTTTTAAAAAAAACTACCTTTAGAATGCTGAAAACCTCCCTCAAGTGAAGTGTGTATTATCAGGAACTGTGGCTAAAACGGCTTGCAATATGTGCATGTGAAGGCCTGAGGACAGCCTCAGGTGTCATATCTATCTTATATGCTGAGCCCAGACTATTAAATCTATAATCTGGAAACATGGTAAGGTATAAAGAGGCAAAATGCCCCGGATACAACAGTTCGACAAGCCTGAGAATGATTTAGTAACAGCATAATCAAACATTTATTTGATTAGGAACACACTTTTGTTTGTTTTCTCAGCACTAAGATTGAACCTGTGGCCTCAAACATGTTAGAAGGGGTTCTGCCACTGAGTCACCATCTCAGCCCTTTTAGGACTTTCATTTTGAGACAGGGTCTCACTAAGCTGACCGGGCTGGCCTTGAACTGGCTCTTAGCCCAGGTAGACTCGGAACTTCTGCAGGATTCAGGGTCTATGCTACCAAGCCAGCCTTCGTGTTACATGTAGCACAGCCTTCCAAAACTCAAAATCCCCCCCATATGTGCCCAAATCTACCAGCAGTATTGAGTGGAGGGGCACAAGACCAATGTCCCATTGCGGTACAGTAGCCCCACAGCATTTGAAGCACCCTGGCATGAATGCAGAGGGACCCAGTTATAAGTCGATCCTGCCTCCATCTGTTGCCAGGGCATCTTCTCCTGAACGACTCAAAAGCCCAGCTTTCCAAATTGTGGTTCATGGAGTTCCCTCACCTGACTCACCTCTGTGTGTCAGCTGCTCCCTAACCCAGCCCCACTGAATTGGACTCACAAGGAACCCTATCCCATTGAAGTTTTGGGGGGGTTGCTGTAGTTTTTTGTGGTGTTAAGGATTGAACCCAGGGCCTCACATATGCTAAGTCTGCTCTCTGCCACAAACTACATCCCCAGCTCCCAGTAAAGTTCAGTGGCCGCTGAAGTGCACTCAATGTGGCTAGCAGTGACACTCTCCGTGCAGTCCATGGGATGCCTCACTGACAGTGACGAGACAATGTTGCCAGTGGGGGCTGGGGGAAGGGCAGATTGTCCCCTGCTCTGGAATTTCCTTCTGTGTAGTGAAGGACATACATCCATTAACATCAGATCACACTTCTATCTTCTCAGTGCCCTACCTGATCAAGCAAGCACATCTGCTCCAAAGCCCCAACTAGAATAGGGATTTAAGATATTTAGGGCAGAGTCTGGAGAGATGGTTTAGTGGTTAAGGCACTTGCCTATGAAGCCTAAGGACCCAGGTTCGATTCCCCAGTATCCATGTAAGCCAGATGCACATGGCACATGTAGCTGGAGTTCATCTGCAGAGGCTCTGACATGTCCATTCTCTCTCCTTCCTCCTCTTACCCCCCATAAATAAATACAAAAAAAATTTTTAAAGGTACTTAGGACACGATCTGACTTCAGCTGACAAAGCTGTCTGCCTAGAACACCCTTGATGGCTTAGTCAATCAGCAAACACTTATATTTTAAGGTCCAGCCCACTATCTTATAGGTTTTATGTATATGTATGTATACATGTTTGCCTGCATTCACATGTATAAGTGGGCACACACACATACACATGTGCATGTGAAGGCCTGAGGACAACCTCAGGTGTCATTCCTCAAGTGTTTATGCCCGTCTCTTTTTGAGACACGGTCCCTCATTGGCCTGGAACTTATTAATTAGGCCAGACTAGCTAGCCAGTGGGTCCCAGGGAGTGGCCTTGCTCTAGCTCCCCAGAACTGCAATTACAGGGGTGTGCCACTATACCTGGCATTTTTCACACGTGATCTGGGGATCAAATTCAGGTCCTCCTTCCTAGACTGGCACTCACCACAACACAGAGCACATGACACAATAATCTTTCTCCCTCACTAGAGTGTAGTTCCTCACAGTCATGAACATCTTCTCCTTGATCTTGGTGACCCCAATACACTCCAAAATATCTGTACAGCAGGTGCTCAATGCTGAGTGGGGAAGGAAGGTCTTCATTAACACAAGTTGGGGTATAATACACAAGACAGAATACATCAAAGGGTTTAAGAGACAGCACAGAGCTGTGGTAAAGAGCTCAGCCCCTGGAGTCCAACAATCTTGGGTTTGATCCCTGGCCACACCACTTCCTAGCTGTGGCCTTGGTCCAGGCACTTCACCTCCCTTCTGTGCAGCTCCGCATCGGTCAAACAGTGCCCACAAGCGAGGTCCTTCACTGAAGTGTTAAGAGAGTTGATATGACAACGCACATGGAGAACATGCCATAGAAGCAGCATGTGCTGCTACTGTTAACAGACCGTGGTCATTGTGCTGGGGCCCTTATTATTATGATTATTATTATTATTATCATTAGCACCATTATTCCACTGCACCAAGAACACCCCAGGACTTTGGAAAGTATGATCAGGCTGGGTCCAAAGAGTCAGGAAAAGAGGATCTCAAGGGAGACAGGTGCTGGGAAGACCCACCTAACCCAGAGTAGAAGTAGGAAGTGTGGGTCATCCCAGAGAGACACAGAGGCTGTGGGAATCACGGGTGCTGGCACTGGCATGCCAGGTGTGAGCGCACCTACAGAGGGGATCCGGAATGCACTTTTTCACTCTCTGCACCTCAGTGGTCTCATCTGTAACATGGGAGCGGCCAAAGCACCTAAAGATTTCTGAACTCAGGCTTACCTGGGTTCTGGGGAGTCGAATCTGAGCCCTGAGGCTTCGCAGGCAGGCGCCTTAACCACTAAGCCATCTTTCCAGCCTGCATTCACAAGGGGGAACATGCACCTGGAGTTTGTTTGCAGAGGCTAAAGGCCCTAGTGCACCCATTCCCTCTCCCCCCAGTAAATAAATAAATAATAATTTTTTAAAGCAACGATTTGAGAACTTATCTATCCTTCTTGGTACTGGGAATAGCAGGTAGGTGAAGAGAGAGAAAACTAAGCAGAGTAAGGTGCCTATAATTCCAGCACTTGGGTGGCTGAAGAAGGACTGCTTCAACTTCAGGCCAGCCTGGGCTACATAGAGAGCCTTTGTCTCAAAACACCAAAAAGGAGGGGCTGAAGAGTTGGTTTAGTGGCTAAGGTGCTTGCCTGCAAAGCCTAAGGACCCATGTTTGACTCTCCAGATCCCATGTAAGCCAGATGCACAAAGGTGAGGCAAGCTCAAGAATGCACATGTCCACTAGGTGGTGCAAGCATCTGGAAGTCAGTTTCAGTGGCTGAGGCCCTGGTGTACCAGTTCTCTCTGTCTCTCTCTCTCTTAAAAACAAAAAAGAGCTGGAGGGATGGCTTAGTGGCTAAGGCATTTGCCTGCAAGGGCAAAGGACTCAGGTTCGATTCCCCAGGACCCATGTTACCAGATGCACAAGGGGACACACACATCTAGAGTTCATTTGCAGTGGCTAGAGGCCCTAGTGCACCCATTCTCTCTCTCTCTCTCTCTCTCTCTCTCTCTCTCTCTCTCTCTCACACACACACACACACACACACACACACACACACACCCCTCATCCTTCCCTCCCTCCTTCCTTTCCTCTTTCTCTGTCAAATTAATAAAAATAAAAAACATTTTTAAAAAACTTTTTAAAAAAACACCAAAAAAAGAGAGAGAGGAAGGGGAGGCTACTCAAGTGCTAATTATTATATGGTGTCTGCTTTCATTACAGGATCTCTAGGGGAAAAAACCTTACTAATGGGCTGGAGAGATGGCTTAGCGGTTAAGTGCTTGCCTGTGAAGCCTAAGGACCCCGGTTCGAGGCTCGGTTCCCCAGGTCCCACTTTAGCCAGATGCACAAGGGGGCGCACGCGTCTGGAGTTCGTTTGCATAGGCTGGAAGCCCTGGCGCGCCCATTCTCTCTCTCTCCCTCTATCTGTCTTTCTCTCCGTGTCTGTCGCTCTCAAATAAATAAATTAATTAATTAATTTAAAAAAAAAAAAACCTTACTAAGAGGTCTTTACGGACAGAAAGGGCCAAATAGTTAAGTCCTGTGAGAAAATTCTAGGAACTTCCATGAGTCTGATGCTGACAGCTTCACATGACCCTCAGACTTATCTAACATTAAGACATGCCCATTGTTACCAGTGCACATGCCAAGAAAGCACCTGTGGCTCAGGGACACCCAGTGGCACGGGCAGTCTTGTGTGCACACAGCACGATCTGCGTTCCCCTGTCCTCCAGCTCCTCCACCGCGTGCTGTCCTCAGAAGGCTCAGTGGCACATTCTGTGGCGTGTGCTGCACAGTGTCTTCTCACATACATTTATTCTGAGGCGTGGTGGTCCAGTACCTTCTCACATACATTTATTCTGAGGCGTGGTGGTCCAGTACCTTCTCACATACATTTATGGACCACTGGCATTTCTTCTTTGGGTGGGACCAATTATAAGCCTTCTATCCATTTTTTAAAATGCTCATCATTTCATTTATTTATTTATTAAATACAGAGGGACAGAGGGAGAGAGAAAGGGCACGCCAGGGCCTCTAGCCACTGCAAACAAACTCCTGACGCATGTGTCACGATGTGCAACTGGCTAACGTGGGACCTGGAGAATTGAACCTGGGTCTTTAGGCTTCACAGGCAAGTGCCTTAACTGCTAAGCCATCTCTCCAGCCATCTGTCCATTTTTCTTATTAGCCTATGTAGCTTTTACATTGCATGTATTTATTTCTTCTACACATCAATGCTCTACTAGATACAAACATTCCAGCTACTTTGCTGTCTGGTGTTCTTTGTATAAAGCTTAAGAAATCCTTACCTACCCAAAGGCACATGGAAATGCTATTTTCCTATGATAAAATTATTGTAGTTTGGGAGATGGCTCAGTGGTGAAAGGTACTTGCTTGCACTATCTGCCAGCCCGGGTTCAATTCCATAGCACCCACATAATGCCAGATGCAAAATGATACCCACGTGCAGCTGTGAGACCCTGATGGGCACACATAAATAAGTAATTAAATAATCTTTTTAAAACCATTTGCTTTATTTTTTTAAATTTTTTATTTATTTATTTGAGAGCGACAGACACAGAGAGAAAGACAGGTAGAGAGAGAGAGAGAATGGGCGCGCCAGGGCTTCCAGCCTCTGCAAACAAACTCCAGACACATGCGCCCCCTTGTGCATCTGGCTAACGTGGGACCTGGGGAACCGAGCCTCAAACCGGGGTCCTTAGGCTTCACAGGCAAGCGCTTAACCACTAAGCCATCTCTCCAGCCCAAAACCATTTGCTTTATGCTTTGTGTTTTGACTTATAGTACATCTAAAGCTGATTTTTATGTATGGTGAAAGGTACCAACCCAAACTAGTATTTTTCTATATAACAATCTAGTGGTCCTAGTACCATTCACTAGCGCTGCTTGCAGCATTGTTTTCCTGTGTGCTCGCCAAGGGCCTTATACATCTTTGATTAGCTTTACTCCTAGGGAGTTTGCGCCCTCACCTTCCCCTCTTCCTCCCCCTCCCCCCAACACACCTTTGGTCAGTGTAACTCCCAGGCAGTTTAAGCCTCCTCTTTTCTGCATCTCTTCTTTCTTCTCTCTCGCTCCACTGGGGGCAGAACTCAGGGTGTGCTGCATGCTAGACAAATATTCTCCCACTGAGCTACACCCTCAGTGCTGGAAGCTTCTTAATATAAGTGTAACTGGTATTCTTTGGCATGTCCACTTCCCACACATCCACTGTTGATATACAGGAATTCCCACTATATTTCAAAGCATGAACCTCCCTCTATGATGGCCACACCCATACCTTACTCATCTTTTTGGCCTGCAGTGCCCGAGCACACTGTTTTAGGTAACATTTAGGAAAAGTGCCTCAAAACAGTTTCCCCCAAGTGTGCCAGGGGAAGCTGAAGGGATAGAGATCTGACGTCCATTCCCGAGCTTTGGGAGAGCATGCAGTGAGACCACTTAGAGCAACCAATGGTTTACTGTGTGCTAGGCTGGCATTATCACTGTGCTTTACGCCCAGCCTTAATCTGACCATCTTAAAACCAGCTGTGGGGATGGAGAGACAGCTCTTACCTGCAAGGCCTAACAACCCGGGGTTTGATTCCCCAGGACCCACATAAAGCCAGATGCACAAGGTGAGGAGGCATGCATCAGTAGTTCATTTGCAGTGGCTAGTGGCCCTGGGGTGCCCATTCTCTCCTTCTTCCTACCTCCCTTTCTCTTTCTCTCTCTCTCTTCTTGCAAATAAATGCTTAAAAATACCCTAAGCCTGGTCTGGTAGCACAAGCCTTTAATCCCAGCACTAGGAAGGTAGAGGTAGGAGGATCACCATGAGTTCAAGGCATCCTGAGACTACATAGTGAATTCCAGGTCAGCCTGAGCTAAAGGGAGATCCTACCTTACAAAAAAAATAAACATACAACAACAACAAAGCAATTGTGCTTACTATTTCAAGCTCTGCTCTTAATAAACCCCAACGATTCAGTGGCGTTGGTGCTCTGGGAAGTCTGGGCTTAGGAAAACTGAGGGAGGAACAAGTCCAGGGTTCTACACAACACCATGATCAAAACCAAGGGGCTGGACTCCAGGCAATGTGCTTACAACCAGTCAATGAAGTAAATATGCACACCTTCATAAGCCAGGCATTTACATGAAGCTGAGTGCCCAGTACACAAGGAAACCAAACAGGAAACAAACCAAGACACCATGAAAATATGAGTGAGATGGTAAGTACTCTGGTCCTGACAACTGGTCTCACTGCACTGCTCCGGAAGAGAGTCAGTGTTATCTGTGCCCAACAGAAGCTGGGCAGAAACTGGGCAGAAGCTTAGCAGTATAGAGTCCCAACATCAGACTCCTGCATAATGGCAAACTCTACCCTAACCGAGAACCTGCATGGGCAATGCCTGTAGCCTGAGAACCTGCAGCTTCTGCCAACACGCCACCAGCACACTGCAGTCATCACCGAGGATAGTGCATGGGGACAAATCTCGCCTCTTCCCCGGACCCTGCTTTCCCAACAGTGTCTCACTGCACAAGGAGAACCGCAGCACTTAATGAAACCTGTGCTGACAGGAATCAATGCTGCCACGTCCATTTCAGAGCAAGAAATCCTAGGCCCAAGTTCTGTCCAGAGCAGTTTCTGAGGCTAGCTGCAAGTTTTATGACGTGTGCTATCTAAGCCTCTCGAAAGCTCCCATGGGAAGATGGTGAAACTCATCACAACAGAAGAGTGGGCAGGAAGGGCTAGAAATTCAGCTCCCAGGTCACATTTCCAACCACAATGCCTTGGGCATTAGAGTGGGGGAGGGGGGCAGTTTGGCTTGCTCAGCACCAGGGCAGAGACCCTAAAACATGCCATCTGGTCAGTGTCCCACCTTCTGGCCAACGGGACCGGGAGGTGCTCCTTGCAAGGTGGACCAGGTGGAGGGTTAGGAAAAGGTGCTGCCAAGATGTGCTTCTGGTGAATCACCCCCAACGTGTCAAACCAGGCCAGCGAGTACAAGTGGGTACAGACACACGGTGAGGGTGTAAACAAGGCTGTCAGATCTAGAAAAACACCACAGCTCCTGCACAGGCACAATGACCAAATTGGCAAGAGCAGGCAGCTAGCCAGAAATGTCTCTTTGGCTCATCCTTCCTGTGAGTACGGACTGCTGATCGCTGACTGCGAGCCAGGCTCTGTGGCTGCACCAGGCAATGCCCCGCTGTGTAAACCACACAGGTCACTGCCTTCATGAAGCTGTGTTCGTAGAGGGACAGACAACTAGACAGACACAAATGAAGTTTTGTTTCTTTGTTTGTTTTGGTTTTTCGAGGTAGGGTCTCACTCTAGCCCTGGCTGACCTGAATTCACTGTGTATTCTCAGGGTGGCCTCAAACTCATGACGATCCTCCAGCCCCTTCCTCCTGAGTGCTGAGATTGAGGTGTGTGTCACCATGCCAAGCCTAAGTTTCTTTTTAAGCCTCGTTTTGTTTCATCTTTTATTTAAGACAGGGTCTCATGTAGGCCTCATCCATGTAGTCAGTGATGACCCTGAACTTACTTACTTACTTCTGTGTATGGGTATGTAGTATGTGTGTAGACAGCATGTTCATATGTTTGTGGGGGAATGCAGGTGGGCGTCAGCATTGCTGATTCTCAGTTGCTCTCCACATTATTTTTTGAGGCAGGTCTCTCACATACATTACCTAGCCAAGCAAACCCTAGAGCATTCCGGTCTCCACTTTCCCAGCACTGGGATTACATGTGCGTGCCGCCGTGCCTGGCTTTTACATGGGATGCTAGGGATCCGAACTCAGGTTCTTGTGCTTTCAGGCAAACCCTTGACCACTGAGCCACCCTTCCAGCACCTAAGATAATTTCTGATTACAAAAGGACAAGCCTTTGGAAGCCTGGCCAGCTCCTGGGGCTCTAACCCAAAGTCAGGGTGAAGCGTGAAGAACCCGCAGGACTGAGCAGCCGGTCCACTCATGGAAATGGGCAGACCTGGTACCACATGACACTGTGGCTGGCTGAGCTCACCATGGCAATTTTATGGAGGCACTAGTTATTTTAAGGATAGAGCTAGACACCTGGGTGCGCAGGCAACAAAGAGGGGAGCCCAAGCAGGAGGGGGTGCTAAGTGAAGAGAGGCAGCGCTGCTGCCCTGTGGTGACTGCCGTGAAGCAACATGGGTTACAAACAACAGGTAACCCACTAGACAGCCAACCTCCTCTGGCCCATTCTCCAAACTTCAGCGAGACCACAGCTTTCTCAGGGTCACTTTCAAGGGTCCCCCACTATTCGCAGCCTAAAGTCCCAGTTACCTAACGTGGTTTACAAGGCCCAAAGGGCTCTGGCCTTGGCTATTAAGGATTCTGCACCTCATTCAACAGCTGATGCTCTGCCAAGGTACACTGCAACTCCACCGCAGCCCAGGCTTTCTCAAGACAGCTTCCTCCGCCTGAAACATCCTCCTTCCCCTGCCCTCTGTTGCCTGGAAACAACAACTTAGCCCTTAGGTCCTACGGGTGTCCACTGAAATGAGTGCCTGCTTACCAAGGACAGTCCTGGGCCCCTTGCTCCCAATCGAATGGGTGAGGATAGTCGGGTGTGCTTTGAAGCCAGCAAGAACGGGGCCTTCACATAGAGTGTCAGGACCCATCAGGTGTGATCAACCTGGCAGCAGTGTACCACAAGCCCTCCATGCCACTGTGGCCAAAAGCTGACTGCCCCAAGAGCAGGTGAGCATCTGCGACGGCTGCATGTTCCTCATTCTTTGGGTGACAGCCCCAGCTTCTCCAGCAGACCCACCCTTTCTCATTCTCTGTGCTTTTGTGTGGGTAGAGCTAGCCCCACCCCTGGCTCCACGGAGGGGCAAGTGAGGCACGCTGACAACTGGAACACCACACACATCCTTGGTCAAAGTGACTGACTAACGCAAGGCCTGAGCCCCCAGGATGAGAAATGACAACTCTGAGCTTGTGCTGGAAGCATGAACAAAAGGGGTTCGTCCTCTCCCTCCCCCAGATTTGCTGAGTGGGTAGGATGTGAACCCAGAGCCTCCTGAGCAGGCAGCCATGGTGGAAGGAGGCAGATTCCCACCAACTTTCTCTAACCACTTGCTCTCAGCCATGGTGGCATCAGGGCAGAGCAGACAGTAACGAAAGCTCACCAACTTCACCAGGCTGTAAGGTGACTCAGGAGGGTTGTCGCCTGCAACCAAGAGTCATGACCCTCCCACACACACAAAGGTGACCAGGACTAAGGCCACAGCAGGACAACCCAATTCTATCAGTTCGTGGACTAACAGAGTCCTTTCAAAGTGACATCCCAATAGCAACCAAAGGTCTCTGTGAGTGAAGGTTCAGCTAGGTGGTGGCATTTGCCAGTTAATATCATAGCCTCACCACTGTTTCCTACCCCACCCCAATAAGGGACAGCACAAATGCTGGGGTGGGCACCAGTACCTTTGCCCAAGTCACCTAGGGTCTTCTAAGCCCTGCACCAATCAGTGCTGTCATGGGGACTAAGCGGATCAGCCTGAACCAGGGCACAGAGCTCTGGTTTCCTGTGACCTCGGCAATCAACCTGCACAGTTCCCAGGGATACTGCGAAGGAACCCTAGGCCCTTCGCATGCCGGCTGGCCAGCAAAGATGCCCTGCTAGCAATGAGACTGGGGCGACTTGACGATTTCCCCAAGCTGGGAAGTTTTCTGTCAGAAAGACAATGTAACACGTGGAAGCTCAGGACACTGTCCCTGACACTTTGCTGCTGTCACCTCGGGGCAAGTGACTAAAGCTCCTTGAATCTTAGCTTCCACTTCTATGAAATGGAAATAATAGATCCTAGAACTTGGGGACTTGTGAGGAGAGAATCAATGAACATACAGGAAATCCTGAGCATGAAAAAATACAGCAGTCCACAGCACAGTATTGTGAAGGGCTCCAGAGCGGGGTGAGAGCCTGCAGGTGCCCATTCTAGCCGATGACCCAGCCCTCAGGAGGATCACCCGCTCCATCACAGCACATCCACCCACTGGAAGCATTCCTGAAATCCTTCAGCCGCTCCCGGCTCCCCTTTTGGCCCAGCTGCGCTAGCAGTTGAGATTCCTGCTTCCCTACCAACTCCATCCTTGCCCCGGGCCTCTCTTCTCACCCTGTCCGTACTCCAAAGCCATCCTGCCCCCACACACTTTCAGATCCACAAAACTTACTACATGCCTGCTCCTCCATGTTAGGAATGACTTTAGAGCCACAGGGCTTCCAGGATCAGGTATGAGGCCGTCCCCCCAGTATGATCCCATTCTCACCAATCCCAGAGACCTCTGT
This sequence comes from Jaculus jaculus, assembly GCF_020740685.1. NCBI lineage: Eukaryota > Metazoa > Chordata > Mammalia > Rodentia > Dipodidae > Jaculus > Jaculus jaculus. The sequence continues at coordinate 103,017,375 of NC_059112.1, forward strand.
CATCTTCCCACCATCCCCTGCCGTCCTGCCACCCCCACCCTTTGACTGCACATTAGAAATCTTGTACGGTTCCCCTTCTGGAAACCAGAACCCTGAGTGCTCTCCATCTCTCCCCAATTCCTTCATTCCTTCATCTTTTGCAGGTGTATATGTGTGCAGGTGCATGTGGGTGCACATGGGTGCACCTGGAGGCCAGAGGTCAGATGCCTTCCTCAATCACTCTCCGCCTTATTTATTGAGACCCAGAGCTCGTGAATCCAGCTAGACTAAGTAGCCAGTGGGCCTTGGGGATCCACCTGTCTCCACCTTCCGACTCCAAAGCCAGGCACCACCATGTCCAGCATTCACATGTGTGCTGGGCATCCAAACTCAGGTCTTTGTACTGGCGTAACAGGCACTTTACAATCTCCCCAGCCCCATATTCATTTTTCTTTGCATTCTTTAAGTGTCTGTTGAGTTCCTACCATGTGCTGGCCACAGAGCTAGATCCTACAAACAAACTAAACAGCCTCCTGGATGAATCCGCTTAATAACAGAGAAAAGTAAAAACTAAGGGCATGGGAAGATAGCAGGGATGTACGGGGTGAAATCGAGAGAACTAACAGAAAGGAACTAGGAAGTGGGGGCAGATGGGGTAATAGAGTCTGAGCAGGCCTGGCTGAGCTGATAAATACAACTTGCATTATTGGCTACATGCGGTGTACCAATACTGGGTCAACTGCTTTGCATGAATGGCATTTATTGAATCCTTGTACAACAATTGCTGGCGGAGAACTGGAGGTTCAGAGAGGTGAAATAGTTTGTCCAAGGTCACACAGCTATTAAGTGGTGGAGTCACAATTTGAACACAGGTCTGACTTCAAAGCCAGTCTCATTTTTCCCTGTGCTCCTGCTTCCACGGGACTCTGACACGGGTCCTCCCCCAGGGCTCTATGGTTGACTGTCTCCTACTTAGATTTCATCCTGAAAATACTTTGTTTTCATCACTACTGTCCTTTTTTAGGGCACTTCTACATGTCGATGAGCTGTTCACTCTATTCAACCACTCCTAAAACTAATTACAGAACAGTACTATCGTGCCATTCATCTTACAACTGAGGAAACAGGTCTAAACGCATACATCTAGATTGAATCCAGATCGTCCCAGATTGCCCCCCCCCCCAAACTGTCCAGTTCAAGAGTAATCCTGGAAAGCTGGATGGCAACCCTCCGACACCAGCAAGAACCAAGTGCGTCCTCACACCGAAACCTCACCCCATTACTTTTCAGGTGCGTGAGGATTCAGGGGGGGATTCGCAGTCTCTGAAAAGCCAAGCGACTTGCCCAAGGTCACACGGCCAGGAGCGACAAGGGTCAGGGTTCGACTCCAGAGTCCGGATCTTTAACCATCACACCACCGCCTTCCCCGGACCCCCATCGGCGTCCCCGGCCCGAGCCCGGCCCCCCGCGGCCTCCCAGCTCCGCGTCCCGCAGACTCACTTGAGGTGGTCCAAGGAGTGGATGTTGCGGGAGGACTTGCCGTGGCCCCCGCCCACCCAGCTCCGCGAGCGGCCAAACATGTCGGCGGTCCAAGACCCCTCGCTTGCCTCACGGTCTCATGCTGGACAAGCCGAGCGGCCCGGTGCCCGCAGCTGCAGCAGCACAAGCCGAGGCGGCAGCGATCGAGGTGGCGGACAGCCTACCACCTTCCTCCCCGGCCCACAGCTCCGCACTGACATTCAGCCGGAACCGGCCGTTCGACCGCCGCGCTTTACGGCCGCCGCCCCGAGGAACGCTGGGAAATGCAGTTCACCCGCGAGGCCCTCGACGACAGGACTCTGAGAATGGACCACAAGGCCCGGAATGCATCGCGGGGCCATAGAGGAGAGGCGGGGCGAGAGGAGGGGAGAGCGCTCAACGTCATTGTGGGCGGGGATGGAAAGCTTGTGGGCGGAGCCTCGCTGACGGTTGAAGAGATGTCTCTTCTGTATTAACAGTTAGTATTAGCTTTGTGATAAGAATAAAAATAGAGGGCTGGAGAGATGGCCTAGCAGTTAAGCGCTTGCCTGTGAAGCCTAAGGACCCTGGTTCGAGGCTCAGCTCCCCAGGTCCCATGGTAGCCAGATGCACAAGGGGGCGCACGCGTCTGGAGTTCGTTTGCAGAGGCTGGAAGCCCTGGCGCGCCCATTCTCTCTCTCCCCCTCTATCTGTCTTTCTCTCTGTGTCTGTCACTCTCAAATAAATAAATAAAAAATGAACAAAAAAATATTTAAAAAAAAGAATAAAAATAGAATTCAGGGCTGGAGAGATGGCTTAGTGGTTAAGATGCTTGCGTGTGAAACCTAAGGACCCAGGTTCAATTCCCCAGTACCCACGTAAGCCAGTTGCACAGGGGGCGCATGCGTCTAGAGTTCGTTTGCAGTGGCTGGAAACCCTGGCACCATTCTCTTTATCTATCTGCCTCTCTCTCTCAAATAAATAAGTATATAAATAATAAAAACTTTAAAAAAAATAGGGGCTAGAGAGATGGCTTAGCTGTTTAGGTGCTTGCCTGCTAAGCCTAAGGACCCAGGTTGAATTCCCCAGTACCCATATAAGCCAGATGCACGTGGTCGTGAGTGTTTGGAGTTCATTTGCAGTGGCTAGAGGCACTATCACTTAATCAATCTCTCTCCCTGTCTCTCTTTCTCCTCAAATAAATTAATTAATTTTTTTTAAATGAATAAAATTTGGCGTCTCAGCTACTGGGGAGGCTGGAGGCCAGCCTGAGAAATTTAGTGAGATTTATTTAATGCTTGTCTCAAAACTTTTAAAAGGGCTGGGCTTGTAGCTCAGTGGTAGAATACTTGCCAAGGATTCATGAGGTCCCAAGTTCAATCCTCAGCACTCTAAGAAGGAAAAAAGGAAGAGGAGGAAGGAGAAGGGAGACAAGGCTCAGTGTTTAAAGGTGCTTGCTTTCAAAGGCTACAGGCCTGGGTTCAATTCCCCAACACCCATGTAAAGCTAGTTTCAACAGCAAGAGACTTTGGTGTGCCCATATGCACACATAGTGGGGGAAGGGGTAAAACTATTTTTTTTTAAGAATTAACTAAATAGAATGACATACTAGGTATCACTACCCTAAGCACTTTATTTAATTATCATAACCCTACGTGGTAGATACTGTTATTGTCCCCACTTTATCATCCAGAAAAACCCAAGTCACAGAGAGGTAAGGGACTTGAGTGTCAGAAGCAGGGTTAAAGCCCATTCTTCTTTTCTTTTCTTTTTTTTTTTTTTAATTATTTATTTATTTACTTGAGAGCGACAGACACAGAGAGAAAGACAGATAGAGGGAAAGAGAGAGAATGGGCGCGCCAGGGCTTCCAGCCTCTGCAAGCAAACTCCAGACGCGTGCGCCCCCTTGTGCATCTGGCTAACGTGGGACCTGGGGAACCAAGCCTCGAACCGGGGTCCTTAGGCTTCACAGGCAAGCACTTAACCGTAAGCCATCTCTCCAGCCCTCCATTCTTATTTTCATTCACCAACAAACCAAAATTGCAACAAATACGTAACGGCCTTCTCTGTCCCAAAAACTATTTTTCCATTTCTACTTTAGTTTAAAGACATATATTACAAAGGTTTCCATCCAAAGTCCACTTCACAAATTCCAAATTAAAAGAAAAAGGGGCTGGGTGTGGTGGCGCACACTTTTAATCCTAGTACTCAGGAGGTACAGGTGGGAGGATGGCCATGAGTTTGAGGCCACCCTGAGACTACATAGTGAATTCTAGGTCAGCGTGAGCTAGAGTGAGACCCTACTTCAAAAAAAAAAAAAAAAAAAAAAAGGAAAGAAAAAGGGAACTCTGAGCTTTTTACATGAGCTGACCCATATCTAAATATCACTCCTGAATTGGAAGCAGCAGCTCTGTGGAGACTTCTCCTTTGCCACCCACTTACTCATTTCTCCATCTCACACTACTGAAGGTCTACGGTGTGTCAGGAAAGAACTGGACCAGGGGCCAATGGTCTCCCCAGTATCTAGAACAAGTTTTGGCACATAGAAAAGTGTTCAACGAATATTAACAGAGTAAATGAATGAGTGAGTTGCTTTGCTTTCAATTGTTTATGAAATGGAGACCAGGGCAGGGTGAATGGCTTGCCTTATAATTCACCTAAAGGAGTGAGAAAAAGCCGGTTCTGACCTGCAAAGAGCAGTACTCACAGGGCTGGAAAAATGGCTCAGCGGTTAAGGTGCTTGGCTGCAAAAAAAAAAAAAAAAAAAAAAATGACCTGAGTTCAACTCCCCAGTACCCATGTAAAGCCAGATGCACAAAGAGGCGTGTACACCTGGAATTTGCAGTGGCTGGAGGTCCTGGTGTGCCCATTCTCTTACTCTCTGTCTCTCTCTGCTTACAAATAAATAAATAAATTCCTTTAGAAAAAGAGAAGCACTCAGGTCCAGCAGTTCCCAGGGTCCATTTCTGTAGGCCTCCATTTTCCTCATTTGTGAAAGGGGGCAGGCAAGTACTCCTGTACCTAGCCTGGCTCTAATGAAGCAACGCATACCGAGCTCCAAGCTAAGTGTGGCCTTAGATGAAAGGCCTACTGAGGGCTAGAAACGTAGTTTAGTGGTAGAGCATTTGTCTAGCATGCACAGGGTCCTGGGGTCAATCTCCAGCTCTGGAGAAAAAAAGGAAAGTTCAACTGCTTTGGGAAGCATGTTTGGCGAGTTCATTCTCCTAAAGATGTACAAGGGTTGCCTGTGAGCAGAGGGATCTGGGAGGAAGAGCTGGTTATACGTAGTTTGGTCAAATGTTTACCATGTTATTATTTTTCAAACGCGGATTATGAAATAAAAAAATACACATTGAGAAGCTGAAGAGATGGTTAAGGCGCTTGCCCGCGAAACCCAAGTTCTATTCCCCAGAACCCACATAAGTCAGATGCACAAGGTGGTACATGTGTCTGGAGTTGGTTTGCAGTGGCTGAAGACGCCAATTCTCTCTCTGTCATGAAAAAAGACACACTGGGCTGGAGAGATGGCTTAGTGGTTAAGCGCTTGCATGTGCAGCCTAAGGACCCCGGTTCGGCGCTTGATTCCCCAGGACCCACGTAAGCCAGATGCACAAGGGGGCGCACGCATCTGGAGTTCGTTAGCAGTGGCTGGAGGCCCCGGCGCGCCCATTCTCTTTCTCTTTCTCTCCCCCCTTCTGTCTGTCACTCTCAAACAAATAAAATAAACAAAAGAAGACACACTAAGCAGTCTTACTGGAGGAAGAATTTGACCTTTTGCTAGTCTCTCCACCCGAGTGCTCCCAACCCACCATGATGGGCAGACCTCCCAACTGTCATAATTTGTGGAGAACCGAGGGAGGGCTGATTGAGTTTTCTCACCCCAACTGTGGAAAAACAAAAACAAGAAACTGTGCCGCCTTCCCCCTTGTCAACCTCCGCTTTCAAACTGCGGAGTCCCAACGCCATACCCACCCAAGTCCTGCGAGGGATGCAAAAGACGCAGCCTCCACGCAGCCGCGCAACTCAGAGACCAGCGCTCGCAAGGGGAGAGGCGAAGCAAGGAGGTGCCCGCCCCTGGGACGGCTCGGGCCAATGAGCGCGGGCACGAAGCCAACCAATGAGCGCCGAGGCGAGGCTGGGCGGGCCAATGAGCGCCGAGGCGAGGCTGGGCGGGCCAATGAGCGCCGAGCCGCCCGGGAGGCCGTGCTCACAAAGCGCTCTCTCCCGGACAGCGACCCGGCGGCCGCAGCCATGGGCACTGGGCCTGCGGCGGCGCCGAGGGGGCTCGAGGAACGGCCGCGGCGGGCTCGAGAGACCGCGGCGGGGACTGGGCCTCGCTGAGTCGCGGAAGCCGCTGGTTACTTCTCCGGGAACGCTGCGGGGACATCCGAGGGTGCGGTGGTGATCGGCCGGCGGCGTTCCGGGGGGGCGGGGGGGGGGCTTGAGGCGCGCCCTCGGGTACTGCCGCATCTCCGTGGAGACGGGCGCCCCGTCCGGGGCTCCCCTGGATGGCTGCTGAGCTGCCCCCTCGCCGGCCGCCCGGGCGCCGCAGCGGCTGAGGTCGCTGGGATCGCCGGGCCGTGGTCGTCCCCCTGCATGCCCGGTGCTCGGGTCGCTGCCCATCTGGACGCTCTGGGCCCCTTGGTCTCCTACGTGCAGCCTCCGCTGCTGCCCTCTATGTTCTACGTGGGCCTGTTCTTCGTCAACGTGCTGATCCTCTACTACGCCTTCCTCATGGAGTACATCGTCCTCAACGTGGGCCTCGTCTTCCTGCCCGAGGACTTGGACCAGGCGCTCGTGGACCTCGGCGTACTCTCCGACCCCGGCTCTGGCCTCTACGATGCTGACTCGGAACTCGAAGTCTTCGATGGGTACTTGGAGTAAGCTCTTCACTTCTGTTCCCCGCCTCTCTCCTCCACGAGCCTCAACCTTAACCCTCGGCCTGGACCAGCTGCCCAGATCATGCCAACGGTCCTAGTTCGGGGGCACCACCCGGACCGAGATGGGACCCCAGGAGGAGGCCTGTAAGTGATACAGGATGGGGAAGAGAGTGAGAGGGTGGGACCCCTTAGGTCAGACACACATATCCTTCCCCCAAGCCCTTGATTCCTCTGCCCGCCTCCTGCCAGGAATAGCTGAGGCTGTAAAGCTCCCCCAAACAAAGGGACCCAGGACCTAAGTTACATTTGGGGTAACCACGGACTTTATCCCCATGACTTGGGCAAAAAGCTTTAGCGCCCAAATCCGTTTGAGGAAGGGCTGCCAGTTCCCTCCTTCCCCACCCCCCCCAGCCTCAATCTTGATGACCTTGAAGGTTAAGGAATTCTCACTACTTGAGAGGATGAAATTGGGGCTGTCAGAGGAAGCGCTGATCACGTTTGTTCTGTGGTGGTGACTGAGTGAATTCAGGGGCCCGCGAGCCAAGGCTGCAAGAGGAGAAGCCAGCAGCAGAGAACCCTGCACTTCCTTTTGGCTTGCATCTGCTGCTGTTTTGGAGTCAGATTTCAGGGTGCCCAGCTTATGGCTTATTAGTTCCGCAGTTTCACAGGCCGTCTGTAGGGTGCAGGCTAGCTGGGGGTTGCAGCTAGAGCTGACTTTGTCTGCAGTGTTTGCAGAGCATCAAGGGGCTTTTGGATGGCACAGGAACCACAGGCTTGATGAGTGTGCTGAGGTGTTCAAAAAGATAGTATTTCTGCCAGGAACCTTTGTTTCCTGTCCGTGATGTGTGCTAGAAGTGGGGCAAGTGGAAAGTCCAGGGAGGAATAAGGCTAGCCATAAATCACCCAGTAAAGGAAAAGAGGCAGCTGGGCTAGATGAGAGAGAGAACATGCATGCCAGACCGGCTGCCAGGCAGCTGTCAGGTACAGTCAGAGAGCAAGACTTTCCTGGCTGCACCCTGTGGATGGGTGATGTTGGAGACGCACAGGGCACAGAGCCTAACTGACAGTGAAGGGGAACAGGGGGACGCTGAGCTGCTGGACATAGTCTCTCATTTGGAAGGCAGGCACTGATGCCACTCCGCCCAAGCAGGAGGGCACCCCTCCTGCCTTGCCCGCCTTTGCCTACATACCCATAATCAGAGTGTCTCAGATTTGGGTTCTGTGTCAGAGGGCCATCGGCCAGATGGCTCAAACAACAAACATTTCTTCCTCACGGTTCTTCTGAGGGCACTAACCTCATTCACCCGGGGCTCTACCTCATGACCTCATCACTTCCTGTGGGCCCCACCTCCTAACACCCTCACAGTGGGAACTGGACTTCCATAGTGGGATTCGGCGGGCGCAGGAACATTCGGTCTGTTACAGAGTGTGATGCAGGGTGGGCAGGGCATGCTTGAGGACAGTGCAGCACCCTATAAGGTCACAGTGAGATTTTTTTCGATTTTGAAGAGCACTTTACTTGAGCTCTGTGAGCTCTTCATAGGAGCCAAATGCAAGGTGGGCGGGTGCCAGCCGCTCCACATTCCTTCCAGCCTGCCTACCTGCCTGCCATCCATTCTTCCATTGAACCAGTGCCTGTTTGTTCGGTGCTCAGTGAGGGAGGCAGACCGAGGCCTAGACATGGTGGCCCTCAGTGAGGAAGATAGATGCTCACAGACCACACAGTGAGGCTTTGAGGAGCCCTGCGGGCATCTTCTGCCATTGTATTCAGGGCTGCTTTCTTAGCCCCTGGCATCTATCTGGTAGCAGCTCTATGTTGAGTGAGCACCACGCAAGAAGAGGGACAGGCTGCGTTAACTGGAGGGTCTGAAAGACTTCTCTGAGAAGACGATGTGTGAGCTGAGCCCTGAGCTGACAGAAGGAGCCAGACATGAAGAGGAGCAGAGGGACCTTGAGATGGGAGAGGGTTGGCTCATCCGGGGACCAAAAGGAGGCCACAGTGGCTAGAGAGAGAGCTGCCCAGAAGTCAGTAGTGGCAGGGGGACCACTGTATAGGGCCTTTGACACCACAGCCAAGAGCAGTAGACAGCCATTGAAAGTTCTAGGCAGGGCTGACACAGGCCAGCTCACATTTAGTTAGCAAAGCTAACTGGCAGCTGCGGGCAGAATGGGTTCAATGGGCAAGTGTGGAAGCAGGGAGGCTACCAAGGAGGCTGTTGGCTGTCCAGCCTGAAAGGACGGGAACTTGGACAAGACCAGGTCAGTGAAGGTGGAGAAATAGGAACAGGCGGAGAACATTTTCAGAGGCAGAACTTCAAGATCCTTGCAGAGTCTTAAGGAGAGATCACACACCGCTCTGGGTTCCAGGTCCTCTGCATGTTCAGTCACCCAGTCAGTCAACAAACACTGGTCCTACTTGTCCTTCTGTCAGGCTGTGGGCGAGGCCCTTGTGATCTCTGTCCCCAAGCCAAGTGCGTGACTTTCAGACAGCATATCTCATCATCTTAGCACATTAACAGAAACATCTCACTTCCACAGGGGACACCGGCAAATTCTGAACTGAAAACTGAAGCACACATGCTTTGCCATGTTTTGCAACAACAAAACACGAGCATTGGGCTGGAGAGATGGCTTAGTGGTTAAGGCGCTTGCTTGCAAAGCCTAAGAACTCGTGTTCGAATCTCCAGGTCCCACATAAGCCAGTTGCACAGTGACACAAGCGTGCGATGTTGCACATGTGCACAAGAGGGCGCATGCATCTGGAGTTTGTAGTGGCTGAAGGCCCTAGTACACCCATTCTCTCTCTCCAAAAAACAACAACAAAAACCAGCATCCTTGGGAACACCCTTGCTAATTGTTCAGAGTGACAGGACCTGACCCAAGTTGAATGATGGTAGGGAAGAACGAGAATTGTAGGAAACGCTTTATGTGAGACTGGAGATTGGCCGAAGCCACACATAGCACTCCATCGCCTCGAATCCCCACTGGGGAGCCAGCAAGGCCAGCCCCAGGCTGCTGGAGGGTTGATCAGCAGAGATCTAGAGTAACCTGACTGAACCTCAGCTCCAGACCCTTTCCGAAGGCAGAGGGGCTGTGGTGTAAGTCTCCCTTGTTCCCCCATGTGGTCACGGGCACGCGTGTTCTACACTAGCCAGGCCAGGCCAGGAAACACAGAGGGCCAAGGAAGTGCCGGGTGGTAGGCCCAGAATGAATCTCAACAGAAAAAGGACTCCACTTTTGCTCCCCCATGCCTTCCCCTTGTGTGTACCCACATAATTCAGTTCCTCATACATTTGCTGAGCACTCAGACAAGGCAGTCAAGGGTCAGGGTCAAGAGCAGTGATCCCAGGGCCAGGGAGACAGCTTAGGTGAAAGCACTTGGTGCCCGAGGCCGAATTCCTGAGTTTGGGTCACCAGGCCCCATGGCAAAGCTGTAAGCTGTGGCAGGCCTCTGTATTCCTAGTGTGCCTACGTGAGGAGGAGACGGGAGAGTTTCCCCAGAAGCTCAGGAAAGGAGCGGTGAACAAGAGACCCTGCCTTAAACCTGATGGAAGGGAGGACTGGCCTGGAAGTTGTTCTCTGCACACATGCCTGTACTCACACATATCAGATAAATCTTGAAGAAGAGCAATGAACTTTCATCCAGGCGGCCTGGGTTCAAATCACAGACCTAGCCATGACCTTGGGCATGCTGTTTAACCTCCCCACGCTTCTGTGTCTTCTATAAAACAGGGATCATGAAAATCTGCCTTGATGGGAGGATAAAGTGCTAGACCTTTCTGTAGTCGAGGGTACGTGAAAGTCAGCCTCTGAGATTGACAGGCAGACACAGTGGGAAGCCGGACTGCGCCGGCTTTGCTAGCGCCTAACTCTGCACCTGCCTTGTGCATGAATATTCATATGCCACCACCAACAGAAGGACCGGCTCCCTGAGCACAGGGACAGCACCCTGCGCTCTCCCCACACTGGCTTCCAATGCTGCCTTCCTTCCCAGCCAGGCCCTGGGGACCTTTCCCTGTGCTCATAGTCTCCAGGGCACCAGATCAAGAGCTCTGGGGAACTGGCTCTGCAGTTCCCTCGGGTGTTCACTAACTGCTTAACAGAGTAGAGGATCAGCTCCCTGCCTGCCAGGAGGGAAGGCCACACGTCTGGCTTGGGAGCCAGGACAGTCCCCATCAGGGTCATTGGGGTGCAGGAGCAGCTTAGCTGGATTGATTCTGACAAACGCGGCAGGTGCCTGCTGACCTGGGGACTGTAGAGAGGAAGGGTCCCTGGGCTAGAAACGGGGAGAACGGAGCATGCCGCCGCCAGTGTCCACATAGTCTGGGGCAGTACAGATGCCAAGTGAGAGCGACCCACTCGATGTGTCTCACTTCTAGGCAGGTCTGCTGCTCCTCCCCACCTCCCTGCCCTCGGCCCTCCTTGCCGGTCTGTGGCCTGCGCTGTGAGCATCCTGCTGCCCAACTTGGAAACCCACAGCTTCCACAGGGACACACATGCAATCAGATACAAGTCATGGGAGGGAGACCTGCAGGCAGCCTTTGGGGCAGGAGCAGGAGACCAGGCAGGACACTGAGGCTGTCATGTACGAGAGAGGAGCTGCAGTTGTCGGGAGGAGGGAGTACTCCGAGGCCTGGCTGACTGTCCATCCCTGCTCCTGACAAAGAGCTCACCCAGAAGGGCCCTGGGCACAGAGTGCAGCCGTGCCGACTGCCCCTTTCAACAAGAGAGGACTCTGGTACATATCTCAGGGCAGCTGAGATGCCAGGGCCCCCACTGCCTTGTTAACACAGACCAGAAGGAAGCCTGGAAGAGGCGAGGTCGATACCACATCCTCCAAGCCGTAGGGTCTGCTTAGTGAAAGCAAAACCAGGAAGGCTTCTGTCATCTTCTCTGTCACATTGCTGGCCAGTCTGCTGCCTTCACCTTGGAACTTCCGAGAGCATCATCTGCCCTTGGGAAACTAACATCCCTGTAAAGGGGACAGACGTTGTGGAGCCGGGCGACCCCTCAGTCTCATGATCCTCCTACCTCCCTGCCTGAGTGTTGGGATTACAGGTGTGATTCTCCCATACCTGGCTGAAATGGACAAGACAGTGGTACCCAGAGAGGGGAAGTGAGGGGCGGAAAGAACAAGACCAAATAAGTGAGCCACACCTCCTGCATGGCACTGTGGCCATCAGAGAGCACTGGGGCCTTCTGCAAGGGTCTCCCGTGGCCCTCAAGTGCCCACTCTCAGCTTCTGCCAGGTCTCTCTTATCTGCATATTTCTTCCCCCCCCTTTTTTTTTCTGAATTCCTCTAAAAAGTTTTTTAGAAGTTTTGAAGTAATTTCATGCTTACAGCAAAGTTGCAGGAAGAGTAAAGAAGGCTCAGGCACGCATCCTTCACCCAGACCAGCAGCTGGCATTTTGCTTAAGTACACGGGGCAAGCTCCCACTCGTCTCTCTGCATGCATGCATGCATGTGCATCTACACATGCACACATGGGCAGTCTTTTCTAAATGAGTAGAAAGCGGGTTGCAGCCGCTATGTTCTTTTGCATTTCTCAATATTTTTCTCTGGATTTTCCTAGAACGAGGATATACTTATATAATAGCTACACTTGTACTGTAACAGCAAATCGTTTGTTTTTGGTACTTGTTTGCGTGTTGTTTGAGACACAGTCTTATGTAGCCAAGACCAGCTTTAGCTGCTAACCCTCCTGCATCCCCCTCCCCAATGCCGAGGTGACAGGCGTTGCAGCGGTTGCCTTCTGGTTGCTGTGACAAAACACCTGACTAGAAGCAGCTCATGAAAGCAAAGGGTTTATTTTGGCCTTCAGTCTTGTCATGGCAGGGAAGGCCCAGCACGAGCAGAAGCTGGCTCACATTGTCACAGATCAGCGGGGAGGAAGGAAGTTGGATAAACACTGGGGTCGGAGCTGGGCTCCTAAGGCCTCCCCTGCAACATTCCTCTTCCAGCAAGGCTCCACCTCCCAAGGGCACTGCAACTTTCTCAAATTGCTGCTGACTAGGGACCAAGTATTCAGAACACATGAAGCTCTGGGGAACACCTCATTCAACCCTCCACAGCACACACCACCATGCCTGGCTAACATCAGCAGACTGAGCAGGGATGCAGTCCGTGAGCATGCTGGTCTGTAGCTTTATTCCGGTTGTATCCTCTGTTCCAGGGATGTCCCTTGCCAATGAAGGGGGGAGAGGTAGGACTCAGGACCCCAACCCCTCGCATTGGCCACAAGCCTTCCTCCGTCTGGAATGGCTCCAGTCTGGATCTTGGTGACATTGGCACTTTTGAAGGGGACAGTCTGGCAATTGGTGAACTGTCTCAGCTTGGGGTGATGTGTTCTTGGCCGGAAACCAGGAAAGAGTGTGTCCTTGGTACGGCTTGTGGGAAGCATGTGCCGTCTGTCCCTCGCTGGTTCTGTTCACGTCAGTTGCTTGACTCGGGCAGTGTCGGCCAGGCCTCTTCCCTATCAAGTTACTGCTTTTCCCTTTATCATTTAAGTTGAATAACACTGGTTTTAGTGCTACACGTGTAGAAACCTACTTTTCTTCCTATGGACTTAGATTATTTGGGGGGTGCATAGATACTGGTGCATGTGTGGGTGCCTGTGTGTGGTGAGCACACGTAGGCCAGAGGTTGGCATTGGATGTCTTTTCACTTAACGCTGTGCCTTGGTTACTGAGGAATGGTCTCACTTGAACCCAGAGCTTACCAGCTCAGCTAGACTAGCTCACCAGCTCTCCCCGAGAGTCGCGTTTCCACCTCCTGAGCGCGGGGGGATTACAGGGGGCCTATTACTCCCATCCACCAGGTACATTGGTGTTGGGGATCCAAATTCTAGTCCTCAGGCATACATGGCAAGCACTTCACCTAGAGAGCCCCAGCTCTAATTTTTTTTATGTTTATTTATTTATTTGGGAGCGACAGACAGAGAGAATGGGCACACCAGGGCCTCCGGCCACTGCAAACAAACTCCAGACGCATGTGCCCCCTTCTGCATCTGGCTAACGTGGATCCTGGGGAATTGAGCCTCGAACCAGGGTCCTTAGGGTTCACAGGCAAGCGCTTAACTGCTAAACCATCTCTCCAGCCTCTAAATTGTTTTTGATGGTGCTGGGAAGTCAACCTCGTACGTCCCACAGACAAGCACATGCAGGACCATGAGCTGCTGCCCCAGCCTGTGTAGCTTTTCTTTAAAGTGAACACTTAGGGCTGGAGAGATGTCTCAGTGGTTAAAGGCACTTGCTTGCAAAGCCTGATGTACCCACGTAAAGCCAGATGCACAAAGTGGCACACGCATCTGGAGTTCATTTGCTATGGCAAAGCCTTGTTGCATCCATTCTCCCCTCCTTCCCTCCCTCCCCTGCCTCTCTCTCTCAGATAAATAAAAACGTTTTTTGTTTTGTTTTGTTTTGTTTCGTTTCGTTTCATTTTGTTTTTCAAAGTAGGGTATCACTCTAGCCCAAGCTGATCTGCAATTCACTGTGTGGTCCAGGCTGGCCACAAATTCACAGTGATCCTCCGACTTCAGCCTCTGAATGCTGGGATTAAAGGTGTGTGCCACCGTGCCTGGCAGAGAGAAAGAGAGAATGGGCACATCAGGGCCACCAGCCGCTGCAAACAGATTCCAGAAGCATGTGCCCCTTTGTGCATCTGGCTTCACATGGATACTAGGGGATTGAACTCCAGTCGCTCGGTTTTATGGGCAAGCGTCAGAACTGCCGAACCATCTCTCCAGCCTGAAAATAAATAAGTAAATATTTTCAAAACAAGTGCTTGTGTTGCTCTCCTGGCGTAGTTAAAAAGTAAACACCATAGTCATTACTTCTGGCCCAGTAAGTAGCAAAGCCTGCTAACAGCCGGGCCTGCAGCCGGTTCTCTATTGAGAGATTGATTAGCAGCCATCCGGGAACAAGAAGCGCCAATACCAAACCAGAGCTTCTCAAAGTCGCAAGGCACTTGACCAAGAACCACAAAGCAGTCCGCTTTATCACTGTTGGTGCATGATGTCTCTGGACAGTTCCGTGCAGCCCCTAAAATTGTTTCCTATAGTGTCTGCAAGTCACACGCACTTGGCTTAAGGTCCCAGCTCCCAGCACCTCAGACCGATGGCACCGTCTCCACAAGCCTCAGTTTTCTTCTCTGTAAGAGAGGAACAATAGTACCTGTCTCCAGCTTGTTCCAACTCGGCATACATTAATGGTGCATGCATTGTGTTAGGTACGGGGGGTGGCTATCCCCAAACCCTGCCCCCTTTCCTCAGGGGCCCTTGCTTTTCTGAAGGCCACTATGCAGGAGGGAATGTCTGTGGCTAACCTGGGAAACAGCCCAAGGGTGGTGATTGTTGGTACGCAGTGAATCCCAAGTGATGCTGCTGTCATCCCAAGTCCCAAGGGGAAGCTTCATTCCTAGGATTCCTTCCCAGCTGGATGGTTAAAAATAAGTGCCTCTCCCATCCCTGCATAGCTTCCCCTGAGCATCACCTTGTGACGCTGGCTGGGCAAGGCTCATTACATGAGGAAGGAACCTGAGGTTTTAGGCGGTTCAGTGACTCATCTCAGATGCCCAGCTATGAGGCGGTCATGTTGGGCCTCCTCGCCACCCACACTCATCCAGTGCTTCAGAAGTGAGGTGCGGAACTGCTGGCATCCTGAGATGTAGCCAAGTGCCCCTGGCCTTCCTATTTTTTCTTTTTTGCCAGCCCCAGGCGAGGGGCATTGGGCCACCTTAGTGGTGTCGTCTTAGTGGTTTATGACAAGTGGTGCTGGTCTTTTGTTTTTGATAGTAGTGACAGAAATGTTCCCTTTAAAATAGCTGGGTGGGAGCTGGAGAGATGGCTGAGTGGTTAAGGCACTTGACTGCGAAACCTAAGGACTCAGGTTCCATCTTTCTCCAGATCCCACATAAGCCAGATGCACAAAGGTGAGGTAAGCACAAGGTCACTGATGCCCACTAGGTAACTAGGTTCAATGGCATTGCTGAGGCCCTGGCATGCCAATTCTCTCTCTCTTTCATTCTTCCTCTCATTCTCTCTCTTTCTTTTAAAAATAAAAATAAAAATAGAGCTGGAGAGATGGTTTAGTGATTAAGGCACTTGCCTATGAAGCCTAAGGACCCAGGTTCAATTCCCTAGAACCCATGTAAGCCAGATGCACATGGTGATGCACATGTCTGGAATTTGCACTGGCTAGAGGCTGTGTACCCATTCTCTCTGTCTCTGTAATAATAAATAAACAAATAATATGTTTTAAAAATAAAAACAGCTGGGTGAGGTGATTATCCAAGCACTCAAGAGGCTGAGGCCTACTTAGGGTAACCCCAAAACAACAACAAAACCACTGTTAGGCTCGGGTAAGTGACACACACCTGTAATTCAGGCATCGGTGAGGCTAAGGCAGAAACCAAGTGTTCAAGGCCAGCCTGGGCTATATAATGAGGCCCAGTTGCAAAAAGAAAAGAGGTGGGGAAAAAATGTGCTCCAAATTCCAAGACCTTTTGGGCATTGGCATGAGGCCACAGGTGGAAAATTCCACACCTGATTTGGCGTGACGTGTGGCAGTTGGAATGCAGACACGCTAAAAGCACGGCATGAGATCACCTCCAGGCTGTGATCATAAACACCTGTTTATGGAAATAAAGGAATCTTATTTTTAGACTTGGGTCATTTTCCCAAGATACCTCTCATATGATATGCAAATATTCCAGAATCCAAAATCTGACTCACTTCTGGTCCACGCATTCCGGATAGGGAATACTTAGCCTGTGCTAAGTGAATAATGGCCTACACTCGGGATGCTGTGTGAGACCGTAGAGACAGGGACAGCTACAGGCACACTGGGGACAGAGCATCTTCGCACAGCCGGCGAGCTTTCACACACAGCCAGCATGGATCCACTGTTTCTCTGTGACACCGGCTTGCCTTGGGGCCCCACGTGGAGACCAGCAGCTTCTCCTCTCCTGCATCTTCGCCTGGGAGCAGAGGAGAAGGTCTTTGTCTGCCACCATACTGGGATGGGATGGCTGCAGATCAGGGTTGACCCCAGACAGGATGTGCATTTTTGGTCCTGTGGTATGTGGAGAAAGAGGGATACACAGTGGGTTCCTAGAAAGCTGGGTGTCTGGAAAAGAGCTAAGGCCTTACGCCACTGAGGGGTTGGTTTCAAGCGTGGGGCAGGGAGGGCTGGATGTTGCCAGACACTTGGCCAAGACGAACATAAACAGCCCAAGGAGGTGTGCATCGTCGGCTCACGTCCAGATGGGGAAGTCAACCTAGAGACAGGAGGTAACTTGCCTGAGGTCACACAGCTAGGGATAGGCACGGCAAGAATGGCTCAGACAGGCCAACTCCAGCGTTTACTGTGGCTGTCCCAGAGGAGGGTGGGGTGACTGAATGGCAGAAAGAATCCCATTCATCATGTCCAGAACAGGGCCACCAGTCTCTACCCCCAAAGGCACAAGAGCCATAGTTTCAGAGCCAAACCCCAGTGGAGACCACCTGTCTAAAGAGGTACTAGGTGGAGTCATGCCCTGCTTCTTCTTCCCTCTCTCTCTCTCTCTCTCTCTCTCTCTCTCTCTCTCTCTCTCTCTCTCCTCCTCTGTGTGTGTGTGTGTGTCCTTATGGTGCCCCATGCACTTATCTGTGGTGGGGGTGCTGGCCTGGGGTGTCCTGCTCCATTGCTTCTCTTACTGATGCCAGAGCTTCCTGATGTTCACAAGCCTTAGTGACTCCTTGATCTCCACATTCCTTTGCAGGCCTGGGATCACAGGCAGACATGGCCACACCCACCTGTTTGTATGGGTTCTGGAAGTTCAAACTCCGATGGTTTCAGGCCCTCATGTTTGTGCAGAGGAGTGCACTTAACTGCTGAGCCATCTCTCCTGTCCCTTTGTTTCTTTTTCCTTTCATTGTTTTTTTTTTTTAATTTTTATTTATTTGAGAGGGAAAGGGGTAGAGAGTGAGAGAGAGAAAGAATGGGCACACCAGAGTTTCCAGCCACTGTAAACGAACTGCAGATGCATGTGCCCCCTTGTTCATCTGGCTTTTGTGGGTCCTAGGGTATTGAACCTGGATCCCTCTGGCTTACAAGATAAGTGCCTTAACCACTAAGCCATCTCTCCACTCCTTTTGTATTTCTTTTTTTTTTTTTATTTTAGAGAGAGAGAGAAATGGCACACCAGGGCCTCAGCAATGAGCACAGCTACGCTGGCAGCTGTTGGGACCGCAGTCACAAGGACTGACTGGGTTTGAAGCTTCACCAGTGTCTCCTCCCTGGGCCTGGGTGTGCCCTCTGTGGGCACCCACAATGGTGAATGTTGGTAAACAATCCTGAAGATTCCTAGATACCATGGCTCTCACCACCACACCCCCAGGGGAGAAGTCAGCAGCAAGTAGGCACTGGGGAGCTGGAGGAGGAGCCTCAGAATGCCTTCCTAGGGGCCAAGCCCTCCCTCCAATGCTCTGGCTGCAGCCTCTGCTTCCCGCAGTTTCTGTGAGGAGGTGGGGGGGGGCTGAGCGTGGGGTGCTGCCTGTGGGGTCGGCGGGAGCTCGGGAAGTTCCTGAGCAGCGGTAGGACATGTTCCCGGGTGGCTTTTGGCAGATAGTCCGGCAGAAGGCAGGAGAAACTTGGCCCAATTGGTCCCACTTCCTACAGGACCTCATCTTGGCCCTGTTCCAAACCATGGGACCTTCTGGACCACCATGTCCCTCCCATGCAGCTTGTGCCTGATGCCCGTCTCCCTCTGTGCCCGTGCTCTTGCCCTATCACTGGGCGTCTACCATGCTCCCGAGCCACTCAGTACCTGTGCTCAGCAGTGTACCTGGGGTCCAGCACACAGGATGTTCCGGGTATGTGATGTTTAAAATCTCAACCCGGGACCGGAGATGTGGCTCAGTAGTATGTGGTGTGGCCTTGGGTTCACTTCCCAGCACTACAGAAAGTAAAAAACCTCAAGTGGAAAAGGCCATGGAGTTGAGCGCCAGAGCCAGGCACTGGCAATGTTGGGGTTTTTGTTTTGTTTTGTTTGTTTGTTTGCTTTGGTTTTTTGAGGCAGTGTCTCACTCTAGCTCAGGCTGACCTGAAACTCACTCTATAACTCCAAGATGACCTTGGACTCACAGTGACCCTCCTACCTCAGCCACCCACGTGCTGGGATTAAAGGCGTGTGCCATCACGCCTGGTTACTTTAGGTTTTGTTTGCTTGTTTGTTTGGGTTTTTTTTTTCACGTGTGTGGTGTACGTGCATGTAGAGAACATTCTCGTGTGCACACGCACGTGCAGATTAGAGGTTGAAGTTGATCTTCCTCTGTTACTCTCCACCGTATTTTGATTTGAGAGAGAGAGAATTGGCACGCCAGGGCATGAGCCATTGCAAAGGAGCTCCAGATGTGTGTGCCACCTTGTGAGCATGCCCCACCTTGTGCATCTGGCTTACGTAGGTTCTAGAGAGTCAAACTTGGGTCCTTAGTCTTCACAGCCAAGGCCTTAATCTCTAAGCCATCTCTCCAGCTGTCCTCCTTACTTTTCAAAAATATTTATTTGAGAGAGAAAGAGGCAGATAG
This sequence comes from Jaculus jaculus, assembly GCF_020740685.1. Classification (NCBI taxonomy): domain Eukaryota; kingdom Metazoa; phylum Chordata; class Mammalia; order Rodentia; family Dipodidae; genus Jaculus; species Jaculus jaculus. Next base: position 103,036,298 of record NC_059112.1, read on the forward strand.
AGAATGGGTGCGCCAGGGCCTCCAGCCACTGCAAAGGAACTCCACATTCATGTATCCATGTATCTGGCCTTACGTGGGTACTGGGGAACCGAGCCTGGGTCCTTTGGCTTTGTGGGCCAAAGCCTTAACCACTGAGCAATCTCTCCAGCCCTCCACCTTGTTTTCTGAGACTGGGACTCACACTGAACCGGCCTCACTGGTGCAGATGGACTAGCTAGTCGGCAAGCCCTGGAGATCACCCCAGCTCCACCTCCCCAGAGCTGGGATTGCAGGCACACACAACCATGCGTGGCTTTTACTTTTATGTATGTCCTGGTGTTCCAAGCTCAGGTCCTCTTGCTGGCATAGCAAGCCCTTTACCCACTGAACCACACCCCCTCCCCCCCCCACACCCGGTTTTGTTTTGTGAGACAGGATCCCTCACTGTATAGCCCAACTGGGCCTTGAACTCACTCAGCACTCACTCAGTAGTCCAACCTGGCCTCAAACTTGCCATCGTCTGGCCTCAGCCTCCCCAGTGCTGGGATCACAGGCCTGTGTTACCTCACCCAGTCAGGCTTTGGTGCCTTTTCAGCTAACTATCTTTTGACGGGTATCTTCCCCTCTCTGGGCTTGTGGGCTCACAACAGCATCTAACTGATGGGCTTGTTGGGAGGTAGACATTACCACATGAGCCAGGATTCAAGTGCAAAGTATTTCTTTGGGAAGAGGTCCCAGGGGCTCCTGGTGGAGTGTGAGAAGTAAGCCAAGTAGCCAACTCAGGGAGTAAGAGTGGGTGCAGGATGGGTCATCGGGAGCTGAGATACTGGTGTGCCCCTCGCTGGCTGTGCCCAGTGGGGAACAGCTGCTGCAGGAGGCGTTGCTGCTGCCGTGCTTACAGCCTGGACCGCAGGCAGGCCCTGTGGAGCTGCAAGGCCGGGGACTGGGGCGTGGGAGTGGAGGGAAGGGGCGAGGCTGCCGTGGCTCTGCGCCAGGCCTGTGACGTACAGGAGCGGCGGGTGTCGTGACTGGCCTAGTTGCCGTCCTTCCCCTCCTTGCCACCAGTCCACGGTCAGCTCGGCCTCGTGCACTGGTGCAGCTGTAGGCAGGTCACCCGGCGTCCCCGGGCCTGTGTTTGCCAGCCTGTGAAATGGGGAGAAGCATAGTTGTCTGTGGAGATGGTTCTGCTTAGGTGAACCCTTAAAAGGGGGAGGGGACAGTGTCAGCCTTCAGTGACTGGCGGTGCTACCGGCATCTGCTGGTTGGAGGCCAGGTCTGCTTCTGAGCACGCGGTGCTGGAAACAGCCCCACATCCATGAATGGCCCTGCCCCAAGGTCAACAGCACCCTACTGAGCACCCTGTGTGATTCACCTAACATTCTGACGTGCTGGGTTTTTGTCTGCTTGTTTTTTGAGATGGTCTCACATACCCCAGTCTAGCCTCGGACTCAATCTGTTGCTGAGTCTGGCCTTGAACTCTTGATTCGCCACCCTCCAAGTGCTGCCGTGACCGGTGTGCACCTTCATACCTGGCTCTCACAATTATATTTGATGCTCAGTGAAGTCTGTAGAAGGAGGAGTCTGAGCCTGCAAAGACAAGCCTCCAAACAAGGGGGGCTTACAGAGCTGTATGTGTGTGGGGGGGTGAACCACGTACACGGGATGTTACAGAGACACCGGGGCTCACTGCGTCTGGGAGAAGGGGATGGGAAGAGGACCTGCCCAGGGACTGTGCCATTCCGATGATGTACCAAGGGACCAGGAGCCAAGCAGGCTGCTGAGTTGCCTGGCCATGGTGAGAGCCTTCCTGTAGGCACAGCACTTTCCTGGCAAGTGGGAGGTGCTGCCAAGCCCTGCCCACTGCTCAGAGCTTACTTAGCTTCCTGGAGCCCCAAGACACTCAGCAGCCCCTGTGTGACCCTCCCATGTGGCTGCACTCCTCCAGCCTCAGTATCCCCTTCCCTCCCCGTTACCAGGGCTTCCCTCTTCCCATGGAAAGTTGCTGTGACTCTCCAGAGTCTCAGAAGTGAGGCAAACGCATTATAAAGTACTTGAAATCAGGCCTGGAGAGATGGCTTAGCAGTTAAGGTGCTTGCCTGCAAAATCTAGCGACCCAGTTTCGATTCCCCAGAACCCACATAAGACAGATGCACAAGGCCGTGCACACATCTGGCATTCATTTGCAGTGGCTGGAGGCCCTGGCATGCCTGTTCTCTCTTTTTTTCACCTCCCCACTCCATGTGTGTGTAATAAATAAAGTAAAAATTTTAAAAGAAGAACTTGTAATAAAAATTATAGAGGAGCAGGGATATAGCAAAGTGGGTAAAACCCTGAGGTTCTACCCCAGAATTGCATAAACCGGATGTGGGGGATCAGGTTCATCAGAAGTCCAAGACAGCCTGGGCTACCTAAGATCCTTTCTCAAGAAGATTTTTTTTTTTCTAATTATAGCAAACATCCCCAGCCTGAGCCGGGGGCTTTCAGGGGTTCCTGGAGCTGATGGGATAGAGCAAGGCTTCCACGCCCCGCCTGAGCCCGGTGGAGGCTCGCCAGGCCAGCGGTGTGGCGGCAGCATCGCGGCCTCCTGTTAATAACAACCCTTTGTCTTCTTGCTAGGCTTGCTGCCCTCGAAAGCTTCATGCCAACAGACAGAGTCCTGTCTCATCCCAAAAGTGTGCAAGAAGAGATGGAGACCAAGTGCCAAGGCAAGGAAGGCAGCTGGCCCCGCCCGAGGGGGAAGGCCATGGGAACCCAAAGACCTCTCCCACCACTCAGCACTCAGACGTCCCGGCCTTGGCTGGTGACAGTCCACTGTTTGTAGGAGCCCTGCACTCCCCGACTGCACCTGCCTCCCTCACTTAACCTCCGAAGAGGACACGGCGAGCCGGATGCGGGATGCAGCGAGAGACGCACAAGCCCCTGACCCCAGGGCCCTGCAATCCTGGTTGAGCCTTAAGCTAGGCTAGGCTCTGCGCGAGACTGGTCTAAGTCACTGTTTTCAGGGAGTCCCTCAGAAGCCGAGGGACATGCCAGTAGCCCAGGGCGGGGCTTGACCTCACCAGGTTGGCAGAACTGCTAGGCCACATACTGGAAAGGCATGTTGCTGCTCTGGCCAGAAATCTATTTTTGAAAGTGTGAGTGGTGTGAATACTTGATTTCCATAGTTCTGTATGTAAAAGCAATACCGAGAGGCTGATTTATTTCCATTAAAAAAAAAAAAATGTATGCAACTCCAAGCCCTCAGGACTCTGCCTGGTTGGATTTTGGGTTTGTTTGGTTTGGGGTTTTGTTGTTGTTGTTTGGGTTTAGTTTTTTGAGGTACTGTCTTGCTCTAGTCCAGGCTGACCTGGAATTCACTAGTTGTGTCAGGCTAGCTAGCCTTAAACTCATGGCCATCCTCCTGCCTCTGCCTTCCAGTGCTGGGATTAAAGGCATGTGCCACCACGACTGGTTGTTTTATGTTTGTTATTCTATTGTATTTTGGAAAAAGGGGCATCATGGTTGACAATGTTGGGGAGGGACAGAGGCAGAAAGTACTGGGGAGTCTACCCCCCAGTGGGGCTAGTACGAGAGTTCCAGGCTAGCCCCCTCTCAGTTTCCAAAAGGCCGAATTTTGGGGTGTGGAAAGAGCCTGGTGACCCCAGGAACTCAGACCTGAATCACTCAGAAGTGGCTATATGGGGTCCTCTGAAGAATGAAGGAGCCTCTCTCTCTCTCTGTCTGTACCTCTGTGCTTGCAAATAAATAAAAATATATTTTAAAAACAACAACAACAACAAAAAGACCTTTTAAAGCAGAAGTTAAGGCGCTTGCCTGCCAAAGCCTAACGACCCGAGTTCAATTCCCCAGCACCCATATAAGATGGATACACAGTGCAGCTGTATCTGGAGTTTGTTTGCAGTGGCTGGAGGCCCTGACGTGCCCATTCCCTCCCCTGCCTTTTATTAAAAAGACCAAAAAAAGAATGAAGGAACAAGGGAGAGGAGGATGAACACAGACAGACCTTCACCCACATACTGGGTTGAGGCAGGTGTGATCAGCTCTATTCTGCAGGTGAGGCGGCAGTGTGGCCCTAAGGAAAGGAGCTATGGCACCCTTTCTCTTTGTGAGTCCTGGGCAGAGGATGCCAAGGTGGGAAAAGAAAACAGCCAAGAGAGCCAGGAAAACATCCACACAGGGAGAGAGGCTGCGGGAGGGGAGGGGGCACACAACCCGCTGATTCCCTCCGGCACTGTTGCCCGCCTCAGTGGGACTCGGAGAAGCCATGCCCGTACCTGCAGAGGTCCTTCAAAGCACTCGGAGGCATGTGGACCCTTTGCCTATCAGTGTCACATTCCTGACATGGGGACAGCAGTTTGTCCACTTCTTGGGATGCCACCATGTTAATTATCACAAGGAGGGGCACCTTCATGTTACTGGTGTAACGCCATGCCAGGCCCCTCAGAGCCCAAACTAGAACACCATTTTTACTTACCTACTGAACAGCGGAGCAGACTGCCCAACCACATGATGTGCAGCCTGGCCCAGAGGGCTTTTGTTTTGTTTTGTCTTTGTTTTTGTTTTTGTTTTTTGAGGCAGGGTCTCACTCTAGCTCAGGCTGACCTGGAATTCACTACGCACTCTGAGGGTGGCCTCAAATTCATGGCGATCCTACCTCTGCCTCTCAAGTGCTGGGGTTAAAGGCATGTGCCACCACGCTCAGCTCAGAAGGGTTACTTTAAAATTTTTATTTTGAGAGAGAGACGTGGGGCGGGGGAAGAGAATGGGCACGCCAGGGCCTTCAGCTGCTACAAACCAACTCTAGACACGTGCACCCTCTTTTGCACATGTGTGACATTGACCGCTTGTGTCCCTGTGGTCTGGCTACCATGGGACCTGGAGCTTTGAACATGAGTTCTTGGGCTTTGCAGGCAAGAGCCTTGACCGCTAAGCCATCCCTTGAGCCTCAGAGGGCTTTTTAAATCTGTCAAAACATAAAACTGGCCAGGGCAGGAACTTTTACCTCATTCATCACTGCATACCGGGGCATTGTTGTAGAGTGGGCAAAGCAATGCTGTGCTGAGGGCGATTCAACCACTGCCCATTTACTGGGCATCTACAGTGCATGCGCAGGCTCATCACCGGGTGCAGAGGCTGCAAACAAAGGAGGCAGGTCCCCTACCCTCTAGAGCTCACATCCTAGATGAGCAGCAGACAGATGCAAGCACGAGAAAGATTGACTAGCGATGGGGGTAGAGGAGGGTCTGTGTGTGAGGGCTGAAGGAGAAGCTGGCCACGGGAAGGGCTGAGAACATTCCAGATAGGGCAAGGAGAAAATGCATGCACATAAATAAGAATGACAGCTCAGACATACAGACTTGTGCGCCAACCTTTTTCTTTCTTTTTTTTTTTTTTTTTTTTTTGGTTTTTCGAGGTAGGGTCTCACTCTGGTACAGACTGACCTGGAATTAACTCTGTCATCTCAGGGTGGCCTTGAACTCATGGCTATCCTCCTACCTCTGCCTCCCAAGTGCTGGAATTAAAGGCGTGCGCCACCACGCCCAGCTTTCTTTCTTTCTAATTATTATTATTGTTAATTTGTCTGGTTTTTCGAGGTAGGGTCTCACTCTAGCCCAGGCTGACCTGGAATTCACTATGGAGTCTCAGGGTGGCCTCGAACTCACGGCGATCCTCCTACCTCTGCCTCCCAAGTGCTGGGATTAAAGGCGTGCGCCACCACGCCCGGCTCGCTTTTTCTTAATATATTCACGCGTTACATCTTCATGCAACCTCGTGAAGAAGATACCGTGATTGTGTCTCTTACAGATGAGGAGGCTGAGGCCTGATAGGAGCGTCCCTGAGTATGTGGTGAGCCCGGCACAAGGCCCAGGCGGCCCAGCTAGAGCCTGTACTGCGTAGCCAGAGGGCGTAGCATGCCACTTGGCACATAGTAACCACAGTCAACAGGATGTCTGTGGCAACTGCTTTGTCTGTTTCATTGTTTCTTACATAAATGGCAGCTACCATCAAAAAATAATTAGAAGGCTGAAGGGATGGCTTAGCGGTTAAGGCGTTTGCCTGCCAAGCCAAAGGACCCAGGTTCGATTCCCCAGGACCCATGTAAGCCAGATGCACAAGGGGGCGCACGCATCTGGAGTTTGTTTGCAGTGGCTGGAAGCCCTGGCATGCCTATTCTCTCCTCCCCACCTCTTTCTCTGTCAAATCAATCAATAAATAAAATATTAAAAACAAAAAGTAATTAGAGGTGAAGATGTAGCTTACTTAGGAGAGCGTGCACAAAGCCTCAAGTTCAATCCTGAAGACTAAATAACCCAGGCACGCTGGTGTACACCTGTAATCCCAGGAATTCAGGAGGCAGGAAGATCAGGAGTTCAAGGCTATCCTCAGCTCAACAGTGAGTTTGAGTCCAGCTTGCGCTACTTGAGACCCTCTCTCAAAAACAACAGCAACAAAAATGAATTAGAGCCTCTGGTTTTATTTCAGCATCTCTGGAAAGGCCACAGGTAGGGGTACAGGTGTGCACACCTGGCTGATGGGTGTAGCAGGTGGCTTGGCACCCCCCTCTTTGGCCCCACAAATGGGACTTCTGTGGACCTCTGCAGAGACACAGGTGTGATACCTGAGTGCTCACAAGCCAACCCTGCTCCTCAACATGGACGCTCTTAGTAGCTGGGTTAGTGCAGAAGGACCTACCTGCCTCTTGGAGGGTTGACCTCCTAGTAACCCAGCCTGGCAGCTGCCCCAGGCTCTCCTGGCCCCAAGTGCCCCTTCTCAGGAAGGAGCGCAGAGTCATGGGATCAGACCAATCCTGCGGGCATCAGGGCTGCCCATGCTGGAGCCACACAGATGGCTCCCAGTGCCACTGCCAGCAAGCTCGCTGTCCCTGCCACCTGGAAGAATCATTGCATCAGCAGGCCGTGCTCCTTGGACGACAAGAACAGCCATGCTGCTGACGGTTCTCTGGTGGGGAACAGCTGCCAGGTCCCTTCCGGCTCACGGCAGCCAAGGCAGCGGTACACTCTGGCTACAGAATGGCTCCCAGGATAGAGTGGTGAGAAGTGAGGAGGAGGGAAGCGTTCTTCTGTATATAATCCTTGCTATTCCAGCCTCCTGGATCCAGGAATAATGAGTTTCTGCTAAATCTTAGGAAGTCACAAGAAAATCCTTGCAGCAAAACAGGACTTGAACAGAGGAGGACTCCACAGTATGCGCAGGTGTGTGTGTGTGCCCACTGAGCACCAGAAGGTTCCAGACAGGATGTGTGACTTCCAAGGCTAGGTTATGAACAAGATACAAACCGTCTCTGCCGACCTATCTCCTCTCTCTTCTTTGTCTCTCTCACTGGGAGATCTCTCTATAACCCAACCACCAGTCCCCATGGAGGTGTTATCAGCCAGCTGTCCCTTCAAGGACCCAAAGCCCCATAGTCAACAGCCAGTGTCCACGTACTAGATGCATAGGTGAGTTGAGATGACCTCAGCTTGACTTCCAGCTGCCCCTGCTGATGCAGGATGGGAGGGGGCAGTTCGGGGAACAGATGAGCCGTCCTGGCTGAGCCCAACCAATTGGCAGATGTAGGAGCATAATGACTACGTGTGCTGTGTTAAGTCACTATGGTTTTAAGATGACTTGTTTTGCACTAGATTAACCAGGACAGGACTACCCCCAAATGCAATGCATGATATAGACCAAACCCCACTCCTGCAGCCAGACTAGCAGGGGCATTTATAATGTAGTGAGCGCAGAGGGCTGGCTGGAACAGCCTGGGTAAGTCCCTCCCCTCTTCCTGTAGTGTACTGTCCCTGGCTCCTGCCTTGGGTCCAGGTCTGGGCCAGGCCTGGCTTAGTGCAAACAGTGCCATAGGTAGAAAGAGATGCCACAGAATCCCTGTTGCACTGGGGATCAGCAGGCCAGGGTTCACCCACTGGCATCTTTAGCAGGGGGTCTGTTTTCAGAGTAAAGTCCAAGCTGGCCCAGGGCCTGGACAGGTAGCCATATGGCTGCCTCAGGTCCTTGTTCTTGCCTGGAGTGTCCACAGGGAAGGTCTCAGATTTCCCGGGTGCACTGCAGCTGGACGCAGGTGCCCATCTGTCAGCCCAGGCTCACGATGGACGAGTGTAGCAGGCTTCCACCTTGGCTCCAAAGGAACGTGGAACCAGGCCCGGGGCTGGCGGCAGAATAAGATGTGGATACTTTCTGCAGCTGAGCAGAGGGTGGTATCAAGACGCGGAGGCTCATGTGATACAGCTGGAGAAGAGCTGAGTCCACGCCACCCAGTTCAAATCTGGCATCATCGGTGTTCTCAGAGTCCGTACTGTGGAGGGTGGGGGACAGGAGAGACAGGTGAGTCAGGGAGGCTCCTGGGGGACAGCCTTGACATAAGGGGCCAACTATCACAATGTGGAGGGGCTGAGGGCAATGGCAGTACAGGTCATGGGGGGAGGAGGTGCACAGGGCACAATTGTCAATGTCTTCATGGTGGAAGGCAGGAACCTTACACGTTAACTTCCTATAAAGATGATCCCAGGGGCAACATCTGGGAAGCAGACAGAAAAGCAGCAAGAAAACCTAAGGTCCCAAAGGGAGGACTTCCCAATGCCAAGGCCATGGGATACACATGACCTTCCCAGCCTGTCCCTGCCCAGTCTCTAAACCAAGTCTCCAAACCCTGGAGGCCACTTTCCCTGCCCCGGTATGGTGTCTGACCCCAGGATGGTCATCAGCTGTCCCCCACAACACCCCTGACCTCTTTCCATGGTTCTGTTTCACAAGGACTCAGACCCCAAATATCCCCACAGTCCTTGTCTCCAGAGCCCGCCCTGGGTACCTTGTCCAGGGCACAGTGGGGTTATCTCAAGCTGATCCGGGCATCTAGCTGCTGCAGGTGTTCCTGGACACCAAAGGGGATGGTGGGTGTCCACATCCTGCCAGAGGGACCCAGGGGACCAGGTTAAAGGTGAAAGGTAGCCGAGATCCTCCCAACGCAAGCTGCCCCAAAACCCTCCACCCTCTGTCTAGAGCGTCGGCCATGTCCCAGTAGGCAGGAGACAGACCAGTGTGGTGAGAGCAGGGTGCTCTGAGACCCTCGCTGTGCAACCTCAGAAAGGTCAGGTACTGCTCTGTGCCCTTATTTTCTTCATCTATAAAATGGACCATTAAGGTATTTTAAAAACATTTTTTCTTCTTTTATATTAAGTTGAAACTTTGTACGGGAAAAAAAAAAATTTCTATTTATTTCTTGGAGAGAGACAAAGAGATACAGGGAGAAAGAGGCCGACAAACAAGCAGTGTGGGCAAGCCAGGACCTCTTGCTACTACAAAGGAACTCCAGGCACACGTGCCACTTTGTGCATCTAGCTTTGTGTGGGTCCTGGGAAATGGAACCCGGGCTATCAGGCTTTTCAAACACCCACTTAACCACTGAGCAATCTTTGCAGCCCCTCATCAAATTTAAATCGGGAATGTTCTAAGCACGTTTCGTCTAGCTCGTGGCGCTGTTTTGAAGGCTGCGGTGCATTTAGGAGACTGTGGAGCCTGGCTGGCAGAGGTAGATCACTGGCCCTTCCAGTGGCTCTCTGCTTCTCACCTGCCATCACGGGAGCAGCTGTGGTGGACTGAGCCCTCTGAAACAACGAGCCAAAATAAACCGTCTCTCCCTTGTTTCTGTCAGGAACTGGGGGTCCCAGCAACAAGAAAAGTAACTGATACAGAGACACCCCCTCACCCTGCCTATCTAGAAGATAAGTGACTGGGTTGATGAGAGAGCACTGTAAGAACAGGCACCAGTATTGAGCATTAGACATCACAATGGTGTCATAAACGTAAGTTTGAGGATGTAGTGCCGTGGATAAATTGCTTGCCTAGCATGCATTAAACCCGGGGTTCCTTCCCTAGCACTGCATAAACCACGTATGTTGGCATGTGCCTATACCCCACCACTTGGAAAGTAGAGGCAGGAGAGTCAGGAGTCCAAGTTTAGTCTCAACTACATCATGAACGCGAGACCCTATCTCAAAAAAAAAAAAAAGAAAAACCAAATCTGGGCATGGTGGTACATGCCTTATAATCCTTGCATTCGGGGGGCTGAAGTAGCAGGGTCGCTAAGAGTTTGAGGTCAGTCTAGGCTAGAGTAAGTTCCAGGTCAGTCTGGCCTAGAGTCAGACCCTGCCTCTAAAAAACAGATGAATTAATAAATAAATAAACTAAGTTTGGAGGAGCTGGAGAGATGACTCAGCAGTTAAAGGCCCTTACTTGCAAAGCCTGATGGCTGAAGTTAGAGTCCCCAGTACCCACATAAAGCCAGCTGAACAAAGTGGCATATGCATCTGGGGTTCATTTACAGAGGCATGGTGTGCCCATGCTCTCTCTCTCTCTTTCTCTATCTATCATCTATCTCTCTTTCAAATAAATAAATAAAATATTTTTAAAAGTTTGGAGCTAGGCACCATAGCACATGGCTATAGTCCTAGCACTCAGGAGGCTGAGGCAAGAGGGTCATGAGTTCAAATCCAATCTGGGCTACATAGTGAGACCCTACCACAAAATTTAGAATCAGGGCTGTAGAGATGGCTTAGCAGTTGAGGCACTTGCCCATGAAGCCAAAGGATCCAGGTTCAATTCCGTAGGACCCACATAAGCTAGATGCACCAGATGGCGCATGCATCTGGAGTTCATTTGCAGTGGCTATAGGCCCTGGCGCGCCCATTCTCTCTCTTCCAATCTCTCTTACAGTACCATCCTCATCTCACAGATCCTCTTACAGACCCTCTCATGGATCCTTTCGGCATAGCTGTAAGTACCATCCCCATTTCACAGATGAAGGGGTGGAGGCCAGCAGAATGAAGCACCTACCGACCTATGGTCACTTGTTAGTTGGACTGGACCAGGGTTTGAACCTTGGTGTCACACACAGAACCCCACGACTGAAGGGCTCACACTCCCCGCCCCTGGAGTTGCAGGACTTACGCGAGCGTCTCCACATGAGGACACTTCTGCAGGCTGGCAGCCAGCTGCTGGGCACCGGTGGCCGTGAACTTATTGAACTGGACACTGTGGAAAGACACATATCCTGAGGCCTGTCTACCCCCATATCATCCCTTCCTGTGATACGAGTGGAAGACCCTCAGACTCCCCAAACCCAAAACCAACCACCCTCCGCCTCACCCCACACTCACTCCATCACCCGCAGGGACACCATGTCTGGAAGTACACGGGCCAGGCTCCCGGCTCCCACGTCACAGATACAGTTATTATACAAGCTGCCAAGATAGAGGAAGGGGAAAGGAGATTGGGGAGGTGGGGATAGTGGGATGACTCACAGCTTGGTGGGATCCAAACGCAACTGTAATTATTGCCCCAATGTATAGATGGGAAAACTGTGGCCCAGAGAGTTGACTTCTCTCAGGTCTCACATCAAGTACAAGCAACAGCAGCATAGACCCGGCGTTGATGGCGCACATCCTTTAATCCCAGCACTTGGGAGGCAGAGGTAGATGGGTTGCCATGAGTTCAAAGCCAGCCTGAGACTACATAATGAATTTCAGGTCAGCCTGGGCTAGAGTGAAATCCTACCTTGAAAAATCAAAAAAAAAAAAAATTAAAACAAAAAATAAATAAGTAAAAAACAGCAGCACAGAGCAGAAGTTATAAGCCAGTCATGAGTGAGTGGCACACATTCTGAAACCTCAGCTACTTAGGAGACTGAGGCAAGAGGATGATAAGTTCAAGGCCCGCCTGGACAATTTAGCGAGACCTTGTCTCAAAATAAGAAGTTGAAAATAGCTGGGCGTGGTGGTCATACCTTCAATCCCAGCACTCAGGAGGCAGAGGCAGGAGGATCGCCATGAGTTTGAGGCCACCCTGAGATGACATAGTGAATTCCAGGTCAGCCTGGGCCAGAGTGAGACCCTACCTCGAAAAACCAAAACAAACAAACAAAAAAAAAAAAAAAAAAGGAGAAGGAGGAGGAGAAAGAGAAGAAGGGTAAGAAGTGTCCTGCACAAATAACCTCGCATACTTGTGACTAAACCTCTTACTGGTCCCTAGCTGGTGGCAATTTGGGAGGTGGAACCTTGCTGGAGGAGGTGTGTTGCTGGCTTTGGGGTGTTACAGCCCAGCTTCCCCTTGCCAGAGTTAGCTACCTTATGCTGCTACCTCTCAGCTGCTGTGGCAAGACGCGATGCCCGGCCTCTGCTCCGCCATGCCTTGACGCAACATCCCCTGAGACTGTAAGCTGACATTCCCCCTTGCTTGCCAGCAGCTGCTTTGGGTTGGGTGCTTTGTCGAGGCAGTGAGAAGGTGACTGCTAAACATGGGCCTGACTGGAAGGATGTGCAAGGGGCTGCGTTACTAGGGATAGACAGAAGCTGTCTTTCCTGAAACCCAACTCAGAATATTCTCAGCCAGTAGAAAGGCCTGGGGGAAATTCCTCCCAGGATGACCGTCTGAGAGAACTGGATGTGCTGAGCCAAATGACCGGAGCTCTGGTCTAAGCTAGGTCCTCTTGGCAGCACACCAGAGACCTATTGAAAGGAGCCAGAAGCTGGAGGTGCTGAGCTAACACCTACCAGGAGTGGGCGGTGTGAGCATCGTCTTGTATGATCTGAATGTCCCCTCTGGAAGCCAGCCATCACCCCAGGACTCCAGAGCCGAATGTCCCCTCCAGAAGGCAGCCAGCAGCCCAGGACTCCAGAGCCCGCTTGGTTCTGCTGTCTCATGCCGTGACCGGGAAATAACTGCCCTCCACTCCTCCCCAGGGGCAGTACTGTGACAGTCACGTCATACGGGCCATCGTCGTGATTCCCAGAGGCTCCGAACAAGTAAGCACGCTGCCCCAATTTTCCTTTCCCTGAGCCCTGCGCGCACCCCAGGACGGTTATGACACAGTTGCAGACGACAGCGTCATATCACAACGTCAAAAGGTCGGACGCACCACTGTTTCGGATCTCGCAGCTGGCACGGCTCAGCGTGGCACTCCACTCACCTGAGCCTGAGGAGGGAGGTGGCGAGGGAGGGCAGGGCCTCAGCAAGCTTGCAGGCGCCCACATCCGTGATGCTGTTCTGGGAGAGGCTGCAGAGAGCGACACGGAGAGCAGAGGGCTCAGGACCAGACCCGGACACCCCCTTCCCCATCATGTCCTTGAAACTCCTTTTCCTCACAGGACGCCTTGTAGTCACAAAGCTGTGAAGCCAGACTCAGGAGGGTCATGGGTAATGGGGTGTGTTGTGGGTAGACCTAACCTCATAATATGGGGGGTGGTCCTGTTACAGCCCTAGTGAAGTAATGGGGTGAGGCAGAGGAAGAGGGCTGCCCTCCTCTACCCTGTTTTGTGATTTGATTGCATTCTCTTTGCCCTGAGGGCCACGCCGCTTTTCAGCACTAATTAAAATAAGTGTGCCACTTGGTTAACATTTATCCCTTCTACCACTAGGTGGTGGAGTCCAGCAGGCGTAGAAGCCCTCGGATTCACGGTCTTGTCTGTGTGCCTACAACAGCACTGAGCAGGTGTTTAATAAGTGCTTAAGAGGTGGGGGAAGGGAGAGAGGAGAGAGGAGAGGAAGAGGGTGGGAGATGTAGCGAACAGTGTACCTAGAACAGTAACTTTTCTATATGTGTGCCTGCCAATCAAGAAAATGGCTACACCATTGTGGAAATCAGTGTGGAGGTTCCTAAAACAGCTAAAGATTGATCTACCATATGACCCAGTTACAGCACTCCTAGGCATATATCCTAAGGACTCATCTCACTTCCTTAGAAGTACGTGCTCAACCATGTTTATTGCTGCTCAATTTATTATAGCTGGGAAATGGAACCAGCCTAGATGTCCCTCAACTGATGAGTGGATAATGAAGATATGGCACATTTATACAATGGAGTTTTACTCAGTGGTAAACAAAAATGAAGTTATGAAATTTGCAGAAAAATGGATGGACCTGGAAAGGATTATACTAAGTGAGGTAACCCAGGCCCAGAAAGCCAAGCGCCACATGTTCTCCCTCATATGTGGATCCTAGCTACAGATGACTGGGCTTCTGAGTGAGAAGGAAAATACTTAGTAGCAGAGGCCAGTAAGTTAAAAAGGAGACATAAAGGGAAGAGAAAGGAAGGGAGGAGGACACTTAATAGGTTGGTATTGTATATATGTAAGTACAATGATTGTAATGGGGAGGTAATATGATGGAGAATGGAATTTCAAAGGGGTAAGTGCAGGTGGGGAGGGAGGGTATTACCATGGGATATTTTTTGTAATTATGGAAAATGTTAATAAAACTTGTGAAAAGAAAAAAAAATAAAATAAAAAATGAAAGTAAGGAAAGGCAGAGTTCAGTGCTAAAACTGCTGGAGTGGGACCGGGGAGAGAATGAAGAGCTGGAATTCTGCGATTAAAAAAAAAAAAAAGAAAGAAAATGGCTACAGAAGTTCTGGTGACTTCTTTGGGTATCCTAACCTCGGCTATAACCCAGAATGTAGACAGACAGATTTCAAAAAGGAATTTTAGCACCGGAGACTAAACCCAAGGCCTCATGCACACTAGCAAGTGCTCTATCGTTGCAGTGTTCCTTCCCAGTTTTTATTTTAAGACAGGGTCTTATTATGTAAAGCCCAGGCTGGCCTCGATCTTAGCCTCCCAAGCGCTGGGATTACAGGTGTGTGCCACCACACCATTTATTTGGTGCTGGGGACCAAGCCTGGGGATTCTTGCATGTACTGTAAAACTGAACGACATCCCCAGTCTCTCCGTCCCTTCTTCCCTTCCTTCCTTCTTCCCTTCTTTCTCCCTTCATTTTTTCTTCTTTAAGTTTTTTTGTTTGCTTGTTTGTTGTTGTTGTTGTTTCTCGAGGTAGGGTCTCACTCTAGCCCAGGCTGACCTGGAATTCACTATGCCATCTCAGGGTGGCCTTGAACTCACAGTGATCCTCCTACCTGTGCCTCCTGTGTGCTAGGATTAAAGGTGTGCGCCACCACACCTGGCTTCTTTAGTTGTTTTTTTTTTTTTTTTAACTTTTATTGTTTCGAGAGAGAAAGAGAATAAATATATTCACGTCAGGGTCTGTAAACAAACTCTAGACACATTCTCCTCTTTGTGCATCTGGCTTTAGGTAGGTACTGGGGAATCAAGCCCAGGCTGTGAGAGTTTGCAAACAAGTACCTTTAACTGCTGCACCATCTTCCAAGCCCCTCTGTGGTTTTTCTTTTCTGTTCTTCTTTGAAATTGGTTCTCTCTGACTAGCTGTGAACTCATGGTGGTCCTCGTCCTGCCTCTACCTCCCCAGAGCTAGGATCATGGGCGTGTGTCACCGTGCCCAGCTCACTGCTGCATACTTTACACTTGCATAGGATTTATTTGCTTGCTTCTGGGTTATTGTGCCTCTCTCATAAATAAAAATAAAATATTGCAATAAACAATACATTAAAAATAGAAAGTAAGGGCTGGAGAGATGGCTCAGCGGTTAAGCACTTGCCTGTGAAGCCTAAGGACCCCAGTTTGAAGCCCGATTCCCCAGGACCCATGTTAGCCAGATACACAAGGGGGTGCACACATCTGGAGTTCATTTGCAGTGGCTGGAGGCCCTGGTGCACCCATTCTCTCTCTCTCTTTTACTCTCTCTCTCTCTCTCTCTCTCAAATAAATAAAAATGAAAAAAATAATTTTCAAAAAAAAAAGAGAGTGAAAATTTCAGGCCCTTTCTTGCTCTGGGGATAGGAGGCTTTCCTTCCATGTAAAGTAAAGAGTCGGTGGATAGCAAAGTAAAGGAGTGTTTGAAGGAGGAGTTGGAGAGATGGAGCTCAGGCTGAATGCATATAGAAATGGCTAACTGGCAAGCTCGTGGATAACTGATGGAGTGGATGGATGGGTGTGGATGAAGAGATGGTGAAGGGGTGGACGGATGGGTGAGTGGAAGAAGCCAGCCTGGGGGTGGGCCCAGCACACTCACTTGAGTGTCTCCAGAACCTTCAGCTGTGGGAAGATAGCAGAGAGCTGTGACACCCCCTCATCGCCAATCTTGTTCTCGCTCAGTGAGTCCAGGCTGCAGGGGTAAGGAGGTGGGGTTGTTAGGCCCTAGGAGATGACAGGAGGGTCACTTGACCCTTACCATCCCAGATCAGCCCCCTCCAGCCCTGGACACCCCCCTTCTCACTTCAGGTGACACAGATCCCAGGTGATAGCCCACCATGAGCGCTTTTTTTGTTGTCGTTCTTGGTGTTTTCCAGGTAGGGTCTCACACGATGTAGTCTAGGGGTGATCTTTAACTCACAGCAATCGTTCTACCTCAGCCTCCCGAGTGCTGGGATTAAAGGCGTGCGCCACCACGCCCGGCTTTTGTTTGTTTTTGAGGACCGGGCTTACTCTGTAGCCCAGGCTGGCCTCAAACCCACCATCCTCCTGCCTCAGCCTCCCTAGTGCTGGGATTACAGATGTATGCCACATATCCGGTTTCGATTAGCTTTTGACTCACCGCCTGGGGGCACCATTCAGCTGTCCAGGGAGCATGGCATAATTGCCATGGGCATTTGATAACGGGGCTTGGCTTCTTAGCTTCAAGCTCTCTGAGTTTGTGGGCTGTTCCCCTAACCTCTTGGAACCCCATTGTCAAGTGGCTTCCTGCCCCCACTTGCCTCCCTCACAAGGTTGCTAAGAGCAGAGAACCAGGCTGCATAGAGCAAAGCTTCAAGGGTCACACAAGGACCCTCAATTTGTCGTTTTGTTTTTACATCTGGGGATTCCCATCTTCTGCCCCTTCCCTGAGGTGGGGTCATAGCTCCCCACCGCAGGGTCATCTGGTCCCCCCACACAGCCATAGTGCTGAAGAAGCAATGATGGTGGCGTTGGGGTGGTGGGAAGGACCAAAGAGAGCACTCCACATATGCCCTGGGGACAGGTAGGTCTGGGCTGTCAGAGCCTGCAGTGGACAGAAGGCCCAGGTCAATACTCACTCCAGATGCTGCAGGGAGGAAAAAGCAGGGAGGAAGCTGGCCAGTTTGGGGAACGCCTGGGGGCCCAAGATGGGGCCCAACCTAAAAGGCAGAGAGAACAGGGGTCAGACCCCATTCAGCCAGAGTGCAACGGAGACTGGCTGGGACAAGATACCAAGCCAGGTCCAATGTGAGGGCTCCCCTTCTTCGTCTCCTCAGCCCCTTGGCTCCCCTGCCTGTCAGCCCCTACCAGGTGGGCTCTCCGTGCTGCATGTGGAAGATCAAGTTTACAGACCCACCTCCCCCCAACACACACAAGAGGTCTGCTGGAGTGTCCTAGCTTCCATCCCTACATGGGCACCACTTGTTATCCTTGCTCATGTCTATACCCACCCACCTCGCATGGTGAAGTGTCCCAGTGCCAGCCAAGGGACACCCCACTGGCATTTGAGGCTGCCTACTTGTTCTTGCATTTTAATAACAAGAAACATTCCGGGTGTGGGGCTGTGGCTCAGTGGGTAGAGCGCTCGCCTACCATGAAGCCCTGGGTTCTGTCTCCAGCACTGCATGAACCAGGTGAGGTGGTGCACACTCCAGCACTGCATGAACCAGGTGAGGTGGTGCACACCTGGAAGCCTCCCACTCTGGTAGGGGAGGCGTGAGGACCAGAAGTTCAAGATCACCCTTAGCTACATAATAAACCTGAGACCAAGCTGGGCTATGTGAGAACCTGTCTCAAAACAACAAAGCCCACCATATTTTTGAGCATTTATTATATGCCAAGCACGTGCTGAGTCCTTCAATCAACTTAGATCACATTTTAAAAGTTTCACAAGTCTGAGCTAAGGGCTCCTTTCCCCTCCATTCTACAGATGAGTAAGCTGAGGCACAGAGAGATTAAATATGTCACACCAAGTCACATGTCTTGATTGACTAGATTTCAAAGGAATGAAAATGGCAAGACGATGGAGGCCAGATGTTTGGTTTCTCAAATATGATCAAGTATATTTAATGTAAAGAACTTTTATTCTGAAATTACATCTTTTCTTGGGGCGGGGGGGGGGGGAGAGGTTGTGGCAGGGTCTCACTCTAGCCCAGGCCAGCCTTGAATTCATGGTGATCTTCCTACCCCAGCTTCCCAGATGCTGAGGTTAAAGGCATGCGTCACCATGCCCCAACACCTTGCCTGAAATTATATCTTTTTTTTGATATTGAAGTGATAAATATTTGGTAAATTATCAGCAAAAGGATTTTTTTGCTTGTTTGTTTTTCGAGGTAGAGTCTCACTCTGGCCCAGGGTGACCTGGAATTCACTGTGTAGTCTCAGGGTGGCCTCAAACTCACAGCGATCCTCCTACTTCTGTCTCCCAAGTGCTAGGATTAAAGGCGTGCGCAACCACACCCAGCTAGATTTTTTTTTTTTTTTTTGGAGACAGAGTCTCACTCCCTATGTAGCCCAGGCTGGCCTGGCTCAGCTCCCAGGTGTTGGAATGACAGGCATGAGCTTGTGATTGGTTCATTTGAATGAGTATGTGTGATGAAAATTAAATGATTACTGTCCATGGTACTTAAATTCATTCTGGAAGGTTCTCCATGTCTGGGATCCCAAACTCCTGGAATCTCGAGCCTTAGGAAAAGAACACGCCTGGAATAAAGCTGGACTCCAGCCTGCCATTCCACCCACAGGTGCCAGCGCAAGTCCCTACGGGGTTTGACAGGCCCCATGAGACCAGCCAGGCTGAGGAGGAGGCTTACTGGGTGTTCTGAGCAGTGCTGGCGTGGCAGACACCCACCGTGGTACTTCCTTCCTTCCTCCTTCCTCAGAAACTTCTCAGGGTTTCTACCTCCAGGTGGCTATTGACCCAGCTAGAGGCTGGTTCCGCCCGTGGCTGCCGTTCCCCAGAGTGTAATTCTGACCTCCAGCTAGGGGTTTTTTTTAAGATGAAAATAATTCAAAGCCAGGAAGGGCCCTAGTTGACTGTGGCAGACGTTTCCTCTTTTCAGCAATATTTTTACCTCTGTACAATTATGACACCTTATCTCTTGTTGAAAACAAGAGACGCTGGCTATTTCTAGGGGTATGGGGGGGCAGTGGTGGGGTAGCTGACAGTTAGCGGGTCATCAGCTGGGAGACTGTGGCCAAGTCACTTAGCCTCAACAGGCCTCAGTTTCCAACTCTGTCTAATGACGGTCTCCTGGAGCAGCTGGTCCCATGAGCAGGATTTTATCGAATGTGCACTGAGGACATTTTTTGTTTGTTTTGGGGCAGAATCACGATATGTAGGCCAGGCTGGCTTCAAACTTGTAATCCTCTTGCCTCAGTCTCCCAAGTACAAGTTTGAGCCACCATGCCTGAATGGAGTGGTCCTTCCCTGATTGTTGGATAATCTCAGATCGCTCATCACAACCACGCACCTGACTGGTTGGTTGATGCCCAGAGGCAGAATAGCCTGATGTTCATAACTTTAGCAAAATAACCTAATCTCTCTGGGCCTCAGAGTTCCCATCTGTACAATGGGGTAGGGTGACATTAGTCCTCTCCAGGGTCACTTGGGATTATAGGGTAAAAATGCTTCATAATGGAAAAGCTATATTTATCTGGGTGTGGTGGCATAAGCTTGTAATGCCAGCTACTTGGGAAGCTGAGGCAGGAGGGTTGAAATTTCAATGCCAGCCTGGGCTTCATATGGATACCTTGTCAAAAAATAAAGATAAAAAAAGAAATAAAAATAAAAACATAGGGCTGGAGAGATGTCTTTGTAGTTGGTTAAGTTGTTTGCCTGAGAATCCAAAGGACCCAGGTTTGATTCCCCAGAACCCACGTTAAGCCAGCTGCATATGGAGTTCGTTTATAGCAGCTGAAGGCCCTGGCGTGCCCATTCTCTCTCTCTCTCTCTCTCTCCCTCTCTCTCTCAAATAAATACAATAGATAAAAAATAAAGAACATAAGCGTTGAGAACTTGGCTCATTGGTAGGGTACTTTCCTAACACGTGCAAGGCCCTGGGTTCAATCCCCAGCACCACATAAACCAGGCACGGTGATGCGCGCCTGTGATGCCAGCACTCTGGAGGTGAGGGGCCGAAGGATCGAGGACATCCTTGGCTGTACAGTAAGGTTATGGCTGGCCTGACATACATGAGACCTTGTCACACACTAACAAAGGGCTGGGAATATAGCTGAGTGGTAGAGCATCTGCCAGGTGTGCACCAGGCTCTGTGTTCAATCCCCAGCAACTCCCCACCACTGGCCAAGCTGTTCAGCGATCCATGTCTGAATACAATAATCCCTACATGTAGGGGTGGGCAGCACCTCTGTGGCGACCACTGCAGCCCTGGCATCCCGAGGACTCTCTGTTGCTGCCATCATTCACTTGCTATCACCCTGGTGGCACTTGCCAGGATGAAGGCGCCCAGGCCTCCCCAGTTAGCTGAGATGGAGGTTCCTGGGGAGCCAGACCCAGGCGAGCCTGGGCAACGGCCACCCAAGCTGTACTTCCTGATAAGGATCAGGAAGGATCTTGGGGGCACGGTCAGGGTGGCTTGGCAGGGGGTCCTGGAGAAACCCCTCCTGTGGGGGGGGGTGCATGGGCTGGGGCACACAGGGCTTTTCCTCCACCCCTAGCCAAGAGACCATTCCCTCCAGGTCTCCTCACTCTGTCCTCATCCCTGGTTGAGCTTCCCTGCAAATGTCACCTCCACTAGTAAGGCCTCCACCCCCCACCCAGGGCATCTTGCTGACTGAACTCACTGCGGCCAACAGCTTCTGTCCCTCGGGTCAATGAGTGAGGGACCAGCCATGAGCCAGTTGGTTTCCCATCTGAGCATCTTCAGCACTCGGCCAGAGCACCCACACCCTGTGGCTGGAAGCCGCTCTCCCAAGCGGTGAGTGAGAAGGTAGGGATTATTCTGGAAACTGCCACACTATCTGCTGACCCAAGATCCAATAGGAGACAGACGTCGAGGGTGTCCAGACGATTGTCCTTTACTTACGCAAACTCCAGCTTCTTCAGGTCTCGGACGGCAGGAAGGGCCCCAGCTCTGTCCTCTGCGGAACTGCTCAGCCTACAGAGAATGGGACATGGTGAGTGGGGTGCGGGCTTTTCTGTCGCTGAGTTACACCTGTGTCCCTCAGTACAACACATCCCCCCTCCCCGGGACTCCCTTTCTTAGGAGTATTGTTGACCCTCCGCTGAAAAGAACAATGTTAGGGCCAGGTATGGTGGTACACACCTTTAATCCTAGCTTGAATATGAATTCAAGGCCAGCCTGGGCAACTTAGCAAGACCCTGTGTGTAAATAAAAATCAATAAAAAGGGCTGGGGATATACCTCAGTGGTAGAGTGCATGTCTAGTATGTGCAAGTACAAGACCCTAGGTTCAGATGAGAGAGAGAAAGAGAGAGAGGCAGAAAGAGAGAGAGAGAGAGAGTTGATGGAAAAGAGATGTAGAGCAGCCACTTCGTAGAGGCTGGACGACACAGCACATAGCAGCTCATGCTGTGGTCCTCTTTTTTCTTCCCCTCTGGACCTTGGCTCTGTTGTGTGCAAAATGGGACGGCATTAGCCTGCATTCCCCAAGGGGCTGGGAGGGTCACTTCTGTTAGGAGATACAGAAGGCATCCTTGTTAACTCCTAGCAGGGGAATGTCTCCGTTGCATTAGCTGGGAACGATCTCGACGCAGGGCATCAGGTGCTTAGTGATAATGAGCCCTCCGAGTCAAGCAGCTGTGCATCCCCATCCCTCCCCTCTGCCTCTCCCTCACCTCTGGGTCTGCACAAGGTTGCCTAGGTCTTCCACGTCCTTCAACGACTTGGCTTTGAATGGCTCGATGGTGAATTTGTCCTCTGCCGCCTGGAGCAGCTGGGTCTCCCCACACCGTTTCAGGGACTCCCATAGCACCCGCGTGTCACTCAAGGCAGCCCTGTGGAGGCATGACTCAGACCCAGGCACCATGGCTGGGCTACACCATGATGGAGGGGCAGCTCTGTGAAGGGACCTCCTACCCACTCAGACATTTTCCTTCTTTATTTCAGTCTCCTCCAGAAAGCCTTCCAGGTCACCCCAGCCCTTACTGATTTGCCCCTTCTTGAAACGTTCACAGTGGTTTTGTTTCTCTTTTTGTGCTGTGGCCACCTGGAAGCTCAGTGCTGACTTCTGGGCAGAATTGTGTCAGACCTTGAGTAAAGTCTGTTTAGGGAGAATATGGGAGTGTTTTTCTTTTTTTTCTTTTTTTTTTTTTTGAGATGAAAGTGAAATGCCCAGGCAGATTGTAGAAAGCCACATGAAGTTTAGACTTCATTCCGCAGGGACGGGGTGCCCTTAAAAGGGCTACAAGCAGAGGTGAGGATCCAAATCAGATTCAAGTCCAAGGGAAATTGCTCTGAAGGGGGGGGTGGAAGAGAAGAGAGTGGAGACAGAAAGACCAAGGGGAAACTGTGGCTTTAGTCTAAGCAGGAGAAAACAGAGGCTTCATCAGAGGACTGAAGGAATAAAACAAATCTGAACCCAGGTCACTCTTAGATTCTCAATGTGTCCCAGGATCTTGGGACCATGGAAGGCCTTCACGTATCAGTTGGAAGAATGACTATCCCTTGCTGTGTGGCTTGGGGCAAGAGGCTGCACCTTCTCTGACCCTCTATACCTTCATCTTAAGAACAGGAGTCCCAGGCTGGAGAGATGGCTTAGCAGTTAAGGCGATTGTCTGCAAAGCCTGAGGACTCATGTTTGACTGACCTCCAGATCCCACGTAAGCCAAACACACAAGGTGATGCAAGGTCGCACATGCCCACTAGGTGGCGCATGTGTCTGGAGTTCAACTGCTGTGGCTGGAGGCCCTGGGGCACAATTTTCTCTTTCTTTTGCTCTCTTTTTCTCATAAACAAACAAACAGACAGACAAGCAGGAATCCCTTCTCCCCCAGGCTACAGAACAAGAGTTCCCAGAGCCACAGTCCATCCCTCCCCTGTTCCCTGCCCACACCTGAAATAGGTGACACAGCTGAGTCCCACGAGGCTCCCCAGCCCAGAGGGCTCGATGGCAGTTTTGCGAAGGTCCAGGGAGAAATGTTGGCCGGCTGCCTCCAGGGCCCTGGCCAGGATGTGCACATCAGGAGGCGTGAGCCGGGTGCCCACAAAAGAGAGGCACACAGGCAGCTGGCACGTCACATGCTGCCAAATCCCGAGCTCCTGTGTCTCGTGGGCGCAATGTAACAACTCCAGCAGCTTCCCGGCCCGCAGCGTCCCCGGCTGCAGGCGCTGCAGGTACCTGGTGAGCACCTTCTGCTTCCTGCCTGCCACCGTGGCGGGCGCCGGCCCCACCAAGGCTCCCAGGCAGTGGGCGCAAGGCTGGAAAACCAGCCCAGCCAGAAAGCGTGGCATACCCTCCAGCCAGTTGTCATAGGGCCTCTTCTTCCTCGGGGTCAAGGCCAGATACTGCGGTATCTCCTTGTCTCTGACATCGCTGCACTGTGCCAGCCATAAAGCACCCAGAAAACACTGGAGGGGGAAGCTAGAGAAGGCCATCTGGGCCCCCGTGGCCCCTGGGACGGGCTGCACCAAGCCTTGGCTCACAGCCCAGGCCCTTGCCTCTGTCGATGGAAACTGGTCCTCCTGTAAAATACTCTGGTGTTTCCGGCCCTGCTCCCAGGCCAGCCTGGCCAGCCCAGCCAGGGCCCCCGGGGGACTGTCCCTGGCTGCAGGGCCTAATAGGCCAACATAGAGTCCCGTGAGCGTGCAGGGAAGCTGGGTGTCCGCACCCTGCTCGACCAGAGCCTGGGTGAGCTGGCACGTGGCCCAGCACAAAGCAGGGCTGTGCCAGTGGCTCATGAGAAAAGGCTGGTTCTCAACGAGTGCCAAGGCCTCATCTCGGCCCACCGCCACCCCCTCAAAGTAACGCCTCACGTAAGTCTGGGCCTGCTTCTCTGAGAAGCCAGTCACCTCAAAGATGGCGTCGGCCTTGCTCAGGCTCTGGGCCAGGCGCCCTCGGGGCCGGGCTGTGAGAAGCAGGGTGCAGCCTCGCAGCAGTTTCTGCTGGAAGAGGCCAGCCAGCAGCCCTTGGAGAGAGCAAGGCTCCAGGGACAGGGATCCACACGGGCTGTACAGGAGGCCATCTTGGGCCTCGAGCTCCTCAAAAGCATCTAGAATGAGCAGCACACGGTCAGGCCGTCTCACAACGTAGCTGAAGACCTCGTCGTCCGCGGCCAGTGGCCGGAGGCCCGCCGGGCAGAGCAGGTCCCGCAGGCGGCACGTCTCCCCGAGGCGGTCCAGACAGTG
The DNA here is from genome assembly GCF_020740685.1 of Jaculus jaculus. Taxonomy (NCBI): domain Eukaryota; kingdom Metazoa; phylum Chordata; class Mammalia; order Rodentia; family Dipodidae; genus Jaculus; species Jaculus jaculus. The sequence continues at coordinate 103,060,463 of NC_059112.1, forward strand.
GCAGGGGACGTAGAAGACAAAGTCGTACTGGGGCAGCCGGCCGCAGGCCCAGGCCCGGCTCACTTCCCGGGCCCAGCGGCTCTTCCCCAGGCCGGCCTTGCCCAGCACAGCAATCACTTGTGTCTCTCGTGGCCGGCGGCGGTCCCGGGCAGCCCGCAGCACCTCCGCCAGGCCCCCGCGGACCGGCTGCCGCTCGCCCCAGTCGGGGGTGGCCAGCTCCCTCTCCTGGCTTTTGTTGCTGCCCTTCTCCAGCCGGGCTCTCACCAGCTCCATCTCCACCAGGGGACCCCCCGGGCCTGCAGGCTCCGCTTGGTAGCTGTCCTGCAGCGAGCGCCGGAACTTCTCCACGGTCTCTGCAAAGGCCACACAGTGAGTTGGGCTGCGCGGCGGGGATGGGGATGTGGGTGACGGGAGCCGCTGCCGTCACAGCTTCCACCGTCTACTTAGTCTCCATCTATCCTCATTCGTTCACCCATGCCCTGCCAGACCCATTCATTTCTCTTCTTCTATTCATTCCTCGGTGTCTTTTGCCTTCCTTCCTTCCTTCCTTTTCTTTCTTTCTTTTTTTTTTTTTTTTGATTTTACAAAAAAATAAATTATTTTGCAGAAATCAAAAATTCTTTGGAACAGAAGCAAATTACTCTGAATAAATCCATAAATACAAATAATTCAAAATATCAAAGAATTTGGGGCTGAAGAATCCAACAGGAAAAATGCAAGTCTTTCTTTCTTTAAAAATTTTATTTTATTTATATGAGAGAGAGAGGCATGGGGGGGTAGAGAGGTTGGGCAGAGAATGGGTGCGCCAGGGCCCTCAGCCACTGTAAATATGTATAGGTGACTCTGGGGAGGTGCTCTATACCTGCTACTTTAGGGGCTGGCCTGAGTGACAGTGAATGAATGAGCAAGCCAACAGGCAAGGGACTAGATAGACACCGTAGGAATTAATGAAGCAAAGCCCTATTTGGGCTTCTCCATCAGGCATCCAGGACAGAAAGACCCTGTTGTCACTCACCAGGCCATTTTGGAAGCTTGATGGAGACCTCTGGAGACACCTGGCAAGGTGAGGAGGAGGTTGTATACTCTAGAGAGGGAGAAACCAAGGTCAAGTTCGGGCTGAGAGGCTCCCAGGGACTTCTCTCTGGGCCCCTCAGTCCTCAAACACACCTGAGGCCCCAAAGTCCAGGTACAAGGAGGTGACCTGAGGCTTGAATCTGACAACTTGCTTTTGGCCAGTTGGACTTGACAATTTTTACCAACTTAAAAACCACAGTAAGAAGCCGGACATGGTGGCGCATGCCTTTAATCCCAGCACTCGGGAGGCAGAGGTAGGAGGATCGCCATCCATGAGTTCGAGGCTACCCTGAGACTGCATAGTGAACTCCAGGTCAGCCTGGGCTAGAGTTAAACCCTACCTCAAAAAAGCAAAGCAAACAAAACAAAAACCAGACTTCCAGCCACAGGAGACTGGCCCCAGTGTATTTCACACCATTAACAACCAGCAGGAGGAGTGTGGCCCCATCCGGGTGGGACACAGACACCCCTGTGTCCAGCCATGGTCCCTGCTCACTGGAAACTCTTCCTCTGACCCATGAGCATGACCTGTCTATCCCTGCAGGCAGCATCAACCGTGGACCACAGTGGAGAACTTTCCTTCCCAGGGACCTAAGTCTGCTCTCCGGTGACTCTGGAGTCCAGGGTTCCCACCTGCTGTATTGACACGGGAGGTGAGGGCTGGCTCGGGCATGCTGGGCAAGTCGGCTGCAGATGGAGCAAAGGGGCTGGTGGAGCCAGGTCTGTCTGGAGACTTTGGGAGGCTGTGGACAGCGGGGCCGCTTGAAGGGAGTCCGGGGGCAGCCTGGGGCAGCTCACCTATATCGAAGGGAAGGAGAGGGGTATGAACACCATTGCACACATCTCCGGGAGCTCACTGGGGTCACCCCCACCTCAGACAAGCTGTGGAGCTTGGTGAGTGTGGGGAGAAAGAAGAACTTCCCAATGAAGACATTTCATGATGAAGCTCAGGAAAGAGTGCCGAGTTACACCCAGCCCCTGAGCCTGGGTTTGTCATCCATGAAATGGGCGACGTCAGTTCACAGGGAGCTCAAAGCAGGTGCTCCTGGTGTGGTTCTTGCTTCTTCTCATGACCAGGTTCCAGTACTCATTTCCTTGCATGTGAGACGCTGCACCTGTCCTTCTGGACCACCAGAGACAGACATGCAGCCAGTGAAAGAGACTCAACGTGAGTGGAAGCGCCCCCCACCTCATCCTTGGCAGCCCAGGTATGCCTTTCCTGGTATATCCGCAGCCTTTCAGGATTGCGGAGCAGCAGGAACCATTTTACTAATCAGGAATCAAGACAGATCGGAGAAGGCTATACAAAAATGTGCGCCACACTGTTTACATCCCTGTTCTGTTAAGAGGGAAAGAAAGTCAGCTCTCGAGCGTTTCTTATTGTTTAGCTTGTTAAGGAATATTATTGAAGCCAGAGTTTTCAAAAATGGAAAAGGTGGAGCTGGAGGGATGGCTTAGTGGTTAAGGCATTTGCTTGCGAAGCCAAAGGACCCAGGTTCTATTCCCCAGGACCCACGTTAGCCAGATGCACAAGGGGGCACATGTATCTGGAGTTTGTTTGCAGTGACTGGCTGCCCTGGTGTGCTCATTTTCTTTCTCTCTCTCTCTCTTTCTTTCTCCCTCTTTCTCTGTCAAATAAATAAATAAAATACTAATTAAAAAAAGGAAAAAGCAGACTAGAGAGATGGCTCAGTTAGTAAAATGCTTACCTTGTAATCATGAGTATCCAAATTTGATCCCCAAAACCCATGTTAAAAAAAAAAAGCCAGGTATGATGGAGAGGGGGAGACAAGAGGATCCCTGGGGTGCTCTGGCTTGCTTTTTTTTTTTTTTTTTTTTTAAGAGAGAGAGACAGAATTGACACACCAGGGCTTCAGCCACCAACGCCATATGATTGTGCTACCTAGTGGGCATATGTGACCTTGTGCTTGCCTCACCTTTATGTGTCTGGCTTGTGTGGGATCTGGAGAGTCGAACAGGGATCCTTAGGCTTCGCAGGCAAGCACTTAACCACTAAGCCATCTCTCCAGCCCCTCTGGCTAGCTATTTCACCTAATTGTTTCAGAAAAGGTGGAAGGTGTTCCTAAGGAACACTTGAGGTTGAGAAAGGTGTGCTGAGGAGGGAGGATCATGAAGCAACATGTGTACCTGTATTTAGGGAGTGGGGGTGGGGGAGCTGGGCAAGGGGGCAGAGGCAGTGACGGGGTCAGGCCTCACACACGCACCGTGATAGATGAGGACACTGGAGAGCTCTGTGCCAGCCCCTGAGATTTGCCAGAGTCCCTGGGGCAGAGTGGAGAGGAGCCGGAGGCACCCGCTGGGGAGAGCCGAGCCACTTGGTGAAGGCCTGGAGGGGTGTGCTGCAAGAGACAGACGTGGTGTCCCCAATGTGAGGCTGGCAAGCACAGGGACACCCTGAGACTCAGGGTGCCTCCCCTTGGCCACCAGTAGGGCAGCAAGCAGCACGTCCCCTCCTGGGGGTGACTGTGTTCAGTAAGAGGAAAAATTAAAACAAAACAAAACAAAAGGCCAGCTTTGACAGGTGTTAGGCCCAAGTACAGTGAGGGCAAGTCTGTCCTTGAAGTGACCAGACAGAGAAAACTATCATCTCATGCACATGCATATGTATGATGGGGTGCACATATACTTAACATTGTGGGATTAAATAGCACACATGCTGAGGGACGTTTGAGGTTGGCCTCTGGCCTGCACACAGAAGCATCAAAAAGGAGAGGGGCGACTAAGGGTGGGTGGCAGGGAATGATGAATAAAAGACTTTACAGTTTACAGTCACCTGTAGCCACCTTGGGGATGTCCACTCCCTGCTTTGATTTTTTTTTTTTTTTGTTCTTTTGTGGGGTATGGAGGGGAGAAATGGGATTGTCTAAAGTTTTCTCACAGCCTATATGTTGATCAAGGCAAGGATATGTCCCATCCCTCCTCCCCCTGAGGTCAGCTCCTCCCACACTGTATGGTCAGAAAAGGAACCCCAGGAAGGAGCCCAGGGCTTGGGGCTTCACATTTGGGCAGCCAGCTCTCAGCCCCGCAGAGCGAAGTCTGTGCTCTGCTCTCGCTTTTAATAGAGCCATACTTTCACTGCTGTTTCCCCATGTCTCATCCAATTTTCTACAAAGAACTGGACATTGTGTCACGGGACACCCTGAGACGCTGGTGCACACCAGCAGCCGGAAGAGTGACCGACGGGTACAAGGTGGATAGGTTACAGAGGGACAAGGCCTGGTGAGTGACTCCCTCCTGGGCCTCGGGGGTGTTTCTGTCATCTCAACTAGGCGGTGGGTGGGCATAGGAAAGGGGGTCGGGATTGCTGTTCTGTTCCAGCAGTCACTGCCTGTTGCCAACTCCTCAGTCCCCTCCCAGGAGGACTGAAGCCCACCTTCTCCAGGTCCCCCAACATACCAGGCACGTGGGTACCTTCTTCTACGCGGATCTGGTCCCGTGTTGGCTCCTGGTTGGACAGAGCAGGTGGTGGGCAGGGCAGGATGGGGTGGCTGGGTAGCCCCACCAGGAAGTTGCCGGTAAATCTGGGTAAGTCGGCAGACTCAGCTGGAGGGAGGGGAATGGGTTAGAGGCGTGGTGAGAGCCTGATGGGGGCCCCTGGGGGTGTCCAGGAGGGATCCAGAGCAGCTGGGGTCTCTCTCTCTTTCTGGCAGCTCCCTCCTGAGTCCTGGCAGTAGCGGGGGTTTATCCGTCACTGCTCAGTATAGACAGTGTGTGACAGGGCCCATGGCATTGCCTGAGTATGGCCCCCAAGATTCTGCAGCTATAGCTGGGGACAGAGCAGAAGAGTCTATGATGAGGCCTATGACAAGGCCATGGCTCCAGCCCCTCCCTGTCCCCCTTCCCAACAGGTCATTGGGCCCCTGGGGACTCTGAGCTTTGAGCAAGGCTGTGCTGTGTGGCCAGGGGTCCTTCTTGTCCAGTCAAGTGGGGAGCTGCAGGGCAAGATGGGTTTGTCTCCTTCATCATACTAGGGTTTCTCTGAGGACAAGGCCAGCTCCCTGCCATCCTGGGAGCTTCATGGGGCTGCTTGGGGAGAGGCTCAGTGGAAGAAGCTGAAAGTCTCACCACAGCATGGGCTGAAGTTCCCCCATCTTGGTTTGCACCCCACTTGCTCCTGTCTTCTCAGTGGTAGTTGTGAGATCTTAGGCAGATAATGTCACCCCTCTGGGCCTTAGTCTCCTTCCTTCCTTTCTTCCTTCCTTCCTTCCTTCCTTCCTTCCTTCCTTCCTTCCTTCCTTCCTTCCTTCCTTCCTTCCTTTTCCAGGCAAGCACTCTTCCACTGAGCCACCAGCCCCCAGCTCTGAGCCTCAGGGTTTATACTGTACCTGAGAAGGCCCTAGCTCCCCAACCTGGGATTCTGGGCCCACCTGTCTTGCTCACCTAGCTTCCTTTGCTTCGAATCTGCAGGATATTCCTCTGAGAAGCCTGCAGAGAAAACCCCAAGGTCAGTGGCTCCAGAAAGGGGTGTCCTCAGCCAGGAGGGGCCTGTGTGGTCCCAAACTGGCCTTGCCTGAGGACCTGAGAAGTGGCCCTGGGACCTACTCCCTCCCCAAATGGGTTTGAGCTACAGACCCAGCCAAACTTGGCTTTTCATGGTACGCCTGCCACACAGGCTCTCTCTCAGTCTCAGGGCCTTTACACTCTCATCTGCATCGTGTGTGTGTGTGTGTGTGTGTGTGTGTGTGTGTGTGTGTGTGTGTATGTGTGTGTGTGTATACAGTTGTCTACACCACAGGCAGAAGTAGAAATCAGTGCATATCCAGCACTTAACACATCGGTGTCCAACACCCCTGCCTCTCAGCAAGGGCTGATAAAGCAAATTATAGGCATCCCCCAAAGATGCTTAAGGCCTGAAAGAGTAAACGTGTCAGAGGGGGCGGGAGGAAGATAACTCAGTGCCACCATCTACTGGGAGATGAATGGATGGGTGGATGGTCAGAGGAACAACTGATTGACAGGTAGGGCCACACAAGTCAGGAACCTTCATGTTCGCTGTAGAACACAAGCCTGGGGGAGGCACAATCACGGCAGGACTCGCTCACTGTAGCAGGCACCAAAAGATCGAGTAATAAAAAGTAGAGGAAAATGTTTACTCAGTGAAAGCAACGAGAGAGAAAGAGGAGAAGGAAGGAAGAAGGGAAGGAACGAAGGGAGGAAGGAAGGGAAAAAGGAAGGGAGGGAGGGAGGGAGGAAGGGAGGGAGGGAGGGAGGGAGGGAGGGAGGGAGGGAGGGAGGGAAGGAGGGAGAGAAAAAAAGAAAGAAAAAGAGGAAGGGAGAACAAGAGGAGGAAGAAAAAAAAAAACAAAGAAAGAAAGAAAAGGGGCAGGAAAAAAGAGAGGAGGAGAAGTCCCTGGAGGCAGGGCCCTCCTCAGCATTCTAGACCCACCCTCCTGGCCACATTAACTGCAGAGAGTAAGAAGTGAAAGGACTCCAGTCTCAGAGTGTCTCCTCCCCATCTCGAACCCGGACACTTCAAAGAGCCTTGCAGGGCCCTTCGATCTCCACCCCCACTGGCCACCTCCTCCCGACCAGCCCACAGCCCCCAGCCCTTGGCCACAAGCCTCCATCTCTTTCTCCAGTCTCTCCTAAAACCCAGGGGTGCAGGTTTCTGACCCTGCTTTCTCTCTGTGGCTTTCCCGTCTCTGTCTCTTCCATTTCTTCCTGTCTCTCATTCCCTCCCTCCCTCTTTCTCTTTCTCTCTTCCCTCTCCCAACAGGTAGCATGTGTGCCCACAGATGCCCCAGATCTCTTGCCCATCCCCCTTCCTGGTCCGTAGGCACCCTTCCTGCCCCTGCAAGTCCCTGGGCAGGCTTTCAGGCAGGACTGACCAACAGCGGCTGGCACCACTCACTCCTACCACCCACCAACTCCAAGTAGAGCAACTTGCCTTCTTCTGGAGTCCCTTAAAGTTCCCTTAAAGGTACAGCGCTGTCACCTGCAGCTCAGAGTGCAAGCCCAGCTCCCATCACTAGCACAGACCAGGCTGCAGTGGCATCTTCTCTGCCAGTCCCTTAAAGCTACAGGATTAATCAATCCCCCTTCTAAGCAATAGTGCTGCTCTACATCTTGGGCAAATTAATAAAGTACTTTGCTTCCTAACCTATCTGGTTTCAAGCTCTCCTTCTCAGACCTCCCCCACTGATGTACAGTGGAGAAGAATATTTCTTTCTTTTCTTGTTTTTGTTCTTTCAAGGTTTTACACTAGGCCAGGCCGATCTGGCATTCTCTCTGGTACCCTCAGGGTGGACTGAAACTCGTGGCGATGATCCTACCTCTGCTTCCCAAGTTCTGGGATTAAAGGTGTGTGCCACCACACCTGGCAGAGAAGAATATTTCTGACAAAGGGAACCCAGGGGACATTGTCTTCGAGGAGAGAAACAAGAGACAGAAACAGGAACGAAGGCAGGGGGTGGGAATTCTTTTCCCTTGTCTATTCTTTACACTCTGAGATTTTTATACCAAACATGTGCTCAATTCACATGTTCAAAACGAAATAACTAGGGGGCTGGAGAGATGGCTTAGTGGTTAAGGCACTTGCCTGAAAGGCCAAAGGACCCAGGTTCAATTGCCCAGGACCCATGTAAGCCAGATGCACAAGGTGGCGCCTGCGTCTGGACTTCATTTGCAGCTGCTGGAGGCCCTGGTGCATCCATTCTCTCCCCCTCTCTCTATGTTTGTGTGTATACATACATACATATATGTGTGTGTGTGTGTGAAACAAATAAATAAAATAAGCATATTTACAAATAAATAAACAAACAAATAAATAAATAAGGCTGGGGCTGTAGCTCAGCAGTAGAATGCTTGCCCAGCACACAGAAGGCCCTTAGCACCACAAAAAGACAATAACAATAACTAAAAAATACATAAATAATAAATATGTAACTCCAGGGCTTACACGTGACGCAGCCCACAGGACTCGCTCAATGACTGTTGTTATTTCATGGGTCTACTGGGGGGCTGCTGCACAGCAGGTGCTGGGGAGGCAAGGGTTGGCAGGAAAGGAAACAGGCTCGAGTCGGTCAGCAAAACAAGCCCAGGTTGCAATGGAGGAAAGGTGCTGGGAATGGCACATCGGGGAAAGGGCCTGAGGGTGACCGTGTGGAACTGTGGTCAGGGAGGGCTGCCAGGGAGTGGTGAGCTTGGGGATTGAAGGAGTCCGTAGTTTGGGGGAGAGCAAGGTGACAGCAGGGACAAAGGTCTCGGGGTTGGGAAGGCCGCACGGGCTGCAGGGCGGAACGAAGAGCATGCCGCGTCTCTCCACGGTAAGTTAGGAGGGAAGGAAAAGGCCAACCGCACAGGCTTTGCAGAATGTACCTTATGAAGCTGGGAGGGTCGGGGAGGCGGACCCTGCTCTGATCTGCATGGAAAAGCTCCGGGTGTGAACAGACTAAGGAAGTAAGTAGTTGGGCAGGAGGCTCAGAGAGGGCCAGGTACTTGTCCAAGGTCACGCACACCATAAGCCAGCCCGAGTGTACTTGAAGAGACCTCTGTCAGGCCCCTCAGGGTTGAGGGGGAAGGAAAAGCCAGAACCCAGAGGTCATTTGAGGAATGGGAATCAAAGCAGCGAGGACAAGGGACACCTGTGCCTGGGTCATCTGTTCCCTCCCTAGGCGGGTAGCGGGGAAGAGAGAGGCGGTGCGGGAGGCGGACGGGACTTAACAAGGGAAGTAATTGGGAGCAAAGACAAGGCGGGACCGGGCCAGGGCCGAGAGGGGCTTACTCACATCTTTTCTGAGCTCTCTGCTCTGCTTCTGCTAGGCTCTCCGCACTCTCCCCGAAGCCTTCCTCTGCCCCTATGTGCTCTACTTTGGAGATACAGAAGAGAACGACCTCACAATTGGGGAGCCCCTGGGACAAGCCCCCATTGCCCCTGCACTGGGCAGTCGTGATCATCAGGTGATCTCTGGGGTCAAGAAGGAAAAGCAGGCTGACCCAAGAGCCCTCCCATCAACTTACTGAACAGGTCTTTGCTCAGACCCTCCAGCTGGGCGTCCTGAAACACATACTGATCCAGTTCCGCTGCCAGACCGGGAAACAACACAGTCAGTCAAAAGGGTCTCCTACTGTGTGTCAGGCACCTTGGAGCTACAGCTTTCCAGGCCTGTTGCACAGTGAGGCTTCCATAAACGCTGACTGAATGTGGACGACTGAATGAATGTTTGCATAGATTTTGATAGTTTATTTATTTGTTTATTTGTTTGAGGTACGGTCTCATTCTAGCGCAAGCTGACCTAGAACTTACTCTGTAGTGTCAGGGTGGCCTCGAACTCACATTGATCCTACTACTTCTGCCTCCCGAGTGCTGGGATTAAAGGCCTGGGCCAGCGTGCTAGGTTTTCATGGATTTTTTTTTTTTTTTTAAATCTAATTGAAGAGGTACAGTATGCGGCCATGAAACATAGCTTCCTTACCAATATTGGCATAAGCCTCCCGAGTCTCTTCGTCCCCTTCCATCTCACACAACAGCCTACTGAACTGGTCACAGTTGATAGTGTCTGTGTCCGGCTCTGGAAGTAGAAAGCCCCTTGCGTGAGGCAGGAATTAATTGTCTGGGAAGAGGGCTGGCGGCGGGAGCTGTCCGAGGTGCTGACCGAGTCCCCGCGCCTGTCCTTGCCGACTCTCCAGCCTGCGGAGAGCTGGGGCGGGCTGTGGAGGGCTGGGGGCAGCCAGCCGCAAGGAGGAAAGCCCACCTGAGCAGAGCTCAATTTCTTCCTCCCCAGTCAGGTCCATCTGGTCGTAGATTTGGTAGAGGTGTAAAGGGTCCACATTGCTGTGCAGGAGCTCCAGGTAGCTGCCTTCCAGAGGCGCCAGGTCCATGGCTGCACGCTGACCACTTCCTAGAAGAGGAGTCATGGTTTCGTTGATGGTCACGGGACAAGACCTAGAGTCACCCATGAGGGATTATGTAGACTGGGTTAGCCCCCGTGCAGGTCTATGAGGGATGATCTTGACTAATTGAAGTAGGAAGAGCCACCTTAACTATGGGTGCTACCATTCCATGCGCTTGGGTCCTACACCCATAAATATAAACAGGAGAGAGCTATGAAACAGGGGAGGGCTGACTGAGCATCAGCATTTCTCATTCTCTGCCTCTTTGTTGTGCTGAATGTAACCAGCTGACTGAAGCTTTGGTCACTGCCTCCCCCGCCATGATGGGTTGCAACCTGAGATGCCCCCTTCCTCCCTTGAATGGGTCTGTGCCAGGCATTTTTGTCCCAGCAACGAGAAGGTGACTAATATGGGGGGCCATGCCCAGACGTTGAGTGGCGTGTTGGGAGGAGACAGAGAATGAAACTCCGTAACTGTGAGGGCTGGGGGTCATAGGAGCCAGAGTGTGTGAACAAAGGGGCCTGCAGGTGCTCAAAGAGAACTTTGAATCCTGGCTAATAGGCCGTGGGAAAGTTGCTCACCCTCGGTGAGTGTCAGTTTTCTGGAGATCAGGGGAAGGAAGACTCCTCAGAGTGGCTCTGAGTCAGTTACATGGAAGCCCACGGTGAGAAAAAGCTCATTGTGTTGGGGTTAGCAGAGCGGGAACTCCAGGCTCCCACACCAATCCTCTCGGCTACTTCTATTCATCCCCAAATCTACTCAGGTCTTGGCCTGGGACTTCCTGTGTCCATAGCGCGTGCTTCCTGTGTCTGTCTACACATGCTTCGGTGTTGCTGGTTTTGGGGTGTGTGTGTGTGTGTGTGTGTGTGTGTGTGTGTGTGTGTGTGTGACGGCATGTGTGGCAGTCAGAGGACAACCTCAAGGTGTCAGTACTCTTCCTCCACTTCATTGAGACAGGGTCTCATTGTTTTGCCATTGCACTACAAGAGGAGCTGCCCTTCAAGTGTCCAGATTCTTCCGCCTCTGCCTCCCATCATTGTCAGTATGTTGGGATCCCAGATGAATGTGCCACTTTGCATCCAGCTGTTTAAAAAATTATTTATTATTGGGCTGGAGAGATGGCCTAGCGGTTAAGCGCTTGCCTGTGAAGCCTAAGGACCCCGGTTCGAGGCTCGGTTCCCCAGGTCCCACGTTAGCCAGATGCACAAGGGGGTGCACGCGTCTGGAGTTCTTTTGCAGAGGCTGGAGGCCCTGGCGCGCCCATTCTCTCTCTCTCCCTCTATCTGTCTTTCTCTCTGTCTGTTGCTCTCAAATAAATAAATAAATAAATGAACGAAAAAAATTATTTATTATTTATTTAAGAGAATCACAGAGAAAGAGGGAGGGAGAGAGAGAGAGAGAGAGAGAGAGAGAATGGGCATGCCAGGGCCTCTAGCCACTGCAAATGAACTCCAGACGTCTGCGCCACCTTGTGCACCTGGTTTATGTGGGTCCTGAGGGATGGAGCCAAGCTCCTTTGGCTTCGCAGGCAAGTGCTTTAACTGCCAAGCCATCTCTCTAGCCCATGCATCCAGCTTTATATGGGTGCTGGGGAGGATTGAACTCGGCTTGCAAAAGCACCCTTAATCACTGAGACATCTCCCCGGCCTTTCTTTTCTTTTCTTTTTTTTTTTTTTTTTTGTGAGTGCGTGTGTGTGTGAGAAAAAAGAGGTGTATTTTGGATGACAGGCTAGTGTGGAAGCTACACAATGGCAGGGAAAATGATGGCATGAGTAGAGGGTGGACATCACCCCCTGGCCAACATAAGGTGGACAATAGCAACAGGAAAGTGTGCCAAACACTGGTTTGGGGAAACTGTCTATAACCCCCCATAAGCCCGCCCCCAACAACACACTGCCTCCAGCAAGTGTTAATTCTCAAATCTCCATCAGCTTGGAACCTAGCATTCAGAACACCTGAGTTTATGGGGGACACCTGAATCAAACCTCAGTTCTCATTCTATGTTAGGCTGACCTGGAGCTCACTCTGTAGTCCCAGGCTGGTCTTCAACTCATGATCCTCCTTCCTCTGCCCCAGGAGTTCTAGGATTCCAGGTGTATGCCACCATACCTGGATACTCTGTACTTCTATCAGTATTCAGTCTTCCATACCCCCACCAAAAATTACCTAGAGGGCTTTGCTTGCAGTATTCTTGGGATTTTCTAGCCCACAGTTCAAATGTCATCTATAATCCTTAAGTAGAAAGAGTTTATTCTGTCTTGCATTTTAAGAAGGAAGGCATGGTGGCAGAAGTGTGAGGCAGCTGGACATTGCAACTGCAGCCAGGACCCAGTCAGGAAGCAGAGAACCAACAGAAAGTGTGGCCAGGTTATAAAACCCTAAGGCCCATCGCCAGTGACCCACTTCCTCTGATGGAAAGGGTTCCAGGATCTTCTAGAACAGTTTCACCAGATGGGAGCAAGTGTATGAGCCTGTGAGAGACATTTCACATTCAAATCACAGCAGCAGCAGAGAGCAAGACATTTCAGAGTAGGCACACTGTACTGACCTTCTTCCTTTAGCTAAACCCATTTCCTCACTTTTCCATGATCTCCCAAAATAGCACCACCAATTTGGGAACAAACAAAGGATATGACTCTGTGGGGAATATTTCACATTTAAACTACATTACTACGATACTCCCACTCACCAGATCACCCCAGTCTCCCCCGAATTGCATTCCTTCTATTTACCAGCTTCTTTGGGGTACAAAGTTTACTTAGTAATATTTCCTGTGCACCTGAAGATCAGCAAGCACGCTGTGCTAGGAAATGAAGTCTCAGGAGTTAAAGGTACAGACGCCGGAGCACTCAGTCCAGAAGCCCAGGTCAAAAATTGTCATTGCAGTGGGGTGTGGGCAGAAAAGTAGTATCCATCTTCACATCTTCCCTAGGGAGGCCAGGTGGGCTTATACTCCTAGCAGAGCATCAGAGAAGGGAGCTTGCCTGGTAGAATTCAACGCCAGTTCCATACATTACTAGCTGGGTTTCTTTTTATTTTCACAATTGTTATTAACATTTTCCATAATTATAAAAAATATCCCATGGTAATACCTCCCCCCCCACCGCACTTTCCCCTTTGAAATTCCGTTCTTCATCATATTACCTCATATAGTCTCACACAGTGCAGGCTGGCTTCAAACTGACTGCATAGCCAAGGGTGGCCCTGAACTCCCAATCCTCCCACCTCCTCATCCCAAGTTCTGGAATCAAAGGTACGCACCATTACACACCTGGATTGTATGCATGCTTAGGAATCACTTCAAACACCCTTCAAGTTGATGCCCACCCCCCCCACACACACACCCTGTGCCTGCAGTTCCAGGCGGGGCTGGTGGCAGACATGACCCTGGATACTCCAGTGTATGGTGTGTGTGGGGGATTCCTCTGCAACTGCCGCAGCCCAGCAGGGCCGTTGGCACAGGGCAGCACCTGTGTGAAGGCACAGACCCTGTCCACTTGGCTCCCCAGCCCAAGTGCCCAAGCTGCAGGCGTCCTTTGCACCCCGCCCCCGTCTCACTCTCACATCAGCTATTTGTATTCCTGTTTCTTAGATGAGAAACGGGCTCAGGGCAATAGGCAGTAGACCTAGACTTCTGTTGCCACCCTGGGGTGGAGTCTTCTCCCAGGGAAGATAAGGTGTGAGTGGCAAGACAATTTCCCCTTCTGAGGAAGTGTCTGGGGACAGCAGAGAAGGACTTTTTTTTTTTTTTTTTTTTTTTTGTAAATGGGAAGTATTTTTAGAAGGTCCTCTTCCCAAAAAGGAAAACAGAGGGCTGAGCATGAGAACTCATCTCCCTCTGGCTCCTGACTGAGCAAGCTTGCTCACCTGAGCTTGAATCTCCAGAACCTACATCAGACTGGATGCAGTAACCCACGTCTGGAATCCCAGCCCTTCTGTGGTGAGATGGGAGACAGAACAGGAGAATTTTACAAGCTCGTGGGCCAGCTAGCCTGGCATAAACAGTGATAGCAAACAAGACACACTTCCTCAGTCAAGGTGGAAGGCAAGGACCAACATTTGGTCGTCCTTTGACCTCCATACGTGCACTGCGGCACACACATAAGCACATATGAGCACACACGCACACACACACACACCATGCACACACAGAGATAATTTTAAAAAGGACTCAATATTTAAAGGCTCCTGGCTGGACCTGGAGAGATGGCTTAGCGGTTAAGGCACTTGCCTGCCAAGCCAAAGGACCCAGGTTCAGTTCCCTAGATTCACTAGGTAGCACATGTGTCTGGAGTTTGTCCACAGTGGCTGGAGGCCCTGACACACACATTCTGTCTCTTTATCTATCTGTCTCTTTCTATTTCTCTCTCTCTTTCAAGTAAATAAATTAAGAAAAGATTTAGGCTGGGCATGGTGGCGCACGCCTTTAATCCCAGCACTTGGGAGGCAGAGGTAGGAGGATTGCCATGAGTTTAAGGCCACCCTGAGACTACAGAGTGAATTCCAAGTCAGCCTGGGCTAGAGTGAGACCCTACCTCAAACAAACAACAACAACAACAAAAAAGATTTAAAGGCTCCTGAAGTTTCAAAGCAAGGACAAACTAAACAGAACACAAAGTCTCATGGGGTACAGTGGTCGCAGCCATTGTTTGCTAGCAGAGTCTGTTCAGAGCCCAGCACGTAGAGAAGCTCAAAGACAAGCCTGCAGCTGGGAATGAGCAAGCGCTTGTGGTCTTATCTACACAGGAGACTGAGGCATGGGGATCTGTGGAGCCTAGGATTTCAGAGCCAGCCTGGGCAATATGGTCAGGTCTGATCTCAAGCGGACAGGGGGGCGATACACAAATAGCCATTCGATATGTGAAAATAATAGCATTTTTGAAAAGAAACAAGCCTGCACTCTTCACACACTGGAAGCTGTCTGGAGATGGGCTGGCCTGTGGTCAAGCACTCACCGTCCTGGGGAAGAGACCCAGATACGCTGCACTTGGACTTGCGAGGCAGGTGCTTTTGGCAAAGGAAGTCTCAGCTCTCAAGCCAGCCTTGTGTCTGCCCAGGGGGGGTTGTCCCAGGGACACGAGACAGGCGGGGCTGACAGAAACCACTGGTCTCACCCAAGACGTTCATTTCCTACAGGAAATGATGGCGGGGAAAGTGAGGCAGGGAGCAATGCTGAGGGTTTTAGGTAGTTGTTCTGGGCTTTTTTTTTTTTTTGTCAAGAAAGAGACTGGAAGATGCTGTGTGCACACATGTTTGTAATAGGTGGTAGAGGCCAGACAAGTTCTCTGTCAGGAGAGGTCTAGAACTTGTGCTATGGTCTGGCTCTAGATGCCACTGTACACTGCACCCCGGAGGCTGGCTTGAAGTGTGATTTCAAGACTGAGGGTTGAGTCAGGTCCATAGGTCTAGTGGCTTTCTTTCGCAATCTGGTGTGTACACGTCTCTGCGTGTGAAGTATCATCACCATATCTATACAGGCGATCTAGCCAGTTATTACTGGCCGCCCAAGTACCCCTGTTGTCCTCTGTCTGGCCGTATTCCTCGAAACTATGGCCCCTTTGGCTTCTGGGTTTACAGCCTTGCCTCAGAGGCCCATCTGCTTCATGCAGACAATGGCTTGGGATGGAAGGTGACTGGGGAAAGGGACCATGGGGGGAGGAGTGAACTAAATGGGAGGGTCCTCTTCTGCAGAAGGACTGGGAAGAAGCTGGCCTGGGCCACAGGGGATGGTGTGGAGAGCATGGGGGCTGCAGTTGTGGGGTTCCCGAGCCCCCTATCTCTGCTGTCTAGGAGCTGTGTGATGTAATCATTCCCCACTGGCCCCAGCCTGCTGGAAGTTCCCTCTCCCTCCTCCCCTGCACCTTCAGCAATCCTAGTATTTTATCCCAGCTCTTCAGTAACTCTGGGCTTACAGCAATCAGCCCATGGCACACCACAGTGACCTCAGAGAAGGTAAGCTAGAAATAGACGGAAAACTGGCTCGGGTCCCTAGCCGCAGCCCATGGGGGCTTCTCCATAGAGGAGGTGGGGTAGAGAAAGCAGCGTGTGCCAGTCGTGGAAACAACCGACTTCACGGCACACGGGAGGCACAGGGTTCACACATGTGTTTTGAGCCCCGAAATCTGAGCCCCACTCTGGCTCTGACAGGTTGTGTGACTCAGGTCTAGGGCTGTCATCTGTTCACTAAGAAGACTGTAGGAGAGCAGTGGTTTCCTTTAGCTGTTTTGTTTGGAGACAACATCTCTTGTACCTCGACCTCTGGATATAGCTGAGGATGCCCTTGAACTTCTGATCTTCCTACTTCTGCCTCCTCAGCACTGGAATTATAGGTATGTGCCCCCACACTTCTTTATATGGGGTTGAAACCCAGGGCTATGTGCATGCTAGGTAAACATGCTACCAAATGAGCCACACCCCTAGCCCCTGAGAGTGGCTTTTAAGGTGACATTTTACAAGGCCACCAGATCCCTCAATAGAGGAAGAAAGAGCTGTTCAGTTAAAGAGCACTGAGGTGCCCAAAACCTCTTTCCTCAAAAAGGGGCTTCACAGATAACCTTCTAGAAACACGGCTGCAGCTGGGTGTGGTGATGCAGGCTTGAAGCTGAAGGAACATGAGTTTAAATCTAATGTGGGCTACATAGTTAAACCCTGTCTCAAAACAACAAAATAAACCCACCCAGAACTGGACCTGGTGGTAAAAACCTGTAATCCTAGCTATTCCAGAAGCGGAAGCCAGAAGATTGCAAATTCAAGGCCCGTCTGGGCTACATGATGAAAAGTAAAAACAGAGAAGGGTATAGCTCAGGGCTAGAGCACTTTGCTAGGAAGCATGTGACCTGAGCTAGGTTCAATACCACTAAACCAAAACAAAAGCCCCTCCCACTCCACCAAGTGAGAAAAACCAACCCAAAAGACAGCATAAGTGTGTTTCCAACTGAACGACGCTGGAAAAGCCAACAGGCTGCAGACAGTAAAAAAGACAGTGGTTGCCAGCAGTTGGGTGGAACCAGGGAGGAATGAACGGGTGTGGGGGGGCGTAAGGGTGAATAAGGCAGGGAAATCATGCCCTATGACACTGGTTATAGACACCTGCTGTTTTTATAGTTGTCTAAATCCACGAACGTTCACTACCAAGACTGAACTGGCACACAAACTTTGGACTTTGAGCCATAAGGAGACACTGAGGAGGGCTCACAGGTAGCTTGGGACCACACTGGAAGGAGAGGTGTGTAGTGCGGAGGCTGTGTGTGTGTGAGTGTGGAATCTGTGTCTTCTATTAAACAATGCTGAGAACCTACAATTTCAACAACAATAAACTTCACAAGAAAATAAAAAATACAGGCTGGGAGATAGCTCAGTGCTTCCCTCACAAGCATGAAGGAAGACCTGAGCTTGATCCCCAGAACCCATATAAAAACGCCAGGCATGGTGGTATGTGCCCATAACCTCACAACTGGACAGCCAGAGGTAGGAAGATCCCTGCGGCCCACTGGAGGGATTGCTTAGTGGTTAAGGCACTTGCCTGCAATGTCAAAGGATCCAGGTTCGATTCCCCAGGACCGACGTAAGCCAGATGCACAAGAGGGTGCATGCGTCTGGAGTTCGTTTGCAGTGCCTGGAGGCCTTGGCGCACCCATTCTTTTTATCTGTCTCTCTCTCTCTCTGTCTCTCTCTGACTCTCTCAAATAAATAAATAAATAAAATACAATTTTTTTTGAGGCAAGCCCAACAGATTGGGCTTTTTATGCAAGAGAAGGAAGGAGAGAGAGTGTGAGAATTGGTGCACCAGGGCCTCCAGCCACTGTAATCGAACTCCAGACACATATGCTACCTTGTGCGCATGTGCAACCTTGCACACTTGTGTCACCTTGTGAGTCTGGCTTACATGTGATCTGAAGAGTTGAACATGGCCCCTTAGACTTCACAGGCAAGTGCCTTAACCGCTAAGCCACCTCTCCAGCCCCCAAATATAACTTAAAGTGGCACACACCTTTAATCCCAGCACTCAAAAGGCAGAAGTAGGCCAATCGCTGTGAGTTCAAGGCCACCCTGAGACTGCACAGTGAATTCCAGGTCAGCCCAGGCTAGAGTGAGACTCTACCTCAGAAAACCAGAAGATATATATATATATTAAAAAAAAAAAACTAAATAAGACTAATACAATTTTGCATGACAGCTCAGGCCTCTGCCTCTAGAATGTGCCAATGTGACAAATCCAGCCTGTATAGTGAATGTTGTGGTTTGTGACTCAGATCCACCCGTATGGGACAGCCCATACACGTGTCAGTGGCTAGAATACAGAGTTGAGTGTGCGCCCCCTGGGAATGCCACAGTCACACCCCGGCTTTAGGTGCCATGGTTTTGTCCCTCAGAGTTCATGTGCTGGGTACTTAATCCTCAAAGTCCTCAAACCATGGCTTTCAGAGGTGGGACTTTTGGGAGTTAATTAGGATTAGATAAGGTCACCAGGATGGGGCCCCTGCCATATGGTGATATTAGCAACTTTCTAAAAAGAGGAAGAGAGACCAGAGCTAACACATTTGCCACCTGACAATCTCTGCCATGTTAGGATGGCACAGAGAAGACCCTCAACAGATGCCCACATCAGGTTCTTTCTAGCATCCACAGCCTAAGCTCAATCAACCTCTTTAAAAAAAAAAAAAACTATTCTCATTTATTTACTTGAGAGAGAGAAAGAAAATGGGTGCTCCAGGGCCTCCAGCTGCTGCCAACGAACTTCAAATGCAAGCACCACATTGTGTATCCAGCTTTACGTGGGTACCAGGGAATCGAGCTGGAGTTGTCAGGTTTGGAAGGCAAGCGCCTTAAGGTTGCATATGCCTGCATTCGTCTGGCAGCTTCCCCGTAGCTCACCTGGCTTCTCTGACAATTCTGTCCTCCCACTGTCCCCCGCATTCCAGCCACACCCCCACATCTTCCCCTCTGGAAACTCCGGAACCAAACGTCTTACAGGCTTGGGGTTTCCTTCAGAAATCCTCTCAAGCTGCCCTCTGTGGTCATGACCTTGATCCAGTGATCTCAGACTGGATTTCACAACAGCCTGGCCTGCCCCAGCACCTGTCCTCTATAACTCAGCGCCATTCAGACGGCCTTGACCATTGTTTGGACACCAACTCATCCACCATTTATCTCAGTATTTTCCTGAAAACAAAAAAGCAGATGTAGTGGAACATCTTATTTGTTGGTTTGTTTGAGATAGTGTCTCCTGTAGTCCAGAGTGGTCTAACTTACTATGTAATCAATGATGACCTTTATGGGGCACGGGGGATTGTCCTAGGGATTGTCCCGAGGGTCTACACAGTACTAGGCAACCACTCTTTCACCTGGCCTACATGCTCAGCCTTGTAAGTTAACATCATTTTTTTAAAAAAATATTTTATTATTTATTTATTTGACAGAGAAAGAGGGAGAGAGAGAGAGAATGGGCATGCCAGGGCCTCCATCCATTGCAAATGAACTCTAGACGCGTGCACACCCTTGTGCATCTGGCTAACGTAGGTCCTGGGGAATCAAACCTGGGTCCTTTGACTTTGTAGGCAAACGCCTTAACCTCTAAGTCATCCCTCCAGCCCAACTTCATTTTTTTTTTTTTTTTTTACTAACACCTTAAAGAAACTTAAATGTGGATGTTATTGTTGGGGGTTTATTTTTGTTTGTCTTTTTCAGGTAGGGTCCCACTATGTAGCCCTGGCTGGCCTGGAACATGCTTTGTAGCCCAGTCTGGCATCCAACTTTACACCATGTCTGGCTCAATTTTTCTTTTTTTTTTTTGAGGTAGGGTCTCACTTTAGCAGAGGCTGACCTGGAATTCACTTTGTAGTTTCAGGCTGGCCTTGGACTCATGGTGATCCTCTTACCTTTGCCTCCTGAATTCTGAGATTAAAGGTGTGCACCACCATGCCCAACTCAAATATTTATTTAAAAAAATGCTTAGTATCATGCTTATCAAACTGCCCAGTAAGCACTTCTCTTAATATTCATACCATTATATTAATAGTACTCTCACTTTTGGTAAAGAATCTCCTCTTTTCAGATGGCAGTGACCTTGGAATGACTCAGAAGACATCATGGTGCTGGAAAGAAGTGACCAGATTGCTCAGTACTATAATATCTCTATCACATTTTCCAAGGCTCAGGGTCTATTGAGGAAGAGGTGGTGGAAATAATGCAAGAGCCAAAGGAAGGGTAGAACTCCTTACAACGTGCTCCTCCAGACACAAAATGGCCTGGATATCCATGACCTCACAGTGCCTGACACTACCTACACAAGACCATCATAACAGGAGGAAAAGATCATGACATCAAAATAGAAGAGAGACTGATTGAGATGCAGAGGGGATATGATGGAGAATGGAGTTTCAAAGGGGAAAGCGGAGGGAGGGACAGTATTACCATGGGATATTTTTTATAATCATAGAACTTGTTGATAAAAATTTGAAAAAAATGCCTAGTATTGTTGAAAGTAGGTACTCAGACACATGGATGTCAGTGTGTGCGGTTGCAGTGTTACAATTTTTATCTATTTATGTTGGTATTTTGAGGTAGGGTCTGAGGGTGGCCTCGAACTCATGGTGATCCTCCCATCTCTGCCTCCCAAGTGCTGGGATTGAAGGCGTACACCATAATGCCCAGCTAGTATAATATAATTTAAAGGCAGTCAGGCTTAGTGACAAACGCCTCAAATCCTAGCACCAAGGAGGCAGAGGCAGGAAGATTGCCACAAGTTCAAGGCTAGCCTGGACTACTGAGTGAGGCCCTGCCTCAAAAACACAAAACAATAAACACAGCACAAAACAACACAAGACATAGTCCAAAGGCAGACACATGCTGAATTCCCACCGATGAGACTGACAACACAGGATCTTTCCCTGCTATAGAAGATTGTTTTGCCGTCACATTCTGGCACATTCTGTAACAAGGATGCGCCCTGAAGACATCATAGTAATTGAAAGACGCCAGGCACAAGGTAACATATGACTCCACTTCCACTTAGAGAAGCTACAACTATAGGAACAGAAACCAGAAAGGAAGCAACCAGAGACCAGGAGAGAGGAAGGAGTTACCGCTTCGTGGGGACAGATGAAAAAGTTCTAGAGATGGACCCGGCAATGTTTGCCCAACCATATGAAGGCACTGAATAGGAGGTTTATGTTACATAGACACTTGAATGCACTGAATAGGAGGTTTATGTTACGTAGACCGTTGAATAGAAACAAGACGACAGCGTCACCCAACATTGAAACAAAGCAATGATCAAACACCAAACTGACGCCAGCTTCCTGGGCACTGCACCAACACACAGGTCACACCTGTGACCCCAGCACTGGAGAGACTGAGGCAGGAGGATCAAGAACAGGCTGGCCTGGCCTACTTAGTGAGATCCTGTTAAGAACAAGAACAAAACAGGAAGAGGAAGAGAAAAGGGGTGAATGGAAGAAGAGGAAAAGAAGGAGGAGGAGAAGGAGAGCAAAAAGAAGGGGAAGGGACAAGAGGAGAAAGCGAAGGAAGAAGAGAAGAGGAAAGTATTTGTCCCAGGCTTTGAAAACCTTCCTTCTGCCCATGATTTCCTCTTGGGATTACTTTTTATTTTATTATTTTAAAGTAATTAATTCATTAACTAATCAATTATTTGCAAACACACACACACATAGAATGGATCCACCAGGGCCTTTTGCCATTGTCAATGAACTTCAGACACAAGAACTAGTTTGTGCTTTTGGCTTTAGGTGGGTACGGGGAGAACTGAACCTGGACTGTCGGGATTTGCAAGCAAGAATCGTTAACTGCAAAGCCATCTCTCCAGCCTAGAATTTATTACTTTTTTGTTTGTTTGTTTTGCGTCTTTTTAAAAATTATTCAAGGTAGGGTCTCATTATAGTCTAGGCTGACCTCTGTAGTCTCAGGCTAGCCTTGAACTCACAGCAATCCTCCTTCCTCAGCTTCCTGAGTGCTGGGATTTAAGGCCTGTGCCACCACACCTGGCTCTTGTTTTGCTTTTTTTTTTTTTTTTTTTTTGGTGTTTCAAGGTAGGGTCTCACTCTGGTCCAGGCTGATCTGGAATTCACTATGTGGTCTCAGGGTGGCCTCGAACTCATGGTGATCCTCCTACCCTCTGCCTCCCGAGAGCTGGGATTAAAGGCCACAATGCCTGGCTCTTGTTTTGCTTTTTTGAAGCACGGTCTCACTCTAGCCCAGGCTGACCTGGAGCTCACTCTGTAGCTCGGGCTAGCCTCAAACACAGAGTGATCCTCCTACCTGGGATTAAAGGTGAGTGCCACCGTGCCCAGCTTCTGGGGGGCGGGAGGGAGTTGTTAAACCGTTTTAGCATCACACACCTGCTCCTGGCACGCTTCCTCTCAGCTGATGTATTGCATGTCAGACAATGGCCTAGGACTCTTGTGTTTTACCCATTTTGCAGAGGACTGGTGGAGGGGGACAAGAGAAGCCAAGTGTCGCTAAGGGTAACTTAGGTGAAGTCTGAGAAGCAAGCTGCCCCTCCCCCAGCCACTTCCCTGACTGCCTTCACCCTTAGCAGGCATCTCTACTTAATTTCCAGACCTTATGAAATGAAACCAGGCCCCTGCCATCAGCCAGCCTTTGCTGGATCAACAGGTCACCCACTGCTCAGTTCTGGCCCAGCTCGTGTGGAAGCTCACAGGTGCTGGCCCATGTAACAGACTGGGGATCTCGGGAGACCTGGGTTCAGATTCTGACTCTCAACTGCTTGTTGTGTGGCCTTTGGCAAAACAAAACCAAATTGTGTGTGTGTGTGTGTGTGTATGTTTTTTCTTTTTTGTTTTTTCTAGAAAGGGTCTCAGTCTAACCCAGGCTGACCTGGAATTCACTATGTTAGTCTCAAGATAGCCTTAAACTCCTGGTGATCCTCCTACCTCTGCCTCCTGAGTGCTGGGATTAAAGGTGTTCATCACCATACCCATGTGTGGTGACTAAATATGTATATGAAAACAACAAGGCTGGAGAGATAGCTTAGTGGTTAAGGTGCTCACCTGCAAAGCCTAAGGACTCCCCAGATCCCACATAAGCCAGATGCACACAGGGAGCAAGGTCACACATGCACACAAGAGGGAGCGAGTGTCTGGAGTTCAATTGAGTGGCTGAGGCCCTGACAAGCCAATTCTTTCTTTCTGTCTTTGTGTCTCTCTCTCATAAAAACAAGGCGTGCGGGGCGGTGGGGCGGGGGGGAGGTAGTCTGTTGGGTTTGTCTCAAACAACAACAACAATAAAATACCAGGCTCAGTTTCCACCCATCAGAGAGAATAAAAGTCGCTAGAATAACCTGGGTGAAGTGGATTGATGCACAAATTCCCAGCCCCCTGCCCCAGTCTCTTCGTGGACCTGAGGGCAGAATCTGGGACCCTGAGGGAGTGGCTTGGGAATCTGGGATGGTTCTTTGGGACTGTAGGGAATGGAGCCCGGAGCCCTCGGGCTTTGAGGGCAGGGTCTGCAATCTTGGGGTGGGGCCGGGGATCCCGTGGTGTCTTCCAGATGATTTTCAAGCTTGGGATGGTGAGACATCCCCCCCTCACCCACCCACTCAGCCCTCTCTCTGAGGACCCTTCCTGTCTGATGCCTGGAGAACAGGCTCTGGAGTTTGGGAGGTAATTCACTGCTGTTCATGACATTTTCCCCCCACTCAGGGCATAACATGAAGACATCTTGAAATAAAAATGCTTTGGCCCAGGAGCTGCAGCAAGTTTAAAGCAGAAGCATGGGGTGATACAAGGTCTAAGTAATGACAGTGGAGCTGTTGACTCCCTAGTAGATAGAGAAGGGAAGGCTCACAGACCCTCACCAGGAATTCCAGCAACTGCTCCTGCCCCCCTTACCCCGCTTCCCCAGCTGCAAGCGACCTTGCAGAAAAGCCAGATTACAAGTTCAGCAGGTTCCTGAGGTCACAGTCCAGGACAGGGTGGGACTTTGCAGCAGTGTCGCGCTGTCTTTGAGTCACCTGGGCTCCTGTATGTAAGCAGCCCCTCACCCCTGCTCTGTGCATAACTCATTGCTTCACCAAAACTGGTTTTGGTGCGGTTGTGCTTGGGTCCATTGTCTGTGTGCCTTGTCTAGGGTAAACAGACATGGTGTGGGCATCTCCCAAGGGAAAACGTATTTCTGGTGACAACTGCTGTCTCTCCTGCTAGTTGACTCCACCAGACCCAAGGGCAAGAAGCCTGGATTTCCCTAATGTGCTTAGGGAGATGTAGGTATGGTATGTATGTATGTATATGGAGAGACAGAGGAAAGACTTCCTACCAAGGTTAGGAACTTCAGGCTTTGCCTGGGGGAGGGGTTTGCTGTGGAGTCCTGGGCATGTGTCTAGGACTTCTAGGACTGTCCAGTGTATTCTGGGGCAAAGAAGGGGCCTGTGGGCATCAGCAGGACATGGGCGTATGGTGGCCTGAAGTTCTGACTCTCTGCGACCCCAGGGAGACTAATACCTGCCTCCCAGAGCCCCTTCGTGTCTCACCTTAAAGGACGTAGCTTTGGGCCCCAGAGAAGTGAAAGATGGAAGCGGAAGGACGATCCCTCCTTAGGTGGGAGCATCTCCAGTTCTCTGATTTTTAGGGCTCACCCATAGCCTATGCTATCCCTGCGCAAAAGTTCCCACTAGGGGGGCTCTATGTTCCTGTGAGCGAGTGGAGGCTCGCTGAAGGGCGGCCAGGTTCTTCCCTGGTTACCCGTGGGCACAAGGAGACTGCTCGGACCGATAGGGTGCATGTTGCTCCCTGGTGGCTCATCGGCATCCCAGGATACCGGTGGCTGTCCCCTAAGCAGCCCAGCTCTGGCTCCCAGCTCCCAGTTCCTGCAAGGAGTCAGCCAGGTTCCGAGGCACAGTCCAGGAGTTCTCCTTTCTCCGGCTTCCCTCCCGCCCTCCCAGCCTCGCTGCGTGACCGCGGGCAGGTAGCCGCTACCAGCGCCGGAGCGTCACATTCCCAGCCGAGCTTTAGGAGCCGGAGGCACCTACCTGGGCTGTCCCCCTGGCTCCCGCGCTGGCTGCCAGTGGCCTTTCCCTCCTGCCAGTTCGGAGGCTTCAGCAAACTTGGGACCTGCCACCTCTCCTCCCCTGCTGTCCGCAGGAGGCTTCAGCAAACTTGGGACCTGCCACCTCTCCTCCCCTGCTGTCCGCTGCTCTCTTTCCCTTTCACTTTCTCTCTGTTCCTCCAGGCTTTGGGCCAAACTGAGCAGTAAGTTTGTATCTACGCCTCCCTTTGCAGCGTGTACCACGTGCTTTCTCAGAAGCATCCACATGGCACCCCAACCCAGCTTGGGCACCTCAGTTTACGTGGATTCCCCAGAGACAGGGCCAGAGGCAGCTGTCACATTGACCATTGGGGGGCGGGGAGAGTCCCAAGCCAGCAAGCTGAGCTCCCCAGGCAGGGGGTCTGTAAACCAAGCCCTGGCTTGCAGGCAGCTTGTCTCCACCCTTGGTGGTCCTCTGTGTTTTGTTTTTTCCTCCAGTTCAGCCCAATCATGAAGGTGTCAAGCTGCCTGTTAGGGCATCTAGACCCTGAGACCCACTAACTCGCTCCTTCGTCGCAATGGCCTTGGGGGAAGGGACAGAGACGGTCCATGTTGCGCCTTCACTGAGTGGAAAGCCAGGCTCTAGACGCCTCACACCCCATGACGGCAACAGCCCTGCTCCTCCTTCTCCAAAGGTCTTGGTCACCCACTTCATCACGCTATGTGACCTCCAAGGGGCCACTTCTCCTCTTAGGGCTTAGATCTCTTCTTCTGCAATTAAGGGTAAGCGTCAAGGGTGCCTCTGACCTCTAACTCCCCCTCAAGCCCTCCCCCTACCCAGGAATCTGAGCTGCACTCAACACGGGGGGGAGGGGACGCTTGCCATCACACTCCGGGCTGCTGCGCATTTCAAGGGAGACTGAGAAGAAAAGGGGGTTCTTCCCTTTTCAACTGTACAATGATAGCAACACTAGTCACACTGGATTTGCCAGGTGATATTCCATTCCTGTGAGGTACCAGGCAGCGTGCTCAGTCCTTTGATCCCCACACACCACTACCCTCCCCCCAGAGCCCCACAGTAAGGCTGAGGAAAGATGAGACTCAGAGGTTAGCAACGGAGTCACAAAAACGGAATGAATGCAGCCAAGCATGCAGCTGGGTGTCAGGCTCACTGTGGTGTCCCCAGCTGCCTGTGCTGCCGTCATTTCTCACCAAGGGTCCCTGTTCCTCCTCCTCCCGCCCCCTTCTTCTTCCTTTTTTTTTTTTTTTTTTTTGGTTTTTCAATGTAGGGTCTCATCCTAGACCAGGCTGACCTGGACTCCTCAAACTCACAGCCATCCTCTTCCTTGGCCTCTCGAGTGCTGGGATTGAAGGTGTGCACCACCATGCCCAGCAGAGAGAGAGAGAGAGAGAGAGAGCCTCCAGACGCATGTGCCACTTTCTGCATCTGGCTTTATGTAGGTACTGGTGAACCAAACTCGGGTCATTAGGCTCTCCGGGCAAGCACCTTAACTCCCGAGTCATCTCTCCAGCCTCCCCCTTCTTAAACACCACTTGGAGACTGGGGAGAAGCTGCCTAGGAGCCTGGTTCCCGCCAGCTATATCGTGGGATGCATTCCAATGTGGGTGTGCCAGTCTTCTGGAGAGTCTACCAGCTGTCTCATCTACAGAGGGAGCCCTTAGTGTTTACTCAAAGACAGACCTGGGCAGGGGATATGGGTCAGTGGTAAAGAGCTTGGCTATCTAGTATGGCTCAATCCCCAGTGCTGGGGCAAAAGGAAAGAAAGAAAGAAAGAAAGAAAGAAAGAAAGAAAGAAAGAAAGAAAGAAAGAAAGAAAGGAAGGAAGGAAGGAAGGAAGGAAGGAAGGAAGGAAGGAAGGAAGAAGAAAGAAAGGAAGGAAGGAAGGAAGGAAGGAAGGAAGGAAGGAAGGAAGGAAGGAAGGAAGGAAGAAAA
The DNA here is from genome assembly GCF_020740685.1 of Jaculus jaculus. Taxonomy (NCBI): domain Eukaryota; kingdom Metazoa; phylum Chordata; class Mammalia; order Rodentia; family Dipodidae; genus Jaculus; species Jaculus jaculus. The sequence continues at coordinate 103,087,344 of NC_059112.1, forward strand.
AAGAAAGAAAGAAAGAAAGAAAGAAAGAAAGAAAGAAAGAAAGAAAGAAAGAAAGAAAAAGCAAAGCACATAATAGCTCCAAGAGCTTGGGTCAGCCTTAGCTGGGCTGGGCCAGCAGTGCCAAGAGCTGTCAACAGGCCCCTGGAGGTCCGAATGCCGATGAAACCTCTTTGGTAGGCACCTAGCTGAGCCCAGTGCCCCTCAAATGAAAAGATTCACAACCCATGCCAGTGGGACACAGACCCACTCCTTGTATCCTCACTGCCAATGTGCCGCAGGTCTCTGTGCACCTGGCATGGAGACACCAGCCAAGACCTCACGGGACATTAAGATGTACTCTTTACAGCAAGTTTCTCCATCCCGCCGTTCTGTTTTGTTTTTTACCTTGGGGCTCTGGCACGTGGGACGCTGCAGGACGAGAAGCCAAGCAACGCATGGTGTGTGAAGCCAGGCCGAAGTGTCTGCAGTCCAGCTGCCCTTCCTGGCGTGCTAGACCTCTCCAGGGATGTCTTAGGATGCCCAGGTAAGGGGCAGGCAAGCTGCATCCCTAGCCTGTCTCCTTATACCACTTGAGAGCCCAGAGTGGCTCAGCTAAGCCAGCAAAAGCGGGCAAGCAAGGGACCAGGTGAAAACTCTTCCCAGACAAGGTAGCCCAAGCTGTCACAGTTCCTGTGTCTGACTCCTCTCTAATTTGCCCACACTCCCTTAGTTATGCCCCATGCCTCTGATGTTAATTTCGGTTCCTTATTGTAGACCAAATTGGGTGACCACAGAAGGTTGCATGTTGGCTGAAACATTCTGAAATGATGATCACAGTGGAGCCACACCAGTGCCAGCTACTGTATCTGTCATCAGGTGCCACAAAGTGGCAGGACAACCAAGATTCTGTTGGGAATCGGGGGGGTGACCTCCAGGCTCCGTTCCCTTCTACCACTGGCACCGCCACATCACACTGCCCTGAATTTCCATCACGAATGCTCCATCCATCATTATCAGCCTAACTCACTGGACAAAAACATAAACTGCTCACAAAAGAATGTTAAATGGGGTCTTTAGGCTTCACAGGCAAGTGCTTAACTGCTAAGCCATGTCTCCAGCCCGCTAATCGGTTTTTAACACCTTTGCATGGTCAGTGCGAAGTGTTCGGCTATGATCTCATAAAATTAGCTGGCCTTTTGTTTCAAGAATTTACCTACCGGGGATGTAGCTCAGTGGATAGAGTGCTTGCCCAGCATGCACGAAGCCATGCATAAACCAAGTATGGTGGAGCATGCCTGTAACCCCAGACTTCTGGAAGGTAGAGGCCAGGAGTTCAGAAGTTCAAGGCTAGCCAGGGCTATGTAACCTCCTGTCTCGAAAACAAATTACCAGCTATGTGGGCACGTTTCCCCTGTTTGTGCTGGGAAATAAAACTTCCTTTGAAAATGAGTGGCAAATGTGAGTGGTTTGGGGGGAACAAAAAGAGACTGTCAAGTCAATAATTGTGTAGGTTGTGTGCCGATAAAGCAGACGGTTGGGCTGGAACTGTAGTGATGTGGTTTGGGCCGTTACTGCCCAGGGATACAGAGAATGGCTATTCCTGGCAGGCGTGTGACCTTAGACCCCTCATTTCCATCTATGAGCACTTGTTTGCCCATGTGTAAAATGAACGTGGTAGCTGTCTTTGGACAATGACAATTTTGAAGCTGTTGGTTCTTGCAAAAACCCCAGGAGGGATGCAGACAGACAAATGAGAAACACCAAAAGTCAACTTGAAACACAGCCTTTGTTTGGTAGGGGGGTTAAAAAAAAGACAGGGCAAGAGAGATGGCTTAGCAGTTACGGTGCTTGCCTGCAAAGCCTAAGGACCCATGTTCAACTCTCCAGGTCCCATGTAAGCCAGACGCATGAGGTGATGCAAGCATGCAAGGTTGTACATACGCACAAGGTGGTATATGTGTCTGGAGTTCCATTGTAATGGCTGGAGGCCCTGGCATGCCAATTCACTCTCTCTCTTATTAAAAAAAAAAAAAAAAGAATGAGGAGAGACACAGTGAGTAGTAGAAATCCCAAGATGTCTCATTCTCCCATGACCTTGTGCGAAGGGAGGGGTAACTGTGAGTGCTCTGGGTTCCCTTCTGTCTCCAGAAGCCCTCCCCCAACCACATTCCAGTCCCATCCACAAGGTAGCTCTGTGTTAGGGTGGAGCCTGGAATGAGAGTCAACCTGGCCTGGAATGTACCTGACCCGTCATGTGTCTCTATGGCCCACGGACCCTAGGCTCAATCTCCAGTGCTGAGGATTGAACCCACACACCACAAGATCCAAGTAGGGGAATGTCTGTGTCCAGCAGACGATGTCCAAGTGGGTCAACTTGCATATTGAGTGAACATCAGAGGCTTCCCATCTGCGCATGAAGGAATGCAGCTGTGTTACACAGCCAGGAGCTGATTGATGTACTGCGCATTTCAACAGAAGTCAATTGGGATGGAGCAGTGGGGAGAAAGGAAGCCAAAAAGCTCAGACATCAAATGACCATGTCCCAGGATGAGGTGAACAGGGATGGGGGTGGTGGTGGGAAAGGTCAGGCCAGCCCTGGGCATGCTCTCTATTAAAGGACCTATCTAACCAGGCGTGGTGAAGCACACCCATGATCTCAGTATTCAGGAGGCTGAGGCAGAAGGATCAAGAGTCCCAGGTTAGCTGGGCTACAGAACTAGGACCCGTTTCAACTTTTAAAAGCACTTGCCTACACACTTTCTGATGCTCTTCTAAAAGAGAACACACCAAAGGAATGCTGATTCTCCTGAGCCCAGGTCTGCCTGAGCTCCAGTGAGCTTTCTCCTGACTGAAGGGTCTTTTCAGCCCCCATAGTGCCTGCTTTGCCTGGGGGAATGGAAATGCCTTTGTTTCAAGTCAGGATCTAGTATGGCGGGGACCATTAGCAACAGAGACATTGTTGTGCCAAGTTCCAGGGAGAGATAGGGAGGAACTAGATTTTCCAAATAAAGAAGAATGTTCCAGAAAACTTGCCAGTCCTTGCTATGCCTGCTCAGTTGCTGACAAGGAGGTTTCATCTATTTGTTTTGTTTTTGAGGTGCTAGGATTGGAACTCAGGGTCTCATGCATACTAGATAAGTGCTCTCACTGACAGCTATGTACCTGCCTTTCCTGAGCATTAAAAAATGAACCAGGGGGCTGGAGAGATGGCTTAGTGGTTAAGCGCTTGCCTACGAAGCCTAAGGACCCCGGTTCAAGGCTCGGTTCCCCAGGTCCCACGTTAGCCAGATGTACAAGAGGGCGCACTCGTCTGGAGTTCGTTTGCAGAGGCTGGAAGCCCTGGCGCGCCCATTCTCTCTCTCCCTCTCTCTGTCTTTCTCTCTGTGTCTGTCGCTCTCAAATAAATAAATAAAAATTAAAAAAAAAATGAACCAGGATTATAGCTGGGTGTGGTGGCACACGCTTTTAATCCCAGCACTCAGGAGGCAGAGGTAGGAGGATTGCTGTGAGTTCGAGGCCACCCTGAAACTACAGAGTGAATTCCAGGTCAGCCTGGACTACAGTGAGACCCTACCCTGAAAAACAAACAAACAAAAAAAAAAGAACCAGGATTGTTTGAATGAATGGAGTGGGGATTTGAACCACCAACGCAGCCTCAAGTTTCACGAGGATGAAGACTATTCCTAACCTCATGTTTTTTGGTGACCACCATCAGACCCCAGCAGGAGTTAAAGAAATGACTAGGGAGGAAGAGAAAAGGCAAAGAGGTCAATAAAAAGAGAGACAGAAGAAAGCTCTATGTATGCAAATTAGGTGTGGGGGAAGACATATGAGAATGCAGACCTGTTGGTGGGAATGGATCTTTTGGCAAGAAGGCAGGTAACTAAGTTGCTATATACATGTATACAAATGCATGATTAGGCAAGCAGAAAAATCAATCAATTGATAGGTCAAGACGAATGGCCAAAAATGTAGAAGGAGACTGTAGCTATCCATCATGGAGAAGGGGATGGGAGCCGGTAGGCAGTTGAACCAGGTAAGCTGGAGGGCAGGCAGGTGGCTGGAGAGACAAGCGGTTCATGAGTAAAGCTCCAGGTGAGCAGTAACAGGAAACAGAGTTTCTTCTTGCATCATGTGCCAAGCTCCCAGCAAGTAGGTAAAGGAGCGGGCTGGTTGGGAAAGCCCACAGGGAAATGCCAACTTCCAGGTATAGGTGCTTCCCCATCTGTGGCCCTCGGGGCGTGTGGGGTGGTGAGCTGACTGCGTGGACAAGAGTCTTCCCTGAGCAGCACCTCCTTCCAGGCAGGCGGGGGGAGGGGGGGAGGGACTCTTGGCTGAGTGCTGGGAAGGAAGCCTGGAGGAGGGACACATTCCTGCTCTCAACCCTCCCAGCAGCTCCCGTTTCCTTCATCCTGATCTCCAAATGGGGAGGAAAGGGCAGGGAGATGACCAAGCGACTGCATGGTGTCCCTCCCTTTCTAACAAATCAGATGACATCCTAGAGGGAATCTTGCTTCTGTGGTTTCCAGAACAGAAATAACTCGTATAATGAAAGCTCTGAGCAGCTGAAACAGCCAAGCCATAAACCAGTCTGCCAAAGGATTCTTAAGCCCAAGAAGGCAGACCAAAACGCTGCCTGGGGCGGGGGGGGGGGGCTGGAGAGATGGCTTAGTGGTTAAGACACTTGCCTGCAAAACCTAAGGACCCAGGTTCAATTCCCCAGGACCCATGTAAGCCAGATGCACATGCATCTGGAGTTTGTTTGCAGTGGCTAGAGGCCCTGGGGTGCCCATTCTCTCTCTCTCTAATAAATAGTAAGATAAAATATTTTTTTAGGGCTGGAGAGATGGCTTAACAGTTATGCACTTGTCTGTGAAGCCTAAGAACCCTGGTTCGAGGCTCGATTCCCCAGGACCCACATTAGCCAAACGCACAAGGTGGCACACGCATCTGGAGCTCCTTTGCAGTAGCTGGAAGCCCTGGCGTGCCCATTCTCTCCCTCTCTCTCCTTCTCTCTGTCTGTCACTCTCAAATAAATAAATAAAAATAAACAAAACATATATTTTTTAAAAGCCACCTAGGGCTGGAGAGATGGCTCAGTGGATAAAGCACTTCCCACACAAGTACAAATTCAGATCACCAAACCTACATTAAGTCAGGTACTGTCAAGGGCATCTGTGATGCCAGCGTGCCCACGGCGAGGAGGTGACCAACAGGACAATCTCCAAGATGCTCACGGGCCAGCTAGCCTGGTGAATGCACATGAAAAATGAGAGACTCTGCCTCATGGTGGAAGGCAAGGACCAACACCCAGCGCTGTCCTCTGACCGCCGCACGTGCACGTGCCTGCGCTCACACATGAACACACACCAAAAGTGAGGAGTGGCCTCCTGCTCACTGACAAAGCCAATCCCACGGGGCTTCCCCCCCACACCCCCACACTGGGCACTTCAGACGCCAGTCTTGGTGCCAGGGGGTTAGAAGCAGCTTCCTGTGGCCAGGAACGAACACACCTCAGGACAGCACGTCTGAATGCTCCTATAGCCCCCCTTTTGCGGATGGTTCAACTAAAGCTCAGTGGGGTTCCAGAGGGTGTTGAGGGGGAGCTAGCATTTAAACTGTCTGAAAGCAAAACCCATGTGCTTTTAGCATAATGAGCTGAGATGGGGTGACACTGACTCATTTCTGAAGTGTGCCCATGCCTGCTGTGGTGGTGCATGCCAGTAAGGAATTACTGTGGAGGTGGAATCAAGAGGATGCGGAGTTCAAGGCCAGCCAGGGTTATACCTTTGAAGCCTAAGTAGCTCGGCTGGGAGAGCATTAGAATGAAGGCGTGCGTAGCACCTGAGCACCAGCCCGTGGTTCACATGGAATCAGTGTCCAGACACTGTTTGGATTGCCCAGTTGGAAGCAGACATGTGTGTTGTCTCAGCACCCAGGACCCTGGCTGACTTTCCTGTTCTGTGCTAATCACGGTTCTGCTCCTTAGACCTAAAATGTTTCAGGCTTCTTCTGGGCTTCCCATTTATTCCTCACTGTAGCCCAAGAGAGTTCTAGCACTCCTATGTCAAAGATGAAGAAATTGAGGTTCAGGGCGGCCCTGTCCCATGGCTTGTAAGTAGCAGAGCCTTAGGTCCTGAGCGGCCCCGTGTCTAATCTGGCTCTTTCTCCACCCCCTTCCTAGATCTCCTTTCTCCAGCTTCTGATGGCCAGCCCAGGGCTTGTCCTCAATGGCCTCACTGACTTCTGCCTGAAGTTCTGCTTTGATATCCTGTACAGAAGAGTCCACTGAGTTCCCCCAGGACAAGACTGCGAGCTCCAGGGTGCTTGGACAAGCCCCGAGGTTCCCCTCCGTGCACCAGGCTTTCTGCACAGTGGCAGCAAGGGCGCCACACTACACAGGGATCCTTCTCGATCATCAGACCCACTGCAGTTTGGAGATTGCTCATCTGCTCTGGAAGGCTCACTGAATCCTGGGGCCTGGTTGGAAGAAGGTGGAAACTGAGCAGAAAATGTTGCAAAAGCCCCTCCCTCCTTAGCCATGCCCTGAAGTACACATCACTTCTTCTGGGCCTCAGGTCACTCACTTGTAAAGTGGGCATGATGATAGTGCATGACCAGCCACACATATGTCCATTCCTTTACCCATTAGTTCATCCTTCTACCAACCCACCCTCACCCACCCACCCACCCACCCATCCACTACCTACCTACTTTTCCATTAATCCACCAGCCCACCACTCTAACAATCTACCCTCACCCATCATTCGCCCACTCACCCATCCATCCATTCACCCATTCACCCACTCACTCGCTTGTGATGGTTGTCAACTTGACAGTAGTCAGAGTCACCATGGAAACAAATCTCTGGTTATGCTTGTAAGGGATTCTCCGGGTGAGGTTAGCAGGGGTGGCAGTGACTCATTGTATCCCATGGGCTGGGTTCTTGGACTGTATAAAAAGGGGGAAGGCTGGTTGAGCATTCCTTCCTTGCTCTCTGCTTCCTCTCTGTTGATGTGATGACGGGACGCTGGCTTTCTGCTCCTGCCGTGCTTTCCCCGCCATAGTGGACGCTTCCCTCTGGAATCTGTTAAGTTGAAATAGCTTTTTCCTTCCCTAAGATGCTCATAGTTGGGTATTTTGTCCCAGCAATAAGAGTGACTGGTATTCCCATGTACCATTTATCCACCCATTTACCCATCCATCATTCATTCATCTTCCCGTCCATCCATCCATTTAACAGATGTATATTGGACACCCACTCCAACCTCAGAGAAGCACTATGTTGAGCCTTTGTGACACACCCTGGTTACAACAGATCTGTGTCCTCGAGGAGCTCCCTTACAAACACAAACAATAAACAACACACAAGATCTAAAAATAAAACACAGAGCCAGGCGTGGTGGCGCACGCCTTTAATCCCAGCACTAGGGAGGCAGAGGTGGGAGGATTGCTGTGAGTTCGAGGCCACCCTGACATGACATAGTGAATTCCAGGTCAGCCTGAGCTAGAGTGACTTGAAAAACAATAACAAACAAACAAACAAACAAAAAAACCCAAAAAAACAAAAAAAAAAGAGATGCTGAAAAGTAACACAAGCTGGAGAGAGAGACTCAGAGTATGTATGGAGAAAGTGCACTTATTTATTTATTTTTGTTTGTTTGTTTGGCTTTTTTTTTTTTTTTTTTTTCAAGATAGGGTCTCACTCTGGTCCAAGCTGACCTGGAGTTAACTCTGTCATCTCAGGGTGGCCTTGAACTCATGGCAATCCTCCTACCTCTGCCTCCCAAGTGCTGGGACTAAAGGTGTGCGCCACCACGCCCGGCTTGTTTGTTTTATTGACGCATGGTCTCACTCTAGCCCAGGCTGACCTGGAATTCACTGTGTAGTCCCGAACTGGCCTGGAACTCGTGGCAATCCTCTTACCTCTGTTTCCTGAGTGCTGAGATTAGAGGCATGCACCACCACACCCAGCTCAGAAAATGCATTTCTAAATGAGATGGTCTCACTGATGAGGTGACATTTGAGCCAAGAGCTGAAGGACATTAAGAGGTTGGCTGAAAGGACACCTTGGAGAAGAGTGGTCTGTGCGGAGGGAAGAGCGTAGGGAAAGACTCTGAGGTGGGGACTGAGCTGGAATTGCCAGAGCAATGGTGAGGCGTGGGAGAGCCTGGAGTAGACTGACGGGTGGACAGCAACGGGGGTTGAGGCCAAGAAGTGGTGAGGAGAGTGTGAAGGGTGGTGGGCTTTTGTCCAGATTTAGCTTTGCCTCTAGTGACGTGGGAACCAGTACAGTGTTTAGAGCACTGGAGGGCTGAGATAAGTCATTCCAGAGGGAGTTGCAAAATCCCACATAAACGGTTTTCTTCTCTCTCTCTCATTTTTAAATGATTTTTAATTATTTATTTATTTTAATTTATTTATTAGAGAAAGAGAAAGAAGGAGACAGAGAGAGAGAGAGAGAGAGAGAGAGAGAGTGAGACTGGGCATGCTAGGGTCTCTAGCTACTGGAAACGAACTCCAGACACATGCACCACCATGTGCATCTGGCTTACATGGGTCCTGGAGAATCGAACCAGGGTCCTTTGGCCTTAACTGCTAAGCCATCTCTTCAGCCCTCCTCTCTCTTTGGAAGCAGGGTCCAATTCTAACCCAGGCAGACCCGAAACTCACTCTATAGCCTAGGTTGGCCTAAGACTCATGGAGATCCTCCTATCTCAGCCTCCCAAGGACTGGGATTAAATTGTGAGGTACACGCCTAGCTATGGCTTCCTTTTCTGAACATCTTGTTGAAACCAGCCAATTGTCTTTAAATTCCAGTGATGTGCTTTCTTCCCCCATGTAGCCTGGCTCCCCCATGACATGCCCTCCCCCAGCCCTCTTTCTGAGGTAATATGCCTAGAGGGGAACTGGCCTGGAGGGTAGCAAGCAGGAGCAAGTGACTGGCCGTTGTCTCCCAGCCCCCCTTGAGGACCACAACACCCTGAGCCCACTTCCACTTTCTGAAGTCACGTGGGACTCGAAATAAAAATATTACATCCCCAGGGAGGAAACACACTTAAATAACAGGAACCAGGGTGCTCAGTAAAAGGGAAAGGAGGGGCTGAGGCGTAGGTGGCAGCCGTAGGAAGGACCTGCTATTGGGGGGCTGTGGAGGAGAGAAAGAGGCTATGCCTGCTCTCCCAGGCTGGCCCTTGTCCCCCATCAGGACCATATTGACTGCTTGCACCGAGATGGGAAGCTGGAGGAGATGATGGGTGCTAAAGGCGTCCCCTGTGTGCGTGTCTGGAGGGAGAATGAAAGATGTGCTTGAGATGCCACCAAGCTGCAAATTTACACAGTCCGCAGGTTTTAAAAAAAAAATCTGTTGCCACTGCCTGAAACTTATATCTTGGCAGAAACATCAGGGCCACCAGAAGACCTTTGACCTGTCCTCAAGGCCAGCTTCAAGGACTCCATGTGATAACTGAGAGGGGCTGTGGGAGAACTAATCTGGGAACTCCAGCGTGCATCCTGTCTCCAGGTTACTCTGAAACTATAATGGGGTCATAAGGGCTGGGATTTGTGGACCCAGTGTGGATACCGGAAGAGCAGAGAGAAGACAGACACACGCCGTGGTTACTGAGAAGGAACACTTGAGCCAGGGATGGGTGTAGGAGCATCACAGTGCTGGCGTGTTCTCCCGACTTAGGGGGCCTTGGGGGGTGGGGGTTAGAGAGCATGCTCAGCCTTGCAAAGCCCTGGGTTCCAGACCCAGCGCCAGAGAAAGTAAACAGAACAAAGCACACCCAGGCGTCCTCCCGACTCTTGAAAAATAGGACATGAAAGCCAGGCATGGTGTCACACGCTTTTAGTACCAGCACTTGAGAGGAGGATCACTGTGAGTTCAAGGCCAAGGCCACCGTGAGACTACAGAGTGCATTCCAGGTCAACCTGGGATAGAGAGAGACCCTACCTCAAAAAAAAAAAAAAAAAAAAAAAAAAAAGACTTGGGCTGGAGAGATTGCTCAGTGGTTAAGGTGCTTGTCTGCAAAACCTAACAACCGGGGTTCAAGTCTCCAGTACCCATGTATAACCAGATGCACAAAGTGGCTCATACCTCTGGAGTTCATGTGCAGCAGCTAGAAGCCTTGGCGCACCCACTATCTCTCCCCCTCCCTCCTTGTAAATCAAGAAACAAAATATTTTAAATAATAATAATAAGACTTTGGCTGGAGAGATAGTTTAGCGGTTAAGGCACATGCCTGTGAAGCCTAAGAACCCAGGTTCAATTCTTCAGGTCCCATGTAAGCCAGATGCACATGGTGGCACCTGCATCTGGAATTTGTTTGCAGTGGCTGGAGGCCCTGGCATGCCCATTCTCTCTGTCTCCGTCTCTCTCTCTTTCTCTCTGTCTCTAATAAATAAGTAAATAAATCTTCTAAAAAAAAAAAGACTGGGCTGGAGAAATGGCTTAGCGGTTAAGGTGCTTGCCTGCAAAGCCAAAGGACCCAGGTTTGACTCCCCAGTACCCATGTAAACTTGATCCTCCAGGACCCACATTAGCCAGATGCACTGCCTGGAGTTTGTTTGCAGTGGCTGGAGGCCCTGGTGCACCCATTCTCTCTCCCTCTCTCTATCTCCCTCTTTTTCTCTCTGTCTGTCACTTTCAAATAGATAAATAAAAATAAACAAAAAAAAAGTACTTAAAAAATAAGACTTCATTCTCTCTCCCTATGGGCTGCCTTCTCTCTGTCTCTTTCCACCTCCTCCTACTTTCTCCCCCTCCTTCCATCTCTCTTTTCTTTCCTGTCTCCTTCTTTTCTTCTCCTGACCTAGGCCTGTCTGTCTCTTTCTCTCTCCCCATCTCCCTCTTTCACACATACAAATGCATGTATACACACAGTTACATGCGTGTGCGCACACTCACATACACAATAACTTCTGCTCTATATAGCTCTTTGGTCCCCATTTCTCTATTTTTATTTCTGAGATAGGAATGTCCTAGAGCAGCGCATGCTAGTCATCACCCCTGAGTCGAAGGGATGCCAACTTACCAGTGCCCCTCTCCACCTCGGGGCCCTTCAGCCTGCTGCAGGCCCAGCCCAAGAAAGCCGAGTCCAAGTCCCCTTTCTGCAGCAGAGTCAGGGAGATCTTCCTGGCCAGAGCCTCGCCGTCGGGCTCCTGGAGCAGGGCACCATGGTATTCCCTGGACAGCAGCTCTTCTTCCAGCAGGCCATCCAAGAGGGCCTCCACCTGCCTGGGCTGCAGGCTGGACAGCAGCATCCGCACCTGGGCCAGGATCGCCTGAAAGCTGTTCATGGCTGGCCTCGAGGCAGGCCAGCTGCCTGGGATCTCTGCTCACCCAGCCTGCAGCATCCAAAACATGAAGTGAAAACCAGGATGAGGGAACCTCCGCTGTTGATCACAGCTTATTCCTTCTTAGGAATATTTCCCCATTTGTGTCGCAGACTGGCTGGGGTGCCTGACAGACGAACGGAAACAGGCTCAGGGTGATTCAGAGCCTGGGTACCACTTGTGTGCACATGCTCAAGAAGCCCGCTGCCTGGAAGTTCCTGGAAACCAGTTGTTGAGTGCACACTGGAGAATAGGAACTTGGGCTGGAGAGATGGCTTAGCAGTTAAGGTGTTTGCCTGCAAAGCCTGAGGACCCAGGTTCAATTCCCCAGGACCCACATAGGCCAGAAGCACAAAGGGGCCCATGCATCTCGAGTTCATTTCCAGTGGCTGGAGGCCCTGGTGCTCCCATTCTCTTTCTCTCTCTCTCTCTAATAAGTAAATAGATAATTAAAAAAAAAAAAAGAGCTGGGTATGGTGGCACACGCCTTTAATCCCAGCACTCTGGAGGCAGAGGTAGGAGGATTGCTGTAAGTTCGAGGCCACCCTGAGATGACATAGTGAATTCCAAGTCAGCCTGAGCTAGAGTGAGAATCTACCTTGAAAAACAAGAAGAAAAAGAAAAGAAAAGAAAAAGAAAGAAAGAAAGAAACTTGCCTCTACAAGGGCCCTATGAGTTGATGTCTTATCACCCAGAGTTTGGAGCTAAGCTTCATGGGCTCAAATCCCAGCTCCAACACTTGCTAATAATATGACCTTCAACAGCCTTGAGCTGGGCTGGGACCATGCCCCGCTTGAAGAGGGAAATTTTGTGAGAGCTGGAAAATCAAAACAACACATTACATGTATGAGAACATTCTGGAAAGAATGGCATTGGGGAGGAAGCCATCAGATCTAGAGAGAACTTTCATGTTTAACTTCCTTAGCTGCATTGGTATTCCAGGGTTAGTCATGTGATTATTCGTACCTTCTAGTATGTCTAAAACACCCTTTTAGGTTGAGTCAAGTCAAATTCTTGGTATTTGACTCAGTTCATAAAAAAGACCTAATGTGGGGCTGGAGACATGGCTTAATGGTTAAGGCATTTGCCTACAAAACCTAAGGACCCAGGATCAATTCCCTAGGACCCATGTAAGCCAGAGGCACAAGGTGGCTGGAGGCCCTGGAGTACCCATTCTCTCTCTCTCTTTCTCTCTGTCTGCCTCTTTCTCTCTCGCTCTCTCAAATAAATAAATCAATGAGAAGACCTAATGGGCTGCTGTTTCTGCTGGTGGTGAAGGAACTTTCTTCAGTGGTGGCCTGGCTCTCTTTCTTACTGAAGGCTTGGTGATTTAACACCCGCAAGTGACCTGTTCTTCCTCCAGCGATCACTCTACCACCAACTTCTCCTCCACCACCACCATCATCTTCTCCCCCACCATTTCTACCGCCTGTATCACTTCTATGAGCTCCACCATAACGTTGCTCCTGCGTCACCTCCACCTCCATCCCCCCTCCCCCGCCACCCTGCCACTTTCACAACGGCCTTGGCCTCCCAGGTTCCCAACGCCACTGTCCTCTCAGTCTCTGGCACTGTCTTCCTCCGCCCGACAATCTCTACCTCAGCCTGTAAGCTGGGCATCCCACGTATCACCGCGACATAGGAAGCTTAAACAAGATTCAAAACCAAAGTCATGAAGTATCCCTTTCAGGTAGATTTGTGGGGATCCCTTATTAAGATAGAATTTCACCAAATACAGAAATAGCCCTTCCTTGTTCAGGTCTGTGGATGTGAAATGACAAGCTCTCTGCAGGAAGTTAAGATTTCTGAAAGGGGTTTGGGAACTGCAGGAACCCAAGACTCAGAGGCATCAAGTACACTTCTTTTTTTTTTTTTTTTTTTCCAAGATAGGGTCTCACTGTAGCCCAGGCTGACCTGGGATTCACTATGTAGTCTCAGGCTGGCCTCGAATTTACAGCGATCTCCCTACTTCTACTTCCTGAGAGCTGGGATTAAAGGTGTGCACCACCACGCCTGGCTCAAGTACACTTCTGAACCTCACACAGTCCACAACGGCCAGGATTCAGGTGCTGAGTGTCCACGCCCACAGAGCCATACGTCCTTCACGAAGTACTGGCGCGGTGACCTGACCTCCAAGCAGCTGGGCCTCTCGGACTGCACGGAGAGAACGTGCCCCAGATCAGGCAGCCGCCAGTTTCGCAGGTGCCCGAAGGTTTCTTCTCAGCTGGTAAGCTTCCCAGCCAACTGGGGCGGTGACCATGACAATGACAGAACTGGCCATGTCCGGGCAGTGTGGCACTCTCTCTGGACGATACCAGTGAGAGGCTTTTCCTGTAGAATCCTCCTTCATCCACACTCTTCCTACAACACTACCAGAGTCCGCCCCCTCTCCCCGCCCCGTCTCTCCTTCATATTGTGGCACCACAGCTGCCCTTGACATTGGTTTCCTGGAGCCCTTCATGTGACAGGAAGGCATGATTGGACACCACCGTAACACGGGGACTGTTCCTCTTGGCCTTCAGAGAGGACTTTGACCAGACACTCTTCAGTCAGCATAATGAGTTGTACCAATCTATCTATACCCGTAGCAACTATAAAACTATGACAAGTCAACTACAGAACCATAATACCTCTCTAATACATACTCGAGTCACTTTAAGAAACAACATGAGGGCTGAGAGAGAGATGGCTTAGCGGTTAAGCGCTTGCCTGTGAAGCCTAAGGACCCTGGTTTGAGGCTCGAGATTCTCCAGGACCCACATTAGCCAGATGCACAAGGGGGCGCACGCATCTGGAGTTCGTTTGCAGAGGCTGGAAGCCCTGGCGCGCCCATTCTCTCTCTCTCTCTCTCTCTGCCTCTTTCTGTCTCTGTCACTCTCAAATAAATAAATAAAAATGAACAAAAAATAAAAAAAAAAAAAGAAACAACATGAAGGCTAGAGAGATGGCTTAGTGATTAAGGTGCTTGCCTGGGAAGCCTAAGGACCCAGGTTCGATTCCATAGTACCCACATAAGCCAGATGCACATGGTGGTGCATGCATTTGGAGTTTGTTTGCAGTGGCTAGAGGCCCTGGTGCACCCATTCTCACTCTCTGTTTTTCTCTCTGTCTCTCTGTCTCTAATAAATAAATTAAAAGTAAAAAAAAGAAACAACATGAGAGCTGGAGAGATATCTTAGTGGTTAAGGCGCTTGCCTGCAAAGCCAAAGGACCCAGATTCAATTCCCCAGGACCCACATAAGCCAGATGCACAAGGTAACACATCCTTCTGGAGTTCGTTTACAGTGGCTAAAGGCCCTGGTGCACCCATTCACTCTTCTCTCTCTCTCTCTCTCTCTCTCTGCCTCTTTGTAGCTCTCTCTCAAATAAACAAAATAGAATAAAATTTAAATTTTTTTAAAAAGAAGCACCATGAGCAAACTGTGCTTGCTGTATTTGTATGGTTTTCTTTTAAGTGCTGGGATCTGAACCCAGGGCCTCCTGTGTGTTAGGTAGGCACTATACCGCTGAACCACATCTCTAGCCCTCGTTTTACTTTTTGTTTTGAGACAGAGTCTCACTAAGTTGCCCAGGCTAGCCTTGAACTCACTCTGTAGCCCAGGAAAGCCTTGACTTGTGATCCTCCAACTTCAGACTCTGGAGCCGTTGGCCCACCTGCACCATCAGACTTGGCTATTGTATATGGATTTAAGTCCCCGGCTCATCATGAACAGGTTCGAGTGTGGCCTGGAGAATATCTGGGTCATCGTGGCCTCCTCTGAGAAAGCGTGTTCATCATGTCAGGAGAAGCTCTGCACTGTGGCTCAGCACACAGGAGGCGTCAGTTCATTCATTCGTTCAGAGGTAAATATGAGCAGGAAGCAAGTGAGTACTTAGTTAAAGCTAGAGCTGAAATCTCTTCATGATTTCTCAACAGAAGCAAAGCAAAAAGGATACGCATCCTTTGAGATGGGAATGTGCTGGCCAGAAGGATGTATAAGTGGCCTTTTAAGAGAAGTCAGCCTTAGTTAAAGGAAAGCCAGGCTGCCTCACTCAGGGTGTTTGAACTCTCTGCTCAAAGACTCATGGGCTGTAGATTAAGTCCTCAAAGCAGTTAACTTGGGTTGAGTAAATGAAGGTCGGAGTTTCCAGGTCACAGTCCATTTTTTTTCTTTCTTAGGAAGTCCCATTATCTCAAGATGATTATTAATGCTGTCTTCCATGGCCAGATATCCCTCTCTATGATCATCTTCCCATTTTCTTATTTCAGACATGGTGGCGCACACCATTAGTCCCAGCACTTGGGAGGCAGAGGTAGGAGGATCACCGTGAGTTCGAGGCCAGCCTGGACTAGAGTGAAACCCTACCTCGAAAAACAAAAATAATAAATAAAAACTCTGGTGTGCCTTTTGGTACGCTTCTCCCACTGAACCTTTTGGCACATCGTTAATATTCTTCCTTAGGATTAGCAAGTCAGAAAAATCTACAAATCTTGCTGCACATGCTGTAGAAAAGTCGATGAACACGCTTATATCTTTCCACAATGTCAGCGTGTATGGAATAACAATATATTTATAAGGAATGTTGGCTGCAAATTGCCAAATGTAAATCACACACATTACATCTCGCACAGTCAATCCAGCATATATATCTATCTGTCTATCTATCTATCTGTCTGTCATCTATGTACCATCCATCCATCCATCCATGCATGCATGATCTAGCTATCTATGTGAATAAATGTATATATGTAGCTTCCAGAACGACTACAAATGGTTAAAGAGGGCACAGCAGAGTTCAAGGACTTAGGGCAGAGGCAGAGGCAGAGGCTGGGACACTGAGAGGAGGTTAAAGGTCTCTGGAAACAAGGGAGTGAGGAATAGGACCGTGGAGTGTGTGGAAGTGACCAGACAGAACAGGTCCAGACAAATCAGTGGGCAGCAATTGAAATAGGCTGCCGGGGGCTGGAGATATGGCTTAGCGGTTAAGCGCTTGCCTGTGAAGCCTGAGGACCCCGGTTCGAGGCTCAATTCCCCAGGACCCATGTTAGCCAGATGCACAAGGGGCACACACGTCTGGAGTTCGTTTGCAGAGGCTGGAGGCCCTGGTGCGCCCATTCTCTCTCTCTCTCTCTCTATCTGCCTCTCTCTCTGTGTCATTCTCAAATAAATAAATAAAAATGAACAAAAAAAATTTAAAAAAAAATAAAAGAAAGAAATAGGCTGCTGGTAGCTGGGACAGAAGCTCAGGCCAGGGACAGGAACAAATTCTCGAATTCTCCACCTGTCTTGCTCCATGCACACTCTGGGTGGTCAGGTGACAGGTCAGTGATGCTGTCATCATTGCGGTGGGGTGTCCTCCTCTTTCTGGGGCTTAGGTGAGAGAGTTGTACCATTTTCTGAGTCTACTGCATTCCGTCAGTTCTCAGGCCTGGTTTTCCTGTACAGTTCTAATATACCCCTGTGCTCCTGTAGTCTCAACTTACTTCAATAATTCAAAAAAAATTGATTGATTTGACAGAGCAAGAGAAAGAGGGAGAGAGAGAGACTGAGAGACAGAATGGGCGTGGCACCAGGGCCTCTAGCTACTGCAAACGAACTCCAGGTGCATGTGCTACCATGTGCCTCTGGCTTACATGGGTACTGGGGAATCAAACTTGGGTCCTTAGGCTTCGCAGGCAAGTGCCTTAACTGCTAAGCCATCTCTCCAGCCCCTACTTCAATAAATGTTTAGAGTGTTACCCTTTCTACTTTTAGGAATAAGTTATTAGTCTGTCTTGTGGGTGGTGTCACACAGATAGTGCCATTAACATGTCCACCAAAGTGTAGAGTCAACCTCTATCCTCAAAATGGAGTCAAGGGCTGGAGAGGTGGCTTAGCAGTCAAGGCACTTGCCTGTGAAGCCTAAGGACCCAAGTTTGATTCCCCAGTACTCACATAAGCCAGATGCACCAGGTGGTGCATGCGTCTGGAGTTCATTTGCAGTGGCTAGAGGCCCCGGAGAGCCCATTCTCTCTCCCTTCCTCTCTCTATGTCTCTCTCTTCTCTCTCAACTAACTAAATAAATAAAAATAAAATATATTTTAAAAACAAACAAAGAAAGAAAACAAGTAAAAAAACAATGGAGTCAAAAGCATCTTATAAAATGAAGTCTCTCAGGACAAGGCACAGTCTGACAAACCCATTTTACATAATACACAGCAACTTAGGATAGAGCACAGCCTGACTGCAACCAATTTAATGTCCAATCTCTGGATTGTTGGAGGGGAGTTTTGAGTATACCCCTTTATGTAGCCCAGGTTGGCCTGGAACTCACTCTGTAACCCAGGCTGGCTTTGAACTGCTTCAGTCTCCCCAGTGCTAAATTACAAATGTGAGCTTTCTTCTTTCTCCTCTTCCTCTTTCTCTCCTTCAACAAGGCCTCACTATGTAGCCCAGGCTGGCCTCAAACTTATAAACTATGTGTGTAGGGGCTGGAGAGATGAATCAGTGGTTAAGGGAATTTGCTTGCAAAACCTGTTGGCCTGGGTTTGATTCCAGAGTACCCACGTAAAGCCAGATGCATGAAGTAGCTTAGGTATCTGGAGTTCTTTTGCAATGGCAAAAGCTATGGTGTACCCATTCTCTCTCCCTCCCTTCCTCTCTGTCTCTCTCCCTGCCTCCCTCCTTCTCTCTGCTCGCAAACAAATAAATAGAATAAATAGATAAATTACTTCCGTGAATTCCAGCCACAAACCAGAGTGACTAGTCTTTCCTGATGGGAATATGATTCTCACCCCTCCATTCAATCCTAGGGCTGAGACATGAAGGACTCACCCATCCCCAGAGCCCAGAGTTGATGCGTTCGATGCGTTCCTTTGGGTCCAGTTCTATAAATTGACTATAGTCCTGTGCTAGGCAGACTTACCAGTAAATAGCAGGCTGTAAGTATAACCATGGCCCCATGTAACTACAATGGAGCTGGAAATTTCCTACTGCTGAGTGACATGGCATAGCATGCTCCTCACATGCCTTTGGTGCTGTGGCACAAACAAGCCTACTGTGTACCCAGTTACCCAGCTGCAGCAAAGCCTGCACACAGGCTAGAGCACTTAACTAGCATGTGTAACCTCGGGTTCCATCCTCAGCACCACCAAAAATAATAATAAATAAATAAAAAGCATATGCAAAGCTGGGCGTGGTGGTGCACACCTTTAATCCCAGCACTCGGGAGATAGAGGTAGGAGGATCACTGTGAGTTCGAGGCCACCCTGAGACTACATAGTGAACTCCAGGTCAGCCTGAGCTAGAGTGAGACCCTACCTTGAAAAACTAAAAAGAAAAAAAAAAAGCATATGCATATGGTCATGTCCAGTAAATATTTGATAATTATAACATGACTGTTACTGGCTATGTGTTTACTATAACTGTGTCTTTTTTTTTTTTTGAGATAGGAGCTCATGTAGCCCAGGCTATCCAGGTAACTAAGGATGACCTTGAACTTTGATCCTCACGCCTCTACCTCCTAAGTGCTGGGATTACAGGTGTGTGCCACCATGCCTGGGTTATGTGGTGCTGAGAATACAGGCTTTGTACCTGCCAAATGCACCAACTGAGTTACAGCTCAATCCACGTAATGACAACTTGCTTTCCCAGACAATCTCATTATGGACGAGGAGCAAGGGATAGATAATGATGGAGGAACTGGAACATGAAGGTTTTCTTCTTACAAGCTATATTATTTATTTATTTGTTTGTTGGACAGGGGAGGACCATGCCCAGAGCCTCTTGCTATTGCAAACAAACTCCAGATGCATGGGCCACTTTTTGCATCTGGCTTGCAAGCAAGCACCTTCACTGCCGAGTCATTCCCCAGTCTTCAGATGAAGGTTTCCACTAAATCGTTCCCTGGGGTTCTACTTGTTAATTCAATCATCTTTCTTCCCTTTGGGGGCTATGAATAGCTGGGAATGGGTTATATTCATTAATGTTCATGTTCCCAATGTTCAGCCTGGAACCTGGTATTAGGTATAGGCCCCTGGTAAAAAACTTAAGTAGTGAATGAGTGAGTGAATGGGTAAATGAAAAAGGCTTTGGGGACTTGCCTAACTAATTCCTGGGGAGAAGGAGTCCTAAGTATGCGTGGTGATGGTGGCTGTGTCTGCTGCTGTTGTAGCAACAGTTGCTATGGATAACAGGATGCTACCTGAAGGACTTAACTCTCCAAGGACTGACTTGGCCTTCTCTGAGCAGATGGCGATGCAGGCAGCCAGGCATTTATCTCTCCAGGCTCCATCACCAGGAAGGAAACTGTTGGGGAATTTCATTCTTTCCTATACTGCTTAGCCGTGGATTCAGCAATGGAGTGGGCTTTGCCACCCCAGAAACTCACAACTGCATCTGCAAAGTGGGGCCCTCGGTCCCTACGCTGTCAACGCCTCCCTTCTTCTCCCTGAGACGGACGGAATGGTTCTCGGTATCTCCCCTTTCCTCTGCCTGGTGGTGTCCTGGACACATGCTAATATCTTGTCATACACACTTCTCAGCAACCTCGTTTTCCAATCTTCCTTCCTTCTTTCCTTCCTTCCTTCCTTCCTTCCTTCCTTCCTTCCTTCCTTCCTTCCTTCCTTCCTTTCTCTCTCTCTTTCTTTTTCTTGGTGTGTGTGTGGCATGTTATTCACATGGCATATGCATGTGTGTGTGCAGATGCTCACACCCGCATATGCACATTGAGAAGCCACAGGAGAATGTCGGGTGTCCTCCTCTGCTGCCCTTCCGTGATGTTTCCTAGAGACTGAGTCTCTCGCTGGAACCGGAACTGCTGTTTTCAGTCAGAATGGCTGACCAGTGAGCCCCAGTGACTCTCCTGCCTCTGCGCCCCACAGAACTGGGGTTACAGACATGCATGGCCATACCCAGTTTTGAAAAAAAAATCTTGTGTGTGAGGGAGCACACTTATGTGCCATGACATACACGTGGAGGTCAGAAGAAAAACATGAGGCATCTGTGCTCCATCTTTTAGACAGGGTCTCTTGCCACTGCCAAGGGCAGACCAGCTGGCCTATGAGCTTTGGAGTCTCCTGATTCTGCCACCTATTTCCATAGGTGCACTGGCATCACGGGTACATGTTCCACTTTGCATCTGGCTTTACATGGGTGCTGGGGAACTGAACCTGGGTCAGCAGGCTTGGAAAACAAGCATCTTCAACAATTTATCCGTCTCCCCAGTACCATACCTAGATTTTGACATGAATAGTGGGAGTCAAACTCAGGTATTCTCAGACCCTCTTGCAAGTGCATCAAGCAATCTTACCCAGTGACCCATCTCCTGAGTCCTCTGTTCCTTCCTCCCTTCCTCTCTTCCTTTCTTCCTTCCTTCCTTCCTCTCTCCCTCTCTTCCTACTGTCTTTCTTTCTTGCCTTCTTTCGAGGTTGGATCCCATTCTAACCCAAGCTGACCTGAATTCACTATGTAGTCTCAGGGTGGTCTCGAACTCACAGTGATCCTCCAGGGTCCTCCTACCTCTGCCTCCCAAGAGCTGGGATTAAAGGTGTGCACACCACGCTGGCTGATGTTTCTTTTAGTACATGTTGTCCATGATTCTATTTCTACATATGCAACTCTCCTTCCACTGTTCCTCTTCTCCCTCAACAGGGTTTCAGGCCTAGGCTGGCCTCAAACTCACCACCCTCCCACCTGAAGGCAGGAATCACAGGTGTGCACCTGCTCACCCGGCTAAGACAGAGCAGTTCATGAGGCTCACAGCAGCCAGTGGGAAGAGCAGCCAGGTGTCCTCCTGCCTCTTTGCCCTGCTCTGCTTCCTCACATGGTTAGGGGTTCCATTTCTGGTATCTCATGTCACAGCCCCTGGTGTTCATTTCATGAGTGAATCTGGAATCTGGCTTTATCCAGTAACACAATCCCCCCACTTCCCAGGCCCTTGTGGCTTTTGGAAGCACACTCCTGCAGGTGATCTCACTCAACCCTGTCCTCCTTCCCCCCAGGACCCCATAATGTGGGTCAGGCTGGCATTTCCCACAGAGGAGAACTGAGATTCTGAATGGCAAAGATTTTTGCTCCTGCTCCCCCAGCAGACAGTGGCAAAAGCTTCTATCAGGAACCATGTGTTAACCTGGGCATGGTGACGCACATCTGCCAGCCCAGCACCAGGTAGGTAGAGGCAAGAAGATCAGGATTCAAGGTTGTCCCCTTGGCTACATAGCAAATTCTAGGCCAGCCTGGACTACATGAGACCCTGTCCCAAAACAAAATGAACCACATGTTAACTCAGCAAACTCGGTGTCTTTCCCCCTGTCTTCTACCACCGAGAGGATCTGCATTCAGGAGTCACTCAGTGATTGTGTATCTGTGATCACCATCTACAGAGCCACAGAGGAAGACCCCAGAGAGGTGGGGGGGGGGGTGAACTGTTCCTTCATGCCAACTCAGCTCTGGCAACTACCCTACTGAAAGCCTCATCTGGGCATCAGCTACAAGGTCATTCTAACTATCCAAAATATTTTAGGAGAAAGTATTTCGACAACAAGTTTTCTGTTCTTCGTGGAACTTCCTCCATAAAAGGAGAAACCACAGGAGCAAGTTCTCCTTTCCATATAAATGTGTCCCTCCGCTTCTCCAAATTTGAGCTGTGCAGGGGACAAAGATTTACCCCCACTCCTGTGAAGTCCAGCTAGGAACTGACTTCATCCATTATCAACAGCCTTTCAAATAACAAGCAGCAGAGCTTGCAAAATGACCTTCTGAGGAGACAAGTGCGGTTGGCAGCACAACTGAATTATTGATTTATTTACTGCTATGTAGCCCAGCCCGGCCCTGACCCTCTTGCCTCAGCCTTCCAACCCCTGGCCTTACCACCATGTCTGGCTAAATCTTATAGATTTTGCAACTCGATTTTTGGGTTTCAGTCTGTGGTCTAACTCCCATGACTGGCGTTCCTAGGAGAGAAAGAGGGAGACTGAAGAAACAGACATGCTGGGGAGAGGAGAGGAGGCCGTGTGAAGACGGAAGCAGAGCTTAAAGTCCTGTGGCTGCAAGCTGAGGAGTGCCAGGGTTGCCATCAATACCCAACAGCTGGAAGAGGCAGGCGAACATACTCCCTTGCGGACTTCAGAAGGAGCACAGCCCTGGCGACAACTTCACTTCTAACCTTGGGCCTCCAGGGTTATGAGAGCAGGTGAGGGCGTAAACTTCCATCGTTGTATGTCACTCAGATGTTAAATGACTGCAGTCCTGAAGAATTCACACAGCTTGGTTCAAAAGTCTGTGACTGCCAGGCATGGTGGCACACGCCTTTAATCCTAGCATTTGGAAGCCAGAGATAGGGGGATTGCTGTGAGTTTGAGGCCAGCTTGGGACTACAGAGTGAGTTCCAGATCAGCCACAGGTGTATCGATTGTCCACCACCCAGTGCTGTCGCTACTGATTCCAGTTCAGTATGTCTGGGATGAGGACTGAGATTCTGCGTCTCTCTGATGCTCCCAGACACTGCTAATACATGCATAGGTCACGTTGAGAGACAGGACTGTCCAGGGTCCTTGGAGTCTTCCTAAGCACCCTCTGAGGGATGAAAGGAATGCCATCAGTTTTGTTGCCTTAGCTCTTTCTCTCTTTCTTTGACCAGATTGGACCACACAGAGCTCTTTTTTAAAATTTTGGTGATATGCATAAGCTAAGCCAGTGGAAAGTTCCTGACACAATGGTATGATGGAGTCGCAAAAAGCCAGACCGTCAGACAAACGAAAGCTGCCTATGGGCACCCTGCAGGGTGAAACTCAAGCTAGAGAATCTCAAGATAGAGAATCACACAGCCAAGGTGCTAGTCTTTTATTAGGGAAAAATATCTGTCTAACGTCAAGGTTATAGGTAAAAAGTTCAAGTAGTAGGTAACTAAGGAGCTTAAAGAAAGTACACCTAGGGATTGTTTCTAAAAGCTAGTCATCAAAGGAGATTAAACATTAAAGAAAGTAGAGTATCTAGAGAAAAAAATAGAGAAGAGTCAGAAAAATCTTTGCCAATACCATGGGCACATTTAGCAGAGAGTGCCGCCTGTAGGCAGCTGACATGTTAGCTTAAAGAAAACACAACAGGGTCTGGAGAGATGGCTGAGAGGTTAAGGCACTTGACTTCAAAGCCTAAGGACACCAGTTTGATTTTCCAATACCCACGTGAAGCCAGAGACACACGGTAGCTCATGCTTCTGGAGTTCATTTCTAGTGACCCTATAGCACCGATTCTCTCTTTCTCTACCTGCTCCCCTCTCTCTCTAAAGTAAATAAATAAAATATTTAAATTTAAATTTTTATTTATTTTAGGGAGAGGAAGAGAGAGAGGAAATGGGTGTTCCAGGGCCTTCAGCTGCTGCAAGTGGACTCCAATGCATATGCCACATTGTACATCTGGTTTATATGGATCCTAGGGACTCAAATCTGGGTCTTTTTGGCTTTGCAGGCAAATACCTTAACTGCTAAGCCATGTCTACAGCCCAAAATAGTTTTTAAAGTATTTTTATTTATGTATTTGCAAGCAGTGAGAGATAGAAGAGACAGCAGAGAGAATAATCATGCAAGGGCCTCCAGCTGTTACAAATGGACTCAAGATGCATGCACCACTTTGTACATCTGTCTTTATGTGGGTATTGGCGAATCAAACTCAGGTTGTTAGGCTTTTCAGGCAAGCACCTTAACAGCTGAACCATCTCTCCAGCCCCAAACTATTTTTTTTAAAAAAAGAAAACACAATGGCAAAGAATGTATGGAAAATAGCACACAAGATTAATAAAGACTATCTACCAGGTGTGACAGTATACACATACAATACTGGTGCTGAGGATGTAGAGACAGGAAGGTTGGACTTGCTGATAGCTTGCTGGATAGCTGAACTGATGAACTTTGGGCATGGTGGCACATGCCTTTAATCCCAGCACTCAGGAGGCAGAGGTACGAGGATCACAGTGACTTAACATATATATAGCTATGTTAACATGCACACACACACACACACACACACACACACACACAGACACACACACACACACACTCACCCCCTCCCCCACAAGAAAAGAGAAAGCAATCTTCAGATTTCCAGACATGGTGGTGTATAACACTGAGGCAAAAGATTCAAGAATTCAAGGATGGCTTGAACTATACAGTGAGATCTGAATCAAATGGAAAAAAAGCCCTAAATTCCTACTAATTTGTACCTCAGAATGGTGACACACCACCAATAGTGGTGGAGAGGGGATATGTGAAGATTTGTCAGTTCTCTAAGCACAAATGAAGCCCTACTGCTATTTAGGAAGAGGTCACAGAAGCTGTGGGACAGAGGACAGCACCTTAGTATGAGCAGACGTTGCAGGAGTCCACATGGACTTCTGCAAATCAGGGCCACTGTGTGTGCTACTTAGGTTAAGGGAGACCAGCTGTCACAACACAGTCTTGAGACCTCAGAGGCTTAAGTAACAGCAGTTCTTTGCTCATTTGTGAAGTCAAACCTGGTAGCCTCCAAACAAGCCCTGATTCGGGGGCTCAGATTCCCACTCTCTTCTGGCCCCACAATCCACAGGGGTCCAAAGTCCCTCACTTCTAGGTGCTTATGGAAGGTGAGTGGCCTGCAGCAAGCCACTCTTTCCCCTGGGAGGTGAGGACTACACAAGGCTCAACATCTAAGATGCTAACCATCTCTGCACAAGAGAGCTACCAAACTGCAGCATGAATTCTAGAAGCTTAAGGCCATGCCCTCATCCCACTGCCTGCAAAAGCTCAGTGCCACCACAATCTACTATTATTTTCAGCCCAATCTTGAAAATGGGCCTGCAAATGCCATCTTAGAGCAGTTACTTTAGAAAGCTTGCAATTCTAGCCAGGCCTGGTGGCACACGCCTTTAATCCCAGCACTTGGGAGGCTGAGGAAGGAGGATCACCATGAGTTCAAGGCCACCCTGAGACTATGTAGTGGACCCCAGTTCAGCCTGGGTCTGGGCTACAGCAAGACCCTACCTCAAAAACATAAGGTCTCATGTAGCCCTAAACTCTATGTAGCTAAGGATGACCTTGAACTCCTGATCTTTCTGCCTGTGCTTCCCAAATGCTGGGATTACGGGGATGCATCACCATGGCCTGCTTTCTCAGCTCTTGGTCCCATTTTATTTTGAGACGGCCTCTCGATAAGTTGCCCAGGCTGGCCTTGAACTCACTCTGCAGCTCACGCAGGCCTTGAAACTATGATCCTCCTGCATCGGCTTCATGAGTACCATCAGTCTGGCCTCAGCCTTTTATTTCAAAGAAAATGAGTTTGGCTCGTGCTGGGCCTTCTTCTAGAGAGCAAGTTTCACTGACTAGCATCAATGTCAGGGGGTTGGTCTTCTTGGACCAGGAAGCCAGAGGAGTCAATGCACCAGGCTCACTCTCCAACCTCCTCCATCCCTCAATCCCCTCCCCAGACTCCTCATCGACCAATGACCGTGCTGGATGGTGGATGTGATGATCTCCCCACAGCAACGGTGCCCAAGGCCAGCGCCTATGCAGACAGGGAAGGAGGGAGGGAGAACACAGAAGGACAGACAGCCCCTCTAGAGGCAAGCAAGCTACCCAATACCTCTTGCATCGTCACAATTTTTTTTTTTTTTCGGTTCTTCAAGGTAGGGTCTTGCTCTAGTCCAGGCCAACCTGGAATTAACTATGTAGTCTCAGGCTGGCCTCGAATTCATGGCAATCCCCCTACCTCTGCCTCCCAAGTGCTGGGATTAAAAGGCGTGCATCCTCACAATTCTGAAAAGGCCATGCCTCAGACTGCACCTAAGCCCCCAGCTCTTCTCCACATGGTCAGGCCCAGCAATCCAGAGGCCACATGAAGATCTTGCAAAGCTGGTGTAGGACCTGGCCCAAATCCCAGCCAGGAAAGCCACAGCCCAGACTCAAGATGCAACTTTCAGTTTCAGGCTGACAACAGGAGCCTGAGGCCACAGCTGAAACCCAAGATGCCTTCTACAATTCCAGGAAATCCCCAGAAAATCCCAGCCAGCTTCAGGATGGACACAAGGTGCTGCAGACAGGACGCTCCCAAAGCTCTCTGGTACCTCCCTGGGATCCAGGCCTTCCACAAGGCTGGCGATGGGTTCTGGTGGGGAGTGGGGAGAGAGAGAGATGTGCTTCGTTTTTTTTTTTTTTCAAGTAACATTTTTACTATATATAGATAATTTAAATATTTATGTATTTAAGAAACAGAGAATGGACATTCCCAGGCCTTCTGCCACTGCAAATGAACTCCAGATACATTGTGCATCTGGTTTTATGTGGGTACTGGGGAATCAAACCCAAGCCATCAGGCTTTGCAAGCAAGAGCCTTTAACCACTGAGCCATCTCTCCAGCCTGAGATCAGCTTCCCTTTAGAAATGTGTCTGGTTAGTCCTGCTATGCAAATAGTACAGAAACTGACTAGTAGTGGAAAGTGTGGCTCAGATCTGCAGGCAGAGACAAGCATCCTCTAAACCTCCATGGGTTGGCAGGACTCCAGTACCGGAAGGGGGCACACAGACAGCTACAGAGAGTGGAAGGCCACCCTTTACTGAGGGTGGAGGCTACTTAACACCCAGAAAGGAAAATGAACCCCTTCTGTTAGAAAGCAGGACAATAGTCCCCCTTGAGTGGAGTGGTCGGGAAGGGACTGACCCCCAACAGGCTTCTAGGGGGGATGAAAATGACCTTTTTTGTAATTTGGGTGCTGGGTCCACGGGATTGCCCAGTTTGTAGAAATCATAATTTCGCATCATTTATTCCATGAGACAGGATCTCAGGATGTAGCTGAGGCTGGGCTTGAACTTAAGGACGTTCTGCTTCATCTTTCCAAATGCTGAGATGGCAAATGTGTGCCACATATAGCATGGTTTTTTGTTTTGTTTTGTGTTGGTTTTGGTTTTTCGAGGTAGGGTCTCACTCTAGCCCAGGCTGACCTGGAATTCACTATGGAGTCTCAGGGCGGCCTTGAACTCACAGCGATCCTCCTACCTCTGCCTCCCGAGTGCTGGGATTAAAGGCGTGCGCCACCACACCAGGCTCTCTAGCATGGTTTTGCACTTGTCTTGTGTGCATGTTATATTTTTGTTAAATATAAGACTCCATTCCCCCCCCCCCCCAAAAATCAACAAACCTTTGGAAAACAGTTGGCAGTTCACCAAAAGGTAAAAAGAGGGGTTGGGAATCTGGCTCAGTGAATAAGAGTGCTTGCCGCTCAAGTACGAGAACCTGAGCTTGATCCCCAGTGCCCACGTAAAGCCACAGGTAAACCGGCCGTGGTGGTGCACGCCTTTAATCCCAGCACTCGCGAGGCAGAAGTAGGAGGATCACTGTGAGTTCAAGGCCACCCTGAGACTCCATAGCGAATTCCAGGTCAGCCTTGGCTAAAAAAGAGCCAAAGGGAACCATTCAGGCCTTAATCCCCGAGCTGAAGAATGGAGACAGGAGCATGGCTGGGGCTCTCAAGTCAATTAAGACAGGCCTGAATAAAGTCTGCCCAAATAATTTACGTTAACATGAAGAGATATTGGCGTCAGGCAGTAGTGGTTGATTTTTTAAAAATTTTTAGAGAAAGAGCTTTAAAAAATATCATTCACTTGTTTATTTGAGAGAGAGAGTAGTGTTTCTTTTTTAAATAATATATTTTTAGGGCTAGAGAGATGGCTTAGTAGTTAAGGTGCTTGCCAGCAAAGCTAAAGGACCCAGGTTCAATTCCCCAGTACCCACTTAAATCCAGATGCACAAGGTGGTACATGCATCTGAAGTTTGTTTGCACTGGCTAAAGGCCCTGCTATGCCCATTCTCTCTCTTTATGTATATATACACACATACATATATACATAGATAGATATATAGATATATCTTTCTCTCTCAAATAAATAAAATAAAATAAAATTTAATCTGGGTGTGTTAACACACATCTTTAATCCCAGCATTTAGGAGGCAGAGATAGGAGGATCACTGTGAGCTCAAGACCACCCTGGGACTACCTAGTGAAATCTAGGTTAACCTGGGCTAGAGTGAGACCTACTTCAAAAAAAAATGTGGGCTGTGGTGGTGCACACCTTTCATTCCAGCACTCAGGAGGCAGAGGTAGAAGGATCACTGTGAGTTCAAGGCCAGCCTTAGACCACATAGTGAGTTCCAGGTCTGCCTGGGCTAGAATGAGACACTACCTCATGAAAAAAAAAAAAAAAAAAAAAAATATATATATATATATATATATATATATATATATATATATATATATATATGTATGTATACACACACACACACACACACACATATCTGTGACCATAGAGAGACGGAGAGAGGGAGGGGAGAGAGCGTGTGTATGTATGGACGTGCCAGGGCAACTTGCCCCTGCAAATGAACTCCAGACTCATGCATCTCTTTGTGAATCTGGCTTTACATGGGGATTGGTGAATTGAACCTAGGCCAGCAGGCTTTTTAAGCAAGTGTCTTTAGCCACTGAGCCATCTGTCCCAGATCTAGGTAATAGTTTTTATCACATGTTAACATAAGAAGAGAGAATTTTTTAAATAATTTTTTTTGGTTTATTCTTATTTATTTGAGACCAACAGACAGAGAGAGAAACAGGCAGGGAGAAAGAGAGAATGGATGAGCCAGGGCTTCCAGCCACTGCAAATGAACTCCAGATGCGTGCGCCCCCTTGTGCATCTGGCTAACATGGGTCCTGGGGAATCGAGCCTCGAACCAGGGTCCTTAGGCTTCACAGGCAAGTGCTTAACCACTAAGCCATCTCTCCAGCCCAAGAAGAGAGAATTTATTATGTTATCTATTCCATTTTTGACATAGGGTCTCATGTAGCCCAGGCTAGCTTTTGAACTTTTCTGATCCCCCTGCCTCCACCTTCCAGGTGCTGGGATAACACGAGCGTGCCACCACGCCTGATTTGAAGAGAGAAAATAATTTACTTTCATTGGCAGGACTGGATGAATACACAGACCCACTGGGATGAAGGGAAGATCTCTGAGGCCCATCAGGGTGCAGTGCAGGAGGCTGGTGGGAGGAAGAAGCTTCCATGGAAAAGCTGCCTGTTCCTTCCGCTCCGTCCTCACGCCTGCGTTGAGCATCTACTCTTGCGTGTGGCCCTGCACAGCAGCCACGGGGTGTGCAGAGCACGCTCTCACCTGACCCGGCAGTGACTTATCACCCTTACACCGTTCCAACTGTTCCCTGAGCTCCTGCTCTCTACCAGGCTCTGCGGCAGAACTAAATCCAGCCTGACCCCAAAAGTCTCTCACGGTGAGTCAGAAGTCCTCACAAGCCGCGTGGGTAAGCCCGGCTCCTATTGGAATGGAGCCTGCCCAGGCTGGGGAGGGGTGGAACTGAAGAGGGTCTGTCTATATCCATCAGTATCAGCAACCAAGTCCCAGATCCTACCCTGCCTCACCCCACGCTGCCCAGCTATGGCTTTTCCTCTCTCTCTCTCTCTCTTTTGAGACAGGATCTGAGTATGTAGCTCAGGCCGGTCTAGAACTCTCAACCCGCCTGCCTCAGTTTGGTCACCCCGTCCAGCACCTGCTCCCTATTCTGAAGTTCAAACAGGTGACCGCCGCTACAGCGGGGACTTTAAGAGATTTTGGCCTTTAGAAGTGGCCTGGTGGCGGGCGGTGCGTGTGCCGCTGGCTCCTGGAATCATCTTGGTGGCCTTGAGAATGCTTAAGGTAATACACTCGTCCTGCTTTGCCTGGGATGGTCCCAGGTTCAGCACTGAAAATCCCATGTCCTGGGACATCCCTCAGCCCGAGCAAACTGGATGGTTGGTTGCCCTAAAACTTGGGTCCTGTCTGGTTTTACCTTCATTTTCAATGGATGGTCCTACTCAACACTGGCTACAAACTGGCATTTTACTGCAGCATGTTCGGAATGATGCTGCCAACAACTCCTCCCCCCCCCCCCCCCGGAAAAGAAAAACAGTAACAAAATAAAGCCAGAGTCCCAGGGCCAGGACTGCGTGTGGATCTTGGGAACAGACCTCCCAGGGGACTGTGATTTGCAACTGGGTTAAGAGATCGAGGAACTCAATTGAGTGTTAAGCCCAACAAATTAGTGTGGGGGTTACAGAACCTCTTAGATACTGTAACTAACAGCCACACGCTGAGTAGCTTGAAACAGGAGCAATTGAGGCAATACAGGAGGATTCCCTGGGGCTCCTTGGCTGGCCAGTCTAGCCTAGTTCTTGAGGTCCAGGTTAAGGAGAGACCTTGTCTCAGAAACAAACAGGTCCAGGCGTGGGGGCTCACGCCCTTAATCCCAGTACTTGGGAGGCAGAGGTAGGAGGATCACTGTAAGTTCGAGGCCACCCTGAGACTAAACAGTGAACTTCAGGTCAGTCTGGGCTAAAGTGAGAGCTTACCTCAAAAAAACAAAACAAAAATAAAAAAGGATGACAGTGTCTGAGAAATGGTGCCTGAAGTTATCCTCTGGCTTCCACACATGTGCACACACACGCATGAACACCCATGCACACGCACCCACACACACATGAATACATACACACATACATACATACACAAGGAAAGTGTTGTCTCAGTTGCCACCTGAAAGATAGGAAACAGCCACCGTGTGACGTACCACGGTCTCCTTGTGAATCCAGAGGAGAGCCACCACAAAGGGTTGCATGGCTGGAGCTGGTGAGGTAGCTGGCCTGTATTACTGTATTACTGTTACTTTTGTATTGATGTGATGAAGCTCCTGACAGAAACAAAAAGAGGAGGAGTTCCTCTTGGCCCACGGTTTAAGAGTTACAGCGCAACACGGCAAGGCAAGCAGGGCTGAGCAGCTCAGCTCACGGCAGCAGAGCGCATGTGGGAGGCTGTTCAGATTACAGTGGATCAGGAAGCAGAGCAAGGGAAGACGTGGGGCCAGGCATAATCTCCAAAGGCCCTCCTGTAGCGAGCAACGTCTTTCAGCCGGGCCATACTTCCTAAAGGTTTCACACTCTCCCAAAATAGCATGGCCTGCTAGGGAACAAGTGTTCAAAACATAAGGCAGTCGGGGGACATTGTAGGTTCAAATCACAACAGAGCCAGAGCCAAGAGGGCGGAAGCTCCAGGGCTGAGTCCTGAATACTTGATCCTTGATCATGGTGGCAGTAGGAAAGCCTTTGGGAATGCACTACGGGATTTACTTGCTGTGTGACAATCAATTTACCTCATGCATGGCATGCAGAATGGACTGCAGGAAGGGAACAAGAGAGGTGTGTCTTACACAGCCTGAGGCCCTCTGGCCAGCCCAGCTCCTTCCCTTTTGGGGCTGCTGCTTCCCACCTAGAAAGAAACCAACAAGACCTGCCCCGTGGAAATGGATCAATGGTGAAAAGCACTTGATTGTGTAAGCCTAACAATCGGAGTTCAGATCCCCAGGACCCTCATAAAGACAGACCAAAGTAGTGCATTTGCCCATATGCCAATGAGGCTCTGGCAATGGGGAGTCGAATCAGGTGAATTGCAAAGCTCGTGGGTGTTCACAGTGGCACAAACAAGGTACAAGGACAAGACTGATACCCCACGGTTGTCCCATACACTCAATACATGCGTACATACATACATACATACATACTTACACACACACACACACACACACACTGAACCTGCGTAATGTGCTTCAGAGAGCACGTGGTGGCTGCTGGACTTCCATGAGTGGAAGTCCCCTGAGAACAGCTGGGCAGCGGGGAGTCTCCTGGCTGTGGCAGCCTCCATGGCAGAAGTGGCCACACCTGAGCCCATCATACTCAGGGTGAGGCATTTCTCAAAGTCTTGCTGTGTGGTTGGGGCTTTTTCAAAAGAATTAAAATGATGAATTATGAATGTCATGTTTTGGAGGTGACTGAGAAATGAAAAGTTTGTCTTGACGAATTTGCTGTACAACAGGGAACTACTGAGATCCGTGGTCTTCATCCTCTCTGAAAAATAATAATAATAATAATGAGACCGTGTAGACAAGACACAGAATCAACCAAGGTACCCATGAATGGATTGAAAGACCCCAGTTGACTAAGTGTTTGCTTTGTAAGCAGGAAGACCAGGGTCTATCCCCAGAACCCATGTAAAAATGCCAGGTATAGCTGGACAACATGGCACATGCCTTTAATCCCAGCACTTGGAAAGCAGAGGAAGGTAGACCACTGTGATTTTTGAGGCCACCCTGACACTACATGGTGAATCCCAGGTCATCCTTGGCTAGAATGAGACCTTACCTTAAAAAATAAAAAAAAAAAAAGTCAGGTGTGGTGGCTCATGCCTGCAATTCCAATACTGGAGAGGCTGAGGTTGGAGGATCACTATGGGTTCAAAGCCAGCCTGGGCTACATAGTAAGTTCCAGGTCAGCCTGGGCTAGAGATTTTATCTCAACAAAGGAAGAAAGGAAAGAAGGGAGGAAGGAAGGAAGGAAGGAAGTGCCAAGCATGGTGGAATACACTTATAATCCTGGTGTGGGGGAAGCAGAGATAGAAGGTCCCTGGGCCTTGCTGACCAGTCAGTCTAGCATCCTGGGTAAGTTCCAGATCAATGAGAGATCTTGGTCTCAAAGAAGTTAGATGATATTCCTAAGGGAGTGACCCCAATATTGTCCTCTGGCACACATATGCACATGAACACATGCACACACATGAATACATATGCACAAAAAATTAAACATTTTTTGTTTGTTTGTTTGTTTGTTTGTTTTGAGGTAGGGTCTCACTCTAGCTCAGGCTGACCTGGAATTCACTATGTAGTCTCAGGGTGGCTTTGAACTCATGATGATCCTCCTACCTCTGCCTCCCAAGTGCTGGGATTAAAGGTGTGTGCCATCACATCTGGCAAAAAAATAAACTTTTTTTTTTAAATTAAAAAAATTAAACAGGCTGGAGAGATGGCTTAGCAGTTAAGTGCTTGCCTGTGAAGCCTAAGGACCCCAGTTTGAGGCTCAATTCCCCAGTACCCACAAAAGTCAGATGCACAAGGTGGTACATGCATCTGGAGTTCATTTTTCAGTGGCTGGAAGCCCTGGTGCGCCCATTCTCTCTCTCTCTCTCTACCTCTTTCTCTGTGTGTTGCTCTCAAATAAATAAATAAAATTTAGAAATAAATTTAAAAAATTAAGAAGAAAAATGTATAAAGAAAATGTGGTACATATATAAAATGGAACATTGCTCAGATATAAAAAATAGTTGAAGTCCTGTTAATCACTGCAACTCTGAATGGATAAAGAAACACACACACACACATACCAGAATATATTATTAATCATACAGAAGAATGAGGTCATGTGTGGAAACATGGATGGAAGTAGAGGTCATTATGTTAGGTGAAATAAGTCAAGCACAGAAAGAAAAAACTACACACAGGTCAACACTCACATGGAAGCTGAAAAAGTTTGTCTCATGGAAGCAGAGTGGAATAGTGGTGAAAAGAGTTGAGGAAGGGTACTGGGGAGGAGGGTCGGAGCCTGGATAATGTGTCAATATAAACTTAGATGGAAGGAGTGAGCCCTAGTTTTCAGTAAATTGCTTCAAACAATATATTTGTTTCAAGCACTCAGGAGGCAGAGGTAGGATTGCCATGAGTTCAAGGCCACCCTGAGATGACAGAGTTCATTCCAGGTCAGCCTGGACCAGAGTGAGACCCTACCTTGAAAAAAAAGAAGAACAACAACATATATATATATGTGTGTGTATGTATGTATATGTATGTATGTATGTGTGTGTATGTGTATATATATATGTGTTTCAAAATAACCTGAGGAGTTCCAAGTTTTCCAACACAAAGAAATAATAAGTATTTAAGGTGAGAGAAATATGACAAAAGACCATGCTGTCCTCCCCTTCGGGTGAGGGAGAGTTCTTAAAGGATACTGACATTAAGTGTCCCAAATAGACAATAACTGAACCCAAATGTAGGCTGAAATGTGGAGAAATATTATCAGCATGCTTATGGGTTCAAAGAGAAAAGACTTCCAAGTGGTCATTGCAGTTCTGAGTAAAACGAGCTTCATGTTGATTGTGGTGGCAGATGCCTATACTCCCAGCATTGGGAGGTGGAGACAGGAGGATTAGGAATTCAAAGTCTGCCTTCACTACACAGCAAGTATGAGGTTAGCATTGGCGATGAGACTTTGCATGAACAAATAAAATGATCTTTATGCACAAGGTAAATCATAGTGTGTATTTTTGCCACCCATTTTTTTTTTTTATAATGTGTATACAAACTTGGTTATCTTGCACCCAAATTTCTATGGTATTGCAGTGTCTATGAGACCAAAAAGAGACACACATGAAACCACACGTAAGGTAGTGTCTGTGAGAGCAAGGACAGGGGACATCTGGGGAAAGTTGATTGCTGCGAGACAACAAGGCATAAACATTTTCTTCTCACTCCTCTCAGGTGATATGGCTGTTCCCCTTCCTGTTCTTTTACACCCTGCTATGCATTACACTTAAGTCTTTCCCAGATACCTTGAACACTGAAACCTAACTAATCCCAGGGAGTTTAGCATGTGTTTTGTTGTGGATTCTGAGCAATTTCTGGGAAGTCTTGCCAAGAACAGAAGAAGGCCGGTACGAAGAGGACTATGGGACAGCATGCGTCTTCTTTGGAGGATTCTGTGCTCCACTCTGGGGACTGCTGTAGTCTGGGATTTGAATAGCCACACAGGTCATGGCCTCTGTGGACTTGAAGGACTGACAGATCATGTATGAGAGGTTAATATTGATTGCCAACTTGACAGGATCTCGAATCACCCAGGAGACAAAGCTCTCCTCACATCTGTGGAAAAGTTCCCACACTGAGTTGCCTGAGGAGGGAAACAACCACACTAAATGTGGGCAGCACATTCCCTGGGCTGAGAGGCCGGGCTGGATGAAAAGGAGAGAGCCACCTGAGTGCCAATCATCTCTCTGCTTCCTGACTGCGGATACAATGTGATGAGCCCGTCACAGGCCTGCCACCATGCCTTCCCCTCCGTGATGCGGAATACCCTCAAACTGTGAGTTCAAATCAACATTTCTTGCCAGGCGTGGTGGCGCACGCCTTTAATCCCAGGACTCGGGAGGCAGAGGTAGGAGGATCGCCACGAGTTCAAGGCCACCCTGAGACTCCATAGTGAATTCCAGGTCAGCCTGAGCTAGAGTGAGACCCTACCTCAAAAAGCCAAAACAAGGGCTGGAGAGATGGCTTAGTGGTTAAGCGCTTGCCTGTGAAGCCTAAGGACCCTGGTTCGAGGCTCGGTTCCCCAGGTCCCACGTTAGCCAGATGCACAAGGGGGCGCACGCGTCTGGAGTTCGTTTGCAGAGGCTGGAAGCCCTGGCGCGCTCATTCTCTCTCTCTCCCTCTACCTGTCTTTCTCTGTGTCTGTCGCTCTCAAATAAATAAATAAATAAATAATTTTAAAAAAAAAAAAGAGAGAGAATGGCACGATCTGTACCCAGGGTATAGGGAATGATCTCTCTGCTTCCTGGTCTGCTAAGCTGTGAGCGAGCTGCGGCATACTTCCTCCGCCATGGAGCTGCGTGCTCCCGTGATGGACCGTTTCCCCCCTAATTATGAGCCACCCCTGGGCTGCTGCCGTCATGTATTCCATCACAGTGACATAAAAGTAACACACATGTGGGCTGGAGAGATGGCTTATTAAGGCATTTTTCTGCAAAGCCAAAGGATCCCTGTTCGATTCTCCAGGACCCACATCAAGCCAGATGCACAAGGGGGCACATGCATATGGAGTTCACTTGCAGGGGCTGGAGGCCCTGGCATGCCCGTTCTCTCTCTCTCATAAATAAATAAAATATATTTTTTAAAAGTAACACACATGTAAAAGCCACTAACGTGCTCGTCCTCAGGACCTCATGTTACCTTAATCACCTGTCGTAGGTCAATCGCAAATGTTCCCCACGGGCTCATGCACTACGTACTTGCTCCCAGCTGGTGGCGCTGTCTTGGGAGGCTGCAGAAATTGTTGGTGAAAACTAGCTGGAAGAAATGAGTCCTGGGGGAGGGGGCAAGTCTTTGGGGGTATCTTGGCCCTAGCCCCTTCCTCTCTCTCTGTTTCCTGCCTGTCATGGTGTGAACCACTGTCAACTCAAGCGCACACTGGTGCTTTGGTGGCGTCACGTTTAGCAGCTGCAACAGCCTGGGCTTTGAGTGACAGGAAGAGCCCCCTGCAGAAGGCAAGAGACCAGAGACTGACTCGTGGTTCTCTCAAGCGGCTGGGAGAGAGACTCAGGGGCTATAGTGTTATTGCACAAGCATAAGGACCTGAGTCTGGATCCCCAGCACCCACATAAAAGCTGGGTGTCGTAGCATGTGCCTGTAATCACAGCACAGAGGAGGCAGAGAGAGGGCCTGACTAGCCAGCGAGTCTACCTAAATTGGTGAACTCTAGGCTCAGTGAGAGACCCTCTCTCAAAGAACAGGGTGGAGGGCTGGATGCAGGGCTTAACAGTTTAAGGCGTTTGCCGGCAAAGCCAAAGGACCCTGGTTCAATTCCCCAGGACCCATGTTAGCCAGATGCACAAGGGGGTCCATGCGTCTGGAGTTCATTTGCAGTGGCTGGAGGCCCTGGTGCGCCCATTCTCTCCCTCTGTCTCTCCGCCTCTTTCTCTCGCTCTCAAATAAATAAATAAATGAAAATAAAAAATATTTTTAAAAAAGGTACTCTCAACCAGGCATGTTGGCATACGCCTTTAATCCCAGCACTCGGGAGGCAGATTGCTGTGAGTTCGAGGCCACCCTGAGACTACATAGTGAATTCCAGGTCACCCTAGGCTAGAGTGAGATCCTACCAAGAAAAACCAAAAAAAAAAAAAAAAAGATACTCTCTATGCCACCTGCCTTCTGAGCAGGTGACAAAGAGGGAGTCCTTTAGTCCCTCAACAGACCCCAGCATTAGGTACTGCCACTGTCCCTTCACATACAAGGGGCTGAGGCTCAGAGAGGTTTAGTAACCTGTCCCAGATCTCTGAGCTGATAGGAGGCCAATATAGCTTTAAACCCAAACAAGACAGACACGTGACTGCCTGCCTCACGTACCAACACTGCAGTGTTTTTGTTTTGCTTTGATGTTTGGTGGAGGCTGGTGGGGTTGGTGCGAAGTGCATGCCCTTGGGCAGGTCTGGCTCTGTCACACTGCCAGGGAATGACGCTAAGGGCTCACAGCTTCCTTAGCCAGCCTGGACAGGAGCCAGGGTCAGGCTATTGACGGTCACCGTTTCTCCTCAGCGGGTGCATTTCCCGTAAATGGTGACTCTGCTCGCTCTTGGAATGGCCAGCCAGCCTCTCCTTCTCAGATATGGCCTGGCCCTGCCCTGCCCTGCCCTGCCCTGCCCTGCCCTGCCCAGCTCACTGCAGGGGGCATCAGAGGCTCTGGGATCCAAACCTCATGGCTTAAGTGTGACTAGAGCAGGACTTTGAAAGAAGTGGGTGAGGGGAGCAGAGAGCAGATGCCCTGGTGTGTGTGTGTGTGTGTGTGTATGTGTGTGTGTGTGTGTGTGTGTGTGTGTGTGTGTGTGTGTGTGTTTCACAGACAGACAGATATATAGAGGCAGAGACAGAGAAAGAGTGGCAAAGAGAAAGAGAAGAAGAGGAAGAACAAAAAAGAGAGAGGCAGACAGACTTTCATTCTTGGTAAGAATCCAGGTCTCTTTGTCCAGTGAGCTACAGTTGCCTCATCAATAGACAGCTTTCTGCTGGGCTTTTGTCACTTTTCTTCCCGTACTCCACAGTTCTCCCACGCCCATGGTGCACCCTCTTCTTTGAACAGAAGATGAGCATTGGGAGGGAGAAAGATTGCCAAGCCCATAAAAAACAAGAGCACTAAAAAAATGACAGAAAGTGCTAGAAAGAGTCGGGCATAGCGGCGCATACCTTTAATCCCAGCACCGGGGAGGCTGAGGTAGGAAAATCGCTAGGAGGTTGAGGCCAGCCTGAGGTTAGAAAGTGAGTTTCTGGTCAGCCTGGACCAGAGTAAGAATCTAACTTGAAAAAAAAAAAAAGAAGAAGAAAGTTCTAGAGAAAAAAAACACAAACATTTCCAACTGTGGTCTTGATACCGGAACTAGAAAGGGACCAAGCCACGTCAGGTGAGGGTGAGGCTCCTAAGAAGGGATTTCTCCTGTTTTTAACCTTGAGGGAAGGTGGTCAGCCAGCACATAGCAGGAAGCAGCAAGGAATCTGTGGGGTTCTTGCCTGTGAAGCCTAAGGACCCCGGTTCAAGGCTCGGTTCCCCAGGTCCCACGTTAGCCAGATGCACAAGGGGGCACACGCGTCTGGAGTTCGTTTGCAGTGGCTGGAGGCCCTGGTGTGCCCATTCTCTCTCTCTCCCTCTATCTGTCTTTCTCTCTGTGTCTGTCGCTCTCAAATAAATAAATAAAATTTAAAAAAATAAAAATAAAAATAAATAAAAATAAAAATATATAAATGGACCTGAAACACGTGTGTAATCCTTTGCTTCTTTTCCTCCCGTCCCCCAAAAGCTTGTGAGGGAAATTCTCTCCTTCTAGCATTGCTGGAGGAGGGAGGAATTCCTCAGTTCTGTTTTTTGGGGTGTTTTGTTTTATTTTGCTCTCCAGTTTCCATACTGCCCTTAATGAATTCTTATAACTTACCCTTCTTCGTGTCCACAGTTTCCAGTCCTTTGATAACTTGGATAAAGACTTCAAGTTGGGATTCATGAGCCTGAGAGTCTCCTGCCTCTTTCTGGAGACCTAATCCCTCCCACGACTCCAATCCCATATCAAGATGACACGTGCACATGCAAAGAAAAAAGAAATCACCCCTTTAAATGTGGCATACACTGGTTCTCCTGTAAACACATGTGCCCCTCAGAGAAGGAGTGGGTTAGACATGAGGCTTGCATTGTGCGCTGGGTCCTGCAGGCCCAGGGGCGTTCCTCGGACCCCAGGCCCCCCTGCAGATGATTCTAAATTGCTGTCATGAAGGCATGGCTTCTGAGGCCTGAACCACTCAGGGCATTTTACACCTGCGGCTCTAGCCCATGTCACCCTTTGTCATCAGGTGGGGAAAGGGTGGTCCCACTTCACGGATGTGCAGAGCGAGGCCAGAGAGACGGCATCTCCTGCACAGGCCATAAACATTGAGCTCCAATAGTCATGCAGCCCCCAGAGTCTGCCTGACCTTAGAGGCCCTTTCCAGTGTCCATCTACCGAACTAGAGACGGGGCTGTGCCTCAAACTTCGGCTTCCTTCCCACGGAACCAAGAACAGCAAAGCTGTGTGTGTGGTGGGGAAGTCAGCATTTCCCACAGATCTCTGCTCCAAATGCTCCCCAGGGCCCTTCAGAAAAGAGGTTCCTAAACCCCATCTTGGAGACCCTGAAATCTACTTAGCAATAAGTGACCTGATCACACTGCTTTCTAAATTTATTTATTTATTGAATTCTGGGTTTTCAAGGTAGGGTCTCACTTTAGCCGAGGCCGACCTGGAATTCACTATGTAGTCTCAGGGTGGCCTTACTCACGGTGATCCTCCTACCTCTGCCTCCCGAGTGCTGGGATTAAAGGCATGAGCCACCACACCCAGCAGTGTTGCTTTTTAAAAATATATCTATTATTTTAATTTAATTTAATTTATTTATTAGAGAGAATGGGCACACTGCAGACAAACTCCAGATGCATATGCCACCGTGGGTATCTGGCTTATGTGGGTTCTGGGGAATGGAACCTGGGTCTTAGGCTTTGCAAATAAGTGCCTTATAACCGTTAAATAATCTCTCCAGCCTGATCACACTGCTTTTGCTGAAAATCACTGGCTCTTTACTTGGACTCTTGAGGTAAGAAAAAACCTGGAATTATGTGACTGTCTCCTTTACTTTGGGCCACTTGCTTACCCCTGAGCTCAAGGAGCCTCTGACTCACCTCACCCCCTTAAAGACTGAAGGCACCACTATCATGAAAACAAATGATCATAAATGTTGGCGGGGATGTGGAAAAAAAGGAACCCTTCTTCACTGCTGGTGGGAATGCAATCTGGTCCAGCCATTGTGGAAAACAGTGTGGAGGTTCCTAAAACAGCTAGAGATTGATCTACCATATGACCCAGCTATAGCGCTCCTAGGCATATATCCAAAGGACTCATCTCATTTCCTTAGAAGTACGTGCTCAACCATGTTTATTGCTGCTCAATTTATAATAGCTGGGAAATGGAACCAGCCTAGATGTCCCTCAACAGATGAGAGGATAATGAAGATGTGGCACATTTATACAATGGAGTTCTACTCAGCGGTAAAGAAAAATGAAGTTATGAAATTTGCAGAAAAATGGATGGACCTGGAAAGTATTATACTAAGTGAGGTAACCCAGACCCAGAAAGCCAAGCGCCACATGTTCTCCCTCATATGTGGATCCTAGCTACAGATGACTGGGCTTCTGCATGAGAATGAAAATACTTAGTAACAGAGGCCAGTAAGTTAAAAAGGAGACATAAAGGGTGGAGAAAGGAAGGGAGGAGGATACTTAATAGGTTGATATTGTATATATGTAATTACAATGATTGTAATGGGGAGGTAATATGATGGAGAATGGAATTTCAAATGGGAAAGTGTGGAGGTGGGGAGGGAGGGAATTACCATGGGATATATTTTATAATCATGGAAAATGTTAATAAAAATTAAAAAAAAAAAAGACTGAAGGCACCAAGAAAACCACCTCCTAAACCTGCAGTCACACAGCACCCCGGGAACAGCAGAGCCTGGAACCCTGTGGAGATCAAGCTAATGGGATGGAATCAGGCTAATCTTTGCATAGGCTAAGCCTGGGGTGGTGGAAAGCTATGAGCCTTAGGTGGACCTCCTTGAAGATGAAAACCACACAGCTTCCCCAGAGATTTCCTGATGAAATAAACCTAAATAAACAAACAACGCATGATCTGGTCTGATGCGAACTGATCAGATCTGTCTTATGCTCAGACTCCCTGTAGCATTGGCTGCCTGAATCTAAATAAGAAGTGCGAGAAGCCGGGTGTGGTGGCGCACACCTTTAATCCCAGCACTTGGGAGGCAAGAGGTAGGAGGATCGCCATGAGTTCGAGGCCACCCTGAGACTACATAGTGAAATCCAGGTCAGCCTGAGCTAGAGTGAGACCCTACCTCGAAAAGCAAAACCAAAAAAAATGTGAGAACAGTCAGTGGGGTAAGCGCTCAAACTCATTTCCCTGACCCTCCATTAAGCCATATTTTGCCTGTGGTTTGTTCATTGCGTGTTATCCAAATGTGCAGGCTATGTACCACAGAACCCATAATGAGGCTGCACCTGGGGGCAGATCATGTATGACGAGAACCAGCCTAGTCCCCTTGGGCGATGACACTGATAGCATATGGACAATTTACCGGGTCACCCTGTGGGATGCTAGCTGAGACAACGATGGGCCAAACAAAGCACACCTTGACCAGGACACCTTAACTATACAGACCTGTTTATCTGACCCCGGCCCACTTCCTCCTCTACTCGGTGGAAAGTTCACGCAGCACCCCAAAGACAAACTCAGGGTCACAGAGCCCCTTAATCTGTTTGATTTCCTTCGATGTGCTCATTAGAGCTCTCTGTTTTCACCTTGACGAGCCTCTTTGCTGGTCTGCTGAGACGAGTGGCTGAACTTGGCTGGTGGGTCCTTGCCAGCGCCCTGGCTTCTGCCCTAAAACCCCACTCACCGTGTGGTGGCAACAAGCTTGAGGAATCATGAATGGCAAACGCCCTGTGCAATCCTTGGATTCTGTCCTATCCTCTGCCTACTGGGGACAGGCCAGACGGTGGGAGGACAGAGTGACCCCAGGTTTGCAGGGTCATCTCTGCCAATGGCAGATACAGTGGCCGAGAATGTCAGTTGGCCCCAGCGGGGTTTCCAGAGGGGCTTTCCCACCGCCCCAGGGCCCACCAACAGACACCAGCTGCTCCTGACTTTCGGGGTCAGAGTCTGAAAAGCCCCTAAATGTCCTCCTCCAACGGCTTGTCACCCCCACCTGGCCACCACTGTGAATCCTCCCTCCCTAATCATCTCTTGGTGGCCGGGCCTGGTGGGGACTCGGCTTCCCAGCCACCATCTGTGTGTGGAGCCAGCTTGGGACAGGAGGAGTCAACAGCCCTTTCAAGAACACCACGCCTTGGTGGTCTTAGATCCTGATACCTCTGAGTGTTCTAGATAGCAGCAGCCCGGGCTCCACATGGGAAGTGCAGATCTCTGAGTCACATTCAAAGCAGACCCCAGGCCTTTCCTGAGCTCATTGCACAGTGGGAAGCACCAAGGTGTTCCTCACCACAGCTGCCCAACACCTGGGAGCTTTGCCACGCTGGTGGCAGGTGCCAGCCCCACAGAACTGATTTAAGTAGCCTACAGTACTACCTGGGTGCTAAGGGTTTTAGAAGCACCTGGAAAATGCTGCACAGTGTTGGTTTGAGAAACACATTTAAGGGCTGGAGAGATGGCTTAGCGGTTAAGCGCTTGCCTGTGAGGCCTAAGGACCCCGGTTCGAGGCTCGATTCCCCAGGACCCACATTAGCCAGACGCACAAGGGGGCACATGAGTCTGGAGAAACACATTAAATTATATATATAAATATATATAATTTATATATATATAAATATAAATAAATATATATAAATTATATATATGTATATATATATGGTATTTATTTGAGGGAAG
This sequence comes from Jaculus jaculus, assembly GCF_020740685.1. Classification (NCBI taxonomy): domain Eukaryota; kingdom Metazoa; phylum Chordata; class Mammalia; order Rodentia; family Dipodidae; genus Jaculus; species Jaculus jaculus. The sequence continues at coordinate 103,130,302 of NC_059112.1, forward strand.
GAAAGGGAGAGAAAAGAGGCAGATATAGAATGAGTACGGGTACACCAGGGCCTCTAGCCACTGCAAACCAACTCCAGATGCATGCACCACCTTGTATATCTGGCTTCTGTGGGTACTGGGGAATCAAACCTAGATCCTTAGGTTTTGCAGGGAAATGCCTTAACCACTAAGCAACCCTTCCAATCCACAGGAAACACTTTTTAAAAAATATATGTATTATTTTTATTTGCAAGTAGGGGGGTGTGGAATTAATGAGTGAGCCAGAGCCTCTTACCACTGCAAACGAACTCCAGATGCATGTACCACTTTGTGAATCTGGCTTTAAAGTGGGTACTGGGGAATCAAACCAGGGCCATCAGGCTTTGCAAGCAAGTGCCTTTGACCACTGAGCCAACTCCCCAAACCCAATACTTTTTTTTTTTTGGTACCGAGAATTGGACTTTGGACCAGTCCATGGAAGCAGGCACTTTCCCATTAAGCCACCCAACACCCTCTAGGCCCCCTTTCTTTTGCGTGAATGTGCACATTGTGGGCACATGTGTGTAACGTGTGGAGACCAGAGAACAACCTTGAGAATTACCTTCAGAAACACTGACCACTGGGCTGGAGAGATGGCTTAGTGGTTATGTGCTTGCCTGTGAAGCCTAAGGACCCCAGTTCAAGGCTTGATTCCCCAGGACCCATGTCAGCCAGATGCACAAAGGGGCGCATGCGTCTGGAGTTTGTTTGCAGTGGCTGGAGGCCCTGGTGCCTCTCTCTATCTATTCTCTCTCTCTATCTGTCTTTCTCGCTCTGTCGCTCTCAAATAAATGAATAAATAAATAATGAACAAAAATTAAAGGAAACACTGACCACCTCCTTTAAGACAGTGTTCAGAACTGGCCTGGCATCCACCAATTAGGCTATGGTGGCTGGTCAGTGAGCTCCAGAGATCTGCCCGTCTCCACCTCCACTGCATGCACTACGCATCAAGATTTATGTGGGAGCTGGGGACTGAACTCCTTATACTTGGAAGACCAGTACTTTACCCATTGAGCTACGGTTCCAAACTCCCCTTTCTATTTATTTATTTTAATTTTAATTTTGGTTTTTCGAGGCAGGGTCTCACTCTAGCTCAGGCTGACCTGGTATTCACTGGATATTCTCAGGATGGCCTTGAACTCACGGCGATCTTCCTACCTCGGCCCATTTATTTATTTTTACCTTTAGTGGCCGGGACTCCTTATGCTGTCCAGGCAGGCCTTTAACTAGCTTGGTGGCCCACGTTGGCCTCGGATTTGTCACGCTTCTATTTCAACCTTCTCAAGTTATGATCACGGGCCTGAGTCACCGGCCCAGAAAAACCTTCCATTCATAGAGAAACTGCTCTTCTCCCAGCTGTGAATGTGGCAGATCCTACACTGCTTTTCAGTCATTCCCTGGCCACCTTTTTAGAATATCAGCAGTATTCTCTGATCTACCCTCACCGTTCCTCCCAGGATCTTGGTCCTTCCTTGCGCAGGTCGGTCCCCTTCCTGCCACAGTTCCCAGTGTACCGAACTCGCCCTGCCCTCCAGGTGGGCCTCCTCTCTGGGGACCCTCGCAGGCCCCGCCCCGCCGCGGAGCGAGCCCCCTCCCCAGCCTGCGACTGCGCGCTGGCCTCGCCCCGCCTCCACTGGCCACCAGCGCGCAGCAAAGCCCCAGGCGCAGCGCCCCAGCATCCCCAAAGCCCCTCGTCTGCGAGGCATCGGAGACGTTGGGTGGCGATTGGCGAGTCTGGAGTCTGCATCTTGGGCTCGGGGCGGCTCCCGGGAGGATGAAGCAGGTAGGCATCAAGGATGCTACGCTGGGCGAGAAATGGCCAGGAGCCTGCAGGAGCGCCTGGAAGGGCGGGGCGGCGGGAGGAAGGATGCCTGGACAGGGAACTGTGCTGTGAGGGAGCGAGTGACCAGGAGGGTGGAGATGGACCATTAGGAACGCCTAAGGGAGGGCAGAGCTCATACGCCTGGGGGTCAGGTGTGTAACGTGGGCCAGGCCTGACATCTGCCCCCTCGTGTGCCCCAGGCCCTGGTGGATGATACCGAGGATGTGTCGCTGGACTTCTGCAACGAAGAGGAGCTGGCCTTTAGCAAGGCCAAGATCAGGTATGTTGGCACTGAGCCCTGGACACACAGACCCCCAAGCTGCAAATTCATCCATCCATTCATTCACTCATTCAAAATATACTAAGAGTCTATTGTGTGCCCAAAACGTACCTCTGCATTTGGCACACAGTCCCTCCCTGTGGCCCCCTGGAGCCTGAAGTTGGGGTGGGGGAGGCAAAAATATTGACAGGGGGGCTGGAGAGATGGCTTAGTGGTTAAGGCCCTTGCCTACAAAACCTACAGACCCATGTTGGACTCTCCAGCTCCCAGGTGAGGCACAAAGGTGAGGCAAGTGCAAGGTCGCACAGGCCCACTAGGTGGCGCAAGCGTCTGTAGTTCCATTGCAGTGGCTGAGGCCTTGGAGCACCAATTCTCCCCCTCTCTCTCTCTCTGTTGTGTGCTCTCTAAATATATATATAAACAGGTAATTATGTGGTGTGGGAGGATTAGGAAGAAACCACATGGTGATGAAAGAGAAGGTATCCAGGGGAGGTCTCATGCCTTAGGGCAGCCAGGGGAAGTGACCTTTGAGCTGAGGGAGACCACCAACCATAGGAAACTGGAGAAAGAAGGGTCCAAGCTGCCACGGAAGCGAGTGCCAAGACTCTGCTGCTGTGTTGGATGGTCAGAGACTGTAAGACCCCCAGAATGAGAACCCCACGCTCTGCCCGGAAATGGCGACACCCCAAATCACTCACGAGAAAAGGTCTTGATGTAAACAGCAAGAGGATTTTATTCCAAGCGCGCTGGGGCCCAGAGTCGTACACCACGCAGGGGTAGAGGACTGCAGAGCCCCGCATGCAGGAACGGGACAGTTTTTATAGGGTTTCTAACAAAGCCTGTGCATTAGACCAATCATTTTTTTAATATCAGGAGCCCAAGGGGTGCAAGCCAGTCAGTTTGTGCCACTCCATAGTTTCTAAGCCAATTAGTTTAATTTGTTCAAGCCCCTCGTGGACCAATCAGTCTCCTATGACCTTGGTGGTCAGCATTTGCTCAGGTCCTTGGGTGGGGGTAGCAGAGTGTGGTATCAGTCTCCTATGACCTTGGTGGTCTGAGGCAGGCTGTTACGGCTTATGGTGTGGGCTACTAAGGCTTAAGGTGCAGGCTATTTACAGAAACCAAATAAGTGGTTCACTTTATTACTCATTTCCCATCCTTGAGGGCTATCTCATGCCCTTTTTACCTAGTTTTATATTAGGAGCGGGCTCTGATATAATGAGAAGAGGAATTCTTTACTTGCTTCCAACAGAGAGTAAAGCCTGGAGTTTGAGGTATGCAGGGGCCCGCTTAAGCTCCCTTTGGAGCGTGATAGTATTTCTGGGCTTCTGAATTCTTGGGCCTTTCAAGACCACTGTGGCTCCATGCATTCTGGGAGAGGAGCAGGGGACTGGTGTAAGGTTAGACAGGTGGGAAAAGACTTGGAGTTTCCTTCTGGTGTCTGCTCAGCTGCAGCCTGATGACTTGTGCCTGCCTGAGACTGTTGGCATCCAGAAGACAACAGGACCAAAGGTGGAGGAATGACCCAGGAGCCCGCTTGCCAGTGCCCTATGCGTCTGACCCTTCTAGAAACACGGCACAGCTTAGCTGCATCACCCCTTTTGCCCCAATCCCCTTCCACTTTTCTTAAAAAAATATATATATATATACATATATATACATAAATATACATATATATATTTTTATTTATTTGCAAGCAGCAAGAGATAGAAGAGAGACAGAAAGAGAGAAATGGGAGCACCAGGGTCTCTAACCACTGCAAATGACCTCCAGCTGCATGTATCACTTTGTGCATCTGGCTTTACATGGGTACTAGGGAATCGAACCTGGGCCCTTAGGCTTCGCAGACAATTGCCTTAACTGCTGAATCACCTCTCCAGCCCTCCTTCCAATTGTCTTTTTTTTTAATTTTTTGTTTATTTTTATCTATTTATTTGAGAGTGACAGACAGAGAAAGAGGCAGTTAGAGAGAGAGAGAATGGGCACGCCAGGGCTTCCAGCCACTGCAAACGAACTCCAGACGCATGCGCCTCCTTGTGCATCTGGCTAACGTGGGTCCTGGGGAATCGAGCCATGAACCGGGGTCCTTAGGCTTCACAGGCAAGCGCTTAACCGCTAAGCCATCTCTCCAGCCCCTCCTTCCAATTTTCAACACCCACAGGAGTGAGTAAGGACCTGGAATGTAGTATTTTTCCTTTATTTATTTATTTATTTTTCCAGTCCTGGGGATGGAACTCAGGGTCTCGTGTGTCTTAGGCAAGCATACCTCCAGTGAGTCACATCCAGACATTTGTTTTAAAAATCTCTCTTTCTCTTTGTGTTTTAGACACTGGATCCTCTGGTTAGAATCCAGTAGCCCCCAGAGTGGAATGGACTATTAGTTTCTTGTGGTCGCTATAACAAATTATCATCAATAGCTTAAAATGACAAATTATTTTTCAGTGGTTCTACAGGCCAGGAGTTTATAATCACTAACGACCGAGCTGAAACCAAAGTGTTGGCACAGCGACACCACAGCAGGGTGGCACCCCCCAAGTGTGGCCAGAGGCACCAGGGGAAGGTCTATCCCATGCCCTTTCCAGATTCTGATGGCCTCTGGCATTTGTAGACTTGTAGTATCTTCCTGACCAGCTGAGTAATGTCTGTGACTGCTCCAATTTCCTATGACCTTCTGTCTCTCTCTCTCTCTCTCTCTCTCTCTCTCTCTCTCTCTCTCTGTGTGTGTGTGTGTGTGTGTGTGTGTGTGTCTTGCCTTATTGTTATAGCTAAGACTGTCAGTACTATATATTAAAAGAGCAAAGACAGTGGATACCCTTGTCTTGTTTCTGGTTTTAGTGGAAATGAGTCGTTTTGCCCCACTTGGTATAATGTTGACTATAGGTTTGTCATAAATAGTCTTTATTATGTTGAGATATGTTCCTTCTATTCCCAGTTTCTTTAGGACTTTTATCATGAAGGGATGTTGGATTTTTATCAGATGCCTTTTCTGCATCTCAATAGAGATGATCATGTGACTTTTGTCCTTGAGTCCATTTATATGGTGTATTACTTTTATCAATTTGTGGATGTTGAACCATCCCAGCATCTCTGGAATAAACCCACTTGATCAGGGTGAATGATCCCTTTTGATGTGTTGCTATATTCAGTTTCCTACTATTTTCTTGAGAATTTTTGCATCTGTGTTCATGAGGAAGATTAGTCTTTTTGTTTTTAAGGCATGCCCAACAGACTGGCCTTTTCTTTTTATATTTTATTTATTTGACAGAGAAAGAAGGAGAGAGACAGAGAAAGAGAATGGGCATGCCAGGGCTTCTAGCCACTGCAACGAACTCCAGATGTGTGTGTCCCCTTGTGCATCTGGCTAATGTGGGTCCTAGAGAATTGAACCAGGGTCCTTTGGCTTTGCAGGCAAACACCTTAACCAAAGCCATCCCTCCAGCCCTGGCCTTTTCTTTTTAATGTGAGAGAATAAGAGACAGAGAGAATTGGGGCACCAGGGCCTCTAGCCACTGAAGTCAAACTCCAGACACATGTGCCACCTTGTGCACATGTGTGACCTTGTGCTTGCTTCACCTTTGTACGTCTGGCTTATGTGGGACCTGGAGAGTCAAACGTGGGTCCTTAGGCTTCACAGGCAAGGGCCTTAACTGCTAAGCCATCTCTTCAGCCCTGTTATTTTGTTATTTTGTTTTTTGTTGCTGTGTCTTTATCTGGTTTTGGTGTCAGGGTAATACTGGCTTTGCAAAATGAGTTTGGTATTGTTTCTTCCTTTTCTATTTTATGGTATAGTTTAAGAAGCATCTGTGAGGGTCTAATAAAATTCACCAGTGAGTCTATTTGGACCTGGACATTCTTTAGTTGGGATATTTTTATATAACTGCTTTGATCTCATTGCTTGTTATAGGTCTATTCAAATGGATGTAATTTTGATAGGTCACATATATCTTTAAATTAACCCTTTTCTTTTCAATTTGCAAGTTTAATGGTGTATATTTTCTTAAGGTATGTCCTTATGATTTTCTGAATTTTATTGGTATCTATTGTAATGGTGCCCTTTTCTAATTTTGTTGACTTAAGTCTCTTCTTTCTGTCAGTTTTGCTAAGGGTTTATCAATCTTGTTTATCCTTTCAAAGAACCAACTCTTTTTTTAAATTAATTTATTTATTTGCAAGCAAATTATAGTAGACTAGATAAGATAATGAGAGAGAGTGAGAGAATGGGCGCACCAGGCCCTCCAGCCACTACAAACTCCACATGCATGTGCCATCTTGTGCATCTGGCTCTACATGGGTCCTGGGGAATCAGACTGGATTGGGAGGCTTTGCAGGCCAGCGCCTTAACTGCTGAGCTATCTCTCCAACCCCAGAAGAACCAACTAGTTATTTCATTGGTTTGTTTTATTAATTAATTAATTTGACACACACAGAAAGAGGCAGATAGAGGGAATGGGTGCACCAGGGCCTCCAGCCACTGCAAACGAACTCCAGATGGATGTACCACCTTGTGTATCTGGCTTATGTGGGGCCTGGGGAATCAAACATGTGTCCTTGGGCTTTGCATATGAGCACCTTAACTGCTAAGCCATCTCTCTGGCCCCTCATTGATTTGTGTTTTTGTAGTTTTTTTTTGTTTTAAACACATGATCTCAGCCAAAAGTCCGAACAGCGATGTGTAGGGTTTTTGTTTGTTTGTTTGTTTCTATTTCATTAATTTCTACCCTGATCTCTATTATTTCTTTTTGTCTACTGATTTTTAATTTGGCTTGTTCTTATTTTTCTTGTTTTGTTTCATTTGGGCTTGAGTTTTATTTATTTATTTTTAATTAATTTATTTTTTATTACAGAGTGACAGAGAGAGAAAGAGGCAGTTAGAGAGAGAGAGAGAGAGAGAGAGAGAGAATGGGTGCACCAGGGCTTCCAGCCACTGCAAACAAACTCCAGATGTGTGCGCCCTCTTGTGCATCCAGCTAACGTTGGTCCTGGGGAATCGAGCCTTGAACCAGGGTCCTTAGGCTTCACAGGCCAGCGCTTAACCGCTAAGCCATCTCTCCAGCCCTATTTATTTATTTCTGGCCTGTACGTGCATATGCATGTGGGCGCACATGTGCGGGTACGTGTGGCGGCCAGGGGTTGAGGTTGATGTCTTCTTTAGTCACTCTCAACTTTATTTGTGAGGCACGGTCTCTCACTTGAACCCAGCCTGCCCCCAGGGATCCCCCGTCTCTCTGCCTCTTGAATGCTGGCATTATGGGCAGGGTGTGCCTACCCAGCATTTGTGGGGGTCCTAGTGTCCCAAACTCTGATCTCACACTTGCATGGCAAGCACTTCGTCCGCTGAGCAAGCTCCTCAGCACAGTTTGGGTTTTTAATAAAGGGCGGGGCTGGCGAGATGGCTCAGCAGCTAATGGCATTTGCATGCAAAGCCTGACAACCTGGGTTCGAGTCTCCAGTACCCATGTAAAGCCAGATGCCCAAAGTGACGCATGCATCTGGAATTCGTTTTCAGTGGCTAGAGGCCCTAGTGCACCCCTTCTTTCTTTCTCTGTCTCTCTCTCTCCAAATAAATAAATAGAAAAAGATATTTATTTATTTACACGTGTGTGGGGCAGACACACTACTGTGTCTTGCCACTGCAAATGAACACCTGCTGCATGTGCCTCTTTTTCTGTGTCTATAATCTGAGCACTGGGGAGGCAGAAACAGGAGGGTCCCTGAGACTATCTGGCTAGTTAGTCTAGCTGAATAGGTGACACCTTGGTTAGGTGAGAGACCCTGTCTCATAAAAATAAAGGTGGGAAGTGATTGAGGAAGATAACGTCACCTGTGACTTCTGTAGGCACACACACATGCCCATGCACCCACAAACGCGTTGCGCAAACCTGAAACTGTGCCCACGAAACGGTTCTCCGTTCCCCTTCCCCAGCCGCTGCTCACTGCCGTTCTGTCCCTTAACTTCACAAACTTGACTAGTCACGTCGTGGAAGTGGAATCACATGCCCCTGGCCCATTTGGGATGGGCTTGTTCTCCTTAGCGTCACGTCCTCAAGGTTCATCCACATTGTGGCGATGGGTCTGAACGTCCCTCCCTTTTGAGGGCAAAGAGAAGGCCATGGGATGACTCCATCTCACTTCGTTGATGCATCCGTGCATGGATGCTCTGGCGGCTCCCACCTCCTGGCTCCTGTGGACGGTTCCTGGGTGTGCAGCCCCCCCGAAGCCCCCGCCTTCAGTCCTTTGGAGTATTTACCCAGAAGTGGGGCTGCTGGTTCTTTAATGCTTGGGAGGAAGTTCTAAGCTGTTTGCTCTTGCGGGTGCATCCCTTTACAATTCTTTCAACAACACGGGGGTTCCAGTTCCTACAATGCCTTGCTAGCACCCGTTCACAGTTCGATGTTCTTTTCACATACTCACAAAAGCATGCAGCCATCACTGCCACCAAGTTCCAGGAAGTTTTCCATCACCCCAAAGGAAAGGCTAGACCCACTAAGTGGTCACTTCTCATTTCCCCTTCTTTCAATCCATTCCCAGAAGTCACCAGTGTCCTGGTGAATTTGCTTATTCTAGACATTTAATATAAATGAAGTGTGGATGTCAGGGTTTCTCAGAGAACAGAACTTGTGTGTATACGTGTATTATGTACAAGAGCGATATGGAAAACTGAAGCTCACAGAACTGGCACCAGAGACTGAGTGGAGAATCGGTGTACTTTCATGCCACCGTGGGCACAGGGGGATCTCCTCCAAAGCCTGGACCCTGAGCTCTGATGGTGCAGAGGGTATGTAACTTATGTTGGGCTATTCATTATTGTTGGTTCCCAGAGCTCAGAGCCCTGGCCTGATGCTGGAGACCTTGAGTATGCAACAGGCAGGTTTCACAGAAACAGAGGGAAACTGATGGGTAGAGGTCTGTAGCTGGGCTAGAAAGATGAAAAGAAGCGTGGAATCATTTACAGCAGAGGCTGCAATGCACAGCAGGGCCCTGACAAAGACTGCGCAAAGACTGCACTGTCAGCACAAGGTAATACGCGCTGCAGGACATAACTAATACAAAAAAATAATGTCTGCGGCACAAGGCGTAACCTGGGGGCAGGGGCTTCTAAATTTTCCTTTGTCCAATCTCCACCTCAAGAGGAGGCTTAGGATGAGGGGTTGATTCATGGAGGTGAACACACTGAAGGTCCACGAGAGTTAGTAATGGTCCCAGCCCATGCCTGGGACACTGAGAGCTGGAGGCCCAATATATTAGCTGCTTTGCTCATTGCTGTGATAGGAAGTGGAAGGAAGGAAGGGCTCATTCCAGCTTACAGCTCAAGGGAATACCTTCCGTCATGACAGGGACGGCGCAGCCGCGGGAGCAGGAAGCTGGCTGGTCACATTGCGCCCGTAGTCAGGAAACAGAGTGGGCTACTGTTCAGCTATCTTTCTCCTTTTTGTCCAGTTCATGACCCCAGGTCTTAGAATGGCGCCATCTCAGTTAAGGTGTGGCTTCTTACATCAATTAATCCAGTTGCCTGACAGGCCTGCCCAGAGTTGAGCTTAATCTAGATAATCGCTTAGGCATGCCCAGAGACTCACATCTTGGACAATCCTTGGTCCAGTCAAGTCAGCCATCAGTATAAACCATCACAGACAGGGTCATGAGGCCCACTCTGTATCCACAGTCCCTGACACTGTGTGCACCCTAGTCTGCATCAGAGAGACAAGGTCAGCCATGCTGATGCCTGAAAACAGCAGAAGAGATGGGTGTCCTAGCTCAGGCCAGGAGTGAATTCCCTCATCCCTGCCTTATGGCTCCATGGTCAGGCTCTCCATGAAGCAGTTGATGCCCTCCTGCACTGAGAAGGGTGGAACTGTCAGTCTCTTGAAACAGCCTTAAAGACTCACCCAGAAATAATGTTTTTACCAGCTAACGAACTGGGCACCTTGTAGCCTAATCAAACTGGCATATGAAATTATTCACTATATGGCTACTTTTGTTTTGTTTTGTTTTTAGTTTTTCAAAGTAGGGTCTCGCTGTAGCTCAGGCTGACCTGGAATTCACTATGTAGTCTCAGGGTGTCCTTGAACTCATGGGGATCCTCCTACCTCTGCCTCCCAGTGCTGGGATTAAAGGTGTGCGCCACCACGCCCAGCCCCATATGGCTACCTTTTATGGCCACATAATATTCCTTTGTTTGTCCATTCAGAAGTTCATGGACATTTCAGTTGTTTCTGCTTTTTTGTTCTTCTGAGCAATGTTGCTGTGGGCATTTGTGTCCAGATTTTGTACAAGCATGTTTCAGGTGTAGGTGCTTATCTATGAGTGAGACTCCAGAGCCCTGAGGTAACTCTGTTCATTATGTTATGCTATGTTGGCAGACTACCTTCTTAGCCAGTGGGGAGATCTCCCCACCATCTTGGGCATAGGTGGGGTCCTAAGTGCCTGGTCATGCAGACCTCAATGTGGGCCTTCATTTGAGCATTTCTCAGTGTAGCTGTGGGTTCGAGTCAGCAGGCTCCATGGGAGACATGCCTGGGATTTCTCATAAGGCTGTTTGCTTGGCTCCTTTGGCCCCAGGGCAATGCCCGGGCACCTTCATGTCTTCAGGCCACACACATAGCTCCTCTGTGTCTGCCACCCACATGCACTGTGTTTGCTTGCCAGACCCAAAGCATGGCGGGTCACTTTGAATCCACATGCAGGCTGTATTTCCTACCCACATTTCCTGTGATTCTGTCCTTTTGGGCCCAAGATCCTCTTCCCAATTCTCAGTTCCTCTCACCCAGGGACACTCAGCAGACAGGTACAGGAATTCTTAGGAGCTATGGAGGACCTAAGTCCTTTTTTAAAAAAATATTTTTTGTTCATTTTTTATTTATTTATTTGAGAGTGACAGACACATAGAGAAAGACAGAGAAAAGGAGACAGAGAGAATGGGCACCCCAGGGCCTCCAGCCACTGCAAACAAACTCCAGACATGTGCGCCCCCTTGTGCATCTGGCTAACATGGGTCCTGGGGAATTGAGCCTTGAACGGGGTCCTTAGACTTCACAGGCAAGCGCTTAACAACTAAGCCATCTCTCTAGCCCCTTAAGTCTTTTTTAGACCTTTACTCACAGCGACCCTGAAACATAGAAATTGTCATCATAGCACCTTCTGGGTCCTCATTTTTCTCATCTGTGAATGGGGATGGTTTTGGCTCCATTATAAGGCTGAGAGAAAGGACTAAAGGAGGCAGTGAGGTGTGTCAAAAGTCTGTCAGGGGCTGGGTGGTGGCTTAGTGGGTAATGAGCTTTCCTCGCAAGCGTGGGGGCCTGAGTTCAATCTCTGTAACCCAACTGAATGCCAGGCATGGTGTCATGTGCCAGTCATCCCAGCACTGGGGAGGCAGAGAAAGAAAGCTCCTTCCTGCTCATTGGCCATCCAGTCTTGCCTAACTGGAAAGTTCCAGGCCAGTGGAGACCCTGTTTCTAAAAAAGGTGACTAGTGTTCCTGAGGAACAACGCCCAAGGTCGTCCTCTGGCCTCCACGGGAACTCACACCTGCACACATGTGCACGCATACACCTGTAACCACACACACACACACACACACACACACACACCTCACATGCTGTATAGAGAGTGCCTGTCATTCTGACAGCGGTGTAACTCAGTCTCTGCGCACAGGCCTGGGGTGGATGCACATCCCTGATCAGAGCAAGATGCCACATTGGGGTTCTCCCCGGTGCCGTCAGCTGTCCCTCCTCTGTAAGGCTGTCTTTCTGTTTTCAAGGTACTATCTGGACAGCTTCCCTACGAACACAAAGACCATGGGTCCCAGTCCATTGCTAACTGCAGTTGGCTGACAGCCTGCTGCAGACTGATATTTGGGGGGGGGGGTCGAGTTTGGTCTCAGTTGTCAGAGCTGGTTTGCTCCGTTGTCACGTTTTCTCCTTGGTCCTTGTTCAGTCTAGTGGGTGTGAGTTTTTTGAGATGGGGTTTCATGTATCCCAAGCTGCCCTTGAACTCACAATGTAGCTGAAGCTGCCCTGAAAGCCTGATCCTCCTGCCTCCACCTCCTGAGTGCTTTGACGATAGACATACACCACATTACCTGGTTTATGGGGTACTGGGGGTTGAACCTAGGGATTCATGCATACTAAGCAAGCACTCCGCCATCTACACTATATCCCCAGCTCTTGTGTGTGTGTGTGTGTGTGTGTGTGTGTGTGTGTGTGTGTGTGTGAAATTGGGAAGTGAAGTCCATCCTCTGGTCACAGACTTTGCAGGAAGTTATGCGTCTTGGTGTGTTGAAGGTCTGAAGGCAAATCATGCAGAGTTAAAACTGTCCACCATGGATTTATCCCCCATGTTGCATACGAAAAAATATATTTGCACAGTAATTATGAGATGAGATTGTTGGCTGCTTTGGGGGAAGTTACATGGATTGGGTAGTAATAACAACACACATTGATGTGGCATTTCCCCCCCCACAATCACTACTCAACCTGTGGCATGGGTACTATTATTTTTTTAGAGTTAAGGTTAAGAAAATGGAAGTGGGGCTGGAGAGATGGCTTAGTGGTTAAGCGCTTGCCTGTGAAGCCGAAGGACCCCGGTTCAAGGCTCAGTTCCCCAGGACCCACGTTAGCCAGATGCACAAGGGGGCGCATGCGTCTGGAGTTCGTTTGCAGAGGCTGGAAGCCCTGGCGCGCCCATTCTCTCTCTCTCCCTCTATCTGTCTTTCTCTCTGTGTCTGTTGCTCTCAAATAAATAAATAAATAAAAATTAAAAAAAAAAGAAAGAAAATGGAAGTGAAGGGAGTTGAATGATTTGCTCGACATCACACAGTTATTAAGCCCAAGACGTGAACTTGGATGCTTAGGATCCAGCCCTGGAAGCTGTCTTACGTCGTGCTATGCTGGGGGGAGCTAGATGCGCACACTGGGTGAGCAGTGTGAGGACGGGCTTTGCTGGAGACTGAGGGCTTCCATCTTTGCTCTCTGGGGAGGACTGTTACCTTCCTTGTAAATGAAAATGCAGTTCCTGCCAGGCGTGGTGGCGCACGCCTTTAATCCCAGCACTCAGGAGGCAGAGGTAGGAGGATCGCCGTGAGTTCAAGGCCACCCTGAGACTACAGAGTTAATTCCAGGTCAGCCTTGACCAGAGTGAGACCCTACCTTGAAAAAAAAAAAAGAAAGAAAGAAAGAAAGAGAGAGAGAGAAAGAAAAAGAAAATGCAGTTTCTATTTCTGGCAGTTTCTCCATCTTGGCATGACTGCCAGTTGGGGCTAATTTTTTTAAAAATAGATATATTTAATTTATTTATTTGCAAGCAGAGAGAGGAGTGGGGAGAGAAGACAGACAGACACACAGGCACAGAGAGAGAATGGGCACACCAGGGCATCTAGCTGCTGCAAACATACTCCAGATGCACGCACCACTTTGTGCATCTGGCTTTTACGTGGGTACTGGGGAGTCAAATCCAGTTTATTAGGCTTTCCAGGCAACTGCCTTAACTGCTGAGCCATCTCTCCAGCCCCAGTCTTTTTTTTCTCTTTTGTGTGTGTGTGAGATGGGGTCCCATGTAATCCGGGCTGGCTTCAAACTTACTATGTAGATTAAAGGATGCTCTTGAACTCCTGGACTTTCTGCCTTCACTTCCCAAGAGCTGGGATTCCAGTTGTGTCCTAGCACACCTGGGTGACTGCACGCTGGAGGAGGTTCAGTTGTGTCCCTGGCCCCTGATAACTAGATTCCGGGGTGCTCTGATGCCCAGCTAGTCATAACCAAAAATACCCTCAGGCCTGGCTTATGTCTCCTGAGGACAAAGTCAACCTTGGTTGAGGACACAGATTTAGATTAGTCTGGGATTCAGATCTAGCTCCTTGAATACAGATTTAACCACTGTTACCTCTGTGTGTGACATTGACCCAAAGGAAGCTGGGAGAGGAAAGAGACCGGGCAGGTGACTGTCTTGTACCCATGATGGCTTGGTGGCCCGCCATCCTCAAAAGCAACATAAATGCATCTCTGCTTGCTACATGCACACACCAACAGCCATGTGCACACAGACTAAGGAAATAATAACTATGGTTTTCTTTGTTATTAACCTAGGAAGTCTGTTCATTCATAAAGGCCTTCTCACCAACACCCCTGTCACCTGTGCCTTTGGGGAACAAGTCATGTCATCTCTGGCTCTAAAAATCATTTTTTTTGGGGGGGGGGCGGTTTTCGAGGTAGGGTCTTGCTGCAGCCCAGGCTAACCTGAAATTCGCTCTTTATTCTCAGGGTGGCCTCCAACTCACGGCGATCCTCCTACCTCTGCCTCCTGAGTGCTGGGATTAAAGGCATGAGCCACCACACCTGGCTAAAAAAAATCAAGTTTTGAAAATATAGAAATATGGCACATAAGGAAGGTGTAGTACATGCCGAAAATCCCAGCACTGGGGAGGCTGAGGCAGGAGGATCATGAGTTTGAGGCTGGCCTGTGTTACACAGTAAGACAAACGAACAGTTAAAAAGAAACACATAGCAAATCCCATCAAGGGGTAATTGTTTAATTTTAAGGGAGGTTCCTGAATACCAAGGAAAATAACCCACACAATGGGGGAACTAGACAAATTTCAGTTCTCTTTGATCAGGGCCTGGCATTACATGTTTTGAAATTAACTCCTTCCATCTCCAGCAGCTCCACTTCCCCTTTGTATTTCTTATTCACACACTTTTGATTGTGTAAGCTGTGTTAACAGTAAGCCCACTGAAGGGCGGCTTCTGCTGAACTGTGACCCTTACCATCAGGAAAGCATTTGGGGACAAGGAGGAGACTTGGGTCAGATTCCTTGGTGCTTGGGTGGATCTGGAGTCTTTGATTCTCTCATTCATCTGTTCCAGTATACAGCTGAGCTCTGCATTGGATTGTCTTTTATTGAAGGGACTATCCTGTAGGTTGGAAACATCCTGGCTTCTAGTAGGGGTCAGTTGTGACAACCAGAATTGTCTCCAGGCATCATTAAGGGCTCCCCAAATCACCCTCTCTTTCCTTGCTCTGCTGTATATGTGTGCATGTGCACGTTCATCTTACTGGGGTGTGGGGGGTGGTACTGATACTTTCATCACATGCATCTTACTGGGGGGGGGGGGCAGTACTGATACATTGATCCAAGGCTTGGCCACATTTCCCAGCCAGCAGTGCCACGGACGCTACTGTAGCAATGACCAACTCAGTAACTTCTGGTTGAAACCCAAGTTTCTCACAGCTCCTGTCCATCCCAGGCTCAGTGGCCAAGTGGTTGCTTGCGTCTGCCTTCCAAGTCCCTGCATTTCTGACTGTGTTAGCAAACAGGGCTGGAGAGACGGCTCTGTGGTAAAGAGCTGTGCAGGTGTAAGGACTGAGACTGCCCAGGCTTGATTCCCCGGCACCCAGCTGGGCATGTCTGTAAGTCCACGGAGGGGACAGAGACTGAAGAGTGGCTGGAGTTTGCTGGCCAGTAATCCATGCAAATGGCAGCTGTGGGTTGAGTGAGAGATTCCATCTCGATTCATGGTGGACGAACAAAAGGAGGAGGGTATCTGACATCCTCGGGCCTCTGCGTGTGTACACACAGGATATGTGCATCAGCGCACGCACACACACACACACAAGTTAGTAAACTGCTAAGAGATTTTTTTTTTTGAGAGTGACAGACAGAGAGAGAAAAAGGCAGAGAGAGAGAGAGAGAGAGAGAGAGAGAGAGAATGGGCGCACCTGGGCCTCCAGCCACTGCAAACGAACTCCAGACGCGTGCGCCCTCTTGTGCATCTGGCTAACATGGGTCCTGGGGACTCGAGCCTCAAACTGGGGTCCTTAGGCTTCACAGGCAAGTGCTTAACTGCTAAGCCATCTCTCCAGCCCAAATGCTAAGAGTTTTATGCATTCCCTGTTCTGAAGCAAGGCCTAGTGATTAAAAGGTGACTGTCCAGAACAACAGGTCCAGCTGGGGAGACCTCACGCCATTGTCCATTCTGATGGGACAGTGGCCATACCACAGAAGCTACCAAGGAGTTTGCTGAGCTCTTTGACCCTGACCACTCTGTCCTGGAAGCGTGGCTCCTGTCTCTCCGTGCTGGAGGGCGGAGCCCTGCTGTGGTCAGTTTTTCCACACTCAGCACTTACTACTCACTGCACTGTTGTTGCAAGCTCAATGTATTAGACAGTATTTCCTAAACAGTCTGAAGATCCATTAAAATAGTTGTATTGGACTGGAGAGATGGCTTAGTGGTTAAGGTGCTTGCCTTTGAAGCCTAAGGACCCAGGTTCGATTCCCCAGGACCCATGTAAGCCAGATGCACAAGGTGGCGCACACGTCTGGAGATCGTTTAGTGGTGGCTACAGGCCCCGGCACGTCCATCTTCTCTCTCTAATAAATAAATAAATACAAATATTTGTGTTGATTAGAGACTTAATTGTGCATCCTCAAGCAGTGTAGACAATGGTGTTCAGTCAGCTCCAGTGATTGATTTGAATGTCAAGTTAACCTGCAAACAAAAACACGCACACACATCAGTAGGTACAAAGCATACTGTTTAGAATGGTGGGGCATTCTAATGCTTGGTGAAGCTACAAAGAAAGGGACAGTAATGAGGTACTAAACTGGAAAATAATACTTAGAGTTAATATCCTTAAAAGGATTTTAACCCCTCTCCTTTTATGGTTTTGCCAGTAGGGACTTGCCCTAGCCCAGTTTGACCTGGAATTCCCTATGTAGTCTCAAGGCGGCCTTGAACTCACAGTGATCCTCCTCCTACCCTGGCCTCCCAAGTGCTGGGAATAAAGGCGTGCACCACCACAACCGGCCTAAAAATAACTTTCTACTTTGAAATAGCATGATACTTACCAGAAAGTAACAAGACGCTGAGTGTGGCGGTGTACACCTTTAATCTCAGCCCTCAGGAGTTGGAGGCAGGAGTTTGAGGTCAGCCTGGGCTTCTTAGACATTGCCTCAAAAGCAAAACAAACCAAGCACGGTAACACATCCCAGCATTTGGGATCAGAGTTCAAGTTCATCCTCAACTACATAGCAAGTTCAAAGCCAGCCTGGGCTGCAGGAGATTCTGTCTCAAAAAATAAAATGGGTCTGAAGAGAATCCTGAACATCCTAGGCCAGTTAGTCTGGTGGTCACAGCAGTAAACAGGAGAAAACCTATCTCAAAACAAAATGGAAGGTAAGGCCAACACTCAGAAGTTTCCTCTGAGACACCACACACACACACACACACACACACACACAAACACACATCTCTAACCTCCTTGAGTTGACAGTGTCTTGAAGAATCTACAGGTGTGATTAGTTTAAGGTGACGTCACACTGCAGCTGAGTGAGTTCATATCCACTGTGGATCCACACAGGATCTCCCCATGTAGCCCGGGCTGGCCTCAAACATGTGATCCTCTTGCCTCAAATTCCCTTGTGCTGAAATTAGAGGCCAGCACCACCACACTCAGCTTAGAACCATCTTTGTAACATCATCATAATGCACAAGGGGGTGCATGCATTTGGAGTTCATTTGCGTAGCTGGAAGCTCTGGCGTGCCCATTCTCTCACTTGTACTTCTAAGGAAATGAGATGAGCCCTTTGGATATATGCCTAGGAGTGCTATAGCTGGGTCATATGGTAGATCAATCTCTAGCTGTTTTAGGAACCTCCACACTGATTTCCACAATGGCTGGACCAGATTGCATTCCCACCAGCAGTGTAGAAGGGTTCCTCTTTTTCCACATCCCCGCCAACATTTATGATCATTTGTTTTCATGATGGTGGCCAATCTGACAGGAGTGAGATGGAATCTCAATGTAGTTTTAATCTGCATTTCCCTGATGACTAGTGACGTAGAACATTTTTTAGATGCTTACATGCCATTCATATTTCTTCCTTTGAGAATGCTCTATTTAGCTCCATAGCCCATTTTTTGATGGGCTTGTTTGATTCCTTATTATTTAACTTTTTGAGTTCTTTGTATCTCCTAGATATTAATCCTCTATCAGATATAGAGCTGGTGAATATTTTTTCCCATTCTGTAGGTTGCCTCTTTGCTTTATTCACTGTGTCCTTTGCAGTGCAAAATCTTTGTAATTTCATGAGGTCCCAGTGATTAATCTGTGGTTTTATTGCCTGAGCAATTGGGGTTGTATTCAGAAAGTCTTTGCCAAAACCAATATGTTGAAGGGTTCCCCTACTTTTTCCTCTAGCAGTTTCAAAGTTTCCGGTCTGATGTTAAGGTCTTTAATCCATTTGGACTTAATTCTTGTGCATGGCGAGAGAGAAGAATCTATTTTCATCCTTCTGCAGATATTTATCCAGTTTTCCAAACACCTATTTGATGAAGAGGCAGTCTCTTCTCCAATGAGTATTTTTGGCATTTTTATCGAATATCAGGTGGCTATAGCTACCTGGGCTTACATCTGGGTCCTCTATTCTGTTCCACTGATCTACATGTCTGTTTTTGTGCCAGTACCATGCTGTTTTTGTTACTATGGCTCTGTAGTATAGGTTAAAATCAGGTATGGTGATACCACCAGCCCTATTTTTGTTGTTCAGTATTATTTTAGATATTTGAGGTTTTTTGTGATTCCAAATGAATTTTTGGATTGTTTTTTCTATTTCCATGAAGAATGCCTTTGGAATTTTGATAGGGATTGCATTAAATGTGTAGATTGCTTTTGGTAAGATTGCCATTTTCACAATATTGATTCTTCCAATCCAGGAACAAGGGATGTTTCTCTACTTTCTAGTGTCTTCTGCAATTTCTCGCTTAAGAGTTTTAAAGTTCTCATTGTAGAGATTCTTTACTTCCTTGGTTTGGTTTATTCCAAGGTACTTTATTTATTTATTTTTTGATGCAATTGTGAATGGGAGTGATTCTCTGATTTCATCCTCTGTGTGTTTGTTTTTAGCATATATGAAGGCTACTGATTTCTGTGTATTTATTTTGTATCCTGCTACATGGCTGTAGGTTTTGATCAGCTCTAACAGTTTGCTAGTAGAGTCTTTAGGGTCCTTTATGTATAGAATCATGTCATCTGCAAATAATGATAACTTTCCAATTTGTATCTCTTTTATCCCTTTTATGTGTGTCTCTTGCCTTATTGCTATGGCTGAGACTTCCAAAACTATATTAAATAAAAGTGGGAACAGTGGACACCCTTGTCTTGTTCCTGATTTTAGTGGGAAAACTTCCAGTTTTTCCCCATTTAGTAATATGTTGGCTGTAGGCTTGTCATAAATAGCTTTTATTATATTGAGATATGTTCCTTCTATTCCCAGTCTATGTAGGACTTTTATCATGAAGGGATGTTGGATTTTGTCAAATGCTTTCTCTGCATCCAATGAGATTATCATGTGATTTTTGTCCTTCAACCCATTTATATAATGTATTACATTTATAGATTTGCGTATATTGAACCATCCCTGCATCTCTGGGATAAAGCCTACTTGGTCAGGGTGAATGATCTTTTTTTATTTTTATTATTTATTTATTTATTTGAGAGCGACAGACACAGAGAGAAAGACAGATAGAGGGAGAGAGAGAGAATGGGCGTGCCAGGGCATCCAGCCTCTGCAAATGAACTCCAGATGCGTGCGCCCCTTGTGCATCTGGCTAACGTGGGACCTGGGGAACCAAGCCTCGAACTGGGGTCCTTAGGCTTCACAGGCAAGCCCTTAACTGCTAAGCCATCTCTCCAGCCCGTGAATGATCTTTTTGATATATTCTTGTATTCTGTTTGCCAATATTTTGTTGAGAATTTTTGCATCTATGTTCATGAGGGAGATTGGTCTGTAATTTTCTTTTTTTGTTCTATCTTTGCCTGGTTTTGGTATCAGGGTGATGCTGGCCTCATAGAAGGAGTTTGGTAGAATTGCTTCTTTTTCTATTACCTGGAAAAGCTTAAGAAGCAATGGTGTTAGCTCTTCCTTAAAGGTCTGGTAAAATTCAGCAGTGAATCCATCTGGGCCTGGGTTTTTTTAGTTGGGAGATTATTGATAACTGTTCAGATCTCCATGTTTGTTATAGGTCTATTTAAGTGATTAATCTCAATTTGATTTAATTTAGGTAGGTCATATAAATCAAGGAAATCATCCATTTCTTTCAGATTTTCATACTTTGTGGAGTATATGCTTTTATAATATGTCCCTATGATTTTTTGAATTTCTCTGGAATCTGTTGTGATGTTACCTTTTTCATCTCTGATTTTATTAATTTGTGTCTCTTCTCTCTTTCTTTTGGTCAGATATGCTAAGGGTTTATCAATCTTGTTTATCCTTTCAAAGAACCAACTCTTTGTTTCATTAATTCTTTGGATTTTTGTTGTTGTTGTTTCTATTTCATTAATTTCTGCCCTAATCTTTATTATTTCTTCCCGTCTACTGAATTTTGGTTTGCCTTGTTCTTCTTTTTCCAAGGCTCTAAGGTGAAGCATTAAGTTGTTTACTTGTGACCTTTCTAATTTCTTAATATAGGCACTTAAGGCTATAAATTTACCTCTTAGAACTGCCTTCATTGTGTCCCAGAGATTTGGTATGTTGTGTTCTCATTATCGTTTGACTCTATAAAGTTTTTGATTTCCTTCTTTATTTATTCATTGACCCATTCATCATTTAGTAGTGTATTGTTCAGTTTCCATGATTTTGTGTATGCTCTATAGCCTTTCTTGCTACTGATTTGTAGTTTAATTCCATTGTGGTCAGATAGAATGCAAGGAATTATTTCAATTTTCCTGAATTTGTTAATATTTGCTTTGTGTCCTAATATATGGTCTATTTTAGAGAATGTTCCATGTGCTGCTGAAAATAATGTATATTCTGCAGCCTTTGGATGGAATGTCCTGTATATATCTATTAGGTCCATTCCTTCTATGACCTCATTAGTCCAGATGCCTTTCTGTTTGTTTTCTCCCGGGATGACCTGTCAATTGATGAGAGTGGGGTGTTAAAGTCACCCACCACCACTGTGTTTGGTGTTATCTGTGACCTTAGTTCTAATAGTGTTTGTTTGATGAATTTGGGAGCCCCCATGTTAGGTGCATATATATTTAGGATTGTGATGTCCTCCTGTTGGAGTGTGCCCTTAATCAATATAAAGTGACCTTCCTTATTTTTCTTGACCAACATTGGACTGAAGTCTACCTTGTCAGATATTAGGATAGCAACCCCTGCTTGTTTTCTAGGCCCATTTTCTTGAAATACTGTTTTCCAACCTTTAACCCTAAGATAATGTCTATCCTTTGTAGAAAGGTGAGTTTCTTGGAGACAACAAATTGTAGGATCCTGCTTTTTAACCCAGTCTGCAAACCTATGTCTTTTTGTTGGGGCATTGAGGCCGTTGATATTGAGATATTATTGAAAGGTGTGTATTTATGTTTGCCATTTTTTTGTGTGTGGTTCCAGTTCTACCTTTGTTTTCTTGTGTTAACTAGTATTTGAGAATTGCTTGTTTTTTCCAGGTTCCGTATATGTGTGCTTTTCCTTTTTTTCAGCATGGAGGATCCTATCAAGTATTTTCTGTAGAGCTGGTTTTGTCTTCAAATACTCCTTTAACCTGCTTTTGTCATGGAATGTCCTTATTTCTCCATCTATTTGAATGGATATCTTTGCAGGATAAAGTAACCTTGGTTGACAGTTGTTATCTTTCAGAACTTGGAATATATCACTCCAAGCCCTTCTGGCTTTTAAAGTTTGTGTTGAATAATCTGCTGTAATCCTGATGGGCTTGCCTTTGTAGGTAACTTGATTTTTCTCTCTAACTGCTTTCAATATTTTTTCCTTGGTTTGTGTGTTTGGTAGTTTGATTATAATATGACGAGGAGAGGTTCTTTCCAGGGTTTGTCTGGCTGGGTTTCTAAAGGTTTCCTATATCTGCATTGGCACCACTTTCCCAATTTGGGGGAAGTTTTCTATGATTTTGTTGAAGACGCCTACTATGCCTTTGGAGTGGAATTCTTTTCCTTCTACTATGCTCTGAATTCTTATATTTGATCTTTTCATAGTGTCCCGAATATCTTGAAATTCCTACTCATACTTTTCTATAAGTTTTTCTTTCTCTTTGTTGGCCTATATTAGATCTGCCACCTGGTGTTGTAGCTTAGATATTCTGTCCTCTCCTTCATCCATTCTACTGGTGAGATTTTGTACAGAGCTTTTTATTTCATTAACTGTGTTCTTCATTGCTAGTAATTCTGACTGGTTTTTCTTTATTATTTCTATTTCCTCATTTATGTCTTGTATTACCTTCTTTATTTCATTAAATTGGTGCCCTGCATCTTCTTTGATTTCCTCTTTGATTCCTTTGATTTCCTCTTTGATTTCTTCTTTGATTCCTTTGATTTGTTCTCTGACTTCTTTGAACATATTTACAATCATTCTTTTGAAATCTTTCTCAGGCATTTCCTCTAACTCATTCTCACTGGAGGTCATTTCTGGTGCATTAATACTTTTAGGTGGATTTATATTGTCTTGATTTTTAGTGTTTCTGGTGTTATAATGTATATATTTTTGCATCTTGAATTAAGTTAATGCTTGGATTTTCTAGCTAGCTGGGTATTCTGAGCTGTATCAATTGATTTGATGTTATATATCTTCAGATTAGGAGCTTAAGGTGTTAGATGTGTCTCTTAAGACTCTCAGAGTATCTACAAAGGTGTTCCTAGGGGTTGAGTTTCCCTGCTATGGGAGTATTCAAGTAGGCTGAGTGGAATAAAATACAGGGAGATTCTAAAATTTAACTAAACACTGTACCCATTCAATCAAAAACATCACCGAGTATTTATGCAAGAGTAGTTATTATAACAACTCAATCCTCTATCAACAAAGAGGTTAAGATTTCTGGTCTGTTGAGGGATCCAAGTCAGCTTGTGACCAAGTAAGAGCCTTCCCTGGTGCAATCCCAGTTACCTTTTTGGATGATTTTGGTCTCAGTCAAGGTGATGGCTGGGCCGTCGGGCTGCTGTTCTGATTTCTGGAGCTGGGCACTGTTTTTTCCTGCGGGGCAAACCGAGCCTGGCAACTGTGGCCCTGCAGATCAGCACCCCCACTGCTGGAACTGCCACTGCTGCTCCTGAAGCTGCTGCTGCTGGATCTGTCACTGCTGGGGCCACTGCTGCTGATGCCAGAGACACTGATGTTGCTGCCAGACCCTGCTCCTGCTTGGGTCCCTCTGTTGGCTCAAGTTGGCGTGGCCAGTCCCAGGACCGCTGCTCTGATCGCTGGAGCTGGGCTCAGGCAGTGGGGGAAGGGAGGGAGCCGCAGCTGCTCTAGTTCTCTTGCTGTTCCACGTGTTCTTCTACCTTGTGATCTGTGATACAGTATGCACACATGAAACTGACATCTTCACCTCTTCAAGTTCAGGGTTGCAATTTCATTTACACTGCACAGCTGTCACCACTGCCCATCTCCAGGAGCCCTTTCCTCTTCCCAGACTGAAACCCTTCCCTCATTGACAACAGTCCCCACATCACCCCACCCCCACCCGAGGTACACTCCCCGCTTGCTGTCTCTGTGGCTTTAGCAGTGACCTCAGTCCTGATCCGCAGGTCGGTGGGATCAGACAATACCTGTCTGCCTGTGCCACCCGCCGCCTTTCGCTTAGACAAGGTTTTCAAAGTGGTGTCACACTATTCCTTTTCTATTTTTTTTTATTGTTAAATTTTGTGGGAGGGTGTGTGTGCATGTGTGTATGCATGTTCATATGTGTGGGGGATATGCATGTATGTGGAGGCCAGAGGACAACCTCAGGTGTTACCCCAATAACACCATCCACTTTTGAGACAGGGTTTCTTGTTGGCCTGGAGCTCACAAATCAGGCTAGACTGGCTGGCCAACCTGCCTCAGGGGTCCTCTGCCTCTGCCTCAACCTCCCCAGTGCTGAGATTACAGGCTTATGCCACCACACCCAAACTTTTATATGGACATAGGGGATCAAACTCAGGCCTTCATATATGTAAGGCCAGCACTTCCCACTGGGCTACCTCCAGCCCCATTCTTTTTTTTTAGCTTTTCGGGGTAGGGTTTAGCTTAGGCTGACCTGGAATTCACTCTGTAATCTCAGTGTGGCCTTGAACTCACAGAGATCCTTCTACCTCTGCCTCCTGGGTGGTAGGATTAAAGACATATGCCACCATGCTCGGCTCTTTTTCTTTTTTTTTTTTAACTGAATAATATTCCATTATGTGGTTAGCCCACATGTTGCTTATCAATTTGCCTATTAACATTTGGGCTATTTACACTTCTGAGTGATTGTGAGCAATGTTGCTATGAACATTTGTAGACATAAAAGGGAGTCTCTGTTTTCACTTCTTTGGGTCCCCCCATCTGGAAAACTCTGGAGCGTTGGTTAAAGGATTAGTCCTGGGGTCAGACAGCGCTGGGAAGTAGACTGTAGATGAGGCTATCCTGCAATGGCTGATGCCAGGTACCAGGTACGCATGCGCCGCTTCCTTTCCTACAGCTTTGGCCCCAGCTGAGCATCCAGGACCCGTGACCTTGTGGCCCTCCCTCTGCTCAGACACTATGCCTACCGGCTTCTGTAGTTGGGATGTCTCTTTAAGAAGAAATAAAGAACAGAAACATCAGGGGAAAACTGTGGTGGCCAGAGGGAAGTCTGCTCTATTATTCACTTCCACGCACAGACCTCATTTGTACTGACCTTTGAGTGGGAACTGAGTGCTGGGTAATCGGCCTGTACTCAGACTTCGCCATGGCCCCGGGAGGCCACACTGTCCTCTGAAGCCAGATGCTGGTCAAATGGATGACAGAGCCAACGCCACATCTGGGCCGTTCTAGAGAGGGAAAATCAGGTGGCGCCTCGTGGGGCCGCCACCTCCGGAGTTAACGCAGCCCTGGATTCTGAAGGCATACGGGGCTTCGGCTGTCTTAGGCTTGGGCCCTTCTGTCCCCTCAGGCTTCATTGCTACATTAAAGCTGACACTGGAATTGGAATAGAAGATGCAGGTCGAGGATCACTCCAGGCTTGTGAACATGCAGCCTGCCCAGCGGTTCTGGGGCAGCCGTGGGAGCTGCCGTTCCAGCAAGGAGCCCGGAGGAGCTAGCGCGTGGAGCAGTGGATGGGCCTCTCTTACTTCTTCCTAGGCAAACACCCTTTTAGCTGTCTCCGGACATGACAACTTCTTCTTCCTCCTAGCATCTAACTGGTAGCTCATCACCATTAGCAGACAGATCACCTGAGTTTGTGTGTATGTGTGTGTGTGTGTGTGTGTGTGTAAGCTGCAAAAATAACAATACCAACTTTTAAAAAAATTATTTATTGCTGGGCGTGGTGGCACATGCCTTTAATCCCAGCTCTCGAGAGGCAGAGGTAGGAGGATTGCCATGAGTCCAAGACCACCCTGAGACTACATAGTGAATTCCAGGTCAGCCTGGGCTAGAGGGAAACCCTACCTCGAAAAATAAATTTAAAAATTATTTATTCATTTCCATGCAGAGAAAGATAGAAGAGAGACAGAGAGAATGGGTGTGCCAGGGCCTCTAGCTGCTGCAAATGAGCTCCAGACACTGCAAAAGATTTCCAGATGCATGCGCCACTTTGTGCATCTGACTTTGCATGGGTGCTGGGGAAACAAACCCAGGGGGTTAGGCCTTGCAGGCAAGTGCCTTAACCATTTAGCTATCTCTCCAGTCCCACCAACTTCTTTTTAACAGTAGGAAATGCACAAAGGGTGTACAAAAAGAATATGCCAGTCATGTTTAATTTATACCACTCTCAAAATTTCTCATTCATTATTAATGAGTCAAACAGCTCCTCCGGTGTTAAAACCACAACCACAGGACTCCCTCTGGCCCAGTGTCGTAGGTCTTCCACCTTCCATGACATCTGAGGCAGGCGTCATCCTCCCATTCCACAGATGAGCTGACGCACACTTGAGAGTGGCTTAGGCCCAGCGTGGTGGCACATTCCTGTGATCACAGCACTCGGGAGACTGAGGAAGGAGGATTGCAAGTTCAAGCCAGCCTAGCTACAAAAAGAGACTTTGTCTCAAAAGAAATAAAATTAAACAGGCGATAAAGTGGCTTCTGCCTTGGGGGCTGTAGGCCTAGCAGGGACAGAACAGGACTGTGCATTTAGGCATTTTCACTGTCCCACACTCCATCGAGGGAGACTGGCATCGGTGCCCCGTAGACATGTCCTCACTACCCTTTACTTTTCGAAGAGGAACTGGTAGGCCCAGAAGAAAAAAGGACCTGTGTTCTGGGATTTTCCTCATGCTCCAGCTGCAGTGACCACTTACCCAAGTAGGGATTTTTTTAGTTTATTTTTTCGACCACAGATGGTTCATCCAAGAGACCAGAGTATCACCCCATGGGCTTGGCTTACTCTGAAAGACACTTTGTCTCAATGGAAGACTGAAGCTAGTTTTTGTTTGTTTGTTTTTGGTTTTTTGAGGTAGGGTCTCATTGTAGCCCAGGCTGACCTGGAATTCACTATGGAGTCTCAGGGTGGCCTTGAACTCACAGCAATCCTCCTACCTCTGCCTCCCGAGTGCTGGGATTAAAGGCATGTGCCACCACGCCCGGCTGATGCTAGTTTTTGATACATTTTCTACTCTTTTTTTTTTTTTTTTTTTTGCATACACACGTGTGTGCACTCACAGGTGTGCATGCATGTGGGGGTCAGAGGTCAACCTAGGGTGTCGTTCAACTTTTTTAAAAATTATCAAATTACATCATTTGATTAGTTAGTATTAATAAGTTATACATATTGAGCACAACTCTTCAAAAGACATGGCCCCATTGCCAAACACATAAATGTTAAGTATTAAAGTTATAGCAGTAAGATGTCACTTAAAAAAATATCCTCCCGGGCATGGCAGCGCACGCCTTTAATCCCAGCACTCAGGAGGCAGAGGTAGGAGGATTGCCTTGAGTTCGAGGCCACCCTGAGACTAGATGATGAATTCTAGGTCAGTCTGGGTTAGAGCAAGACCCTACCTCAAAAAAAACAAAAGCAAACAAAAAAAAATTCCTTGTTCTGCTAGTTAGCCCTGATCTCAACAATAACTATTTCTTCAAACTAGATTTGCAAAAGATTTTATCACCTATGATAACTATACATAATAAACATAAGGTTTAATACCTTATGCAGAAGGTACTTTAGTTGTTTTTTTTGTTTTTGTTTTTGTTTGGTTTGGTTGGTTTTTCGAGGTAGGGTCTCACTCTAGCCCAAGGTGACCTGGAACTCACTATGTAGTCTCAGGGTGGCCTCAAATTCTCGGCGAGGCTCCCACCTCTGCCTCCTGAGTGCTGGGATTAAAGGTATGTGCCACTACACCTGGTAAATGAGAATGTATACTTTTAAAGTAACCATTACCAACATCCACTCAACGCCTTCCATTTCAGTACCATGTGGACTTGAAAATTCAAGTTATGCAATGATGGCATAAAAATATCAAACTAGGGCTGGAGAGATGGCTTAGCGGTTAAGCACTAGCCTGTGAAGCCTAAGTTTTGAGGCTCAACTCCCCAGGACCCACATTAGCCAGGTGCACAAGGGGGTGCACGCATCTGGAATTCATTTGCAGTGGCTGGAGGCCCTGGCACACCCATTCTCTCTCTGTCTATCTGCCTCCTTCTCTCTCTGTCTGTCGCTCTCAAATAAATAAAAAATAACAAAAAAAATTTTTAAAAAATATCAAACTACAATATTTTAGCCTTATGTATTTGAAGTCATCAAGTTTCCGACGCCTCAGTGACGATGCTTAATTTCTAAGCCTGTGCTTATGGGAAACCAAATGTTGCAGTCACTCCGGAAGAGTGAACACTTTATCTAAGAAAACACTTGTTTGTTTGTTTTTTCAATTAACTTTCATCTTGCTCTGTGCTTTTGTTTGGACTGAGATTTTCCATTTAAATGAAGAAAGAGAACTCACATCTCGTCAGGTAGGCAATAATATTCATCTCTCCCTCTTCCTCAAGAGCAGCCTTCCTCCTCACATGTGTCAGAGCCCCAGGGACAGCCCCCAAATCCATCCAGATGCCTACTGGCCCTTGTCACTTCGGGGTCCGCCACTGCCCGGCTCCCTACACCCTCCTGCTCGGGGATGGAGGGGGTCCCACTCCCCAGGCCCGCCCAGCCGGCCAGCATCCCAACCCAGGAGCTAGCCTGTGGAGACTGTCCTCTTGTCCAGCCCGTTCTATTTGAGACAGGCTCTCTCCTTGGCCTGGAGCTTAGACTGACTGGCCAGTGAGCCCCAAGGGTGCGCCTGTCTCTGAGCCCACAGGGCTGGGATTAGGCACACACCACCCACCATGTCTGGCTGTTTTGAAGGAGGATTCTGGAGACTGAACTTGGATCCTCGTAGTTGCAAGGCCAGCACCGCCCACTGACCTATCTCCCCAGCTTGCTTTCTACTTTTTCAAAACTATTTTATTTTCATTTCTTTTTTATGAGAGAGAGAGGAGAGGGATCAGAAAGAGAGAAAACTGGGCACACCAGGGCCTCTAGGCACTGTAAACCAACTCCAGACGCAGATGCTGCCATGTACAGCTGGCTTACGTGGGTTCTGGGGAAATGAACCTGGGTCATTAGGCTTCGCAGGCAAGTACCTTAACAGCTAAGCCATCTCTCCAGCCTAAGTTTTGTACTTTTTAATCCAAATTTACATAAAAGTACAGAGAACAGTGCAGCTTTGGCTCCCATTGCCAAGAAGGTCACTGTCGACACGACTGGTCATCTCCTCCTTGCCTTGCCACCCCTCTCCTGGACTGCTCTGTAGCTGGTCCCTGCCTTTTTTCCCAGGGACCACCGCTCTCAGCAAAGCAACTAAGGAGGAAAGGTAATTGCTTCCCCATGTAACCCAGGTTTTAGGGCAAAAGCCCGACTCTGACAGCCCAGTAGGCCAGGCTCAACCACCATCCCCAGATGCCGATCAAAGAGCCCCAAGGCAGTGAAAAGCAGAAGTACTCCGTGTGACCACTTTGGGAAGAGTGACAGGTGATAGGGTCCAGCGACTCCAGAGTCTATCTTTGGAATCCTGAAACGAGCATTAGATTTGAGGTAAGAATTGGAGCAGCGGGGGGCAAGAGGTCTGTGTAACTAAGCACTCCTGGTCAAGGTGTGGGCTGGTTGGCCATTGTCTCAGAGATCCTTTGGAAAGTGAGTCTGAAGAAGTGGTCAGTCAGCAAACAAGAAGAAAAGAAAAGAAAAAGCTGGCATGGTGGCTCATGCCTTAAGTCCCAGCACTCAAGAGGCAAAAGTTAGAGGATCACTGTGAGTTCAAGGCCAGCTTGGGACTACAGAGAGAGTTCCAGGTCAATGCCTGGGCTAGAGTAAGACACTAACACACACACACAAAAGCAAGGGCTGGAGATATGGCTTAGTGGTTAAGGTGATTGCCTGCAAATCCAAAGGACCCAGGTTCAATTCCCCAGGACCCATGTAAGCCAGATGCACAAGGGGGCACATATGTCTGGAGTTCATTTGCAGTGGATGAAGGCCCTAGTGTGTGCATTCTTTCTCTCTTTCTCTCTCTTCTGCCTTTCTCTCTTAAATAAATAAATAATGCCGGGCGTGGTGATGCACGCCTTTAATCTCAGCACTCTAGAGGCAGAGGTAGGAGGATCGCCATGAGTTCGAGGCCACCCTGAGACTTCACAGTGAAGTCCAGGTCAGCCTGAGCTAGAGCGAGACCCTACCTCGAAAAAACAAACAAACAAACAAAAAAAAAAAACAAATAAATAAATAAGCCTGGTGTGGTGGTACACGCCTTTAATTCCAGCCCTTGTGAGAAGGAGTAGGAGGATTACTGTGAGTTCCAGGCCACCCTAAGATTACATTGTGAATTCCAGGTCAGCCTGGACTAGAGTGAGACTGTACCTCAAAAAACCAATATATACATACATATATGTATATGCATGTGTGTTTATTTTAATCAAAGAAAAATAAAAGTGGTCACTGTTGCCATCACCTGAGGGGACAGTCTGGTTCTCCAGGGTATGGCGTGACCATCATAGTTAATGTGCCCCCATGTGGATATCCTGTGTCTTGCAGGCTCACTTTGGCCAGGAGTGGCTTGAGTCCCCTATCACATGAATGCTTACTGGACTGTCCTGTTGTTCCTGGGACCCAAGGTGGCTCCAGAGGGAAGGTTGAGGCAGCAAACACAGGAGGACAAGTGAGGCCAGTGATGAGGCTCTACCTCACTTAGACCTGAGCCACACGGGACAGTCGAACATTCCCGAATGCCTCAGTGATGACAGGATTTAAAACAGGATATGTGGTAAGGATTTCAAGGCAGAGATGGTCTTTACAGTCCTGGGTGTGAGCCAGGCATGGTGGCACATGCCTTTAATCCCAGCACTTGGGAGGCAGAGGTAGGCGGATCACCATGAGTTCGAGGCCACCCTGAGACAACATAGTGAATTCCAGGTCAGCCTGGGATAGAGCAAGATCCTACCTGGAAAAAAAAAAAAAAAAAAAAAAAACCACCCTGCAACATGGAATAGCCTGAAACACACTGCCAAGTGATAGATGCCTGTCTGGAAAGGTTGTCCTCTAGATGATTCTATTCTGGAAAAGACAAAACTATGGATGGAGACAGCATTTGTGTGTAAGTGTGGTGTGATATGTAAAGTTTATGCATGTGTATACGCAGATGCCCTGTGTGCCCTGTGTGCATACGTGTGCAGAGACCAGAGGAAAACATGGGTTCCTTTGGTATCATTTGACCAGGTATTTCCTTAAGATGGGGTCTCTCAACCTAGAGCTGCTGTCCACCAGCAAACCCCAGGGGTTCTCTGGTCTCCACCCCTTTACTGGGGTTACAGATGCATGACCATGCCCAGCATTTTTGTTTTGTTTTGTTTTCTCAAGGTAGGGTCTCACTCTAGCCCAGGCTGACCTGGAATTCACTCTGTAGTCTCAGGGTGGCCTCGAACTCACTGCGATCCTCCTACCTCTGCCTCCCGAGTGCTGGGATTAAAGGCATGCGCCACAACACCCGGCCCTTGCCCAGGTTTTTTATGTGGTTTTTAGGTGGTAAGCGCTCAACTACTGAGCCATGTCCCCAGCCTCTAAGAGGTAATTTGTTTGCCAGGTGCTTTGAACAGTGGGGAGAAAGACATGGGGGTGGGGGTGTCACACAAGGGACCTTTAGGGCAGTGAACTATTCTTGGTGATACTACAATGGTGGGTGCAAATCACGACCTGTGTCAGACTCCACTGAATGAATAACTCAAAAAGAGAACTCTTACAGAAATGTCAGACTAGCAAAAAAAAAAAAAAAAAATGCATTGGTTCACAGTTATAACAAGTGACCCACACTAATGCCATCTATGAATAATAATAATGTAAATGCTAGGGTAGGGCTTATGGGAACCATAGTATTGTATTTTATGGTTGTTGTTAGATATGGACATATTTTGTATATAAACAACACATGTTAGTACCATCCTTTCCCTCCTCCCTGCCCTTTTCTGAAGAGGCCTTCCTCATTGGGGATGAAGGAACTGTAGTTTTTTAAATATATATATATATATATATATATATATATATATATATATATACACACACACATATATATATATATATATATATATATATATATATATATATTTCTTTGCAAGCACAGAGAAAGGGGGTGAGGGTATAGGCACCAGGGTCCTTGCCCAGCCTATAGTGCCACACCCAGGACTTCTGGTTTGTTTTTTTTTTGGGTTGCGCGAGGTTGGGTTTCGCTCTAGCCCAGGCTGATCTGGAATTCACTATTGTAGTCTCAGGGTAGACTCGAACTCACAGCGCTCCTTTTATCTCTGCCTCCCGAGTGCTGGGATTAAAGGTGTGCACCACCGCACCCAGTTCCTCCGTGGTTTTTGGTGGCTGCACAGCTCATTTCTTTTAGCTGTCCCGTGATATCCGCAGTTGCTCATGAATCGTGGCCATCATGAACGAGGCGGCCGCCATCATTCCCCTGCTGCTGTGTGTACAGATGCGCAGTTCCCCACTCATCGGCCTGAATGCCAAGGACGGTGGTTGCTGTATGTGTCATACGTTGTTTTGAGTGACTCGCAGAGGTCTGTCTTTGCTGAATGTATTCAAACAGGACATTCTTTAAAAAGTGATTGGCGGGTAAAGTGCTCTGAATTCTAACTAATGGTGCAATGAAGTTTTACACCCTATACACACGCCAGCAGACTCCCTTGTGGCCTCTGTCATTACCCACATCATCCCCGGCCCCCGAGACAACCTTGTCCTGAGTTCTACCATCATCTATTAGCTGCTAGCTGGGCAGCTTCCACCCTCAGCTTTTTTGAACGTGGGCTTTTGTGATGGGAACAGGCAGTGACCGTCTGCTTCATTTTGTAGCTACTTTCATCACTAAATTGCTCCTGCACACTTTCTGGGCAGATACCTTCTGGCTTTGCACGTCAGTGAATGAGTGAGCATAGCTGTGTGTCAATAAAACTTTATTTACAAAACCAGGTGGTGGGCCAGATTTGGGCTGCCGTTTGCTGCATCTGTATAGAGCTATTTCCTCTGTCGGTTCATGCTGAGGGCTCACCCCACTTCTGTGTTTGTACATCCTTTGCACAATTAGGACCTCAGTGAGGTTTCCACATACTACAGGTTGAGAAGCTACTGTGGGTCTCTATAGGGAGAAAGACAATGGGTGTCCATCCCAGGGTCCAGAACCATGGACAGGGGCTTACAACTCCATTACAAATAACGGCAACTTGGACAGAAGCCCTTGAAGTTCTCTCCTCCTGGACAACACTGGTCATCCATTGCCCCTTTCCACGGTGGGGTCATTTTCTCTCCACCTGTCCTTAGGGTAGCAGCCTCCTGCCTGATGTGTGGGTGGGAAGTGTCCAATGCGGAGTAGAAAAGTCATCCACAGAGCACGAGGAAGGCTCTTCTAGGGGAGGAGAGACCAGGAGACCTGAGAGACCCCCCCCCAAAAAAATGCTCTCCCAGGCATAAAAGAGAGAAAGTTGTGGTTGCTGGGGAACGTCAGTGAGGCTCAGGGGCGGAGCCAGGCTGAGTGACTACGGGGTTAGATGGTAACCGTTGTTTCCAGTTGTGAAGCCCGTGTTTCTAAACTCTACACGCACCACCCCACACCATCGCTTCAGTGTCCTTAAAGAGGCTACTGTCTAGCTACACCCCACTTTACAGAAGGCCGAGGCCTTGAGGCGTTCCATCCCGTAGAGGAGGCAATGTGCTCTGCAGAGAACAGAGAACCCAGGTATCTAGAGCTGGGCAGCTCAGAAGCATCACCGTATTTGCCTCTTGATGGAAGGAGCAGGAAGCTAGTGGTCCTGAGCCGTGGGATTGCTACTGTTCCCTCCCCCCCCCCCGTGTGTGTGTGTGTGTGTGTGTGTGTGTGTGTGTGTGTCTTGGGCCACAGCCTGCAAAGCTCTGAAGACCAGAAGACTAGTCACCTTAGTAATGAATTAGCCTGATGTTGCCAAACGGCCACCTCCAGATGTGGACTGAATGAGGGTCCGGTGGCAGTAGTGCCTCCTAGGAAGAGCTAAGGATGGCCAGGAAATGACCCCACTTAAGATGACCCTTCAGTAGTTAGAATTTTTCTGCATTTTATTTTAGGTAAACCCCAGCCAAAAGGGAAAAGGGAAAGTGGGCAGACGGGACTTCAAGTTGATGAACTTCCAGGTTTGCCTGAATCAAGGCACACTCCAGTCCCTCTCAGGCGTTTCTCCAGATGTGTGTGCGCGTGTGTATTTGAGAAGGTCTCACTCACTGTGTAGCCCAGGCTGGCCTTGAACTCATGATCCTGCTGCCTCAGCCTCCTCAGTGACAGAGTAAGGTATGTGGATGCTTGTGTTGTAGGTGGTTTTTGTTAGTTTGTTTTGAGGCAGGGCCTCACTTTGTAGTTTACAATGGCTTGAGGCTTTTTTTGCCCTCTACCTACGGGCTCCAGGGCAACTATCTGCCCGCTGGCCAGCGCCACACAGTCATCCTGCACCTGTCTCTCTGCAGACACTCGTGTCTAATCCACACACAGGAGATCCCTTCTGACCACCTGCCCTGTGCTCCTCGCTCCCTAAAAAAGGCAGCTCCTGCTGCTGCTGCGGCCCGAGGGCCTTCCCCCGGCCCTTGTTCCTTCCTGAGTTCAAGCACCATCTTCCCCTGGAGCACACTGTGGAGCCCTTAGCATGAGCTCACCTGCCACTCATGTGTCATGACCATTCCCTCTCCCTGGGAACACCCCTGTCCCCCCCCCCGCCCCCCAGCGACATGAGAGCTCTGCCTTGTGGGTGACACATAAGTCAGTGGAATAATCCAGACTTTACCTTTAGGGAACTGGTCACTGTCATCGCTAGGTGAGAAGACAAGAGATGACAGTCTCGTTTCACTTCAGAAGGTGACACTGTTCCAGAAAAGGGCACGTGACGTCTGGAGTCCAGTTAGGGGAAAGTCCCGGGTTCTGCAAGGGCCACCCGGCAAGTGGGACGTGGCCCAGAACTGCTAAGGCAGCCGTGTGCTCCTGGGCCGCTGCCTGAGCTCTGCGGGGTAAGTTTAATGCCCTTCCCCTCGGCTCTTGAGACTCAGAGCACCTCCGGACTTGTCCCCCAGGCATCCTCTGGCCACCTTCTTCCACCTGTTCTTCCGAGTAAGTGCCATCGTCGTCTACGTGTGCTGTGACTGGTTCAGCAGGAGCTTCGTGGGCTGCTTTATTACCGTGCTTCTCCTGCTGGCCTTCGACTTCTGGTCGGTGAAGGTGAGGCACCCTGCGCTAGGGACACACGGGCCTTGCTCCCAGGTGGTGACGGCCCCTCCGCATGTGGGACCCTGAGGTGCTTTGCTCAAAACTGCTGATATGAGCCAGGCGTGGTGGCACACACCTTTAATTCCAGCACTCAGGACGCAGAGGTAGGAGGATCTCCATGAGTTCGAGGCCACCCTGAGACTCCATGATGAATTCCAGGTCAGCCTGGGCTAGAGTGAGACCCTACCTCAAAAAAAAAAAAAAAAATCTGCTGATATGTACTTACAAGCACTGAACCTGTATCATTTAATGTCCGAGGGCTCCAGCCACTGCTAACAAACTCCTGACTATGTGCCGCCTTGTGCATCTGGCTTACGTGGGTACTGAGGAACCGACCCTGGGTCCCTGGGTTTCACAGGCAAGTGCCTCCTCAGCTGCTAAGCCATCTCTCCAGCCCAATAATTTTTTAAAAAATTATTTTGCAAGGCATGGTGGTGCACGCCTTTAATCCCAGCACTCAGGACACAGAGGAAGGAGGATGGCAGTGAGTTCGAGGCCACCCTGAGACTACATAGTGAATTCCTGTTCAGCATGAGCCACAGTGAAACCCTACCTCAAAAACACAAAAGAAAAAAATTAATTGAATTTGAGCTAGCAGGAGAGAATGGGAGCACCAGGGCACTTAGGAGGCTGCAGCAGGAGAATGGAGTTCAAGTCCAGCCTGTGCCATATCAGCTACTTTGCCCATGACATGCTTATATATCCACTTGTCCTTTTTCTTCAGAATGTGACCGGGAGACTCATGGTGGGGCTCCGATGGTGGAACCAGATAGATGAGGATGGGAAAAGCCACTGGATCTTTGAAGCCAGAAAGGTGTGTCCCGGGTCAGGCCACTCACGAGGGAGATGGCTGCAGGAAGTTTGCGTGGTTCCCCGTGGCTTGTATCTGACCCCCACCCTGCACAAAAGCCCGAAAGCAGCGGTCGCCGCATGGCCTCTGCAGCCGCCCTTGCTGGTTCTGAACCCGGCCGCTCTCCCGCCCAGGTCTCGGAGAGCCCCACGGCCGCCACGGAGGCAGAGGCGCGCATCTTCTGGCTTGGCCTCGTTGTCTGCCCCGGGATATGGACCGCGTTCTTCTTCAGCACCCTGTTCTCCCTGAAGCTCAAGTGGCTGGTGAGACCACAGCAGCCCCCCCCCCACCGCCTGGGGGGGCGGGAGCGGGTTTCAGGGGTCACACGTGGGCACACTGAAACAATGCGGCCGCGCCCACACTCAGACGCACAGGTGGGAGGACCACCATGCGCTGGGGGCCTGTGTTACAGAGATCCTACTTCAAAAGACATGGCTGGAGAGATGGCTTAGCGGTTAGGCGCTTGCCTGTGAAGCCTAAGGACCCCTGTTCGAGGCTCAATTCCCCAGGACCCACGTTAGCCAGATGCACAAGGGGGCGCACGCGTCTGGAGTTGGTTTGCAGTGGCTGGAGGCCCTGGTGCGCCCATTCTCTCTTACCTCTTTGTCTGTCACTCTCAAATAAATAAAAATGAAAAACAAATTTAAAAAAAATGTGAAAGTGATGATTAAAAGGCTTCTGGAGGATCTGTGCTCTGCAACCAATTTCAGGATTATTTTCATCCCTCCAAAAATCCAGTTTCCCCATTCTCACTTATCTTTCTACACAGGCTGACCTATTCTGGGATATACTACAAAACATGGGACCGTGTAACAGTTCTTTTTTTTTTTTTCTTTTTTGAGGTATGGTCTCACTCTAGCCCAGGCTGACCAAGATCTCACACTGTAGTCTTAGGCTGCCTCAAACTCAGTGATCCCCCTACCTCTGCCTCCCAAGTGCTGGGATTAAAGGCACGTAACAGGTCTTTTGTAACTAGCTTCTTCCATTGTTTTTCAGGTCCATCTGAACGGGAGTGTGCACATGCACGCACGTGTGTGCACTGATCTAGTAGTGCACTGTATGTGCAAAGCACATTTCTTGTCCATGAGTTGATGTCAGTTGGTTGTTGGCAGGTTTTTGGTTCTTGTGAGCAGCGTTGATTAGAAAGGAGCTTATTTCTCAGGTTCTAGAGGGGAGCCCAGGGCCTTGTGCATGGGGGCAAGTGCTCGACCACTCAGCTGTGTCTTCAGCTGCAAAGATGTTATGTTTTTTTTTTTTCGTTATAAACAGTGTGCTGTCCTTTGTTGGGTAGGAGCCCCTACTGAGGAGGTATAAACTACCTGTGCTGAAGTTTTATTTGGGAGGTATGGGTATGGGATTTCAACGTCACGGACTGGTATAAGCAACACTGTGAGACTCCAGAGTTTGGCTCACATCCTAGGGCAGTTTCCGTTTCTGTCTACTCCAGTCTCCTCTCAGTGATGACAATGGTCCCGGCCCCTTGCTTGCTTGGGCCCAGGCCAGCAGCCTTGCCCTGCCTTGGCGTGTGCCCCCAAGTTCCCCTTGCTTTGCCCTACGCAGGCTCTTGTGATTGCCGGGATTTCCCTGCAAGCTGCGAACCTCTATGGCTACATCCTCTGTAAGATGGGAGGCGAGAGTGACATCAGCAAGGTCGCGGCCAGCTTTCTGTCCCAGACAGTGTTCCAGACGGTGAGTGACCGAGGTCTCACTCTGCACTCTCACGGCCAGGCGCTCAGGGTAAAGAACTGTGGACAACTGCAGCGTGCAACATTTCAGTATCAACTGGCTGCTGCTGTTCTGCTTTTCACATTTTTTTTTCAAGGTATGGTCTTGCTTTAGCCCAGGCTGACCTAGAATTAGTCCCAGGCTGGCCTTGAACTCACAGTGATCCTCTTACCTCAGCCTCCCGAATGCTGTGATTAAAGGTGTGTGCCACCATGCCTGGCTGTTTTGTTTTTTTACTGTGTAAATATATATAAAACTGACTAAGCTAAGCCTTTCAGATGTGAGGATCTGGGCATGAAGTACACTCACAATGCTGCACGCTGTCACATCTCTGGATTTGACAGTCCTATCAGCAGTCACATTGTGTCCTTTTGTGTCTGTCATTTAATTTAGGTGATTTTCAAAACTACATAACTAAGGGGAGAATCACAAAGCCTTGTTTGAGGCCAGCAGATGCAGGAGCAGGCTCCCTGTGTGATAGTTTGAACACCTTCAGTGTGAATGGAGCTGTGTGATGCCGTGTGGTACTAGGTGACATCCCAGTGAGGCTGCTCTCTTGTCAGGCTGGGAGCCATGGTCTTCCCCCCCCCCACCCCCCGCAGGCCTCAACAGATGACCCTCAGAAGCCTGGGCTCGATGTGCTGGAGCTCCGCCAGCATTAGGTGAGTGGGACTTGAAGCCAGCGGTCTGGGACCTCATTGGCTGTGCATCTCCTGCCACTCTGTGCCCAAGGTCTGGACAGGCTGTCCAAGGTGGCCAGTCACACATCCAGGCTGGTTCTCACTGTGTGGGGCCTACCCGGGGCTCTGGGGATCCATAGGTCTTCAGGGGAGTCCCACCCTCCTCACATGGACCCCAGCAAATCCAACCACACTGCAGGTGTAGAGGAAGGGGCGGAGGGGCAGGGAGAACAGGAGGGAAGAACAAGGGGCTTGCCCACCTTCTAGTGCCCCGCCCTGGCGTGAGGTGGACGACCGGGAGCCACCCTCCCCTCCACTCTCAGTTCCTTTGCCGCAGCCCCACCACGAGGTTGATGGAGTTTACATCTCTCTCAAAAGCACCTTGGAGATGGCGTGCTGGGCACATGTTCTAAAGGGAGTGTGCAGACCACAGGCTGTTGTCCCATAGGTGACTTGTGGGCTCCCAGCTGAGGCCTGCACGCCAACCCCAGAGCGAGGGATGCTGGTGCCTCTGCTGCTGACCTTTCCCTCCCTCAGGTGGGGGCTGCTTGAAAGAGATCCACGGCGAAACCACACTCGTCCCTCTGTCCCTGCCTAGGCTGACTTACTACCAGAGGCAGAGACGGCTCAGACCCGAGGCCCGCGATCCAGCATGGGTCAGCAGTGTGGCTCCCGCCCTCCCACCCTTGGACCCCGCCCAGGAAGCAAGTCTCCTCGAGGGACAGGTGTAGGGAGATGTTTAGTTTAGAATGGCACATGTGTGAAGAATGGCCTGTACCTACAGAACAGAAAAAGTGGACAGATTAAAGTGTCTCTGAGGTGACTTCAAACCAAGTCCGTGTCTGGTCCCTTTTTATTTGTGGCTCCGGCTATCTGTCCCCTGCAGGTTCTGCAGCTGGGGTCCCTGTGGCCTTCAGCACTGTCCCGTTTCAGGAATTGACGTGGTTCTTGTTGTTTGACTGGTGGGAACCGCAAAAGCCCTGGATCCCTGGAAGACAGGACAAGACAAGAGGAGCGGCAGCCCGGCAGCCCTCTGCCTGCGGGCCGGGGCCGGCTGCTGCACGTGGCTGGCTGCGGGGCATGTGTTTGGGGTTCCCATTGACTTGTTTGTTTTTCAAGGTAGGGTCTCACTCTATCCCAGGCTGACCTGGAATTCACAATGTAGTCTCAGGGTGGCCTCAAGCTCACGGCGATCCTCCTACCTATGCATCCTGAGCGCTGGGATTAAAGGCGTGCACCACCAAGATTTAAACAGCCTTACTGACATGTATTTCCTATGACACAACTCACCCTATTTTTCAAACCATGAATTAGTCTACAACATTCACACACTAGGCGATCTCTCATGGCTTCCTGGGAGTCATTCTGTGGTCATTCAGCTCTCGGCACTGTGCTGTCCCCATCCAAGGCTGGAGGCAGCGACCATCCTCTTTCTGAAGGAAGGCTGTCCTCACACCCAGCCCCGCTCCTTGTCTGTGACTTCCTGCCAGCAGATGTCTGAATTTCCGCTGAGACTCACATCAACACTTACTTTGAATTATACTTTTGTAGGCTTTTGTGGCTGGTGAATCCGGGGCTTCAACAAAAAATGACTGGCCTTTGTCACAGCTCTTCCCTTCAAGAGACAAACAAGAGAAGAAGAGACACTGGGGAAAGCCCAGTACCACGAGGTCTTGGGGTGCTTGCTGTGCCGAAGCCATACAGCTCACGCTCCAGCCCCCATGGGTTCAGGGGAAACAACGCTAGGATCTCAGCTGTGTCCCCTTCATCCGGCAGCCCTGGCTTCCATCTCACTGTGGCTTTGCCTATGCATGGCAAAGGCAGTTCCAGGGCCACAAAGAACTGACTCTGCAGCTCCAAGTGGGCCTAGGAGTCTGAGTTTGAAGAGATCAGTCAATCCCAGCACCAAACAAAAATCCAACAAATGGATGGAGGAATGGCTTAGCAGGTGAGGCATTTGCCTACAAAGCCAAAGGACTCAGGTTCGATTACCCAGGACCCACATTAGCCAGATGTACAAGACAGTACACGAGTCTGGAGTTTGTTTGCAGTAGCTGGAGGCCCTAGCATGCCTATTCTCTCCCCCCACCCAGTCAAATAAATAAATAAATAAATAAATATTAAAAAGAGTTTTTAAATCCAACAAAAATAACAAGGGAGGTGGCAATTAGTTCTTTGATTAAAGAGATAGATAATGACTGCACATGGTTAAAAAAAATTATAGAATACGAAAGGAAAACATCACAGAAAATACATCCAGAAAGGTACTAGTGTTTGGAGCATTTTCCAGAAGCACAGATACAAATGTATAAAATACTCTTGTCTCTCCTGCTTAGAAGGAGCACACTGCACAGGTCCTGCCAGCTGCTCTCCGTGCATCACTTCATCTTCTAGATCACCCACATCGGAAAAGATCGATCTGCCAGTCCTTCCCGTTGTACAGCTCCCACTACTGTTCCCTCTTGGCTACAAGCATGCCATCCGTAAGGACCACATGTTGACCCAGGGAGACACGGTTACTCTGCGGAGTTAGCGTGTGGCTTTCCTTCTCCAGGCCAAGGCCCAGAACCCAGTCCAGACCTGACCTGAAGTGGCTCAGTTCCTCCTGCTGGTACCTAACACACACCTGCTCAAACATCTCAGTCCCTCTCTGCTGACAGGTGAAATCCAGTTCCCACACGTGGGTGCAGAGCCACCCACAGCTGAGCCTTGTCTCCCTCCACAGCTGTCATGGGCTCCTCCCTCAGACCCAGGCCCTGCCACATGCGACTGCCCCACTTCCTGCCATGGGTCCTTTTACTAACATAAGATGCGTAAGTCAGCTCTATTCTTGGAGAAATTGAAATTGATAGGCGGACAACGCGGCCCTGTCTGTCCCTGCAGTAAGCCAATGCCCCGGGTGAGCACGGGTCGGGGACAGTGTGCCACTTCTCCCTCGGTGCCGAAGGCTACCCTGAAGCAGGTATCTCAGGCTCCTGGGAGACTCAGAAACTGAAAGAGCACTCTTCATCAGCCCTGACTGTAGGCCAGTGACAACTGCCGTGAACAGTGGGCTGTCGGCACTGCAGACCAAGGGCCTTGCAGCCAGGTGCTGGGGAACCTGCCCAGGATTTCCACCTCACAGACTTCATTCCTCCCCAGCTAAGACTTGGTCACCCACCCACTGAAACTTCTTCTGGGCCATCTCCTTGGTGTCTTCCTTTCCAAGTATCCCCTTCTCCACAAACCCTGATAGTTACCTCTCGGGACAGGTCCTGCTCCATCCTTACAGGCTAGCCCAGCTGCCCCTCATGGCACTGGAGGTCTGCCAGCTGAAGCACCAGCCCCAGGCTTCTCTGTCTTTCCTGTGGCTGCAGCATGGGCGGCCTCCCACAGAGCCCGACACCCCCGTGCCCAGCTGCATGATGCCTGTAAAGACTTCTCAGTGACAATGGTGTTCAGACTCACCTATGTGCGGATCCAAAGGCACTTTGCCAAGGAGAGGGACGTTCAGGTCCTGGCACATGGCCTCTGCGCCCCCAGTTGTGGGAGGAAAGATCTGAGATTCTTTCTGCGAGGAAGATGAAAAGGGAGGAAACCTGATTTTGCGTATCATAAGGACAAAACACATGTTCAGAACATTTTCCAACAGTGGTTCGTTTTGGATGGGACACACGAGAGCATTTCCCCCAGGCAGCAGTGGAGGCGGTGAATGGGGCTCCCCTCCCCAGCTGGCCAGGACCAGCTCTGCTAGTCCAGGCCAGGACAGCAGAAATGTCCAGTGTACCCCCAACCCCAGGGCCCCTCACCTTACACTTGGGGCACACGAAGGTGCTCATGTTCTCCACCACCCCGATGATGGGCAGCTTCACCTTGTGGCAGAAACTGATTTCTTTCCTGACATCCTGGAGGGACACCTCCTAGCGCGGTTCATACACAGCAGCGAACCCAAAGCGAGGGGAAGACAGACAACATGCTGCAGTGAGGTGGGTGCACCACCAGAGCCCCGAGATCTGTGACCCTGGGTCCATAGTCACCGAGGGCTCCATGACAGCCCTGCCCCAGCTGCTGTGACTTCCCACAACCCCCAGAGCATAGCCTGGCAGCATGTCCAACGAGCCTGTGAACAAACCTGCTCTGCCTTCTAGGGAGCACTCTATGCCGAGCCAAAGCAGGAGTTGTTTTGTACATCAGGGATTAGCAGCTCACACCCAGAAAGAACGTTCAGGAACATGCCACTCCTCTTGGCACTGTCTGAGCTGCCTTTGGTCCACAATGGCATTGCAGCATGGTCGTGACACAGACTTCATAGATCACGCAAGTGAAAATATTTTCTAGCTGCCTCTTTATAGAAAGAGCTTGATAGCCGGGCGTGGTGGTGCACGCCTTTAATCCAGCACTTGGGAGGCAGAGGTAGGAGGATCACCGAGAGTTCAAGGCCACCCTGAGACTACACAGTGAATTCCAGATCAGCCTGGACTAGAGCGAGACCCTACCTGGAAAAAAAAGAAAAACCAAAAAGAAAAAAGAAAGAGCTTGATAACCTCTGACTGGCAGTATGAATACAACTTGATGGACAAGAAAACAGGGGTGCTGGGGAGTTAGCTCAATGAGTAAAATGCCTGCCTTGCCAGCAGTGAGGACCTGAGTTCCATCCCCAGAACCCACATGAAAATGCTGGGTGTGGAGACACACGCCTGTAACCCTAATGCTGGGGAGGTGAAGACAGGGGCACCCCTGGGGCTCACTGGCCAGTAGAGCCCAGCGAGCAAGTTCTATGCTATGCAACCGTCTCACAAAGAAAGAAAGTGAGAGGAAGGAAGGGAGGGGTGGAGAAAAGGACGAAGAGAACACATGCAGCATACACATGTGCATCTCCACACACACACACACACACACACACACACACGTATATTAAAACCAGAGAATGCTGCCCTCACTGAATCAAATACACTTTTTTTTTCAAGGTAGGGTCTGACTCTAGCCCAGGTTAACCTGGAATTCATTATGTACTTCCAAGCTAGCCTCAAATTCACAGTGATCCTCCTACCTCAACTTCCCAAGTGCTGGGATTAAAGGTGTGCACCACCACACTGGGCAGAGAAAAGAGGGAGGGGAAGAGGGAG
This sequence comes from Jaculus jaculus, assembly GCF_020740685.1. Taxonomy (NCBI): domain Eukaryota; kingdom Metazoa; phylum Chordata; class Mammalia; order Rodentia; family Dipodidae; genus Jaculus; species Jaculus jaculus. The sequence continues at coordinate 103,173,517 of NC_059112.1, forward strand.
AATGGGCACCTCAGGGCCTCTAGGTACTGCAAAGGAACTCCAGACACACGCGCACTTTGTGCATCTGGCTTTACGTGGGTAACAGGGAATCACACTCAAGTCGTACATGAGTTGTTAAGCTTTATAAGAAAGCACCTTAATGGCTGAGCCATCTCTCCAGCTCCAGATACACTTCCGACCTCTGAATGCTTGTCTTACAGTCACTGACTGTGTGTACAGAGCCTAGCCTCTATCTTCCCCAGCTACTGACAGTACAAGCACGTCCACTCAAGCGCTAGGCTGGCTCATCCTGTCAGTGCGGCCTCCCCTCAGCGGCTGCGGCTGTGCCAATTAGGAGCTCCTGAAAAGCTCACAGCTTTGCGAGATCTCCTGAGATACACGCCAGCCTCCCAGGCCTCTTGACTACGGGATTCGGGGGAAAGAACTTCAGCTGGAAAGTGAGCCGGCTGGTCCTGTCCCTCACATCCTACCTCGGTGGCTCCCAGCTTGTTGCCCTGTGAATAAAACTGCTGCTTTGTCAGCAGTGACTCGTTTTCTCTTTTGGTCTTTTTGAGGCAGGGTCTCACTCTAGCCCATGCTGAACTCACGGCCATCCTCCTACCTCTGCCTCCCATGTGCTGGGACTAAAAGCGTGCACCACCATGCCCAGCTTAGGAGTGACTCTTAAAAGGGTGCCTGGGCTGTTGGTGAAGGACATGTGGAGCTCAGAGAAAGTGGTGTCCTGGTTTGGAGCCTCATTTTCCCCTTTTTGTTACAATTGTGGGCTCACAACTTTTGGAGGGAGAAGGGCTTCTGCTAGGTCTGCTCCCTCTGTGAATGATCCTAAGGATGGGCTCAACTGCCTGTTTGATTTTCGGGTGCTGTGGGTGGAGCCTAGGACCTGTGCAAGCTACGCACATGATCTATCCCTGAGCTGCACCTCGAGCACCAAGATAAAGGCTTTTTTTCTTTTTAAAAATTTTATTTTTTGTATGTATGTGTGTGCATGTGTGTGTGTGAGTGTGTGTGTGTAGAAGGGGAGCATGCATGCTCCATTGTGTGTGGAGGTCAGAGACAACCTTGGAGTGTTGGTCCTATCCTTCCACTTTGAGACGGGCTCTCTTGTTTCTTGCCATGTAAACACTAGACTAGCTGGCCTTCAAGCTTGGGGATTCTCCTGACTCCACCTCCCATTGCCACGGGCATGTTGGAATCACAGACACGCCAGCTTTAGGTGAGTGCTGGGAATTCAAATCCCAGTCAGCTCGCTGGCAAAGCAAGCACCTTTAACCACCCAGCTGTTTCCCCAGTCCCAGGTTTTTCAATTATTTAGTACTTGGGATTAGACCTGTGCCTGGTGCATACTAGGCAAGGGCTCTACCACTGAGCTATAGCACAAGGAAGTCTCGGCTCTCACTCACCTGAGGGGTCGTAATGATCACAGCCCCATCAATGTGTGCAGCGGCCAGATACTGGACAACAGAGAGGTGCTCGTCGGACGTGCCGGGTGGGGTGTCCACAATGAGGTAGTCTACGTCTCCCCAGTCAACGTCTCGGAGGAACTGCTTGATCATGCCTGGAAAGGAGCCAAGGCCACTGTCTGCACCTTCCTGCAACTTCTGAGTCCCCAGAGCAGCCGGGGATCTGCACATGCTCCTGGCCTCCCCCCACAGCGGTGGCTCTCGAGTAGGGTGACACTGTCTCCAGGGGTCAGGTGGTAATATCGGGACATGTGTGGTTGCCACGACGAGGTGGATGGGGGTGCTTGGGTGTCTAGTGGGTGGAGGCTGGGGGGACTACCTTTAATGTCCTTCCCCGAGAGGCAGATATCACGTCACCCTGATAGACTCATGTGGACAAGGTGCCAGCAGGGCAAGGGAGAGTGTTTGCCCTCAGCTACAACTTCTACTGTGACCTTCCATCCCCACCCTGGTGGACCTGACAGGATGTCCCACCACACGGTTCTCTCCCTGATACAAGCCAGCCACATAGTACCACACTTCAAATAAGTGCAGGATCCTGTAAGTCTTAAGGACAGGAAAACTCATGGTAGAGATTAGGATGTACATAATGAAAACTGGTGTTTCTTTTCTGTTTGTTTGCTGGGGGGCACAGGCTACAGGACAGCCAGGTCCTGCCACTCACATGTTTCCCGGAGACAGTCTCTCGCTGAACCCCGAGCTGCTGTTTTTGGTCAGAATGGCTGACCAGCAAGCCCCAGTAATCCTGTCTCTGCCTCAGGACTAGGGTTACAGATGTGTGTTGGCCACATCCAGCTATGTATGAGAGTCAAACTCTGGGTGAGTCAGGCCCTCATGCTTGGTGGCAAGCACTCCTGCCCACTGAGCCATCTCCCAGGGGTATTCTTAGAGCTCTCCTCCGACAGAGGTGTAAGAACACACCATAGGCTGGGGTGTGTGGCTCCATGGCAGAGCACTTGACTAACATGAGCCACGTCTGAAACTCTAGCACCAAAATCATATTAAACACCACAAAGCCCAGCAGGCAACGGCAGCCGCCCTGATAGAAAGGGGATCCGATGGAACAAAAGCTACAAGCACGAGAAGCAACAGAGTCACAAACCATTTTTCTTTGGTCCCCTCCAGATGACGGCATCATCAGGGCTGCCGAGCAGGAAACCCACAGACATCACCCCCAAGTTGTCCTCCACATACTACAGAAGGAGCAAGAAACAAAGCAAGACACTCTTCACTCAAAGCAACAAAGCGGGACGCTTCTCAGTGGCTCTAACTGGGCTCTATTAGAAAAAACGTCTTTTGGGGACAAATATGTGACCTATGACCATGCCCACTCTGTGTATCCTCAAGTTATTTTTGAAGAACAGGCAACTACATTGAGATTTTTCAAAAGGTTGTGTGGCCCTGTGGTGTGGTGACAGTCAATGAAGCCAAAATAAGTAAGCATCATATCCTCAGCTACCTTAATCAGGGATTAGCAAACTATGGCCCCAGGAGCCCCACCATTGGTTTTGTAAATAAAGTTTTATTGGAACACAATGTGGTCAGTCACATTTACTGATACCCTTTTATAGACAAAGTTTGCCAATCCCTGGTCTAAAACGTACCTCCTACTCCTGGAAAAGTATTTCAATGAATGTTCATGGACAAACAGGCAGGTTGGGAAAGCACTGCGAGCCCCCCCCACCACCACAAAGCCACCGTGCACACCTACCCCACACATGCTACCCCACAGTAAGGGAAGGGGGACGACTCACCACTGGAGACCAGCCTGAGCCGCTCTGGTGAACCTGTGTGAACATGACATTTGTTCCTGAGCCATGATGCACCCTGGTCACCGTGTCACAGACAAATCGGACGACGAGGACGGCTTCATATGCCACAACCCATCATCCTTTGTGGCACTACTCAACTCTTGAGGGAAGGGTGAGGAACGAAGACCCCTGTCAACCCAAGCTTACTCCCCAAGCCTGCTCTCGTCAGGGAACTAACCTCGCTCAGGTTCAAGTCAAGGCTGGTCTTGAACGCCTAGCCTCAAGTGATCTCCTGCCTCAGCCTCTTGTGTAGCTGCAACTACAGCATGTATCACCACGCCAGGCTAAGCTTCTACTTCCTACTAAGCACTCACTGCATGGTAGGTATATGGAGGTACGGACAAGAAGTGTTCAACACACTTGGACACTGCTCTTTTACCTCAACAACGGGTGATGTCACTGACACCCTAGAACCCAGGCCTTGGCAGTACCATGAAGACTGGCCCCACATGCCTTGGGTGTGTGGGCATCTACTCTTGCTCCTCAGGTCCAGAATGTTCTTCGGTAGCTCTCCATGCTGGGAAAGCCCTCCTCCACTGTGTGCTGATGCCAGCCCTGGGTGAGGATGCCCGGGCCTCCCTGCACCTGCCCTCTCCTCCACTGTGTGCTGATGCCAGCCCTGGATGAGGACGCCCGGGCCTCCCTGCACCTTCTCCCATGAGGCCACCGTGCTTTGTCTACCACCGTCTCCTCAGAACAGGATGTGGTGCCCACACTTCCCTGGGACAATGGAGCCACTGGCCCACACACCACGTGGGAATTCTCCCTGGGGCAGCATCAGCAAAGTGCATGGCCCCACCTCTGTCCCACGTCACTTATCAGCCCCAGTCTTGGTTCCCCAGAGGAGACCACAGTGCAGAAAGCCTCCTTTGCTTCCAGAGATAAACCCAAGCAAACCCTGGCCCTGGGATTCTCCTCAGAGGGAAATTTCCTCAGCACACTTCTGCATTTTGCTTGTTGCTTTTCTGACCCCGAGAAGGCAATGAAACCAATGCTTATCGAATGCTGTGGACACGTTAAGATTTCATTGTGCCACACACACCCCCATGCCAAATCCAGTTGGGCTACTGCACATGCATCTGAGCTCCTTTTGTCCACATGTGAAGACGCGGCCCCACTCACCTTGCTTGTTTAGCAATCTGGCGCTAGCCGCTTGTTCTAAGAGCCCCCAGGTCAGAACCGTTACCTGCTCTCCTTCCAGCCCCATTATCTTGGGAATCGAAGGCCCACATATATCGATGTCCAGAAGAGCAACCTGGGAATGAGGAGACCAGCTGTTGAATCACTGAATGCCCAGTCCCCCAGGTATGCACAACAGAGGGGGCGGGTCAGAGGTCAATGACCAGCAGGGAGGCTGGGAGACGACAGGAAGAAACTGGGGCAAGCTGGAAGCAGTCACTTTTTCATGAGGAAGACGGTGAAACACAGTTCAAAACTCCTACAGCAACACCGTGCCCAGCCCAGGTCTGGCCGAGCGCCTCTAGGGTGATCTTATGACTTTGTGTCAGGCCACTTGGAGGTCCAGCCGCTGTTCATTCAACCCCAGCAAAGTGGATCATCATCTCTACTTCACAGAAGAAATGGGGCCCAGGGACTTTCTCAATGAGCAAGGATTCCCACTACCCCATGGGGCCTGGAGAGGAGAACATCTGGGGGAGCTCCAAGCAAGCCCCATTTTCTTAGGACTAAAGATGAACACTAAGCTTCCAAAAGGAAACTAAAAGTCTGAAAAGCTCTTTGCCCAGGGGAGGTTGGGTGCCATCTCCGAAGACTCCTTCCACCAAGCAACACCCTGCCTGCCCTGTGAGGGGTCTTGTGAAGGGCAGTGCATTTATCTTAAGAGCTGGGCTATCTCGAATCCAGACTGCAGCACCCTCGGGTAACTCTGGAACTGCATCATGTTGGTTTCTTGCTTCCCTCTTCATGCCTACTTCCTCCACACCCTCACAGACCAGTGGTCAGGGGACTCGAGATCCCCGGGGGGCCTCAGCTGGCCCACCTTGGGCCTAAGATCGAAGCACAGAGACACCCTCCATCCCAGAAGAGGACCGTGCTTCCTTCAGCTTCTTCGTCTCCCTCCATTTCTGGTCCACACTTTGCAACATGAGACAGTATGGCATCGCTGTAGCCCCAGCAAGAAGCAGCCCCCTTGGGTCTCTGGCCACTTGTCTTCAGGCACCACTGATCCCTTTATTTTTATTTTTTGTTCATTCTTATTTATTTGAGAGCAACAGATAGAAAGAGGCAGAGAGAGAGAGAGAGAGAGAGAGAATGGGTGTGCCAGGGCCTCCAGCCACTGCAAACCAACTCCAGATGCATGCACCCCCTTGTGCATCTGGCTAACGTGGGTCCTGGGGAATCAAGCCTCGAACCGGGGTCCTTAGGCTTCACAGGCAAGCGCTTAACTGCTAAACCATCTCTCCAACCCACCATTGATTACTTTTGAGGAAAGATACTCCCCACGATCAAGGGAGGGAACTGAGTCACATGCAACACAGATGGCAGTCACCCCAGGAGGGTGCCTGGTAACAAGTTCTAAAGCTCAGGTCCCAGTGCTTGCTTTGCCTGAATTTAATTCCCAGAACCCATACAGAAATGCTGGGCATGGTGGCACATACTTGTAATCCCAGCACCATGAAGGCAGAAATAGGACACTCAGGGCTCATTGGCCTGCCAATCTAGTCTGACTGATGAGCTCCAGGCCAACCTGTGACCCAGTTTCAAAAAAGGTGGACTACAGTCCCATCAAGGTGTCCTCTGGCCTCCATAAGCACACATATTCATACCCACACATGCCCTCCTCCCAGCATTAAAACCAAAGAATGAGGGGGCTGGAGAGATGGCTTAGCAGTTAAGCACTTGCCTGTGAAGCCTAAGGAGCCTTGATCGAGGCTTGATTCCCCAGGACCCACGTTAGCCAGATGCACAAGGTGGTACATGTGTGCGCCCATTCTTTCTCTCTCTCTCTCCCCCTCCCTCCTTCCCTCCCTCTTTCTCTCTCTCTCTGTCACTCTCAAATAAATTTTTAAAAAAGGATCAGAACCCTCTACCTGAGGAGGGCTTCTGTCCTACTTCTGGACCTTCCAAGGCTGTGTCACCTCACAGTGGCTTTGCTCTGCCTCATCTGGTGTGTGACTGAGAGCTGTGGCTCTCTGTCCACAAGCATCTGGGAGGCTCTCAGCATTCAAATCCCCAAATGCCCAGGGTGGACTGGCTAGTGATCCTTCTCACCTTTTAGCTCGAACTTCAGGGGCGCTGGACATGCTCACAGTGAAAGCTGACACCTGACTCCTCATGTCACTTGGCTCAATTCTGACTATAAAGGAGGCTCCTTCCTTCCCTGAGTGCACCTTCCCTGCCTGTCTGGCATGTCTCAGGTCCCTTTTCCACATCTCTCCACCCAAGGCCCTTTCCAAACAGGATGACAGACTGTGCAGGGCTTCCAGCAGACAGCGGGTAGACCAAGCAGGGGCAGATGTGCTGCTCCCCACCCTCCTGCTGACAAATGATGCTAGAGATGCAGTCAATAAGCCCCAGCCAGCATTCCCCATCTGCACACGCAGATGGTGCTCTTGTCATGCTCATGAAAACACACTTTCCTCATGCCTTTTCAAATTAACTTGGTGTGTGAATGGCACAAAAGTGCCTCACAGAGTGTGTGCAGGTCAGAAGACAACTTTTGGGTGGCCCTCACCTTCCATTGCATTGGAGGCAGAGTCCCTGTGCTCACTGTGCTGACTCTGAGCTTCTCGGCAATCCTCCCATCTCTGCCTTCCTTAGACGGTTGGTTCACTGGGATTAGGGATCCTGCTTCCGCTTCCAGCTTCTCGCAGGCTCTGAAGATCTGAACTCAGGCACACAGAGTTGTGTGGCAAGTGCTTAATCCACTGAGCCATCTCCCTGGCCCCTGATCGTATTTTTTGAGAGAGTCTCACTATGTAGCCTAGACTGGCCTCAAGTTCACAGTAAGCCTCATGTCTCAGCCTCCCAAGTGCTGGAAGTTTTAGGTAAGACACTAGATCTTTTTTATGTACAAAGAAACATAGCTTGTCAAGCCATGTTTCTACACTGGATAGCATGTTTCCTTCCAAGTCTCAATAAGCATGCAGCAAGGACTTCAAGTGTTACTGGGGTAGGGGAATGACACAGGACTACTCACGAAAGCCTCACCCTAGACAGCTAAGAGTACTCCTGGCAATGTCTACCGCCAAAGATAACTCCAGCTGATATGCTTGGTGGATGTTTCTGGTGTTTCTGGGGACAGAACCCAGCATAACCACTAAGTCACATCCCTAGCTCCTTCTGGATACTACAGACGATGTGAGAAAACAGACTGTCTGACCAAACTCAGCAATGCATACCTGACCCTCAGGTGGCAAGACTGTCCCTTAACAGAACCATGAATGAGCAGGCATGGTTTAACCTGATCTGAACAGTGCTTTGGGAAGGCTACAAACACTTCCACAGCCAACATCAACATCATCTTCCATACGCTGGAGTGTGTGCAAGGAGATAGTCAAGACTGCTGTCACAGACATGAGCAGAGCACTTACTACTCCTCAGGCACTGTGTCCTCACCTTACCTGCACCTTCTTACTCAGTTCTCTAGGTCCCATTTTACAGATGAGAACACTGAGGAGGAAGTAGGGTGTGAACATGGACTGTCCGATGCCTGAGCTTGTATTCTCAGCTACCCACCACGCCTTTAAAAAGCCAACATCCAGAGCTGGAGAGATGAGTCAGCAAAGGTTGATGACCTGGATTTGATTCCCCAGTACCCACGTAAAGCCAGATGCACAAAGTGGTGTGTGCACCTGGAGTTCATCTGCAGCAGCAGGAGGCCCTGGCTTGCCCATACACTCTCCCTGTATGACTGTCTTTCTGTCTCAAATAAATAAAGTCACCAGCCAGGCATGGTGGCACATGCCTTTAATCCCAGCACTTGGGTGGCAGAGGTAAGAGGATCCCTGTGAGTTCAAGGCCATCCTGAGACTACACAGTGAATTCCAGGTCAGCCTGAGCTAGAGTGAGACCCTACCTTAAAAAAAAAAAAACAAAAAACTACCATCCAGAGAGTAGCACTTGTCTGTTTTGAGAAGGGGTCTCAATATGTAGTTCTGGCTGGCCTGGAACTCACAATCCTTCTGCATCTATTTCTTAGGTGCTGGGATTACAGGCATGAGCCACCACACCAGGACGGGTGACCCGAGTTTCATTTTCATCTGCATACTTGAGTAGAAATGAATGACCTAGTGTGAGGTCAGCACACAGTCACTGCAAGGGCTAGACAAAAAATATTTTCTGCTTTACGGGCAACGTCAAGAATACTACATAGGGCTGGAGAGATGGCTTAGCGGTTAAGCGCTTGCCTGTGAAGCCTAAGGACCCCAGTTCGAGGCTCGGTTCCCCAGGTCCCACGTTAGCCAGATGCACAAGCGGGCGCACGCGTCTGGAGTTCGTTTGCAGAGGCTGGAAGCCCTGGCGCGCCCATTCTCTCTCTCTCCCTCTATCTGTCTTTCTCTCTGTGTCTGTCACTCTCAAATAAATTAAAAAAAAATTTTTTTTTAAAAAAAGAATACTACATAGGTACTTAGATGGCACTTGAAAAGTGACCACCCCAAGTGTAAACAACGCCCTTGGCTCACGGGTCATGGCCTGGATTCAGCCCACTGATGACAGCCTGCAGGATCTTGACACAGAGAAAAGCTACAAGAGGATAAGATGGAAAATGAAGTCTGCCTGAAATGTAGTAAATTATCAGCACACTAGGAGAGCCATATGTACACCTACCACCTAGCTACAGAACTTCAGCTGACGGGCCAGTTCCTTCTTCTCTGGAGGATGGAGTTAGTCAAAAAAGCCAGTTCCATGGAGTCTGAGGAGCTTTTCTCTACAGCCATCAGGAGCCTCGGATAGAAGGAGTACCTCCCGGTTTTCCCCAGGGTCCCACCTGTGTGTTTTCATCCTCTGCGAGGCCATGGGCAAGGTGGGCACTGAAAGTGCTTTTGCCAACACCGCCTTTCCCAGACAACACCAAGACCTTGTGTTTCACCGTCCTCATTTTCTCTTTGATTTCCTCCACAGCTGCAAAAAAAAAAAAAACACAAACAACAACAAAAAAACCACTCAGGTGATGATGTCTAATGGCTAAGTCCCCAGAGATGTGTGAGATACCACTTCAGCAAGACAGTAATAAGCGCTAGCAAGAAAATAAGGCTGGCCAGGTGTGGTGGTGCATGCCTTTAAATCCCTGCACTCAGAATGCCCAGGTAGGAGGATCACTGTGAGTTCCAGCCCAGAAAGGACTACAGAGTGAGTTCCAGGTCAGCCCGGACTAGCATGAGACTCTGCTTCAAAAAAAAAAGGGTGAGGGTCTGGAGAGATGGCTTAGCAGTTAAGGCACTTGCCTGCAAAGCCTAATGACACAGGTTTGACTGTGCAGAACCTATGTAAGCCAGATGCACAAGGTGGCACGCACATCTGGAGTTCGACTGCAGTAGCTAGAGGCCCTGGCATGCCAATTCTCTCTCACACACACAAGAAAAAATAGAACAAAATAAAAACACGTGAGAAAAAGAAAATCAGAAAAGAAGGCTGTAATCACACCTCACACCTGAAACCATCTTACTTATTGGTTTGTGTATTTTTCTCGTACAGTACAAGCTCTCAGCATGGGTCTACTCTCAGCTCCTGGACAAAGAACCTTGAACACGGCTAAACTTCAAAATCTCCCCAGCATTGTCAACATCTACCGGCATTTTTGGGATGTCACCAGGGGTAGTACTGGCATCTAGTGGCAGAGGCAGGAAACTCTGGCAAAGAGGCGGCAACATACCTAGCCCACAAACCTCATTTACTGTGCTTCCAATGTCCTATTTCAAATCCTGAAAACCACACTGCAAGGTCACGAATCTCTCCTATCTCTGACAAGGACCAGCACACTCAGAGAGGCTTCCCCTTTTGCTCAAGGTCACAGTTGGCAGTGGACGTAAGAATCGAGCTCAGTCTCTTAGAACTTCGTTTACTGCTTTCCAGCACCCTGCTAAGGAGGTTCACAGGGCTCCTCCACCCTGGAGTTTGCCCTTCACAGTACTTAAGCCGGCAGTGATTAACACGCTTGCCCACTCGTTTTTCTCCTCTGTTTGGCTACTCCTTGACAGTTTTCTGCCTCATTTTCATGGCGCAGAGCACAGTGCTTGGGAGGTGACTAATGACATTTCTGGTGAGTGAATGGGAGACTCACTCCTCAAGAGGAAGCAAATTCTATATAGCTGCCAGAAAGAAGAGTTAGGCCTAGTGGCCTCTACACCTCAATCTGGAAAAACAAAAACAAAAAACAAAAACCTTCATTCATTGATTTATTTTGAGAGAGAGAAGCAGATAGAGACAATGGGCGCATCAGGGCCTCTAGCCACAAACTTAATTCCAGATACATGCACCATTTTGTGCACCTGGCTTACAGTAGGTACTGAGACTTTGCAAGCAAGTACCTTAACAGCTAAGCTGTGTCTCCAGACCTACACCTCAATTTTTATTCCCTATTTCATCTGCAGTCCATCTCTACGCACCAACGAGAGTGACTATCAAAGTCCTGGACTCGCTCCCCGACTCCCCCTGCAGGCTTTTTTTACACACCTCCGCCACCTTCGGGCCCCGCCCCTCTTTGGTGTCCCTTTTATGTTATTTATTTATTTTTGGGTTTTCGAGGTTGCGTCCAGCCCAGGATGACCTGGAATTTACTATGTAGTCTCAGGGTGGCCTCGAACTCACGGCGATCCTCCTACCTCTGCCTCCCCAGTACCGGGATTAGTGTCCCTTTTAATTCCGAGCTCACCACTGATCTTTCTTCGCCCAGCATTCCTCAAGCCCCGCCTTTAACTCTACGCCTCTCCTAATACAATGCTTAGTACTGCCTACTAGCAACTGTCATTCATCTTTTAAGTCCCGCCCCCTTATCTTCCCATGCCCCGCCTCTTCCGGGCCTGTGCCTTTTACTTCCGGCTCAGGCCCAGCCCCTTCCTCACCCGGGTCCGGAGCGGCGCCGGCTCCAGAGGCGCACAGCCGCTGGTTGGGACATCCCTGACACGAGGCCCCTCGGCCCGCCTGGGCGCTGTCGGCTCCGGGACAGCCTGCGCGGAGACAAGGTCACAGTTAGCGCATACAGTGTCCCTTCGGCCCTGTCACCCACGCCGCCTCCGCAAGCTTACCGTGGGGCACCTCCTCCATGCTGCCACCCTTGTCATCGACGCGCTCACCGGAACCACAGTGTCGTATTTCCGCTTCGCGGGCCCAATCTCACTCCGGCGGTGCGAAATAAGTCTCGATAAGAGGGCTCTGCGCATGTGCAATCTCTGTACGGCTGGCGGGGATGAGGGCTCCGATCTGTGTTGAGTATCAAAGTGAGCTGTGGCCATCTTAAATATTAGGTCACCTATCTCAAAAAAAAAAATGTGATTCTCCGTGACCTCAACACCGTTTTTTAAAATTTTTATATATTTATTTATTGAGAGAGAGAAAGAGGCAGACATGCACAGGGAAAGAGAGAGAGAGAGAATGGGTGCGCCAGGGCCTCCAGCCACTGCAAACGAACCCCATTCGCTTGCGCTCCCTTGTGCATCTGGCTTACGTGGGTCCTGGGAAATCCTTAGGCTTCACAGGCAAGCACCTTAACCACTAAGCCATCTCTCCAGCCCTCAATACCCTTTTTAAGCCAAAGAAGTTGGAAGCAATACTGTTGATCCATATAGTTTATATTCATACTCAGGTCCAAATAAGCCGGTCCCATCCTGCATTTGATCACTGTACCTCCTTTTAAGTCCCTAACTGTATTTCCTTTTTTAGTCTTTAATCACACTGATGATAATTTATTTTTTATATTTGAGAAAGAAAGGGGTGGACAGATACAGAAAATGGACATGCCAGGGCTTTCAGCCACTGAAAACTCCAGAAGTGTGAGACACCTTGTAACTCTGGCTTACGTGGGTCCTGGGGAATGGAACCTGGGTCCTTTAGCTTTTCAGACCAGCGCCTTAACTAAGCCATCCCTCCAGCCCTCACACTGATAATTTTTAAGGCGTCCAGGCCAGCCTCTCACAGAAACCTTACAATGCTTTATCTGATCCTACATATGCCATAATTTGACTCAGGTTATTATGTAATTATTTTTACTTCAAAATATTCAGTTTATTATTTTTAAAATCAGCACAGTAAAAACTGCCACACAGATGTCTTGATACCACCAAGACAAGTGTTCCTGTTGGTTCAAGTGCACACATCCAACTCTTCAGACTGCAGACATACAATTCCTTCCATGTACTTTTACATTCTGAGATGATGTAATATTAAAGGACAATCAACTTTGCACAAATAATTGTGATCAAGCAGCTTAAATTATCACCTGAAATTCTGGCACTTTGGAAGCAATCCTGGTCAGCACTGTATTATTATTATTATTTGCTAAATTTGCCTAGATGTGTGCTTGTTATTGTACATTTGGTACATAGTGTCACTGAGCCCATTATTAGGAATGTGAAACCGGCTCATTTGGTATGGCTGCCTGCACAATGTGTACAGTGAATGGGACCCTCTGTATTTGAAAATAATAAGGACTTGATTGAGATCCTAAAAATATCCTTTTCTCTATAGATTTTTTGCTCAGTGATTTTAACATCATTACCTGAATTCGTTATGTTGGTATGGTCAATTGTGGTTTTCCTCTCAATGTTACTAACTCTAATAACTGTCAGTCCCCTGAACTCTTTCCCTCCCTTTTACTTTCACACAGGGTTTTATGGTATGTGGTCCACCCAGGCTTGGAATTCACTATCTCCCTGCCTCCACTTCCCAACTGCCAATGTATACCATCACTTCTGGCTCTCAAAATGTTTTATTTATTTATTTTCTAGCTAGGCAGGGTCTCACTCTAGCCCCAGCTGATGTGGAACTTACCCTGTAGTCCCAGGCTGGCCTTGAACTCATGAGATCCTTTTACTTAGCCTTTCCCAAGTGTGCTCAACCATGCCCAGCTTGAATTTTTTTTTAATTTTTTTTTATTAACAACTTCCATGATTATATCCCATGGTAATACCATCCCTCCCCCTACTTTCCTCTTTGAAACTCCATTCTCCTTCATATCCCCTCTCCATCTCAATCAGTCTCTCTTTTATTTCGATGTCATGATCTTTTCCTCCTCTTATGATGGTCTTGTATAGGTAGTGTCAGGCACTGTGAGATCATGGATATCCAGGCCATTTTGTGTCTGGGGGTAGCACGTTGTAAGGAGTCCTACCCTGCCTTTGGCTCTTACGTTCTTTCCACCACATCTTCCACAATAGACCCTGAGCCTTGAAAGGTGTGATAGAGATATTGCAGTACTGAGCACACCTGTCACTTCCTTCCAGCACCATGATGTCTTCTCAGTCATCCCAAGGTCACTGGCATCTGAAAAAAGAAGATTCTCTACCAAAAGTGAGAGTAGCATTAATACAAGGGTATGAAGTACTTACTGGGCAGTTTGATAAGCACAGTATATACATTTAGCCAGACAGCAGCAGACATTACACTCCTAGGGCTCATGAGTATCCCTGTTTTATGTTTTTAGTGTCAGGGATGTGTTCTGTTCCATGGAGCAGGCCTCCAGTCCAGTTGGAGGGCAGTTGGTTTCTACCCTGACAGACGTGCCACTATTGCACCCGTTCGCTCATTGGGCCTGACTGGCCAAATATAAGGCTTGCAGTGTCCACTGTTGAGTATCTTTACTGGTGATTTCTCTCTCTCCCACTGAACTGCCTGCAGAATGGATTCTTCCAGCTTTCTGTCAGTTGGTCAACATGGAGGAGGTTATCAGCTCAGTTCCAGCAGGATTTCTTAGTGGCCTTGCAGCCCAAGTATGTGGAGTCCTCAGCAATAGGGTCTTACCATCTATTCCTGGTAGGAAACCAAGGGCCTCGGCAATGGCCTATAATGTTTTGGGGGCATCAGGGACCTCCCTGGCCAGCAACTCACTGGACAGTATCCCATCCCTGGAACTGAAAATTTTCTAGCAATGATCTATAGCTCCTGAGTGTTCCATTGTCCAAAAAAGTTAGGTTTCCATATGACTTATTTATATCCTCTTAGATTTTTATTAGCCCTCCCTCCACCTTTCCTTTACTCCATCTCTTCCCCTGACCTCACTTTGGGCCTTTTCACCTCCTTTAATCTATTCTTCTACTTACATATATATAATGCCATCCTATTAAGTACATCCCTCCTTTCCTTTCTCTTCCTTCTATATCTCTTTTCTACCAGCTTGAATTTTTATGGGAATTATTGATAATCCCCTCCCATTACCTCCTCTGCCCCCATTCCATTAAAACTAAACCCTACTTCCTTACTAGTGTTTCTTCTATTGGTGATGTCTTTATTTTACTTATTTATTTGTGGGTTTTCAAGGTAAAGTCTTGTTCTAGCCCAGGCTGACTTGGAATTCACTATGTAGTCTCAGGTCAGGGTGGCCTCAAACTCACAGTGATCCTCCTACCTCTGCCTCCCCTCCCCCAAGGGCTGGGATTAAAGGCGTGCGCCACCACATCTGGCTTGATGTCTCTTTCTTTTAGCCCTCCTCCACATATGTTTGTGGAAGTAAGTACAGCTATGTGGTCATGAATGTACCGGTCAGTCACTTCATGTCCTGTCTGGAGGGACAGTGTCCCAAAGTACTCCTCTCACCCCCTCCCCCACCCCCACATCGGCTCTTCCATGCTTTCAGCTTCCTCTTCTGTGATGTTCCCTGAGCCTTGGAGGGCAAGGTAGAGATGTCTCATTTATCCCTGAGCTCCCAACAGCCTCTTATTCCAGCACTTTAAGGCGTTTCAACCCCCACCCCCCACAGCCATCTTCAGAGGAAAGCTTCTCTGGCAACTGGTGAAAGCAGTGCTATTAAATTTAAAAATAACAGCTGGGGTCATACAGCCAGTAGCCAGAGCCAGGATTCCAACATCCGACTCAATACATGGGCTCTTACCATTGGTAGGGGTGTGGGAAGTCATGACTTTTACTGAGAAGCTCAGACAGCCTCAGTGGCTTGCCTGGCGTACACAAGGGCCTCCAGCTACTGCAAATGAACTCCAGATGTGTGCATCCCCTTTGTGCATATGGCTCATGTGGGTCCTGGGGAATTGAACCTGGGTCTTTTGATTTTTGTAGGCAAGTGCCTTAACCACTAAGCCAGTTCTCCAGCTCTCCAGCCCAGGACAGGAACTTTTAAGACATGCTTAACTGGGTGTGGTGAGTCATGAATGTAATCCCAGTACCCAGCAGGTAGAGGCAGGAGGATTGCCATGAGTTTGAGGTCAGCCTGGGCTACAGAGACCATGTTAAAAAAAAAAACAACAGAAAGAAAGAGAGAGAGAGAGGAAGGGGGAGAGGGAGCAGTAGGGAGAGGGAAGGAAGGGGAGGGGAAAGGACAGAAGAAAAAAAAAAGAAGGAAGACAGATGCTGCTTGTCAGCTTTGACCTTTGATATCCTTATGGTTCGCGGGACATAGGAAGTGACTGCAGTTTCAGAGCCTACCAGTAGGTGGAAACGTTCCCTATATGATCAAGATAATCAGGAAATGGAAACAAGTTTGGGTGGGTGTCCAGGATTTTCTACCCTTCCCTTTGGATTCAGCAGAATGTCTGCTTCCCTGTTTCCTCTTAAAGTGCTCGTCTTCCTCCAACTTAACACACAGGACACAGCTGTAATAGCTTCCCAATGTCCTTGATTACCACTAAAATGTCACCTCTTATGTGGGATTTTTTTTCTGCTTCCCACACCAGGACCTCTTGCTGATGCAAATGAACTCCAGAATTATGTGCCATGTTGTGCATCTTGACTTTATATGGGTGCCGTGGGATCAAACTCAGGCCTGCAGGCTTTGCAAGCAAGCACCCTCAACCACGGAGCCATCTCCCCAATCCCTGAAAATTATTTTACTTTTATAAATTGTCTTGATTTTTTTTTTTAAATAAAACACAGCTGGGGCTGGAGAGATGGCTGAGAGGTTAAGGATGCTTGCTTGCAAAGCCTGATAGCCTGGGTTTGATTCCCCAGTACCCATGTAACACCAGAGGCACAACCTGGCACATGCCTTTGGAATTCGTCTGCAGTGGCTAAAGGACCTGGCGCACCCAAACTCTATCTCTCAGTCTATCTTTCTCTCTCTCTCTCTCTCTCTCAATAATAATAATAATCTCAAATAAATATATTTTTAATTTTTTTATTTATTTGACAGAGAAATAGGGAGAGAGAGATAATGGGCATGCCAGGGCCTCCAGCCACTACAAATGAACTCCAGATGTGTGCACCCCCTTGTGCATCTGGCTAATGTGGGTTCTGGGGAATCAAACCTGGGTCCTTTGGCTTTGCAAGCAAGCGTTTTAACCACTAAGCCATCCCTCCAGCCCCTCAAATAAATATTTTTTTAAAAAAGTAATAAAACAAGACACAGCTAATGTACCTGGAAACATTATTTTTTTTTTTCCCTCAGTGTTGGGGTACACATGCCAGGCATGTGATCTATTAGCAAGCTACCTCCTCAGCTCTTGTTTGTTTGAGACAAAGTCTGCCTGTGTAACTCAGGCTGGCCTCACGCTCCAGATCCCCTTGCTTCAGCAGCCACCGGAGTGCTGGGATTACAGGTGTGCACCATCACACCAAGCTTGGGACTTGAGTTTAAGCTTTGTTCAAGAAGACCAAAATCGTCCTTTGAGCTAATTCTGCCTCAATTATACAAGCAAAAACAATCTGGAGTTGACATGGTGTCCCAGACCTTTAGTCCCAGCATTGGGAGGCTGAGGCAGGGGGATTACAGTGAGTTCCAGTTCAGCCCTGGTTGGAGTGAGACCTTGCCTCAAACAAATAAACCCCTTTAATCCCAGCACCTGGGAGGCTGAGGCAGAGGGACTGCAGTGAGGTCAAGGCCAGACAGGGCCGGAGTGAGACCCTGCCTCAGACAAACAAACGAACAAACAAACCATCAGGCCTTCTGACCTGCTGCTGCCTTGGTTCAATGCAGTTGACTTCATTAGGTTTTCTCCCACCGGGTTCATTTAGTTCTGCAAGGTTCTGGACCATTTCCTACATCCTGAAACCTCTCTGTTGATTAGTTTTGATTAGGACACTGGGACCCTGTCACTGCTCGGAGTCCCCGTCCCAGGCTTTATGACACCAAAGCTGTGTCACAGAGCCCTTGCTACTCCTGGCTGCTGGGGCATGCCTTTGCCCCCGGGGCAGAGTTTTGCCCACCAGGGGCTGGCTTATGGGGGACGATGGAATTTCTTGGAACCACTCAGACAGCCAGTTACTGTGGCCCCAAGAGAGGATGTGGCTTGTCGGGGCTGCGCTTTGCAGCGCAGGGTCCTGTGGTCCAGGAGTGTTACCAGCCCTATCACCTGCCTGGGTACCGCTACCTCAACTCATGGAGACCGAGCCTCTTCTGTAAGGTCGCCACCACCCAGACCTGCCCAGAAGAATGTCAGAGCAGCCGGCGCACAACCACCACCCTTCCCTCCCTCCGTTCCGCACTCTTCTGTCGCTACAGCCCCAAGGACTGGAACAGGTCCAATGAGCTGCAGATCCAGGGTGCCGAGACCTCCAGGCTCCTGGCCAGCCGGCTGACAGGTGACTCCCTGCGGATCATGCAAGACAAGGAGCAGCTGACTCGCCAGATGCAGGAGGGAACCTCCCGGAACCTGGGCCAGAGGTTGTCAGATATTGGCTTCTGGAAGTCTGAGTTGTGCTACGAGCTAAACAGGCTCCTGACCGAGAACAGTAGCATGGACGCCATCAAGAGGCGGCTGGATTGTGCTGTGGAGGAGTTGACCCGTCCCCTGCAGGTGAGTGGGCACCCAACACCTGCTGCCCCCAGTGCAGGAACTCCACCTGCCTTCTCTGGGGATCAAGGTGACAGGGTTGGGGCTGGAGAGATGGCTTACCAGTTAAAGTGCTTGCCTGCAAAGGACCCGGGTTTGATTCGCCAGGACCCACATAGACCAGATGCACAACGTGGCACATGCATCTGGAGTTCACTTGCAGTGGCTACAGGCCCTTGTGTGCCCATTCTCTATTTTTTTTAAAAAAGAAAATATATATGTAATATAATATATAATAAATTTTCCATAACTTCTCTCCTTGCACTGATCCTCTCTTCTTTCCAACTAGCCCCTCCTCTATTTTGATTTTTCTTTTCATCCTCCTCCATCATCCATAACATATTGATGAGCCCAGTATTCTGCAAGTGTTGTGCAACAGGTAACCACAGCCTGGGTTGAATGCAAATGATCACAAATGTCTGGAAGACAGCATACCCATTCCTCCCTTCCTCTGGCTCGTACATTCTTTCCATCACCTCTTCTGCAGTGGAGTCTGAGCCTTGGAGGGTGTGATAGGGATGTCTCATTCAGTGCTGAACACTCCATTGTCACTTCTCAGCACTTTGATGAGTATGAGTCTCCCCAGTGGTCATTACCATCTGAAAAGTGAAGCTTTTCAAACCAAAAGTGAGAATAACACATAAACAACTGGTATAGTGATTAGATTGTTTAAATACCTCCCCATAATCTCGTCATTTTTGTTTTGTTTTGTTTTTCAAGGTAGGGTCTCACTCTAGTCCAGGCTGACCTGGAATTCACTATGTAGTCTCAGAGTGGCCTCAAACTCACAATGATCTTCCTACCTCTGCCTCCCAAGTGCTGGGGATTAAAGGCATGTGCCACCATGCCTGGCAAATCTCGTGTTTGTTTTTTTTTATTAATTATGGACATACTTAGTATGGAAACATCATGTGTTGGTGCCATCATTTCCCTCATCCCTGCCCCCTTTCCGAGGGGAGGGCCTCTTGTAATTTTGATTAAGCTTCCTACTTAGTCTCCAGCAGGTGGAGCCCTGCTGGAGGAGGTGTGTCAGTAAGGGTGAATCTTGAGTGCAGCCCTAACCTGTGTTCAGAGTCAGATTGAGCTCTGGCTGTTGGGTCTCTCTGTGTGGACGTGTGATAAAGTGAGCCAGCTCCTTCCACCATGATGCAGCTTCCCTTGGAAAGTGTAGGCCTGACATAAACCCTTTCCTCCCATAAGCTGTTTCTGGTCAGGTGTTTTCTCTCAGCAATAAGAAGGAAGCTACAAACATATGGGGATAAACATAAATATTTAGAATACAATTTGATGGGCCTGAAATATTCATTTAGCTAAACAACAGTAGTAGCTTCCTCTCTATGGTGGTGACATGATCTTTAAGGTAAAAATATACTCTTAAATCAGGCGTGGTGGCGCATGCCTTTAATCCCAGCACTTGGGAGACAGAGGTAGGAGGATCACTGTGAGTTCGAGGCCACCCTGAGACTACAGAGTGAATTCCAGGTCAGCCTGAGCCAGAGTGAGACCCTACCTTGAAAAACCAAAAATAAACAAACAAACTCAGTGGGGAGTTTCTCAGACTAGATCAACATTTTTTTCCCTCCTTAGAGCGGCACAAAAACTTGGAGGTCTCATCAGACACTGGGTACATGCTTATGCATGCATGCTGTGCTCCTCAGAAGATGAACTGGAAATAACAGCTCTAACCAGCTTCTAACGTGCACTGTAATTTAGCTGTTGACTAGTTTTTCGATGCCCACTAGAACATAGGCTCCAGCCGGGCAGAAGTCTGTCTGCATTATCACTGGCATAGTCAAGATGGGCACTCAGCTGCCTGGCACCTGCGTGTCCTGTGGGAGACCCTAGCAGCCCACGTCTGTGCTGATGGACTCTCGTCTAGACATCGTTCTCAGTGCATTCCCAGCACAGGATGGAGTGTGGCGCCTCGAAGGCACTCACAAACATTTGTGGTCCCTTCCTACTACTCCTCTTTTTTTTTTAATTTTTATTTTTTTGTTACTTGTTTATTTAAGAGTGACAGAAAGAGGCAGACAGAGAGAGAGAGAGAATGCGTGCACCAGGGCCTCCAGCCACTACAAACGAACTCCAGATGCGTACACCCCCTTGTGCATCTGGCAAACGTGGGTCCTGGGGAATCGGGCCTTGAACCTGGGTCCTTAGGCTTCACAGGCAAGTGCTTAACCACTGAGCCATCTCTCCAGCCCCTCCTCCTTTTTTTTTTGGTGGTACTGAGGATGGAACTCAGGGCCTCAGGCATGCTAGTCTAGGACTCTGCCACTGAGCTACATTCCCCAATTCTTTTAAAATTTTTAAGTCAGGGGCTGGAGGGATGGCTTAGGGTCAAGTTGTTTGCCAGCAAAGCCAAAGGACCAGGTTAGATTCCCCAGGACCCACGTTAGCCAGATGCACAAGGCGGTGTACACATCTGGAGTTCGTCTGCAGTGGCTGGAGGCCCTGGCGTGCCCATTCTCTCTCTCTCTTTCTCTCCCTCTTTCTCTGTCTAGTAAGTAAATAAATAATAATTTTTAAAACTTTTAAGTCTGTAGACAAAGTACTGGATTTCATCACAGCACCTTCATTACTGTGTATATTATACTTTGTTCTTGTATGTTTCCTTCCTCAAATCCTTCCTCTATACCTCTCTCTCTCCAGCTGACATCCTTCTTTCTCCAGTAGGCCTCCTCATCTGCTTTTTTCTTTAGAAAAAATTATTTATTTGAGAGAAAGAATAAGAAAATGGCTGTGCTAGAGAGATGGAGATAGAGAATGGCTTTGCATGGGTATTGGAGAATCAAACCCAGACCAGCAGACTTTGCAAGCAAGCCCCTTTAACCACTAAGTTATCTCCCCTCCCGCTTCTGCTTTCTTATTCCATGGACTCCACTGCTCTATTTTCTTTTTTTTTTTTCTTTGTTTATTTATTTATTTTTTTTCGAGGTAGAGTCTCACTCTAGCCCAGGCTGACCTGGAACTCACTATGGAGTCTCAGGGTGGCCTCGAACTCATGGCAATCCTCCTACCTCTACCTCCCGAGTGCTGGGATTAGAGGAGTGCGCCACCACGCCCGGTCACTGCTCTATTTTCCACCTCCCTTATGCTTCCTTCCTCACGGTGTCCTGTCTAGTTTCATGGCCTACACACCTATGTGTAACTTTAGATCTAGGCTCTGCCTATAAAGGAATACGTGTGTCTTTCTGGGCCTGGCTTATTTCACTTAACAATGATTTCTAGTTCTATCTATTTTCCTGAAAATGCCATGATTCCATCTTTCTTTACAATTGCATACAGTCCCACTGTGTGTATGTACCTCATTTTTCTTTATCCATTCATCTGGTGGTGGGTATGTAGGCTGGTTCCATTTCCTGGCTGTTGGGAATAGAGCAGTAATAAACATGGGTGTGCAAGGATCTCTATGGAAGTCTGATTTAGAGGAGGTAGATACCAGGCATGGTATAACTGGGTCACATGGTAGTTCTATTTGTAGTCCTGTTTGTTGGTGTTTGTTTTGAGGTTGGGTCTCACTCTAGCCCAAGCTGAGCTGGAGCTCGCTTTGTAGAGTCCTAGACAGGCCTCAAACTCACAGTGATCTTCCTACCCCAGCCTCCTGAGTGCTGCTGGGATTAAAAGTGTGTGGCACCACGCCTGGCTATTTTGTAGCTTTTTTAGACACCTCCATACTGACTTCCATAGTGACTGCACATAGCAATAAACATTTTTGAATGAATAAATGTCTTCTCGTGCACATGCCAGCCCTGCCCTGCATCCATTAGGACTGCTTTTGGCTCTATGTCACAGATACCAGGCAGCTGTGGCTTAGCCAAATGGGAATTGATTTTTCTGTCCCAGTAAGAATTGCAGAGGGAGACACACAAGGTTGCCAGCAGACCCAACTTGACGCCAAGAACTACTTCCTCTGTTCTGCCATCCACATGTGGCTCCTGCCGCAATGCTAACAAGGTGGGCTTACATTGCCCGCCACAAGCTCTTGATGCAAAAAGAATTTGGTATTTCCTTTTCTTTTTTTTTTTTTTCCTTTTTTCTTCCTTTCTTTTGCTGTTGTTGTTTTGTTTCTTTCGAGGTAGGGTCTCACTCTAGCCCAGGCTGACCTGGAATTCAGTATGTAGTCTCAGGGTGGTCTCGAACTCACGACCGTCCACCTACCTCTGCCTCCTGAGTGTTGGGATTAAAGGCGTGCGCCACCACGCCCTGCAAGAATTTGATATTTTCATTCCTTCATTTTGCTTCACTGAGAGACAAGGACGTGGACGACAGAATGTCAGCTCCACCTATCTCTTGCTGTCCAGGCTCATCTCTTTCCAGAACCCTGCATTCCCCCTTTCAGTCCGCTTGTCAGATGCACGGAGGTGCCCCGGCTGCGGTGGCGCCTGGGTAAGTGATGTTTCCTCTCTGTTCTGGAGAAAGGAACGGGATGGCGTGGACACTTGGTATGGCAGCAGCACACCATCCGCTGTGGGAACGAATCTTGGTCACATTAGAACGAGGTCCTGCTGCTTGCTGGCGTGTCCAGGGACAGGGGCTGTGGCCGGAAGCCGTTTATGCCCTCCAGCTGTTTCTGCTCCAGCGTTGGGACTGACTTTGCTAGGAGAGCGTCCACCTCCGCATCCCTCTGGGAGGCATAGCATGGGATATTCGACCTTCAGGACTCCTAGACCCATCAGGAGGCAGGCCTACTGTTTCCCGCTCTCGGAGGTTTGCTTCTTGGCAGGAGGCTGAGTAAGGGACCCACAGTATCACCGAAGGCCCACAGCTCTCCCTCCTCCTCCCCTCCCCTCCCCCAGTGTGTATGGAAAGCCCAGCTCGGGCTGCACGTGGCTTCCTTGGTCCTTTCACGTGGTGGCTCAGGGCCTAGGGCGTCTTGGTTCTATCCACTCAGTGCAGGAAGCTTCTGGGAGACCACCCCCTTCCCAGGGTCCACCTCCTGCTTCACTCCAGCCCATTTCTCCCAGCAGCCACGGGCTGCACTCAGACTGGATGATATT